>NC_143140.1:13705000-14930000 GCF_059928025.1 Delphinapterus leucas
TTTATTTCTGTTTCATTATTTCTTTTTTTAAGGGGTCTTCTCTTCCTCGTTCAATTGAGACAAATTCCTCTGTCTTCTCATTTTGCTTAACTTTGTCTGTCTCTATGAAATTAGATGAAACAGTTACCTATGGTGGTCTTGAAGGGATGCCCTTACGTGGGAGTGTCCCTATACAGCCTGCATGTACTTTGTGGCTTTGGAAAGATTGCTGGATTGATGTGAACAGAAGTCACATCTTTCCTGAGGGCGTGCTGACAGCCATCAGACTGGTAGGAGGCGGCACTAGAGCTGGAGGGGCTGGAGCCAGAACCAGGTTTGAGCCTGTGCTTCCACTCTGCTCAGTGGCCATCACTGCCCCACAGGGGTGGGTCTGGTCTCAAGTTGCTGGAGCAGAAGCCCTGAGGTTTGGGTGTGAGTTGGCTCTGTTCTCTTCAAGCATGTGCTCTCCCGCCCCAGCACTGGCATCCCCACCCCAGAGGGGAGCTGTTGTGCTGCAGCAAGAGCACCTGGGGTGGGCACTCAGCATGGGTCGCGGTGGGGTCCGTGGTGAGGCCCCTGTGCTCAGAGACCCAGACTACTCCTGATGCCCTGCTGGTGCAGGTGCTGATGATGGTGACCTCTGTCCCGCTCAGAGGTCGCTTCGGGTCTGAGCCACTTCTGTGCCTCACAGCCAAGCCCTCACACTGGTGTGGATCTGTGTCATGAAGCACGTGTGGCTGGAGCTTTCACTTGGCTCCGTCTGGGCGTGCAAGCTGGGGCAGTCATAGGAAACTGGGCAGCCACCCATGCAATTCACCCTCTGCACCCTGCTTCGGGGGCAAGCAAGCATGTACGCACTCCTCCTGAGCAGAGTCCAGGCTTCCCACTGCCCTCCTGTCAGTCCCACTGGCCCTCCAGCCAGCCAAGGGGACTTGTCTCCCCTTCGTGGGACACCAGGACTGGGACAGTCGGTCTACACCTCTCACCACTCACTCCCCAGTGGAGGGTCTCCATCTGTGTCAGCCCTCCGGGCACGGATCCCGACCTGATCACTTCTCTTCCATTCCTAACCAATTCTGTGTGGCTCTTTCTCACAGCCTTGGTTGCACGGGAGTCTTTCTGCCAGTTTCCAGTTCATTTTCAGTGAGAATTATTCCACATGTAGATGTATTTTTGATGTGTCTGTCAGGGGAAGTGAGTTCCATGTCTTCCTCCTCTGCCATTGTGATCTCCTCCCCAGTGACAGTTTATTTTGCATTCTTACTCTTGTCATATGAGGTACCATTTCTACTAGGAATATAAAGCTTTCAAACATTGTTAAGTATCTGTGATATTATATATCACATATTTGAATGATGCGCATTTGTCATCTGACGTTATTCAGTTCTTTTTTTTAATGTGCTCTGGGTGCTATATGTTGCACATGTGTATAAATAAGTAAATATAAAGTCTTCCATCACATTAGTCCCTATCTCAGAGATTCAGTGAGGAATCAGCATAGAATGTAGAAATTGCATAGTCTTCGTCCCTTTGTCATGTGATGCATTTCTCGGAGCAATAGTATATCATTCAGTACTTTGCATATTAGCTTCTTGTGCTTGTCGTAACTGATGAAGCCCCGAACAGCATGTGATTTCTTATTAAGCAAGTGACTTCACCATCAACTCCTTCATGTAATAAGGTGTGACAACATTTGGGAGATTTCTTAATAACGTTTTGGAGTTCTTGTCCGTTAGATGTTCTTCAAGATATAACATCAGAATTTCAGAGAACTTTGAAAAAGATTTTAAGGAATGACATTGGCCTGTTTTTTCTGAAAATTTGTGCTTCACCGTTTTCTCCTAGTATCCTGCCCCCCAGGTACTCCTGCCCACTCTAGCTGGGTGTCTCCAAAACTGCCTCAGATAGAGTTGCTGCAGCAGTGGAGCAGGCAGGAAGAAGGAAAAGAGGCTAATGTATATTAATGTCAAACAGACGTCTCCAAGGGAGTAGTTGTGTGGCCAGGAAAAGAATCCCCCACTTCTGCCTCACACTAGGACTGGTAGGAAAGATAAATCAGTGGAACAAGCTGTTGGGAGACAACTTGTAGTTCAGTCTAATTAGAATCAGGTAAAAAAGAGACACAGTAGAGATGTAACCCTGTCTTAGTGAGACCGGGCCACCCCTTAAAGTTAAATATCACAGCTGGTTAATGACAGTGAACCTGTGGTGAACTTCACTCTATGTAGGGAGTCTCTGCTGTGCCCTTGAAGCAGCAGACAGAGTGCCCTGGGGAGCCTGCAGCAAGAACGAGCTTGTAACCAGTGGTTTTGTTACAGTAATACATGCATAGATCATTAAGCCACAACGAGCTGAGGTTCTTATTCATTTAAATGAAGGGTCAGGGCTTCCCTGATGGCGCAGTGGTTGGGAGTCCGCCTGCCGATGCAGGGGACACGGGCTCGTGCCCCAGGCCGGGAAGATCCCACATGCCGCGGAGCGGCTGGGCCTGTGAGCCATGGCCGCTGAGCCTGCGCTCCGCAACGGGAGAGGCCACAGCAGTGAGAGGCCCGCCTACCGCAAACAAAAAAAGTAATAATAATAAAAAAATAAAATAAAATAAATGAAGGGTCAAATGACACTATTTGTATTGTAGCAACATGGCTTTATATAAGCTGTCTCTGTTATTTGGATTAGTAAAGAGGAAATGTTTTATATATTCCAAATAGAATCCTGCTGTAAAAGTCTTATTTATTTATGCGATTACACCCAAGAGCTGGTCTCTACTGTAGAAGAAGATCACCATCTCATGGGGACTTCTCCAAACTGGAGGCACTCAGAAACTGAGTCCCAGAGAGACTGGGAGCCACTTCAGATGAATGGGTCTGGGGGGCGGGCCCATTTCAGGGACATCAAACTGTCACATTTTAGAGCTGAAAGGAGGCTGTTGTGTCATTCCAGTCCACCAATTAAGGAAACTGAGGGTCAGAAATATTTAGCAGTTCTCCAAGTCTGGACGGCTATTATCCTCTTTAACTGTTCTGTGTAAGAAGCGCCCACTGTCTGTTTGGTGGCTTCATGCCAAAATCCAGATTTGCATGTTGAGAATTTAACCAAAGCCACTTTATTTCTCTAATTAAGGCCACACGTAATGAGGGACAAATGTAGATAGGTATAGTTGGTCCTTTCGTGGTCTCCACACGTTGTAAAACCTGCACATTCTGCCCCTGAGTCCTGCTTACCTTGCAGCAGGAATGGGGAACCTGCACTGCCTGGTCAGTGAAGTCCGAGCTGCTCTTTTCCAGATACATTTGTGACTGCAGGCAAATCACTCAAGATTCTAAACTGTTTCATCACAGTTTAGCTCTCAGTTATATTATGGGATTAAGCCAGAGGCACTTTGAATAGACCCTGGCAACCAGTGTTCTCTGAAAGAGTCTTATAAGTATTACCTGCTCAGCCACAGAAACACTCAAAGAGAATGGAAAAGGGGGAGGCACTTTCTGCCAGGGTGGCGACATGCTAATGCTCCCGCATCAGTACCTTTCTTCAGAAGATCACACTGAACCCCTTAGCAGCTATTTGGTACGTTTACCATTGGAAGTGTCAAGTACACAGTAAATTATCCATTTGAGACACAGTGAATATCTATGTGGGTGGCGTCCAAAACCAAGAATTAATCACAAGTTATTAATCAGTTTGGGAAATACAAACTTACATGTTTTCAAAAATGCAAAACATTTGCAACATGAAACATTTTTATGGCCTAATGACTTGAAAGTCAGCAAATTAAATTCCTAATAAATAATACAAGACCTCATCTTTGTAAAATTCCATAGTATTTTCAGTTACCTTAGATGATAGTACAGAATTCTCAAAGTAAGTTTAACTTTATGGCACTTTAGTTTTTTTCAATATGTTATATTTCAATTCTCAGGGGAGAGCAGAGATATAGCAAAATAAATGTGGTGTAACAGTCCTAAGAAAAGTTGGAAATTTCTCTTTTATGGGATATAAGTAGACTACACAGTACTCATTTCTAAATTTCTTGAAACAGTTGTATTCAGAGTAGTTCTTGAACTCTGCAGAAATAGCTTAGACCCTACTTTTCCTCATTTTCCTTTAAAAGCAGTAAACTTTTGACTGGATTTTTTCATGAATTGTTATAGATACATTTGACACTTTTAATATGTTCAGCACAAACATATACATACATGTATGTGTGTATATCTATGTAGGTGTTATCATTGTGCTTTTCAAATTCATAACTACATACAACATATGCTGGGACCACTATACTGTGTTCTTTGTGACTTGTGGTTCTAAAATCACTAAACAGTGCACACCTTGAACAAGGATTGTTATTTGTATTTGTATCATCAGAGATGTTTACAGTGTGTCTATGAGATAATGAAAAAGAATATCTAAAAATATATTTAGTGCCTTGATTGGACATACAATTTGATATTGTAAACACATATAATTTATACACATTCAATAATAATGATAATATATTTTTATTCAATAGTAATAACGTCTTAATAAAATTAACCCTAGAAATATAATGAAAAGAGCTAAATACCGTTGAAGAAAACATTTACACTTTTCTGCCATACTGAAGGCTGTTACTTCAACTCTCCATTGGCCATGTGTTTCTACAATGTTCCAAATTTTTTGCAGAAACATTTCAATAACATACATTTAAATTGTGTTTAAATTTAAATTAAACATTTCAATTGTGCACTTATTCAATTGTGTTCATAGTTTATCTTCAGAAGAATTTGAGGGTCTTATAAATCCAATCAAACCAAAATCTGTACACTAAGAGGAGAAGACAAGAGATAATTAATAAAAAGTAGGAAAAAGATGAAAATAAGGGGAAAGACCTATATTGAGGGAAGCAACTACATTTGAACAAAAACCTGAGAGATCTGAGAGTCTATTTATTTATTCAAGAAATGTCTGAGTGCCTATTTTGTGTTGAGGTACCATGGAAGGTGGCTTAGATCAGGTCTCCCCAAAAGCAGCATCTAAGATGGGATTCCTGTGCACGTGATTTTCAGAAGAAATCTCTAAGAGAGTGAGGAAAGCAGGAAAAAGGAAGAGTGCAGGCAAAAATGTGGTTTCACAAGTCTAGTCTCAGCATTATCTCACGAGGCACTCTGGAGTGCCACAGAATCTGTCCTATGCTGGGGTTAGGGGCCACATTTTAATACCCACCAACCACACAAGGTGGGGAAATGTGCAGTAACTTCTCAGGTATCTCCAGGCAAGTCAGCTCCTATAGAGTGAAGCAAACCTCTAGGAAAGGCACAGGCAGAAGCCATTAGCAGCTGACACCCATGGCAGCTGGACATCAAGCCTGGCACCAACAGCACCTGCACCAGAGGTGAAATAAAAGACCATACTCATCACCAGTGCAGAATCCTCAAGGGCTTTCGAGCAGAAATGAAGACATGATGAAAACTTTGATAATAGTGACCTCACCATGAGAGTGAGAGAGACAGCGACCTGGAGACAGAGAGAGAGTGTGTGTGTTTTATGTTGAAACAGATGCTAGAACTATTCCTTTAGGCTGAGCTGAGGTGCCAGGCACCACCATTTTGCACTAGGAACTCTGGTCTGAAGCACCAGGTGCAAGGCCTCTAGGCTACACCTTAAGAGCAAATGAAACTAGATGAAGCACAAAGAAAAAGGGGCAAAAAAGGACATGCCTAATGTTTCATAAAAAACTGTCTTGGGATTGGCTAGCAAGATGGCAGAGTAGAAGGATATGAGCTCACCCCTTCTTACAAAAACACCCAAATCACAACTAACCTCTGAACAGCCATCGACAAAAAACCCCCACACTGGAACCAACCAAAAAACATACCCTACATCCAAAGACAAAGAAGAAGCCACAGTGAGACAGTACGAGGGGCACACCCCATGATAAAATCAAATCCCATACCCGCCAGTGGACAACCCACAAACTGGAAAATAATTATACCACAGAAGTTCTCCCACAGGAGTGAAAGTTCTGAGTCCCACGTCAGGCTTCCCAGCCTGGGAGTCTAGCAATGGGAGGAGGAGCCCCCAGAGAATCTGGCTCTGAAGGCCAGCTGGGTTTGATTGCAGGAATTCCACAGGATGGGGGAAACAGAAACTCTACTCTTGGAGGGTGCACACAAGGTCCTGTGTGTACCAGGACCCAGGGAAAAAAGCAGTGACCTCATAAGAGACCAGGCCAGACTTAGTATTGGAGGGTCTCCTGCAGAGGCGGGGGGGAGCTGTGGCTCACTGTGGGGACAAAGACACTGGTGGTGGTAATTCTGGGGAGCACTCATTGGCATGAGCCCTCCTGGAGGCCACCATTTCCTCCACAAGACACGGCCCCACCCTACAGCCTGTAGGTTCCAGTGCTGGGATGCCTCAGACCAAACAACCAACAGGACAGGAACACAGCCCACCCACCAGCAGACAGGCTACTTAAAGTCTTCCTTAGCATGGCCCTGCCCACCACAGCGACAATACCCAGCTCCGCCCACCAGTGTGCAGGAACACATCCCTCCCACCAGGAAGCCTGCACAGTCCTCTTAGATAGCCTCATCCACCAGAGGGCAGACAGCAGAAGCAAGAACTACAATCCTGCAGCCTGTGGAATGAAAACTGCAATCACAGAAAGTTAGCCAAAATGAGACGGCAGAGGAATATGTTCCAAATGAAGGAACAAGGTAAAACCCCAGAAGAACAACTAAGTGAAGTGGAGACAGGCAACCTACCTGAAAAGGAATCCAGAATAATGATAGTGAAGATGATCCAAGATCTCAGAAAAAGAATGGAGGCACAGATCAAGAAGATGCAAGAAATGTTTAACAAAGACCTAGAAGAACTAAAGATCCAATGAACAGAGATGAACAATGCAATAGCTGAAATAAAAAATACACTAGAAGGAGTCAATAGCAGAGTAACTAAGCAGAAGAACGGATAAGTGACCTGGAAGACAGAATGGTGGAAATCACTGCTGTGGAACAGAATAAAGAGAAAAAGAATGAAAAGAAATGAAGACAGTCTAAGAGACCTCTGGGACAACATTAAACAACAACATTTGCATTATAGGGGTCCCAGAAGGAGAAGAGAGAGAGAAAGGACCTGAGAAAATATTTGAAGAGGTAATAGCCGAAAATTTACCTAACATGGGAAAGGAAACCGTCACCGAAGTCCAGGAAGCACTGAGAGTCCTAGGCAGGATAAACCCAAGGAGGAGCATGCCGAGACACATAGTAATCAAACTGACAAAAATTAAAGACAAAGAAAAAGTACTAAAAGCAACAAGGGAAAAGTAACAACCCTAACCCTAACCCTAGCCCTAACCCTAACCTTAACCCTAACATACAAGGGAACTCCCGTAAAATTATCAGCTGATTTCTCAGCAGAAACTGCAGGCCAGAAGGGAGTGGCATGATATATTTAAAGTGGTGAAAGGGAAGGACCTACAACCAAGAATACTCTACCCAGCAAGGCTGTCATTCAGATTTGATGGAGAAACCCAAAGCTTTACAGACAAACAAAAGCTAAGAGAATTCAGCACCACCAGACCAGCTTTGCAGCAAATGCTAAAGGAACTTCTCTAAGCGGAAAAGAAAAGGCCACTACTAGAAACAAGAAAATTATGAGTGGGAAAGCTCACCAGTAAAGGCAAACATAAAATGTGGTAGGAAATCATCTGCACATAAACATAATATCAAAACCAGCAATTCTGAGAAGAGGATAGAACTATTCTTTTAGTCTAATCCATAAGTAATAAAAGGCTGAACTCAGATCATGCTGGTAAAAACAAGTGATATGATCAGGTGGGACAGACATCAAGGAGAGAGAATGAGTAGAAACAAGGCAATGGATTTATGCATCAAAGTGTTTACTGAAGTACCAAATCTGAAATGGTGGTACACCAAAGTAGAAAACGCTGGAGGAAAACATTCTTTTGGAGATGAGTCAGTTTGAAGCCTAAAGCATCAGAGCTGCGGAAAGGCTCTGAAAATGGAAATGCACCAGCCCCTTAAAACTTGAATCAAGATCATAGGAAAAAGGACAAAGTTTACTGTTAGAAAGTCATCAATGTGTGGGTGATAAATGAAGCCATCAGAGTGGGTAGGATGACCCAAGGGGGAGGCTGTGGGGAGGAAAGAGCTGAGGGTAGACTTTGAAATTAGGATAAGCCTATATGTAAGAACAGGTGGTTAGGTGAATGAGAGAA
The DNA here is from genome assembly GCF_059928025.1 of Delphinapterus leucas. Taxonomy (NCBI): domain Eukaryota; kingdom Metazoa; phylum Chordata; class Mammalia; order Artiodactyla; family Monodontidae; genus Delphinapterus; species Delphinapterus leucas. The sequence continues at coordinate 13,713,195 of NC_143140.1, forward strand.
TCAAAAGTATAAGAGAAATAGAACTAGAGGAAAGTTTTGAAGGAGACTGGAGATGATCACCTGATAGGAAGTGCTTCCAATGCATCAGGGCAGATGAGGGCTGAGGAAAAGCCATTGATGCCCTTGGATGAGGCTGGTTTCTAAGACTGGCTGTGCTGTGAAGACATAGGCATGACTTTTCACAGGTCTTGGGAGTGTAGTAGGTATTGAGAAAGTCAGCGTGGGGAGGTGTCGACTGAAAAAAACACACAACCTAAAACTTGCAAGTTATGTTTTTTTGGGTGACCTTACTAAGGACTACAGCCTGGGAGACAGCCTCTCAGATAGCTCTGAGGAACTGCTCCAAAGAGGTAAGGGAGGAATCAAGATATATAGGAGTTTTTGCTGAAAAAAATAATGTAGTCCAACATCAAAAGATTACTGCTAACTACAAAAAACAGACATCTCAAGCTAATGATTTTAGAGCTTTTCTGTTTATGGGAAGATTCAAAAATCTGGGCTCATTGAAATTACTCCTAAGGTATGCATCGTAACTACCTACGGCCAGTACCCAATACAGAATGTTTCCTGTTTTTCTCTATCCTGAATTCCCCTCAGGGCTACCGTGGCTGATGGCTTGATGGAGGGCAACATTTGTTGTTTATTGCAATAGAGATGACATTCTTTGTCCACAGGACTATAGACTATTCTTTTCAGAAGGTGAGCTGTAAAGAGAGATGGCGTAAGATCACATTTGGAGAGGTCAAGAAAAATATTTTTTTTTAACTGAGTACATTTGCAAACTGAGGCAAGGAAGTCAATAAATAGGGGGAAACTCAATAAAGATGTTTAAAAAAAATTAAAAAATAAATAAATAAATAAATAGGGGGAAACTGAAGTTGCAAGCAACGTAGATTATTACTTATAGTAATAAGCAATCCAGAAGTACCAGAGGAGGTTGAAAGATAAGACACAAGATGAGAACATATGGGAAGAGAGGAGGGGCATGGACACTCACTTTGTGGGACAAGTAGGAATCAAGACATTATGTGTCTCTTACAGAAAGGATTTTCCAGTGTAGATATAATTTCATGAGACTTCTGCTGTGTATAAGAGGCAAGGGTCTCAAGACTGTTCATTGTTTTCAGGCCACGGAGATTTACACCTACTACTTCCTTCTTCCATGAACAGCAAGCCCAATTCAATCAAGTAAAAACAGAGAGAAATATAGAAGTTAGAGGAAGCTGAACTAAAATAGATGTCGGGTGGGCAGGGCATTAGGAGAAAAAAAAGTCTATTGTAATTTCAGAGTTTTGCTGGATTCCTCAAGCAGCTGGTGAAATGCAGCCACCTCGTTTTACTCCTATCCATGCCTCTTTTCCTTTGTAAATTACCAGTGGTATCTTAAGAGAATATTTCTGTTATCAGCCATTTGTCTGAATTCATTTACTTTGTTTTATAAATCCATTTTGCTAGAATACAATCCTAACTTCTTGGAAAACTTCATTTTATTGATATAAGGTAAATGATGTCAGAGTAAAATATCGCCAAAATTAAATTGTTCTTATTTTTATTGATTTTGGCAATTTTCACTTTTTATATCTCTGTACACATTCTGGAAACTGTCATTCTTTTTTTTTTTTTTTTGGAAATGATATAAAATTTCTGAAGCATGCTAATTAAGCATAATTCCCAATCTAGGAAATGTCAAGGGTATGGTTTACCATATAAGTAGTTCTGCCTGTGTCTTTTTATCAATAAATCCTTGTGGTTATACCTATAAATTTTTGTATACTATCCTGCTAACTTTCTATGGGCTTAAAATCTTTTTCATTGGGAGCTGATGGAAATTAATATGGTGTATTTCTCTGCAGTTCTTGCCATAGCGATAAAACCTCTCCAAGGTAAAACAAGAGATGGCATAAAAATTACTAATTCAAAAGAAGTTATGCTTCTAATTTAATATTGAAAATGGTGCCCTACTCCCTTTCTCTTTTATTTTGTCAAAATTGCATGACAGGAGTGTGTCTAATATACTTTTATTAGATAATGTCTATATAAGAAAAAATAAAACAAACAAAAAGAGAAATGAAAAAGTGAATTCCCCCACAGCATTTAGTGGGATGAGGCTTTATTTTAAATCTTTTCTTCTTAAGACTTACAGCATTCCTAATTATCTGCCTTATGCTCCACCTCCATACTCCTTCTTTATATTTTGCTATTCAATTGTAAACCTAATTACCTATAATGAGTTTTCTCAAAAACAATTTATTTGCTTTCTTTTCCTGCCACATCATTTCCAACAATTAGACACATTTTCTAGCAATAACATAATTTCAAAGTTGAACAAATCTATGAAACTTTCTCAGATCTTATTACCGTTCATGTTCAGATTTTGAAAGTCTTCCCTGAAAAACCAAATTAGAACACTCTTGGAAAATATTCTGTGACTTAGAATTGTTTTACTTAATCAACCTCAGTTTGATTCTGTTACAAAAATGTCAGCATCATCACTTTCTAGAGATGTTGTAATGAGCTAAACCAACACTAAGACAGATGATCAATTAGGTGGGGACGAGTCAGCCAACAAAACGAGGACTGTCATGGACCATGTGCCTACAGCATCCCTGGGAGACCTGTGTGATAGAGAAATAGGAAAGGAGACAAAGTTAGATAAAATAGGCCCTACCTTATCTGTATTTTCCTCAAAACTAGCCTTGTGTTTGTTTTCTTTTAAAGCATAGACTACTTTCCACCTAGTTAAAAGGACCTAAAAGAAAGGAGAAGAATTGAAAAAGTTGTCCTTATAAAAGATATAAGCATTAATAAACCATGGATGCTGTGTAATACGATGCTACTCAAATGTGGTGCTCAAAGTGTTACTGGACCATGATAAGCACAGAAATTGAAAATATGTGTTTAGAAACTTTTATAACAATTTAACAAGCATGTGATTGTCGGACTTATCCAGTAGAGCAGGCTACAGATGAGTTGGTGTGTTGAAAAACACGCAGAGTCATAAGCGTGCCAGCTGCCTACAAGTTATGAGCAGTAGGGTCACAGTACAACACGAGGCATTTTAAGGTTAGCTTGTCAATTATAATCCACAAAAATCTGAGAAACCCAAATCATTTACTTTCTATTATAAGTTTTTATTACTTTAACTTTAAATTAAGTTAGGGAAGTAAAATTTATATTATTCATTTTTAACCCTAATGAACTAATGGCGAAACAAGCTTCATGGGTTTTTTTGGACATATGTTTTCAGTAGAAACAAACTACCTGATGTCCATGGAAGTGATTGCAAATAAACAAAGACCAAAAGAATTGATACTAGTTTTACTAGGAAGTATGATCACTCATATACTGAGTTCAGCCAATTGAAGGTGAAGTATTAAATCATTGCATGTTCTGTGCAGATGTGGACTGGCTAATGAAGCAATGAAATCATCACGACATAAGCAACATTTACACAGGAAACAAAAATAAATTCAAAACCAAAACAGTTTTGAAAGCATGAACACTGACTTAAAAGGCAACGGAAGCAAAGTTTAGTAACTCATATTTAAACCTTAATGTTTTGGAGATGTCTTTTAAAGTAGTACTTTAGATTTCTGAGGCTGGAAAATAAACATGCAATTGCGAAGGCACTAGTGAAAGATGACGTGAAAGATACTTGCTTGGAAATATTGAATGAATATGTGACAATGATTCCATTGCTTGACATATTTAAAAAACAAGCTAATACCAACTCAGAGAGCAAACAAAACTAGCAAAACATTTTTGCTGCATCTTGACAAATGCACAGGTAATGCCCATGTTGCAATTGTTTTGGTAAATGTGCAATTATAGATGATAGTAATATTAGGAAGAATTTTTTCTTCCGCTTCTTTGCCCACAAATATAGCTAACTGTGAGCTGTTAAAAAAAAAAACTATGAACATAGTCATTGAACTATGCAAAAACATTGTCAACAAACATGGTTTGGAGTTCAATTTTTGTACAGGAATATGTTCTGATGGTGAAGCTGCAATGGTAGGGAACTATTCTGGAGCAGTTTTCCAGATTAGGGAGCTTACAGGAGAATGTAAACCAACACTCTGCTTCCTTCATCAAGAAAGTCTTGCTAGCAAAGGAACGTCAGCTGAACTACACAGTAGGCTTAATGACACGGTAAAAATTATGAATTTGTAAGATTAATATGCCAAATGTGAGATTTAAAATTTTTGAGATAATGTGGAAAACGGTCAAAACAACAATTATTGCATAGTGAGGTACTTTGATGGTTATCAAGGAGAACAATTTAGGAATGTTAAAATTAGGGAATCAAATCACTGTTTCTGCAAGTTAAGAAACTAGGGCTTCCCTGGTGGTGCAGTGGTTGAGAGTCCACCTGCAGATGCAGGGGACACGGGTTTGTGCCCTGGTCCGGGAAGATCCCACATGCCACAGAGTGGCTAGGTCCGTGAGCCATGGCCGCTGAGCCTGCGCGTCCGGAGCCTGTGCTCCGCAACAGGAGAGGCCACAACAGTGACAGGCCCGCGTACCACAAAAAAAAAAAAAAAAAGAAACTAATCACTAGTTACCAGAGAAATGCAAATCAAAACCAAAACTAAAATGATCTATCACATCACACCTGTTAGAATGGCTATTATCAAAAGACAAGGGATAACAAGTGTTGGAGGGGATGTGGAGAAATGGAAACCCTGCTTCAGTTGTGGCAGGAATGTAAAGTGGCGCAGCCGCTACGGAGAACAGAATGGAGGTTCCTCAAAAAGAATTAAAAGTAAAAGTGCCCTATGATCCAGCAATTCCACTTCTGGGTATATATCCAAAGGAAATGAAAACAGGATCTCAAAGAGATATACGCACCCCATGTTCACTGCAGCACTATTCACAATAGCCAAGACATGGTAATAATCCAAGTGTCCTTCAATGAATTAATGCATAAAGAAGATATTTTATAGATATAGATATATCACACATACAGTGGAATATTATTCAGCCTTGAGAAAGAAGGAAATTCTGCTGTTTGGGACAATGTGGTTGGGCTTAAGGGTATTATGATAAGTGAAATAAGTCAGAGAGAGAAAGACAAATACCATATATCACTTATATGTGGAATTTAAAACAGCCACGCTCATAGAAACAGAGACTAGAATGGTGATTACCAGGGACCATGAGATGGGGGAAATTGGGAGAAGAAAAAATAATAAAAAGAAACCTTTTTGTCTCATATCTTCAGTATTTTTAATAATATCAATACTTCCATGTAAAGAAAGAATGCAGTTTGTTTTCCAATGGCCAAAAAAATTTGAAGAGTAAAAACTGAAGTTTCTACAGATTGTTACAATATATTCCCATAGTTTCACAACAATTATCAAAGAAGTTATGATGTTGATTTTCTTCTGAGTTTGCTGAAGCCAGTTTGAAAGGTCTTAGTCCATTCCTTTCAACATACCTGTGTTAAACTGATTTCTATACTGAAAGTCATTCAAACAAAAAATGAAGCAGTATAGATAAAGTTGTTCACTACAAGTGTTACTGAGCCCAAGCCCACACTGCTCGCCACACAACAGGCCAGTAAATCGAGAGACTAGTTGTCGGGGCAAAGAATAGCGACTTTATTCAGAAAGCCAGCAGACCGAGAGGATGGTGGACTAATGTCCCAAAGAACCATCTTCCCCAAGTTAAAATTCAGGCTTTTTTTCATAATAAAAGGGGTGGAGAGGTATGGTTGGTTGCTGTAAACTTCTTGGTGCAAGAATTATTTGTTCTTGTAGCTGTCCATGTAAGTCTGGTCACAGTATTCCCATAAACCTCCAACAAGACAAATGTTATTCTCTGATCTGCAACCTTTAAAGGCCAGAGCCTTGAGAATGGGTTCTCCTGTACGTTTCAGGCTATAGGCAACATTCTTAATTTGTAGCAAAAGCAATAGGATACAAAGGTTAAAGAAAAAGAGACAAAGCCAATATGGAGTCAGATTTGCCCTTGCCTATTACAATTCCTCAGTGTCAAAGATCCTGTGGGAAAAGGGGTGATTTACATAAGTAGCATTGTTGTCAATTCAACCTAGGTTAGATATGTTAGCAAGCAAAAAGCAAGCTCATTTTTTTACATTAAAAACTTTGAACACTGATATAATAGTGTTTATTTGTTCAGAGAGTGTATATAGACATTTAATATGTGGAATCACTATTTCACTCATAACTTTTTATTATAACTGCAAAACAACAAAAAGTTCCAAGTATAACAGTGAATCTTTTTTTATCAGCATATATACTCACTTTCAACAGTTTGTACAGTTTTGTACTTTGTTCCTTTTCCCCTCCATTGTTAGTTTGATATTTATTAAAGTGTAATTTTATGTCTGTTGAATCCAATAGTAAACATTAGGACTTATACTCTGTATGTTCTTATCTCTTTTTTCCTAGTAATTCAGTTTTATTGTAGTTTATAAAAGTACCAGTCTACAACAAATGGAAAATTTACAAACCAGTCCTCCACCACGGAGTTAGAGAACCACTGACTTAGTGAGTTACACTGACTACAGGCAAAAACTATAATAACAAACACTTTATCACCAGCAGAGAGAATTTATTTTATTTAAGTAATGCTAATTAAGCTTGTAAAACTAGTTAGCCTTGTAATAATTACGAGAAATGTGCATTTAGCCAGGTCAACTCTAGGAATCAACTATGAAAATATGCAGTGAGTTCTCAGCTATGCAGTTATGCTAGCAGCTGTATTGTATGTAAAGTACGGAAGGGTAATGTGTTTTACCGCCTGCTCTGCTTTATTCCTGATGCCTAAATTAGTTCTGGAATCTCTGTGCAGGTCAAGACAACTAGTGAGGCTAAAAGTGACTTTGTAAATGGAGTCTTTTTGTAAACGGAGTCTCTGAGAAACCATTCTAAGAGGAAAGTGCCTTCCTCTCTCACTCTTGGTTTTCCCCCCGGGAAGAAGATAAAATGGAAGTTAATGGGTAAAGTGTGACCAAGAGTCTGACTTAGCTTTTTAAGGCCTGAACATCCATTTTACACAATATGATGGGTATAGGTGTATAGATAGGCAAACAAGAAGATACAGTTGAAGGTAGCCCAGGAAGGGTCTGTGAAGAGAACTTTCATGCCCAGCTTAGGCGCACGCTGACCAGCGTTCTTTGGGTAAGATGATGACTAGTTTTGACATGGCTAAAGCTGACTTGATCACAAAACTGCCAGATTTGGGACCATCTCATCAACTGTTGGTGCTATATTACAGTGATAACAATAATATATGCACTATTGTAGCAATAAAAATAATAGGTATGGTAATTCTGTATTACCCTGTTTACTCACAACATCCTCCTGTATTAAGGATTATTCTCTCCACTTGTCAGATGAGGACGTGAGGCTTAAAGAAGTTAAAGTGATTTGTTCAGGATCACAGAGCAAGAAATTTTTAGAGTCAGGTTCTAACAGAAGTCTGTTGCCAAACCCTGGTCCCACAATAGCCGTTTTTCAGACTTTGTGTCGTGACCAATTAGCAGGTCAGAAATTGGCTTAATGGATCACAATCAGTTTTGTTTTTTTTTAAAGAATTAGACAAATACAACAGAATATACAAAACAGTTTAACCAATCTTGAGGAAAATGGGTGGTGTCAGAAGCTATTCTGCCTGTTTTCTCTGCCCAGCCCTCCTCAGTCTGCGGCTGCCTTGATTCACTCCCTCCCAACCCCTTCACCTTTCCTGCTCTCCCTGACTACAACTCGTGCATGTGAATGTTAGCTGGTGGGGGAGATGCTTCTTCTGCTGTAGAGTGGCCTGGGTGGTGGTAGTCAAGGCCACCCACAAACCCAGCCAATGGAAGGAGGGCCATTTATCATTTGATTGGTTAATGTCTCATATGGGGATCTGGTTCCTTGAACTTTGTATTAATAAAATGTTAAACTGTGCATCACCTCATCAGTGAAAACCCTTGGAGGTCACAAGTTCTGGAGTGATGCAGATTCCTGGGTAAACCCTGGCTCTGTGACCCAGGGAATGCTACCCACCTTCTCTGAGCCTCTGTCTCTTCAGTTATACAATGGAAATGATGCTAATGATGCCTATCCCCAAATGATGATTAGAAAAATATATGTGTAAACAACCAGTTCAGGGCCTATCACACAACAAGGGCTCAATGACCACTATTTATGATATCATACTTACAAAATTAATTTCCAAGTCTTTGAGCACAACAAAATCCACTAGCACTAAAGCCACGGAAACCGTTTAGTGGTTCTTTTAGAATCCCAGAGACTTTTGTGGATTTGTCACCTAGCATAGTTTTGGCCTGAAGAAAGGAACCAGTCACCAGGTGTTCAGGGGCTGAAATCCAGCCTGTGACCCACTAACCAACTGTGCGTCCAGTGTAGGGCTGCAGCCACCAGGAGGAAGGGTACCTTTTTCTCATTTGCACGAAAGCACTGGGTCAGCCACTGATGGCCCATCTTCTGGGTCATCAAAGTCAGCACTACTGTGTGGGAGCTAGAAGTGCCATTCAGTGGACTTTTCCATTTAATAAAGTGCTAGATGAATACATTTTCACTGTAATGGGTCCCCCCAAATATTTGGTATTCTAGAACAGTTGTGAGAGGTTCTTTGTTATACAGACGCCATACTATCAAGCAGCACATCAGGGCTAAACTATTTATAACATAGGTCAACAGAGTATTTTTTGAAGTGTTTTATGGACTGCAGATGTTTCAAAAGGATTCTTCATTCTTTATCCTCCCATTCCTTGATGTTATGAAATATGACAGAAGGCTTTTTTAAGGTCACCATATATCTAGCTTATTGAAAATGGATACTCTATTTCAAAGCTCTAAGAAACTGATACTTGGGATCAGTAGACCCAGATTTAATTTCGGCTTTTGCTCAGTTTACATTTTAAACTCCATTTAAAAATACTTTTCATTATCGTGCTGTTACAGAGACCACTAATGTTTTGTGTAACCAGAAGTCTTTTATCCCCAACTAGGTGTTTTAAAATTTAGCTACATAAATTGAAATATTGGAAGTGAGTTACGCTGTTGAAACACTGATCGTATGTTAATAACTGAATTGACATTTTACAGGGTAAAGGTTTTCCACGAGAGAAAAATGAAATGGTGCTAAATTCCTGAATTCCTTGGGCCGTTGGTTCTTTTCTTGGGTGAAAGACTTGAGCAACACTAAACCCCAATACAGAAAACCTGAAAAAAGCAATGGAGAGTGCCTTATAATAAAATAAATAGCATTACATTTTCTGTACTTACGTATTTTGCTACTTTGGAAATATTTTTATTTGGAAATGTTATCTACACACACACACTCTCTCTCTCTCTCTCTCTCAAACATTCCCAACAAGGATAGATCTTTTTTTTTTTTTGCAGTACGCGGTCCTCTCACTGCTGTGGCCTCTCCCGTTGCAGAGCACAGGCTCCGGACGCACAGGCTCAGTGGCCATGGCTCACGGGCCCAGCCGCTCCACAGCATGTGGGATCTTCCCAGACCGGGGCACGAACCCATGTCCCCTGCATCGGCAGGCAGAGTCCCAACCACTGCGCCACCAGGGAAGCCCAAAGATAGATCTTAAAAACATAATATTGAGTACAAAAAAATTTGTTAAAGGATACATACAAAAAATAATTTTTACAACTTTCAAAATACGGGGCACTACTTAGTTATTCATATATATAAATATATATGTATATATATGTATGTGTATATGTGTGTGTGTGTGTGTGTGTGTGTGTGTGTGTTTATTGAGTACATGAACCAGAAGGGTGACATCCAATTCGTGAGAGTGGTTACACCTCAGGAGGAGTGAGGGAAACAAGACTACAAGAAAGGACTCCCATTTAATCTGTAACATTTTATTTATTTTAAAAAAGACTTGAAGAAAATATTGCAAAATACTACCAGTTGTTAATTCTGTGCTGTGGGAAGATAATCATTGGTTATGTTACTCTTTTTATAGACCTGCATTTTAAAAAATTTTTCAGCAAAATAATTTCAAAGTACTAATGAAATTTTTGTCTTGTGTTCTCTACAACAACAGTAACAAAAATCATGATTAAAAACACCACCAGGGCTTCCCTGGTGGCGCAGTGGTTGAGAGTCCGCCTGCCGATGCAGGGGACGCATGCCAGGAGGATCCCACATGCCGCGGAGCGGCTGGGCCCGTGAGCCATGGCTGCTGAGCCTGTGCGTCCGGAGCCTGTGCTCCACAATGGGAGAGGCCACAGCAGTGAGAGGGCCGCGTACCACAAAAAAAAAAAAAAAAATCACCAGATCCTAAAGAATTTTTGAGACATAATTAATCCCACAGTTTTGGTGTTGATCCTTGTCTAAAAGTACAGTAATGAATGAGATCACACTGTTTTCCTCATTAGTACAGGCTCTTCATTTGCCTGGTACCTTTTCAAAGAGTTACACTTAATTCCATTTTAATTGTTAGCTCAGGCCAAAAATTAGAACAAGTATTTCTTGAGCACCTATAATTTGCCAGGCATTATTGTAGCCACTGGAGATAGCCAATGAAAACAATAGACTGGGACTCAGCAAACGATGGCCCTTAGGCCAAATCTGGTCCATGTGTTTTTGTAAATAAAGTTTTATTGGAACACATCCACGCTCATTTGCTTACATGTTGTCTATGACTATTCTACAACAACAGAGTATTGTGCCAGACTGAAATATTTACTCTCTTACCCTTTACAGGAAAACTTGGCCAACCCCTGCAATAGACAAAAACCTCTACCCTCATGGAGCTTGCAATCTATTACAAAGACAGTAACAAAATAAATGTCTTAGAATGGTTGGTGGTGATACATGCAACTGAGAATAAGAAAGCAGGGGAAGGGGTTAGGGAGTGTTGTGAGGAGGTCAGAGAAAGCCACGTCGCAAGGATGACCTGGGAGCAAAGAACTAAGAGGTGAGGGACCAGCTCTGTGGAAATCTGGGGGAAGCAGACAGTGCCAAGACCTGAGGTGGAAAGTTCAAGGAGCTGCAGGAAGCTGTGTGGCTGGCCGGGTGTGAGAGCAGCGGATGTGGAGCAGAGCCCTGCAGGCCGTGGCAAGGAGCTGGGCTTTTGCTCTTAGTAAGGGCCCTAGTTTGTCCTTTGTAAAATCTAGAATATTAATTTCATTCCAAGAGTGAGGCCAAAGCTATGGATACCACATTTTTAGGCAAAATATTATTTATATTTGAAACTTTCAGTTCTAACCTGACTGGCCATCCTGCCAATTCTGACCAGTGTTCAGGGAAGAGAACAGGCTAGCTGATGGCTGAATATTATTACTATTTGAAAAACATTTCTGCAGACATATCTTACCCATGAGTCAGCCAGGCTGAAACATTAGTGTCAGACAGCACATTCTACGTAAAGTTTTGGTTTAGGCCAGGAGGGTAGCCTCAAAGTACTAAATTTCAAAATGAGTATTTGGGATATATTTTTCCTTGGTATTTGCCAAAAATGTAATTGATCCACTAGCTCTATATCTGAATGTGTTGGACCCCCTTGCGCATGTCCCCACGCAGTGTAACCTCTCCAGGAAAGCTTGGAACCTTCTGTCCAGAAGGATGGGTGGGCACCGATGGAGAACTTGCTTGATGCCAGGCACCATCCCCCTGCCTTCAAGAAAATTTATGGGGAAAGATTATAGAAAGCTCTTTTCAAACTTTGGTATTTCTCTTACAGTAAATATTTCTCAGGTGCTCATATATTCCAGCCCAATGTTTTTAGGCAGGTATGTTATTAGTCCTTTTTTAAAAAAAATAAATAAATAAACGGTTAAGGGTGAGAGATGATATAACTGGCTCAGGTTTGCTTAGCTGATAAATACAAGAGACGGTACTAATGGCCAGGTCTCTCCCTTCTTAGTACAGCACACTTTTCCATTCTGTTTTTATTGTTAATCAATGATCAATTATTTTGTCATAAATATATGAGTTAAAATCTATATTCACCTCTACCTTTGTACAGAAAAAGCATGACTGTGGGCAAGTACACCACGTAATTAAAGTATGCCAAAATAGAAATATCAGTTTTGGCCAAGTTTAATGCAACCTCCAGCTCTTGAAAATAGTTGTGAGCTACTGTTCTCTTTTCTTCAATGTCTTTAAGCAGCCTTGATTTTTTGTGTGGAGAAAATCTGGTAGACAGGAAAGAAGAGAAATTAATACTAGACTAAAAGCCCCCCAAACCTTTAAAGGTAGGATCTGTGTCTAATTTTCTCTTTAATCTCCAATATTCATGTAGTAAGCACTTAATAAATGCAGCAATGCTTATCACTGACGCAAGGTTATCTGTTTACTGAATTTCCCACTCATTTATGTTCTTCTGGAAGTTGATTTCTCATTTTGGTACAAAACAGATCTGTAATTTTTGTTTGTTTGTTTTTGTTTTTTGCGGTACGCGGGCCTCTCACTGTTGTGGCCTCTCCCGTTGCGGAGCACAGGCTCTGGACGCGCAGGCTCAGCGGCCATGGCTCACGGGACCAGCCACCCCGCGGCATGTGGGATCTTCCCGGACCGGGGCACGAACGCGCGTCCCCTGCATCGGCAGGCGGACTCTCAACCACCGTGCCACCAGGGAAGCCCCAGATCTGTAATTTTGATTGCTTTCAACCTTAGCTCTTGTAGTTTTAGTTATCAGTGTTTCTGAAGGATTTAAATTAAGGTTCTGTCTTCAGAAACCCAGATATCCAAATGAACGTGCAACTATTACCAAATAATTTTATGTTTAGAATCATTTACACACATGACTGGATTTTCTCTTTGCCTCTGAAGATCTTGACATCAAAGAGACCCCACCGCCTATGTTCTCTCCTTTAAATGGGCTTAACTCTTGTTTCTTCAATATGATTTTCTCCAAATAATCATCAGGTAAAAATATTTTATTATATGTAAGGAAAAGATAATGACATAACTACTTCCATTTATACTTTTTTCCCCAGCTTTTGATTTCTCAGCCATGATCTAACATTGAGAGTTTTTTTGCTTTCATTAGCTTCCCAGAGTTCCCATAAAGTCACTGGGACCTGTGGCCATCTGTTACTTTCAGACATCTTTATAGCTTTGATTCTATATTTTAAAAGGTGTTCAAGCTATGGCATCCTTTCGCAGTAAAGACTCTAAAGTTATTAATTAATCATAATATAAAAAAGATTATAAACTGCATTTGCATATTTCTGTGTACATTAATTTAAACATCCTTTTTTTCCCCCCTGCAAGGTCTTTTGCTTTAGTGAGGGCAACCAACTGACAGACTGCTCATTAATCATACATATTAACGGGAGTAGTTAAAGCTTTAAAGTCTAACTCACCATTCTGTCTACAGGGACCAGTCCTTGTTTTCTAAATGTGATGACATACACTTCAGACACTGCTAATTAGGTCTTTCCCTTGAAAATTCATCCTGACATGTTTCAAGAACATATTTTTCCCTTGAGTACAAGCTCATTAAATTATAAATATCTTTATATAAGTCTTGCAGGATTACTTAAACAATGCAGCATTCTCTATTTGAAAACCATTGTTCACAGTGAAGGATGAAATAGATCTCATTTCCTTATATCATTTTTTCAGTCAAAAACAATGGACTGGGTAAATATCAGAGAATAATAGGTATTATATTCAGTAACATAAGATGTTAAAGGAAGGTAAAAAATACTTCGTACTTATAAATGGAAATGGGTATTAGTCAGGGTTCTCCAGAAAAATGAAATGAAAGCATCAGGATGTGTATACAGAGAGACAGAGACAGAGAGAATTGGCTCACACAGTTGTAGAGTCTTGGTAAATCCAAAATCTATAGAGTAGTCTGGTAGGCTGGAGACCCGGTGAAGTGTTGCAGTTCAAGTCCAAAGGCCGTCTGCAGGCAGAGTTCCTTCTTGCCTTGGGGAGGTCAGTCTTTGTTCCATTCAGGCCTTGGACCAATTGGCGAGACCCACACACCTTATCGAGGGCAGCCTGCTGTGCTCAGAATCCACCATCTAAATGCTAATCTCATCCAAAAACCACCTTTACAGAAACATTCAGAAAAATGTTTGGCCAAATATCTGGGCACCACATAAACTTAACCGTCACAAAATGCTATACAGATACTCAACTCTTGATTGTCTGCACAAATGGAAGGAAATGTTCCTGCGAGCGACCTAAATCAGATAAGCTACAGTCAGTTCTGTTGAGCCTCTGAATTACATGATCAGTCTGTAGCAGTTCTACCCTAGTGGCTGCTAATCTACACAGGCAAGTGTTTAGGTCAACCTCATGATGCGGCCCCTTTACGACAACTCCCAATGGTTTCCCAAGACAATCAAAGGAAGAAAACACAAAGCCCTCACCACAGTCTTCAAGGCTCAGCTAATCTGCCCTGCCTGCCACCCATCCACGGCTTGCGTTTCTCCAGCCACCCAGGGCTTTGTTCTCACTGTTCCGTCTGCTGGATGTCCTTTCTCAGCCCTTGCACAGCCCACGGACTCGCTTGGTTCAGGTGTCTGCTGAGACCTCCCCTGATTTTTCTATCTGAAACGGCACACCACCCTATCTAACTCTGTATCCCTTTACCCTGCTTTACTTTTTATGATTCTTGTTGCTATCCAGAATTTATATCTCTACTCGTGTCGTTATCAGATACGCAGTCAGTATAACAGGGGGGGATGATCAGGGATGACACAGCCAGGTTACCTGAATTCAAGTCCCAGCACTGCTGCTTAACTGGACGTGTGACCTCAGGCAAGCTGCACCGTCACTCAGTTGCCTCATCTGTAAAACAGAGACACCTCAAAGATATTACGAAGAATTTGAAGATACAATGAATACGTAGATATAAATTGCTTTGAACGGTGTCTGGCAGAGAGAAAGGACCAGGTGCTGTCTGTCTCCGCTAGAATATAAGCTCTCTGAGGACAGAATGGATTCAGGGTATTTCCAGAGCACAGAGAAGGATCTGGCCCACAGTAAGGACTCATTAAATGTTTGTTGAATGAATTAATGTTTGTTGAATGAATTAATGAAGGAATCTGGGAACATGCCAGCTGAGAATGGGAAATATGTTCTACAAAAACACAGTGAAGAGGTGGTAGGTTGTTGGGCTGCAGGCCTAGAAGGCCTGCATTTGCCCAGCTTTAAGACCAAAGAAAGAGCCCGGAGTCAGCAACAGAGACATCAGTGGTTTCATGGATGGGGGCGCTTACACGTCTGAAGCAAGGTCCTGGAGGGATTTCCAGTTATAGGGGAGTTGACGTCAGGTGGGCTCATCGGTTACCAGGGAAACCAGCAGAGGGACACAGGCCCCTCACCACCCCTTTGACAAGGACAGTCACTCGCTGGGGCCTGGGGCAAGTACGTAGGAAGGTCAGTCCTGTGAGTAGGTGTTGGTTAGGCTTTATGGATGTCTGTATAGGGATGGATGGATGTACGTCCTGTGTAGCAGGACGCTCGGCATAAGATGTAGCTGCGGTTTCTGCCTGAAGGATACTTCTCTAAAGGAGACTGAGAAGTCAAAGGAGAACATAAAAAGAATCCAGCAAATGACCCACAGCTGGGGCTGGCAGGGCCAACTGAGGTACCAGCTTTCCCAAGACACCCTAACCTTATTCTGGGAAAAGGTTGGAGCTGAAGGAGAAAGAGACTGTGGGAAAGCAGCTGGAAGAGGTCAGACTCAGAGTTCCTCTTACCCAGTCACACTGGCAAGTGACCTTGGGTGTCAGGTTTAAGGAAATGAAAAGAGTATTCAAGTCAAGAAAAAACATACCCAGTATTTACATAATGGCATGTCCACAAGCATTCAGTTTTTGAAGGTCATCAATACAGAGTCCCAATACTTAAGTCCATCATGAAAGCACAAGGAGTGGCAGACTGGGAAATGCCTCCCAAGCCCAGTTGCTTGAAAGGTTGGCTATAAGTATCAGAGGACAAAAGGACCAAAGAGGACACACATCTGTATGGGGGCACAAGTGTCCAGGGAAGCTGTCCCTGTCTGAGGGGACTCTTCAGGGTCTAGCACCCCATCTCATTGCCAAGGGGGTGCAGATGGCTTCCTCCACCCACATTTCCCTCCCATCCCATCCCGGTGACCAACCCCCCGCCGCTTCCCCTGTCAAACGAAAGGCTGAGAGAGTTACTGAAAGGTTTGGGAAGCAACTTAATTCTCACCTTCCCTCCCCGGAACTCCTGAGTTTACCTACAGCCAAATGAACAACACTCTCCAAATAGCTGTTGTCAATAGCTGTCCCTCCTCTTCTACGCTGAACGCAAGATCCAGGCCTTATTCATATATTTTCCCCTAGAACAGTACGTAAAACACAGACAGTACATTTCTGCTGAATGAATTTACTCATTTTTTGGATAGGGTTTGAAGTGGGCATTTAAATATCCAAGTGGGATTTAATCCATTAAATTTAAGTTGGTGGATTGAGAATTATGCACTGAAAGTTCTTCTGTATCAAAATTGGGTGACCTTCATACTTGCATCTTACGGATCCTTGGGGATTCTCTCTGTTTACGGGCGGTTATTGAATAGCTGCAAAATGTATTCCTAGGAATTTATTTGGTGTTGCTCAATTCAGTCTTTCTCTTTGAAACTGCAGTTCTAAAATTCCACCCCTTGAGGGTACATTTCATTTGTTAAAGTATGTGACTCAAAAATACTGAAAATGCACTTCTATAAATTTAGCTTCATTGAAATCAAGATATGAAATGTCATTAATGATTTCTTTGTTCCAGTGCTGACTGGTAAGGCTGAATTCCTTCTTATACACTGGCTCAAGCTCTGACCCATCTGAAATGTGTTGAGGAACCTCATCACATAGTTTTCATGTTAACATTTCTTTTAAATAAGACACTAGCAGTTTATGTGCATTATTTGTCCCTCTACGTGTTGATTTCATCCACTCTCTAAGTCTAAAAATGTAACAGTTTCCTGAATAAAAATGAAAGATGCTTGAGGCCTTATGAGTGCTTGGAGATGGGGACCCCAGGGCATGGGCATAGTTCTCGGACAAGGAAGGCAGAGTCCAAGCCCGATTCTCCTCCTCCAGCCTGCAAGCATCCCCCTGCAAACTTCCAAATAGGGAGGGAGCATCCACCCTCTCACTGCCGCACAATAAAATGTATCACAGATGGTCAGGAAGCAGCTAAGCCATGCCCTACGGTGCCCCACCCCTGAGCCAGGATGAACCAAGTGCATTGGCTGAGGTTGGCAATGGCAGGCATAGAAAACAGAGCCCGCGATTGGGACAGAGAGAGTTGGTGGTTTGGCAAGACCGTCGGGAGTCCAGTCTAAGTGGAAGGTTGTGGTTGTCCTGCTGGCGCAAGGCAAAGGCAAGCAGCCATCAGGGGAGCAGCTGAGAGAACTAGAAAGACCTGAATTCCCAAAAGGGCAAAGTCGTAAGGCGATGGGACATTTAAAAATCTGGCTTGGTGGTGAGAAAACAAGAGAAACTCAACAATTAGAGCGGCAAAGTAACTGAAATCGTGAATGACCAGGATATGCCCCCCCAAGGACACCTTCATCCTGAGGATTACGGGTTTTAAGATCAGACACACTTGGGGTTAAATTTTAGCCCCACCAACTAAGAGCAGGGTGATTTGGAGCTAGATGTTTAATCTTTCGTTCTCTGTAAAATGGGAACAGTATCACTCACCCACAGTAGTTTGGAGCAGATTAAATGAGATAGCGTAAGTCCATGCTTAGCACTCAGGGCTTGGCCCATGGCAAGCATTTGATCAATGGTAACCATTTTAATAATCATTTGTCATAGACTTTTATGTTTCTTGGTACATGCACAGCTTGGAGCACACAAGGAAAAGGTGATTTGGGGTTCATCCAGTCAGAAGGGACTTAAGAGGTCAGACCTTAATTATACTTATCTTCGTGACCAAATTGGTGCCACCATGATAACTTCATAGGAATGCTAAGCAGTGACTGTAGACCATGCTGACCACAGACCAGACCATCTGGCCCAGTCCAATGTTTCGATGAGGTGTTACCGTTTATTCAGATTATCATTTATTCAGTTATAGCTGAGGGGGGTTAGTTAATATTGTCACATTTCTAACTTGTTTTGAAAAGCCACATTAGTTACTGGTAGAGTCCATCCAAAGGGAAAAAAAGGAAGGGAACAGGGCTTCCCTGGTGGCGCAGTGGTTGAGAGTCCACCTGCCGATGCAGGGGATGCGGGTTCGTGCCCCGGTCCAGGAAGATCCCACATTCTGCGGAGTGGCTGGGCCCGTGAGTCATGGCCACTGAGCCTGCGCGTCCCGAGCCTGTGCTCCGCAACGGGATAGGCCACAGCAGTGAAAGGCCCGCGTACCACCAAAAAAAAAAAAAAAAGGAAGGGAACAGAGAGATGGGGAAATTGTGACATGATTTAGAAATTTTAAGATCCCAACCTAAATGAGAAAAGCAATATCGGGAATAGCATCACAATATGGATTCATCTTCCCTTAGCTCTAAACCTGTTTCAGATTCTTTGTTCATGCTGAATTACATCCTCTTCCCGTGTCCTTACAAGAGCCACTTGTCTGATCCCTGAAATAAGGAGACCATTATGACCAGCCTCATTGCTGTCTTAGATGTATTTTTAAAGATGTTAAGAAATAAAATTCACTTAAGATGTTATGCATTCCTCATGTAAGTATTCCGTTCCCATTTTTTCACATATCGTTGATTTCAAAATGTGCTAACCTTTTACATCAGTCATTAATCTTATTTCCGTTCACAATGTAAAAAAAGAAAACTGAACTTCCCAGATGGTCTGTAATGTTTTCCTGTGTAATTAACACCTACTTCACAGTTGTGGGTGCCAGTCCAGGCCCTGTCTCCTCTTCCTCGACATCTCCTTGGTACCTTGTTCAGGCTGAGTTGATGCCTAAGGCTGTGCTGAATACACACATGGGAACAGGGGAATTCTGGACAGGAGCCAGCTGCATTAGAAGACCTGGCAACGTAGAGAGATTACTTACACACGTGTCTCCTCTGTGGGCTTGAGGGCTGCATACCACCCTTTATTTCGGTACGATTACTACTGTAACTTGTCCTCGTCATCAACAGCAAAAACCATCTGTCAGATAAGTGCCAGTCGCCCATTATTTGCATTCTTCCCTTCTTAATGCTCCTGGATGGTCAAGTGTTTATAAATCAAGTGGCTAATTTAAGATACATGTGCTCTCATACTGCAAGTCATCCTGGAAGCATCAGGTTATTTTTACTGTTGAAAATTTGTAGATGTCATTTATTTAAATAGGCCTGGGTTGTTGTTTTTTTTTTCTTTCCTGACAGTATTGACCCTCTGTGGTCATGTACACAGCAAATGCAGATGGATGAAGTCATCTGATAACTCAAATAAAATCACTCCATCGTGGAAATCTCCTGGTTTCATTTTTTTTTTAATGTTTATTGAAGTATAACAAACATTCAGAAAAATGTATGTATCCTAAGGAGACCACTTGTTGATTTTTCACAAATCAAGAACACGCTCGTGACCTGCACACAGTTCAAGAAACAGAACGTCCGCATCTCAGTCTGATGATCTCCGTCGCTCCCCGTTCCCACATGGGTGACCTATTGCAACTTCTAACAGCTTAGCTTAGCATTGCCTGCTTTTATTCCTTATATGAATTGATCAACGTTGTGTTTACACAATTTAACCATTTTGTTGCATACAGTTGTATTCCATTCATTTCCGTTGTTATATAGTATTCCACCGTATGAATAATCTACAAGTTACTTTTTCTATTTCTACTCTTAAAGGGCATCTTGATTGTTGTTTTAGATGAAAAAACCCCCTATGCAAGGTCGACAGTTGGTTACGTTTTTTAACTGATGCACAACACAGATTTTAGAAGGTTTTCTTGATATATTATCAACATTTTCAAATGGAAAAAAAAATGGATAATTGGATAAAGGTTGGTAGAAGGGCAGGGAGAAAAGGAACTAACATTTGTTATTCCCACTGTGTCAGATATTATAGTAGGAGTGGTGTTGTTGTTGTTTTTAATTGTGGAGAAAAACACATAGCATAAAATTTACCATCTTAACCATTTTCAGCTGTACAGTTCATTAGCGTTCAGGACAGCCGCATTGTTGTGAAAAGATCTTCAGAACTTTTTCATCTTGTAAAACTAAAACTCTGCTCCCGTTAAATGACTTCCCCTATCCCCCGCCCCCCAGCCCCTGGCCACCACCATTCTACCTTCTGCTTCTGTAAATTTGGCTACTCTAAGTACCTCATATAAGCGAAATCATACGGTATTTGTCTTCTACTGACTTATTTCACTGTGCCTATTTCAATTGGCATGATGTCATCAGGGTTTATCCGTGTTGTAGCACGTATCGGAATGTCCAGTATTCCATCGTGTGTACCACATTTTGTTTATCCACTCATCTGTTAATGGACGTTTGGATTGGTTCTACCTCTTGGCTATTCTGAATAGTGCTGCGCATGAACACAGTGTGCAGGTATCTCTTCACGACCCTGTTTTCAATTCCTTTGGATATAGACCCAGAAGTGGGATTTCTGGATCACATGGTCATTCTACTTTTCATTATTTTAAAAATCTGCGCAGTGTTTTCCATAGCAGTTGCTCCATTTTACAATCTCGCCAGCAGTGCGCGAGCATTCCAGTTTCTCCAGATCCTCACGAACGCTTATTTTGTTTTTTGAAACTAGCCATCCTAATGGGTGTGTGCGTGGCAGGAATTTTACACATGATCTCTTTTTTAATTCTTCGCAAACAGGCTTCAATGTGTAAGTACCAATTTTACAGCAAGGACATCTTGACACAAGAACCTTCCATAAAAGAAAAGGCTGGGATTCCAATCCAGGCGGCCCTGAAGTTGACAATGGGGTTTTTATTCTTAAAGTTCCACGCAGTCACAAAACCAACCCAGCTCTTTTGTTCTGAGCTACAAGGTTTACAAGATTAAGGGCTATACAAGATTGCCTGACTTTAAATATGAAATAAGAGGTTGAGGTTTAGAACAGGAGTTCTCACAGTGTGGTCTCAAGGCCAGTAGCATCAGTACTGCTGGGAACTTGTTATAAATGTGAGTTCTCAGGTCCCACCCAGGACCTGCTGAGTCAGAAACTCTGGAAGTGGGGAGAGCAATATGTTCCTGCTAGGTCTCCCGAGGATGCTGATGTGCGATCGGGTTAGAGCACCACTGGGCTTAAATCATTAGACAAATACCTAAACTGCAGTCTGATAACCTTTACACTGTTGCCAAACAGGAAACATATGTGTTGAGCACTTTGAGGTTTCCAGGGCAACCTGATATGGTAAATCTGCCTTTTATGCTTCGTACTCCCGATTTTCAGAAAAGTATTGGCTTAGCCCAATTGTAATGCGGCTGAAACCATCCATTTGGAGATTGAGCCAGACTCCAACTGATCAATTGCTTCTGAACAAATGGCCACCTGGGACCAGGCACCCTAGCCAGGAAGGCTGCACCCAGCTCAGCATTTTTCTGTTATGTGCTGGGATTTTCATCCCAGCCCACATCCGAGTGCCCACTTCTTGTCTCACTTTACAGTGGGTCTAGAATGAAGGGCCTGAAATAAGAGGAGACAGAAGTGGAAAGAAACACGCAAAAACAGCCCCTCTATCGACGTCAGGAGGGTATTCCCTGGCCCTCCCAGGCACAGCCCCAGCCCCAGAGTATGGAATCTAAAAAAGCCTAATTCATCGACACAGAGACAATGTTGGCTGCCAAAGGCTGAGGAAGGGGAAATGAGGAGATGCCGGTCAAAGTGCACAGACTTCCAGTTAGAAGATGAATGAGTTTGGGGATCTAATGTACAGCATGGTGACTATAGTTAACAATATTGTGTTTATACTTGAAAGTTGCCGAGAGAGTAGAGTTTAAATGTTCTCAACACACACACACAAATGGTAATTATGTAGGCTGACGGGGGTATTCACTAACTTTATTCCTAACATATAAGTGTATGAAGGCATCACTTGTACACATGAAACTTACACAATGTTACATGCCAATTATATCTCAGTAAAGCTGAAAAAGAAAAAAATATTCAAATCTGCTTCAGGATATTACTAGAAATTCAAGCCTAGAAACCACATTTAAACTGAAAATACGTGCTGGCTGAAGTCAGCTGTGTACAGTATGTTCCAGTAATTTGACGATCCTCAAAAACATCTTACCTGCATGTCTACTGTTAGCAAGGAGGCATAAAGACAATCAGCGTTCCCCTGTGCTCTTCCAGAGACACATCCGCACACTCTTGACAGTCGCAAGGCTTTGAACAATGATGTAAATCAGCAGTGATGTGCAAGAGTTTGGAAGCTTGCCCGTACCATACTGAACCATGAATGCGTCTACTCCTCATGTTAAGACATGACAATGTTATGCTACAATATCTGAGACTTAGTTTATCTTAAACATTAACTCTGTGATAAAAGTTGATCAATAATCTCATTTTCTCCACTTCCTGCCCAAATCAATATATATGTCTCCTTTAAGGAAAGGAGACTGCACACAAAGTTTATCCTATGGTTTTAACTTACCTCAACCTAAAAGAAAGAACCAATCACCTACTCCAATGTCACCGATTTTGTTTCTTTGTGCTCTTGTAAATGAATAAATGCCTCCACTTTCCAAGTAAACGTTTTATCATTGATTAATCTTCAGGGGCTGATTGACTTGCATTTACTAAAAGACCCAATATGTTGGTTTTCAGAATGTATAAACTGCAAAACAAGAAAATTATGTCCATGTGTGTAACTTTTATTCAGTATACAGAATATTAAATTATATATTCATTCCAATCTTACAACCCCCCAAAGGAAATCCAAGGTTCAGATCTCTAAAACAGAAAGTACATGAAAATAACTACTCATTTTATTTCTGGTTTTAATGAAATTTTAAAAAAATCTGTTCTGTAGTTGTTAGCCAGGATTTTTTATGAATACAGCTGCCATTTTTATATGGAGTCCTTGACAGTAGGTACTCAACTTGCCTTCAGCAATTAATGCAAGCATTTCCCACCCAATCACAGTGTCGCATTTGCTTACCTACCTTCCAGACCTTACTCTGCTGCTTCAGTGGGTATTGCATTTCCTACCCAACTCCAAGCTTAGCTGAAGGCCAGAAAGATCAAGCCTGACTCTTTCAGAGCAAGAAAATCCGTCAGTGAAATGGGCCTTTCCTTGTTTATGCTTACAATTCTCCCCAAAAAGAGTTGAAAGATCAGCCTAATACTTTTACCTTTTAAGTAACAACAAGCCTTAATATGTATTAACATACTACCAATATGGTAATAAAATAAAGTTATTAGTAACAATGAAACAGAATTAGAAAACCTGCTCAGAAATGCTTCTCATTCAAAATGTGTGCTATCCATACCTAAGCTTGCTTCCTTCTATGATAAAGGAAAGAAAATAAGTAAGAAAATAAATGTATAATAAATCAATGTTTTTTAAATGCTATAGATACCCAGGTACTTAGAAATGTCATTCTGGCTCTTGCAATTGGAATTTAGCTAGTTGTAAACTTGGGGAGTTAACATTCACTTACAATAATGAAGATTAATAAGCAAGGAGTGAACATTTTATTTCACTTATAAAACAGCTTAATCATCCAAAGGGAAGAAAAGAGCTAGTTAATGTGCTTTTCACAAGATATATAATTATAATATGGCTTACGGAAGTGCTTTTCAAACTTTAGTGAGTATGAGTATTACCTCAAGGGGTTTTTTAAATGCATATTCATGGATCCCTTCCCCAGAGATCCTAAACCAGTAAGTCCAGGATGGAGCCCAGAAAAGTGTATTTTTAATACCTGATAGCACCCTCAGGAAGCTCCTATAAAATTGGAATTCAGATCACTCTTTGAGAAATACCAATTTAAGATGATAAAAGCATTTATTATTGCACCTGAACCCACTGAATTATCAGATAAAATGCCCATCTTAGACCATCCTTCAGATACTTTATATTACTTTGCTAGAGTACCAAAGTAGACAGCCTTTAAAGGGCTGCTAGTAAGAGTCACAGTTGATTCATTCCAGGCACTGTTTTTCTCATCTTGGCTGTTAAAAATTGTCTCAGAGCTTTTAGACTTCACAGGTCTTTAAAGGTCATGTGGATTTGGAATTGTTTTTTAACTTTTAGTTAATTTTTAGTCTTTAAAATTGCCATTTAATATTGTCTCATCTTAAAATAAAATGGAATCACAGTAGCTGTTGTCTGTTTCTCTTTGGTTTCTAGGGAAGACGAGGAAAACCAGGTCCTCCAGGAAAACCAGGGCCTCCAGGACCACCTGTGAGTAAACAGTAGGGTATTTCATGAGTCCCTCTGTACTGCTGTGTGTTCATCTAAAGGTTTTCTTAATCCCCTGTAGATAATAATCTCCATCTTTCCACTGTTTAACATGGTTGTGCTCCCTACACCTCCCACCACCAACAACCAAGAGATCAGGGAGGCTGGTGGCCGGCTGCACCCCCTGCCCACTTCATTCCTGGACAGGAGCAAGTGTGCTGCCTGCATGGGCACCCCAAGCCGAGTCCCAGATCAGCAACCCCTGTGCTGAACCCACCTGAGCCCCATCTCCTCAATTTCTTAACATCCAGGCTGGTGGTGAGTCAGACATCTGGGGAAGCATGCCTACTTTTCTTGACACAGCTATTTTGCCAGTAGAATTTCATAGAATATTGTTGCTAAAGAGAGCCATAAAGATCGTGTAGCCAATTAGCTGATCTCATCCTTTATCCCAAGCTTCTAGAGGAAGTGTGCAATTTCTTGTGTTCCTGCTAACTCTTCAACCCACTAGAGTCTGGTTTATGTCCAAGCTACTCCGCTGGCCCTGCATTCTCCATGATCACCAATATCTCTGAGTCACGAGATTCCTTGAGTGCCTTTCAGGCTTCACCTTATTTCACTGCTGTATAGGAACTGACGCTGTTGACTGTTCTATCCTTGAAACTCTCTATTCTCTTGGTTCATTGACGCTGATCGTTTTCTCCTACCTTTGAGGCCATCCTTTTTGTCTCCTTCCGTAAAGCTGTTCCCCCTTCCCTTATTTATATGCTGTACGGTTTAAAGAATCCCAGTCTTCTATTTCCACCCAGACATTCCTCCTGAGTTCCAGGCTCCTACACCCCACGGCCTGCTCAGTATCTCCACTTGGAGGTCTCCTATGTACTACAAACATAGCCTGTCCGAAACTAAACTCTAAAAATGACCCTAGGTTTTTTTTCTCTCTCTCATCCTCCACATCCAAATAGTTCCTAAATCGTGTCAATTCTACTTCCCATCAGCTCTCATTCCTCATACCACTGCCTTATTTAGGCCCTTGTCAATTTGTATCTATATTTTTGTAGGCTTCTCCCAGCTGTCTCATTGCCTCTACCTTCTACAAGTGGGGTAATATTTCTAAATCATAACTCTGATCACGTAGCTCTTTGGTTGAAAACTCTTTAATAACGTCCCTTTCCTTCCAGATGGATTCCATATCTTCTACAGCCATTCTAGTCCCTTCAAAGTTTGTCCTTTTCCTATCTTTGTCTATCCTCCTCTGTGCCCTTTCTTCTTTTGCAACCTGTAGTGTCATCTTCCTTTATGATCTCAAAATGCCACACATTGCAAATGTTCTCCCCAAGGCCCGGGTGAGCTTCCCCACCTGCAGGACTCAGCTCAGACCCCAGGTCTCCCACGAAGCCCTTGCCGCTGCTCTCAGCACAGCACGAGATGTGTCATCCTCTGCAATCCTATGAGCTTATGCCTCCTGCAGACAGAGCACATTGTTTTGTGACTCCTATTTTCCTTGTCTTTCTGACCACTGCCCTGTGAATATTTTTTGAACCTCTATTTTATCATCATTGTCTAGCACAGTTTCTGGCATGTAGCATGTAACTGTTAATTATTTAATGAATGAGTCAACAAATGAATATACTTCATAGATGAGAAAATGAAGACGGGAAAATAAGTGACTTTTTAAAGGCTAGAACCACCTGCGCCACCACTAGAGGGCTCTAGACTGAGCTCCTTAGGAGTCACTTAGGGTGCGGCCACATGCCAAAGGTGAAAAAGATTGCTGCTCTGTCAATGATTTCATTTCATCCATTTAGCCGTTCAAGTAAATTGTTCTCTTAGCAATGTGCTGGTGTCAGTTGATACTGGTTATGAAACAACTGGGGGGAAAATGGCATCAATTGGACATCCTGGAATCCAGTCTTTAAAGGAATCAGCTCTGTTGATTTTTATCCCAAATTTTCTGGCAAAAGAGAGAACTTATTGTAGGATTTTCGGTAATTGTCTCGTGCTATAAACAAGAAAAGCTGGTACAAGCTAACAGGCAAGATTAGACTTTCCCATAGTTTTCTAAATGCATGATGCTGCTTTCAAGACAAGATAATTGTTGTCTCAGAGGAGGAATTTGAATGATGAAGGCCTTTATGACAGGCTTGCCAAATGTCTAGGAGAGAAGAGGATTACATCACATCCTGGAATGAGTCCTCAGCTGTAGATCCAATGAGTTTACTGAAGAATTTAGAAGATTAAGAAATATGCGACCATATGAAAGAGTTTATAATATTCAATTCCACAGGTTTTGATTGCCAGAGTGTTTGGGAGAGAGAGGTACTTATTTTATTTCAAGTATTAGATTTAGAATTTAAACTCAGCTATGGGTCTGACACACAGTGTTCATTAAATCCTGAGTACACGGTATTTAAAAGAAAAGTGGTTTATTATCTTTTGTAATATAATAAAATACCAATCTGTTAGGCTACCAAAAAAAGGGGGAAATTCTATTCAAAAAAGAAAAGGTTTTTATTCATAGGTCAGCTCTTGTTTAAAAAGAATTATTAGACTATATCATCTGCTCATTTTTGTATAAGAATTGTGGTTTATGGAAACTCTTTGTCTTTTTGATTGTGGGATAACTCCTCTAGTGGGTTAAATATCTTTTGTCTGATACGAGTATTATCAAAACTCTATCTTGGGGTACATTTTTCATCAGCTTTTGTATTTTTTTAAGTTATTCACATAATAGATGACATGCATACCACCATACTGCAAAAAGTCCTATGAAGCACCTTGTCATTCTTACAGGAATGAGTTAAGGGAAGCATTGAAAAGAAAGGTGAAATACCTGGCTTCCCACATTCTTCTATGCCACCTTCATGTTTAATTTCCCTAAACATAATGTACTTTAGCAAGAGGACTGTTATTTCCCAAATGGTTAGAAATGAACAGAGTTCTTCAAAATCAGTCCTTTCAAGATCATATTAACTAACATTTTAAGAAAATGAGCTTATACAAAAATCAACCTGCTTCTAATTCACATCATTTAATAGTTTCACAAACTATTAAACATTTATTTAAGGCCTACTATGTGCCTAACACTGTTGGGAGCTAGGCTTGCAAAAATGAATACGATGTGGTCCTTGCCCTTCAAGTATTTAAGTTTAACTCACAGAAAATGTGAACAGAGGAAGAAAACTTAGAAAAGATAACGCCAGGGTGGTTTTCTTCTGGAATTGACAACTGAAACATAAAGGTTGAGCCTTAAAAACAAGGAGGAACTCCTGCTCATCACGACACATGGATGAGCCCGGAGGACGTTATGCTGAGTGAAATAAGCCAGTTCACCGAAAGACAAAGACTGCGTGGCTCCACTTTTTGAGATTTCTGAAATGGTCAGACTTACGGAAGCAGAGAGCACATAGGGGCGGGAGTACTGGGGAGTGTTATTCAGCAGGTATAAAGTTTCAGTTATGCAGAATGATTACATCCCAGAGATCTGCCCTACGACATAGTGCCTATAGGTAGCCATGCAGTATTGTGCATTTCAGAACTTGTTAAGAGGGTAGATTTCATGTTAGGTGTTCTTACCACACACATGCACACACGCACACACTAAGGAACACAAGGGAAGGCTGGGAGGTGCTGGGTATGTCAGTTACCTTGGTTGTGGTGATGAGATCACAGGTGTTTGCATCTGTCCAAACTCATCACATTGTACACATTAAATACATGCAATTCTTTGTGTCTCACTTATACCTCAATAAAGCTGTTCCTGTAAAAGTTGAGAAGGTCTGTCCAGTAAAGCAAATAGAGGGGAAGGAGAGAGCAAGCTAGGAGCTGCTGACAGAGGAAAGCAGCCTGAACAAAAGCTGAGCCCCGGGGAGTGGGGCAGGTGGCGGCCAGGCATCTCTGACCACAGCACTGACAGGTCGGGTCCAGCCCGGGCAGCATCCTGGCAGAACTGCTATGAGCTCCACATATCCCGAGAAACCAGGACAATCTGTGAAGAGCTCTGAGTGGAGAGTCCCAGGGCCAGATTTCCTGATAGGTCTCTCTAGTGGCACAGTAGCTGGAATGCTGAGAGAGAGTGAGATCCATTGCAGCTATCATAGTATTTACTAGTCATTTGTATTTTATTACAACTGACATAGAGCTTAAGAGATGTCCCCCTTTACTTGTGGGCATTTTTAGGTCAAAATGTTGTTGTTTTTCATTTATTTGTCTTCTTCCACTTTGTACCTTATGTGAGATGAGCCCTCTCCCCTTCACAACAGGAAGGAAGGTAACAAGAGAAAGAAGGAAAGGTTGGGAGGCACCAAGATCCTTCCGACTGAGATTGGGAGATGGTGTCTGACTCACCCTACTGGCTGGCGTCTGAGATTCCTAAAGCATGTGTTAGAATGTCTTATGACGATGTGAACTATAAAAAAAAATTAATTTTCTCTCTTATCAAGCAATAATCAAATAATACATAATGTCCCTCAAATGAGTGAACAGTATAGTATATAATTTTACTATATATGTTTGAGCAATTAGCCTTCAGAAAAGTTAAGGGAAAATTTTTTATTGATTTACTCTGACCGGTGGGATTGTCTGAAAAGAACCAAGGAATAGGAGTTTTTAGGAGACATGGATCCTTTGATAACAGCATACTTTGCTCAGTTTCTTCAAGAAAATGTTCTCCCCTCCAGGGCTTTAGAGATGTTCCCTACATCAAAGGTAGTGTTGTTATTCTGGGGAGTGTCAATGAAGATTTTTAAAAAATAGAAGAAAGAAATCTCTAATGGCCTGAAGCAACTCAAATAATTAAAACATTTTAACCAACCATTCTATTTGTGATTGTTCTGAAGCCAAATTTGTATTTTCTCACCTTCTTAAGAAACATTTGTACCAAAAAGATTAGTTGTTTACAAAGAATAATTTCCCACAACTTTGTGTGTGTGGAAGGACAATCTCTTTCACCCTGAGAGAGTACATTCTCTAGGGGAAAATATCTAATAAAGGAATATTTACTTAAAGTAGATCTTTGAACTAATGTTATTAGATTTTCTTTATGAAGTATTGTTTCATCAAAGTCATATATATTACTCCAATTTAGCTTCCCATACTTAATAGCAACTTTTCCTCTCTTTGAGGAAGGTTTAGTTGAAACTTACACACATGTAATCTGCATACATAAAATTATTCTTATTGAGATGCTGGTAATTGAGGGGCAACTAACTGGTTCACAGAGCTGGCCACAACCCTTCATCACTTTTTATAAAGTATTGGTCCAATTTCCTGTTAATAAGCAGAGCTGATATTACCCACACAAAGGGAAAAGCTCCCAAATTCCCCCAAGTAGCTTCTGTCATCTTGTTTTGAATGAATATTCTTCATTGGAGGGAAACCATTAAGTAGCAATGTCTTGGACTGATGATACCTGCAAATACACTAAGATTATGATTTTTTAAATTATTTATTTATTTTTGGCTGCATTGGGTCTTTGTTGCTGCGCGCGGGCTTTCTCTAGTTGCGGTGAGCAGGGGCTACTCTTCGTTGTGGTGCGTGGGCTTCTCATTGCAGTGGCTTCTCTTGTTGCGGAGCACGGGCTCTAGGCGTGCGGGCTCAGTAGTTGTGGCTCGTGGTCTCTAGAGCGCAGGCTCAGCGGCCATGGCTCACGGGCTTAGTTGCTCTGCGGCATGTGGGATCTTCCCAGACCAGGGCTCAAACCTGTGTCCCCTGCAGTGGCAGGCGGATTCTTAACCACTGTGCCACCAGGGAAGCCCCTAAGATTATGATTGAGAGCAGTTTTCAGAGAGGAAGCACGAGAGCATTAAGCCTCTCCCTAGGGAAGGAAATAGCAGTAACTCCTGAGGAAACATATTCCACCAAAGAGAGAGAGATGGACCGGGAGAGATGATTACAGCCCTAGCTCTTGTGTTTGATGCTCCACTGCCAGCGCATTATGTAATCCTCACAACTATCACGAGAAGTAGAAATGATGCTCATTTTATAATGGGGTAAAGGTTGCCTGGAAACATCGAGTAACTTGCCCAGGATCACACAAGTATAAGTAGGGGTTATAGACTTGAGACCCAGGAATGGACCGCTAAACCCACCTTTATTCTCTCACTCACTCTCCAGTAAAGATTTCTTTGTCTTTCAAGCCTTCCAGTTATCTGAGTAGCGTAAAGGAATGGAAAACAGTGGCCTCGTGTTAGCATGATGAGGCTTCGAGAGTCTCGAGACTTGAAATGCCTTAGTTTATTTCAGAGTATTCCAGGTTTTCATTCCTTTAGAAGGGAGAGCAGAGCAGCTGGCAATGAGGCGGAACAGAAGAGTTTAACTAATGAGCCATTAAAGGCGGCATGTCTTAGCCCACCCGTTTGACACTTCCGTCACTTCTCATTCATCATCCCTGCAAACGTGTTTATTAAAAACCACATTAATTGGAAAATGTGTTATTATTCCTTTCTGTTGCAGGCAGGGCCCTTGATTTCCTTTCTTTTTTTTTTCTCTGGCATTGTTTTTGTGCATTGTTTCATTATTGCAGTAAGAGAATTGAGCAGTGGGGCTCACGTGTGTCACAGAAATTCACATAATGTGTAATGTGGACCAGGAGCTCCCTCTACTGTTTCCACTGGAAAAGCTCTAGAAGAATGACACTGTTCAGCCCTCAGGAGGCTGTCCAGGGTCCGGAGATTGCTCAGTGTTCGAGGCTTAATTATAAATCTACATGATTTTCAAAGTTTATTTTCAGGATTTTGTTGCATCTTATGCTTATCCTGTATTTTAAATACAAATGCTAGCTTATCAACAGTCATTTTCAATGTCAACTGGATGCCCTCTAGAAGTGAAAGCCCTTAGCTTTCTCTAAAATGCTGACTTATTGTAACACGCTGATAAAACTCTACAGCGTGAGTTTTTGTGGGAGGTGACTCTGGTGGAATTTACGCTTCTTTTCTAAAGGAACCATAAGATTGAAAACATATACAACCGTGTTGTTTCCATTTTCATTTTAATTTCATGTAGAACTTCTTTCACCTTTAATGCATGAGGCATTGCTCAGTCCTGAAGGTTATGGTTACAGAGCAGGATACATGGTTAAAAGAGTGAATTTAGGATGTGAAATTGAATTCATTTATCCGACACATACTTACCTCGATCACCTAGCATGTGTTAATGACTGTTACAAACCTTGAGTACACAGTGGTTTATATAAAAAAAAAAAAACAACAGACAAATTAAAGCTAGGGTCTCGGGCTTCCCTCGTGGCGCGGTGGTTGAGAGTCCGCCTGCCGATGCCGGGGACACGGGTTCGTGCCCCGGTCCGGGAAGATCCCACACGCCGCGGAGCGGCTGGGCCCGTGAGCCATGGCCGCTGAGCCTGCGCGTCCGGAGCCTGTGCTCCGCAACGGGAGAGGCCGCAACAGTGAGAGGCCCGCGTACCGTAAAAAACAAACAAACAATAATAATAATAATAAAGCTAAGGTCTCTACCTTCAGTAACTTACACGCTATCATGTGTGTGTGGGGTGAGGGACCGATGGTGAAGAGGCAATTCCATAGGTAGACAAAACAAGTTCAGCTTAATATGCAGTGCTGCAGGGGAATAAACTGGGTAGCGTGAGAGTGGTTTGGGAGGAAGAGTTGTTGCCCTAGTTAAGGTGGTCCAGGTGGCATCTCTGAGCATCTAGGAGACATTACTTGAGAAGTAGCCAGCCGTGTGAGGCCCAGAGCAAGAACTTTCCAACCACAAAGATCAGGAAGTGCAAAGGGCCTGAGGTGGGAGAGAGGTTGCTGGATTCAGTAAACAGAAAGGAGCTAGGAGAACAGTGCCAGAGGAGGCTTTGGAGCTGAGTGGCTTAGCCTTATGAGAGTGGAATTGGGGAGCGGGGTGGGGGGGAGAATAAGTGGCAAGGAAAATAATCAACTGGTCACATCTCCCTTTTCTAGGTCTTTGTGTTTTTATCTCAGGCGGTTAGATTTTTATTTTGATGTGATGAAATTATTATTCCTAATGATAATTCTAAAGGCAGCGTCATTGTAGCATATCGTTTTTAGTCTTTGCATGGACAGGGAACAGACTTGTTTGCTGAGAAAACAAGGAAACAGACAAAGCTTTGACAGTTGCCCATTTCACTTCAGCCCAGCCTGAATCCAGGGGACACCATGTTTTTCCTTGGAGATGGAGAATCTCATCACATACAAGTCTGATTCTCTCTTCCCCACAGCTACACCTGAGGCTTCCTTTCTGATAGGCTGCAGGTTGAGATGAGCAGTTATACCTATGAAAGTCTATGCTCTGGAAACACCGTGGAACTAATGCCTTCCCGCATCTGTGCCCTGTTATCCATCACTATCCCCACCTTTTCCGTCTTCATCTCCAGCCTTATTTCCTATGCACTGAGGACCCACGGTGCAAAGCTAATGTTAGCAAGGCCCACCCCTAAGGGAAGTTAGTCCCCAAGACACATTTTGGACTGCTCAATAAAGTGGATGACAAAAATGTCCAATTAAAACATTTGACTTCTTGCTAAAATACTCTGTGTGACTATGTGCATTTTGAGAACCATCATGTCTCAGTGGGAATCCAGTTCATAGTCTGAACATCCGTTTACAAGCCTTGAATTGATCAGGGTTTTCTGTTTCTCAGTTTTCCTTTCAGCAAAGAACTTTAGTCTCTTTGGTCTGTTAATGGCTAAAGGCCATGTACTGTACTGATATCTTCGGAGGAAAAGAACCTAACCATTTATCTGTGTCAACGGGAATAGTAATTTTATTCATAATAAAAATAAGATGACTTCCTCAGAGTTAAAAATAAAGATACCTAAGACCTATAAAATGGAGGCATGGCCAGTTAATCATTTTTATTGCCACTCGTCCCCCACTGGGGCCATGGTCCCAGACAAAACAGCTGTTGCCAACATTACTAACATTCCAGTGTCACCTTGTGTGGCCACAGAATCCGTAGACATGCATGTGAGGCAGCTGGGGTCTCAGGTGGAGAATGTGAAAACCAGCACTTGGGTTCCACTCCCTAATTACTTCTCTTTTTTTCTCCCAATGAGCAGCAGCAGTGAGACATTATTAGCCACTTTCTGACTGCCTGAGTTTTTTACTAATTATAGATACACTTGGGAAGAAAAGGATTTTATGTTCTTACAGCCACTGACTCCTTTTCTTCATTTTGGGTCATGTTATTGAAACCAACTATTAAGACTTCTGAATGACAGACGTTGTGTATAGCAATGATGGGACAGAATATTTGAAATCCTTGATATATGGTCACCAAACTTGTTGTTGGGCCAGTGCATAGATTAAATACTGATTCTTTGTGAGAGGTAAACAGTAAGGTTTTTAATAAATCTGATTGGCCTTTGAGAAATATTCAAAAAGGGAAACTTGTTTCCCAAATAATCTTATAATTTGTATTTGCTGATATAGCTTACGAAAGTATCTCCATACGGCATTTAATTTTACCGTCGTATAACTCTGTGAAACAGGCAAGAAAAGATTATCTCCATTTTAACAATAAGAAAAGCCTGGGCCTCCAGAAGTAAGGGGCTTAGCTAAATCTCTTCAGTCAGTTTTCTCTTCACAGCAGCTACAACCTGGTAGGAAATTGTTTCCATCAAAGGAGAGACTAAAAGAAGTTATGTGAGTAGAGAAGCAACAAGTTTTCAGCATTATCTGGGGGACCTGAAACATGAGAGGAAATTCTGTAGAAAGTAAGCCTAGAAGGAGCTTCAGTTATATCTGTAATTTCATTAAAAGGTAAAGAGATCTAAAGTAAATATGGCAGATGGTTAGGGCCTGACAACATTGGATTGTGGATTCATGGGGATTTATCATATTATATTCTGTACTTTTCGACACGCTTGAAATAGTCCAAATTTCTTTGACAAAACAGGAAAAGCATCCTGTGGGATGGGCTGAGGTTAATATCACTAATTACTTCTTCACCGGCCTAGAGTGTCAGCATCTTCTCTTTTGCCTGAAATCCTTTGTAGAATGGGGCAAAGTGTTTTAAAAATGAAATCATTCAGTATTCTTTTCTAGAACTTCCCTGAGTGTACCCTCTGTAACCGTGTGGTTCAGCTGAGCCAAGACATGTCATTTGCATATTTAATGAGTATGACCTACAGATCAGAAGGAAACCTTGATGTCAGACATTGGAGTTGAAAGTGGAGGCTCCAATCACCACAAAATAAAACGTCACTTTGCTTTTGTCCAGAATGTCCCCAACCATTCGAGTTGTGTACATGCCCTTGGCCTCTACGTAACTTGGCAGCATGTAAGCCGGTGCCATCAGCCTGGCTGTCTTAAGTCTCTGCGGTTTGCCTGGGAATCACGTTTTCTCTGTCTAGGAAGCATTGTCATCCTACCAACACTTGTTTGTCTAAACTTTTTTATTTTATATTGGAGCATAGTTGATTAACGATGTTGTGTTAGTTTCACGTG
This sequence comes from Delphinapterus leucas, assembly GCF_059928025.1. Classification (NCBI taxonomy): domain Eukaryota; kingdom Metazoa; phylum Chordata; class Mammalia; order Artiodactyla; family Monodontidae; genus Delphinapterus; species Delphinapterus leucas. Next base: position 13,747,901 of record NC_143140.1, read on the forward strand.
TACAGCAAAGTGATTCACTTATACATATACATGTATCTATTCTTTTTCAGAATCTTTTCCCATTTAGGTTGTTACATACTATTGAGCACAGACGTAAAGAAGAACTTATGGTTACAGGGGTGGGCGGCGGAAATGGTGAGGGGAAGGGATAGTTAGGGAGTTTGGGATTGACATGTACCAACACGTTTAAAGAGAGTGAATATTATCAGTTACATAAGTGGAATCTCAAAGCACTGATAGGTGCAGGCTGTGTAAGCCAACCTCCCTTCAGATTTGAGAGGTGTATTGAGAGATTCCTGAGGTCAGACAGGGGAGTGAAAGCTCAGCTGTTCCCCAGGTATGGTTTCTGTTGATGGTGAACTTTGGGCGATGCCACTGGATACAGATCATTTGTTTCGCAATCTCCATCCTTACTAGTTCTCATGCCCCGCTGGCTTTAATCACCTCATGCAGGGTCAGTGATGTGGCTTCGGTGGGGAGGCAAGGCCCCTCTTGAGACTGCTGCTGCCCCTTATATTACAGGAAGCTGACACGTAACGTTTTTGCTTTTGCAGGACATACTGAGGGGAAATGAGTATGAAACATTTTATGGATGGATAAGCAGAATCGCAGCGTTAGGGGAGGAATCATTTTTTTCTAACTGTCATGCCATGGAAATCAGTCATCAATGTCCCAGCAAGGCACTCTATCAAGAATGCAATGGGCTTTATAACCAATTAGATGGATTTGTTTCATGGTATCAGGGAAAATAAGCTCCTTTAGAAAATGATTTTTTTTTCTCCCTTGGAAAGTAAAGTGTTAAAAACTTCTGAGCCTCACAGCATAATGTAGAAAATCTGCTTTTATGAAATGGATTAATTACACCCATTGAATGCATTCACTGTCACAGCCTCATCCTCCCACCCCTGTTCCAAAATGACAAGTGAAACCAGCGGCTGTGTAATTTTGGAAAACAATCAGGTCACATATTGAGTATTTTGCTTATTCATACAACCATAAACTGCCTCTGCTTGAGTTCCCTCAATTACACAGCTCAGTGTGCAGGCCAGAAGAGACAAGCCCAGCTCAAGTGAGCACTTCTGGAATACACAGAGGGATGCGTTTGAAAAATGTCCAAAATGGCAGATGTGAAAACTTCTCATTCAAGACCCAGAAGCGCTGCTTCGCTGCAATCCTTCACCTGTTAATCACGCTGCTTCTGAACTTCTGAACCAGGGTTGCTGGCATATCTCATACGGAGATACTTAGGAGCTACTGATCTTTCAAAGTAGAGTGCACGTGTATGCCACTGGGGTGGGGCAAGGGGGACCTGGCTGAGACAAGAGACGATCACTGCTGCTCAGAATTTCCAGAGCTTCACCAAGATTAAGCGTTGGCTGCTGGCTTCTAACAAAAACTGCTCTTACCTTTTTTAGGGGAAGTCCCCGGAAGATGCCCTTGACCAATGCTTGAACCAGTGTATTGCTGTATCACTTAAATCCTTCAGATCCCACATGGCAATACACAAATCTCTCTTCCACAAGAACACAATGGCACAATTGTAGTTTTGTTTGAAGGGTATCTCATCTTCTTACTAAGTGTGACTACTTTCCCATGACTGTTCATCCACTGCAATTTCACGCTCGTAGGAATTTCAGCCTATCAATATGATCCCTAAGCAAACTTACTCTCTTGTTTCTAGTCTTTTTCCCACCAACTCTGACCATTTGTGTGTTTGTTTTTCTTCTACCATCTCATGAATGCCAAGACTCTACCCCTCATTTGGTATCATTTGAACTTCAAAAGTTACTTAAGATGCCGATCAAGATTGCCAACTTCTTTCCTTTTCCCTCTCAGAAGTCTCCCTCTCACCTCTCTCTAATCCAGGCCCTCCTTGATTTTAACATTTCTTGTATCTGCCTGTGGTTCCTCTCTCTTATCCTCACCCTCCTCCCATTCTGGTCACTCTCCTCTTGATCTCTTCTTGTCCAGTCTTTGAAAAGGTGCATCTACACTGCGTCCCGGAGCTCCCTGTGCTTGGCCCTTGTAGATTCTGTCCCTCATTAATAGATCTGCAGTCTTTTACCCTTGAATGCCCTACGTGATGTTTTTAACCAGCTTTAAGATGATTGATTTTGGGTTTTTTTTTTCTCTATCTGTCATCCCTCTCACTGTGAGGCAGATAAAGGAAAGAGTTAAAATATCAAAGATACAGCGTCAGGCCAACTTGGGTTGAAATCTAGCTGTTGTCTGCTAGTTGTATGACCTTGGGTAAGATAGTAAACTTTTTGTTGTAAGTAAAATAAGGATAATGCCTACCTCATTGGACTGCTGTAAAAGCAAAATGCAATAACATACGTACCTGCCACACAGTTATTACTTTCCAAGGGTTACTATTGTCATTTATTAATATTCTTATCATTATCCCATTTTATCATTCTCTTCCATCTGCTCATTATGTTTTACTTTCTGTCCCAGGATTTAATCCAGGACCTCCCATTTCTAAAGCAAAAGTGTTGATACCTTTCCAAGTTCTTTGATTATCATCCTCCTATAGCTTTTTCCTCTGAGTCCCACTTTTTACAATCAAAGTTCATCTTAAGACTTAACTACATTTCTCAGAGCCTCATGCCAGAAAGTGAGTGCCAAAGGCCTGGGGGGCTGCGAAGCCACAGTCTTCAGGACCTGCACTCCCCCCTTTTCTGTACCCTCTCCTCCCTCGGTGCTGTCTTCTCCTGTCCCACCTGCCACATAGCATCCCGTTACTCCTCCCCTTTTTTGTCCCATCCAACTTGCTCTCAGGAAATACTTACTGAATGATCCATAAGAATATATTCAAGTGGAACAACTCTTATACTTGGTTCTACCATTTGTTTATTGTGTGATCTGGGGGTAAATCTATCAGTTTTTCCCTGTCAGATGGAGAACATAATCATACCCATCTCACATAGTCTTTATGAGAATCAAATAAGATGATGTGTTTTGCAGTCACATTACCCTGCCATCTAAGAAAATATAAGCGAAAACGTATTTAGAATTATGCTGAGCTGTATGAATATGAAACATTAGTATTACATCTCCCAAGAACACTTGTATTCGAGCTGGTGATAAAACCCAACACCAAATAAACCAGTCTTTCTATATGAAGTTTTAGGCAGGCATAAACCAGAAGGTGGGTGAGACATTTTCAGAAATAAGAGCCCCTTCCCAGGAACCTTAAATTTCACCTAATACGTGCTATCTGGCCCACATCCCCACTGTAATCCCATAAAGGAGAACTTGAGGTCTCTGTGTTGAAATATAACCATAGTATAAACACTTAATGAATCCCCTCCTTGCTTCAGAAATCATAGTTTGCAATTTGAGAGTTTTCAGCAATTTGGAGGGGGAGGGGTTGGAGTGCTGGTATCTCCTTAGCCACTAAAACTTTGTAGCAGAAACATTCTCTGAAAAACAATCTATTCTAAAATTACAACTGTTTAAGTTAATTAAATCCCAAGAGACAATGAAAAAACTCATTTAGAGCAAATATTTAAGATAAATAAAAGGATCTGTGTTTAAAAGAAAAAGAAATTGATTTCCCAAATATTTTCTAAAGAGTACTATTGATTTTTCTCTCAGAATTGGAGACAACTTTCCATGTTGTAATTCTGGTCAAAAATCCATCCATAAGCTCTTTTCCACTAACTGGAGCTCACTGCAGCTTTGTTTTCAGTTATTTAGCCAGATTCTTAGATTAATCTGCATCTGTTGGCCCTGTATTCTGTGAGTTTGGAAGCAGCAAGACCCCTGCTCAGTTTGCTACCATTTCTAACTGAAATCAAAACGAACGAGCAAGAAATTGGCTATACCCTCAAAATTTTTCTTGCAAAAGATTCTATTGAATTCAGCAAATACTGGGATGGGGGTACTATATGTTATGATAAGATAAAAAAGATTGAAACTCCTATCTTCAAGGAGTTTTCATTCCAACTGGAAAGATAGACATGTACTCAAACCACCATAAATCAGGGCTTCCCTGGTGGCGGAGTGGTTGAGAGTCTGCCTGCCGATGCAGGGGACATGAGTTCGTGCCCTGGTCCGGGAAGATCCCACATGCCGCGGAGCGGCTGGGCCCGCGAGCCATGGCCGCTGAGCCCGCGCGTCCGGAGCCTGTGCTCCGCAACGGGAGAGGCCACGACAGTGAGAGGCCCGCGTACCACACACACACACAAAAACCCATAAATCAGTATAAATGTGCTTCACTAAGTTATATATAATGTTATAGATGGAATGTATATATATAAGAGAAAAACTCGTTCTGACACTAAACTTGCCAGCAATTACTGTATTATTGAAACATGCTTCATCTTACCATTCCTATGAATGAGGTTAGGCTTCCTAATAAATTTTTTAATATAAGAAAAATAATTACTGGTCTTTGCCTTTTCTACTAGCCATTAGAAAGTTAGAAATATTTCTTGAAAATTAGCCCAAATGACTTTTCAATAACAAACTTTCTATCTCTTCTTATAGCAAAGCTGTTTTTTAGCATGCTTTGAAAAAAGTTGATTAGTGCAACTTTCTTCATAGAGGTTTTTGGTATTTCAAAGGTTGTTAGCAAAGTTAATTGGAAACCCACAGGGCCAGAAGGCAGTTGTGTACAACCTGAAAATATGTATTTGTGAATCCTGAAAGGAGCCCCTAATGAGAGAGCTCCTAATGAAGAGTGTTGGTGCGTGGAGATAAGTGGTACCCAGATGGCGCACGGACGTTCAGTCAGCAGTTATGGGGAGCTGAAGGATGCTTTCAGAGAAGAGGGAGGAAGGAAGACAGTTCAGGAAGGAGGGCCAGAGAGGGAGCAGAGTGGCTGAGGGGCCACGGAGACCTTGATTCAGAACATCAAGGGTACGCTAAAGCTGACCCAAAGGCCCAGCCCTGACGGTGACAGGGAGCTCTCAGCAGAGACCAGGGAAGGGAAAAAAGGCAAAGCTCCGCATACTGCATGAACCGGCTGGAAAGTGAAAGTGCGGCCAAGACCAGGACCGAAGAAGCTTTAACACAGAGCTCTCCCCATCCTTTAGACGTTGGGACTCTGTGGCCCAGGCTGAAATCTAAGGAGCTGATAATGCAAACAGTTGATCATTTTCACACTAGCATCTGATGACGCAGGTGGCAGACAGGATATTTCTCTGTCTTCCACCTCTAGCAAGATTTTAGCCAAAAAAAAAAAAACAACGAACAAATAAAAAACCCTTTTTAAATGCTTTAAACCATTACCGAGCATATATGTTCCCAAGTTGAATGTATCTTTAATTCCCTTCATCACACCAGGCATGGTTCTTTGCAGTAGGAAACAACATTAGGGTCTCTCCCCACACCAGGCTGATGGACCGCTCCGGTAATTACACGCGAGCACAGTTGGGTTATGAACAGGTGTGTCTCCCCGGAGCTCATGAGCACTTTACAGCTGTTGTGTAATTGTCTACTTATCCCATTAACTCGGGCGTCCTGTGTCTCCCAGCCCAACACAAATAGAGCAAAGCCGTGGTATCTGTATAGCTGCTGCAGGTCACTACAGGAGCAGGATACTGGGACAGTTTTCCTTTCCATAACCATAATTTTAAAATGCCTGCGAAAATTATTTTAGGCTGAGAATCTGCTTTTAAGTTACAAGAGTTGAACAACTAAGAAGTGAGTTTGGGGCCAGGCTGCCTCCATTAAATATTAGCCCTGCCGCATACCAGGGTTGTGACCTTGGGCCAGTTAACTATTTCAAACGCTCATTTTTCTGTATCTTTGAATTGGAAATAATGGTGGTACATACCTCATGGTGTCATTGTAGAGATGAAATGAGTTAGTCTATTTGAAACCCTTGGTGTAATGCCTGGCGCACGATACACACTACCTAAATGTGTGCCGTTATTATTTGATGGATTCTTCTGCTCTAGTTGACAGACGTTATTAATTGATCTGCTGTATTCAGGAGCCCCACTTGTTAAGCCTTTCCCTTTTAGCTAAGACGAATGTGTCTGAAGCTAAATGTACCTACCACATCACTAGTCTTTGATCTAATTGACCTTATGATCAATACACATTCACCATTCACCCAATGCCTGCTATGCAGATACCCCTAAGTTACCTTTGATGCTACTACATACGGTATCTAAGATTTCTCCTTGCCTTGTTAAAAATAGTTGCAGAAGGATCAATGTGTATGGAGTCTCATGTCTCCTGAATTTCAAGAATGAGTTCCTAGCTTGTACCTTCTTGGCCGGAAACTTTGTGAAACAACCCCCAACTCAGTAATTGCTTTCCTCTTCGCTTCAACTACCTGACCTGGAATACGTCACACAAAGCTGGCTGATGGAAAAAGAACCTGAAAAATAATAGCGCCTAGAGAATTATTTTCTGACATTAGCTCTGTTTTGATTCCAGCAAGGTAACAGCGTCGTTTGTCTTTCCAACCACAGTCAGCTCCGTTCCGCACAAGGCCTATTATTTTCTCACGAGTTATACCTGCCTCCTTCTATCATCCATCACTACACCTTGCTGTCCTCAACATTTAACGGCACAAAGTAAAGCCTTCATGTTAGATCTTCTGTCACAGGCCGTTCCTAAGAAACACCCGTCATAACTGTTGACCAACATTAATCTTTTCAAGATAACCTAAGGTGTTACCTATATCAGTGAGTGCAGCTAGCAGATGTTCCTTAAAATGTTTCTTCACTTTCCAAAGCTTTCGTTCGCTTTTTAAAATAATAATCTTTGTATAATAGTGACTTTGGTTGGCTGAATCATGATCTTTCGGTGTCTTATCTTCTGAGAACTTTGCTTCTGTAACATTTTCTCTCCTCCTAGGAGCTTACGAGGTGTGGATGAGATATGCAGTCTCTTTTCTGAGATAGCTGAATCTATTTTGGCTGAACTACCTAAAATCGAATCATGTTAATCTTTGCATTTTCTTCCACCCCTTTCCCCAAAATTTAATCCCTGAAAAACTCAGAGAATGCTTCTCTTCCTCTCTTCCTGGAAGTTTTAGGGACAGACAAATGTCTTTACTTCCTTCCTATCCACCCAAAACTCAGCAGAGTGCTTCGTGAATATTTCCACATCATCTGAAAACTACATGTATTTAAATGTCTTAAGCCCAAGGTTATACAGCAAATATCTTTTTCTGGCCTGAAAGTCCGTGGGAAGCCCATGTTCACCCAACTAATTCAAATAATTAAAGCAATAACAAAACAATATTTTTCCCTTATTTTTTAAGGTAATAACATGTGGGCATACACTTCCATAATGCATTGATAAAAGCCCTATAAGAAGTGTCAAACATAAACTGAAGCTCTTCAGCCTCTTCCCTTGAGGAGTTTTATGGGTAAGATTCCTTTTAATAAGGAATATGCTGATGGCTGACCTTTTAGTAAAATGTTACGTGTTCCCAGTTAGGACCTTTCTTTGGATTCATGCAGGATTTAACCTAGAAATACGTTTAAGAACCAGATAAGCTAATGTCCACGTGATACTCTATTAATTAGAATACTTGACTGAACAGACACTTCCTTCTTCTTACCTGTGAGATTTTAAGAGTTCTTAGATACATTATTTAAATACACATTGTTTTGGTAAATGTTTATGTATGTCTTTGATTTGTTTCTAATACAGGGACCTCCTGGAATACAAGGAATGCAACAGCCTCTTGATGGATATTATCACAAGGTATGGCTTCTTTCACTCACATCATGTATACAGAGATTTTATGTGATGGTATTTTTGAAAAATAAAATGAACTTAATTGCTAACTGCTCAGACTTTGAAACATAATCACATATACTTAACATCTTTCCATAATGAAAATGTTTCCGAAAAAGTATTTTGATCAGCATCTTTTCACAAAACCAGGATTTTATCTTTATTTAGTTATTTATTTTTTAATTAATTTATTTATTTTTGGCTGGGTTGGGTCTTCGTTGCTGCGCACGGGCTTTCTCTAGTCGCGGCAAGCGGGGGCTTCTCTTCATTGTGGTGCACAGGCTTCTCATTGTGGTGGCTTCTCTGGCGGCGGAGCACGGGCTCTAGGCCCGTGCAGGCTTTAGTAGTTGTGGCTCACGGGCTCCAGGCATGCGGGCTTCAGTAGTTGTGGTGCACGGGCTTAGTTGCCCCGTGGCATGTGGGATCCTCCTGGACCAGGGCTTGAACCCGTGTCCCCTGCATTGGCAGGTGGATGCTTAAGCATTGCGCCACCAGGGAAGTCCCTATCTTTACTTTTTAAAAGTTTATTTCAAAGTTTGCAAAATTTCATACAAAAAATTAATGTAAAAAACATGTTTCACCGTTGATAGCATCATATATGCGGTTTCCCTGAGGGCAGAAAGAGATGATTTGCTACCTTAGAGCTCTGGGTACTACAACGGGTGACAGATTTCTTACCAAACTAACAGGTGCTACACTAAAATCTCAAGCAAAGGTTTACACACTATGGGTCAAGACTGAAGCCTCCCACCTCCCAGGAAGGAGCCACTTTAACTTCACCAAGATTTTTAATTACCCATTGGTTTGGATGGAATATGACATGGAAGGATCTGACAGCCAAAAGGCAAGACATTTTTGCCCCCAATTCTACAAGGAAGCACAGCAGACGGAGAAGAATGGGTGTGGGCAACTGAGTGTGACTCAGAGACCTAAGTGAGACCATTGGTTGGCTCACCATTCAGCACACGTTTGGGGTCTGATCGCTTTGTGGGGAGCATCCTGGCCACTGACTCGGATCCCTTATTACATCATGGTTTATCACTGATAAGCTGCAAATTTGGAGAAACTCCCCTTTATGTCTGTCCTGTGTTCGTGGTCTCCCTTTCTTAGATTCCTCTGGCTACTTTTGTTCCTCTGTTTAAAAACCCAAAGAAACAGTCTGTGCCAGCAGAGGCCTTGAAGGCAGCAGGTGCACAGAAAATGACAAGCTAGTTAATTCAAAATCCCAATTCTTCCATCAGATTAAGTTCAACACGAAGACCTGGATCGTTTGTGGCTGATAAATTTAAAATCAGAAGTGTGGAACGTCTCTTCCACTTCCTGCATGATCCTATCTTAACTTTTCTCATTTCCTTAGATTTTCCAGGGAATATTGTATTAGGAGGAACGTATGAGGTATATTGTATGATCCTTTAGTAAACATTTTCTGTAGAGATCTCTCTGTACCAACTTTTTCACAACCATAAGGCTTGGCCCACATGAAAAAACGTAAGAGAAGCATATCTAAAATTACTCAGTTAAAATACACTGCATTTCTGTAATGACATCTACTGGTACAAAATAGGATTTACTATAAATGCTTCAAAATAATGAGAATGAGTGGGCTCTGATCTAACAGTGTCAGCTAAAAAAAACTTAAAGAATATTGTGTGTTACTACCACCCTTGGTATAAAATTTATCAAGTTGCTACTCAGCTACTTAGATATTTGCCATCCTTTGCAAAACTTTTAATGCTCATCTCTTTACAAGTCTCTCAGCATTACTTCTGTATATAGTTTATCTTGCCAACGAGTCAGTTTTCCCTTAAATGAAGATATATAGTGCATTTATATTTTAGAATCTGAAGTTGAGAACATAAATTTTTTACTTTAAGGTTATATTTCCCCCAAAATGAGGCTGACCAGAGAAGGTGAGTGGAGAGTCTTGCTAACAGCAAACCAGTTCTCTGAATTTAGCTGTTGACTCACCTAAAAGAACTCCAGCTATTGTTACTACCGTTGTTACTACGGGATTGAGGCTCACAGGTGTTTAGTCCACCTGTGCTCAGAAGGTGACTTCAGAATTGGAGCACAGCTGGGTAAAGAGGGGAGACCATAGCTTCTCTTCCCCAAATGAAACACCGTTGCCAGTTAACATCAGAAGGCTTTAGACCCGCCTGGGAGTTAATGGAAGGTAACTTTCCAAATACTTGACTCTGTTTCCTTCTGAGAATAGTTAGGGCTGTTCCATGGAGGTCCCACCAGGATGGATGGAGGGGTAGGGCCCACCTTCTCAGCACCTACACTGAGCACCTTTCTGGGTTGTAACCGCCACCTCTTCACCCTCGGCTTCACAAAAGAAAGGGCCAAGTGTGCCATGGTGAATGAGATGCCTGTCTTCACTTGGCCGTGTCCCCAGCAGGTCACGACCCCCACCGGTTTGGGATGCTGAGCTTGTTTCAATTTGCAGTTCATCGCATGCCTGATGGTCTGGCCGTCGCAAATAAGCACAGAGAGAAGGGGGGCCCTGAGTGAAACTTTCCTGGAGAGTAAATAATGGACCATGTATTGAAACATATAAAGTGACATTCCGAGGTTAAAATAATCTTCCCGTTTAAATTGGCATTGATTTATGTAATGTCTGCACTTGAGTCCTGGGCCTCGGCACCTCAGCTCGCAGCAGCTCAGCCGTCCTGCAGCCTGGATTCTGCGGAAGCAGCTGCCCCTGGGAGAACGAGTGGCAGGCCACTCATACACCTCCCCTCCCCTTCCTCTCCTGAAAGAGCTCCTGGCTCATTCCCTCATCCCAGGAATCCTCAAAGCAAAGTAATTGCCTTTGGCCCCTGTACAAGAGTTGATCGTTTTCCCCTACACTTTTCCTTGTCATCAGAGGAAGAAGCTCAGGCATAAGAAGCCCTCTCCTCTCACAGCACAAATCAAAAAGAGAATTGGGGAAGAAAAAAAAGGAAGTGAGGAAAAGAGAGACTAAGGAGGGAGGTCAAGACAGTTATATAAGTATGTTTCTATGTATTTTGCATGCCCACTTGTGGATGCAAAGAATGAAAGGTAGATTCCCCTCTCCATCACAAAAATAATTTGCAGAACAGCTGCTCCCATTCTGCAAGACTGGTTGCAAAGGAGCAACAATGCCGAGCATATTCTTCCCCTCAAGGAAAATCTTCTCACAATCCAGCAAACTGCTCTGCATTGTCTCCAGCTCTGGGGATTTTAAGAAAAATTTGATAGATTCTGTCAACTGCTAAAGCCGTCAGATCCAGAGCTCTTTACACCAATCTAGATGGGAAAGGAAAAAAAAAAAAAGCATTCTCTGTGGAGGCCAGGTACTTGCAGGTTTTACATTCCATATTGGTTTTTAAAGATCCACGCGGAAAATGTGTAGTTGGTTATCTTAACATCACCACCCTCGGTGCAATTTGCTGAGAATCAGTCTCATCTGTTGGAGATTGATGCTGTGTCTCCCTGCAACCAGTTCCAGTGTTCACTTCTCCAAATTGTTGATCCAAGAAAACCAATTTGCTAACAAAATAATCTGTTTTTCCTTTCAAGTATCAAACCACAACTTCATTTTCATATGCACAGACTAGAAAGGACAGAAAACATTTCTCCAGAATCAAATACTCAAGGTCTTTCCAAGCGGTGAGTTAAACCCAAAGATAGCACAGAAAGTGAAGGCCTCCTTGGAAACACTGGAGGCAACCCTTCTGGGCCTGGAAGATTTAGAAATAAAATTTAAGTCCTAACTTCCTGTCTTCCCCTCCCAGTGCCCCAGGATCCACTAGCTTTGGAAAACATCATGGATTTAGGCACAGACATACGGATTTTTGGATTTTAGCAGTATTACAGAGAAATCTGAAACTCACCTGGGCCTGGCCCCTCCCCTCTGTGGCCCACCACACTCAGAGCTGGTGAAATGTGTTCCTGCGAGCACCTGAGAAGCTGGACTTGGTGCCAGCCTTGGGCCTTATTTCCAAGTGAGCACAGCCCTCTTAGGCCACATGTTCTATTTAACTTACTAGGGCTACTGTAATGAAGCAAAGTGACTGGCTTAACCCCCAGAAATGTGTTATCTCACAGTTCCGGAGGTGTTGACAGGGCCACGCTGTCTCTGGAGCTGCCGGGAGAGGTGTGTTCAGGCCTCACTCCCGGCTCCTGGTGGCTCCTTGGCTTGTAGTACCTCCAGCTTTGTTCTTCTTTCTCAAAATGACTTTGGCTATTCAGAGTCTTTTATGGTTCCATATAAATTTTAGGATTATCTGTTCTAGTTCTGTGAAAAACTGTAATTGATATTTTGATAGAAGTTGCATTAAATCTGTAGATTGCTTTGGGTCGCATGGCCATTTTAACAATATTAATTCTTCCAGTCCATGAATATGGGATATCTTTCCATTTCTTTGTATCATCTTCATTTCCTGAATATTGTTTTAGGGTTTTCAGAGCATGGATACTTCACCTTCTCAGTTAAGTTTATACCTAGGTATTTTATTCTTTTTGATTTGATTTTAAATGGGATTGTTTTCTTGCTTTCTCTTTCAGATAGTTCATTATTAGTGTATAGAAAAGCGACAGATTTGTGTATGTTTATCTCACATCCTGCAACTTTACTGAATTTGTTTATTGGTTCTAATAGTTTTGTGATGGAGACTTTGAGGTTTTCTATATATAGTATCAAGTCATCTGCCAAAAGTGACAGTTTTACTTCTTTCCTTCCCATTTGGGTGCCTCTTATTTCTTTTTTCATGTCTGATTACTGTGGCTAGGACTTCCAATACTATATTAAATAGAAGTGCAAAAATGGGCAAACACGTTTTCTTCCTGATTTTAGAGGAAAGACTTTCAGGTTTTCACTGCTGAATAAGATGTTAGCTATAGGTTTGTCATAAATGTCATTTATTATGCCAAGATAGGTTTCCTCTACACCAACTTTGATGAGAATTTTTATCATGAATGGATGTTGAATTTTGACAAATGCTTTTTCTGTGTCTGTTCAGATTACCCTGTGATTTTTATCCTTCCCTTTGTTAATGTGGTGTATCACATTGGTTGATTTGTGGGTATTGAACCATCCTTACATCCCTGGAATAAATCCCACTTGATCATAGTGTGTGATCTCTTTTATATTTTGTTGAATTCAGTTTACTAATATTTTGTTGAGGATTTTTGCGTCAATGTCCATCAGAGATATTTTCTTTTTTTGTAGTTCATCTGGTTTTGGCATCAGAGTAATGGTGGCCTTGTAGAATGAATTTGGGAGTGTCCCCTCCTCTTCAAATTTTTGGAATAGTTTGAGAAAGATAGGTATTAGCTCTTCTTAATATGTTTGGTAGAATTCCTCTGTGAATCTGTCTGGTCCTGGACTTTTGTTTGCTTGGAGCTTTTTTTTAAAATTACAAATTCAATTTTGCTACTAGTGATTGATCTATTCAGCTAGTCTATTTCTCCCTTATTCAGCCTTGGAAGATTGTATTTTACTAGAAATTTGTCCGTCTCTTCTAGGCTGTCCAATTTGTTGGCCTATAACTGTAGTATTATCTTAAAATATTTTGAATCTCTGTGGTATCAGTTTTTATTTCTCCTCTTTCATTTCTTATTTTATCTGGGTCCTCTGTCTTTTTTTCTTGATGAGCCTCACTAAAGGCTTATCAACTTTGTTTATCTTTTAAAACAACCAGCTCTTGGTTTCATTGATCTTTTCTTTTTTTCTCTATTTTATTTATTTCCTCTATGATATTTATTATTTCCTCTCTTCTGCTGTTTTTCTTTTTATTTTTCCTTTAGATGAGAAGTTAGGTTTTTTATTTGAAAGTTTTTTGTTTGTTTGTTTCTTGAGGTAGGCCTGTATCACTATGAACTTCCCTCTTAGGACTGCTTTTACTACGTCCTATAGATTTTGGAAAGTTGTGTTCTTATTTTATTTAATTTTTTGCCTCAAGGAATTTTCTGATTTCCTCTGTGATTTCAGCATTGATCCATAGATTTTTTTAGTAGCATGTTGTTTAGTCTCCACGTGTGTGTGTTTTTCCCATTTTTCTTCCTGTAATTGATTGATTGTAATGGTCTCATACCATTGTGGTTGGAATAAATGCTTGATATCTTTTCTAACCTGTTAAATTTATTCAGACTTGTTTTGTAGCCTAGCATGTAATCTATCCCAAAGAACATTCCATGTGCACTTGAAAAGAATGTTTCTTTTGCTCTTTTTGGATGGAATGTCTTATAGATAGCTATTAAGTCCACCTAGTCTAGTGTGTCATTTAAGACTACTGTTTCCTTATTGATTTCCTTTCTGTATGATCTGTCCATTGAAGTAAGTGGGGTGTTAAAGTCCCCTACTATTATTGTACAGCAAGTCCCCTACATACGAACCTTCAAGTTGCGCACTTTCAAAGATGCAAACGTGCCTTCACATGTCCGATCAGGTAAGTTAGTTCACTTGTCTGGCATACGTTGTCACGTGCATGCATCCTCTATGAGTGGTTGAGCTTTTGTGTACTTTACTGTTCAGTATTGCATAGGGTACAATAGTACAGTATCTTTATTTCAAGCCCAGCATGTCCGGAAGCAAATGTAAAAGCAGCGGTATATAGCCGATTGTGCTAGTTGGGTACCTAGGCTAACTTTGTTGGACTTACGAACAAACTGGATTTACCAATATGCTCTTGGAACAGAACTCGTTCATATGTAGGGGACTTACTGTACTGTCAATTTCTCCCTTCCTATCTGTTAATATTTGCTTTATATATTTAGGTGCTTCTGTATTGGGTGCATATATGTTAACGAGTATAGTATCCTCTTCTTGCATTGATCCATTCATCATTATATAATGCCCTTCTTTGTCTTTTGTTTTAAAGTCTATTTTATCTAGTATGAGTACTGCTACCCCCACTTTCTTGTCACTTCTATTTGCATGAAATATCTTTTTCCACCCCCTCACTTTCAGTTTGAAGTGAGTCTCTTGTAAGCATCATATAGATGGGTCTTGTTTTGTTTATCCAATCAGCCACCCTATTTCTTCTTACTGGAACATTTAGTCCATTGACATTTAAAGTGAACTAACAGGTATGTACTTACTGCTGTTTTGTTACTTGTTTTCTGGTTGTTTTTGTAATTCTTCTCTGTTCTTTTGTTATTGTAGTTTCTTCCCTTGTGGTTTGATGATTTTCTTTAGTGGTATGCTTGTGTTCCTTTCTCTCTAGTTTTTTGTGTATCTGTTTTAGGTTTTTGATTTGTTGTTACATATATGTAATGACCTATAGCTATTTCTACTTGTTTTAAACTGATAGTCGTTTAAGTTCAGTCACATTCTAAAAGACCTACATTTTTTATTCTCCCCCCACATTTTGTGTTTTTAAGGTCATAGTTTCCATCTTCATGTTGATCCCTTCACTGTTTATTGTAGTTGATTTTACAATTCTTTTCTTTTAATCTTTGTACTAGCTTATTTAAGTTGTTGATTCACAGCCATTACTATATATTTACCTTTACTGGTGGGATTTTTCCTTTCCTGTAGATTCTTCCTTCTTACTGTAGCCTTTTCTTTTCCACCTAGAGATGACCCTTTAACATTTCTTTTAGGGCAAGTTTAGTATTGATGAACATTTTTAGTTTTTTCTTGTCTGAGAAGTTCTTTATCTCTCCTTCAATTCTAAATAATAACCTTGCTGGGTAGATTATTCTAGATTATAGGTTTTTCACTTTCAGCACTTTCCCTTTTGGCCTGCAAAGTTTCTGCAGTAAAATCAGTTGATAGCCTTATGGGGGTTGCCTTGTATATGATTCTTTGTTTTTCTCTTGCTACCTTTAGAATTCTCTCTTTAACTTTTGCCATTTTAATTATGATATGTCTTGGTGTGTGTCTATTTGAGTTCATCCTGTTTGGGACCCTCTATGCTTCCTGTATCTGGATATTTTTTCCTTCTTCAGGTTTGGGAATTTTTCAGCCATAATTTCATCAAATACATTTTTTTACTACTTTCTCTCTCTCTTCTTCTGTGTTCTCTATAATATGAATGTTGGTATGCTTAACGTTGTCTCAGAGGTCCCTTAAACTGTTCTCACTTTTTAGAATTTATTTTTCTTTTTGCTGCTCTGATTGGATGATTTTCATAGTCTATCTTCCAGATTACTTATATGTTCTTCTGTATCACCTGGTCTGCTGTTCATTCTTTCTAGTGTGTTTCTTTATTACTCATTTATTGTATTCTTCAGTTCTGACTCATTCTTTTTTATATTTTCTAGTTCCTTGTTAAAATTCTCACTGTGTTCATCTATTCTTTTCTCTAATTCAGTTATTATTCTTATTACTAATGCTTTGAACTCTTTATCTGATAAATTACTTATTTCTATTTAATTACTTGTCTTTTCAGGGGTTTTCTTTTGTTTCATTTGAACCAAATTCCTCTGTCTTCTCATTTTGCTAACTTTCTCTGTTAGGTGAACCAGTTACCTATATGGTCTTGAAGGGGTGTCCTTTTGTGGGAGCTTCCTTCTACAGTCTGCATGTGCCCAGTGGCTTTGCGGGGAGAGCTGGATCCGACCTGAGCCTGAGGCACGTCTTCTTCCAGGGTGTGCTGGCCGCTCTTACCTTGGTAGGAAGTGGGGCTGGAGATGGAGGTGCTAGAGCTGGAGCCAGGTGTGATTCAGGGCTTCTCCTCTGCTTAGTGACCCTCACCGCCCCACTGGGGAGTGGGGGCAGTTTCCTGGCTGCTGGAGCAGAAGCCGCGAGGGTCAGGTCTGAGATGGCGCTGTTCCCTCCAAGAGTGTGCTTCCCCCTCTCCCATCACCACCACCCTTGCCCCAGAGGGGAGCAGTGTTGGAACAAGAGGGCCTGGAGTGGTTGCTCAGTGTGGGTCAAGGTGCAGGCTGTGGTGTTCCTGGCACCGTTAGAGTTCTGGGAGGCCCCCACTCTGCTGCCTCCAGGGGTGACAGCAATGGCCACTGTCCCCCCACTCAGATGCTGTTCCAGGTCTAAGGCAGCTCCATTGCCCCACAACCGCGCACCCCCCTTGGCCATGGCAGTCCTTGCTGTAGTGTGGAGCTGCACCACAGAGCCAGCGGGCTGGTCCAGGTGCTCAACTTGGGCTGGGGAACCTGCAGGCATGGCCACAGGTAACCAGCCAGAGTCCTGGGTAGCTTTCATCTGCTCCCTCCGCCTTGTTTTGGGAGTAAGCGAGTGTGCGCACACGCTTCACAAGCAGACTCGAGGTTTCTTACAGCCCCGCTGTCAGGGCCACTGGTCTGCAAACCAGCTAAGGGGACTCATCCTCCTGACGTCAGACCCCAGGGCTGGAGCACCCAAAATGTGGTTCAAACCACTTGCTTCCCAGGGAGGACCTCTGAGGCCGTGTAATCCCCCTTCTCTTCTGTGTCCCCCACTATGGGCACAAGTCCCAACCTGATCGCTTCTCTTCCCTTCCTACCAGATTTTGTGTGGATCCTTCTTACGGTCTTGATTGTATAAGAGTCTCTGTGTCAGTCTCCAGTTTGTTTTCAGTGAGAGTTGCTCCACATGTGGGTGTGTTACCAGTGTGTTCGTGGGGGGAGGTGAGCTCAGCCTCCTCCTACTCTGCCACCTTGGTCTCCCCAGAATTCCTGAAATGTGCAGGCTGAGTGGCACACACAACAACCTTCTCCGCTGCACCATAGAAACTCTTCAACAAACACACTCAAGAGGGTACAGCTATTATAGCTACTCAAAAGGTTTATGAGAACCATTCAGATAACATGGCAGCAAGGCACAAAATGACCTGGTAAAATTAGAATAACATCTGAGGCAGAACCGTGGGTTCCAGAAACACAAGGACGATGTCTCATTATTTCTGTAGAGCCAAGTAATTATCTGGTACAATTAACTTGGAGAAAGCGGAGAGGAGAATCTCACATGCCAACAAATCAATGCAGCTGAAGTTCCAGTTTGCCTCTGCCTTGAGTACTGTTAGCCCAAGAGTGGAGAACACCTACAGAGGCCACTGTGGGTCCTTGATTAGATGAGTTTCCTGACCTAGCTATGGAGTGAAGCAAACATATGGCACTCTGCTAGGCAGTAAATACCATGTTGTTTCTCTGCATAGGAAAGCCTCCAGAAAAATCAAGATTTTAGAACAATACAGCCTATGGATAGAATAATATGACTTGGTGCTGCAGAGGCATTTCTTCATCCCTGAAGCATCTCTGATGCCCTTTAGGTTGCTGGGGTTCAGAGGAGGAGGGGAATCTAAACCAAGGTGCTACACTGTGAGATGCTCTCAGCAAATGTACTTTGGGTGCTCTTCTGCTCTGCAAGCCAAGAGCATGGGGCCTCCCAATCCAAAGACCACCTCTGAACAACTTGTGTCTTAGACCAAAGCATGTTCCGCCTTCCTCACACGTCACAGCATAAGCAGAGCTAGGCAGAGACTCTGATGGGTTGTACATAGTCATTGGCTCCAGGCCCAGGTGGTAGTATTTTCAGGAAATTCCTAGAGTTTCTGTGTTTCTGTGCAGATTGCATTCAAACAACCTACCATTTTCTAACTGCTCATTCTTGCAATGAGCAGTCTTGGAGTGCTATACCTCATTTTCAAATATGTCCCTGTAATAATTTATAGCTTGGGATTTTGAGACGACCATTTTTATTTTCAATTTAGACATCTCGGATCAAAGTTAAGTAGGAAAAATGAGAGAATATCACAAGACCAGTAATAACAGCAGTTATAAACTATTTATTTTTAATTGGAGTAGCATGAGTAACATGGAGGCACATTTAAAATATTAAACTGTAGCAACAGTGATCTGAACCAGTGCCTCTGTGTATTTTTGTTGTTTAAACATTTCTGTACTTTGAATTTTCTCTACCAACATATGTATTTTTAATTTAAAAAGACGTTAATGGGAAAAAAACATGTAAGTCAGAATCATTGGCATATTTATTCAACAAATACTTGTTGAGTGCTTCCTATACGTTAGGTAGGACACTAGACATGGGGCGGCCATTCAGTTCCAGGCCATCATGGACCTTACATGCCAATGCAAGAGGTGCAAATATTTTTAAACAAACACAACATTTTCAATGTTAGTATTATGAAGGAGAAACACCATGACCAATGGGAACCTATGAGCGGAACCTGTCTGGAGACCCACAGGAAGCGTTTTATCTCAATAGTTGAGCCCTGAGGGTTGAGAGGTTGCTAACCAGACAAAGAAGTGAGGACAGGGTGGGGAACTACAGGGAGGGACGGGAAGGATCTCGGTCCATTTGAAGAGCTGAGAGAAGACCTTAATACGACTCTGCTAAGGTTTTGAAGGAAGGAGGTCAGAATGTCGTTTGAAGATCACTCTCCGACCTTCTATAGAGAACGTATGGTGGGGAGGGGGGAAGAGCGGATTATAGGGCCAATGAGGGAGCCATTGCAATGATCCTGGAGAGATGTGACGGTGGCCTTCCCAGTGAAGGCGAGTAGAATGGAGAGAAGAGATTTGGGGACAGAGGCAACCAGACCGGATGACATTGTCCTCAAGGAACAGAGGAGGGCAGAGTTAACGATGACACCCAGATGGAAGAAGAAAGAGCTCTACAGATGGGAGAGGATGAATTCAGACTTTCTTTCCTTGATTTTTTTCAATTATACAATGAAATTACCACTCATTTTAACAAGTCAAACCGCAGAGATATATTAGGAAGAAGTTAATTATCATTCTCCCCCTTCTGGACTAACAAATGTTAACAATGTGATATTCTCATCTTTCTCACTTATATCGCCTGTATTTGTTAATTCGGTTTTGAACTTGTCAAATATAAATCTCTTCTAGAATTTACGAGTGATAGGTCAAGTAGAAAATTAGATATAGGGGTCAAAACCCAGAAGGGAGACGTGTGCTGGGTTTACAAATTTGTCTTTCTTGGTGTAGATGATGCCTAAGCTGCGGGGCAGATAAGAGTATCTGGGACCAAATGTTGAGTCACAACAAGAGAGCTGGACCCAGTCCTGAGGAGGTCCAACCTTGAGCAGTTAGGAGATGGTGTGGGAGGAGAGGTCAGAGAGACAGGAGGAAGCAGGAGAATGTGTGGGATACAAGTCACGACATGCCAAGTGCAGCCAAGAGGGCAGTGAAAGGAATGTCCATTACACTGAGCAGCAAGGATATCACTGCTAGCCTTAGACAGTCCTATCCGTGGAGTGGATGGGCACCGAGTGAGGCTGCCGGGCGTTAATTTGAAGTATTGCTAATTCACCCCTGGAGACGTGTATTTCTCCAGCATCACCTCCTGGGGGGATGTCACAGCAAGGATAGGCAGGGTCTCAATAGTTAGAGCTTTTCAGGAATATTTGACAGAACATGAGAGAGGCAAACGGGATTAAAATGTTATCTATAAAAAGCTGTTACTGTGCTGTTATCTCACTATTTCTATGCTTAATTAGGGACTGAATGTATTAAAAATAAATGGATTTTTGTCTTTTTATTTGTTTTATGTTTACCTAGGGAAACCTTGGTGAGCATGGAGCTGGTGGCCCAAAAGGAGAGAAGGTAATCAAATTTGCGAAGTAAATTTGAGTAAAAACATCTTACACCAACTCACACCCATTCACACATCAGGGCAGTCCCGCTGCCCCGTGGGCTCCAAGTCAGCCTGCAGTGGGCACGAGCCTCCCTGGCCTCCAAGAGAAGGCCCTGAGTAGCTGACTACGGGAAGGGAACGAACACATCCACATCGAGGGGAAATAGCTGTCACAGGTAAATGAAATTAGGACACAGGTTTCGGTTTTTAATTAGATGTTTCATGGATCCATGTAGACGGCAAAAACCATCTGAAAGGCCCTTTGACACGATGCCTGAGGCTCGCTGTCTTTGTGTTTTCTTAAGCGTCCAAACATAAACTATCATGGGAGCATTTTGGGGTGGGGTTTTATCATGTACAGTCTCGGTTTAACCAAATAATTATTTCAAAATAGCTTTACAGTTAAAATACTGACGAATTCGCACTGCCTTCTCATCATCGTTCACGGGTTTAATTATATTAGCTGTGAAGATGACAGATGCCCTTGCCTGGTCAAAAAGATGTTTCACTCCTGTTCGATCCTGCAGTTGGGATGACCTTGGATTCAGTGGGAACGTGCCATTGTCAAGAAAAAAAAATGCAGGAACGATACTCAATGTTTGGTAATAACCTATAAAGGAAAAGAATCGGAAAAAATAGATATATATGTATGTAAAATGGAATCATTTTGCTGTACACCTGAAACTAACACAACGTTGTAAATCAACTATACTTCAATTTAAAAAGTGGGGGAAAATGCACGTTAAATCCACAGACAGAGGCAAGTGGGTTGGAAATACTCTGCAGGAACATGGCCTGGGGGTTCTCTCTTCATTCATTCACCCAGTAAAAATTCTCATGATTGAGGGCAGGGTATTTCGACATGAATCCAAGAAAATATGACTTCTGTGCCTTATAAATCAGTGCAGCCAATCTATTCACAAGATCATACCTCCGTAACCAGAAAAAACTGCTAAAAGGTAGTCTCAACAGAAAGTAGGGGCTTCTTATAGACTGACCATTGAAAATGAAATTTCCTGCAAATAAGTAAACAAATAAAACCTTGACATTCTTAAAAAGGCATCCCAGAAATTGATTATACAGCAATAAGGTCATTTATGTGTCTTGGATTGTACTGCTAGTACATTAGCATTATTTCCTGTAACCAAATAGCTTGCAGAATTCCTATACCACCATAAGGAGCACATTATATTTTAAGCAATTACTGCTGGACACATGCAGACTAAGGAGAAAAAAAAAGAAAGCCACAAAGCTTGTCACTTAGGACAGCTGAGCAAAGAGAGTTGTGGCACTTTTAAAGTATTTAAATGATGATTCATTTCTTGAAACAAAACAGCTGGCCCTGGTTTTGCTATGTTCATTAGGAAACATATGTTACTTAGGAATTCTTAAGACCTCAATGATGAGAAATTTGATTCTGTCAAACAGGTGTATTTCAAACTCTAAGGACCCTTTTTATGGCTCAAAATCTTTTCTAATTGCTTCAGAATCTTAAGTGGAATTAGAAAAAGCCAGTGGCATGACTGTTGCCTCTTCCTGCCCAAAGAAATAACCCAGGAGAGTCTACAGAGTACCTGATATAAATGCCCATATGAAATGATTTGTAAGAATTCTAATTAAAAGGAGAAAGACTCTGCCAGTAAATAATGCATATGATAAACTCAAAAACATAAGCACCACATTTGCTAGAAGAGTAGAATCACCTCTACCTATACACACTCACTTAGTACCTGGGCTGAATCTATACTTTTGTTCTTAAAATTATAATGCTGCTCCTGGGTCACTGTAGTGACAATTTAAAGCTCCTTCAAGCTGCTCTTTCAGATCTTTGCTTGAACCTGTGGTGGACTCTGGTGGTTCAGAACTCCAATTGCACGTTGGAACCCCCTGAGGGCTTTTAGAAAGTACCAGTACTCAGGTTCCATCTCCAGAGACTCTGATGTGGGGCAGAGCCCATGTATATGGTTGATCTGGGGTGGCAGCAGAGTGGGGGGTGGTCCATACTGCTATTATTTAAGAGGGCTTGAGGTGATTCTACCTGGCAGCCAGAGTGGAGAACCATTGAGTGCTAAAAAGATCCTGCTTTGGCATCAAAAGTTGATTGTGCCATTAACAACTCTGTCTCCTTGGGAAAGACACTTTATTTCTCTGAGCGTCAGTTTCCTCATTTGTGAAATGGACGTCTACACAGAGAATTGATGGCAGGATTGAAATCAAATGAGATGAGATGAACTTGCCCGAACCACAATACCTGGCACATATGAAGCCCTCACTAATGCTTTGCTCCTTCCTATTCATCCACTCCAAACTTTCTTCATTCTCATAAGGTATCATTTATCTCTGTTTGATATTAATAGTTAGTTGTTACCATCCTTAACACCCGGTCTTGATCATCTTTGCTTCTCTCACCATAATGTTGAGGCTCAATTCATCTTGTAGAATAAAAGATTGAACCAGAAGTACAATTTCAACCCATAAGCGAATTATTGCTGAATCACACATCACTTCTCGATGCACCGGCTGGCAGAGTAGAATCACAAAACCAGCCTACCATTCGGAACCCAGCCTTCCAGTGAAGCACCAGAACAGATGCAAACAGCAGTAAGATGAACACACAAATCACTCCTAGGTTAGCAGCCAAGTCCTGTATCAAGAGCACTGGGATACAGGAAGAAACACCAAGGAACACTACCGGCTTTTAATGGTAAATGGCGATGGAGACCATGATATCCAAGTAACCAGTCTGACGACCTGAGACTGATGGGATCTGGTGAGGGGATGATGCTGTGTTTGCAGATAAGTTGGGGAGAACTGCTCCTTTATAGAGACGGTGGACTAGGTGACAGAATATCTAAGGACTCCTGAGGAATTAGCGGTGTCTTTTAGGGCAGTTGTCAGAGGGAAAAGATGGAGGCTCAACACCACCAGACCTTTCAAATAGCGTCCAAGGTGTCAAATTAAATGACAGCCTTTCCTGAAGCTAAGTAAACTCATCACTTGTCTTTCAGCTCATAGCCACAGTGATAACTCACTGAACACCCATTCTAACTATGAAAAACAGCATACGTGTCTGTGCTTCAGGTGTGAAATGCTTTTGTTTGTAGAGTTTTATATAAGGGAACAGAGCCCTTAGATTTCCTCCAAGCCCAGACACCGCTTCGTACCAATCAGAGATGGACCAAAGCCTCTGTTGGGTCCTTGCTCTGCATTTCAATGGAGACCTGTATACATTGCTTCAAATACTTAGCAGCTGTGAACATAGTTACTCTTCCTCCAAGTATATTCCCCTCCCCTTACCTTTGGTATTGAGCAGATGTGACTTTTATAGTAATTTCTAGACCCTTTCCTTGATTTCTACATTTACTTTATGCAACTTATTAAGCATAAGTTTTTCTATCACACCAATGCACTGGGGCTTTTAGCACCCATCAAATGGGTAATAGGAAGGTCACTCTGTACAGCCTAACACTTGTATGAGGCCAATTGTTTATTTATTCTTTCAAACCAACAGCAATCAGCCCCTTAAATGTCTCCACCAATTTCTTCCTCTTTGTACTATGGTTAGAATTCAATATCTGTAGAAAAAAATGGCTTCTCCTACAGTATGGTAAGCGCAAAACTGATGGTACATTATATGTTTGGGTGGTACGCTATAAAGGAAAATACTTGTATTAATAAAATCAAGATTACATTTCCAAAATATATTCCACAAATCTAGACACCACCTTAATAAAAACATGGCTTTGTCTGTCCATTATATATGACAGCCTCCCTCTTCCTCTAGTCTAAAATCACAAGATACTGATTACGATAGAAATGTAGAAATAAAACAATGTTTTAAGGCTGTAATAAACTAGTAATTGAAATACTTTGGGTAGATTGTTGTTTGAGGATTCAAAATAAACACACCAGGGTTTCCCTGGTGGCGCAGTGATTGAGAGTCCGCCTGCCGAGGCAGGGGACACGGGTTCGTGCCCCAGTCCAGGAAGATCCCACATGCCACGGAGCGGCTGGGCCCCATGAGCCATGGCCGCTGAGCCTACGTGTCCGGAGCCTGTGCTCCGCAACGGGAGAGGCCACAACAGTGAGAGGCCCGCGTACCGCAAAAAAAATTAAAAATAAAAAAATAAACACATAAACATATCCACACAAGGGGCAGGTATAAAGATGTTCATTGCAGCCTTGTTTATAATAGAGAAAAGCTAGAGGCAACCAAATACCCATCAGTAGGGCTTTGACGAACCCCGATACATTAACACAATAGAACGCTATCTGAGGGTTCAATGAATGAGCTAGATCTAAATATATCTATTAATAGAGGATGGATATTAAAAACCACATTGAGTAGGGAAAAAAGGCACAAAATATTATATACAAGATCAAACAATGGCTTCTATAGAATTTGTTTTAAATATCCAAAATAACATATTATTTATGGTTCCACATATGCAGTAAAAGTGCAAAAATATAGACTGAAAACATAAGTACTAAAATCATGACAGTGGCTCTCTCTGGCACAGGAAGAGAGAGAGAATTTGAAACTTCTTCGGTTATAAATTTTTTTCTTTCTTCCATCTTGGGTGTGTGGTCCATGGAGGTTTGACATATTCAACTTTATGTGTTTTGTATTTTTTTCAAAATAAAAAAAAAGACAAGATGGGCAAAAAAGGCATATACTTGGAAGTGCAATGGTGAACATTGTTTTGCAAAAATGCTCCTGAGATTGGAAAATAACCAACATTACGTAACTTCTAGTGGCTGCATTTAATTTAACAACTGTCTGGTTTTCGGGAATGTTGGTTAACACTTAAATGGAAGCACAATGCTGGGACATCCCTGAAGTCTAATTAATGATATGTTTCCTTGCCACAAGTATTATTTCTAAAATTTTATTTTCTCAAAATTCCCTTTATATGTCACATACAAATCCCTTCTCAAGATTTTTGACCAGAACCTCTTAGGCATTTCTAAGTTGCTACTGTCCCCACATCAACAAGAATGCCTTCTCTGTCCACAGCCGAACACTTAAGTGGTGATATAAGTGCTGGAAACAGTGGAGAGATGTGTTTTTCTTCCTGTGACTCCTCACGCCTCCACCTCCCCCAACCTGAAAAAAGAAAGAAGTGTCTGAAATAAAATGGGTCTGGATTATTGTGTCAGTTAAATTATCTCACGTCTTTAAAACCACAAAAATTCTTTTTTTTTTTTTTTGCAAAAACAACATACAGCAGAGCGGAATTATAATTTTTTCCCTCTAAATGTTCTTTCCTTGAAAAATAATTGACTTTTGTTTCACATTCATTTTAAAGATCCTAATGAATATTATGGATTTCTAAAAGACCCAAAGGCATCGTGGCACACTGACAAACATTATTATGCAAATAGCCTAACTGGATTCAGAACTTCACATTGCCTCTTGGGGGATAAGAGATAACTTCCCTGGTTAGAAAGGGCACAGGCAATGCTCTGACCCTGACAGTCACAACAGGACTCACCTGGCCTCCTGCAAAAACTTTCTTCTGCTTTTTCTTGAAAGGGTGAAATTGGACCACCAGGATTTCCAGGCTCTATTGGCCCTAAAGGTGAAAAAGGAGAATCTGTAAGTATTTTAGCTTTGAGAGCAGAGGAAGAATATCCAAAAGATAGAATTAAAAATATATTTCTTAATCAGCCCAATTCCATGCACCTTGGTTGCCCCTGCCATAGGGAACAATAGATCAGATATTTGAGCATGTACTCTAGTCAAGGTACTAAGTTTTTTACATGTATTACCTCACTTAGTTCATTTTTAAAAAAATCACCCCCATCCTTCAGATGAGGAAACTGAGGCACAGAGAGGTTAAGTAACTTCTGTAAGTTCACACAGCTAGGAAGTATTGAAACCATGAATTACTCCTAGGAAGGCAGATTCCAGAACCCAGGGTTTAAAAATCACTAAGCTGGGCTTCCCTGGTGGCGCAGTGGTTGAGAGTCCGCCTGCCGATGCAGTGCCCCCGTCCGGGAAGATCCCACATGCCGCGGAGCGGCTGGGCGCATGAGCCATGGCCGCTGAGCCTGCGCGTCCGGAGCCTGTGCTCCCCAACGGGAAAGACCACAACAGTGAGAGGCCCGCGTGTGGCAAAAAAAAAAAAAAATCACTAAGCTGCCATGCTATAACTAAGCATAATAGCTCAAATGAATAATAAAAGCATCTTTGGGCTTCCCTCGTGGCACAGTGGTTAAGAATCCACCTGCCAATGCAAGGGACATGGGTTCGAGCCCTGGTCCAGGAAGATCCCACATGCTGTGGAGCAACTAAGCCCATGTGCCACAACTACTGAGCCTGCGCTCTAGAGCCCGTGAGCCACAACTACTGAAGCCCACGTGCCACAACTACTGAGCCTGCGTGCCTAGAGCCCGTGCCCCTCAATAAGAGAGGCCACTGCAATGAGAAGCCCGCACACCGCAACGAAGAGTAGCCCCTGCTCGCCACAACTAGAGAAAGCCCGTGTGCAGCAACGAAGACCCAATGGCAGCCAAAAATAATTTAATTAATTTTTTCAAAAATGAAGCATCTTTGGCAATGGCAGTCATTTTTCAGGCAGCTTTAGAATCAGTGCTGTCACTCATGTACTCCGAAGTTCTCCTACTTCAGGAATCATGCTTGCCCTTAGTATTCCATCCAGGCCAGTAACAGCCCTTCCTGGGACTCTCTGGGAAATCTCATGTGTCCCACAAATCCAGTCTGGTGTCTGCTGCCCCGTCCATCTGCCCGCTCACTCCTGATACTCCACACTTGTGGGCACGTCTCCCACCTCTTACCTACCTCTCTGGGTCCCCACTGACGCCCCTCCATGCTGGAACACTGACACTCAACCTTCTCCTAATTTCCACGTGACCCATAACAGACCAGTCCCTAAGATTTACTACAGTTCTACTGGGATAGCTGGGACTTGTAGAGCAGAATAGAGAAATCTGAATGGGTTAGAGCAGTGCTTCTCATACTAAGTGTGAACTTAAATAACCTGAAGATCATTTTGAAATGCCAATGCTAGTTCAGCGGGTCTGGCTTGGGCTTTTTACCAAACCCACGTTCAGCTGCTGATGGCTCTTAAGCCAATAATTCGAGAGGCAAATGTCAGTAGAAAGGAAAGATGCTTTAATCAGAAAAGCCAGCCATCTGAGAAGATGGTGGACTTGTGTCAAGAGACCAACTCCAAAGATTCTGCTCAGCCATGACAGTTTTTAGAGGGAAAAATGGGGGAAGAATCTCAGTGAATCATTGAGGCAGGAGGTTGGGTTCTGCATCTTTCTCCGTTGCATGCAGACTGGCTGACTCTTTCTTCAGATGTTATCTTGCCCGCGTGATCTGCCAGCAGGAGAGTTAGTCATACTTTAACTGCTTAATTCTTCATTCTTACTTCTTTTCATCTAGGAAAAGAATCAACAGGTTAGACAAGGCATGGGGTGCATTCAGGACAGCACAAGTCAGGAGTTAGTTTCAATTGCTTAGTGATCTCATTTTTATATTTAGGTTCTTTTAAGTTTAGAAGGGAACAGAAATGGGCAAAGAGGAAAGGGACAAAAGAGCTGCTTTCAGCCTGAGTGGCTGTATTTCTCAAAGTCCCAGGCCATGCTCCTGCTGTGGGTCCCTAGACCATGCTTTGCGTAGCAAGCGCTGAAGGATGTCACAGTTCCTAAGGGTTTTCCCTGTGGTTCTCCGTCCTGCCACCAAGACCCAACCCCCTGAGACTACCCTTCGCCCCATCTACCTTACCCAGGAGAAACCAGCTTCTTTTCCTCTCAGTTCTTCTCCTTGTCAGTTCCATCTGAATCCCTGAATTATCCCACACCCCTTACACATCTTTGCCTGCCTCTCTCCTCACCCCCCCACAGGAAAAAACACAAATTTCACGTTATTAGCAGAGCAGTTTAGCTCTTTATGATCTCAACCTCTTTAATACAGAACAGGATGTGGACTTAACTTTGCATAATAACCAGAAGGCCCGAACAGAACAATGGTCTTCATCCAGATCTGAATTAGGAGCCTGAATGGTACCTTAAAAGGGCACTTTGTTCCCCGTTATAGGAAATTTAGAACATGACCAGGTTAGACATCAGAGCTGAAATATCGTCTGGTTGAACCCCAGGATTTTATAGATAAGGAAAAAGAGGCTCTAAAATGTAAACGACTTGTCCCAGATGGTAGCCATTGGAACTAGGACGAAATATCAGGTCTCTAGATCACCAGGCTTCTGATTTTGGTTCTTTTTTCTTTTACAAGCAGTTACTTTAGTCAGTGTGGCTTGACAGAGGTTCTAGATAAGCAATGTGCTATAATCAGAAACAAGCAGTCACAAAGGCAATGTTGCCTATTGCTCACATCTAATTAACTTCGTCTCCTATCTTAAAACTCAAATTGATTTTTAGAATTAAGACTGAAAAGCAAAAATATAAAGCCCTAATCTAATATATAGAAATTATCCAATAATAAGAGATGTAATGATGTTGGATAGATATGGGTCATATTAGTCAGAGTAGGTAGGTTATGCCTAGTAACAAATTAGCCCTGAAATATCTGTGGTTTTAACCCAAGAAAGGTTTTCTCT
This sequence comes from Delphinapterus leucas, assembly GCF_059928025.1. NCBI lineage: Eukaryota > Metazoa > Chordata > Mammalia > Artiodactyla > Monodontidae > Delphinapterus > Delphinapterus leucas. The sequence goes on from NC_143140.1 coordinate 13,776,731, forward strand.
TGCTCGTGCTGCCTGCCCAGCGTGGTCGGGAGGAGTGGGTGTCCTGCTGCACACGACCCTCAGTGACCAGTCACCAGGCTGATTAGCACCCGGGAGCTACACCGTCTGCTAGGTGCAACCTTCTCAGCCACCACTGCCAGGGAAGCGGGACTGGAGGATGACGAATGGGCTCCTTCAAGCAGCACGCATCACTTCTGCACACATTTCACGGTCAGAACTAGCTGCCTGGCCTCACATAACTGCAGGGAGCTTGGAAACGTCAGGGAGAAGACAGGGGCCCACAGTCCGCAGGTCACGGGACACGAGGCTTGTTCAGTAACCACACCCCTCCTGATCGTGACCTGAAGGTCAAGCCCCTAAGAGGACCTTTGAGAGCAGCAGTACCTACCACAGTGGTTCTCACACTTACCCTTGACTTTCAGATGCAAAAGAAAATTACTAAAATTACTAAGTTACTAAAAATGTGTGGTATCCATCTTATTGTCAATTCACTCCATTCAAATAATCAATCGATTACATTTCAAATCAAATCAAACAGACTGAGCAAGCAAAGCCTGGGATTGAAGTCAGGCTGCCTGGGTTTAAATCATCAGTGACCTCTTACTGATTCTGTGACCTTGAGGAAATGGCTTAATTTCTCTGGGCCTCAGATCCCCCCTCTGTAAATGAGTGTACTCGTCGTACCTAGCCTGTTGACACAAGAGGGTAACTGTGTTAGTGGATAGAAAGTGATTAAAACAGGTGTAAGTGCTTTATTCAATACATGTCAGCTACTGCTGTTATATCTGTAAAACTTTAAATTCCCTAATTTAATAAACTTTTGCTTGACACCAATAGTGTACCCCAGAGATGCTATGATAGTCAAGATGAATTATATCTCTACCTTCACAGAGTTTATTGACAAGATAAACAAGGGAACATACAGTGGGTGAATGCTGTTTTAGGGGAAGTAACTCAGTTACTCAGAAACTTTCTCTTTCCTCATTCCTGAAATGGGACAATATCTCCCTCACAGCCCTGTAGTGCAGGTTAAATGACATCATGATACATACCTTCAAGAACAGAAGTTAATAAGGGGAAGCCTCCCCGTGTGTGTGTGTGTGTGTGTGTGTGTGTGTGTGTGTGTGTGTTAAGGGTGGGTTGTGGTGTTAGTAACACAGTGACAACAGGGACAGTGTTACTTAATAAGGGGCATTCCTTCAAAGCTTCTGTCTCTCCCCGGAACCTTCATACCTAGACCCAACAAGAACTAGTATCAGTTCCACAGACTTGTACTGTTATTCACCCAGTAATTAACTGCTTCAAGCCATTTTCATTAAAAGAAAAATGAAAATTAGTAAAGTATTTTTAAAATAATGATTTTGCATTTTTAAACACTAAGTTAAACTGTATTTTTAAGCACCAATTTAAGTAACTGGAAAAATTCAAATGAATGCCCTTCCACTGATCACTCTGGCATCCTCGTATTCATTCTGCCTCTGATTGGATGTGTGTGTGTGTGTGTGTGTGTGTGTGTGTGACCATCTTCTATCTGAACCATGCAAGAGGAAGCTTTGGCCTTGGACCGCATTGTAATTTGTCAACCACTCAGGAGTCTCAAAATAACATTGAAATGATTAACTTACTGTTCATTTGGAAATATGAAATGGTTTTTAAATTCATTTTCATATGGTCCTTCTAAGCTGCATAGGCAGACAATGTGACATTCTGGATCACTGCATGTTTGCAATGGAGTCTGAGTTTGGCCTGCAGGATTTACGCCCATCCAGGTTTGGAGAGATTATTCCTAAAAGTGTTTATAAAATGATTCTGTTTTCCACCCATTTTCCTAGGGTGAACCCTTTACAAAAGGTGAAAAGGGAGATAGAGTAAGTAGATGTTTTATCACTGTCTTGGGTTTTCTACTTCATTTTCTTTCTCTCTGATTTCTAGTATGTTTACTTTGGAGTCTAATACATTTGATAAGGTCAGCTCCCTGAGGATTTTACTTTTTCCTCTGTGAATTTTGACTCTTTTATTTTGATAAATGAGAAATTTTAAACCTTGTTAAGTGTTATCGTGTGACGACACTTCCACATTGGCTTTGGGTAGTGTATGTTTTCTTTAACCCATTACTATTTGTGACTGGACATGAACGTGATGAAGGGTATACACTAAGGATATTTAAAATACAAAATTAATATGTAAGATACAGATTTTTTTCAAAAATTTTGTTAATGATACAAATTGGATTTCTCAAACAAGAAAGGATCAATAGTAAGTCATGGAAAATAAGAAAAGCAAACTCATTATAGCCAATATTGCCCTCTTCTGTGTAACCTTAATTTTTGTGTGTTTTTTTGTTCCATTAAATACATACACCTGAAAGTAGAATCTCCATGACATATCAACTTAAACTTTACTCTTTCTTTTTTGCCCTCATCTGCAGTTTTAGTTCTCTTGAGATACAAGATGAACTGGCAGCAAATTATAACAATGTCAGCTAAGTAGGGAACTCAGTGACCGCTAATGGACCATGATGGTTAAAGTGTCAAAAGTGACATTGGGGAAAAAAACTGTTACAGAGAAGAAAGAAAAATAGGAAATTATTGTTTATGTATTAGCAATAATTATTTTAAATCATATTTTAGAATGAACCCTCCTTGACTTCACCATGTCTTCCATAATTTTCCCCTTTATTGTATGTCAGCTAGTGGGGAAGTAGATGAATTGCAGCATTAGAGATGCTCTTCTCCATCCATATTTAAACATTACAGGTATGGTCCTTCTTTCATTTACAGGGAGAACCTGGAATAACAGGATCACAGGGAGTAAAGGTAATCCCCTGACACCCTTCTCTTGCATCTCCGATGTAATGAGATTGTGAAACATTAAAGTAACCATTTCACTTTCCTTCCCACCCATATGTTTAGGGCGAGCCTGGAGATCCTAGCCCCCCTGGTGTAATAGGAAGCTCAGGACTAAAGGTATATAAGAAATAACTGAGATGAATGAGGATATTATTTTGAAGTTATAGCCATTTCTATGTAAAACAAGGAACTCTGATGGACCACTCATTTTCATCACAAATGTTCTCAGAGACTTTATCATGTTTCCATGGTGATCTCCCTGATCCCCACATTGACCACATTTATTACATACATGGTGAGTGTGCCTTATGGATCACAGTGGGATTTTTAAGCTCTTTTCAGACCATATTCACAATAGCATCCTAAAAGCTTTACGAGTAAACAGTGTGAGCCACATCTATGACCCTGAGCTGTATTCTCAAAGAGAACAGGATTCAGTATTCAATTTCCTAAGCCAAAATTATGCAGCCCAGAAGTGTTTGAGTTGCCCATGCAGGACTCTACAGGAGCGTCCCAAAGAAGACCAGCTGTTGGGAGGTACTGGAGAGATTCGTGTGATATGCCCCCACCAGTGGGTAAGGCAAGTTATCCAGGCCTCACCTACTGGTGAGAACAGACTCATTTAAATGACAACATCTTGAAACTATCTTTGTAGGCCCAAAGCACATTTCAGTGTTATATAGAGGAGCCTGGATGGTGGAAGGTCGATCTTTCTATAGATAAAGGTTGCACCATATTTTACATATATTCAGGTACAATCTAATTTTTATCAAATTAAAGTACATATCACCTTCTATTTAGGGTCAGCAAGGACCTGCAGGCCCTATGGGACCCAGAGGACCACCAGGAGATACTGTATGTATAGTAGATGCATGTGTCTTTGATATTTGGAAATTAAATTGAGACTAAAGCATGTTTTTTTGTTTGTTTGTTTTGCGATACGCGGTCCTCTCACTGTTGTGGCCTCTCCCGTTGCGGAGCACAGGCTCCGGACACGCAGGCTCAGCGGCCATGGCTCATGCGCCCAGCCGCTCCGCGGCATGTGGGATCTTCCCAGACCGGGGCACGAACCCGTGTCCCCTGCATTGGCAGGCAGACTCTCAACCCCTGCGCCACCAGGGAAGCCCCCTAAAGCATGTTTTAAAGAACATCAACATCTGTTCATGTGACTGAGTTATACCACATTTTCCAAAGGCATGGGTCATCTCTACCAATAAAACAGCACACCTAATGTCAGGGGCTATTGAGAACATTAGTATCTTCATATAGTCATACGAGGTCCTTTTGAATATTAGCCTAACAAATCAGTCTTTGAAACCCAAGTTAGCATTTCCATTATACATCATTATAAATGGCTTTTGGTTCAATTCTCCATCCAACTAAGATACTTCCAAAGCTTCTGTTGTTGTCTTCTTGCAACATTCTCCAAAAAGGGCAAGTCTTTTGGCTGAAAATACTTATATAATGCAATTGGAGAAAGGTCCTCCGGTTGCATTAAACCTAGCTTTACTCGGCTCACAATTCTCTGTCTCTGTCTCTCTCTCTCTCACACACACACACACATACACACCCTCACACTGTTTAAATGTACTTTTTTAATTGAAGTAGTTGATTTACAATATTATATTAGTTTCAGGTGTACATTATGGTAATTCAATATTTCTATAGATTATATACCATTTAAAGTTATTACAAAATAATGGCTATTTTTCCTGTGTTGTACAATGTATCCTACTTGCTTATTTATTCTATACACAGTAGTTTGCACTTCTTAATTCCCTTACCCCTATCTCCTCCCCCCTTCCCTTTCCCCCACTGGTAACCACTAGTTTGTTCTCTGTATCTGTGTGTCTGTTATATATTGTTATGTTCAATCATTTGTTTTATTTTTTAGATTCCACATATACGTGATAACATACAATATTTGTCTTTCCCCATCTGACATATTTCATAAAGCACAGTACCCTCTAGGTCCAGCCACACTGTTGCAAATGGCAGAATTTCATTCTTTCTTATGGCTGAGTAGCATTCCATTGTGTATGTATATGACATCTTCTTTATCCATTCATCTATTGATGGACACTTAGGTTGTTTCCATATCTTGGCAACTATAAATAATACTGCTAAGAACATTGGGGTGCATATATCTTTTTGAATTACTGTTTTCATTTCCTTTGAATATATAACCAGGCATGGGATTGCTGGATCACTAGGTAACTCTATTTTTAGTTTTTTGAGGAACCTCCATAATGATTTCCCTAGTGGCTGCACCGATTTACATTCCCACCAATAGTGCGCTAGGGTTCCTTTTTTTGCCACATCCTTTCCAACACTTGTTATTTGTAGAATTTTTGATGGTAGCCATTCCAACAGGTGTGAGATGATACCTCATTGTGGTTTTGATTTGCATTTCCCTGATGATTAATGATGTTGAGCATCTTTTCATGTGCTTTTTGGCCATCTGTATGTCTTCTTTGGAAAAATGTCTATTCAGGTCTTCTGCCCATTTCTTAAATCAGGTTGTTTTTCTTAATATTGAGTTTTATGAGCTGCTTATATGTTTTTGATATTAATTCTTTATCAGTCATATCATTTGCGAATATTTCCTCCTATTCAGCAGATTGTCTTTTCATTTTGTCAATGGTTTCCCTTGCTGCGCAAAAGCTTTTAAGTTTAGTTAGGCCCCATTTGTTTATTTTTGCTTTTGTCCCTTTGCCTTAGAAAACAGATCCAAATATATTGCTACAATTTATGTCAAAGTGTGTTCTGCCTATTTTTTCTTTTAGGAGTTTTATGGTTTCAGGTTTTACCTTTAGGTCTCTAATTCAGTTTGAGTTTATTTTTGTATATGGTGTGAGAAAATGTTCTAACTTATTGTTTTATGTGTAGCTGTTTAGTTTTCCCAGCACCACTTTTTGAAGAGATTGTCTTTTCTCCACTGTATATTCTTGCTTTCTTTGCCATAATTTAATTGACCAATAATTGGTTTATTTCTGAGCTATCTATGGTTCCATTGAGCTATGTGTCTGTTTTTGTGCCCGTACCATACTGTTTTTATTACTGTAGCTTTGTAATATACTCTGAAGTCTGAGAGTGTCATATCTCCAACTTTGTTATTCTTTCTCAAGATTGCTTTGGCAATGTGATGTCTTTTGTGGTCCCATATAAATTTTAGGATTATTTATCCTAGTTCTGTGAAAAATGCATTGGGCAATGCATTAAATCGGTAGATTGCTTTGGGTTGTAATGACATTTTAACAGTATTAATCCTTTCAATCCATGAACACAGGGTCTTTCCATTTCTTTATATCTTCTTCAATTTCCTTCATCAGTGTTTTATAGTTTTTAGACTATAGATTTTTCACCTCGTTGGTTAAGTTTATTCCTAGGTATTTTATTCTTTTTCATTTGATTTTATATGGGATTATTTTCTTGCTTTCTCTTTTGGATAGTTTCATTATTAGTGTATAGAAAAGCAACAGATTTCTGTATATTAATCTCATATCCTGCAACTTTACTGAATTCATTTATTACATCTAATAGTTTTTTGGTGGAGACTTTACAGCTTTCTATATATAGTATCATGGCATCTGCAAATAGTGACAGTTTTACTGCTTTCCTTCCAAGTTGGATGCCTTTTATTTCTTTCTCTTGTCTGGTTGCTGTGGCTAGGACTTCCAATACTGTGTTAAATAGAACTGGTGAGAGTGGGCATACACGTTTTCTTCCTGATTTTAGAGGAAAGGCTTTCAGCTTTTTACCACTGAGTGTGATGTTAGCTTTGAGTTTGTCATAAGTGGTGCTTATGATGTTGAGATATGTTCCCTCTGTACCAACTTGGATGAGCATTTATCATGAGTGGATGTTTAAGTTTGTGAATTGCTTTTTCTGCATGTTTTGAGATTATCATAATTTTTACCCTTCCTCTTGTAAATGTGGTGCATCACATAGATTGATTTGCAGATATTGAACCATCCTTACTTCCCTGGAATAAATACCACTTGATTATGGTGTATGATCCCTTTTATAAATTCTTGAATTCAGTTTGCTAACATTTTCTTGAGGATTTTTGCATCTATATTCATCAGAGATATTGGCCTGTAATTTTCTTTTTTTGTAATGTCTTTGTCTGGTTTTGGTATCAGAGTAATGGTGGTCCTATAGAATGAATTTGGCAGTGTTCCCTCCTCTTCAACTTTTTGGAATAGTTTGAGGAGGAAAGGCATTAGCTCTTCACTATATGTTTGGTAGAATTCACCTGTGAAGCTCTCCAGTCCTGGACTTTTGCTCGCTGTAGGGTTTTTTTTTATTGCAAATTCAATTTCACTACTAGTGACCAGCCTGTTCAGATTGTCTGTTACTTTCTAATTCAGTGTTGGAAGGTTTTATGTTTCTAGAAATTTGTCCACTTCTTCTACGTTGTCCAATTTTTTGGCATATAACTAGTATTCTTTTATGATTTTTTGCATCTCTGTGGTAATGGTTGTCATTTTTCCTCTTTCATTTCTTATTTGGTTTATGTGTGTCCTCTCTCTTTTTTTTTTTTTTTTTGATGAGCTCTCACTAAAGGCTTATCGATTTTGTTTATCTTTTCAAAAGTCATAGCTCTTTGTTTCATTGATCTTATCTATTGTTTGGGGATTTTGGGGTCTTTATTTTATTTAATATTTCCTCTCTGATCTTTGTCATTTCCTTCCTTCTTCAGACTTTCAGTTTTGTTTGTTCTTTTTCTAATTCCTTTACATGGGAAGTTAGGTTGTTTATTTGAGATTTTTTTCTTGTTTGTTGAGTTAGGCCTATACCACCATAAACTTAGAACTGCTTTTGCTGTATCCCATAGATTTTGGAAAGTTGTGTTTCCATTTTCATTTGTCTTGAGGTGTTTTCTGATTTCCTCTTGATTTCTTCATTTACACATTGGTTTTTTAGTAACATGTTGTTTAGTCTCCACAATTTTGTGTTTATCCCATTTTATTTCCTGTAATTGATTTCTAGTTTCATGCTATTTTGGTTGGAGAAAAATGCTTGATATAATTTCTGTTCTCTTATATTTGTTGAGACTTGTTTTGTGGCCAGCATGTGATCTATCCTGGAGAACATTCCATGTGCACTTGAAAAGAATGTGTATTCTTCTGTTTTTTGATTGAATAAATGCACTTTCCTATCCATTCCCCTATGTCAGCTTTGTGTCCCTTGGACAATCTCCCTAGCCTTCTGACATCTTGGGAGCCAAAACCTCACTATCAATCCTCACTTGAGCAAAACGAGAAAAATGCTTGACCACCACTTCTTAACACTGATCTCTATCTGGCCATGATTTGAGTACCCTCCATGCAACTGTTAGAATCTCTCCTTTTCCCATCACCTTGGGAGCAGCGCCATGACATCTTGCTCTGTTCTCCATGCTCCCTGACTGAGGCTCCAGGGGTTCATCTTTCAGCACGTTTGGTCACTTGGTACTTTGAACATTCACTTCATGAAGCAAATCTTTTTGTTGCACCCCCAAGCCATATAGTGAACCATTGAAGGTGTACCTAATGGAGAGATCTTACAAAAAGAAACATAATGCTGGTGGCACAGGTGGAGCCACAAGATGCCCAAGAAATGACATTAAGTGATAGTGGCTAGAGCTAAAATAGAGAATAAAATAAAAGAACCTTTCTTGCCAAATCATAGTAAAAGCTATTTTCTATTTACCCCATTGTCTTTCTGAGTCATAGGGTGATGCCACCAAGAGCCGTTCTTCCATGCCTTTTGGCAGTAATATGGATGGGGCATTTAGTTCAGGTCTCCCTTATTTAGTTTCTTTCTCATTACATTCAGGTTACCTCACTTGAAACAACAAGCCACATATTTTCATTAAGGTTTTTCTCTCTCCAGCAGACCAAAATCAACACGTTCCCATGTAGTTTGCATGTTAGAATTCTGTTCTCCTGACAAAGACTCACAGATAGAAATGTTATTACAATAAGAGATTTTCTAATTGCTCTCTCCCTTTTATTCTGAATTTTCTAGGGATTGCCAGGAGAACACGGTATCCCAGGAAAACAAGGCATTAAGGGAGAAAAGGTATAGCTTCCGTTTCACTCACTTTGTATATTAAGTAGCTGGGTAGGAGGAAGAGACAGAGGGTCATAAGGACACTGGGGGAGTGAAAGGACAGGCCAGGGCAGCTGGGATTGTGCAGGAGATAGATGTTCGCATAAATTATGGCATGAGCATCATCCCTGGACACTGTGGCAGCCCGGGTTCTGGCACTGAAAATGCAATGTGACAGAATGAACTGCCTTAGAGTTGAAGATCTCAGGACTCAAAAAACCTGTTTCAGGCTCAGCTAACAACTCAGGTATAGACTTAAGAAGTCTCAATCTCTCAGTACCTGTTTCTTGATGTCTACGTGGAAATAGTATTTTAGTACTGAACCATTACTTGGGAATAACTTAAAGAAAACATAAAGGTCATCTAAAGAACCATATGAATAGATTTTTATATTTTTTGCATATCTATTTATACACATACATACATTTCATGATACTGTAAACCTACCGTAACATAGCTCACCGCAAGATCTAGGTGCACTTAAGATAACAGAACAGTGTCCGCGTGGATTGGACACTCAGTACATATAGTGGAATGAGTGAGTGAATGGGTGAGAGAATGCAGTGTGACTGGCTATGGTGACAACTTAATACTATGGAAACTGCTGCCTCTACACGTCCCACCATGAACCTGAGTGATGAAGTGAGAATCTTACCTTGTTTCCTCAGGGAGACCCAGGTGGGATTATAGGCCCTCCTGGACTTCCAGGTCCAAAAGGTGAGGCTGGTCCTCCAGGAAAAAGCCTGCCAGGGGAACCAGTAAGTACCAATCCTTTTACTAACATTTCCTTTGAAAGCTGATTAATTACTGTTTGTGTGTTCCCAGTTTCAGATCACAGGCATAGGAATGTTTAGGTCTGCAGAAAAAGAAGTGTTCATCTTATTCTTTAGATCAGAGGTCTAATCTTTTTGGGAATTTGATGCAAGCAAAGGGCTCTCATCTGAAGAAAATGCACACACATGCACCATTTTTCATACAATTCCGGGAGATTCATAGGCACCCCTGAAGCTTCTGTAGGGACTATTTAGGGATCTATGAAGCCTAGTAAGGTTTGCTAGTTTTAAACCATAAACCTTCCTTGGACAATCTCTTAAAACAGAAGAACTGCCTGAAATTTCCCTTCTAGAGGCTCTGCATATATAGCCATAGGTGGTCATCTTTAAAAAATGTCCCTGTGGCCTGGGCTAATCCCAGGACATAGAAAACTGGATAGCTGGAAAATCCAACCCATATGGCTGTTTCATCTGCCTTTTTTTCTCATCCCCTTTGACCTTTTATGTGAATAGTAATAAATAATTCTCAATATCAGATGCCTCATTTTAAAGATGAAAACATCTTATACTTTAAAGTAACTATACAAAATCTGTAGCCTAGTGAAATTTGTGTTCCCTCTTCCTTACTATTTTACAGAAAAGGTTTATTCAAAAAAGATGAAGAGCAATGAAATATTTTTGAGTTATGACTTCCAAGATGTAATTAACCTTTTTAGGAAAAGAAATATATTCACTTCCTTTTCTCTTCTTTTTCTTTTAGGGATTAGATGGAAATCCTGGAGCACCTGGCCCGCGAGGGCCAAAGGTAAAAATATCTTAGATAATGTTTAAAGAATTAATAATTAACGAAATATAACTGGAAAATCCATGTCCCTTGAGCCTCACACTAACAGAAGCATCTAATTGCACAGGGAGAAAGAGGACTGCCAGGTATCCACGGCTCCCCAGGTGACATAGGCCCCCCAGGGATAGGAATTCCTGGCCGAACTGTAAGTGAAATTCAATCAAGTTTTTGAAACCCTGTTGACCCAATGTTGTGAAATAAAATCCAGCAACAAATTTGAATACGGAGAAAGGAGTGAAATGGTCAGAGGAGATACAAAAAGTCAGAGAGCAGGAATTAATGGGCTTTGTGGCTATATCCTAAGCACAGAAGGTACCCACTGTTTATTGACTTACAGATGCTAATCACACGTACACTGATTTTGAATTAGAAGAAGTTATTTAACACTTTATTCCTCCATTCTATATATTTAAAAGTACAAATGAGTGTAAGATTATGAGAATGCCCAATATTAGGATATTATATATCACTGTTTGTTTTTAATTAGAATAAAATGAAAAGTTACTTTTAAAGTGAATGGAGTGCCTATAAATGAGATGATATCAAAAATCTCTATGTAATATCTTAGAGAAGAGAGAATAGAGGTAGTTTTTGATCGTTAAGACAAATAATAGAAAGTTTTTTGACGTGTTTTAGCTACAAGGGTAATAATGATAATAATGACCATTGTATGCATACTTGTGGACCAAATAGCAGTAGGAGATAAAACTTTTTATTTACTACGAAAAAAGATAAAAGATTTTGGGACAAGAAAAGTGAAATAGATGGTTATCCCAAAGACATTAATTTGGAGATTGGCCTTGAAATGAAATTATCGTGAGAGGTAAAAGAAGATGTAAATAGTGAATGGTTATATTGTGTGTGGCTGGTGTTTGATTTTCCAGGGTGAGAATATAAAGACCACTGGAGATGGGAGATTAAACAAAGTAAAAAAGTAGGTCAGGAAATTATTAGGGGAGTGAAGGAGGTTGAAGCGAAAAATAAACCAACGAACCAAAAGTAACTTAAGCACACGGTATAAATAGAAAGGGAGCAAAAGGTAGCTTTGACAATATGAATATTTATTTAAAAGTAAGAAGGGAAAAGGCAATGAGCAGGTAGTGAAGCCAGGTGCTGAGACCCCAGCTCTTTACTCACCCAGGTGATCAGTCAGTTCCTCATCCAGGGGTCCATGGTCATGAGACAGGGATGGATCTGTCATCATTAGGTTCACTCATTTCAGTTACCCCAAATTCCAGTTTTCTAACATAGAAGAGAATAACTGAAGTTTTGTTTCCAGTTCCCGTCACTGAACACTGGTTCTGGCAATTTCCTCAGAGAAATGACTCCCAGTAAAAAGCAGGAAGGAGAGGAAGCCCCAGGCCGGTTACCCTGTGGCCGGCCAGTGTCTAGCAGACAGAACTTGGGGTTGTTGTTTGTGCGCCCGTGAGTGGGCAGGGACCGACGGCGGGCTCGGGGGCAGCCCAGGCGTCTGAACACAGTTATGGTGGTGCTTCCAGCACTGCATCTGGTCAGGTGTTCACCTGCCACCCAGAACTCTTGGCCAGCTTTGCAGAGAGTTTTCAGAGTGTGCAGGGTGGCAAGCCCTGTTGTCCACTATGGAAATTACAGTACTTGGCCCTTTCTCCCACTTGGGTAATCTATGGACATTCCCAGCAGAATTCTAATCACTGAATCTCCTTCTCTTCAGGGCTCCCAAGGCCCAGCTGGAGAGCCAGGGATTCAGGTAAGCTACTTAACCAAGTTATCTGGCACAGCAAATCCATCTTGCTGACTGGGGGGTGGGGGTGGGGAATGGGGGCAATTACTAAAAGACTATCCTTATAAGTAACTATTTTCCCCCTTTGCCAGGGTCCTCGAGGTCTCCCTGGGTTGCCAGGAGCTCCAGGGACCCCAGGGAATGATGTAAGGACAGTTTTTACCTACTTCCCCTCTCCCCCACACCTGTCTTAATCTGAACCTGTGCCGAGGTGCAAAGATTTGAACATGCTGCTTCTGTTTTCAGGGAGCTCCTGGGAGGGATGGAAAGCCAGGGCTGCCAGGCCCTCCAGGTGACCCGGTATGTTGACCGTCTGTGCCTGATTTATGTATCTTTAATGCACGCAGCAGCCAAACAGCCTACCAAGCAAGTTTTGCTGTCCAGACTAATTAGAATGCTCAGTGACTGCTTAGTGATTTTGTTTATCCCCACTTTTTTGTAGAGGGGGAAAAAATTCAAGCTACATCAGCATTTTTGTGTGTGTGACGAATACTTATTTCCCGAGGGTATAATTCAGCTGTACAATTTTTGCCCCAAGCTGAACCTTGGTGTATAATGTCTCAATCCCATGGAAAATTGAGTTAAAATACATAGCCACAGATTCTGTTCTTTCTAATGCTGGTGACGAAATGAACTTCATTTTTCTAAATGAAAGTCTGCGGGTAAGTTTCCCATAATATGGTACATATCTATTGATTCGATGGCTTTAAGAATGCTGAAATGGTTCAATTACAAAACTGGCTTGAGTAGGCTTTTCAGAACAGGTTTAGGCACTAAATGGGTGTTCCAAAGTTTTATTTTAGGTTAAACCTTGCTTTGAGTGACAGTGAAATCCCTTTAAATAGCCTCCAAATTGGCAGTTATAATTTAAGAAGCCATATGGTATATGACATTGTATTAAGAATTCTGTATAATAAAACCCAAATCTGGCCTCTCGGTTCTTAGTCTCACAAATCCTCCTACACCTTTTGAGCCTCACGTGCCATTATAAGTTACATGCAGAGGCGTATCTTGGCCTTTAACTCCCTCACTGAGTGAATCATGTGTGTATGTGTATTGACTGGGAACCTTTAAAGCATTACTGGGGTTTACGGTGTCTCTCTGAAAGGACGCTTTAAGGCACAAGGCCAAATCACTGCCCGAGTCCTGTGTCTGTTTCTGGATAGGAAACATCATGTTGGCCAACCATCCTGATGGTGAGGCTCTTCTAAGCCCTACCATTTGTCACCATGGTGACAAATCTCAGCTGGCCTGGTGTTTTGAGGGAAAACATCTACATTCATTATGTTTGTATTGTATTGTGTGCCTGTATATGTATAATTACATGCATTGGGTTTTTTTTTCTCCTTATCCACAGATTGCACTTCCTCTCTTGGGAGACATGGGGGCCTTGTTCAAGGTACTTTGTGGCTATGTAAGAAATTATGTGTTAACTTCTGGGAAAAATCAGAAAGGAAATCTTTACAAGAATTTGAGTTAATTGCTTAGCCTGAATTAAAATTCAGTTTCTTAATGGCAGAACATCTTTCAGATAGAAAAAGGAACACGTATCTGTATATGTCTAGTGCCACTTATACTAATTCCCCACTCTCTTCTTTACCAGCCTCTCATTTTGGGTGTGGAGGAACAGGGAGGCAGGGGAGGAGGTGGTAGTTCTGAGATGAGCTGCAGGAGAGGAATGGTGTCATTAGTACCCTTGAGTAGATGTTCTCTCTCTGCAGCAATAGCTTTCTCTTAATGGTGTTCACCCACCCAGGCTCATCACTGTGAAACCCAGTCCTCCTCACGGTATCTGCCCTGGCCAGTCCAGGATGGAAAGCAATGCTGCTCAATAAACAGCTAGCTTGCAAGGCTGAGTTTTTATGTCATGGGATTTTACAAAGTGAGTTACAAAATTCCATAGCTGACAATCGCCCTAACACCTGTGACTCTGTTAAATAAAAATGATCTCTACCTATTATCCACCTCACAGGGAATTAATCTTGCTACCGTTTTTTTTCTTTAATACTTTCCTCTATTTTATTTGTAAAACAGATGGGGAGCGGTTGATAATAGGACACCTGGAGGTTGTGTATTTGCATGTTTCTTTGCGGAATGCTAAGACTGAACCCAAATGAAAGTCTGTCCCTTTATATTCCACTCAAACCTCATGTGTCGTATCTGTCAATGTATGAATGGACAGTATATCTGTACACACACACACGGGCTATGTGTGTGTATATGTGATCTATTTTATATTTCCAGCATTTAACCCAATGTTTCCTGCAACGACTTACTCAGTAGTAGGCAGGCAAGAATATTTGTTGAATTGAATTCACAAGACTAGAATTCTAGTAAATATATTTGTCGGGTGATAAAGGTTTTGAGAATAGTACATGAATATAAATGTAAATGTAGATATAAATATAAATATATGGGGGGGTTTAAGACTTTCAAAAGCCAACATTTTCTCATAAGTCAGAAAATAGGGGCTTCCCCGGTGGCACAGTGGTTGAGAATCTGCCTGCTATTGCGGGGGACACGGGTTTGAGCCCTGGTCTGGGAAGATCCCACATGCCGCGGAGCAACTAGGCCCGTGAGCCACAACTACTGAGTCTGTGCGTCTGGAGCCTGTGCTCCGCAACAAGAGAGGCCGTGATAGTGAGAGGCCCGCGCACCGCGATGAAGAGTGGCCCCCGCTTGCCACAACTAGAGAAAGCCCTCGCACAGAAACGAAGACCCAACACAGCCCTAAATAAATTAATTAATTAATTAAGGAAAAAAAGAGCAAATCCTATTTTTTTTAAAAAATAGTATTTATGGGGGCTTCAGGAGGATCTTATGTTTATTGAGTTATTATTACATGCCAGGCAACACACTGCTTTACTTATATCATCTCACGTAACCTGCGCAAGAATCCTATGAGTTCAGGCTGTGGAGTTTCCCATTCTGTACACGAGAGACCTAAATTCTGAGGAGTTAAGTACCTTGCTCAGAGTCACACAGCCAGTAAGTGTGACATTAACACAGGAGTGCAGGTCCTCAGACAGTCAGTCTCATGTTCTCTACGAGGGCAGTGATGTTGGAAATGGCAGGATTGTAGGAGTTATATCATTGCGGAACAGTTAGGGCTCTTTAAGATCAAAAAAAATTATTGACTATCCTGATAGGATGTGGCAGCTCCCACTACAGACAAAAAGACTGCAAACAGGCTCTGACAGGGAAAAGAACCAGGGCTCCGATGGCCTCAGACATGGAAGTAGTCAACAGTTTCACCAGGGCAGCATCCCCTTAATAAATGCCCTTGCCGGGGGTCCAGACCCAGCATCACCTCATGGAGGTTTTGAGTCTCAGGGGAGCCAGTTGGCAAGAGGTGAGCAGGACCCCTGACTGAGTCCCAGCAAGCTGTATTCAGTAGAAGAGAAGCAGGTAGTTCCCTGAGGCATATGGGAATTTTAATCCTAATCCTGCCACCAGTATATTAACTGTCCCAACTCTGTCTTAAAGTCTTTAGCGGACCTGATCGTCCTGCTTTCTGTTCTCAAAAACTGTGTTTGAATAAAGTGTTGAAAAGAACTGACATGTTTCCCAGCCCGAATGATGTATACCTTCAAAGACCTTCCTCCAGGTTAATCCGTGTATCAGTCCTTCTTTGAACAAGCTTGTGTATTAGCCAATAACTGCGTCTTTATCCTCTCCGTGAGAAAAATCTTAAAAGGTATTTTTTCAAGAACCTTAATGAAATCCACTTTTCCTTCATTTACCATTCTAGTAACTCTAACCTAAAGAAGATGAGGTCAGTTTGAAATGACTCTAGAAAATCCTATTGACTTGTAATTATTTCCATTTTTTATGTTTTATTAAAACAATCATGAAACTACCACAACATTGTAAATCAACTATACTTCAATAAAAATCAATTGAATAATCCATCCTAAAATGTTACTTATATACAAAGTAGAAATAGACCCACAGACATGGAAAACAAACTCATGGTTACCAAAGGGGAAACGGGGGAAGGGATAAATTAGGAGTTTGGGATTAACATATGAACACTACTGTATACGACAGATAACCAACAAAGACCTACTGTAGCACAGGGAACTATGCTCAATATTTTGCAATAACCTATAAGGGAAAAGAATCTGAAAAAAAGATATATATGTATGTATAACTGAATCACTTTGCCATTTACCTGAAATTAACACAACATTGTGAATCAACTATACTTCAGTAAAAAAGCAATCAATTGAATAATCCATTCTAAAATGTTACTATATATTGATATGCCATGTTATAATGTCTACAGATACAGTAGACATTCTTTATACTTTTTGAAATATGGAAAGCTTTTTGGTTCTCTGAAGTCCTCAAGCGTCTCTACCTTCACAGTTTTTCAGATTGAGTAGGGGTGGTTCTACAATTATGTATGTGTTTCTTAACTCCTGTACCAGCACATTAGCTCAGTGGAATGATCCTAGTGATAAAATTAGTTTGGGAAACTTTGCACATTCCAACTCCTTCTCATGTATTCCAGCTCTAAGAAGGACAACCACAAAGAGAACTGTTCTGACCCAGCATTTTTTAGGCAAATTGCCTCAGAACCTTTTCAGTATCATACAAAATTAGTCTTCCATGGAGCATATGTTTGGAAATCAAACTTGTGCTGATATACACTGGGTCAGAAATATTGAACTTCATGGCCTTTCTTGCCAGCTTCCCATCAACGGCAAGCTTCCATTCCCTCTTTATGTTTAAGGATTCTTCCCTTTGGTTAAAAAGATGGAAGAATTGAGGCTTAGATTGTCCTACCTTTGGTCAATTGTTAAATTTCAGCTGTCTCCCCCACTCAGTAGTCCCTATTTTATGCCTTTCCAGATCATATTTTTATAACAGTTTATTTAAAAATAAGCCTCTGTAGGCTTTATGTGGTAAGAAGTTTATCTTGTGAGTTCAGGTAACTAAATTGAAGCGTTTGCAGATCAGCTAAAGATTACAGAGAAGGCGATGGAAAGGTGATTCCACTTATATTTCCTATCTGCACTTGGATTTGACTTAGAAGTCAAGTCCCAGCCGCTCAAATAATTGTTTCCCACGTGAGTGTTTCCCCTAACAAATAAAAGGTTAGTAAGCTGTGTTTAGGGTTCTCCAACTGATTGGGCTCTCAAAAGGGGAAATCCTTTCTTCACAGCTTTCTTTCTTTCTTTCTTTCTTTCTTTCTTTCTTATGATTTATGCTATTGGTTTTATGAGCTCTGTAATCTTGCTGGTTATTCCAAACTTTATTGCCACCTCTCTTTTTAAACATGCTGCTAAGCAACTGAAACTCTGTGTTCTTGACTTATGAGTTTATCTTTTAAAATAGTTTTTGCCTCCCCAAAAGTAGTCTTTCAAATTGAATAAATTAGGTTTCTGAAAGTAGAATGACATAGCAATGGCTATCACTCAACTCTCACAAAAGTTCAAATAGAAGTTCAAATCCAATCAATGAATAATGAATCTCCAGTGACCTTATCTCTGTCTTCATTAGAACTTCTGTGGCAACTGCCAAGCCAGTGTCCCTGGGCTGAAAAGCAACAAAGGAGAAGAAGCAGGCGCTGGTGAGCCTGGACAGTTTGATTCTGTAGCCCAGAAGGTAAGAAGGGGGCTAAGTGTTGGTGGACCCTGGAGGTGACACATGGTGCCTTCTCTCAGCTGTGACTGCTCTGTCCTCTAGGGCGATGTAGGGCCACGAGGTCCTCCAGGAGTCCCAGGCAGAGAGGGACTAAAGGTAAGGAAGTCTCTCCTCTGTGCAACCTTTAATTCAGGGTAAAAAAAAAGAAATACATTTTAAAATACAGTCCTTTTTCTAAAAATATTTTGAAAAAGTGGTGTAAAAGCCATTTGCAGATGTCATTTATTTTTCCCCGATTCTGTCCAAATGACATGCCCCAAGTGTCCTGAGAAGAGATATGTTCATTTTCCCAAAAGATGACAAAATGACTGAGTGTACTAACTAAATGTATTGTGTCTCTAGGGGAGCAAAGGAGAGCGAGGCTACCCCGGGATACGTGGGGAGAAAGGCGATGAGGTAAAAGGCTCTTCTCTGATCATGCAGCCCTACTGTTGATTCTTTCCATGTGACACAACAAAAGGACATCAATTTTCCATATCTCATGTTTGATGCTAAACAAATAGAAACAAAGGCAGGTTTTTTCCAAGTGTTAACACATTTAAAATAATACGTTGATGCTTATTTTCAGTGATCCAGTTTCTGAGACAAGGGAATTCAAACACAAAGTTAACATATCAGTTACTACGTTTCTGTTTTCTCATAGCAGGTAACAATTCCAGCTCTCTCAAGATAAAAGCAAGAAGAAAGAGGAAAAGGAGATTTACTGAAAAGAATCCCAAAGTAGCTCATAGAATTGAAGGGATAGTCAGCAACCAGCCTAGGGATAGGGGCAGCTCCAGAACTCAGCAGAACTTCCCTGGGCCGCTGCCGCAACGTGACTCAGTTTCACTGACCTTGGTTTGTTTGTATCTCTGCTCAACTTTCAAACTCTTGGGAGGAAGAAAAAAAAAAACTATCAAATGGGTCTGCTTGGACTGGTTTAAATCAGCTGCCCACCCTCCCACTAAGGTTCAAAGTCAAATGTGCTCTTGAGATGGTGGCATAATTTTCTGACTCTCAGCCACACTGATGCTCAGGATAGCATTCTTTCCTGCATAATTCACATGAACTCTTAGAAAAACCAATTAGGATGATGAATTCTTGTTAGTTTAAACAGTTTTGATACTAATAATTCTTAATGAAAGTAAGTAAGCCATCTAGTAACCTTGATGTTAGTGCAGAAAATCAAAATGATATAAAGTAGATCTTTTTTTTTGAGTTGGAGTTATATATTTCACATTATAAATTATCATCGTTGTTATTGTTTTTAATTAACATGGATTCTATTCAAGAAAACTGTGAGGATTGGCTTGGTTTTTGTCCAGGTTAAAAATTGAAGAGCAAAGAAATACAACATTTCCTTTCATCTGTAAATAAAACAGTAAAGGCATTTTATTTTCTAAATAAGGAAGAGTTATTGAGCTTTTGCATCTTCATGCTCCACAGAAAGTTGCACTAAAGTACAAGCACAGTGTCTGATTTTAATAGCCTAACAGCTTTTAACTGCCTAGACTCAAGAAGTAGGCTTTAAAGGTAATTGAGAATGTAATAACAAAAAGATCAGGAAATAATTGGAATTCAGGCTTTTTCATAAGTGACTCTAAATTAAATTTATTAGAAGTTAACTTTTATTGATTCTTCAGAATCCTTAGCACTCCTGGTGAACTGAAATCCCTCCTTAATCACTATTTTAGTGTGCTTTTCCTTAAGTACACCTTGCTGGTTCTTTAACACAGCGTACACAGACTTTGCACAAGACACTTAGACAATTCCAGCTAGTTCAGGAGGAGATTCTCCACTGTTTCTTCACATCACATGAATAGTATGAATAAACCTGAAGTAACATACTAGCTCAGTTGGGCCTTTGGGGGGTAACGGGGCAAGGCAGCTTGTCCCTCTCAGGCAGGTGGGAAATATTGAATATTATCTTGTCTTCTACTTGGACTCAGATACTCCCTTAAATTTTAATTTGTTGATTTGTTTAAGTGAATGAAACTTTGCCCAAGAACATATGTATTTCCAGCTGGCCAATAAACTATACTATTTTAATATGCATATAATATCTAATCATACAAAATCTAAGATGTCTGTTCTACCCTTAGTTGAAAAGATGCAGAAGGACACCCTGTCTCTTTGAGGAATTCCCAATTATTATTTAATAATTATCCAATGGTCGATTTAATCCATTTGGGAACTTAAAGAGAGGAGTTGCCTTTCGGTTTATTGCGCTTACAAAAGTGACATTACCCTCAACGGTTTTTACAGGTGTTGTTTCACAATGCAAGGTAGCAAATTAGCAGATGCTAATAGAACACAGACTTACCTCTCATAGTCAGAGGGAATTCTTGCTTGGAATACAGGTCTTTCTACAATATTTTAGAATAATAATTGATAGGACAGGAAAAATACTGTCAGCCATAAGTTGTAGCAATGGAAAAATAAATATTCTTGGTAGCAACTGAGGTAGGACTTGCAAAATCAAAATATCAGAATAGGGAAAGAACTTAGCTCTAATGATCCTTGACTATGCAGTAAATTTTAATTTGTATTTTAGTTTGGTACAATATGCTAAATTGACTGTCCTACTCTTTAATAGGTATTTGTCTTCTTTAATGATCTTTCTTGTCTTGTAAAATTACCTGCTTGCCCTTTATACATCCATAGTAACTTTTACCCTTACTACAGAATTTCAGCTTGTTCAGAGAAAGATGGCTGAGAATGATTTCTTTTTATTTATGGACTGAGGTTTACTTTAAAGTTTAATGTGGTCATCAAAGGTTAATGAGTCCCAGGCTTATAAACTGGACTACCTAAAGACTCACTCAGCATCTCTAGACTGATTCAGTGTTCAGACTAAAAGTAGCAAAAAAAAAAAAAAAGAATACATATGAACACACATATCTTATACACGTACATACAGAGAGAATTTTATGGAAATGTGGGTGTTTTGAGATAAAGCAACTTGTGGCATAGCATTTATAATCTCCAGGCATTTAGAGATCCATTCCAGAAGGAAATTTCTTTCCTTTCCACTTATAACCCCATAAACAAGTTAATGGTGGGGGAATAAAAAGAGTCAATACAACATGCCAGTGTGTACCGCCCACAAATGCACATGGGCACATGCACACACACACACACGCACACACACACTGAGCGTTGCCTGTGAGGATGATACCATCTTGAAGAAAGTATATGTCCACATTAACACAAGTATACATAAGATTTTACCCAAGACTCTTGTTACATGAGGAATTTCGGCACATTCAAGGAGAGCCTTTCCAGCATTTCTTCGCCTCCCATCACATGGAAAAACCTGAAGGAATATATGATCCCATTAGGCATTAGATGGACAGACCTGGCAGAGCTTGGTCCTTAATCCCACTGATGCAAAGAACCTTGATCCTGTGGAACTTTGTTCCTCTAGAGCGCCCATAGATAACTATGTAGCAGTTTTACCATGGTCACTTCACCTGATATTTATAATATGTATAAAATGCATATTTCATCACAGTAAAGGGCAAAGGAATTTATTATAACAATGAATGGTTTGGCACTATAAAAGGATTACTCAGTAAAGAAAATTCAATCCTGAAAAAGTGGAACCGTTCAAAATAGAACTTGACACGTCATATGGTTATGTGAAATAATAAACGGGTATTTAAAAGTATATTTTTCCCATTGTAGAAATCATCTGAGTTCCTTATAGAAAACTTGAGAAATACACAAAAGCACTAAAAAGACAAAAGTTATTCCTATTTGTACTTCTCCGACTGTTGGTAAAAGTCAGATTGTTGTCCACAACCCCTCATCCACAATTCCAAAGTTCAAATGCCTCTGAAAACCCGGGAAATTTTTCCCAAGTTTGCAGCAAATTTATTTGGCAGCAAAGTCTGACCTGAAGTCATATGGAGCTAGTCTATTCATCCCACTTGGTGAGACTATCATATGTTTTGCTATAGAAATATTTGTGTGTTTATTAGCAGGTACTGCCTCAGGTGCCATGGGAGTGTTATGTAATATCCAGTATGAGCACTGTGTTCCCTTTGAAACAAATCTGAAAATTCAGAACCCTGAAACACACCTGACACTAAAGTTTCCAGATAAGGCATTATGAGCCTCTATCAGTCTCATATTTTATGAAGTGCATTTCTAATTTTTTAATAATTTGGACCTTTATGTAACATTTTGTAACGTTTCCTTTTCTTTGTTATTCAATAGCTTTTGAAACATGGTTTTAACAGTTGCAAAACATTTCATATTATGGATTTTATGTAACTTATTTAACTAATATTCTTTTGCTGACTTACTTGGTAAAGGAACAAATTAATTACACGAGTTATCAGTTAATCTTACCAATTCTTCTTTGAATATATAAATGTATCCAGTATAATTAGCATGACGCTACAAATCTTAGGTGGGGCCTAAGAAGCTATCTCTTCACTTTTACCTTTAAGCCATTAAAGGGTTATAAATTTAAATTCGCCGATGAGGTGTATTTCTTATAATGAACTGGCCGGCTAAACTAAATACTGTATCATAAAACAGAGTCCGTTGTTCCACCAACTGAAAGAAGCATTAGTGTAACCATGTATTTCTTTGATGGCATTCTGCTCATCTGAAATTTGTATTTTCATGCTTTAGCAGTGCCAGCTTCTCAAAGATGGCTATTGTCAATGGAGGGGCTCTGTGAGATCAGAAATGTTCTATGAATCACCAACACATTAAATTATGTTTTTAACAAATTCCATGTCGTGGCATTTTAGCTCGCCATCCTTGCTCTTAGAAAACGGGTGTTTGCAGATGACAAATGTGTTTCTTGATTAGCCAACAAAGATGGGTAGTTTTCAGTCGTCAAAATATTTGATGAACTAGGGCTTCCCTGGTGGCGCAGTGGTTGAGAGTCCACCTGCCGATGCAGGGGACACGGGTTCATGCCCCGGTCCGGGAAGATCCCACATGCCGCGGAGCGGCTGGGCCCGTGAGCCATGGCCGCTGAGCCTGCGCATCCGGAGCCTGTGCTCCGCAACGGAAGAGGCCACAGCAGTGAGAGGCCCGCGTACCGCAAAAAAAAAAAATTTTATGAACTAAAATGCTTTGTTTCCAACGATATAACAGATTTTATGGTAGGAACTATCTCTTTTAGGGTCTTCAAGGCGTTCCGGGCCTTCCAGGTGCTCCTGGCCCGACTGGACCCCCTGTAAGTATTTGCTAAAATGGTCTCACTCAGAGTCCATATCTGCTGGTATGATGCAAAGTGAACTAACATTCTTTATTGATTTTTGTTCTCTGTTCCTCTGTGTGGAGCATGCAGCTATTGCTGGGGAAAGTAGCATCCAACATCTCAGATTTTTGTTAGTATTCCTTAAGGCTGCTTGGGGTTGTGGAAACTTGTCATGAAAATTCTACCAGACCAGAAAGCAGACTGTGATGAAGCAAGTCTATTTGAATAGACGTTGGTTGTAGAGGAGCGTTATCTTTTTTAGCTATAATTTTTCTGGCATCAACCTTAGGGACAGATATTCAGATGGTTACACCCTTACATTTTTAAGCGCCATAAACTAAGAATTTATTCTCTAGACAGAAAAAAAAAAAAAAAACGGGTCAAGGATTATCAGATTCAATTTACTTTTATTCCTGTTTCTGACTTAAAATACGCTCTACTTTAGTCGGCACTTTTTTCCGCTGTCTCTCTCAAACGCAGCATCAGGGCCTTTTTGTCTTCAGTTACCCTGTTTGCTTAAAACAATCTTTTTTTCCTTTCCCACCTGCTAAACCCAGTCTATCATGAAAGCAGAGCTCAAATCTAGGGTTGCCAGTTAAAGTACAGGACATGAGGCTCAATTTGAATTTCATGTAAATAAATACTTTCATAGCATGTTTGTCCCAAATATTGTATTGTTATTTGCTAAGTCTAGCAACCCTCCTCAAGCCTCAATTTTTCCAACTCTTTCCTTCTTAGAGTGCCTAGGCAAATGGTATGTAGGAATGTAATCGTGTTCTTTCATGTTTTGAATCATGGGTTTGCCATAATGAAAATGTTACCTTTTATGCTTTCACCACAGTTATATAGAACAAACCTGGCTCTAAATTGTACACTAAAATTAAAAGTTAAGAGAAAGAGTTGTGAAAGGAGCCATGGAAATGATAGCTAACTCTATGCTCAACGAAGATTTTAAACTAAATTTTATTTTCCATTGGTAAAATGCAGATCGCATAACTCGCCTTGTTAATTCTGCTCTGTGAAGTATTTAAAATGGTGATCACCACCAAAATTATAGCTCATTTAGGAAGGCATAATGCTATGTAAATTGCCATTTAAACAGCAAGGCTAAATTCTTAAATGTATTAAGAGGTTCCAATTAAGGCCATTAAGTGTGGTTGGCCAAGGTGAAAAAGCGACCACAAATACAAATTTTATCCTTCCAAGGGCTTATTAGCAGGATACAGCTGCTGTATCAGCCTGAAGAAATATAAGCTTATAGGACTGATTTTAATTAGGATCAAATGACCTTCAAAGTGTATCAGTTTGAGCAACCAACGTCCAATACCCTTGGCCGTTTGGTTGTTGTTTCTGTGACAAACTTAGTTTTGTGTTTTACAGGGCTTGTTGGGAAGAACGGGACATCCTGGCCCCTCGGGAACAAAGGGTAACAAGGTACAGAGGGAAAGCCTCACTTACTGTCCAGATTGGGGCTTGGGGTAGGGGCAGGGTGAACCTACTTACAGAGAAATCCATAAAATCAAGCAAAGCCTCAAAGTACTATAGGAGTGATGTCAGGGAAGTGGGCTTGGAAAGACATAGGTCCCAAAATTGGTGTGAAGACAAGAGATATGTTCCCAGGGAAGAGGATGAATAGCACATAGGTGCCACACAGCAAACATCCAAGCTGGACTCAGGGTCCTGGGCATCCACTGTGGGGAAGGATGAGGTGAGGGTCACCTCCCGATGAGGTGCAGGAAGGTAGTTTGTATCTGGAAGTCCAGCCGCAGGTGCCAAGGCTCCCGACAGGAGGCTCGCTCTCAGAACCAACCAGGATCCCAGTAAATGACGTGCTTGCTGAGAAAATCTGCCAAGTTCTGTCCTTAGATGGTCTTAGGAGACATCCACGAAAGAACCAGCACAACTTGCTTCCTGGGGAGTCCGGTTGACAGGACAGATGGGTTGCTGTGGTCAGCAGGGAGAACCAGCAAAAGAGGTCTCAGCAGGAAGATCACACAGTTACCCCATTTAGGATCTAAAGTGTCACCCACAGTGTGATAGAGCCACCACATGAGTCACACGGACTAACTCTTTGGATGAGAGAAGTTTAAGAATCCGGAGGCCATGTGAGCCACCCAAGTGGCTTCTACCTCAAAATGACCACAGTGGGGCATAATGGCATCAAGGAGCAAAGGAATCCCCCCAAACTGAAAGGCAACAACGTGCTTATTCTGGACAGTCTCAGCACAGTTTCTCTGATAGCATCCCAGGGAGCTTGCCCACCTCCACCAGCATTTTTGATTTGTTCTTGATGGAAATTATTCAGTCAGAGATTTGCCTTTTGAAGTTAATGGGAATTCCACACTGAGATGAGCTTTGGGGCACAATCGAGAATGAAAATATGACTATTAATTGTGCCGGAAAAAAAGAAGTCCTTTCAATAGGCGCATATTTTCCTTGTTTGTTGTCCTCTCACAGTTCATGAGAATCATGACATGATTCTCTGAAGGACGCTGCCAGCAGAGCCCCATGCGTCTTAGAGAGAGAGCCACCAGCAGAGCAGTTTGGGAAAAGATACAGTATACTCATGGTCACTCCTTCTCAGACAGACACATTGCAAGAAAAACTTAACAGTTGGTTTTTATTGATAAAGATACAATCA
The DNA here is from genome assembly GCF_059928025.1 of Delphinapterus leucas. Taxonomy (NCBI): domain Eukaryota; kingdom Metazoa; phylum Chordata; class Mammalia; order Artiodactyla; family Monodontidae; genus Delphinapterus; species Delphinapterus leucas. Next base: position 13,802,551 of record NC_143140.1, read on the forward strand.
AAAGGTTTCTAGGATTCTTTGGTTACTGAAAAAATGGGGAGATTGGAATGAAATCCTTCATCAAATTTATGAAAATAGACTAAAATCCCTCAAAATTCTTGGGCATTTTAAAGTAGGAATTTTACTCTCTCTGGATTCTTTTTTAATGAACCATTTCTTGCCATCGCCCCTGATATTGAGGGACTCAAAAGATTTTATGAGGCTATTATTCTAAAAAAAAAAAAGCAGTTACAGGAAAAACTGGTTAAAGGCACCAAAAGGAGTATCATACCTCTGTTTATCATGGACCGATAAGCATCCTATGTTTTATCAAAATATAGATGAAATCCCATTTTTCAAGTTTCAACTTGAATGCATTTCTCACACATTTCATTTTCAGTCTGCTTTGCCTGGAAGCAGAATGTCTGAGGCTGTTTACATTGTAAAGAACATTTCCCTTATACAGCGTTGTACCACGGTCACTTCTGCTCAGTGGGACATGCCTGATATTCACTTAGGATGTGAAAGAAGGTTTTCCTCCTGCAGACACACACAGGTTGTGATTTTCTACTTCAGTCAGAGCATGTGGATGCCCTCTCTGGTTCCCAAAAGATGAAGGTGGTGGAGGTGAGGCTAGAAGCGAGGGTCTGACCCAAAAAGCCATGTCCCTGAGCTGCCCCAGCCTTCAGGAAGTGTGCTCTGCACCCCCATGTGGGGAGAGTTCCCCCAGCTGCACTCAAAGTCCAGGACCTGGTCATCTGCTTGTCTGGCTCCATCTAAAAATAAGTTTCATCCCTGGTGCTCACACCGTGAGGATCTGAATGCCTGTGAGAAAAGGCATTTACCTTTCCCGTGGTCTAGTAATGTTAATTCTCCAGGTGAAGGGAAAAGCCCCGCTGAATAAGACTTTGCAAGGGTGAACAAAACAAGTCATATTGACTTCAGAATGTGGCTCTCAGAACAAGCGCAGTCGGGTCCATAAACCTGGAGTAGAAATGTCTAAGCCGTTGATGTTGGTCTGTGTACCCCCTTGCAGGGCAGCGAGGGACCCCCTGGGAGACCCGGACCACCTGGACCACCTGTGAGTTGTTTCAGGTTTAAAACATAAGTTCATGCATCTACTTCAGACTTGTATAAACAACAAGGTCCTATTGTATAGCACAGGGAATTATGTTCCATATCCTGTAATAAACCATAACGGAAAAGGAAAAAAAAAGGATTTTACTTTTTTTGTTTGTTTTTTTGTTGTTTTTTTAAATAGATTTTATTTTTCTTGGATGATTTTTTATGTTTGCAGGAAAATTTCACAGAAAATACAAAGAGTTCCCATATGGTCCTGCCACACACACAAGCAGTTTCCCTTATCATTAATATCTTAACATTAGCGTGGAATTGTACTCTTTAAAAGTATAAACTTTACGGTATGTGAATTTTATCTCGGCTTAAAAACCAAAAACATGTATAAAGTTCCTTCTAACCCTGCTATAATGATTTTTCAGTGGCATGTATAACAAAATTATTATTATGAAGTATATGTCGAGAAATATTATTTGTCCCATTAACTATCCAGGTAATATAATTTCTCTCTTAGAGTTGAATTTTTTACAGTTGAGGAACTGATATTGATACATTATTATTAACTAAACTCTATAGTTGACCCTGGGGTTTACTCTTTTGGTTGTATGGTCCATTCGTTTTGATAAGTGCATAATCTCATGTATCCACCATTACAGTACCATACAGAACTGTTTCACTGCCCTGAAAACGTCCTGTGCTACACTTGTTCATCGCTCACCTCCCTGTCCCTCCAGCCGCTAGAAACTGTTGGTCTCTTTACTATCTCTATATTTCTGCCTTTTTCAGAATGTCCTATAGTTGAAATCAAAAAAAAGCTTTTATGACTCAGAGGTCAGACTACATTTAGATATTCTCAAGGATAAAAGTCATCTGAGTTTTATGTATAAATGTGAATGACAGCCAGGGTGGCTTAGGGGAGCCCTGATTCCCGCATTAGCTCAGCCCTGAGGCACACTGCTCGGATTTGCAGACTGTGGGCCTCCCTGCTGTGGACTCAGTTCAGGTGGGTGTGCACCCCTACTCTCCACCTCCTGCCTGGGGGACCCTGGGAAAGTCATTTAACCTCAATGAGCCTCATTCACAGGAAAGACAGGGGCTGTAAAAAGACATCCCTTCCGGCAGTGTGAGTTGGTAGAAAAATTCTGTTGTGCTGTGTGTGTTCATTACCATCTATGATGCCCGAGATGCAGGGAAATTCTATTTATATGGCGCCTAGTGAATGAAATGTACAAGAGCCACCGCTGCTTTCGTGCTAGGGATTGAGACAGACGTGCACATTGTCGGTAGGCTGAGGAGGACAGGGGCCTGTCTCTGGAGCAAGTCTGCCCTCAAGTGGGGTCTCGCTCAAACAGCATCACAGCGTCCATCCGGCCAAGCGTTCTTTCCCACCTGCCTCAGAGGGAGAGGTGAAGAAGCCAGACTCCCCCAGAAGGGGCAGAATTCATCCATGACTTTGTTTTTTTTGGAGAAACACAATCAGAAGTTTAATAACATGTGCGCTTCCTATATGCAAGGGAGACATCCAGGAAAACTGAGTGACGCCCTGAAATGGCCCGAGTCCTCACCTTAAGTACCATCCTCATCTAAAAACAAGAGACAGGAAGGGTATGGCTGCTGTGCAGTTTCACGTCTCAGCTTTCTCCACTGGTAAGAGTTTCTTGAGATGCTGGAGACAACAAAGATACATCGCTAGTCTGCATGCAATCGCACGTTTGCGCACATCAGTGAATACACTGGCACTCGGTTTCCCTAAACGTGCTCTTCATTTTTGTTTTACTTACCTTCTCCCTTGACAAGGAAGCAGAGCAGGCAGCATTTGAGGCTCAAACACTAAAATACCCTCCCTCCCCAGTGGACAGAACAGCAAAATACAACATGAGCTCCCAAAAGGGACCTCTATTTTACGATGGACTTAAGAAATCTCCCTTGCCCCCCAGCCCGATTCTCCAAAACTATTTATTCTTCAAAACAAATTAAATGTTGTCTTTTCTGTGAAGCACCCCCCTGTGGCCCTGGGAATCTCAGACAAAAGTATCCTTCCCCCTCCAGGACTAAATACAGTAGACATTCAGCAGTTGTCACATGAACGAGTGAAATACTGAAGGAATAAACGAACAGAGCATTTTTCCTTCCTTCACAAGTGTTTGGACGATGCATTCAAAGCATGCGCCCTGAGCACCACTGACCGCCGTGGTCCAAAAACGGCAATGATGGCTCTTCAGTTTTGCAGCTGAAGCGTGGAAATCACAATACAGGAAAACGCAGGTTATGATTCTATGGGAATTTTTAAAAAGAAGGCTAGGAGATCCTAACTAAAATTTTCATATGCAAATTTTTCCTGAATGCCAAAATGTACGATTTTGAAAGCCTCTCACATTAGTTCTCTTTAAGTGTTAGTTGCTCTGGGACTTTGCATTCACAGGTCAATTTATTAGGAAGTTCCTCTTCCCTGTTGTTCTAAAGAATATGTTTTTGTAGAAACATCCATGCAGGGTTGTGAGTAACAACATCTCCCCCATTTCCCTTAATTTTCTATTTGGTATGAAGAGAGTGTGGAAAAAAATTACCTTTCAGCAGCCAAATTGTTCCCTGTTCACATCTTCGTCAGCACTCCTGTGTTATGGCCTGCAGGTCAGCAGGCTGTAAACAGTTAGCATAAATTGGCAATTCAGAAACTGAATTTTAATGAGCAAATAATATTTTCCTCTGAATGCATTAGTGTCTCATCTGTCAAGCCGGCACATTCGTCACAGCCCCACCCAAAGTGCGCGCGCGTGCTCCAGGTAGAGCCCACATGCCTTCTGGTTTTTTCTTCTACGTTTGCTTTAGAAGAACCAAAAACGGGAACGTTGTTATTTTTACCGATAACATTAAACTCAGTTTCTAAAATAGAGTAGGAAAAATATCATTTGGTGAAACAACAAAAGGTAGAGATGCTCACTATTAACTTCAAAGGATAACTCCATGTTTCATTTCTTTCCTAAGGGTGTACCATTCAATGAAGGAAATGGAATGAGCAGTTTATATAAAATCCAGGTATTTACTTTTCTGATTATGTAAAATCACTTTCCGGCTATGGGTTACTACAAATTCTTCTCACCTTTGTCTTTTTCTTTTGAAGGGAGGTGTGAACGCTCCCAGTTTTCCAGGGCCACCTGGCCCCCCTGTGAGTACCGTTGCTTATCACCAAGCATATTTTAGCTGAGCAGCCTCACACACACACACACACACACACACACAAGACCTCCTAAGTTCACTGAAAAGTATGTGTTGCAAATATAAAGAAAATTTTCTGCAGGAGGAAATAAATGAAACCAATTATAATAACATTGGGGAAATGTACACAGTCAAAATAAAGGAAAATAGCATTCTGCGTAGTGGTGTCACTTTTTGGAAACCTGAGAACTAAATCAATGTCCAAGCAATCACCGTCATGGGAGTTCCATCAAGTTATATTTCCTCATCTTGTTATGCTTCAAATCCAAACCATAGCAAAACAAAACCTGCAGATATTTTTATGTGTATTAAAGCCAATTGGATAAAAATTCTTCATAGTTTGTAAGTTTGCTTCGGTCGTTATTTTCAAGATGACTTCTCATATTTTTCTTATAGGGCCCCAAAGGTGATCCTGGCCCAGTGGTATGTATATTCCCATGTTTTGTGTCATTTAGAAAATAAATCTTTATTCGATTTTGAAAGAAGACCTTCAGGAGAGATGCCTGCCTTCTGAGATGTCCCTTGGTTACATGGGGGAAGCGGACACCTCCTCGTGTCAGGATGCCTCGGTCCTGATGTGTCCCTGCCCTTGACGCTCTTCCATCAGTGTGATTTTGAAAATCACCCTGGGCTGGAGGAAGACGCATATAAAGCTCCCGAGAAATAGGACACTTTCTTTCAATAGGACTATTTTGATGATTGGTTCCATGTTCAGTAGATCGTGGGAGAAAACTGTTTATTGGAAAGAAATTCCTTAATAGGTCTGTCATCTCCCCCACCGACACTACAACAAGACAGGGACGGTTTATTTGCTTTGACTGTCTTAGGCAGTTGTTCTGGAGGCGATGTGGTGCGCTGTCATAACCCTGCTTATTAGGAGCGGTGTTTCAGGAGGTTTTACCCCTCGGCCTGGGAAGAGATCCTGTGCTCCAGCCTTCCGAAGGATGATGGTTGTTAAGCACCTTTCTCAGCCACGGAGCGGCACTGTAAAAGTTCTGCCAGATGCGATTCGATTCCCTTTATTCCTTGGCAGATTTTCCTGTCATGTCCTTTTCAGGCATGTGTCCTGTCCTTCATATTTCATTTCTATGTCCTTTAACCTTTGGGTATATACTTGAAACTCAGATGTATCTGAAACTGAAATAAACTTTCAAACCACTTGCCATTGCCGTGGGAGGAAATCGCAGGCCCTTTCATTACAGTGGAGTTTGGTAAAGCTAGATGAATAAATTTTAAACAAGCGAAAGAAGAGCCATAAAAAGCAATCTTTTTACATCTAAATAGATTTTCAAAGGAGACGCATGAAAGAGCTTATTTTTTGTTATTGGGCAATATATATTAAAAGCCAATTTGTTTTCCCCTATGAAATGCCCAGTTTGTAGCACTTTCCGAACCCCAAATATGTCATTTAGAAGTTTCCTTTGTTTCATTACTCATGCTGTGCTTTCTTTATCTGTAACGTTTTTTAATGCTTTCACCTCCCCCCGCATATCCTTCATTCCAATCTGAATCTTCTTTCATCTTATTGATAAAAATTTCCTCCTGGTCTTTCCTTCTCATACTCACACGCACAAGCATCCCCTCTGAATCATTCAGGGACACGTAGGCTTCTCGCTGACTTTTCTGGAACACCCAAGTTTTTAAATTAGTAACTGTAGGTTAAGGTGAGAAACCTTTTTAAAAAGTATTATAATAAAGGATAAATTATAATTCACTTGGATTCGAAAGCGCGTGGCAACGAAAATGTAGACAGCATTGAGTAGAATCTGAAGAGATTAGGCTTCAAAATTTTTTAGCTGCAACAAAGAATAAAGAATAAAAACTAAGTGGATGACGTTCCTTGCTTTTAGAGATGTGAATTAAGTGAGTGAAGCACAAAAACAGAAATGTGGAATCATGAAATTAACTACCGAGTAAACCTTCAGGTTTATCTTAGATAAAACTTTAGATTATTCCTTTGGGCTCCATGTCACCACCACCGGACAACTCATTTCCGACCAGTTGCCCCGAATAGAGAAATACTACCTCATAGCATAGAGATAGATAAGCCAGGAATGGTGGAGTCACAGGTCACAGAGCAGAAAATGGAAAAGTCCCATCGGGGTAAGTATGGGGAGATATACTCTTCCAGCATCCTTCAGATCCCAGGACACCAGATCCGTACCACTGTTTCTAATCTTCTCAGTGAACCTTTACAGATAAAAATTACCCTTAATTGAATTTATTATCTTCTGAGGCACTCCATTTCATTCCCTTGGTATTCAATTTATAATTGGCTTTCAATTAAATATTTATTATTAGCTACTTTCAGACAAATATTGATTGATCGGCTGAGCACTGTCCAACCAATTCCTCTGTCCTAAGGGTAGTTGAGAATATAAACAAAGAAAACCAAAGAGCTTATCTCCTTTGTCAATAACCCAGAGCCTCCGTTACAGAGCTTCATGCAGAATAGAGTCTGAACATCTTTTTTTTCCTGATTGACAGGTTACATGTTGGTAGTTGTTTAAAAAGGCTTTTGAAGCAAAGAAAGGATCAAGTGATATGCTTCCTCATGAAGCATCCCGTGATAAGGACACTATCATAATCATAATGGAAGTTAAGTGTTGGTAATATTTTTGAAGCAAATTAGAATTAGGCATGCAAAAATACATTTACAGAGAATGACCTTGGGAAGCTACCTTTTCTATGTGATTATGTTGAAAACATCCAGTGTCTTAAGAAAATATTTGCAGTTAACATTAATTCGTTAACAAGGAGGTATCAAACAACTACCCACTTTATCTCTCTTAATTTAAAACCCCTGTTGTTTATTGTTCAAAGTTGGCAGCTTCCTTCACCCTGACCTTTCTAAATGGGTTCCTTGAGGGCCTAGAGGTTCCAGTCATCTGGGACCAGACACCAGCGTATGTAACAGATTTTTTTTTTTTTTTTTTTAGCAGAAATGCTTACCTGTCTCCTCTCGGTGAGCCAGCATAAATAACTGCTCCTGGGCTGTCCTCTGAAGCATCCACAACTCATATCCAGCTCCAGGAAATATTGAGGGATTATAAACTTTGAGAGCTCCATCTTCATCCACTCTTAAAGACTTTAGTCTTATTTTCTGATAATCTAGAAGGCTTAGGTACCTTATAAATTGGCAAAGTTTATTAAAGCCCAGTCTTTCCTTCTAATTCTTATTGAAATTGGAGTTATCACTGACTAGAGGGATTCATTCAGAGCAGATTCTTCATCAGGATAAAAACAATTAATTAGAAAAGATACTCATACTTCTCCAGGGAATAGCTTTATTTTCAAACTGTTCCCAAATATCAAATGCAAGAATACAGATGCTTGAAAATAGAGCGTATTATTTACTTGCTAAATTACCAATTGATGTTTGAGGGAGTATTTTTTAGGCAAAAAATATCTTTGCTTTTGAAATCAATGCTTAAAAAACCTTTTGACCATCGCTTCTGTGTTCTTATGTTCATATTTAACAGGGAGAACCTGGTGTGATGGGGTTGCCAGGATTAGAAGGATTTCCTGGTATAAAGGTAAGTGCAGGGTTAGACGTGTGATCACTGATTCAACATTCAAAACTGTTTATGGAGCACCTACTGTTGGACCAGGAACTGTTTTAGGTTTGGGGATGTATAAGGGAACAAAAGAGACAAAAATTATGTTCTAAGAAGGGGATACAGAAACTAAAAGAATAAACACAAATAACGAAATAATATTGTTGGTAAGTGCTGTGGGAAGAAAAAGTAGAGACAGGTTGAGGGCATCAGGAGTGCGGAAGGGAAGGGTATCATTTTAAATCGGGTGGTCTGAGAAAGCAAGAACAGAGCAGACTTGGAAGAGGTAGGGGGCAGTTAGCCAAGCCCCCTCAAGCCAGAACGAAGAATGTTCCAGGCAAGGTGAGTAAGTTCTAGAGATGTAGTGTATAGCAAGGCGACACTAGGTAACCGTGCTAAACTGTGTGCTTGAAATCTGCTAAGCGTTTTCACCACACGCACACGCACACACACACACAGTGACCTATGTGAGGTGATAGGGATGTGAATTACTTTGATTGCGGTGATCGTTTCACAATGTATACGTATATCAAATCATCATGTTGTACACCTTAAATATGTACAACTAAAAAAATTTTTTTAAAAGAAGAAAAAACAGCAGGTCTAAATGCCCTGAGGCAGAGCACTCCTGGTACTTCCAAGGAGACCCGGGGAGTGAGCGAGGGGATATGGTAGGAGATGAGGTCAGAGAGGTGGGGTGGCAGTTAGGAGCAGCCCCGCCATGTTGAGGTCAATGCTACTCACTGGCCAGTGCAGTACCAGTGCCAGTCTGCAGACTCGTTATGGATTCTGGGGGCAAGGTGAGCGCAGAAATGGAGAGAAAGCATTTAAGCAACTTGTCTGGCAGCTTGACTTTTGACCTTGCCATGATATCCAAACACGTGACCAGTAGACTCACGTTGGGTCATGATGCATTAGAAAATAAATAAGTAAATAAACTGCTCCTTCACCACAGGTAGTTTGAGAAGCACTAATTAATAAAGAGGCTTACCAGCCATTGTACGGACTTCATCCTTCACTCTGAGCGAATACGGAGCCAGCGGTGGTTTCTGAGTAGTAGTAGAGTAACGGGGCCCACAGCTGGAGAGTGAGGATGGGGCAGGGAGGGGAGTGGTGTCGGCTCGGATAAGAGCAGAAACGGTGGCGGTCCTGAGGAGCAGATAGGTTATGGACGTGCTGTGAAGGCAGAGCGACAGGACTGATGGGATGTGGGTCTGAGAGAAGAGTCAAGGACGGCTCCATGGTGTTGACCTGAGCAACTGGCATGGCAGGGCGTCATCAACAGGAATGAGGAAAGCTACAGATAGACAATGATCCAGAGTATAATTTTGGACATGGGACTGAGGTTGGAAGTATCTATTAGACAGCAAAGTGAGGGTATTGAGTAGGCAGTACAATATAAAAGTATGGAGTTTAAAAAAGAGTCTCAGGGAATTCCCTGGCAGTCCAGTGGTTAAGAATCCACACTTCCACTGCAGAGGGCATGGGTTCGATCCCTGGTAGGGGAACTAAAATCCCACATGCTGTGTGGTGCAGCCAAAAATTTTTAAATAATAATAATAATAAAGAGTCTAAGTGAAGATACAGATTGCTTGTCTAAGCATATAGATACTGTCTGAAAGTCAGAAGGCTGGATAAGATCACCAAGAGAATGACAGTAGATTCTTTTAAAAGAGAAGAGGATCAGTCAACTATACTCCGATAAAAATTAATTTAAAAGACAAAAACTTAAAAACAAAAAGAGTGTTGTTTATTCACTCAAAAAAATGGAAGAGGGTCAAGGACTGAGCCCCGAGGCCCTCCAACATTAAGATCAGGAAGAAAAGGGGGAATGAGTAAGGGAGACTGAGGAGGAGTGACCAGGGAAATAGGAGGAAATATTGGCTTCCTGGAAATCAAGCAAAGATCACGTAGCAAGAAGAGAGAGTGAAAATCTGTCTCAATCCTACAGATAGGTCAAGTAGGATGGGGTCAAGTAGGATGGCGGAGTACTGACATTGGATTCAGCAATATAGAGGTCACGTATCACCAGAGGAGTGATTACTGTTTCACTGTGTTGGTAGGACCAATTGCTGGACTTGAATGGGTTTAAGAGAGAATGACAAAAAAATATTTAGAGACAGCAAATACAGTTTAAACAGTGCTTAAGGAGCTTTGCTGCAAAGGAAAGTAAAGAAATGGGCCAGCAGCTGCTGGAGGAGATAGGGCAAGGTTTGCTAAAACGAAGTTTAAGACCACAGAAGTAGCAGACTGTTACTGTGCTGAAGAAAGGGGAGGGGGATGATGAGATAGGAGGAGAGGCGAGAATTGCTGGAATGACATCCTTAGATAGCTAAGAGGAAAGGGGACCTAGAGCATAAATGCAGGGTTTGGCCTCAGAGAGAAGCATGGATAGTTCATCTATGGTAACGGCTGGGAAATCAGAGAACAGGGGTACAGATGCTGGTATGTGGGCACATGAATTGGTTGGAGTCTATAGAGGTTCTTTTGTGATTGCTTCAGTTTTCTCAGAGATGGAGGAGTCCAGGTCATCATCTGAGAGTGTGGTAGGGAGAAGAGGTCGGAGATTTAAGGAGAAGGTGTTCTCAGAGAGAGGGAAAATCCAGGGACCACAGAGTGTGATGGCTGAGCAGAACCCCCTAGAGCAGGGGTCCCCAACCCCCGGGCCTCGGCTGGTCCGTGGCCTGTTAGGAACCCGGCCGCACAGCAGGAGGGGAGCAGCAGGCGAGCGAGTGAAGCTGCGTCTGTATTTACAGCCGCTCCCCATGGCTCGTAGTACCACCTGAGCTCCGCCTCCTGTCAGCATTATGGTGAGCTGTATAATTATTTCACTATATATTACAATGTAATAATAGTAGAAATAAAGTGCACAATAAACGTAATGCGCTCAAATCATCCCAAAACCATCCCCCCTCCCCCACCCCAGTCTGTGGAAAAATTGTCTTCCACAAACCCAGTCCCTGGTGCCAAAAAGGTTGGGGACCGCTACCCTAGAGGTTCATGGTCATGAACTGAAGTGAGATTATGTACCATGTACATACACTCAGGCAAAGGCACAGAACAGGAGGGGAGCTGGCTTTAAACAAGGCTCCGGTTTTGACAAGTGAGTGCAAGAAGCAAGAATGGGCCAGGAAGCCAACAGTATACACAAGGGGGTGATTATAACAAGTGACTGTGGAATTTAAACTAGATAAATAAGGAGGAGGGGCCATCTAGGCAATGAAGGATAATGAAAAATTTGAATCATGGATGGATTAGAGATCTTGGTGACATCAAAAGTTTTGGGGGTTCAAAGTACTCAAGGGAGTGATTTAGAATGATGGAAGATGGTGGTCCAAGGTTGGAATGCGTGCAGTGGAGGTTATGGAGGAATATAGTTATTGTTTTTGACAAGGTCTCAGGTATAGCTATGGAAATAAGAGGCCATACCATTAGGGGAGAGTGGTTCAAAGAACTGTGAGACCCGATTGTTGGAAGGAACATCTTACCAGAGAGGAGCCCTCTTAACATTCACCTTTATCAGATATTCAAATGTTTCCATTGAATGAAAAGCTCCAGTATATTCATTTCCAGGGTAAAAATCCTGCAATTAAAAAAGGGCAGAGTGGAACTGACAAGGATTCCCTGTTTACATCCTTCACCCATTTTTCTACTAGTTCTTTTTTTTTTTTTTTTTTGACTGTAGCTATGCTTTATATATTAAAGATACTAACTTCTGTCTTATATGGTGGAGGCTTTATCCTGGTTGGTTCTTGCCTCTCATTTTTATGTTTAATCTTATTCTATATGTAAATATAACTTTTATGTGCTCAAATGTAAAACTGTTTTCCTTTATGATTTCTTATTTTGCTTTTATGCACTAAATGACTTTCGTTCTCATTCTCAAGCAAAATCAGATAATATGACTTGATTTTCTTCTAGTTCTTATTAATTCATTTTATTTTTATATAATCTATATGGAATTTATATGGAGTATAATGCAAAGAAGGGAATCAGATTTTTTCAAAGAAATTATTCAGTTATTAGCACTATTTGTTGAATAATACAGCCCTTTCTTTACTAAAATTCTATTATAAATGTTGGTTTGTTTCTGAGGTTTCTGTTATATTGCATTGATATACTGCTTAATCTTGGGCCAGTATTCCATTATTGCAATTATTATAGCTTTATTGTATGTTGAAATACGATATTGCTAACCTCTTTATTATTCTTCTTTTATTTTTTCTCTTATCCTCGAATATATTTATTATCCCAAGTGAACTTTAATATCATTCGATCAAGCCGCAATTTGTAAAAATTGAATTAATTTATAAATTAGTTTGGGTGGTAATGACACCTTTATAGCACTGTCATGCCCTCCAAGAACAAAACATCTTTCTCCATTTAATCAAGTCTTCTTTTATGTCCCTTAGGGAACTTCGGAAGTTTTTTAATGTAGATTCTGCTCAACAAAAAATTGCCATTTTATTACCCCATATATAATCAGAAGTATTTTTAGCCTTGTCGGCTTTATCTAAAATACCACATTGCCTTTGGAAAAAGGGTTGATTCAGTCCACTGTTCAGAGCAATTCCAGGGCTCTTCTTATTGGCCTAAAGAGGAGAAGCTACAAAATCCCCAGTTCTAAACACATTTATTCTAACCTACATCCAATGAGACAAGTACAGCGAAAGCTTTTTAGAAGACATTCAGTGTGCTTAGCTTTTAAGTATTAGTAATGAATTACTTTTGAATATGTGGAATAAAACTGTTTACTGATTTTACCTGTAATATGGATGGGGTTCTGTTTAAAAGAATAGGTCACAGAAATGATACCATGAATGCTCGTTTTCATTAAGATTATTATTTGCTTTGGTTTTATGGGAGAAAAAAAAAGAGAAAGAGAGAGAGAGAACTTTAGTAGGTTCCATTGGCTGCAGTTTTCATTTTGTTCTTTTCCCATATGGGCTCTAGCTTCACCCAGCTGATACGGATAACATTTATTAGTTCCAAAGAGAAGCTTTACCAAATCCAAATTATTACTTGAGCATTAATTTCATCGGTGGAGATTTTATAGATATCATTATAAATAGTACATTTTTTCTAGGGAGATCGAGGCCCGGCAGGTCCCCCTGGAGTGGCGGGAATCTCGGTGAGTCCAGATTCTCTCATGTTGGTTTCATGGGCACCGACCGTCAGAAGGGCTGGGAGCACGCAGTGACTCCTTAAACCTCCGGTTTAAAAAGCAGAACCATCCGTCCCTCTCCCACCTCAAGAATGCTCCTTTCTTTATTTTCATCTTTTAAATTTTTTTCTTTGTTTTTTTCTCCCCAACTCACTTTCACATGGGAAGGGGAAGCCCAGTTACCTGTGTCAACGCATTAAGATAGCACAGCTCTGAGAAGCTTGTTGGGTTTCTCTATTCCTATCATAGTTCAAGGTTTCTTGTTCCTCAAAAGGCAAAGTTCTCATCCTCAGGCATGTGCTTATTAAGCTGCCATCTGCCTGAGTTTTCCCTCAGCCAGGTGTTATTAGCAGAGCTTTATGGCTGCTAATGTGTCCTCGTAAACTAGTCCTTCCAGCCTCTCAATCATTTTTGTTGCTCTCTGTGTCCAATGTTTTAATGTGTCCAGTGTTTTAATCTCATCAAGGTCTTTCCAGATGAATAGGAAGTGCTCCAGGAAAGGTTAAAATCATTTCTCTGAGCCCTAGGGATTATTCTGATCTTCATTCATGAGGCTCTAATTAAAACTTTGTGGTCAGGCTTGATGAATAAGAGCCCGCTTATCCTCGCTAGCTGCCCCTGCAGGGTGGGCCAGGGTAGGAAAGTCAATGGAAACCGTGTGCTTCAGTCACAGGAACATGAGGAAGATAAGAAAGGGCCCTACCATCTCCACCCAGCACCATTCAGACCCTCCTACCACCACCCCCCAGCACCCATCCTTCAAAAGGAGGGTAGCCACTCTATTTAGTTGCTAAATCTAAGGACAAAAAAATAAAAACCCATCCACACTCCATAGCAAAGCATCCTGTATGAAGGATAACATCCCCTTAATTAGCTGCTTTAGGGCTTCCCTGGTGGCGCAGTGGTTGAGAGTCCACCTGCCGATGCAGGGGACGCGGGTTCGTGCCCCGGTCCGGGAAGATCCCACATGCCGCGGAGCGGCTGGGCCCGTGAGCCATGGCCACTGAGCCTGCGCGTCTGGAGCCTGTGCTCCGCAACGGGAGAGACCACAGCAGTGAGAGGCCTGCGTACCGCAAAAAAAAAAAAAAAAAAAAAACAGTAACATGAAAATATTTTCTTTAGCAAGCACTGCAGAATTTTTGGTACACGAAAGCATTCTTCTTGACAACTGGCTCACACTATCCCCCTCCTCCCCGCCTTCCCCTGCTCACCACCACTCCTAGCAACATATTCGCAGCTGTTTGTGCAATTGCCCTGAGTCCCCTACAACCCGCCTCTCAGGGTGCCTTCACAGCCTGTTTTTGTTTCCACCTGGTATAATGAAGTGTAATGCCCCACAGTGCTCACTCAGGTGGGACTATAAATTCCTTTCAGCCATTACCCTAAACCGAGTCTACCTTCAAAGAAAAGATACTAGCAACCATTGAAAGTATTGAAAAAATAAGTGACAGGATCAAAAGACGATCCAAATGAAGAATTCCAAGGATACTTTGAAGGATGCAGCATGACTGAAATTAGAGGCTAGCCTGCCACTTGTTGGGATGTCCAAGATGTAATACATTTACCTAAAATGCAGCTTTCCTATCTCATCATTAAGAAGATTAACTGACAATGACAGAAATAGGGAAGGGTAAACATTTTGCACGCCGCAAATATACAACTGGGTAGTTAAAAGTGCACCTCTCTTTTCTATAACTGGACCTTACTGTGGCTCGGAAAAATGAATTAGTTCAAAGATTCTGGAAATAGTGACAGTTATACAACAGTGTGAATGTACTTAATGCCACTGAATTGTACACATAAAATGGCTAAAATGGTAGCTTTCGCGTTATGTATATTTTACCACAATAAAAGACTTTTAAGGTGATGGTTCTGGTTGAAGCAGGGATGTGTCTACCTGCTCAGCACATCACAGGCCTCTGCTGAGAGCCAAGCGGGCCGGTCCTGCTCTTCCTGGAACAGAGCTGTCTGTTTCCTCCTAGTGCACTCAGGCCCTCCAGGGCCTTCCCCAGGGCTCTTCCTCCCCTCCCTCCCAGGATGGCGTGTGGGCAGCATGCCCTCCCCGGGGCCTCCGAGGTCCCTGCCAGCACTACCCAGCCTTTGGGATCTTCGTCTGGAGCTCCAGGCCCAAGCACCCTGCACCCCTGAGTCCATGCCAAGACCCTTTGGGACACTGGCTTTCTCAGCCCTAACACATCCCCCAACTCAGGTCCGTGGGATTCCAGGCGCTCCTGCTGCAGGCGGGCGGTGGGAGCCCGGATGCCATCTCAGGGCCTTGTGTCTGCCTCGCCTCGGTATTCAGCTGTAGCTGACCTACCAGGCGGTCTGCTCCCAGAGTTCCATACAGCAAGTGCGGAAAAGGGCCTCCCTCTCCATTCCCTTGCAACCTACTGGGATTTCCATGGTCTCAGTCCCACACCTGCATCTCCAACCACATGAGGTTCAAGGTGCAGGCGGCGCCTCTTTCTCCAAGGCAGGATCCTTAGGCCTGGCCTGGACGCTTGGGCTCGTGTCCACTGCCGTCTCTGCTGGTGCATCTTCCTCTCTCATCCCTCCTGTGGTCTCTCTAGCCCACGGTTTCTCCGTCCTCAGTCTTCCAGGCTGCGGTACGCTGGGTCACACCAAACTTGTCCTCTCCTTTCAACAAAACGGCCTTTCAAATCAACCATGCTTCTTTTCAGGCTATCTCACTATGAACTGAAAAAGCTTCTTGTGAAAATCAAAATCTAGGAAGGACTTCTTTGACCCACTGTGCCCTCTTTCCCCCTAAAGTAAAGAGGATCTGCCCATCAAGAGGGATTTCCAGAAATGAGGATACACTGGCTTAATATTTTCAAAAGCTTATCCTCCCTCCCATACCACACACCCATATGTGCATTGAGGGACTGCCGTCCCGTCTGCCCAGTGCAGTGTGGTTTCCGGGACTCTGGCCGGTAGGGCTGCCAGGTCGGTGTAGAGCCACACCTGCAGCACGGGTGGTAAACGCACAGGTGGGGGAGGGAAGTGTGTGGCCTCATTCAGTAATCTGGCTCCTAACATTTCCCCTTGGCTTCATTTCCCAGGGGAAACCCGGAGCCCCAGGCCCTCCAGGAATTCCAGGAGAACCGGTCAGTTGCCCATTCCTTACTTAGCCATTGTCCTTGTGTTGTACTACATGCAGTTTCAAAGCTCTTCTTGGCAGCTAATGTTTGTCTGTGGCCACGTCTACAGGGTGAGAGAGGGCCTGTTGGAGACATAGGTTTCCCTGGACCAGAAGGACCCTCAGGAAAGCCCGTAAGTCCTTTATCTATTATTTGCCAGTTTAAGAAATGTTCTAAGCATTGCCTCTTTACCTCTCTCTTCAGAAAGTCTGAGATTGGACTAAGTAGTTTCCAAGTAAGTAAGCGCAGGTCTGCAAATGGCTTTTGGGGGTGTGGCTCTCACTGAGTGCCCAGCTCTGTGAGTATCTCTATGTCTTAAGCCACAGTGAGAACAGCGAGGTCTTTTGTTTTAAATGTCAGGAAATTAGACTCATTATTTCTCAGGTCTGAGGTCCTCAGCAGAGCTAAAACATGAAATGGCCTGTCATATCCTGAAATACAAAGACTCGCAGATGTAACACCTGTGTGTTAAGCTAGAGAGGAAAGAAGCTCTTGTATCAGATTCCCTCCTTTACCTGTGGGCCTTGTTCTTACACGTTCATAAATCACTGCTGTCAAATACATCATCCCCTCCTGTCCTAAAAGAGCTCTTGGCTACTGATATATAATATTGATGTGACATTGTAACAACCATTCCTACTAATTCAACTCAATTCCACATATTGTCAGCTCATCCCTGCCGTTTGCTAAGGATGTGCTGGGCCCCGAGGGAGGGGATATAAAGAGGAATAGACATACCTCACTCTCGGGTGTGCTTTTTATAGAAGTCCCTGCTCCCTTTGCTTGTTTCTGCGCCGTGGGGTGGGTGGGAAGGGGATGCTGTTAGGAGGAGGGGGGCTGAAGGTGACCACGCAGTGCAGAGTTCAGGAGGCTGCTCAGAATCTGTGAGACCACAGGGTAAGGGCATTCCCTGGCCACAGCCTCCCCAGAGAAGGCAACATGAATGCACGGGAAGTGTATGCAATTTAGAGTCAGGAAGATCTGGGTTTGAGTTATGACTCAAAGGGTTTGTGAGTCACTTAAGCAATGTGACATATGGTAAGACGTCCAATGCCTGCCGTGGGAGACGCCCCATTAATATTAGTCTCATTCCCTCCCTCCCCTCCCTCCCTTTTACCAGCTCCCCATCCCAGCCCCTGTAAGCCACTCACAAATGCTTGCCATCCAGTTCCGAGGGGATTATGTAAAAAGCAATCTGTTCACTCAGCAAATACTTCTTGAGCGCCTACTACATGCCAAGCACTGGGAGGTTTCAGCTCATCGGATTTACATCCTAGTACAGGGACACAAGACAACAAACAAATAGACACACACAACTTCAGGGAGAAGATGATCTGAGCAGGGTGAAGCCCTAGAGTAGAATTTAAATAGGGCAGTCAATAAAGGCCCACCACTTGAGCAAACCCTGCATGATGGGAGAGCTCAGGCCATGGGGAGGTCAGCAGGGCGGGGAGGCAGGGAGAGCTTGTTCCAAGAAAAAGGAATGGCTAGTAGAGCCTGCCGTGTTGAAGGAAGGGAGGAAGGCCTGAAGGCAGGCGTGAGCTGAGCTAAAGGAGAGGGGCAAAGATACGGAGGGAGAGGCAGCCAGTGGCGGAGCACAAGGAACTTCTAAGCCAGGAATGGAGGGCGGGTTTCATGTGAAGTCTGACAGAGACCCACTGGAGCATCTGTAGCAGGGAAGCAAAATGACTGGACTGCATTTCAAGGAGTACTCTGAGTTCTGTGCGGAGGGCACACCGTAGGGAACGGAACTCTGAAGCATCGCCGTAATCCCCATGAGAAACACGGATGGTGGGAAGAGGAGATCTAGGGTGTGCACTGAAGGTAGAGCCAGCAACACTTGCTGATGGATCAAACAGATGCAGAGTGAGAGGAAGAGACCAGTCAAAGCTGTGGTTTGGGGTCTGAGCAACCGGGTCAGGGTGGTATGTTTCGTGACATGGGTGGGTTTGGGAGGAAAAACTGAGCTCTCTGTTGTAAAACTTCATGTTGAAGCACTAGTAGACATCCAAGTGGATTTCTAGTCAAGTAAGCAGTGTATATGTGCATCTGCAATTAATGGAGAGGCCAGGACTGGAGAGACTGATTTGGGTATTTCAACCTGAGCCTGGATGCAGTGGGGTCACTGCGAATTGGGAAGAGAACAGGGCTCTTAGGAGAGGATATGGCAGAAAGACGGAGAAGGTGCAGCCAGTGAGATGTGAAGAAAACCAGGCGAAGGCGGTTTCCTGGATGTGGAGGGAGGTAAGTGTTGAAGAGAAACGAGAGGAAAACATACAGAAAAGTAACAAAGGAGCTGACAATTCTCCCCCACGTTTGGAAATGTGGCCCTCATTGTGGGGAGAGTACAGCACGGTAGGATCTTGATGAAGAATGACCCCGTTGAGAGGGGACATTTGAAGATACAAGAGAGTGGACTTAGAGTAAGGAGAGAAGACTCCCAAGTGGAAACAGGTGTTTACAAGGAACAGGGCAGGGCAACCTTCTCACGGGGAGGGGGCGGGTGGAAGTCCGAGTACGCATGCGCACAGGTGCGTGGCTCTGGCAGCGGGGATGTGAGCGGGTCCTCTGCTGTGATTTTCTCAGTGAAGGACGGAAGTCATCAGTTGACCATGAGGAGTGGGGTGGTGATGCTGGAGGTTTCGTGAGACAGGAAAATATGTGCAAGTACTTCTGGAAAGAAAGAGTCAAGTCAGGAAATACAGAAGGATGGCCGGTGATGCAGAGGGGCTGCTTGGGAGCTGCGGCCATACGTGTAGATCAGAACACCTGAGCGAGGGTAACCCTTCTTCACCCACAGTCAGCTGCTCAGACGCAGGTGTGCAGCGGAGGGAAAGCTGGTTATACTTTCTGAGTTAGAAAAAAGAATAGCGTTCTTGCAGATAAGTGAGACGAGGGGGATAAAGGTAAATCCACTGCGGTTTTTGTAAAAATTTCTGAAAGCAGAACTCACCCCCCCACACCATGGAGAACAAGTTAGTAATGCCTTCATAGAGAAGAGAACACACATAAGAGTCATTGATGAATTACAAGAGACAAAAAATTATCTATAGGTTTATTCATTTTCTTGTATTGTTACCAAAAACATGAATTATATTTTTACATCAGATTTATCTTCTTTTATTCAGTTAACACAGTTGTTTCTTTCATATCCTCTCCTTCATCAGCTTTATCCTTTTTTGCTTGTGTTTCTGGATGACATAAATCCTTTGAACCTGATGCTTTGGGCAACGTGGTCTTAGTTAAAGTGCCCTAGATAATTCCCAGGCTGTTCAGGAAGGCCGAGGGACTCTGGTTGGGTTCCCAACTGTGGCAGGTGTTAGTGTGATTTACAGCAGTATAAACACAGACCTTTCTGCAGGTCCATCCTTGCAGACTGCACTCCAGCACAATCAGAGCCTCCCGGGCTTTAAAGTGGAGCAAGTCCATGCACCTGCCTGCTGGCTAAGAAATCATTTCCTCACCTTGGTCTCCCTCTTCAAATCAAATCTCAGAAACGTACCTGCTGTCTCTCAGTATTTGATGGGACCCCAGGTGCTTTCCCTTCTTAACACCTCCCAGTCAGTGGTTCTCCCAAGCTTATAAATCTGCAAGCAGGATTGGGCTTTATTACCACCTCCAGAACTGCCATGTATAGTTCGGGAAACTTCCAGTTTACTAAGAAAAAGCCACTATTTAATACTCTCAGAAAACATGGTTACAGATTTCTCACTGTCCTTTCATATTTTCTAACTGAAAAATAACAATCGTTCTCTGGCTGACAGTTTATTTCATAGTGGCATCTGGCTCTGGCCATGTTATGAGATTTCTCAAGCAGCAACGGAGACCATTTAACTGAGAATGGCTCTCTTTGGTAGGAAGATTGTTAGAAGGGAACAATAAATGCCGTACACCAGCCAAGCAGTGCCATGGGGAACCTTCTTATTTCTCAGAATGTACCTAATGGAATAAGGAAGGAAAATAACCCTGTTGACTATTTACAGTGAGCTAGGCATTTTCTGGTATTTCCCTAAATCCTTAGTTTTAAGGCCATTATTTTATCCTGACTTTATAAGTGGAGAAGCTGACGCTATTAAGGTTAAGTAAATTGCCTGAAGTAAATGGAACTTGCAAGTGACAGAGTCAGAATTTAAACTTGGGGCTGACTCTATCGATTTTGTTTTCCATTTCACCACACTGCCTCACCAAAATCTCAGTAGAAATATGATAAAGTCCTTGAAACTTTACCCTCTTGTTGCATTTAATTATGTCTGTTAATGCAGAATGAGAAATATTGATCATTTTTTGTCTTTACAGGGAATAAATGGGAAAGATGGATTACCAGGTGCGCAGGTATGGAAAATACTGTTGAAAATAAATGTTCTAATGCAAAACTACATCCAGATTACCTGCCAGAGCTCCTGACCCAGCAGCTTGATGAGAAATCTTGATACACAGTGATTTTTAGTGCTGACATTTGTTTTTCAGGGCATCATGGGTAAGCCTGGAGAGAGAGGCCCCAAAGGAGAACGGGTATGTACATTCCTACTGTGATTGTTATTTAAGTCTGTCTCCACAACTGCCCCCTCATTTGAGTTACACAGTTATGGTCGTAGACCCCCTCGAAATCTCCGCATATGAAAAGGCTGGGGTGTATGTGATCCAAGGTCTCTGCCAGGCATAAAATGGGACCATTCAGGGAAACAGGATCAGGGCGTCTGGTTTGCTGTTCCAGTTTGGAAAGCTTCTATCAGCCTCCTGTCTCAGACACATGTCCTATTGTAACTATCACCCGTGTGTTCTTTACCTGAAGTAGGGTTTCTCCACCTCAGCACTGTTACTGTCTGGGGCAGGTAATTCTTTGTCATAGGTGCCTGTCCTGTGCTTTGTAGGATGTTTAGCAGCATCCCTGGCCTCTACCCACTAGACACTGTACAACCAAACTCCCTCCAAAAATGTCTCCTTGCAACTGCAAATGCCTCCCTGGGAGCAGAGGAATTGTCAAGACCCCCTGAGCTGGGGGAATAATACTAAGCTGAGTAAGGGGGGGGGCTGGTGAGGGGGGAGAGAAAGACAAAGGGGAAAGACATATAGAGCTACTAGTAATGCCAGTTACGGCGTACGTTTTTCTTTGCATTGTTTTGGTTGTTGATGTCATTGTTGCAGCTTCCCATTCTTTTCTCTAAGGAACCTTACCATTTTCTGCTAGAAATGGATGCATTCCATGGCAACAGGTTCCTTGAGCACTGTTTTTCAGAGGGGTTCTAGCGAGGGCTTGCGTGTGTGTGTGTGTGTGTGTGTGTGTGTATGCATGCACACGTGCACACACGTTCTTGTGTACTGGTGTCTAGTTTACTTATTATTACCCAAATAATCCATGCTAACTGAAGGAAACACAAAAATAGAGATATATAAAGAAAAAACAAAAAAAAGCCTACCATATCCCACTACACAGAGATAAGCACTATTGATATTTTGGACATATTTCCATCTCACTGTTATACATCATATACACATTTGCTCAATGCATCGGTACAAGTGAATATATACTTTTCAAAAAATTGGTTCATACTGTTTCGTAAGTGAATTCTTTCACTTAATATATGACGACCATCTTTCCATGTCAGTAAATCTAGATCCACGTGGACATTTTAGTGGCTCTATGTTATTCCACTGTTTGGATATAGCTTTTCCAAGGTATTTGGAAAATACCCTGCTCCCCTTTCCTGGGTAATTAGGTTCTTTCTAATTTTCATGATAAAAAACCTTACTATAATGAACATCCGTGTGCCTAAACTATAGATAATTTTAATCGTGTTTATTTTGCGCATGCTCAAAGTGTGCTAGTAGTTCTTTTCTTTCTTTCTTTTTTAATCTTAGTCATCTCCGATATTTCTCCAAATGCAAGCTGGGTTGATATACTTGTGTGAGACATATTTTTATAACCAAGACAGTAGAATTGAAATTAGGTCCAACTGTTTTTCTTCTTTCTACATGGCTTCTTTCTATATCTCTTCATTTATGACCAAATAGATCTTTGTAATTGTTCATTCATTTTTATTATTTTTTAAATCAGGAGAAATAGAGTTTGGACTTCTGCAGAATAGTCACAAATAAAAGAATCATACGGTGAAATACCGGGCAGGTCAATGCACCATCCTTTCATATTCAGTGTGATCATCACCTCCTGGAACTGTGGAACTGAATGTTTGAAATGTGGTACTGAGACACCTGCTCAGTCACACACGTGTATTCTCTCATTCACATTCTCCCTCTCTCTCTCTCTCTCTCACCCCTTCCCTCTTTCATACTCTCATGCACAAACACATACAGTAGTAGACACCTTGCAGGATCAAAGTCTACATTAACGAAACTTCTTCTCAGATTCAGGCACATCTAATTTATTATGGCATCTTAATCAATGAATTCTCTTACAGTTTATTTACATTATTGAACGAATGACCTCAGTGATGACTCTCCACCCCAGTGACCTACTTTGAACCTTCCCAAAGGCTCCCTTCCTCACCTTCCTGACTCTTTAAGATACACTGCACACGCACACACTCACACACACACATACACGTGTGCATGTAAAACACGAGCACAGAAACCAACCCACAGAAACTATTAAAGACCAAGCATACAGGAAAAAGCAGAAAAAAGGAAAAACACATGATTTAGGAGAGATTTTGAGTGTCCTGAAGCTTTTCCGAGTGAAAACTTTCAGTGAGGAAATCTTCTTAACCATCTTCCTTCCTCATTGAAAAGGAGACCCAAGCCTGAAGTGACAGCCGCTGTTGACTTTCAAAAGTGGCATCATTCTAGACTGGCACCCGGGTACAAGTAACATCGTCACTAACTTTGTACTGAGTGCTTTCCACGTGTCGGCTTGTTCTAGGCACTTTACCTGAGTTCACTCACTTCTCAGCATCCACCTATTCGGTGGATACTCTTAATAACCCCACTTTAGGGAGAGGACGCAGGGTGCAGCGAGTTCGATTCATTTTACCCCAGGCCTCACAGCTAGTACGGGCCAGTATGAATCCAGACATCTGCTTTTAACCACAGCTAACGTGCTTCTAGAAGAGATCATTCTTATTCATTTTTTTCCTTAACAGGGTGATCAGGGAATTCCAGGAGACCGAGGCCCACAGGGTGAACGTGGAAAACCAGGCCTTCCAGGCATAAAGGGAGCCATAGGTCCTATGGGGCCCCCAGGAAATAAGGGCTCCCCGGGGCACCAAGGCCTTCCAGGCCACCCAGGCCTCCCCGGCTCCCCGGTAAGTGGGCGAGGAACTCGTGGCTGGGACTGACCACATGTCCCTTTTACAACAAGAGCAGTCATAAACCTTTCAAGGTTAGTATAATGAACCTAAGCCGGCTTCTACAAGGGTGTCAATAGCTGTCATTTATTTCAGTTATGTGTGGACTCCCCCCTTTTAGTACTCACTAAACATCCTTCAATAGAGCCTCACAGCTAACCTGGGAGGACAGGTGACCTGTCCATCCACCTTGACGCATGCAGAAGCCGAGTGCCGACCTGTCCAACGTCACAGTTATCCAGTGGGTCAGACCCAGGCCTGACCAACTCCGAGCCCACACTCTTCAATACTATCCATAATGTCCCCTTACACTACCCAGAAAACACACGTCTGCTTCATGTTAACACTCCATTTTGTTGACAATCAGAACAACAAATCTGCCCTGTATGGTGCTTTGAAGTGGAAACCTGTTAGGCCAAGAAAGAGTGTTTGGCTAAGGAAGCCCATGTCCTTATGAGCATCGTCAGGAGGCTGGTGGATGGCCATTCCACGGAGAACTGAATCTGAAAATATCCACATCAGGAAGAAAGGGGTGTCCTAGCGTGAGGCCAGGGGGTTAAGGACATGCCGTCCTCAGATAATCAGCCAATTCCAGAGATTGGGCCGAATTGGGCCTTCCCACCATATGCTTTGGTTTACCCACTCTTCCTACACTCTGCTTGAATAAAGCCTATACAGTGAACTCTCAGTGCTGTGTCAGTACGTGGTATTAGATGCATTCATTCAAGTTCATTTGCCCCATAAACAGTGAAAGTAAAATATTGAAATTGGAACTGTTCTGTCCCACAGAAATCATCACTTTATGAGTAACAACATACCTTGAAACCCTAACCGTCATGAAAAATAATAGCTCCCTTTTAAAAATGTCAAGGTATTATAGTAAAACGTTACCATTATAAATGTGAGATACCATTTTAAATGTTAGGTTCTCTGTCGAATTCATGTAGGTTTGTTTGTCAAGGGGTTAAAAATTCAACTGGCGTCATTTACCTACTCCGCTTTACCAGGTCCTGCAGCATTTTCTATGAAGGAAAGGAAATTGCTTACTACAAGTATGCTTACAATGTGCAGATTGCAAATGAACTTCACCATGAAATGGGTAAAACTTAGTTTTATCCCATGAACAAAACCTATCAAAGAATCATTCAGCGTACTTGGAGTTCTCTTCCTTTGAAGATACATAATAAAATCATTTAGATATTGACTTTACCAGTGTCCAGGGATTAGTTACAGGTTAAAAATGTGCCTGGGGTGGTCCCGTCATAACACTGGTTCAAATTACTTCAGAAAATGAAGTAATAGGAAATGTCTTTCCTAATCGTGTGAAATCTAGTAGGAAGTATGTTCCTATCGCTGGTTACGGTGCCGGCCCACAGATTTTAAAGCACTGTAGTTATGCACTTCTTCCCAGCATTTCTGTTCTTTATTCACTTGTGCTAGGTTCTGCATTAACAGGCCTTTTTTCTCTCTCTAGGCTGATGTGGTTTCATTTGAAGAAATAAAGAAGTATATTAATCAAGAGGTTCTGAGGATTTTTGAAGGTGAGATTTGCTTAATACACATTTCGGAAGTTTTCCCCCCTCCCCCCTCCCCTCAGCTGTAGGGAGTCCCTCTAGCAGCGTTCTCCAAAGATGGCAGTGCAGCTGCAGCAAGCTAAGAATCATTTTTCCTTTTGGGGGGGGGCAAAGTGAGGGGAGAGGATACATTTCTAAATGGTTTTTAAAAATCAAAATAATATTGCATGACATGTGAAACGATCAGAAATTCAAATTTGTGTCCACAAATAAAGTTTCATTGGAGTGCAGTCCTACTCCTTCCTTTATGTATTTTCTCTGGTTGCTTTCATGCTGGACAGGAGGATTGAGTGTGGACAGGGACCGTATAGCCTGTAAATCCTTAAAGATGTACTATGCGACCCTTCGCAGAGAAAGTTTTCTGACGCCTGATGTAGATACTTTAATAATGCAGCCTAAGATAGCATTCCTTAAAAAAAAGTCTCCATATCACACTATTGATTCATTTTGAGTTTTCAGTTAACTAACAACCCTCTATGTTCCTTATACGAACTTTTAAAAATCAGGGGTTTCTCATTATGCGCTGCGTTCATTTTTACAACGTTAAGTGTGTGGTTTTATGTTTCTTCTTATTCAATTTCAAGTGATTGGTGTTCAAACATCATTCTCACCTGAAAATATCTTTTGGAATCTTGTCTCATAGGGCAGGCTGGCTGACCCTCATAACTTTGTGTCATCTCTAAATTTCCTAGGCATGTCATCATTCTAACTGTTGCTAGAAATGTTGACTAAGGAGGGTTAGGGCTAAATGCCATTGCGTTTGTCCTGCTCGTTCGTAAATCATCTATTAATCTATGGTATTAGCGGGTTCTGAATCCATACAGCTGTCTTAAAATCCACTCTACATTTCTTTATTTAGTCACAAGGATATTACATGACTTAATCAAATGATTTGCTAAACTCAAGATCACGTCCCTCAACTGTGAGCTTATAAGGTGGGAATTATTTGTCTTGAGAAAATAAATCTACATTGGCTCGTGGTTCCCGCTTCTTTTGCAAAGCATCCTTCCTTTGCTAAGCTAAATATGCGTTGTTGAATTTTGCAAGCAGTAGGATTACAAGATGCCCTGATTTCCTCTTAAATCTTTCACTGCCAACATGGAGTTAGCCTCTCTTCAGGAAGCCCTGAATATTTTAAGCAGTAGTTAGATTTAGAGACCAAAATCTCTTGGTGCTTGAGGGCACATTATCTTATTTCACGTGAGCACTAGAGAGAGAACAGATTAGCCCAGGGACTTTTGGTAGCTTCAGTTACAAAATAGAAAAAAATGTTTTTTCAAAGGTCATGAATTCATGCTGTTGATTTCACTTCACATTGATCCCTGCGAAGTACCTTTACCTTGCTCTGACATGATAGTTTATTAATACAATTGTCTGCTCTTTTTTTTTTTTGAGCTACCAGTTTTCTCTTTGTAATTTTAATTTTGCCCTTACATTTTAGAATCTCCTTTTATCACGTCCGTGATCTCTTATCTCAGGCAGCTTTAACGTGGAGCTTCGATTTCTTAAAATACTTTACATAAAAACAGAGTAAATAGTTCCGTAGTTAATTAGTCTAAGTTTTTAAAGGCTGGCTAAGGAGGTCAGAAAATATAGCCAGGCACTCTCAGAAAAACGTGACGTGCGGAGATACAGGAGGTGTCCGTGTTGCAAGTCCCGGGGACACTGGATAAAGGCAGAGCTCTGGTGGCCTGCCCAGCAGGGGAGGAGATGTGGCCAACTCTGCAGGGGAGGCTCCACACGGCCCTCTCAGGCCACCGGGTGGGTCCTCCCAGGAAGGGCTGTCAGCCTCCTGAGGACGGAGGTCACGGAAGCTGGGCCACTCGCCACCCATCTGTCCCACCCCCTCTCCCAGTCTCTCCCAGTCTCTCCCAGCCTGGTGAGGCCCAGTAGAGTGGTCAGTGCCCCCCGCAGAGGCCCCAGATGTCTTGGCGTCAAGACAATATTCTTAAGTGGCCCCAAAGCAAATTTTTTCCTGAGACTTCCAGACTCTGAGACTCCAAATGGGATCCCCTCTCTCTTTTTATCTCTGTTGGCCCCAGCCCTACAAAACCATCTTCTCCCGAACAAAGTTGTACCTGGAACCCAGAATTTAGTTATTCGGCACTTTAGTTCATTTGTCCCAAGATTATTTCAGGTCAGTCCATGTCATCTTCCACTTCAAAGTCACCTTTTCCATTGCCTCTGAACACCATTTATAAAAGAGAAAAACAAAATCCTCCATTTTCACAAATCTTCGAGCTCCAGGGTCACAGTTCTCCTTTTCAGAAAGCTTTCTCCGTAAAAGCCAAGATGAATTCTCACGTGTTAAAACAGTTAAGGGCTCCAGTGAAGCAGCCCCTGTCTGCGTCTCTCTGGCTGAACCACTTCACAGAGAGCTGTGTCCGTGGCAGCCAATCGCCTCTGCTCCACTCACCCCTGCAAGTCCTCAGCCTCGAGAGGGATTTTCTCTGCTCAGCAGCCGCGGGTCGTCTGCGGGGCTCAGGGGAGTCCTGCTGTCCCGCGTCATCATCCAGACCATAGCAAGGCCCTAGACCAGGCCCTGAAACTCAGGCTCTCCTCATGGAGGTTTCCAACCCCTTTGGGGATTCACAGGCGACCCCGCCAACATAGCACTCCCACAGATTTCACACTTGGGACTGTCACCCAGGCCACCGAGCCCTCTTTCAACATCCTGATGCCCCATCCCAAACCGAGCACGGTAGAAGAAAGATGGTTCTCCTCCCATCCCAGGTCTGGGTTTCTGGCAGATACAATGCACAGACATACACCCAATCTAAAGTTGCATTAGATTCTTGATTTGATTGGCCAAGAGCTCAAATCCTTGTGCACGCAAGGTGGCCACACAGAAAGGGGACAGAAGCTGTGTGTCTCAGCTTAGCCCCTTTTTGTTTGATGAGGGCTCTGCAGCCAGATCTGAGAAGCTTAATTCTTGCTATGACACCCACCACCCTATTATATTTGGGGATTTATATCACCCTGCAGGCAGGATTTACCAACCTGGGCAGGCAAGTGGACAAACGTCTGACCCTCTGGGTTCTTTTTTTTTTTTTTGCAGTATGCGGGCCTCTCACTGTTGTGGCCTCTCCCGTTGCGGAGCACAGGCTCCAGACGCGCAGGTTCAGCGGCCATGGCTCACGGGCCCAGCCGTTCCGCGGCACATGGGATCTTCCCGGACCAGGGCATGAACCCGTGTCCCCTGCATCGGCAGGCGGACTCTCAACCACTGCGCCACCAGGGAAGCCCTCCTCTGGGTTCTTGAGACAAACTTAGAAATGACAAGGCCATACCGACATCTGTGGGAGGACAGGAGGATTGGGGCTGTGTCCCTGAGCAATGCTTCTCCCTCTAGATTGCCAGGGCCAGGAAAGCCCCTCACCTATGTTTTCTCCATTTTTCATACATAATTTCATCCACATATGCGTGAACATGTATGAATATGGATTATCCTGTCCTCTTGTTTCCAGGCTGCAACATCTCTACAATGAAGATATTAATTTATATATGTATTTGTATACACATATTTGTATATGTACAGTCTTCTCATAGATACACATAATTGGAGACGTAGATAGTTTTTAAAATTAGTTTCCACATCATAGTCTCTATCTCTTCCAACCTGCTTCTTTCTGTTTGTTGGGGTCTATCATTCAGCTTAGAGGGTTTCCTCAGTGCCAGCCACCCTTGGCCATGTGCTCATACCAGAGCATGGGTTCTAAAAACTGCTGGAACGTTAGGAGTGAATGGTGGCCTTGCCAACCACGAGCTTTACCGTAGGGTAATCTGGATGGTTTTGGGGGGTTTTTTTGTTTGTTTGTTTTTTAATTAAGGGACCTCAACTTCACTGTCTTGAAGTCTTTCCTTGTATTCTGGTCAGATTCCCCAAAGGAAACACTTGCATTTCCTGCCAGGTTGCCAGCATTTGGGGAGCCAGGTAGGCGGATAGGGCAGTGGTGGCCTCAACTCCAACAAGGCAATGCCCATTTCTTCTCCTTGTTTTCAGTAGGCAAGCCTGAGTCTCAACACAGTCTGGGGCCCCCAGTGCAGAGATGGTCTATTTACACTTTTCAGATGATAACCCTGCCGCCTTCTGCCGGGATTAGGAAGGGGCAACTAGGCAGCTGCACAGAGCAGAGAAGGATTCCTAAGATCATTTCTTAAACAGGCTTTCATCCAGTCCCCCTTATCTTAGTTCCCCTCCTTCAGCCCCACTTCCAGATGTAACTCCTGAACGTTTTAAGGATTTTGCGATTTAACACAGGCTGGTTCTCAGCTCCTGGTGTAAAGATTTGGTTTTCTTGAGTCTGCTAAGTCATCCACACTCTGCCATCTGGTTCTCGGCTTCCAAAGGTTAATGTCGTCTCCTTTCACATTCTCCCATTCTTGTGGTTTTCTGCCTTTAAAAGTAACTTACCATTGTTTTGCAGTGATTCAGGAAAGAGTTAAAGCAGATGCATGTGTTCAATCTACCATCTTTACTCATAATAACATTTCAAAGCAACAAAGGTGACAAAGAATTGAGCCAGAGTTAAATGTAGCAATAACAACCCTTGGACCATGATGTGCCACAAAATGAATATGAAGCCACCAAAGATGCTGTTGAATTAACAGCTAGAATGAAACTAGAAAATCATTCTCAAGACATGAAAGGAAATTACTCTTCTGATATTTTTTTGCCCATTAAGAGATAACTGTATCTAATTTTTGCTTCCACATTTAAGAGATGTATGGAAAAACCCCAGAACATTGGAACCAAAAAGCGATTTACAGAACAGATTACCAAGCCTATGAGTAAAAGTTATTTAACCTGAAGGGCTAAGAGGTGACAGTCTTATCAAGTAGATGACTGATTTCCCAAGGGAAGTGCTCATTCACTACTCTTGTTTCCCGTAAGGGGCAACAAAAGGACATAAGTTGACACTGTACCAAGAAAATGGGCAATTAAACATTTGAATGGGCACTAGGACAAAAAAGTGAATTTCTCTCTTTGAAAATATTTACAAATTCTGTGAAATAGAAGGTAGACGTGGGCCAGATGACAAACTTCCGTCTCCCTATAATGTACTTTATTATCACATTAATATTAATGGCTGCATGATATTAACAAGCCCGTTCTCCAAGGAAGGCCAGCCATTGGTATCATTTGTTAGAATGACTGCTATGGGTTTGCCTTGGCAGATGGCCTGTGTGAGTTTGGTTTATGCAAGCTCCTATCCAAACTCTTCAATTTCCTGTCTCTTTAGAAAGCATAGCCAAAAACAGTTTAATTGACCAAAGATCCCTGAAAACAGAGGAAACGCAATTAAGAATACAAGTCTTTACAATTTATTTACCAGCTCAGAAACATATTATTTCAAATTATAGAGCATTGGAGTATGGTTCAGAGGAGGTAATTACCCTGTGCTAAATAACTGGTTTTGAGTGTATCTTAAAGCTAGATAATTTACAGCTAGAAGTAATTATTTAAAAGAACTCTCTGTTTTGCTAAAAATATTTAAAAGCACCCAAAGCAAGTTACTTACAAATTCAATTCCTACATTAAAGAGGAAAAACTAGTGCTATGAATATTTGTGTTTAGACATTGAAGATATTCAAAGAGGTATGTTTCAAATTAAGAAAAATTGTACTGAAATATATATCTATCTTTTAAGTGCAAAACAACAAATAATACGCACAGTTTCAAACTGTGATCACTGAATTTCATATCTTTTTATAAAACACCCAGTTTATGATGTAATATAAAGATATTCTATCTAGATTCAATGTGATGATTTGCAAAACTATATATATTAATTGCAAATTTGTTTTATCTGTTGTTACTGGAAACAAATGTATTAACATCAACCAAACATGCCCCAGGTGGAAAGTCAGGTAGTAAAAAGTTTTACTGGAAAGCTGGTGACTTAATGTCACTCTTAGGGATGACTCATCGGACCCTCATTGGTTTTCATCATCATTGTCAATCAATCCACATCAGAGATTCTGGTCCTGTGGGTACTGGCATGTTTCCATTCGGCTTGCTTTGTGATTTCAGAATGTGAGTGTAGGGTGATTGCTCTTTCGTTAATTATAGCTAATACTCCACATTTGTTGAGGCTTTTCCCTTAATGATTCTATTTGAAAAGAATTTTGGTTTTATCTCCTAAACAGTGTAGGGACCTACATTTTTTTAAACAAAATTTTTATTGAAAGCCCATTGAAAAATAGGTTTTACTCAGTAGTAATTCGCTCTTTATCAAAAAATTGTAAAACATACACATCCTGTTTAAGCGAAAAGTGTCTTTAAAGTTCAACTAAGTGAATTAAACTGAGCGAAGAGACTGGAGAAAATTGAGGTAATTCTTTACAAGCTCTATATGGTTTGGCCCTTGTTTTTTCTAACTGGCAGCTATAGATTCTAATATGTTACTGTCATTTGGTTCTTAGTTGCAGAATAAACACTAATTTAATCAGTAAAACATTTTTCTAGAAGATTTGTCTACACCAAACCTATGCTGAATTTTTCACATGAAAGGGTCATTTCTTACTACTTACTAGCTACATCTTTGAAAAATAGTTAGTTTTACAAGTGAAATCATTTGAATTTTCTTTTTAAAGAAAATATGTGAAAAGAAAAAAATGTGGTTACTTTTTTATGTCATGGCAAGGATATGCCTTCCTCCAGTTTTCTATTTTAAATCTAGTTACATATATATTAGATTTCTTAAATATGAGCTATGTAAAATATAAACAAAACAAGCAAGTTTAAATACAGAATCCAGTGATACATTGTATTTATCATGGACTTTGGGTGAATTTGCATTAATGACTACCAAAATTATCCATATAGTGGCAAAATATTGAAAATGCTTTTGAGATGAAATTTAACTGAACAATAGTCTTATGTGGGGTTAATAACCAAGAATTCTACAATAATAAGTGTAACCGTGGATTTGATTATTCAAAAAAGTAATTCTGAGAATAATTATATAACAGATTTCTAGTCATCAAATAAAGCTTATTGGCAGTTAATCTTTATAGTGCACGGCACTTATAAAAACATGGATAATAATTCTTATTGGATATTGAAATGATAATCTCTCTCTGCTCTCTCCATGATTTCTTTTTTTTTTAACATCTTTATTGGAATATAATTGCTCTACAATGGTGTGTTAGCTTCTGCTTTATAATGAAGTGAATCAGCTATATGTATACGTATATCCCCATATCGCCTCCCTCTTGCGTCTCCCTCCCACCCTCCCTATCCCACCCCTCTAGGTGGTCACAAAGCACCGAGCTGATCTCCCTGTGCTATGCGGCTGCTTCCCACTAGCTAGCTATTTTACATTTGGTAGTGTATATATGTCCATGCCACTCTCTCACTTTGTCTCAGCTTACCCTTACCCTTCCCCCTGTCCTCAAGTCCATTCTCTACATCTGCCTCTTTATTCCTGTCCTGCCCCTAGGTTCTCCAGAACCATTTTTTTTTCTAGATTCCATATATATGTGTTAGCATACAGTATTTGTTTTTCTCTTTCTGACTTACTTCACTCTGTATGACAGACTCTAGGTCCATCCACCTCACTACAAATAGCTCAATTTTGTTTCTTTTCTGGCTGAGTAATTCTCCATGATTTCTGAACAAGAGCACTTAATGCAGAAAATGTTAAAGGCCCAATGCAAAGCCCTGCTTACAGAGAACGTTTAACTTAGTTAATAATATGACTTGTTTAGGAATTTTAGGGTGAAAATTTTTATTTATATTTTCATATTTACATTTTTTGGTGTTCATTTTCCAGACCCTTTAAATGTTATGAGTTATTAATGCACCAACGTCGTATGATGTAGAGTCACTTTTTTGTTGACCCTAAGCACTGACATTTGATGTACCCTGTAGGACACGCTCACGGCCAGACAGCCGAGCTCACCCGAGGTAGCAGTCTTACACAGTCCTGCCTCCCCTCCCTGGACTTTCTCTTTAGGACCCAGATGAACAGGGTTGGGCTCCAGGCAGCCTGGTGGATGAACAAAGGGCAGATGACAGTGATGTGTCCTTGAGGAGATTTAGGACGTATTCAGGTCATAAAGGTCACATCACTCAACACTGACAAAAGATTTTTAAATGTTCTGGATAGTTTGTCAGCTTCCTGTAACTTGTGTGTTCTTAGTTTCAGCGTCTTCTTGAGGTTCACAGAAATGTACAGAGACTTTGCTGGTTTCACTCGGCCTGCAGTTGGCATTCCCTGGGCGCATACTCCTCGGCAGCAATGCTGCGTTTGTCCCTTTGGCCAAATGAGACATCCTTCCTACTAAAACCTTGGCTGAATGATGGAACTAATTGGAAATCAAACCAAAAACAAAAAGGAAAAAAGAATAATATTGAGGGTGTATAATAGAACATTTTCTTTAAAAAGCATAAGTTGTTGACAAAGTAAAGTATTAGCCCAGTATAGAAATTAAACAGTACCATGAAATCATAATGAATAGGAAGCCAGTGACCCATCTTTTCAATAAATAAACCTCTCTATCAATAATGCGGTTTTGTTCAAGGATATAAAGTGTCACATACATATGAGTTATCTATTGCTGCATGAGAAAATATCTCAAAACTGTAGTGGCTTAAAACAACAGTGTTTATTATCGTGCGTTTTCTGTGGATCAGGGACTTAAAGGGTCACTTACTTGTGCGGTTCTCTCTCGGCGTCTGTCGTGAAGTTGCTTTCAGGGCGTCAGCCAGAGCTGACGTCCTCTGAGGGCTCAGCTGGGGCGGGAAGATCCACCTCCGGGCTCACTCACGTGGCTGTTGGCAGTTAGCTTCAGCTCACCCCCATTTGGCTCTCTTCATGCCCTCACGACGTGGCAGCTGGCTTCCCCCAGAATGAGAATCTAAGAGAGAAAGCAGCCAGGAAGCCACGAGGCTTTTATGACTTAGTGTCCCCACTTGCCTTTTTTCTATTCATTAGAAGTGAAAGGAAGTTCAGCCCACACTCCAGAATAGGGGGATTAGGCTCCACCTAATTCCATTTGGAAGGGAGTGTCAAAGACCTTGTCAACATATTTTAAACCACCACCAGCACATTCACAA
The DNA here is from genome assembly GCF_059928025.1 of Delphinapterus leucas. Lineage (NCBI taxonomy): Eukaryota > Metazoa > Chordata > Mammalia > Artiodactyla > Monodontidae > Delphinapterus > Delphinapterus leucas. Next base: position 13,836,623 of record NC_143140.1, read on the forward strand.
CACTGCTGGAAAGCGGCTTAAATGTATTATAACAACCATTTTTTAATATGAACCTGAATTCTCTCCTCAAGTCATTACCAGAGGTTAATTAGGCTCTAGGACAGCGGTCCCCAACCTTTTTGGCACCAGGGACTGGTTTCGTGGAAGACAGTTTTTCCACAGACCGGGGACGGGAGTGGTTTGGGGATGATTCAAGCGCATTACATCTATTGTGTACTTTATTTCTATTAGTATTACACTGTAATATATAATGAAATAATTATACAGCTCACCATAATGCAGAATCAGTGGGAGCCCTGAGCTTGTTTTCCTGCAACTATATGGCCCCATCCGGGGGTGATGGAAGACAGTGACACCCGACGTGTGTTGCTTATGTCCAGTCTACTCCATAAGATGCAGCTTAATTGTCACTTGCCACTCACTGATAGGGTTTTGATATGAGTCTGCAAGCAGTTGATTTATTAGGGTCTCTGTGCAGTCAAACCTCTCTGCTCATGATGATCTGTATTTGCAGCCGCTCCCCAGCGCTAGCATCAGCGCCTCAGCTCCACCTCAGGTCATCAGGCATTAGATTCTCATAAGGACCATGCAACCTAGATCCCTCGCATGCGCAGTTCACAGTAGGGTTTGTGCTCCTATGAGAATCTAATGCCGCCGCTGGTCTGACAGGAGGCGGAGCTCAGGCGGTAATGCGAGCCATGGGGAGCGGCTGTAAATACAGACGAAGCTTTGCTCCGCTTGCCTGCCGCTCACCTCCTGCTGTGTGCCCAGTTCCTAAAGGGCCATGGACCCCTGCTCTAGGGTATTGTCTGCTAGATTGGCGACATCTCTGAAGCACTGAAGGCTCTCAATCCTCTGATCAACACAATTCATCTGCATCCATATTCAAACAACTTTGTACAATCTGTTTTACTTGAACAATCAAAGAAATCTCTCCACGCTCAGACCAGTTGGTAAATTAGATGTGCTTAAATTGAAAACCAAGTAATTTTTTGTTGAATTTTATGTAAAAATATTTGAAAACTTTTGACATAAAAAGTATTTCCATAACATGCATATTATTTTCCCTTTCATCAATGAAGAGAGGATGGCTGTGTTCCTGTCCCAGCTCAAGCTACCAGCAGCAATGCTGGCTGCCCAAGCTCATGGGAGGCCTGGTCCACCAGGAAAGGATGGGTTGCCTGGGCCACCAGGAGACCCTGGGCCCCAAGGTACGTCTCTGAGGACAATATTTGTTTACCAACTCTTTAACTCTCAGTATTTATAACATGCTAATCACAGTTAAGGCAAAAATTATATCTATTTATATACATTACAAATATATATTAATATACACTAAAAGTATGTATATTAGATTATATATAATATATATACTTGGTATGTGTTTTATAAATTTATATAAAAATATGTATATATAATGATTTAATATAGGATATCTTGTTAATATTTGATATTCCAGAAATAAATTTTTAACTATTATTCATTCCAGTTTAAACCTGACTGATAATTTTCTGCTAATCTAAATGTATTTAATAACAATACTTATTATGATAACAGCAATAATGTGCTTATTTATCATTATTATCTGCAAATTTCTTGTCATTTATGCCTCGCTGTTAATGTAAGTAGACAACAAGAATCTTAGTATCTTAGCATCTTAAAGAAACTGAGGAAAAAGTCTTAAGACCTGCTACTATGACTAGTGATTTGGGTCTGAAATACATTTTTGAGAAATTTTAGAATCCTTTTTCTTCTGCAAAAGTTGTGGATGGTAACTTCTGAATTTATCATGTTTCTAAATTTTTCAAAGCAAGACTTAAACTGGCAAAAAAAAAATTTGCTCCACTGATAACTTGACAAGAGACATGATCTTAAATGTAGCTTGGCTAAATTCAGCTGGCAAGAGCATTTTCTAGAAATGTGATTGGCAATCAGCAGAGGGGCCAAGGGGAGCCTGGTTTAGGAGATTCACAGCTCTGACAAGGAAGCATTAGATCCAATGAGTACGTACTGTGAGAGGAAAGGCCAGAGACACTGCTTTTCATGTGTTATTATAGAGGAACTCAAGGGCTCTCCTTGGAATAATCAAAAGCTTGTGTAAGGGAGAGAGACAAAGATGCTAATCTGGAAAGACGCAGGCACCCCAGTGTTCATAGCAGCACTATTTACAATAGCCAGGACAGGGAAGCAACCTAAGTGTCCAGCAACAGATGTATGGACAAAGGAGAAAAGAGAAAGTTAACACCAATATCACATAGGAATACAGTTCAAAATACCATATATGCAGAGAGTTATTTCCCTTTCACTAGTTCACTTTCCTTCCTACGGCTTCTCTATTTTCTGTAGGAAGGGCCCAAAGGTGATTGCCGTGTCCTCCCTCCCCTGAAAGAGGCACAGCCTTCCCCGGTCGTGGGGTCTGTTAGGATCCTAACTTCCCATTGAAACTGACAAGCCTTCTGGTTTAGCTAGCACAGTGCAAAACAATGGCAATGAATCACTCTAGTTTACCTGAACTGTCTTTTCTACCTAGTTTCTCTTAGGTCACAGAGAGTTTTGGCAGGGAATTGGAAGCAAGTGTAGAATCAGGTGTAGCCTTGTGCGTGTACCATTGTGTAAAGGGTGGTTAATTACCATCTTCTGCTAGTTGGGTCTGTTGTGAATTCAGAGTGTAGGAGACGGGAAGGAAGACCTTGATAGCCCATCTGAAGATGTTTGATGCCTCAAACCATGTGAAGAACCAGGACTGTTAACACCAATAGGAGAAAGATCTTGGACAGATGCTTCACACAGTGGCCATCTAAGGGGACAAGAGCAATGCATGGTCAGGATAGCAAGGAAAACCCTTCTGGAACTAGAGTCACCTGTCCACACAAACCCCTGTCTCGGGCTCCCTCCCATGCAGGGAAGGCCCACCTGGAAGGCCCATCTGGAAGGCTCTCGGGCAGAGGCCGTGCCAGGTCAGCAGTGTTCGTGCAGCTTTTGGAAACAAGACCTCTGTTCACCACTCATTGGCCTTCACTTCCGCAAAAGATTTCTATGGGTTTTATCTGCTGTGCTGCCGAGGAGACCTTATCTACTGTTTCCACTCCTGATGGGGCTTCGGATCCAGTTCTTTTTTTGTTGTTTTGCGATACGCGGGCCTCTCACTGTTGTGGCCTCTCCCGTTGCGGAGCACAGGCTCCGGATGCGCAGGCTCAGCAGCCATGGCTCACGGGCCCAGCCGCTCCGCGGCATGTGGGATCCTCCCGGACCGGGGAAAGAACCCACGTCCCCTGCATCGGCAGGCGGACTCTCAACCACTGCGCCACCAGGGAGGCCCTCCAACGTTTTTAAAAAGAATGTTTAGTAAAATTAACAAAACTCTTGTCCCACCGGAGGGTTCTGACAACAGACATATCTTGATTATAACTCAGGTGTCTCCTCAACGTTTGCATATCTCCTTTTCAGGATTTGTTACATGCCAGAAATGCAGCCAAAAAATAAAACTCGTGAAATATGGGAGTTTATAATAAGACTTGAAAGTCAAAATGACTCCTTGATCCATGGGCTGCAGAATGGATGTAGTGTTAGCAGGCATGAAAACAACATGAATCTTGTTGAACATTCTTTCAGCACCTGATCTTCTTGCAGTGAGAATAGATGCCAATATGATTCTGAGTTGGGTCACCTTGTTTGCACTTTTCCTAAATTCCCCAAAGGGCAATTGTTGATGCCTTTTTTTTAATTCAAAAAATTCAGTTTTAGATTTTAACCATCCTTTGGGTTTCGGATTATTGCCTTCCCACTGTGCTGTGGGAGGAGTGCTTTCCTTGGTGTCCTTTATTCCCAGCCCCCAAGAGTGGGAGTTGCTTTGGGGGGGGGGTTACTAGGAGAAAATGGATCCAGCCATTCTATCCCACATCAATTTTGCAGGGGTGGTATTGGGAATGAGGGCTCTTACTTTTGAACTTCTAAAGTTCAGCTGTTACTGGTTTGTCATGAAAGAAACCACCTGTTATGTATAAGCCAGTGGCCCATAGAGTAGTTGATATGACTGATGTAGATTTGACCCTTCACATCTGTTAGCAGCAGGGGCCTCAGGAAATGGGAGGCATATGTGTGTCAGTATGGTGACGGGTTCAGTGGCCAATTAGTGGGCCAGAACAAGCAGGCCAGACAATGTGGAAGGCTTGCAGACAGCTTGTAAGGTCCCACATGAAGAGTCATCCTCCCAAATGCCAGTAACACTCTTTTTCTGACCTCATTTTTCCAGCGTGCAAGTAAATGCACTGATTTACAATTTTAGAAGTAAATCCCTTGTGTTGAAAGGGAAATAAAGTCTAACACCTTAAAAACTCCAGCAAGCACAGTTCTTCAATGATGAGAATCTCTAGATGCTTTGGGTTAGGGCACTGCTGTTGTTTTATATTTTTTCCTACATAAGCTACACTGATATCAAACTCTCATCCTGCACCTAGGGGCCAAGAAAACACGTCTGTTTGCAGATAGACCAGCCTTTTAGTCTTTTACAAATTTCGAGAGAGGCCTACCCTAAAGGGTGAAAAGCTTAATTCTAGAGAATGGGGACGTTGTTTTTGACCTTATTAGCATTCCTATCTGAAGTGTTGTTGTGGAAAAAATATGTATAGCTGATTCACTTTGTTATAAAGCAGAAACTAACACACCATTGTAAAACAATTATACTCCAATGAAGATGTTAAAAAATAATAATAATAATAAGACCCTGGACTTCCCTGGTGGCGCAGTGGTAAAGAATCCACCTGCCAGTGCAGGGGACACGGATTTGATCCCTGGTGCAGGAAGATCCCACATGCTGCGGAGCAGCTAAGCCCGTGCGCCACAACTACTGAAGACCGCACGCCTAAAGCCCGTGCTCCGCAAGAAGAGAAGCCACCACAGTGAGAAACCCGCGCACCGCAACGAAGCGTAGCCCCTGCTCGCCGCAACTAGAGAAAGCAACGTTTTCCACATTTCCTGCGCGCAGCAACGAAGACCCAACACAGCCACAAATAAAGAAGTAAATAATAAATAAGACCCTAAGGCTTTTGGGGAGCCTTCATAAGGAATGAGCTTGGGACCTTATTAGGAAAGTTAAGAGTAGAAAGTTCTCATGTGCTTTGTGCACTTCAACATCTTTATCTGTTAATAGTGGGTCCGTATTTACCTAATGATGTGAGACGTTTGTACAAACAAGTTGTTACATTTGACAGGACACGTGTAAATGTTACCTTATTATACAAATACACAAGTTATTGTTTCTTGTTTTGTGATACCATATGCACTGAAATCCATATGGAATAATATATTTTGCATTATATTGAAATTGAGAATTGAGTTTAAATATATTTTGCATTATATTGAAATCTGAGAACTGAGTTTAAATATGTAGCTTTTAGCACCTACGTTGTTCATTTGGAATTGTGTTCAGTGTCGTTAACCCTCTTGTTAATCGGAAGTTCATGTATCTTCACTTATTTTTCTTTCTTCCTCATTTTTTTAGCCTATGATCTTAAGCCCTCACTGAGATGACTTGAGAGCCACCTTAACGAGGTGTCTGTAATAGCAGGAGCTGGGTTGAACTATATTAAATATACCTCAGGTGGTAAATGTTATTTTACTGCAGAAGTGTTTAAATATAGATTTGGAAGGGTGCTTTCAAATGACCCTAAGTCCAAACATTTCTCCTTACTGCTCACGTTTGTTAAATGAAGGTCACTTACATAAAAGAAATCCTGGTGATATTTTAAACTTGAATTATGTATCTATTTAGTATTCACTCCACTGTTCTCTCTAGGATCTAGGATTGTATTGAATCTCTGTAACATAGTTTTCAGATATAAATGTGTGAAGATAGTCCACTGGGTGGATTTTCAATATACACCTCAAAATATTTCCTGAATGTATATCAGTCTGTTGCCAGAGAACACGCTTACTTTTTTGTCTCTCTTTTTGTATATCTCCCATTTAGGCTACCGAGGACAGAAGGGAGAAAGAGGGGAACCGGGAATGGGGCTTCCAGGGAGCCCAGGTCTTCCTGGGACCTCAGGTAATAGTGATATTATCATCTTCACAGCATGAGCAAACCTCCCAAAATAGAAGCCATGCCTGCTCCCCGATGGCCCTTAGGTATCGCTGCAGGCGACACTGAATGACCCACGTTGGCTGGAGGGAGGGAGGAAAAGCCATATGTTGACCTGTGTTCTGATGGGGTCTTTTATTTCATTAGCTCCGGGCCTGCCAGGCTCACCAGGTGCCCCAGGGCCCCAGGGCCCCCCAGGACCCAGTGGAAGGTGTAACCCAGGAGACTGCCTGTATCCCGTCTCTCACGCCCGTCAGCAAACGGGTGGGAAATAACCATACCTGAGGACGACTTGATTCCCAGCCATCCCTCCTTGACGTTGGAGCTTTCTTAATACTGTCAGACCCTCACGATTCATGGGTGACTTTTTTTTTTGATGTAGGCCAGACATTAAGAGCAAAAATTGGAATCCTATTCCTATAGTAATGGTGATATCAGCCTTTTTAGAATTTTTCCAAATTCATTCCATGTGTCTTGTTTCACCATTATTATGATTTTTATTCAGAGTTTTCTTTGAAATATGCAAGCAAATCATATCATTAGTTCTTCTTCAAGAGGAAGTGACATCTTATGATTTAGCAGACTGACGGCGATGTACGTTTTATAATCTCATCAACTTGTATTTGGCCTTTGATTTCTGAATTTTACAGTTTCAGACTTACCTGAAAGTTTTCTTGGTGTTTAAATTTACTAGCATTGCTAAAAATCTCATCACCTTTTTTGATATAGTGCATTGTTCCTGCTGAACGTTTTTTGACTCCTTTTTATAGCTTAAGAATTCTTATACCATCCTGTATCCATTCTACTTATTCAGAGAAATAGATAGGCAATAAGACCTTCACTTCATAACTTATATTTTGGAAGAAAACCCAGGCGGCCGTTTTATCAGGGAGCCCAAAATCCTACCATAGCCAACTGCTGAAATGATTTTGTCGATTCTGTGTAATGAGCTCCATTCAAAGCAATCCCACCGGCATGAGTATGTCCTGCATAAGAAGGGAGGCAAGAAGTCAAAGCCCAGCACTGTGGCCCCTGCACTGAGTTTCTCATTTGGGAAACAGAAAGCTGTTTTCCCTAGAAGGTATCTGGTGGTGAAGGCACCAAGCTGTCTTTAGTACTTTCGAAGCTTAAAGGGCCTCGCAAGGTCTTTGGGCCCCTGTATCCATTACCCTTCTGACCTCATGACTCTCAGAGTTTAAGAACCAGCCATCAGAACAAAGGATGGGACTTGTAGCAACTGGAAAAGAAACCCCCTTGACCTAGAAGATGAATGTGCGGTGTCAGCAGACACATATTGCCAAGCCCAGAAGCTCTGGTGGAGAAGGATGTTTCTCAGAAGCTGCAGCAAGAGGTGCGGGGCAGAGAAGGAAAGCCACGAGACCCAACATGCAGCCGGCACCGAGACCAAAGAGTCCACGCACTGCAGGGAAACAGGCACTGCCCGGACCACGTCCTCTGGCCAGGAACGAGAATGTGTGATTGCCAACCACATGGCTAAACGGTTCTTCTATTGCCTGGCTCTACATTATTTTGAGAAACTGTTGGTTGAAAACAATGGATTTCCTAGGGCACCGAGCATGAGGATATTGCTGACGTCTAAGTGGTGGGTCCCAGGGATGCTGAGAGCGCCCAGAGCCCCCCCGCTGCAGACATCCCATCCCGAGGCCGTCGGGGCAAGCTGGGGAAAGCTGTGAGCAGGGTCTTGTGGGGAGCGTTGCTACATGAAGGCGGCTTCGTTCAAACGCACCCAGGGTTTCAACTGGGTTTCACTGTAGACGGATGAACTGCTGGTCAGGTACTGTCTACGTGGCTGTGCGTACATGCAACCTTTTCATTATTTCATGTTGAATGATGCTGTATATTTCACTTCCAAGTTTATTTATTTTCTTTTCCAAGGTCATTTTATTTATTTCAAGTGTTGTTAACTTTAAATTGATTTTCTTCTTCATTTTCTTTCCTGTGCAATACCTACAATGGTGCTGTGTTTTAGACTTGACACAATCAGAATATACATACACATTTTCTTAGTAAAATGATCATTTATCACTCCCCCCCCAAAAAAATGTACAGAGATCTAAAATCTGGTGCTATGTGTATATCTTGAGCTTTTAATTTGTGGAACTTTAATTTGTTGAATTTTCTGAAAGCTTTACAACTCCTCTGCCACTCATAAATTTACTTGAACTTGTCATAAAGCTCAACATTTTATATGTTTTCAAAGATTATTTTTTCAAATTAGTAATAGTTTGGTTCTCCTTTTGCCTCTTTGCTAATCTGGAAGTATTTATTTTAGCATTTTACTGTTTTCATGAACTTTTTTGCTATTGGTGATCAATGTATTTTTGTTTTCTTTGAGTCGATCACTTCACAAACATAAGAAGACTCGCTTCACTTTCTTGTTTTATAAATTCTGCTTATTTTAATTCCAGAGAATATGTCACGTATCCTTTCTTACAAATGGTATATTTAGGAACCTTTCTTGTTCTAAATTCCATTAAGGCTGGGCTGGTTTATCCCTGCTTCAAGAATATGGATTTATTCAGCTGGTTTGAGGAGCTGGTGCATATTACAAAGTAGAGCTGTCACAATGACACAGCCTGTTTTTTAACAACCGACACACGTGACTCAATCTACCTGGGGCGTAACCAGGGGAACAGGCTGTGTCACGTGGAGCGAGCCTCTGCTCAGCTGCCTGTGTGTCCACCGTCTCATCTCTGTACACGAGATGGGGCCAAAAGCAGCAAGAAAGCCTGAGTCCAGCTAATACAACACCAAATAAAGCGGAGATTTGGCAGTTGCCTGATTCTTTTAACAAAGAGAAAGGGGATAATTAAGGCCCCAAAGTCGGGTGTGAAAATTTCCCCTAACTGGCTTGGTGGTTGCCAATTCTCTTGTATTGTTTTTGTTTTTTCCATTCCAAAACCTTTGTTTACTTTCACACAGCTGTCAGTAATGTCCACAGCAGGGAAGAGGAATGACCACATTTCCTGAATTACCTCTTCTTTGGACTCCAGACAACATAATGTTTAAATACAAAATAATTTTGGCCATGATGGCTATTAAAAATTAAAATTGTGTTTACCCTATATGTTTGATTTCCAGTCTAACATTTTATACCAAGGTCAGTTAACACTGTCAGATAGAAATCTTTCTATGCAAAGAACAAGATATGACTTCAATTAATATTTATGGCCTTTGGAACCTAAAGGAAAAAGGAAGAATAATTCATGAGTTTGTTCACTGTTCTTTCCTACTGAAGACATTAACCATTTTTTCATAACAGAAACACAGCCAGTCTTAACCTTTGAAAGTTTTCACCTCATGATCAAAGTAATCTGATTAATGACTTTAAAGTATTGATAATCCCATATGCTTATTTCTATGTTTCATGACATTGTTGAAACTTTAAAATTGTAGTCACTTTTATTGTAGAACTTCAGTAATTATCTTAAGATGTGTTATCTGTAAAAGATGCCATTTGATGTTTGGGTTATAAAATAATGTTTTATGAGTATGTTTTAGGAGTTAAATAAGATTTAGCCTTTCTGCAGTCTTTCTAATCTGTTGAGAACCTGTGATATACCTCCTGTTGTCCACAAGATGGTGTTTAAAGCAATTTGTATCAGAAGAACTGAACAGACTTGCAGAAATACAAATCTGGAAACAGTTTAGTGGGCAACAACTCAATCAGAACCTTTGCTTTTGCACTTATTCTTTTTTACTTTTGTAAATAATTTCTTGTTAATTTATCTTTTGTTATCTTGTTTTGTTCATTTATATTTTTCTTCATTTTAAGTATCTTTATGAAGCAGGCACAGTAACTCTTGATTTGTTGGCTGTTTCAATTTTATTTCGTCAGGGGATTTATATGCCTAGTTAACTTGCAAAGTTACTATTTGTAACTTTAGTTTGTACGCTACCCTCCTATTTTAGTGATTAACATGAAAACCCTTGAGGAATCATCTTACCTTCTAAACAGAAGAGAAAGTCTCTTTTGGCAAATGAAAAGAATTTGGCTTATCACAAGAAGTAGACCATTTACAGACTTAGACAATGTCCAAATCTCCATATTGTTCAAAGTACTTAAAATTTTACAATTAGATTTGTATAATTATATTTTTCTAGAAATGTATCACTGTTTACAAAAGTAAGGTAAGGAACACTATTTTTCAAAATACCATTTAAATTTTCCTAACACTGGTAATAATATCCTGATACTGAGAACCTCCAGGTTAAGTTATATGCTTAAGTTTTTTCCAGTGAAGTCTCAGAATAGTTTTGCAGGTTTGTTCATTGCTCTCATTTTTAAATTATTTTTCACATTTGTCCGTGTCCACCTTCTTAAGACACACAAGTGTTTATTGTCACTGCTTCCCGTGTTCTTTCCCAGTACTCTAGTGTGAAGGATCAGACCCCTTTTTATACCCCTATCTCTCTCTCTCTCACGGGTTACACGGCCTTCCAAGAGGGGGAGGTGCAGACAGAATTGAATTTGTGTCTTTTATGCCTATTACTTCAAAGCAACTTAGCCCATTGAATTGTATTCATTCATTAGTTGCCAGGTAAAGGTAGCATTAATGACATTAAGTGTGTTTAACTACTAGCAGTCTCAGGAAACAAGACAAATTGATAACTTCAGTTTTATTGTGCGGTATAGCTGGAGCTGTAACCAAAACATTTCACTCAGCAAAGTCATGCCAGGGTAACTGGTCAAGCTCGTTAAATTGAATGAAGAACCAGATGAGCACAGAGACCTCATCCAGAGAAGCAGACCCAGAAGAGCAAAAATTTACCTCGAAGATAAGGCAGGCTTATAAAACCAAGCTAAGTCTAAGAAAATCTAAATGGAAAAAATGTCGTGTTCAGAACCAGCAGTGAGTGATACAGGTTACAACTCAAAGAGTTACCTACTTGCTTCACGAATTTGTCAAAAGAGAATACTAATAAAGTAGGAGGTTTCACTAAACTTGGGGGTAGTTCAATAAGCTTTGAGTTTATCCGAAGGGTGTGTGTCGCTTGACGATTAGAAGCATATGGGTATAAAGATGCTAATTACATGACAACTTTTTATCTGGCTGTATTATTTAAAGTACATTTTAGGGAAAAATATTTTTCGGTGTATTAATGTATTTAAATTCAGATTGTTTTATGGCATATTTTATAACTATTTTTAAGATTTAGGATGCATTTTTTGCCCATTTTGTTTGTTCCCTATCTTACCTCATCAAGTTCTTTAATTCAACATACTGATGTGAAGTGGAATGGCGCTAGTTTTTTGCTAGATCCCACATGGATATAATGCTTTGAGGCCTAGATTCCTGTACGTTCATGATGCATGATGAGCTTGTCCGTTATCTCAGCAATAAAGGATTTGACCCTAAATGGGGGAATTCCGAGGTGCCGTTGTTAACAGCATCTCTTCTTTGGCCGAAGGCTCACATTTCCGTCATTCTGATGGGTCTCAACCACAGGGCAACTGCGGAAGCACTCACATGCCCCGCGTGAGCCACACGGATGCCCGAGGAACCAGCAAATGGGCCTGTTGCAGGGTTTGGCTCGACACCATGCTGGTAATTACACTTATGTTTGTCACGTGAATCAATGCTTAGGTCGTAATAATTAAGTTTATAGCCCATCTCCAGGGCAGCTCATAAAAAGCTTGGTCTAATGATTTCAGATGAGAATTAAAAGCAGAAATAAAGGTCAGCGAGTAGCCAGGCCTTTGTGACTTTTGTGCCACAGAGTGATCTGCTCACTAAATCACGTGGGCTTGAGCGAGACGAGAATGTCACAGTTAACTTTTCTCATAAACAGAAGCTCTTCCATCATGAGTGACAGGCCAATAGGCGACGAAAGGTTAAATACACAGCATGTTTCCTTAACTGAGATGAATCACACGAAAACATGCCAGTGGATTTAGATGTCCGCTTAGACTGGGAAACGATTTATGTAGTTCTTAACTGTCGTCACCCTCAGATCCCCTTATGACATAGTATATAAATTGACCACGTGCTCAGATACCTCTAAGATATTTTCAGGTCTTTTCATACAAGAATTTTCAACTTGGAGATCAGAGACGATTTCAAATACATCTTTTAAAAAGTTAGTTTCTTGGAGCCAGTTTCCATCATTTGTTCTTTCTCTAGGTATTCTTAGAAAACTTGGCGTCGAGAGCAGGATGCGAAGGCATTGTTAAGGGGAAAGTTAGCACGGATTCCCATTTATTACGATTAAAAATAGGATCGGTCAGCATCCGCTTTCTGATAACCGGATCTAACAAATACATTACAGTTCCTCTAGTTAACCATTTAAAGAGCATTTGGGCATGTGTATTTATAGTCATACATTCTTATGGTAAACCAATTTTGATTTAATATTTACCGAGCCATATGCATTGATGCCGCCACGTCCTAGATCACAAGCTCGCTAACAAAGGCCCAGTGCACCACTGAAAAGCATCTATTTTACTCTAGGAAAAAAACAAAGAGACTTGACCTATATTTATTGAACACAAATCTTCTAAAAAGATATTTTAAATAATTTATGTCCATTCCCTGTTTGTAAACAGCAGGATTACTAGTTGGCTAGTATTTCTTTTTTCCTTAATATTGCTTTTTCACACCTTTTGCCAGGGCTCCCAGAAAATGTTTAAAAGCAATTTTCTTGATTATTTGGTGTGATTTTATGTATTTCTAGTGATCTTCCCCCCATACTGATCTATTTTTAAACCCAGAGATGTTGGATATCAGAGAGGCTGTAATAGCCAAAAAATTAAATACTACAAGCAGAGGTGATCTTCTAAAGCAGGGATTTACATTCAGCGTATTTCAGGCTGCAAGTAAATCAGATTTTATTTATGATGTTTAAGAATAGCAATATTCGTTTAGTCAGCTTGAAGTATTAAGTGTCCATAAATAATCAAATCAGTCATGAAACTGATGTGACTCATTCATACTCCTCTGCTAGACAAAGTCAATTATCCCAAACTATGCCAGGCAATTGATGTGCTCAGTCACCCTGGGAAGTGATGTCCATAGTTTTTAATCAACCTGTCAGATCTTTGGGATGAAAATCAGGTCAGGATGCCATAGAAGCACTGACTGGAAATAAATCATTTGCCCTTGGGTAAGTGACATGCCCGTTTCTAACCACCTGTTATTATTCACATGCTCTTCTCAGCAACTCTGACACTTCATCCAACTTTGAAAAATAATCCCAAAGGTTTTGAAGATTTCTGTTTTGCTAGAGAGAGAGATTTGGTCTAATTCAGTATGCATCAACTCTCTTTCATGGAGACGATTTGTGAGATGCTTTTATTTGCAATTTCTCTGTCAAGTATTTACTGCTTCTGTAAACTATTTGACCGAACTGGATTTACAGTGGATTGTTCCCACCATTTGGAATGTGCTCATTTTGCCCAATCTCTCTGTAAGTGGTTGTTTCCGGTCTTGCTGTATCTGTGAAGCTTGCTGTACTGCCTTTTGTATATCAAGTTTGGAAAACAGTTGATTCAACTTTTCTTTGAAATTTTATTTTTTTTAAATTTTCTTATGAATCTGAAAGTATAGAACTGAGAAACATATTTATTTGGTTATCTAATTTTTCTTTTGTTGTATTTGACTATGTTACTCCAGTTAAAATAAAACCACCTTGGTGAAAAGACAAGGCAGTTTCTTTGCATTTATTTGACTATATGCCACAGTACCTGAAAAGGTTTGCCATTCATATGAAGACAATTTTAAGTAGTTATGACAGATATCTCTGCTTCCAAAGATTCTCTCTTCCCCAAGAAGGAAGACCATCCTTCCCAGGGTGTCAATGGCCCTGATCTATTGCGGCCAAGTTGGAATTATTTCCCTTAAACACAATCCATACCAGAAGCACAGAACTAGATGCCGTGAGCAGTTTAAAAGAATCCCAAGTACAGACTATATAATGATTGATTTCACCAAACGAATCGGGCTAAAGTTTTTAAATGTAGAGAAAGTACACCTGAGGGAAAAAAAAATGGCATCAAAGATCCTATTGGGGCTCACTCCCCTTGACGTGAGAGAATGGAGTGCCATAAACTAAAAAGATATTGGCTGTTTGGAGCACAGTGCTATGGCCTGGGACAAGTCAGTCGTATGCACTGTGACATAAAATGAATATATTGAGTCTGATCGATAGTTAACATGATGTTGTTGATGAAACAGCAGGCCAATGTGATTATGTAAGTAGTAATAAAGCGCTTGAGTGGTCAGGCAATACCTATCTTATTGATAAGAATATAGTGCTTCAGCTGAGCTGCCTTTATAAGAAAAACGGCAAAACAAATCATTTTTGCATCCGTGAAGTTCTAAATAGGAGGGCGCTAACGCACCATTGAAGTCAGCGGTTCCACTCCTAGAAACCAAGCAAGGCTAGGCTTAGGGGCCCCGTGAAATCTCTGACATAGCGTGCAAGCAGATTTGCATATCCTTCTGGGGTATGGGTTCATAGTTTTCACTTCATTTCAGAAAGGTCCGTGAAGCCCTCCCCATCTCCCCCCAGTCCCCCACCAAACACATACATACGAAGAACTCTGTCACAAAACGACACCCTCTGGGGAGCAGTAAGGGCGTTTTAATTTCTCTGTAGAATAAATCACTAACATTATAAACATAAGCCTACAGAGATGAGGAAAGTTTTAAGTATCTAAATAATCTCAGTGACTTTTTTCATTGAACATGACTATAAGAAAACATGGCAAGAGATCAAGAAACCGTATTTATTGCTTCTTTGGTACAACCAGAGACGTTACCTCAAACCTTTAAAATAAATAATCTCATCAATAAAACTTACGAATGGCAGGATATTAAGATTCCTTCTTTGCTTTCACACAGAAGAGCCCAAAATATTCTTGGGTTTGGGATACAGTACAGTGCCACAGAAATTCAAGCTGATGCTGAGAACCCACACGTGCAGCGTGGAAACCGCTCCGAGCGGCACAGCATCCCTGGCCCTCCCGGGATTTGGGGGGATTTTGAGCACCAGTTCTATTGACGGTAGTGGGGTTTCTTCATAGCCAGTCTGGTAATCATAGAGCTGAAACTATCATCTGGGAACAAGCTCTCAATAAAAAATGAAAATAACTGCCGAAACGGAGGTAAACCAAACAGCTGTTTTCGTTTATTGGCTCAGTGGCCCATGACGTAACACACACGGATAGCACACGGAAGTTCCAGATCCTGGGGACAGGACTACTGTCAGTTCACTTCAAGGGAAGGTTTTATTTGTTAGTTTGATCGATGACCCTGTGGCTCCTCTCCAAGGAAAAGGAAAGAGGATTTATTGACTAGCACCATTGTTCTAAACCTGACGGTCAGGTGGGACTTCTATCAATAGAATAACATTGAAGGTAATGCACCGTCACCTGGGCCCTGGCTTCTGGGGGCGTTTCTCCTCCAAGCCCTTCGCCAGGCATGGTTTGTGCAGACAGCCGTGCTGCACTAAGCCTTTGATGGATCTGGACCTTTGCTATTAAATGCCCGCTGCCCAGCCTGTAAGGTGCAGGAGGCTGGCTCGCAGAAACCAGGAGGGCCAGGAGGCCCCGGGGGGCCGGGTACACCAGGGATGCCTGCCACCCCTGGGGGGCCTCGCTCACCATCCCGGCCATTCCTCCCGTAGCTGGCAGGACCTGGGTCACCTGAAACACACAGAAGATGCACGTGTAAGCAGGAGTGCCCTCATGGCTAGAGACACAGAAGGCACTGGACCCTCCACCCTGCCCACTGCCCGGCAGCGTGTACAGAGGCCCTTGCCAGACGCTTTTAGAAATGACAGAGGGTGATTGAAGCAGGCAATGATGATGACAATGATATAATAAAACTCCTTCATTGCAGTTGGGTTGCTTCAAAATTAAAAGTGTTAGGAGACCTCACATCTCTCACCCCTATTTCCATCAGAGGAGCTGAACTGCACAGTATGGTAGCCTCTCTACACAGACACCTACCGAGCCTGGGAACGTGGCCGTGTCAAATCGGGGGTGAACCGTAAGTGCCAAACACATCTGGACTTCGATTTTTTAATAATTCATTAATAACTTTGGTACTTATTACACGATGAAATTATAATATTTTGGACACTGGGTTAAATAATTATTAAATCATACTATAAATATACATATTAAATATTATTAAAATGAATTTCACCTGATTCTTTGGACTTCTCTAACGTGGCTGCTAGCAGATTTAAAATTATGCACTCAACTCATGTGGTTCATGTTGGGTTTCTTTGAACAGCACTCCGCTAGCAGCTGCCCTTATTTCTAGCGGGTCCTCAATTTCCGGGCAGGGAGATGTACAGCTCGGTGGTGGGCAGATGCAGACAGGTGGCTGGAAGTTCTCGCTCTGCCATTTATGAGTCAGGTGACATCAGCAAGGCACTCACCTCCCCGTCTCTTCTTCTACAGGACGGATGACGCTTGCCTGATAATAAAGTTCCGAGCCTGAATGCACCCGATAAATGACTATTCGAATGCTACTGATTCACGTCTCTTAGAAGACTGTGCAATGCACCCTGCAAAGCTGACGGAAATTCCTCTCATCGGGGGCTTTACCCCAGCCGGAACTACACGGTGTCCTAGGTTTCTTGGGGGCGTCGCTTTCTTTTGTCAAGTCCAGAGGTTGTTCGGTTCACCCACGAACCAGTGAGGCACGGCTCCCGTAACCGAGAGACATTTCTGCTGAGCGGCACACGCAGTGACCACAGGGGCAGGGAGTGTAGGTTGGGATGGGCAGCTCCTGTGTTTAAGCAGTGTCACCAGAACACAGCGTGGCCATTAGTTTCCATGTTGCCCCAGCTGCTTTGGCACTACAAGGGCACAGGTGTGGGCGGCAACAGAAGCCACCTGGCCTGCAGACCTCAAAGAATGTGGTCCTTTACCCAAAAAGTTTGCTGACTCCTGATGTAGTAAAGAAACTGCCCTGGATTAAGAAATTCGCCCTCTGTCTTCACGGGAGACCACAGACGTAATGGAAGCTGTAACACATCAGGGTTATGGAGGCAGCAGGAAGGGCTGAGGCATGCGGTGACCTGGAGAGTGGACGCCAGCATGTCCCCGCTGCCATGGCGAACACGGGCCAGGGCTGCCAGACCTCTGGTCATTTCAAGGGCAACTCAAAAGCTGAGTTTTTAAATAAATAGCTTTCCTTTTTTAGCCACTGATTTACTTTTTTAACATGTGTAACGCCAGCCTCCTGCCTAAGACCTAAAACTTCAGGGAGTTTATTTTCTACTACACAAGCAGTATGAAAAAGCAGAAGGAGAACTTTTTTTCAAGTTGAGCTCCCCCATTTTAACACAATCCAGGAGAGGGTGTTTTCAATGACTGAGTTTATTCCAGATTCCTGCTTATCCTCCAAGGAAAGAGTTGATGAAACCGTCCTGTCTCCCCTGGATTTATTCTAAGACAAGCACATGGAGTCCAAGTCTTCCTCTGGCAAACACAGCAAGTTGCCCTTTGGAGCGTTGGGTAAGTCATCACCAGCCCACCAGCATTCCCTTTACCCTGTGCCACTCACTGGCGATCCCACTTTCCTGGTGTGTAAACTGAGAGAGTGAAGGTGAACTCCAGAGTCACACAGTCACGTGGCTAGAAAGCGCCGGAGTTAGAAATGAGGGCCCTGGACCCCTCCTCCATCCTAACTGTGCTTCCACACCTACTGATTTGCTAACTCTGACAAGGTGCATCCATGAGTGCGTGTGTGTGTGTGTGGTTTAATTCATTGAGCCTGAATTGACTGAGAGGCAGAAAGAGACACGATAGCCAAGCATTACTAACGATTCTTCTGCAACTCTATCACAAGTGACTAAAGCTATTTTTCTATTTTTCTGAGGTTTCACCCTGTAAAAATGGCCAGAGGAAAAAAAAAAAACAGCCTTCCCATAACAGCTTATGAGTTTCTGGTGAGCCCTGACCTTGGGCATCTACCCTCCAAGGTGCTCTAAGGCTATTAGGTGGGAGCCAAATTTGGGGGTGACACCAAGTCATTCAGGAAGTCCAGCAGCTGCATTAGCAAATATTTATAAACCACTTTTCAACTCTTAGGAGGAAGAGAAAGCACGGATCTGAAGCGTTCTAATTCTGCTTTGCCTACCTCACGGGTCTGTAGCTACACTAACTGCCTAACGATTACACAGTTTTCTGAAATTTCAAGGACCTGTAAAATGTTATTGCCAAACCTCTCATGATTTTTTTTTAAAAAAATGAATGTCTGTGCCATTCTCTGAGCTGACAGGAGAGGGCAGTCGTGTTACACTGACAGAGGCGCAACCTGGCTGGAACATTCTTTGGGACCTAATAAATAATACCTGCTACGAAATAAAAGGGGCTGTACATGGCAGGCTTTAAAACAAAACAAAACCTGGAAATAATTTTCAGCATTAAATAGGGAATTTCTTACATTTCTCACCTCGTACCGAGCTAACTTTTGTGGTGTTTGACAAAGCACATATGTTCAAGGATGTGGTGTATAAAGTGGCCTGTTTACATAAGATGCCCACGACCGAATAAAATAGTGGAAACAGGACAGCAGTGGAAATAGAGGAGAGATGACTACTGCTACACATAAGCCTAAAACAGGTGTGCCCCTTGCGCTTGGGGACTTTTTCCACCCAGTATTCACAAGTGAATCTCACCTATCTGCAAATCTTGCACAAGAAACCTGGCATGATGAGCGCAGGTCAGCTCTAACCTCCCGGGCACATTCACACACGACCATCATTTAACTTCCTCCTTCCCCCAGTGCGTTTAGATGCACAAAGAGGAAGTGAAGACCCACTCTCAAATATTTTTTCTTCAAATCCCCAGAGTGCCAAGGAACTAGTCCCCAATGGACCAGGCAGGCAAAAAGATACTGGTGATGAGACAGCCCCATCCAACAACCCACCGAAGGCCTCTGGTAAGAGACGGGAGGTAGGGGCAGGGATGGGGTCTAAGGCCCCAGGGGTCTCGCTCGATGTGGTCCCCACAGCTCCACGAGAGAGGCAGAAAGGGGATCGTGCCGAAGTCAGATGCCAGGATGGCGAGATAGACTCAGCACACACCCGGACCACCAGTGCATCATTTTGTCCACGATGTGAACCTGGGCGTGTGAACACTGGCCTCTGTCACTTACTACCTGGGAGACCTTTGTCAGGGCCTGTGACCTTTGTAAGTCTGTATTTCTTCAAATACAAAAGGAAGAAAAAATAATAATAATAGTAATGAGCTAAAATTGCAGAATGTTTGCCATAAGCCACGCGCTAACCTAAGTGCTTTCCATGTATGAACACATCCACAGACCCTCCTAGATGAGTCCACAGGACAGATAGGGGTATAACCCCCCAATGTGCAGGGGACAAGCTGAGCACACAGAGGTGGCAGAGCTGAAAAGGAGTGACACAGCAGAACCTACCCCAGGGCAGCCTCGTTCGGAGCCCATCCTTCTTACACACCTGCCCTGCTGGCTTCTGGCTGCAGGTGAGAAGCAAGCTACGCGATTTAGGTCTACGTTTAGACAACAGAGCACTACAGCCAAAGTGACAGTCCATGTCACGGTCATAATAATAACCCGTGGTCCACATTAGGCGATGTACCATCACAAACCCGAAGGGCACATAATACTTAACACTGAACAAGCTGAGAGAAGGAGGGGAGACCGAAAACGAAAACAGTCCAGAAAGAATAAAGCAATCCTGACAACTGATAGATCATGAAGGTATTAGTTAACCTTTTTCCAAGGATATCAGATGTGTTAGCACCAAGAATGACCAAAGGATCTCCTTTCCATTCAGGAGAATTCGAGTCCCAAATCCAACAATCGGGACAACAAAGGGGGTCACAGAATACCCTGTTCTGCAGGCTCCTTCCTTTACATAAGACGTATATTTACCTAAAAGGTTTCGGACAAGTTCCTGGACACAGCCCTGGCGAAGGTCCCCCCAGGTCCTGAAGTCCTCGTAAGGTCATGTTTGTGAGAGACCAGAAATCACATTCCTAACCACATTCCATGCTCTACGGGAGAAATGAAAAATGGCCCAGCCTCTCAGTGGATAATGAACGAGTGACATGATTTACTGTGACCCGGCACTTTGCATTTGTGATGTGGAGTTGAAGCAGATTTCACGGAGGGAATGTCCGAGATG
The DNA here is from genome assembly GCF_059928025.1 of Delphinapterus leucas. Classification (NCBI taxonomy): domain Eukaryota; kingdom Metazoa; phylum Chordata; class Mammalia; order Artiodactyla; family Monodontidae; genus Delphinapterus; species Delphinapterus leucas. The sequence goes on from NC_143140.1 coordinate 13,856,850, forward strand.
TCAGAGGTGGCACCGGCTGACAGAAGAGTAGCGTCTTCTTACTGAGAGCCAGGGGAGGAGCCACAGGGACTGAACTAGGGTCCACCTCTGACCTTCATCTACCTCAAAACGCAGAAGTGCATTTGTTACGTTAATAATAGTACCAATAGCTAACATTTCTTGAGCACCTACTATAGCCGGAAACTGTCCTAAGCGCTCCACGTGGATTGATTTTTCTTTAATTCTCAGAATTAGCCTCTCCGGGAGGTGTGATTATTGACTATTATCACTCTTTCGTAAGTGAGGAAACAGGCACTGGGCAGTCAAGAACTTGCCCGATGTCATAAAGCTAGTAAGTGAGAGTCAGGATTGGAGCCCAGATGTCTGATTTATGGAACCCACACTCCCAAGAGTCCACTTTCAGAGGGCTCACTTTAGAGGCGGAATGGCCCTAAAAGCTCTTGTTCAGGGACTTGATGGATTTGGGAAACTGTCATCTGAGTACGTTTAGGTGTAGACAAGGGGATGTGAGCTGACCCAAAACCAAAGCCCCAGCTCAGCTGGTGCCTCAAGGAGAATGCTAAATATGGACCCTTTGAGCCTGTGTGGTAAAGCACCGAGGAGACTGCACGCTTCAGAAATCTGGCCTTAATTTTTTCAAGAATAATCTGTAACTCCGATTTTTCACTAAATAATGTCAAATATCCTCTCAATGAAAATGTAACAAAAGCACAGAAAAAGAAAGACCAGATTTCCAAGTGGTACCAGGAAGGGAGGGGCAAGGGCTGGCAAACGGCAGAAAGGAAACGGAAAAGGGCAGGTTTCGGGGTCCTGAACTGGGGAGCCCACGAAGCTTTTTAAGAAATCAGATTTAAGTATTAATTCCAAGACCAGCTGCAACAAATCGAACCATTGTCATAAAGGAAATGCAATGAGGGCCAGGCAGAGATGCCAGAGATGCCTTGCCCTACCTTACCACTCGCAGCACAGATGACAGGTGTGCTAAAAAGCAAACCTGTGGAGCCCCCTGGGGCAGAGCAAGGGCCCCGGAGCACCAGGCAAGCCCGAGGTGAGGCATAACGCGCCCCCTCGTGGCATCCCGGGACACTGCACAAATCCAAGCTGGTCTTTCTCGATCTTCCCATTTTTAAACTCAAAATGGGGTTTATGAACAGATTTTTAAAAAATAAGAGTCACCAGAAATGATCATGTATTTCTGTAAAGGAAAATCGTGCTAATAGTGCAAGTTGCTGATCCAAGAACTGTTATTTGTCAACCAAATGCGCAAAGGAGAAATTGTCAGTCTCTCCTATAAATACATAGATAACTAAGTAAATGGTACAGACGATATTTTATCAGCTTTCAAACCTCCTATTCCTACCATTGATAAAGGAGAAGCGCACTCGGTAAATTCTGTTTTCCTTTTCTCTCTTCTAAACATCCATCAATGAATCCAGACTTTATTGTTTACTAAAATCTTCTTGTCTGGGTCCCACTGAACTCCAACCAGGTTTTCTGTCCTTTTCCAATCATAAAGGCTTCCTTTTCCAATCACAAAAATTCATCAGTTTGTGAAAACATCTCGACAGCCCGTGAATCACCGTTTTAGAAAGGCAGTGTTTGAGCTATCTCCAAATGCATTTTTTAAAAATTCTTTTAAATGAGAAAGCCAAACCCAGGAGCAATGCAATGGATAATTAGAAAGCAATGATGCTTCAGGCTGCAATTATAGCCACAATCGGCTATGTAAGCCTCCGGCAGAATTAGAAAATGATCATTTCTTTTGCTAGATTTCCCTCAACGAAGTTTTCCAAATCCACTGTGGGAGTGTGGGGCACCCCCCTGCACAAGCCCCCCTCCCTGGACTGGTGTCCCCAGAGCTTTGGGGCCCTTCCTGAGCCCTGGCCCAGCAGTGATCAGAGCATTTGCTGGGAGACTGCAGGCCATTCATGCTCTTCAACTGAACTGGCTTTCGGCCCGCGAGGCTGCTTCTGTGGTTGGACCTGGCAGTCATTCCCAACGTGCAGCAGCCTGGACTCTGGCCACAGAGTAGCCAGTGTGTAAAGAGAACAGACGGCCAGTGAGAGGACCCGGGCTCTCACACAGAGGCCTCTTTGTCACCTCGGTCGACCCAGCTGGGATGCGTCCTTGGGCATGACTTTCGTGAGTAGGAATGTTTCAGGTTTATTTATTTGGGGATGTGGGCCTCTGGAGGGTCTGGATGTTTGAAGGAGAAGCTTTTAGAATAAGATGTCAGTTACTCCCCATGCGTCACGAATAGCTGAAGACGTGGACTCGTTTTCCTGCTGCTCTGACTTTTTGGTTTAAAGGAAAAGAAGAGGGAACTCTCAACTGGGCTAGAAGTGGACAGGACCCCATTCATTCAGAATTTTATAATGAGTGCATTGTGGTTGGACCTTGACACTATTTTTTAAAGTACTTATTCAAGAAAGTAATATTTCAGGGAGGGAGACGCAAGAGGGAAGAGATATGGGAACATATGTATAGGTATAACTGATTCACTTTGTTATAAAGCAGAAACTAACACACCATTGTAAAGCAATTATACTCTAATAAAGATGTAAAAAAAAAAAGAAAGTAATATTTCAAGCCCTGACATGTATTTTCTCTCAAAGAATACAGACGTGATTTACAGACTATTTAACTCCTCATTAAAGTTGGTTCTGAAAGATCCACGCCAGCCGTCACTGCACATCACATGATAAACAGAGGTAAACAAAGAGCAGTTCTTTAAAATGTGATCCAATTCAGACCACCCACTGGCTGCCAAGTTCCCACCTCATCCTGTTTATTCTTACCTGGGAGACCTGAAGTCCCGGGCAAACCTTTGGGACCTCTTCCTGGGGGGCCACGATCACCTCTTTCCCCCATGTCACCTGCGTTTCATTAGAGAAATGTTATTTTTCTATATGTCTATAAAAATAAAGTTCCATATTTTTAAACTTAAAGCAAAGCCTACATTCAGAAACCAAAAAGTAGGAAGTTGCCACAATGTAGGTCGTAGTAAGTATGTAGCAAGGCAAAAATCAAGTTAATTATATTGAGATCTAAGAGGGAAAAAAATCAAATGATCATATCTGTAGATGCTGGAAAGATATTTGACAATTAAACATGCATCCCTGATACAACAGTCAATAAAATAAGACTCAGACTATTTCCTTAACATGATAGAGTATATCTATCTCAGCACTGAAGCTGGCATAATGCTTAACGAGAAACACAGAGCAGCTTCATTATAGTCAGAACATTACAAAGATGCCCACTTTATCATTATTATTTATTATTTGGTTTGAGCCATCCCTAGTTTCAGATGATATGACTGCTTATCTTAAACCCTAGAAAATCAACTCAAAATCTACTAAAAGCAATAAAAGAATTCAGTAAAGTAGCAAGGTACGAAATACATGGAAATCAATCATTTTCATATATACAAACAACAATCAGTGATAAGATGTAGTGAACAAAGATCCCACTTGTAATAGCAACTAAATTATCAAATAACTAGGAAAATAAGTTTAATCAGAAATATGCAGATCCAACATGAAAACAGATCCCATCTGTAACAGCAACTAACTTACTAAATAACTAGGAATAAGTTTAATCAGAAATATGCAAATCCAACATGAAAAAAAATTGAACAGAAGATTGAAAACGATCTAAATATCCATTAAAGGGGTTAAATACACTATGGTACTTCCACAGAGCAGAATACTATGCACAGGTGAAGAAGAACCAGAAAGGTCTTTGAAATGATCCCCAAGATATTGTTAAGTGAAAAAAGCAAGGCCCAGATCACTTACTAATGGACAGCATGATTTGTTGTTAAAAGGATGTAGGGAAAATAAATATATTCATAGATCCTTTATAGCATCACTGGTAAGGGTATGTAGGAAACTAATAATAGAGATTCCCTAATGAGAAGGATAAAGGAAACCAGACAGATGGGAGACAGGGGTGGGAGAGACACTCTTCACTAAATATCTTTTTAGACATTTTAATTTCTTGAACAATGTAAATTTAGTATCACCAAAAATAAATTAATGAAGTTGCAAAATTTAAAGTGTGTTGTCATCAGTGCCTCCATTTCACTTCTCATTATTTATAGGGAATGTACTTTGGATTGCAACCAACCATGTGTGTTTGCAAGACAGTTGATTGAATTCGGGGATTCGGCAGCCACAGAACAAAGTTACATGAATTATCCTGGCCCTGCAGAGACCAAACTTAGAAACTTGGCCTCATTAACAAGATGACCTAATACCTTAGTTAACTGGTCCTAAATGACGTGTGCCGCTTCTGGTACAAGACCAGTCCTACTATCCCATTGGTACAGTAGTATATTATTATTTCACTACATTGTTACAAGACGCAATAGCATTTTGCAACAAATTCTATACATAATCACTTTTTCCAAATATTCGCCCAACCTCATTGAATATCGACAGGTTTGTTACAATTTAAAAAACAAAGTCACAAGTGCACAACAAAAATAGGAAGAATATCTATACAACCATCTGTGCATTTGTCAAATAGTCAAAAATCTCAAATTGTGACATGAATGTTTAAAAGTTACCATACTTTAACTTTAGCTGTGAATGTCCTTATGTGAACATTTTTATGGTGAATCAACTACATTTTGAAATCAATTTAAATTTTATAGATACTGTGAAAGGATGTACAGCTCAGCTTGAACTCATACATAAACTAGTTGTTTCTTACACTCATCGTCAGTATGGCCTTACTGTATTAGGAAGATATGACAATTAGCATTTTTAAAACTAACAGCTTAAGCTCTCTTGTTAACTTAGCAATTTAAATGTGTCACCTCGTAATTTTTGAGGCTGGCAGTGAGAATGTGCCACATTTTCTGAAGACACGAGATGAAGATTATAAATTAAAATGCAACTTTCACAGCGATAGTGACAGTTAAGCGCGCTCTAGCATGAAGCCGCACCAACTTCAAAATGTTGTTTGCAAGGAATAAGACCGCGGTCTCTTTAAAAGGACTATTTTATATATCAATATATGTTACCAAACGTATAGGAAAAGACGGAAATAAAGGGCGAAGTGATGTGAAATTTCCGGAGAGATATGAAAACTCTTAAGGAAAACAATGGTAATTCTAGAACTGAAAAGTACAAGACCTGAAAGTAAAAATTCATTGGATGGGATTGCCTGCATATTTGGATACTGCAGAATAAAGGGAATACAGACAGCATGGTGACAGTAATAAACAGCATTTTATGATACATAGAATAACATTTTCTCCAAATTAAAAAAAAGACCTCTGTCTTAACTTTGAAACTGGTTTTTGGTGATCAGTCATGGGAAAACACATTTTCGACGAGCCCCGGGACAGAGCCACACTGCAACCTGCAGCGGCCGTCGTGTGTCAGCTCTGCTACCCCCAGGGTTAATCTACTTCTTCAAACACTGGTCACGTCTTCCTTCAAGACATAGGAAACCTGGCTCAGGGAACTAAAGTCCACCTTTGTTAGCCTATTGTCAGAAAAGACATATAAAAAGCTTGTAAAATAAGCTTTGGATAAGGTATGAAGAGAATAAGCAGTTTGATTCAAAACAGAGTTGGGGAAACTAGAGAAGTTCTCATTGCTCCAAAATTGCTCTCAATTTCAGCTGTTTGGAAGCTATAATTGATGCTCTACCTCCAGGTGAGCAGATTAATAACAGAAAAGGTGAGTCTCAGATATGCCCAGCGTACTTTCCCCAGCCTTCGTTAACACAGGGACACGTCTGCTTGACCCACACTAGAAGATCTAAAAATACACACAGCCTTCCTCAAAGGGAATTAAAATAAACAAACCACGAACATTTACAAAGAGTATTTATGACATGAAAGACTGACTTAATTCTAAGTAAAGTGGACCCAGGGCCAGTCAGGTGCCTTTCGCGTTTCTGCTCAAGCATCACATGAAATGAACACACAGCTCTAATGTGTTTGTGTAAAAGTGTGCAAAACATGTCGGTGAAAACCAAAAAATACACAGACATGATGGAAGCTTTCAGTACGGTCTGAGGCTTTTTTCTACTAGCTCCTGTTAAAAATGTTCCACTGTGTTTTTCAAAGTAACTTTTTAGGAAGAAAACAGTGATTTGATTAAGACATAGCCTGAACTATTAAAAGCTTTAGTAAAACTTATTTGTTTTAATAAAACTTATCTACATAGGAATTTCTCTGGAAAAAGACCCTCAGAGCAACTCTATGGCAAACCAAGGCTTCCACCATCCCTTCTTTGTTAAGCATGAAAACAAAAAAGCAACAGGTGACAATGAAACACGTCTCTTCTCCGATTGGTGGAACAGTTAAGTTTCAAATGGTGATGTGTTTATTCTCAAGGAAAATTTGTTTTACTACCTTTGGGTAGTAGCACACTATGTGTTTTCTACTAAGTAGGGCTGCTAATGTATGTGGTGGACAAGAAAGGTCAAGTCCAATTACCTAAAACCATACATCTCCAAATGTATGACAGCAGCAACTGAAATAGAAAATCTGATTATTCCTTTCTGCCCACACCCCAAATCTTAAGAAGTAGAACTCAGAGGAGATGCTGCTTTAAAGGAACCCAATGCCAAGAAAGGTATGGAGGAGGGCGGGGTGAGAAAGCTCTTTAGAAAAAAGAAAAGAACTATCTCACTTCTAGATTATAGGCTATGTCATAAACACCACAGAAAAAATAGGAGGAAGCCCCTTATAACATCAAACTCTGCTTGATGAATGAACTTAGTGCCAGAGACATTTCTCAGGTTCCAAATATAGGAATATATTTTTCTTCCCTTCAAAATAAGGTTCACTGCGGGAGTCAACCCAGCGCAACCCAGACACAATTCCACACTGTGATTCCCAGCTTCCCAGAAAGTGTCCAGATCATGTCACCTTTGTTTCCAGAGCTTCTCAGCCCTGATTGCTTGTTCAGATAACCTGGGGAATATTTTCAAAGCCTGGGGCCTAGACCAAGTCAATCAAAATCTCTGGGCACGGGACCCAGACGTGAGCAGTGTTTAAAGCTCCTTGGGTCAGTCCCATGTGGAGCCCAGGCTGGAGAAGGCAGCCCTCAGCAGGCTCTCCTGGTGGAGCAAGTACACAGACATTTTCCTGTCTTAGGAAATAAGATGGGACTTCAGGAGCGGGCTCTTACTAACTCAAAGTCAAGATCAGCCCCAAATATGGAGACTTCCTTTTGGCCAGAGAAAACAGGGCTGTGATCCTCTTAGCCCTACAAGGTGGTCCTTCCCTGGGAAGGCGGGACCTTGCCTGTAGGGTAAGGACCACCCTACACTTGTGCATTTCCACTGCGGGCCCCTCTCCAGAGTTGCTGACTCAGGGGGTCTCTGGTGATGTTGATGCTGCAGGGACCACTCTTTCGGAACCGTTGTACTTTAGTTCACTTCAGTGAACTCACCAAGGCAGAGAAGTTATCCGTGGGCTGGGGCACAACAGGGCGAGCTCAGCCAGCAGTCCGCCCACAGCAAGGAGTTCCCTAGAATGGTTTACGGAGCGAACGGGGCCCGACCACAGGGAGAGCACCTCCGCTATGTATTCCTGAATGCAAGCTCAAAGCAGGACCAAGATGAATGAATGGCTAAGGGGTTCTTTCAGAGAAGAGGTCCAGATCTCTTTAAGGTGAACTCGGAGCTCTCTCCATATGATTTTGTCCAGCCTCCAAAAACATGGAAATCGTGTCAGATTTACAGGAGGCCCCAATTAGGGCTCTTTTTTTTTTTTTTTTTTTAACACGCAGCTCTGCACATGCCAAAAAAACAAAAAACGTAATTAACAACACTGTTCCAGCTGAGAGTGTCGTGAACCAAACACATCAGGCATTCATCTACAGATCCCGAAAGGCATCTTGTTTGACCTCTGACCGTTAGCACCATAATATTTATCCCTAACTGGAGCACCACTGCCTAAAAAACAAAAGTCCCTCTCTTGTTCTTGTTGCCACATTTTTCTGAAGTTCCCCAGAGAGCTGTCAGTCACTTATCATGATGCAGAAACTCTGCACTTTTAGTCCCTTCTGTCGATTATCCCAGGCCCACCAGCCCCCATGCTGACATACTCACCTCATCTAGCAAACACCATCAGAGGCAGCCAGTTCTTCTGCAAATCCTGCAGAATACCTAACACACTCACAATCCTGCTGGCCTACAAAATACTGGTTTCCAGGGCTTAACTTGCTTTAAATAAAAGGAGAAGAAACAAACTCCCTCACACCCTCTCACATGTTAAGTAAGGAATAAAGTTGTACCTCAGAGCCGGAAAAAAAAAAAACAAAAAAACAGCAAAACTGATATCCAACGTCACTCTTTAAAAGAAGAGGGAGGCGGCTTTGATGCATGCTGTGATTTTTCTGATGTCCTGCTAACAAATTTTGTTACTTGAAGTAACAGATAACATTCAAGGGCCAGTTGCCATCTTAGAAGAGTTCTACAATGATATTAAGGTCTCAAAAAAAAAAACTTTAAAGATCCTTTACCAGATCCTGTAAAGTTTACCTTGAACTATGATTAAAGCAGTGTAACTGTAAAAGATTGGTACCAAAAGTCAAGGGACCTTAATTCCAGTATTGGGTCTACTGTCGTCACACACCAAGGCCAAGAAAATATCAAACGATAGTTTTCTAATCTTTACCATCACCACAGTAAAAGAGAACAATCCATCTTCTTGTCTCCTAGATACCTGGCACTTTAGGACAAGTGAATCCATCTGAAAAAAAGCCAGTGTGTGTTCCTGGTTCCACATGGACAAAATGCCTTACCTTTCGCTCCCCTCAAACCAAGAGCCCCGGGGGGGCCTTTCATGCCCGGGAGGCCTCGAAGTCCCATCTGGCCTGGGAAACCGTTCTCTCCAGGGGGGCCTGGGGGACCAGGGGGGCCAGGCCGCCCGGGGAGGCCCGAGGCTCCGGAGTCCGGACGCTTGAGACTTGCAGCCATCTCAGCAAAATGCTCTAAAAGATAATAAACAAAACAGTCCAGGTGAGTCAGAAATATGAAAGTGATTCGAACGAAAAAAGAACTATTTCAAGTGCCTTTTTTCTAAATGTGTCACCAGAGCTTCAAAACTGCTGGTGAGGCCTGAATAAAGCTGGGTCATTGTCCACGGGCTTTCTGCCAGGAGGTTTCACTGGTGCTGCTTTGTTCAGCCCTCCCTGGATGGACCCTGCTGCTCTGAGACGAGGGGATAAAAGACCTTAAACTTCAGGGCTGAGCGGTGTCCAAAGAGATGAGTGTGTCACCTGAACCTGGCTGGTTACCTGAAAACCCGGGACGAAAAGAAAGTGAGCTTCTCAACACAGGAAGAAGTGGACACCCAGAAGCTTCTCAAATGCAAGGACATTGTCCAGAATTAGTACTGAGATACCGTTTGAGACCTAGGCTCACGTTTTTAGTTTGAAGATATTAAGTATTATGAAATACCCTGAGGATTCATGACTTTCTATTAATTCTCCTTCTCAAAAGTTTTTTCACGCTTGGAAGAGACACCAGACATTAAAGAAAGCCTGCTTCTTAGAAATGGTCACTGCCTGTCTTAAAAACTCATAACTGTGTATAGGCTCTTTCAGGAAGCATTAAATAGATTAAGAAACATCCACCAAAACCATGGAGAACAAAACATTTTCCCATTAAAATAGGGGAAATATTTTAGTGTGATTTTTTTTTTAATTTAGGGTGTGAAGGAGAAAATGAATTGGAAACACATTTCTCAACAAGATTTTTAAATTGTTCAAATGCAGGTATCCTAAGTTGGCCTTATTTAAGTGAGAGTTAACATAAAGTCATAATTTTCTCAACACTTAATGTTTAAACTGGAAATATCCTTTCAAGATAAGATGTCTGCGATATTGGTTTTCAAATATAGAGGGGACCATTTCATTCTGAAAAACTCTATGATTCTACTAGACAAATTATACTATCTCCTGAACACACAAAAGATGAGTGCTTCTTCATGATAGAATTGGTTCCAACCAGAATCAAATAAAAAATAGCAATCACCATAGGCTTCTTATGGGCAGAAGTCTGCCAGTTACTTCTCATATAATCTATAGAGAGAGCCTAGGTCAGTGCCAGGTACACACCAAGTGGTAGGATATTAAGAGGGGAAAGAGCCTGAGAATTTGTGTTCCAAAGGGGGGAAAAAAGGTGTCTGTATCTATGTGTGTGTGTGTGTGTGTGTGTGTGTGTGTGTGCATGCTTTCTTGTAAATTAACCACATTGGCAAAAAAAAAAAAAAAAAAAAAATCCTGGCGAGCCCAGAAAGGTACTATTTTTCCTTGAGGCTCTAAGCTATTGCACATGGCGACAAATTGTACAGAACAGACGTGAAATTACTAGTATTCAAAGTCCCCCGCCTTTAAAGCACACAAAACGTCAAGCGGCGATGATTTATTTACCTCGAATGACTCGCATGCAAACCTGCTTAATGTGCTGATCGGTGGGTGCTCTGCCCTGGGACAGAAAAGACAAAAGCCAGTTCGTACACGGAACCACAAAGAGGACATTGTTCAATGGTAAACCGACAGGCTGGGCAAGGAAACAGGTGGCTGGAACCAGAAGAGCTGGCCCCATGCTGCTGAGGAGCTGAGGTCTGGCCCTACCCCCGCGCTCCCTCCCTCCTGGGATGGAGTCTCCAAAGGGAAACCCCAGGGGCTGCCCAGCACTCACGGGAGGGCCCTGGATCCCAGGCAGGCCGGTGGCGCCCTGTTCTCCCTGCACGCCTCGCGGGCCAGGGGGTCCTTGTGGTCCTTCCACCCCAGGAAGCCCCCGGCTTCCTTCCGGTCCCCTCAAGCCAGGCTCCCCAGGACTACCTGCCTGGAACACAGGGGCGCACTGTTAGTCCAGGCTAGACACAAGGAATGCGTCTGCTTCATGTTAATACAAGCGCTGCAGTGAAATTGTGGGTTTACTTACGTTCTGTCTCCCAAGCCGTGTTTGCTCAGAGCTTACAAAGCCTCAAGGTAAACACACGTAATGCCACACAGCAGCTCTCCAATCTCTTAGAATTCCAGTTCAAGTAAACGTTTTAAAGATCTTTCTTTGGGGTATAGTTATTATTTCAAAATATTAATGGGAAGAATATATTTTAAAACCACATTCTTCACACTTTAAGTCACTTCTAAGAGCACGTTAACTTTTAATAAAACGTGTTAACTTTTTCTGGCCACAGAAAGGCCACTGAGTTCACAAGACATGTCACCTTCTATATCACCAATATAGAAAGCATAAAATAAAGATATTTCCAAGAACATAAGTTATTTAGCCTTTATAACATTCTTTGGAGAGTTTGAAGAAGCCAGATGTATCCAGGAATTATAAAATACTAACATAAAACTAAATCAATGCATTTAAAATGCCAGAACAAGAAAAGTGAGTCCATAGTTTATCTAAGTATTGAGGAAGTTAAAAATCTAAACATTAAAGATGTTAAAAATAAACTAATTATTTCCTTGGCACGAAAGCATATACCAATTAAATTTTTCTTCTGAAAGCAGACCACTAAAAGTATCTTTAAAGTCCTCATCTACAAAAACTGCTTTAAAGAGAGACTAAATTAATTCACTTTTTCTTAAACTACCTCTGGTGGAATTTGTGGCAAAGTAGTTTCAGTGGACTGCTGTTTTCAGAATAAAAACGAGAAGATAAATGCACAGGAGACATTGAGGGAACACCACTGCTCAAGATCTGAATGTTCATAAAGCAGCTCAATCCTGCTTCTTTTTCATATGCAACATTTATCTAGGAAAAGCCAACTTGTTCAAAAAGCTCAAATGTTTTAAACTGAAGAAATAAAGGTGATGAAGCAAGGCTTTCACTAGACACATCTAAAGAAAGTTCACGGAGTGTGCTTTATACACAAAAAAATTGATATTCACCTTAGTCAACCTGTCAAAATTGCCTCTATGAAGAAATTATGGCTTAAAAGATTTCCAGAGTCAGGGTCAAGGGGGAAAGCTAAGCACGTGTTATGGAACAAAGGTTGGGGAACTGTCGGGTGACGGGTATGCAAGACCATAGCAACTTCTAAAAAAAACCCGGAGGAGAAGCCAAAATGAATTCAGAATGCGCTAAACAGCTGGTGGAAGAAAAAGGAGGCCAAATCAGAGTGTATTACCTTGCTGGCAACATCTGAAATTTTGCTAGAACAAGAAGCAGGGCATTTTTGATGAAGAGATCAAGGGCCAACATGACCAGGACGTCACAAGGGCCCTGGGTCTTTGGGAAAGAATTCCTCACTTGAGGAGGGATACGCTGATGTAGAAACCAGCGTGCAGACCTCACCCGCTTACCAGCTTTGTCTTGCTGAAATCACTGAGAAATGGAAAAGCTTTTCTGTTAGTAACTCTGTCCCCTGATTCTGGGACGGTACACTTCAATTTCATCTGTATTACTTGGGTAATGTCAGGAAAGACAGGGGTAGGAAGGGAGGTGATGGATCAAGAGCTAATTCCTAGTATTATATCCAAATTTAAATGAAATTAACTCATTTTCACACCTGCATTGTCCATCCACTTTTTTCTTTTATAACTTGAATTCTCACCTTTGAACATTACTGATTATTTCTAGACAGTGAAGGAGGATTTCCATTACCAAATTCTATCAAGGTTTACTCTTTACATTGTTCTCAATCCTAAACGACTTCTGTCAAAGATTCTTAGGCATAAAGATGTTATTTGAAGCTTGAGACTGTCACATGGTGTTTAAAGGCAGTATGTAAACAGGTAAGATAATATAATGTAACAATTTCCATCTCAGTGCTGTGTGAAGAGCCCAGGGCAGGGCACTGTAACCAAGGCTGGATGGGTCCTCCCGGAGAAAGCTGAGCTGAGGATGGGGTTAAAGCTCAGGTAGGAGGTGCTATTCTAAGGAAAGAGAAAGAGTGTCTAGGACTAGAAGAAGCCCACGAGGCATTAAACAGCATGTGCCAAGCAAAAAGAACCACAGACAGACGACGTTCCAGAGAGGTCGGAGATGAGGCTGGTGAGGCTCATCGAAGGCTTTGTATACATTTGCTAAGAGTCTGAATTATTCTATAAAATGTTATTCTTAAAGGGTTTTAAGCAGAGGAGGAATAGATAGTGGGCTTTATCTTTTCATCTAGATGACATTGGCTGTCACAAGGATAACACATTGGACCAGGACAGAGAGAAGTCAGGGGCGGGGATTCCAGAAACAAGAAGACTTGGAGATTCATGGAAACTGGTGATAGATGCACTTGAGATTGAAGTCTGAGCTTCCTCCTTTCTGCTTGTATTATCTTAAATTTCTTATTTTATTAGATGTGCGTTCCTTTCAAATTAGCAAGCCATTCTAGATTTGCTATTAATTGGTTCTATAATTCTGAATACATCTAATCTCTAAGGACATCAGTTTCGTTTCTGTAAAATGATAAATTGAATGAGATGGTTATTTTCTCGCTCTAATAATTATCTGTATTTTCTTAGGTATCGTGCCTACATCTTACTTCCCCAACGAGAACACACAGAAGATTAAGAAAATTGCTGAAATATTTGCAATGCTATGACTGACAACGAAATTCACTTATGTTCTTGTCACTGCAAAGCACAGGTCGGTTCTTATAAAATAAACCATTTGTGGAAGAAATTACGACGTATATTCAGTGAGCCACTTTAATGTGAAAAAAGAACCCTTCCTTTAGAGTGATTAGGTCAAAAGGCAGTTCCATTTACAGTTGTGAGGTTTTTTCTTTGGACTAATCCACTACTTAGAGAATAAATGTAGGTGTTAATTTCCCTAAAGGTAAATCCTTTTAGAATTGAATTTTCTAGAATGCTTTCATAAAGCAGAGCATTGCATTTTCTATAGCTTTATTCATATTTTTATTTTTTATACCGTTACTGTTCATTATACTTACAGATCCCTTTGGGCCAGGTAATCCTATATCTCCCTAAATCAATAAAACAAAATTATATTAGAACAATGTTTACTAAGAACTCTAAAAAGCTTATCATGCTGCCAAACTCAATAGAAAACCATGAACAGAACCATGACACCACAGAAAAAAATTAGATTCACAATTTGGATTCTGGTCCCCTCCCGGCCTTTGGCTAACTTGTCTGTTAAATAATAGGGTTGAATCACAGCTCCCCAAGGCTGCATTCAGATTTAAAATGCTAGGTGTGGAGAACTGAAATGTGCAAGTCAAAAGGCATTAAGCTAGCATGCTGTTATAAAACATAATAGACATTTAAACCAGATGACTTCATTTCTGAAACTCTAACAATATTTTTAAACTCATCCCCAAAAGTCTATCAAACCAAATATGCATGCTCTTATGCTTAAAAAAAAAACCTTGACTATCTCCCACCACTAGTTCTAGGTATGAATTCAGCTCATCTTAGCACGTCAGTGCATGTCCACTACAAAACAGGACGACTTAAAACATCCCCTTAAGGACCTCCCTGGAGGTCCAGTGGTTAAGACTCCACGCTTCCAACACAGGGGGCACGGGTTCGATCCCTCGTAGGGGAGCTAAGATCCCACAAGCTGCACAGTGTGGCCAAAAATAAATAAACAAAAATTTAAAAATAAATAAATTAAGAAATAAAACATCCTCTTAGCTTATAAAATGAACACTTTCAACAGAAAATAAAATTGAAATCCCCCTTTTTCTAATTTACTTAATAGTTAGGAAGCTTTGCCTCATTCAGATGTTAACTGAAATCCTAAAACTCTGAATAAAACACTATCAGCATTTTCTCCTGTACTAAAAGCTCTCTGAAACCGTTTTCTGAGAATTCTGTCACGCACACACCCCCCAAAGGACCAATCATAAGTTTCCACACGAGGTCCTGTTACATTGTGTCATAACCATAAAGGATGCGCCAGCAGACCTAGCAGTGCTGTGGAGGTGATGACTTGCTCTCCTCCCCGCCTTCCTGGAGATTTAGCAGAAGGCTCCCCTGGACCTGGAATCACTTCTCTGGAGGGTCTTAGACTCCAAAAGGCCGTGGAGAATACCCGCAGTCAAACTCGGGAGCCTCAACTCTCTAACTACAATAATCTATAATACAAACTATAATAAAGCTTTAATTTTGTTTCCGTGATGGGCACTATTCATAGACTTGTCTACAGCCACGTAAGAATCACCTTGAATGTCTACATTGAAAACCACAAGAAAACATGCCCTCCGTAAGGAACGCTTTGTCCTCCCAACACTTAAGGCCACGTCTATCGATGTTGCCGTGTTTCCCCTCCACTTTACTTGATCTTGGGTGTGATTCTCGGGGGTTGTTTTTTAGCTTATGTAAGAAACATATTACCTTTAAAGAAGTCAGCAAGGATAGCAAGGTCAGAGAAAAGAAAAAGTACGTATGTTTCTAATACAGTCCAAAATCAGTGAGTCTCCATCAATAACCGGAAAAAAAAGGGTCTTACCAGTTCACCCCTTTCTCCCAGTTCTCCCTCTTCACCAGAGGCACCCTAAAAGTTAAAAGTCACATTTTTTAAGTTCTTAGTTCCTTGGCTCAATTTTAACCAGTCAGCATTGAGAAGTATTCAAAAGTCCCTGCAGTGCCCCCAAGATCATGCAGAAATATGAAATGATCTCAGTGGTTTTCCTATCTAGCTGTCAGGGGCTTGTCCAACCCAGAAAACAGCCCAGAGAAAAGCCAGAAGGTGAAGTTGAGTTTCTGCTAAAGGTAAGGATTAATGACTATAGTCAGCAATTTTATAATTAGGTAATACTTAAAAAGGGTTCTTAGAGTTGAGAAAAAAACAAACAAGCAAACAAAAAAACACCAGGGCAAGGACTAACTCTAATTCACATGCATTGTTTATTTGCTAAGGTCTTGGTAAAGAAAAAACAAAACATTATGATGCGGCTATGGGAGGCCTCATCAGACTGGAGTAAACCAATCTGTTGCGTAAGAGAGACAGGGCCATTCTTTTCAAAGGAAGGACAATGTGTATTCTTGAAGGCAGAGCCGTCATTCGCTCCGGCTTATTAAAATGGTAGATAAGGCTACAGACCAAATTAAACCCTGCGTTTCACTCACTATGAAGTACATTGAGCCTCCACATTTTACCCACACCGCAGGTCAGCCAGTGCCCCCTGCTGGTAAGGCACATTAAGTGCTGCATTTCACACATGGCACCTACCTGTTCACCCTTTGGACCAGGTTCACCAACTACGCCCTGTAATGAATAAAATATACTTTTTCAGTGTTTTGAGGTTTTTAACTATATAATTTCAAACGAACCAACTCCCCTTACTGGGCTGGTGAATAGGAACAAGTATGAATAATCCCTATCACCTCACCACCTAGCAAGAGTCAGGTCAGACCTGGAGAAACTGACAGTTGTCCAAAAAAAGTCACTGGCAACCTGAAGTGCCCTCTAATCACATCCATGTAAAATGTAACTAGTAGGACTGGAAGTTTAGAACTAAATAGGATGTGTGATTACAGCTGAAATTTTTACTTTACTCAGCTTTTATTTTTCCCTTCTGATAAATTACTATATTAATAGATTTTTTTGTTTGTTTCTTAATCTCAACTCTCAGTAATTTATCTTTCTTGATAGCTCTCTATGGTAATTTCTAGAAAAATTCTCCATTGGGCCAAAAGCGACCTTGGTTTCTCAACATAGTAGAAATCACCCTTCCAAATAAGGAACTTTCTGGACAGCTAGGTATCTTACCCTGTCACCTTTCATTCCAGGAAGTCCAGGGGGGCCAGGCAAGCCGGGGAAGCCAGGTCTGCCGAGAGAACCCTGAAAGGCAAACACAGAGTCCCCAGAACCACTGCTACCGCAACTTTGAAAGCACATAAGCCAGACACAACCTTGGGTGTGTGGACTCCTGTCTAGAATAAATGTGCTGTGTTGGCTTAACTCTGCTTCTCAAATTTGTCACTCTCCCAACTCCCAGGAGAAGAGACCCAGTCCCCCCCCCGGACTCCATCCCACCTCTGAGGTCCCCAGTGCCAGGGCTAGCACCCCTTCCCAACAGTGGGCTCTTTGAGCTGAGTCCCCGCCTCGCTGGCTGTGTAAACAAGCAAGGCTGGAGAAGTAAAAGGGCGGCATTCACGCACTCGCTCTCCAAGTCCAAGAACAACCAGGAGCCAAATGTAGCACTTTGTATCTCTCCCAGTTTTCGAATAAATGCTACAAGCCACACTGATTAAAATACCCTTTAAGGGTCTCCTAGATTTAATTTGAAATTCCTCATTTACATTTTCACACATTCACATAGGAATAGAAGTCAAGTAAGGATGATGCAATTACCCTTTGTAAATTATTTTTCTCTCCTTGCTTCTTTTAAAAGACATATTGTGTTTTGTACGAAGCAAATAAACTGCGGGACCAGAATTATTACTTACCAGTTTACCTGGTAGTCCTGGGGGTCCTACTGGTCCTTCTTCACCTCTACTGCCCTAGAAACACACAAACATGATGGTCAACCAGACAGTCTGCCGAAATGCAAATGTTTAATCACTATTTCAATGAAGTAACATGCTACCTAGGTTTTTGTTTAAATATAAAGGTCACCAAAGTATTCTCCCCATCTTCAACTGAAGGCAGAGACCTTTATATTAAATGCCTGCAGCCTCGTCAGTGTCCATCCTGAGTTCTAACAGTCCTAACGCTGTTCGTTGTGAACACAGGCTGTTCCATGGACATCATACCTGATACATCTACAAGAAATGGCAATTAGGAGTTTTCAGCATCTACTTCACCATCCAAATTAGATTATGGTGATTTGTGTACATGATTTATCCTCTCATTTAGACTACATGTTCTTGAGGTATAGGTATAGTAAAATTTTGAATTCCACATAAATGTGTAAAACACAGAGTAAATTTCAGGTCTACAGTACATTTTAAAGCAGCATCTGGGAAGTGATCTTGAACCTCGAAAGAGTGAAAAAGACACAGGACAGAGATGTTCGCCCTCAAATTACTACTGTAACTTCAGAAAGACATAAATAGTAGAAATGTATAAAGTTTCTGAAAAAGTCTTTGTTCTACTCATTCTAAACATGTCTTAAAAGATTAAATAGACTTTGGAAAGTACAATTTATAATGTAGATGCACCAAAAGCAACACTCTCATTTCATTTTGTGAGCCAATATCAATTTATTTGAAACTCGAAGCCCTTTGAGAAAAGGAAACACCACGAACTCTTCAATTTCTTTCTCTGAGAACTTCATACACTTTTATGCAGTCTGACAGAAGCTTGTTTCATTTCTAACTCAAGTTCAACTAAGCTGAACACTGAGGTTGCTGGATAAATAATCACATTTCCTGGATGGTGTACACAAAATGAAGGCAGTCTTTTGAGTTTGTTTTTCTTTAAAATGACATGACAACTTCATATTAATGTTTAATATTTATAAGTGCTTCTGATAAGATTATCCTGATCTGACCCATATGTTATTCATTCATCTATAAAAAGAACAGAATGTCAAGATCTATAAACCTTCTGCATTTTCAGTTGCTCTAGAGGACTGAGAATTGTATGCCAAATTACAAGTTTCTAGCTATAATTTCATATGACTTACAGGTGATTTAAACAAAATACTCTTAAATGCTTTTCAAAAACTTTTATATGAAGGTTCTGTCTAATGCATGAGTTTGAATAATACATTGGTAGGTAACCCTTGTGAGCAGCTTGGAAGCCAGAAGCAGTACCCCATGTGGACAGATGTTAGAAGGATATATTGATAAGTCAGGTGAAAACCAGCCCTTATGATAGATTCTTCTATGTGTCTCTACACATAAAGATGGGGTTTCACTCCATTAATATGACCCAGTACTTCCAAGTTCAAGATAGATTTTCTTCAGTACATCTGCTCTGCTGGCATTTTCAAATTATTTCTGAACTGCATCCTGATTGAGATCCTAAATGTCATTGAGATAAAATGACTTTAATTCACAGAACGATTAACAGTCATTGGTGGGAAACATAATTAATCGTGTCAGAAAGGGAAAGGAAAGTTCTCGACACAACCTCAAGCATTCATGTCTAAATAAATGAACCATTATTCCGTCTTATCCAAAACAAAGATGATTAATATACTCTTCTCCTCTTCCACAAACCAAAAGGCTAAATGAAAATAAAGGACTCTATAACCTTTCATTTACTTTTGGAGAGATTAATTATCTTTTCAGTCAAAGACAAAGATTTTCTCTGCTGGAATCTTATTTTCTCTGTCTTTCATGCGCTCTCATTATTCAGTTCAGAAGTCTTTTCCAAGCCCCGGCAGCCCTTGGTAATACCTACGAACGGCTCAGAACCCAGTCTACGCAGCCTGCTCTGCTGACCTATAGCCATGACAGGGCAACACACGTAGGACCGGGGGAGGGATGGGTGAAATTACGGGCATTCACTTTTCTGTCCCTGCACAAATAGACAACATGTGGGTCCTCATTTTCATTTCACGTCTAGCTTATAAATCCTTGGCTATTCTGAACTTAGGTATTTCTATAGAAATCATCCCACTGTGCGAAAAGGTAATGTTTATTTTCACAAGGACCAAACAGCTACCAAAAAAAAAAAAAAGGGCAAGATTTTCTCATGGCCATTCTTATGATTTCTATGTGTTCTAAAAACATGCATATTCTTCCTCTAAGTTCTTTAATTTCACCTGTAACTAAGATGAACGTGAGAAATTGAGATATAAATAGTAATCTCTAAAAAAACACAGGTTAAACTAAACACATCCTGCAGGGAGCAATTCACCCTAACCTGGTAACAACAAGAGTGCTAAAAAAATGATAAATCTCTTCTGTTTCAACAGCTATGGTGAAACCACATTCTCAGATGTGGGCCAGGAAGGCTGGTGGGGAAATGGCTCTTCTGTCCCATGGCTGATATTTACAAACCTCTTGACAGAAGTTATGGGTTTTAACAAGAGAATTGGAAGGAACCAGATAAAAAGGCAACATCCTGCCACTGAAAATGCGAAGACCATAAGAAAATGCTCTATTTTTCTCTTGGGTGCTCTGTGCCACCATATTTATCTCCAACATGTTAAGACACATCTTCCAATTCGTCCCTATCTAAGAAGCCAATCAAGGCTTAAAGAAAAGAAAAGATGCAGCCCCTCTACCAATGATTCCGAACCCTGGCTGTGCATCAGGATCCCCTGAGGAGGTTTTAGAAATACATTTCACTGGTGTCTTCACCACCCCACCTCCTCTCTCCCTTCCGCATTCCACCCCTCTCCCCCAGGTCCTGATTCTGTAGGTCTGGGGTAAGACCCAGGAAATTACTGGGGCTTGTGTTCTGTTCGTTTGTCTTCACCAGCTTGACTTAGATTCTTGTTAAATGCTCACTGCGACAGCTCCATAAATACTAAAATTTGCTAAATGTGTTTTGTGCCGTTAGAATTTGCCAGGCTAACTTCAAATAAAAACATGCAGCGGGGCTTCCCTGGTGGCCAGTGGTTGAGAGTCCGCCTGCCGATGCAGGGGACGCGGGTTAATGCCCCGGTCTGGGAAGATCCCACATGCCGTGGAGCGGCTAAGCCCGTGAGCCATGGCCGCTGAACCTGCGCGTCCGGAGCCTGTGCTCCGCAACGGGAGAGGCCACAACAGTGAGAGGCCCGCGTACCGCAAAAAAAAAAAAAAAACAAACAAACATGCAGCGGAACCTTGACATTGGAGGCATTAGAGGGTGGAAATGGGGACCTGGACACTAAGCCCCAAGGCCAGGTCTGAAGTTTGGCTCCGCCAGGCACCAGCTGACTCCAGGCAGGCAACTCAACCCCTGTGTGCCTCCGTCTCCTCATCTGTAAAATGGGCTTTGGGGAGGATTGAGTAGATACATGAAGTACTTAGAACAACGTCCAGCTCATAGTAAGCACTGCAGACGTGCTAGTTATTATGTTTATCCAAGGAATAAAGACATCAGTCAAAATGATGGTTTTCAATCAAATGTTCCATTAAATGTTCTTTTTGCTTCAAATCTTCCAAATTTCTTTAAAAGCATGAGTTATGCTTGGAAAAAACAAGTCTTTAGTCCTCATTTCTCGAGTTTCTGTCAGATCACTAAGAAGGCGCCTTTTTTATAAAGAAATCCTAGCAGCTGTTCTGTAAAACTCATTTTAATAAATACAAATACTTCAACATGGAAGTCTCCCTTTCAAAATGGAACTATTAGACTTCTAAAATACCACCAAAAAATGCGTTTTATCATACCTGGGTTGTCATAATTATTTTACCAAAAAAAAATGGACTTTACTCCACTGTGCTCTAGATTGTGGTGGTGGTTGTATTTGCCTGATAACCCCAAATGCTAACTAGATGAATAACAAACATTATCCTTAGTACCTTGCCAGTTTCAGAACTGGGAAATTATAAATCACTATGCTCAGTCTGCAGTACGCCCTAAATGCCTCTTTCTGGCAAAAAGGATGTTCAACCCAGAAGATGAGTTATGACTGCTAAAGACCGCTGCTTTTACAAACCCATTTTCATATTAACATTGGCAGATCATATTAGTCCTACTACAGGGATGATTTTTAGGCTTGCCACAGAATTTTTTTTTTTTTTTTTGCGGTACGCGGGCGTCTCACTGTTGTGGCCTCTCCCGTTGCGGAGCACAGGCTCCGGACGCGCAGGCTCAGTGGCCATGGCTCACGGGCCCAGCCGCTCCGCGGCACGTGGGATCTTCCCGGACCGGGGCACGAGCCCGCGTCCCCTGCATCGGCAGGCGGACTCTCAACCACTGCGCCACCAGGGAAGCCCCACAGAAATATTTTTTAAGATTCATTCAATTTTACAACATTGTGTACTTTGTATTTCTCTCCAGTGTAGGTTTAAATATCCCCTCACACAGAAGCAGATGACAATCTGTTTACACTATAACCATCACAGCTGCTTCACGAAGTGTTGACTGGGAGACTATTCCAGAGCCTGATGGGGTAGGAAGGTAGCTTAGGTCGCTCAACTGCACAGCATGTGGGACCTCTGTGCCGAAGCTGCTGGTGATGGGGTCAGGTTAGAAGACTTCAAGAGAGAGGAGACAGGCTTCCACGTTCCACGGGTGTATAGTCTTCAGAAAACTGGGGGTAGATCGGTGTGGCACTCATCCCAGTCGAAATCACGAGAGCAGAGCAAACACAACTAACTCAACAAAAGCCCTGGCAAGTTCTGGGAAGCCTGGAAGAGGAAGCCGGACCGGAGCGACTACACGATGGGACCAAATCAGAGGCCCCAGCCACCTGCTGGCTCTAAACCAGGAGTCACCCAGACGCATGTGTAAACACAGGGGAATGTGACAGAGAAAGCCGGAAGCACAAGCCAAGTGGTAAAGATACGTGCTCATACGTAATCCCTAGAGATGCCAAAACTCCAATATTTTTTTGCCGTGGCGTTGGCGAAAGTTGATGGAACAATGGTGAGGAAAGGGGAGAATTTAATTTCAAAGACAGACTACAGTTAACCTTGATTCTTTCACAGGACACATTAGAAATAGGTTTCATTCCTTCTACTCAGCTTCTCAATTGAAGATTTGCAGGAAGAACTGATCAACCTTGTGGGGAATAGGTGACAATGTGTGAATTTACCAAGAAAATGAATTTAATGATGGAAAATGAAAGAACAAATGTATCTTTCAGTAAGTACATTTGGTGTAAAAACTCTGATCCAGAACTATAGTATTTATAACCACACGTGATACTCTTCTGAAAAATTTATAGTAGGTGAAAAGTCAATTATGAACAGAGGCAGCATAGCGAGATTTACTGTACCTCCCATCCAATGCATTTCAAGGAATATTTATTGAGCACGACCTTACGGCAGGCCCCGAGGAAAGAGATGTAGGGAACACAAATGTGGATCAGACATGTTCCTGACTTCCTGCAGTTTCCACACCACAGGGCAAAAAGGGACCAAGGGTTACAGGTTCAGAATAAGGAGAGATCACTTCTATCTGGGGGGTAGGGCGTCATCAGAGATGGTTCCATTGCAGAATTAACACCTCAGTTGTATCTAGGAGGGCACGTGGGATGTCCAGTCAGAGAAACAGAGGAAAAAGCCATCTCAGTTGCAGGGCATCACGAAGAAAACAGGCAGTCTGAGAAGTGCAGAGTGTTCGGGAATTAGCATGAAGTCTAGCTTGGCTGGAACACAGGCTCTTAGCAAGGCAGAAACGGGAAGTAAAACTAGGGGATAAACAGACTTCAGGCTTTCCTTTATTGTCAGTGGAAATCCACTGAAGATTTTTTAATGAAGAAGAGAAATGATGCTGGATGCTGTACTTTGCAAAGACCAATATGGAGGCACGTGCAGACTTGGAGCCCTACCGTTCCCCAGGCATTTACGTTTGTCACCAGGACTGCGGGGACACGGCTGGAGTTCTAGATGCAGGACACCCTGCGATGTGCAAGAGTCCTGGAGAACGGAGAGCTATCCCAGCCAGAATACCAAGAGTACCCTGCTGCGAGCCGCAGTAGAAGGAAAGATGGGAGCAGGGAAGGCAAATCAGGAAATGGCTGCAACAATCAAGCAGCAGTGAACCACCTGAGCCAGGGGGTGGACGTGGGCTTAGAAAGAAGAGTCAGACAGGAGGCTTTAGAGAGGACGTGGTAGGATGAGCAGGTCCACCCGGGGACAGGAACGTGATGGTGAAGAAACACCAAGGCTTTGAGCCTCGGTGACGGCAACAGTGGGAAGAACGCGGACGCTTACAGAAACTAACAAGCAAAACCGGAATCAGGCCCAAAACCCTGCGCAGGCATAACTTCCTCGGATCCGCCGCCCTCCCGTGAGCGAAGTCAACACCGCCTCCACCGCACGCCATCGCTTCCGAAGGCCGGCCTCGAGTCCTGAGCTGGGGATGGGCCGAGCCCACTGCACCCGTGCGGCTTGTGCCCCGTGCCTGGCCCTGCCATCAGCAGGGGGACCTGCAACTGTACTGCTTTCTGCTCTATAACGTGTGCACGAGATGAAATAGGCAATTTTCTCAAAGCTCCAGCACCCTTCCTCCACACCGTTCAGTCTTTCTGTTGCTTCAGAAATAGGATGCAGCTATGACCTCACTGCTCTGACAGACAGTCGAGGGAAAGTATTGGACACCGCCTGGTACTGGTCAGCTGACGAACAGCGGTGAGAAGTGGGAAAACTCCACTCTCCACTCTCATATCGCGAGACACCTGGGATATTTCACTTTTCCGAAGCGTGAAAATCCTCACTCAACATACTCAAGAGATGCTCTTTAGAAAGTAACAATGATATTTGGGAACGTCTCTGTGTTCTCACTTGGAGTTCTTTGTGTTACCCAGCAGGCTTTGAAGATAAGAACTTAAAATCAAGACCAGGGAGACTTTTTTTAAAGTTAAATTTGAGTGCACCATGTTTCATTTCCAAATCAGTTTCTCTCTAAGGGTTAAAGTGTATCTAGTGAGAAACTATACATAGCTATATTTGCTGCAAAATAGACACATTTACAAATTCACACTAAAAGAAGTCTGGCAGGTTCTCAAAAGATTAAAATAGAGTTATCACACGACCCAGCAATTCCCCTCGTAGGTATGTACTCAAGAGAAATGAAACAAGTCAACACAAAAACTTGTAGAAAAATGTCCACAGCAGCATTAATCATAATGGCCAAAAAGTGGAAACAACCCCCATGCCCATCGATGCATGAATGGATGAATAAAATGTGGTACATCCATACAATTGAATACTATTTGGCAATAAAAAGGAATGAAGTACTGATACATGGTACAGCATAGAAGAACCTTGAAACATTATGCTAAGTGAGAGAAGCCAATCATTAAAAAACCCACATACTGCATGATTCCATTTATATGAAATTTCCAGAATGGGCAAATCTATAGAAAGTGGATGAGTGGTTTCCCAGGTTTGAGAGGACTGGGTGGGTGGGTGGGTGGGGGCGGGGAAATGTTGAATTGCAAGTGGATCCAGAGTTTCTTTTTGAGGTGATGAAAATGTTTTAAAGTGGACTGTGGTGACGATTGCACAATTCTGCAAATGTACTAAAACTCAGTGGATTGTATACTTTAAATGGGTGAATTATATAGTATGTGAATTATACCTCAATAAGGTTGTTTTTTTTAATCACACTAAAATATTTCCTACATCATGGGATGAGAGCAGAAAGGGTCAACATGTTTTTTTTTAAATACTTCATTTTTGTTTCTACTTTCTAGGGGAAAGAAAGCATATTGTATATCTAAGTAGCATTCCTGTTCCATTGTTTATCTGGATTATCACATGTTAAAACGTCTGAAGGCATTCCTGGATGAGTTAATGGATGAATGAATAAAGGAAGGAAGGGAGGGAGGGAGGGAGGGAGAGGCGGGAAGGAAGACCCAGCAAAGCCTGGGGAAGGCACTTTGGGAGGGGTCCACAGAAAAGGAATACTCACAGGGAGGCCCCGAGGTCCTCGGGGTCCCACCTCTCCTGGTGGCCCCTGGCGGCCCTGTTATAAGGAAGGCAGGTAAAGAAAAAGTTAAACTCCCTAATCCTTTGCTTAGTGATTACAACAGATTACAAGGTATGAAAAGGTAACCTATGGCAACTTACCGGTTTGCCTGAATTCCCCAGTTGACCGGGCTTCCCTGGAGCACCTGTGTTACCCTGAAGGCAAAATACAATATTTAGAGTAATTCAGGCAGTAAATAAGCGTAATAATCAACCTGTCTTACCCAGACTGGGTATTTCTTACACTTAAATAGCATTACTTTCCTGATTTTACATTGAGATGTAAACTCTCTTTCTTGGTGGGTACATCAAAGTTCTTTAGATTTAGGTTAGGATACTGTTTTGTCACTTCCAGAGGCATAATATAGATGTCAAAAATGTTTAAAAGCGAAGGTCAGATGTCCAAAAATGAAGGTCTTTAGACAGACAAGAATAAGAGAGGATTTTTCTTTCTTTACAATATTAATTATATATGTCTTTCTTCATCATTTCCACCTCTAATACAGTTCTTGGAGACTTTTTATTGATACCTGACGTTGACACCATTAAAATTGTAAAAGGTCATGCCAACATGAGGAAATAAGGGATGTGCCAGCAAGCTCCAGGGAAAGCAGGTGTCTGGGATCCCACCCCACCATCAGTTGCTCATGGTCTACTTCCTAGGGCACATCTCTGCTCAAGACTCCATGAGTCACTACGATCGGAGGCCTGGAGCCATGTAATCTAATAGTAATCAATTTCTACGTTATTCACAGTTTATCTATTTTATTTAAAGTAACGCTATATTTTATCCCTTTAACTTTTTCTTTCAACTGTTGTCCTTAAGTGCTAGAATATAAGCACTTAAAACTGATCATTATGTGAACAAAATGCTTAATATCTTTTAGCTTAAGATAAATCATCTTAATAATATATGCACTGACAATTTCTATGGCTTAATATCGTCCTCACAGTAAGTCGTAAAGAGCAAATCAAACTTTCCCTGTTTTACACTGGCAGAGGATGACTCTTTCAAGAAGGCAGTCTGATCAGCAATGCTTTGTCAAAGTACTATTTCTGCAGCTGGGAAAGAGATTAGCTTCTGAAGCCTTAAGGCCTTCTTGATTTCTCCTTAAGGTCAAACATATAAAAGGCAGGTTGGAAATATATAAAATGATAAATAAAATATATTAGTAAAAGAATAAAGAAATAGAGAAAAATATTAACTACAAAGTTTTCATCTTTTACCTTTTCACCGGCAACACCCTTTGCGCCAGGAATTCCAGGTATACCCTGAAAGCATGCACACAGAACTTAGGCTTAATCACCTCCTCTGAGAATCCGTGAGATGCCAAGCCCACTGCATACTGCCGAGGGGCTGGGGGCATCGTGACAACCTCAAAGCTTTAGAGGGAGATCCTTCCTAGTTCCCCAGTTTGAACAGTTATAGGCCTACCCACAGTGTAGAAGGCAACTTTACTGTAACTGGCTTGTTATGTCTGAATACCCTTACAGCAAATTCTAGCTCTAAACTAAAGTTACTTTTCAAGGATGAACTTCCAAATTAGAATCCTATTTTCAGATCAACAGGAGCTCTTCCTGGCATGATTTCATGTGTGGAATACAAAGCAAGGACCTATCAAAAACTCTAAGCCTTAAGTAGAAAAAGAGAATGGCAGGAGAATGCTGGGTCTGAGATTTGGTGCCACTGGGAGGCCTGATTTCTCTGATTATTTTAAGGTGTCAGATATCATAATAAACCGAGGGCAGCCCTCATCATTACCAAGTATCCCTTTTAACTTGAAATAATTGCCTCCAAAGGGCCAAGAATACACGTGGTATAACCCACGTGAACTTCCAGCCACATTAATGCAGGAAAACACCAACTTGAATAATTCAAAATAGCACACGATCAAACGATGAAATCGTATTATCTCACATTGTTCCCTGAACATCCTCTCAACCTCTTATGGCTCAACCCTGGTACAAGAGCTTCAGAACTGGTTAAAAGTAGGAGGAAGTATAAAGCCTGGACCACAGCTCAGGTTTAGTGAAACGATATAAGGAAGGTTTAGTGAACTCTAGAGAGAGGAGGGATGCAAAATATAAAGTTAAAGCTCAGTGTGGCTACCAGAGAAATAACTAGTTATTCAGAGAAAAAGTACAGAAATGTCAATGTAAAACTGTAAAAATATAAAATGAAAGCATCATTTCTTCTCCAGAACTTATCAAATTACATACATAACATGTTTCTCCCCCAAGTGCATATATTCAAAATATGTATATAAACCAATCAACATTTAAATATTCAAATACTTACAGGTAACCCCTGCAACCCTGCTTCCCCAGGAGGTCCAGGTTTCCCTAGTTCACCCTGAAAAAAATTTTTGTTGAATCTGTATGAACTGCTGTCCTTCTTTTAAGAAAAGGAAAGACCAAGACCTTCTAAGTAAAAGGAGTATCCGCACAGCTGACCTTACGTGCACTTTCATAGCATGACCCAGTTCAGGGTGGGGAGATGGGATAGGACTTAGGACAGAAATGCAATCAGAATACGTTAATTTCCTTCTGCCTACTCTCATCAATGGGGCAATTTTACTGACTTTCTGAAACCAAGCAAACAAACATTCTATTCTAATAATTTTTTTTTATTGAAGTGTGGTTGATTTAGAATGTTGTGTTAATTTCTGCTGTACAGCAAAGTGACTCAGTTATACACATAGATACATTCTTTTCATTATTCTTTTCCATTATGGTTTATCTCAGGACACTGGATATAGTCCCTTGTGCTATACAGTAGGACCTTGTTGTTTATCCATCCTATATATAATAGTTTGCATTTGCTAATCCCAACCCCCCAGTCCGTCCCTCCCCAAACTCCTCCCCCTTGGCAACCACAAGTCTGTTCTCTATGTCTGTGAGTCTGTTTTGTGTTTTGCAGATAGGTTCATTTGTGCCATGTTTTAGATTCCACTTGTAATTGATATCATACGGTATTTGTCTTTCTCTTTCTGACTTCTAATAAGTATCTTGAACTGACACTTGATTAAAAAATTAGAAGGAGGAAAAAGTCAAAACCAGCTCAATAAAAGTCCCGGTGACGTAGTAATGAAAACCCTGTGCTTGGCTGGCCCCGGGCAGGGACAACTCCACCACCTTTAGACTAAATCACACAGCTACCTTTGTTCCCGGCATTCCAGGTATCCCGTCCCGGCCATCCACACCTGGCAAGCCCTAAAGACGCACAAAGAAGCACACTGTCTCTTAGAAACACATTCTTCTTCCCTTCGTCACTTTCTAAAGTTTTATTAAAATAATCACTTTGAAAAATGGGCTTGATGACTACAGCTCACGTACCGTGTCGCCCTTGGGCCCAGGGAGACCAGGAATTCCTCGAGAACCTTGAGCCCCCTGCAGGGTAGAAGGGAGAAGACAGGCAAGACACAATCAATTACCACGTGTACTTAGGTCACATCAAAGAGACCAGCACAACCTGCATGCTCGCAGTGATTAACGCGAATTCGAACTCACTCTGTCTCCCTTGGGACCTGTTTCTCCTAGAGGTCCTCGCCGCCCTTGATCACCCTGTATGAAAATAAAATTGCGTTTAAGTAAGCAAAAGTAACTTTTTGATAGACTTTCGAAATTATAAAACACCATCTACGTTACCTTACTATTGCCCTTTCATCCCAATGGCTTTGCTCTATCGTGGATGCCTCAAGAAATCTTTTTATAAAAATTATATTGTCCTCAAAATTGATATTACCATAAAGATAATTGAGACGTACATGTCTATTGATTTCATTGTAAAGGCATAATGCTCTGTGCTCTTTGGATGAATAAGTATAATAAAATTAAGGTCCACACTGCAGGTAACCTTGACATCAGTAACTATATCTACACATCCTCTAGCCTCATTGACTATCGTGGTGGGTTGAGGTTTGGACGAGTTGCCAACCTTTTCTCCATATTACTTACTCCCCCAGTCAATAATAATGATTTCTGTCACAATTACCCAGCTAATGTTGATATATGGTACAGGCGGTAATAGATGAGAAGAGGTGTCTTCCTAAAATATAGCTTTGGTTGAATTGCTTAACTGCTCTGAAACCTCAAATGGCTTCCTGTTGCTACTGGATCACTTCGGATCGCCCAGATTGGCATCAAACACTCTCCATCACGTGCTTCGACCTTATCTATTCAAATTCATCTTCTCAAAAGGAGCTCTCCACCCAGGCCGTGCCAGCCCTAAGGCAGCACACACCCCCATCACCCCAACAGGGCTTCTTCCCACCTGTGCCCCGCCTCCCCCCCCAGCACGGCTTTGCAGGCCCTCCTTCCTCTCAGGCCCGCTTGGTGCATTACCTCCACCACATGCTCTGGAGGTTGATCTTAAAATGTTATCCTTCAGTTACATTCTGTCCTTCCCACTGGACCTTGATAGTTGGAAATTCTATTTTACTATACCTTTTCTTCTTTTCAATGTGGTGTGAGAGATATTAATGAACAGCTCTTTGGTTTATTTACTTCCAAAACAGGTGTGAGGCAGTCCACAATAAGGACACGTGTGCACATGGCCGTCAGAATATCAAATAATGAGATCAGAAATCACAGGAGAGAAAAATGACAGAACTACCCAAGAACTTCAAGTGAGAGAGTTTCTGTGGCTCTAAGCACCCCAGCAACCAAAGCAAAAGGAAAACGCAGCAAAAGCATAAAAACTTAACAATTTGACTGTACTTATGAGAAAAACAAAACCCATAACAAGTCAGAAGAACATTTCTCTGTACAAAAAAGAGATGCCTGTCTTAATTTTAAAATTTTAAATAAATATAGAAACTATTGCCCATTTTTCCACCTTATTCACACGTAAAGACACTTGCAAACACATACGTACATATAGCAAAAAAAACCTATCATTGATCATTGCGAAAAAATCTATCAGTGGATCCCATGAAAGGAAAACTACTCACAGGTGCACCAGGGAGACCTTGTGGTCCGGGTTCTCCATCTAAGCCCCGAGCGCCCTGGAAATAAACGAGACAAAGAAATGAACTTGAGATCAGCCATGTATGCTAAAGGGCACACCAGTCTTTCTAAAGAACTTCAATAGCCAGATAAAAAGGAGGTTTTGTGTTTTGTAATATATACTCTATTCATCAGTGAACCCGAGGAGTATTTAATCAGAAAGCTCAGGTGTTAAAACACTGGTTTACATTCTCTCATCCCACCAAAAGCACCTACACCCAATCTTTGATACCACCCTGAATATTTTAAGTTAACAAACACTGAGTCCATTCCTGATTGCTGATATGAGCTACCTGTTTAGAGAACTTGGCAAGCCTATTGGAAAAGGTTTGGTCATCACACTCCAGGGTTCTCAGGATCCCTACAGGGATTCATTGATGGTGAAGACCAAGGGGCCACCCAAATAGTAGCTGCTGGGGACTCCGCAGCCACCACACCAGTGGGAGGGGTTTCTGGGACTCGAGATCCCCACCCAGACCTAGAATCAGGAGTCCAGCCGTGTGATTCAGGGCAACGAATTGTAATAAGGATTTAAGCATCCCCTCTTCCATCCTGGATAGATGGCAGGTTCAGTATGCGTAAAGTAATTGATCTATTTTCTCCACAACAGATTTACCCTGCTGAGTGATGGTGGCTAAAAACTACAGAGCTTCATAAATCTAATCATCGTGAAACTATCTCTGTCTTTGTTATCTATTGCACCTATCGCCTCCCTATTTTCATTATAAGGATCAAAATGTGATTTGAAAACAAAAATATGGGGGTTTTAGCGCTCTCTACATATGCTACATGACAAGACACACTCCCCTGTTTAAAGCTTCTTCTCATCTACCAGGGGAACGAGAAGACAGATGGGCACCTGAAGTGAACAAGCCATCTCCTGATGAACAGGCTTGAGAGGAGGAGATGATAAAAGAAACGGAAAACAGTCAAAAGGGTATTGGGTAGATGTCAGGCCAAGAAAACCAGGTGGACGGTGTCTGCAGTAAGAATTAAAAATTAGAAAACCTTTGCTAGAAGGTTCAGACGTGGGTAGAATCAAAGAAAGAAGCAGAGGCACCACAGAGCCTTGAAAGTCTCTGATCCCTAAAACTAGAATAACAGCAGAAGGCGTTCTCCTTCCACCAGTGAAGAAGAGGTTTGGGAGACCTGAAAAAGCCCTTGAAGTCGTCACTCACATTGCCTGGTGGAAGGAGAGCCAGCCTTCGAGTTATAGAAATGGCTCGGACGCTGCCCGTCTCTCTCCCTTTCTCTCTCTCTCTCTCTCTCTTATTGCTGTTCAGCACCAGCTCAGACCCAAACTGCTGTTACTAGGTAACCACCCCGCAGGTCTGAATTCACCGGAAGAGCTTTTTTCTTTTTAATGAAAGTAATTTGACAAAAATCAGAGGAAATGAGAAATTTTGAAAACTACCAAGTAGCAAAATACCTCAAATAAAGAGCATATCAAGAACAGTAATTGGTTTCAAAGTGAGGGTCACGTATTTTAGGAAGTGATTTAAACCCAGAAAAAGCAAAAGCCTGTGTATCAGCAACTTCAAAATAAATGGGATTTATTTTTTAATAACAGAAGAGCACACACAGAATGTTACTTAAGGAAACATGAGTACAGAAATGCAAAATATGTTTTTAAAAATACAGTGTTTTTAGAAAAAAAACCGCATTCTATAGGAAACAGAAGAGGGAGATGGGCACAATGAGAAAACCTAGACAGACAGAGAAAGTGGCTGAAAAAATGAAATTGATGGAATTATTCATGAAGCAATTCCTTCGATCCACAAAAATGTGCATCTATTTTTTAAAAAGGTTGAATTTCATTTACTGAGCACCTACAATGTGCCCGTTCTCCTTGTCTGGTTGCTAATGAAAGACTCTGTGCTTCTGTGCAGAACAACATGAATTAGCCTCAGAGGTTCTGCAGAGGGTGAGGCGAGGGTCAGGAGGGGTGGTGGGCAAAGAGCCCCGTTTTTAATTTTCTGGAGCCTACAAATGGGCTTTCCTAACAAACTTTCTACAAAGTGCTGACCATTTCCTTAACATCTGAGAGAAGCTAGACATGCCCCCTCCACTCATACACACACACACACACACACACACACACACACAGAGCAAGAAAAATATTTCTGAGCTCATCATGAACGTTCAAGCTTGCGTTGTTATTGCTTCTTCTATTCACTCAGACAAGCCATCCCTGCCCTGCCCTGACCTGCCCACCAAGGGCAACGCATCATCCTCCACTCCACCTCTCCATCCTCCCCTGCTTTTGCGGGGCACTCCAGGTACTGTGTCAGTGTTATCAGTGTCAACTACTGATAAAGACAACAGATTAAGCGAAACAGCCCTGCTCACTCCTATTTACCCAAAATAATTTAAAATATATAATAATAACAAGTATCCTGTGTATGACTCATTTCTAT
Organism: Delphinapterus leucas; assembly: GCF_059928025.1. Taxonomy (NCBI): domain Eukaryota; kingdom Metazoa; phylum Chordata; class Mammalia; order Artiodactyla; family Monodontidae; genus Delphinapterus; species Delphinapterus leucas. The sequence continues at coordinate 13,889,701 of NC_143140.1, forward strand.
CATCTACGTTTATAACAGAAAGTAAGGACCCAATCGAACATCTACAAAGCACCAAATAAGAAATAAAAAGTGACGTTGTTAAAGATAAGAGGTTATTTGAAATGGCCCCAGACCTAAACATTTATGCATTTTGGTAGTGTATCATCACCATCATCATCTTACTTTTTCCCCTTTGGCCCCAGCTATGCCAGTGATGCCTCTCGAACCTTGGGCTCCCTGGAAATGTAAAAAAGAGAAGTAAATTCTTTTAGTTGAAGCACACATTCTTTGATGTCATCACAAAAGCTGATCGAGAAGGATGTTATCATAACCAAAGGTAACACTGAGAAAAAGTGACATTATATTGCAGACAAACTTTCCTGGTTTCGAAGAAAAATCCAAAAGGAATTCTTCTGATGTCAAAACCCTTTTTAAGAATTCTGAAGACTTACACAAATCTGGAATCGGAACAATGACTGATGGCAAAAGAGTAAGTATCATTAGCATCAGAGAATCTTGCTAAAGCCTTTGACTTTTAACTCACACAGAACACGCTGCCACTTTTGCCTCCTTCGTGGTTTGTAACGTGGTTACGGGTCACATGATCGTGATTTTAAACTTTGGACTAATTTTTCCCCACCAGTGTGTGCCATCCAAGGCAATAGGTTCCCAGGCAGCCCACAAAAGCTTCTTCCTATAAGTGTAGCTGGGGTCTCCATCATTCACTTGCCATCACGCTACGTTACGCCATTTCTACGATAAAAGGCATTGTGAATTCCAATTTGGGGCAGGAGGAAGCCATCTCCTCCCTTCTCGGGCACAGGAGTGCGTAATCCTCAAAATGAGGGTGCAGGGTGTCGATCCTTCAACACTGAGTGTTGTCATTCTTGACTGTCTGGACCCACAGCAGCAGGGCTCCAGAAACAGATGCCGTAGAGATGCTCCCTGGGGAGAAGCAGCGGGCAGACGCCCCATCAGGAAAGCGGGGTAGCCACTTCCGGGCAACTTGCTAACTGTCCACAATGGCTTAGGATAAAGTAGCTCTAGGCCAGTCATTTCCCCGTGCTCTCACTGGAGAAAAGGGGGCATCTCCAACTGTCTGTTTTACATCCAGGTCAGTCCCGGTTCTCTGTAGATCAGTTAGGAATGGCCTGAAATACACATGGCCAGGGTGATCCAGTCAGGACACAAAGTGAGATCTGGCCAAATCAGAATAAAGCCACTCATTCTTGTGGGGCTTATTTTCTGACTCTGAAGGTAATTCAAAAAAGAATTCCAGAAATATTTGGGTCAATAGCAGAGACATGAGAATGACATGTGTTGTCTCCCGAGCTCGTGCATAAGTGTTCCAAAAAGCATACTTTTTACAAATCTTGCATTCCTTGACAGATGCTGTATATTTAAAAGATGAAAAACTGTGAATTTTACAGAAATATTTTGGCATATCCTCTCCCAAACCCCAGAAGTTCAGCAAGCAGTAATGATATCCTCCAAAGACCACCAGGGTCCCACAACATAGTTAAATATGTTTCTAAAAATACTTCACCGGAGGTCCTTGAGCTCCAACCTGTCCAATTCCGCCCTGGTCTCCTTCTTCACCCTGAAAAAACAGAGAGAAGGGCACCAAATGCTAATCCAGCAAATGGACACTGAAATGGGCTCGGTCTAACTTGGCACGTGGTAAGTTCATCTGGCATCTCCTGAATTAGTCTACTATACTTGCTTAAATTATTTTATATGAGTAGTCCATATTAATTGCAGAACATTCGGAAAATAGAGATGCATATAAATAAAGTCACCCAAATCTCACCTTTCCACTATAAACACCAGTAACATTTTGGATGCTATCCTTTCAAAGCTTTTCTAAAGAGAGAGAGAGGAGGGGAGGGAAAGAGGAAGAGGGGGAGAGAGGGGGGGAGTGTATGCATTCATGTTCTAAGTATGTGTGTTGTGGGTGTATTATTAAGAAAGTGTGGTCACACTATGCAAACTTTTCCTTAAACTATAATATTTTAAATTATGATTTTCATTTTAACTTTTTCATTATAGTTTTTGTACCATGCACAGTTTTTTTTTTAAAAATTGTACTTAAATCTAAATCTGTCTTTTCTTCCATGGCTTCTACCTTTGATGGTGCTCGGAAAAGCCTTCTCTGACACCCCCAAAATACATAAATATTCATCTATATTTTTCTTCTAGTAATTTTATAGTTCATTTCTTACATAGAAATTTTTAATTATCATTAATTTATGTAAATATAGAGTAGAAATCTTTTTTTTTTCCTGATAACTGGCACTCTATCCAATATCATTTATTGAATAACAGATTCTCTCCACCCAGGCTGAAAAATTCATCTTTAATGTATGTTAAATTGATAAATATACTTGTTTCTGGACTTCCTTCCTATTCAGCTATACTGAATCATACTGCTGTATGATGTTGTCAATACCATAACGTTTTAATTATCGAAATTCTATAATACATTTTAATCTCAGGTTGGGAGAATTCCTTTACCCTTATTTTTCATTTATAGTTACTCTTATTTTCAGATTTTCTTAAATGTTTACCCTTCCACATGAACTTTGGAATTGTTGGGCGGATCTTCACAAAAACACTGCTTGCTTTGTATTAGGACTTCATTAAATTAATAGATTATAGAGAGAGAGTTAGAATCTTCACAATACTGAGTCTTTCCATCTCAGAACTCAGTGTATCTTCATATTTAGTCAAAACGTTTTCTTTTTCTTTCCACCAATAAAGTTTTGTTCTTTTCATTTTGTTGAATACTTCTTAAGTTTGTTCTAAAGTATTTTGACTACCTGGTGGCTATTGCCAATGGAATCTTCTTCCATTATGTTTTTTAACTAATTATTGGTTTAACTTTTTGATACTAATTTTATAATCTCTGATATACTTTAAAATGTTAGGATATTCTAAACAGAAATCCAACTACTGTTTCTTACAGAAAGATTACTTTATGGACTCTGGGAAAAAAGTTATTTTCTCTCTGACAAAGGTTTTACTTTTCACAATAGGTATACTGTTTTACATTTTCTGTGGTAATGAATGACTTAAATTGTGAAATTCATCATGAGAAACATTCTTAGTTTTTGATATTTGTTCATAATGGTAGATTAAAATCCAGTTCTATTGTTTATTACATGCTTCAATTCACCCATTTTCTTACTCCACATGCTATACTTTATACATAAGAGATTTTTGCACACAAACACACACATACACACACACCCACAAAGAAATACAAAAAATTTAGTAGCAGTGTTAATATAGAACATTTGGGCATCTAGTGCAAAGAACTAGGCTATACCTAAATAATTTACACTTGATTTTTGAATGAACTCTGAGAGTCTTACATAGTGGATCTTTGTCTCATAAGTATATTCAGATTACATTCCGTCAGAACATAAGATTGACAGTGGAGGGAGATGGTCCTAATGGGAAAGCCAGTGAATAAGCTAGTTTATGGAGCGGATAATCAACACATGTGTATGATTAAATACTACTTGTATTTCCCCATGTAAGTACAAAAACAACAGTGATTGTAATTTTTCATTAGCAGGTTTTGGGGTATTTTCCCATAGATTCTTGATAAACCTTGGAGTAATGTATTTGACTGAAATATTTCACCAGCAGATGAATCGCACACAATAACTAATCAATAACCACAAAGCTAAATGACAAATTTAGGAATAGCAACTTATTACCGTTTTACTGAAAGATTTTTGACTATTCATTCTTATCTTTATAAACAATTTTTTAAATCTTCATTAATTAATTTGTAGAGTAAACTCAAGGCAGAACCGTGAATCTGAAAGCAAATTTCAGACCCCTATAGTCTCATAATTCTTCATCTTTCTGCTTTCAGTTTACAGTTAAAAGCATCTATTAGCCCTTTCAAGTTTCATTGTTCAAGGAGCTATCTTATCTTCATAGGCCGATTTTCAAAGACACCACTGAAAGTTTTAAGTGACATAAACATGTGAAATAAATTAAAGGAGTTTTCAACAACTTTTTTTTTTTTTTTTTTTTTGCGGTACGCGGGCCTCTCACTGTTGTGGCCTCTCCCGTTGCGGAGCACAGGCTCCGGACGCGCAGGCTCAGCGGCCACGGCTCACGGGCCCAGCCGCTCCGCGGCATGTGGGATCTTCCCGGACCGGGGCACGAACCCACGTCCCCTGCATCGGCAGGCGGACTCTCAACCACTGCGCCACCAGGGAAGCCCCCTTATAATTCTTTATAATGAAAGTGATCACGACCTCCTAATCACAATTTTCCCACTAAATATTCATTGTCCTTACCTTGTGACCTTGTCTTCCAGGTTCACCAATCTCTCCTTTAGCCCCTTTATGACCCTAACAAATGCAAAAGTACGTAAGTACAGAAATAAATAAATAGACAAGCAAACAAACGTGTTGAGTTTGGCACAGAAAGTGGTCAGAAGGCTCACGAAATGACCTTGCTCCCCCCAAATCTATGTCCATAGGCTGCTAACAGAAAGGTTATGTCAGAGAAATGACAGCCTTAGAAGACCTTAATAACACCATGTGGGCTACATGACCACAGTATACAATAAATATCAGTTTCAGTTAATAGACAAACTCTGTTCGAGAATAGCAAACACCCCGTTACCTAGTTCAGCCACTGGGCAATGACTCACTGCCAGCCGGTCCCTAACCCTCCCCCCTCAGCTCCCTCCCACAGTTGGGTGAAGGGCATGGAGTCTTCTCCAGCATCAGTAACTCGCTCTCCAGAGGTGACGGCTGACACACCCAACGGGCTACTCTCTGCTCTCTGGAGGCTCCCCTGAAAACCCTCTGCTTCCTCTGTGCCCGTCTCCTTCCTGGAAGCAGAAGAAGGGCTTCCCCAGACACACGACTTTCTGCCTCTTCTTGTACACAGTTTAAGTGCAGGTGACAAGCTATAAGCGGCAGCCCGTGAAGGTTGCAGAACATGTGCAGAAATCCTCATCTTTCACTGTCAAGCCACCTGTTCTAAGCATATGTGCGCTTCGGGTCAGGGACATGGGGCAAGTGTGAAATAAACATTCTGAAATTAAGTCTGTCAGAGCTTCCTTCCTCAGAACCTGTCTTGTACCAAGGGTGCAAGTCTCTGTGAAAAACAAGACACCAAGCCAGGCCCAAGCCTTCTGCAGTTATGGGAACCCACCAAAGCTAACCTCCACGAAAATCACAGTGGGAAACCCAGGGCCTTGGAGCCTTTGAGATCTTTGGCAGAACTTCCCTGGTCTGGGCTAGAGAGAGAAAGCCATTTAACCCCAGCTTTTGGTATTTATTCTCTTATTTTTATGGGCAATTTTGAAGTAGTTATGATGGCAGAGTGAGAGAAAAACACTTTTGGAAAGTCTCTTTTCTTCTCTATTTTGCACAGTTTTTCCAATTCTTTTTAACTAAAACAATTTCACATACATCATGTGTACCATCCCTGGCCCGCATCTCTCATCACTGGAGCAAACTTCTGAACCTTCATTTGGTGTTGTAGAGTCCCTCCATCCAATACATTTCACTGGTATTTCTTCCCTGAACAGCACTGAATAATCAAGCATCTGTGTCTGTCAGGGTACCAGCGGGAATCTCCAGGACTGTATAAGGACCACAGAATAAGCGACACAGACTTGCCCAATCCATCAAAGTGGGCACTCCGCACCAGAAAGGCCAGTGCTTCAAGGAAAGGCTCTACTTTTCCTGTGGATAATACTCTTGAAAACAGAAAACAGAATACAGCATGGAAATTATTCTCTTACCCTCATGCCTGGCAGGCCTGGATATCCAGAGCGACCCGGTGGACAGGAATTGGGACACTGCCAGAGAGACAGACAGTAAACCAGAGCTTCTACTTTATGACAAAATGGTACCTCCTTTAGGATTCCAGCTACAGAACCCCAATTCAATTATATTCATGAAATAACTCTGACTACCCCCTTTCCTTTTTTATTCTTTTATTTTTAAACTCGGAAATATTCCTAGCTTACAGAAAAGTACAGAGAACATAACAAACGCTTCCCCCACGTATCCGCCACCCAGATTTAATGTGTGTTACTATTTTGCCATATTTACTTCAGATTTAACTTGTTAAAGAAATAAAATGATTGCAGACAGACCACTGTCCCAGGGCATGACCTCTGTCCCCTCCCACCTGCCCCCCACTCCAACAGCTCTGTCCTGAGGGTCACGTCCCCCCAACAATGGACCAAAATTGCATTTAGTGCAGTTTTCCTACATCGTTTCAATATTAGTCTATAAGTAAAACAAGTCTCAGAGCGGATTGTTTGACTTCTGGTGAAAAAGCATGTCTTAGTCATAAAGTAAAAAGATTATGGAAAAAAAGATATTTCTATAATGAAAAACGGTTTTTCTGAGTGTACACAAGCGACCAGTTCACCAGTCCGGCCGACTGCTCTGCTATCTGAGTAAAGTAAAAGACAGAAATACAACATATTCCAGTGAGGTCATTTTAAAGAGAATTCACCTTTTAAAGAGAATTCCTGGTCTTTGACCTAAACTGTACTTTGTTCAAAGGAAAATGTCTTACCAATGGATCTCCATCATGAAAGCCAATTGTTCCCTAAAGTAAAGAAAATACTAAAGGTAAGAATATAGTGAAACATTTTAATTCAGACTACTAATAACAGAAAGTTCACTGGACAAAAATACAATCAATGTATTTGTTCAATAACCTATACGGAATAAATAGCGTATAATACGCTAACATTCTAAAAACTTGACTTGGCCTCTTCTGTTTGGAGAAAACTAAATTGCAGTAGATTATTTCTTTCAGGGGATTGAAGGAAAATAAAATGAGAGAATAGAAAATATGGAGGACTCTAAATCGTAAATTAAAAATAAGGATAATCTCCTAATTAACTGCATTTTTAAAAGTACTTAACTGTGTAAATCCTTCGTAAAAACGAGTTCCTTTGAAAATGTTCCCTTTATATGTCCAAGTTTTGAACATTTGAGACATCACAAGCCTCAAAGCACTTCAAATACAATGAGTAAACCATTCCCCGTGAAAACCATCTTTTAAATTATTGTGATTTCTCTACTATTCTGGCCCAAAAAGACCATGCTCTGAATGAGTGAAAAAATCATAGCCATTCTGGAATTTTAGGACAATGACTTGATTTAAAGGTACTTCCATTTTTGGTTCTTAGGTTTCTTTAATCCCAACTCTCAGACACAGAGAAATTCAAGCTTCAAGTAACTTACGCTGGGTCCCGGGGGACCAGGGGGGCCCGGTGGTCCTCTTCTCCCAGGGTCACCCTAAGTTATTTGAAAATTGTGACACAGTGGTTATATACATGTCAAAACATAGTGCGTAAAAGTGGTGAGGCATGAGAAACTGACATTCCTAGAAACCCTGCAGAGCTCAGCCTGCATGGACCTGCCACCAAAATAGATGGGGGACCCACAATCCAACTACCTCCACAAAACCAGAAGAATAAAGGACTTCCGGTCTCACCAAAGTAGTAAGACAAGGCAGAGGGAGACTTGGGGAAAAAAGCCAGTCCTTCTCTATAGGATGATCACTTTATCTACTCTGCAAACAAACTGGAAACACTACGTATTGCTCTAGTTGATTATCAGGGGAACCAGGACAGCCAACAAACTGGAAACACTACGTATTTCTCTAGTTGATTTTCAGGGGAACCAGAACAGCCGACACTGCTGATGCTGCCCAGCTAACAGCAGCAAGGAAGGCTTGCGCCTGCCTGAAGCTGCAACAGGGAAAGTCGTCACCTCTGCAGGGCCAGCCACCCCTGGGGCTCTTCACCCAGAAGCTATCCCTCGGTCTGTCACTGCACGCTCTTGCCATTGGGACGGAAGGTCAAGATGGCTAAATTCAAATAAGCCATTCAGATGAAAATGGAGTCCAGTTAGACTTATTATCCAGAGTTGACTCCTGGCACATCTTTTCCTTCCTAATGTTCTATCATAAGAAGTCAAAAGCATCTGACAATCAATTTTACAATCATTTCATATTCATTCATCATTCACTAAATAAATTTGTCAAACAGTAGCTCCTACAGACTCTCCATGGATTTACTATTATCTATCGTTCAGAGAACGTCAATGATTCAACGTTTTTTGAATGTTTATTGAATATGAACATCAAACACATTACCAGCAATTTCTTCCATGAAGCTCAGCTCTTTACTGACTAAAGTTAACTTCTGTCAGTTCGATTATGATTTCATGATCCTAACATAAGTGTACATGGTAGTAATTTTAGACTATTCACTTCATTTCCTGCAGGGAGACTAATAAAAGAGACACTGGACCCCAATCCTGGCTTAGAGTCTGTAAAACGAAGGTGACACTTCTCCACTTGATCACTAATTCTATAAGTTGGGAAGAAAAGTTTAGCTGAAAACTTCGGGGAAAAAATTTAAATCACTCTACAAAAATGAGGGAGCATTATCACCCTGGTCTTCATCAATATTATAAACTGGAATGAAATTCATCTGCCATTTCTTGGATTTGCAGGGGGAAGCATACAGCTAGGGCAATGAGCCTTCCCTAGTAACATCTTCCGTTAAATCAGCAAATGTCTACCAATGCACTGTGTGCGCGTGTACTCACAATTGGTCCAACACGGCCAAGCTCTCCGGGGAGGCCTGCTCCCCCAGGAGGACCCTGCAGTCATCAAATTAAAGGGACACGGTGATTTACGGATGCTTTTACAATCTATGACAAGTGATATCAAATACGATAAACTGACTTAGAATTACGTATCTGTGCTAGCTTTGGTTTCCAACGAGACGACTCATTGGACCAAATTTTAATTACTTATATAGAAATTAATTAAATTAACAGAAATTCCTTAAATTAATAAAATACTTTTAGCAGAATAGGGGTGCTGTCATAGTAGCCCCCTAAGATCATTCAGGTAGGACACTATAAACGCCACTGGGTACAGTGTTAGCTGGAGAGTAGGGTCCGGATCTGATAAATGGGCCATTTTTGTAGACTATGTAAAACAGACCAAGAGATAATACTTACAGGAGGTCCAGGAATACCACGGCCCTAAAAGATTAAAATAAATGTTGTTACGGTACGTGACCCATACTTAGTGTAAATACAGACACAGAAATAACTCAGTTCAAAAATAAACAATAGGGAACTAAGATCCCGCATGCCACAGGGCAACTAAGCCCACGCGCCACAATTAGAGAGCCCACATGCCACAACTAGAGAAGCCTGAGTGCTGCAACGAAGAGCCCATGTGCCGCAACTAAGACCCAAAGCAGCCAAAATAAATAAATTAATTAATTAATTTAAAAAAATAAATAAAGTTTATCACTAAATAAACATAAGATGTTCATTCTACAGAAAGGACTGGGTAAGGAAAAGCAAACACGGCTCTACTTCTAAAGGAAGAAATTTGCTTCAGCTCCTCAAATATTCTTTTGATGTCTAAGCTAACCAGTAATATTTTTTCCAAATTTTTTTAAAGAAAACCAAGATGCCATTACTCACAAAGAGGCACAACCAGACTTTTTCATATTCTTTTCCATTGTAGGTTATTACAAGATGATGAATATAGCTCCCTGTGCTATACAGTAGGTCCTTGTTGATTTTCTATTTTGTATGTAGTAGTTTGTATACACTAATCCCAAACTCCTAATTTATCCCTCCCCCTCTTCCCCCTTTAGTAACCATAAGTTCGTTTTCTATGTCTGTGGGCCTATTTCTGTTTTGTAAATGAGTTCACTTGTATCATGTTTTAAATTCTGCATATAAGTGATATCATTTGTCATGTTTTATAAGAAACCTACATTAAAAGCAATACAATACTGCTTTAGAGTTTATCATGTGATATTTGGAAGTTCCCCAAACTTCCTCTCCCTAGTTTAGGAGAGAACTTCCTAAAGTTCTCTCCCTTTAGCACAGAGAGGCGGGGGAGAAGAAAAGGGTTTAGAAACACACCCTTCGACAGGTAGGGCTATATGCAGACACCAAATCCATTAGATACTGAAAATGAAACGGTGTCACTCATGAAATAACCTCCAATGGATCCTAATTTAGTATGCTGAATTTTATTTTAGAGCTGGTCACCCCATCTCATACTCCTTTACATTTTCTATCTCTTGAGCAACACCGAACTGCGTGTAATCAAGGGTTGAAACCACGCCTTCCGCAGCCTCGCAGCCTGGATTCCAAGCACAGGGCCTAGTACGTAAGAAGCTCTAATTCTACGCTTGTTGAACTTAATAAAACTGAGCATCAGCTACCTAGAGCCCCTATTCTCTCTATGCTTTCCGGGGTCAGTCTCCCGGCCTTGGGTTTCCTCTCCTCTGTTGGCTTGAATCCTTTGTATTCATAACTGTCTCTGATACCATATTCCTGATAGCTTATACTTCCAGACCTCCTTTCTCTCTGATACCATATTCCTGATAGCTTATACTTCCAGACCTCCTTTCCTAAAATATCCTTATATGAAGGACCCAGTGGAATCAGTGTACATCCTCTGATAATGATATTATTTTTTTAACATCTTTATTGGGGTATAATTGCTTTACAATGGTGTGTTAGTTTCTGCTTTATAACAAAGTGAATCAGTTATACATATGTTCCCATATCTCTTCCCTCTTGCGTCTCCCTCCCTCCCACCCTCCCTATCCCACCCCTCCAGGCGGTCACAAAACACCGAGCTGATCTCCCTGTGCTATGCAGCTGCTTCCCACTAGCTATCTACCTTACGTTTGGTAGTGTATATATGTCCATGCCTCTCTCTCGTTTTGTCACAGCTCATCCTTCCCCCTCCCCATATCCTCAAGTCCGTTCTCTATTATTTCTAATTATCTAGGCAGCCACAACAAGTATGAATTTCACATGAGCAGTATGTTTTAATGATAAGTGGGACTTTTTTTAAGCCATTCTTTGAAAAATTACTTCTATTTGAACATTTTAATATGTGGATCAATTTCGGGAATAAATGTTCTGCTTGGCAATACCAAAGTAATCAATAAGTTATTTCATTATCAGAGACCTAGAGGTTTGATAAATTTCACTAAATCTAAAAAAAAAAGGCATCTCTATAAGATGTTGAGCTCTGAGCTGAAAATATGGGAGAAAGGCCAGCAAGATATTCACTTCTGCAGATGGACTTATAATGGAAAAGTTGACAGACACTGAAATAAGGCAAAGAAAACAGTGAGAATAGAAAACAAGGAGGGAAAATACAGATTCCTGACAAGAACAAAAGAGGAATGAAGAGCAGAATAGAAAAAAAGATAGCAGCCTGAGATCTCTTGTTCTCTTGTAGGCTGAAATAACACAAGTCTGCCAGATTGTGCAATGTAGAAAAAGACTTGCCAGGGAACCAGGTGGGTGATAATATCTGACATATCTGACAGCCAATATTTCATTAGAGATAAAACCAGTTGTGAAGAAAGTGGTGTGATGCCCAGGTCTAAACACTGAATACTTAGATTTGCTGTTGTTATGCAAGAAACATTTTCCATCAGTGGGGACAGAGAGGGGGATGTCTATTAGGAAACGCTACCTGCAAACAGATGTATGTATTTTACACCATACATTCAAATTGCTCTAAAATTTCTCTACTCATAGTCAGAATGCTTATCACAGCAGATAAGTCATAAACTCCATTGTGATGTGTATTACGTAGAAAACTACATTGAAAAATTTCATAGTGGCAGAATTTTACCTAAAGATAGGAGATTATCAACCACGTCACTTTACATTTACTTACTGGAAATCCACGAGGTCCTGGCACGCCAGGTTCTCCCTAAAAATAAAAATAGCTCCATTGTACTTAGCTTTTAGCAGAATGAATATGTAAGTATGCAAACTGGGTAAATATTGAGATCATTACAACCCTCCATCTTGGTGTTTGGGACGTAATTTAATTCAACTGAAACACGATTTTAGTTGAACAAGTGTATTTCAGCTACTTCACAACTAATCTGTTAGTTGATATGGAAACACCACAATGAAATTATGCTTCCACACTTAATGAATACCAGCAATTAATACCAGGTGGCTAACTTACTTTCTGTCCTCTCGGTCCAACAGAGCCAGGAGATCCATTAGGTCCCGTTAATCCCTAATAAAGCAAGATGATGTTAAAACTAATACAGCATCCTTAGGCAAACCACTAAGTGGATAATTTTGCTTAATTTGTTAATTATATACAGGATGGTTACCTATGTAGGGTACAAATATTTGTAAAGAAATACCTTTGCATATTCTTTCTGAAAGCTAATGTTTAAGATCTGCCTGTTAGTCACTTTCTGTTGATAAATTCTATCCTATTCCTAACTTCCTGCTAAATGCATTGTTTATCACAGGGTTCAATAATTTAGTACTTTTGTCTCTGCTTTGAAAAATGCAAACTAATAGTTACAGTGTTCTAATAGGTAAGTCTGATAGGACGACAGGTCTTGTCTCTGTCATTTAGCCATATTTATGTACCTCCTTGACTTCGTTTATAAAACAAAAACCCTGTATATCTCTGTAGCTTTTGAATCACGTCTTGAGAGTTAAAATGTTCCTTCAATAGTAATTAAAACTAATCCATCGCATTATTGCCTTAGAGCCGTCTAAAGCTCTCTAGTCATCTTAGCAATGATGACTGCTTATGGAATACATTAACTTTTAAATTTGAATCACTTGAGAGCATGTATGTTTCTAGGTTATCTCCCTTAGTAAAACAGCTATTATTAAGTATACATTTTCATGTGTGCCACTCAGTATGTAGAATTTAAGTCAGTTACTGAAAATTAATAGGGAAAATGACAATGTTTGGAAGTGATGCTTTAATAACCGCTTTAGCTTTACATATGATGGTTATAAACGTGTTTCACAGTAGTTGATTTAATAGATATCAAAGCATGATAACACTACATGTACATCCAAATTTCCACATCAGGTAAAGATGCATTTTTTTTTTTTTTTTTTTTTTTGGCGGTACGCGGGCCTCTCACTGTTGTGGCCTCTCCCGTTTCGGAGCACAGGCTCCGGACGCGCAGGCTCACCGGCCATGGCTCACGGTCCCAGCCGCTCCGCGGCATGTGGGATCCTCCCGGACCGGGGCACGAACCAAGTCCCCTGCATCGGCAGGTGGACTCTCAACCACTGCGCCACCAGGGAAGCCCGTATTTTTATCTTTGTAATTTTTTCTTTACTTTTAGATGTTGTCATTTATAATGTAAACTTGAAGGGAACACCTTGCTAAAGACAAATATGTGTATGTGTATCTATAGATATATACATACATATATGTACATATACATATATGCATGCATATACAATATAAATACCTTATAAAACCTATACATTATCAAGATTTTGAAAAAGGCTAAAATGATACTAATTGAGGGATGGATTCCTTGAAAATATGAAAGCCCTACTTAAAAATAATCACCAAAATCCATATTTAATCTGTCATAGTCTGCATAAATATCAATAAAATGCATTCATGCAGCTTATATAGAAAACTATTTCACTGATCACCACTTTTACATTTCTCTACGTCAATTAATTTCCCTCAGAGCTCCAAAGAGTGAATCAAAGGAGGTAGAAAAGAATGAGTTGAAAATGTTAATTACTGGAAATTTACCAAAGAATAAAGTTATTAAACACACACGGAAGAGTTTTTGACAGGCTGAGATTTTCAATCTCCCCAGTATAACTGTAACGCTGTAACTTGGGAACAGGTCCCAGCATCTTAGTTGCTGAGCACCTATGGTAATGGAACGTTGGCTTTTGTATTTCAGCAAACAAACCATTCCTGCAGGGGCACTCTGGTAACACATATGGCACATGGGTTTTATAAACCTCAGGGCATGTCTGACGAATGGGACATCTAATGTCCACTCTATGCATATACCCTCCAAGACCAATCCTGGTCAATCCCCACACACACAGCCAGCTAACCATCTCAGTGATTGAAGTAACTGACAAGCTACTGTATATGGTAGAACTTCAGCTCCATAATAAGGAAGCAGAATGGCTGGATACCCTGGAGGCTGCTTCCAGTCACTTCTTATTTATACTGTCTCCCACAGACATGATAAACTATGTCTAATCACTAGGAGGCTCTTTGAATGAATGAAAATATATTCTGGTGTCTGATGATCCAGTGGACTCTTTTATGAAATAGCCATGTAGAAAAGCATAAGCTCCACGAGGACAGGACTGTGTCCATTACAATCCTAGCACATTGTCCCAACATCTAACACACACTCAGTACACGACTACTGAATAAATTACTTTGGGTGTTGGGTGGAGGGATTTCACACCTGTCCTTCCACATCATCTTTACTGTCGGTTCAAATCCCACCTCTGGCACTTAATTGCTGTGCAACCATGGTCAAGTTGCTCAACTGTATGTAGCCTCAGTTTGCTAATCTGTAAAATAGGTACGATGTTAATATCTACCTCATATGGTAATTCTGAACATTCACTGGGGTATTACATACAGAGTGTTTACAACAGTGCCTGGCAGGGCGGGCACTGAGTCAATGTTAGCTGTTCTTACCGCCATCGTCATTGTGTGGTCAGACTACACTAGATGCTAATGAAGAGTTCACGTGAAGTGATGTTCCCTGCCCTCTGGGAGCTTAAAACCTCATTCAGAAGGGGTTCTGCAAATAAGCAGGCAAAAAATTCTAGGTATTAACCACGGGCACTGTGCTTCACAGCCCCCGTCACATTTTTTTTGCTGCCTGGCTATTTCCACTTACACTGACCTTTCAGAGTAGTTTCTTTATTACTCACTACCCTAATCATATCACATCTATCTATCAGGGATGATAGCTGTATACATTCAGGGGATGTTCTAACCTCTTTCCTGTAAAAAGTAGCATGGCTTAACTATAATTCCTGTACTTCATTCTAATTCCTCTTCTCTGTATCTGAGATGGATGCTATACGAGTGAAAAAAAAAATACTACTTTACAGAGCTCACCAAGCATGCCACAGCAAAAGTGCCTATAAGAATATAAGTTATGAATGATAACAGCACAGCTGTCCTTTGGGAGCAGAGCTTACATCCAAGCTCTGACCTCTTTAATTTTACACATCTATAAGGGAAAAGAATCAACTTACTAAAGTCTTAGCAGGAAAGGAGGGATTTTATATGGATGTACATAAATCTCCTACAATTTACATTTACAGATGCACGCATACAACTCCAGCTTGCAATCATTCTTATTTGTCAGAGAAATGACTAGAGGAAAATATTGCCAGCGGCAGAAAGAATTGCTGTCATATGAATGCTTATGCAGATGAAGTTCTATACGGGACGATATTAAAGCCAACTGTGTTCTGAAACTTCCTGCCGCTGTCCGGCAGGGCACACCAGCCATCAACAGTAATTTCCTTCCAACATTCCAGCCACTCAGCTCAAGAGACCCAACACGTAATCCCACAAGACTAGCTGCCATGACTCGTTTACCTTTTCTGTCACAAATCCACTTGATTCAGGATAATTACCTTGAAGCCATGTTCCTTTCAGATCCTTCCAAACACCATCTGATTAACCATTTGTTAACATTACCAAAAAATACAGCTTTGCCATGAACCAAGGTTGGAGGGTTCGGGTCCCACCACTACACTTAGGTTCACCTACCAAGAAAGATAACTTACGCTTTCCCACTTACTTAGCTCTCAAGCCCAGAGACAAACAGCAAACTCTGATCCAGTTTCTGGTATTTCATTAGTCTCAAGGTCTATTCTCAATGTAGGGTAAAAGGTCTGTTTAAAATGTCAAATGTGTCAAAGAGTGGAATAAAAAAACTTTTCAGGTCAGGATTTTGTAAGCTGCATGTGGCTCCATTTCAAAATTTGGCGAACATGAAATTTATACCAATATTTACAAGTAATTATAAAATATCAATTAAAATATTTTTACTATCCATTGAATTTTTAATATCATATTTCTTGGTTGGTAATTCAGATAACAAAAATTCACTATCATTCTTTTTCTCCCTATTTTCTCCAAATATTCATCTATTTAAGAACCTCATTCATATCTGTATGAGGCAAAGCTATCTGGAAAGAAAGTGACTCTAAAAATCAAGAAATCTGGTTCCTTTCACCATCTTAGCCACTGAATAACTCTGGGCCCCTGGGGGAACTACTTGTCCTCATAATTATTCAGTGTCCTTGTCTGTGAAGAATAAAATTAGCCAAACCTACTTTCCAGCTTATTGTAAAGTTAAAGGAAATAATGTTTGTGACTGCATTTGAAAAAAAAGTTCTACTCAAATGCAAATTAGTATGGTTCATTTTTTGCTCGGTTCTAAAAATGCCCAAAATACTGGCACATACACGAGTTTCTTACTTTATCTCTCCTTCCTTTCTCTTTCTCTTTTTCTCTTGCTTTCCTTTGCAATCCCAGAAGATTGATTCAATGCCCTCATCAGTGTCTCCCTGAGGACCTCCCAGGGTCAAAGTTCTATGATATAAGAAACCTTACTATTTTACACTTTTTAACTTTGGAAATCTGATTTGGAAATCTGCACTGTGGTACTGCAACTATAGACAAAGGAGAAAAAAAAAACTATTCGTAGGTGTTATTTACATTGTACTTCTGAAGATTTTGAAGACCTTTCATTTGTTTATCCCAAGTTTCTGTTTAAGTGTGGAAATTACTTTATAAAGCAAAACCAGGCATTGTCTTTACTCTTCTTTATAGGTGAAGAATTTGTTGCGCCTGCTACAAAAGCACCATAATTCTAGTCCTCTGTCTGAAATTATGGCAACTCAATAGTGAGACAAGACTTCAGGCCATTGGTTTATGCTTCAACCGCCACAACAATCAATAATAATGATAGTCATTTAATCATCAATTTTCTTTTCACATAAAACAAGGTCCACGTTTCAAAGGAATGCAGAAATAAATCCAACCCGTATTGGGCTACTGGTTTACTTAGTGGCCTTGTATTTATCAGACGTTTTTGTTATCATGTGTCATAAGTAATTCACGGAGTTTCAAAGAAAAGCTTGATAGCCAACAAGTTATATAATTTCAGTTTGTATTATATGAATATTGGTCTCTGGGAACCTCATGCACTGCCACTTTGCGTACATAGAAAATTCAAACTAGGGCCTTTGAAGCATAAAACAAAGTCGATATCTCCTAAGGCAATGAATAGCATAGACAAATATTTTCATTATGCTAATCTCGATAAAGAAAGCACATCTTAATAACCACTAACATCTAGCTGTGTGGTTTTTCTTTTTCTCAAAATGAAGGCTCTGTCTTAAACTCCAGTCAAAACTTCTCGGAATCTATAATCACAGGTTTTCGGGTGCTTTTTTTTGATTTAGAAAAGTCCTTAGTTCGGGGAAACCACATGAAATGGTAACTTGAAGGATAACTTGAGGGACCCAGCCTTGTCTGTTCTCTGAGAGCAGGTGCCAGATCTCACTTCACTTCATATCCAGCGGCAAAGTCAAGGAGTGGCCTGCGGTGAGACCTCAATAAATATTAGTCCAGTGTACGGACAGAGAAGCCGAGAGGCCTGAAGTCCTTTTACTCTGAAGAAATGTTACTTAGTGTTAGGTTTATCACACAGCTCAGCATCTGAGCGTCCCTCATATGGGGGGGAGGCAGGTGTGCTGGTGGGTAGGCTGGGGAGAGGCTGCTGCTTCCCGGTCTTCAGGCAACCCTAGTCAGCTTATTTCTGTCAGTGATGTCAGCCAAGAAAACACCCATGGAAAGAGAGGAGACTAGTTTTGAATTTCCTCTTCCACGTGTACTGACCAGTTCCCTGCCCCAGCCCTGCTTCCACCCACCCCCACTCACTTCAGACCCTCCCCTCAAGAGCATCTTTCTCTTCTCTTTTCCTTGGGATTTAGGAGAACCCCAAGAACCTTCCCCTGCAGGTTCCTTTTCTAAATGCATTTAGGGGGTGCCGGAAGGCAAGGGCAGAGACGGCTTGCTGGGAAGCCCCTGCAGAGGCCAGTCGGATCCCTCCTCCCCGGCACCGGCTGAGCAGGGGAGTGGACGGTTAGAGGCAGGAACCAGTACCCACCTATGTTTTCAGAGAGCAGGAAATGCCAGCGCTGCGTGATCTCCCCGGGGAGCTGCGCGGAGCCTCTACCCTCGAAGACCCATGCGCAGAAACGTCCGTACCAAGCCCGCGCGCAAGGCCAAGTTCAGGGCCACAGCCCTGCTGCAGCTGGGACCACGGTCACCCCCATGCCTGCAGCCTGCGCCTCTCTACACGCACACACGCACACACGCAAACACGCCTTGGGCCCGGCTGTGCCCCCAGTTCCCACTACTCACGTCTGCGCCCGGCGTGCCAGGTTTGCCCGGAGCTCCCGGCTTTCCCGGCTCTCCCGGGGGGCCCTGGGCAGGGAGGACGCGAGGCAGGGAGAGAAAAAAGGAGAGAAAAGGGGACAGAGTTGAGACTCTTCTGACGCACGTGGCTGCAGACCACGTCGGAAGGAAGGAAGTGGAGGGCCAAGGTGCTGATCCACTTACCGGGGGGCCCGGGGGACCCTTCGGACCTCGGTCACCCTGGAGGACAGGAGAAAAGGGAGAGCAGTCCGTGAGAGGGGGGCGCTGGGGACCCCTCCGGGAGAATCCCTCACAAATCAGGGACAGGGACGGGCTAAACGGTGCTGGTCCATGACCAACTGGGGTCACAGGACACGTGACCTCCTCCCTCCGAAACTCCCAGGCTTCCAGGCTCACCCACGTCCCAACCTGCCTTTGGGTGGGGGGCTCGGGCGCTCTCAAATAACCCACCCGAGCCGCTGGGGGAAGGTGACACTTACGTCGATGCCGTCGATGCCCGGGACTCCAGGGGGGCCCGGCGGCCCCGGAGGACCCTGCTCACCCGGGGGGCCCCTCTGACAAGAAAGCGCACACGGATTAGTGGAGTACGTGGGGCAACGACGCGAAACTGGACACCAGGGCCCAAGGCCCCCCGCGCGGCCCGGTAAAGACATTGCCCTGCAGAGGCCGGGGTTTGAACCCAACATAACACGGGGCGGGGGGGGGGGGGGGGCGGGAAATCGAACTTCCAAGGGAACTTCTTCCCCTCCTCAAGGTTCTCAGTGAGGCTGACAGTGAGGTTAGAGCACAGTCCAGGCCCCCAGGGTGGAGTCCTCACGTCTACAGAGCATTCAACCGAAGGGGGCTTGTGAGGAAGAGGGGGCCTCTTCCTCAAGGGTCGATCTTGAAGCTGGTGGTCACTGAATACCTCGATTTAATCGGTGATTGCGGGTCAGTGTTTTGGCCAAAGTGGAACAGGTAGGAGCGGAGGCGCTCCAGCCCAGATCAACTACAGTGTCATTCTGTAGACCTTCCTGTGCTCAGGAGAAAGCTGGGGGAATCCTCTCAGGGAAAGACAAGGGAGGATGGGGGTGGGTGGGGAAAGCGGTGAAACTCAGCGAGCGCCTGGCCTCCTTTCAGATCCGCCTGCAGCGATTCTCTTGCAGGAGGTCTGGGCACCTCGCTTCAAAAACACCCCAAATTTCAGCTTTGATGGTGTTAGAGGGAAGGCTGGCCTCTGAAATAGTTTGCACACGTTGCTTAGGGAATGTGAGATTTTTTTTCTCTGTCTCTCTTCTAAATTTAAAAAAAGAAAGAAAGAAAAAAGCTTCATTCTGATGAAAGGAAACTTGGTTTTTCTAAACTCCGGGGACCAGACAGGTTACAATGGGGTCTTTGTAAGTGAAACCTCAAACGGCGCTGGCTCCCCTGCCCCCGCGGGGTCCTGTCCTGGGCGGAGGGAGGAGAGGCCGAGCCTTCGGGAAGCTGCCGAAATTTCGAGGCGAGTCCGGGCCGCGGGTCCACCCTGACCAGCGGGCACAGTGGGCGGGATGCAAAGTTTGCTGGAACCCCGCCTACTCACACTGGGCTGCCCTGGACCGCGCCAGGAGGGGGAGGGGACGGGGGAGGAGAGGGGGAGGGAAAGGGGGAGGGGATGGAAGGGGAAAGGGGAGGGAGGGGAGGGGAAGGGAGGGAAGGAGGGAGGGGAGGGGAGGGGGAGGGGAAGGGGGAGGGGAAGGGGGGAGGGGCAGTCAGGCTGAAGAGTAAACCCCGGCCTCCAGCCTCCGCCGGCCTCCACCGACTGAGCCTGAAGTATGGGGGCCCGGTGGGCGAGGGGGCGCCCTTTCCGGGACCGTAGGGGTCACCTAGGGCCCCCGCCTCCCACCGTGCTCGCCGCAGGATGCGCGGGGCCCGGCAGCCCACGGGATGCTCGGCACCTTCCCTGAGGCTCCCCCGACGGCTGCGCCCCCTGGCTTACCAGGTCGGTGGTCTCGCTGGGCTGGAGAAGAAAAGATGGGGAGACTGTGGGAAGGCGTCCCCCTAAACCCGCGCGCAACTTACTTGAGCCGCGCACAGGCAGAGCCCCGACAGCAGCAGTCCCAGCCCGAGGGCCCCGCGGTCCCGCGCCGACCAGGCCATCCCCGCCGCGCGACGCTAATCCCCGGGCCCGCCCTCCACGCGCGCACAGTGGCGCTTGTCCCCACAAAGAGCGCCCTCAGACAGAGAGGCCTAAGTTCCTCCTGTTTGTGAGTGGCCCCGGAGAGGGTCCTGGGGATTGGAGGAGAGCTTGCGGGGCCGGGAGGACGGATAGAATGACAACAGTCCCTTTTAACCCCTTCCCCGCGGCCGCTCAGGCCGGTTCTGCACGCGCCCCTCCCGCCCCAGGGCAGCATCCTGCTGTCCTAGGAGCCGAGGCGACGGCCTGCGTGCCACTGAGGGCTGCGACCGGCAGTGTTCTTGCGGAGATGTTTGCGAGGGGAGGAGGGAGGGTCGTCAGCCACCCAAGGTATAAACAGACACCCCCGCCCCAAGGTGGTTTCTACCCGCCCAGCTGTGGGTGGGACCGGTGCTTCCTTACTGTCTATCTGGGCTGTGCTGCAAAGCCTGGATTCTTTAGAGGAGGAGAGTGGGGAGGGGGGATTTTGAGGAGGTGGCGAGAGCTACGCTGGGTGGAAGTGGTCTTTGCAGGTGGTCCAGGGACTCACTGTTACCCTCGTTGGCAGCTCCTGGCAAGTTTCTCTCCTGGGTCGCAGTGGGTCACAATGAATCAGCATCCACTGGAGTTCAAACTGGGGAAAGACAGCAGCCAGTCAGTTCAGGTCTTTTTGGAGCACAGAAGCAGGTCGTTTAAAAAGGAGATGAGTTTGTAAGTGTGGTCCAATGGTTAAGTGTCTGGTCACCAACTTGAACTTGATCTCAGCGGACCAGGACTTTTGTTCCTGAATACCATTTTTTTTCCAATGGAAACGGGCTGCAAACCCTTCCCACTTTTCTCCTATCATTGGATGTAGATGACTTTAGCTCTGCACTGCTCCAGCACAGCCCTGGGCAGGAAACCCACCACTGGCACTGACTTTCTATTTCTGTCCTCACCACAACGTTCAAGAGGTAGATTCTGTTAAAATGAGTCTCGAAGAGAACAGGAAACTGTCCTAGGCACAAGCCAATAAGTGTCAGAGTCTGGATGGGATCCCAGAGGACATATGCACTGACACTTCACACGGGAAAAGATTAGAAACAGAGGCGGCACCAGGAATAAAGTAGAGAAAGGAAAATTGGGTCCTGGGAGAATATGCGTGCTAGACATTTGCCACGGAGTGTCACAGCTTAAAATGGAAATAGGAAGGTCTGGAAGTGGAGGGAATGAGAGAAATTTAGGACTCAGGAAAAAACAAGGTAATGAAAAATATTTCAGTTTAACTAATTCATTGGTTGAAGAGATATAAAATTCCTAGACAACTGAAAGTCAGGTGTGTCTTGACAACTTCTTACCTTTTAGCAGGTGTTAAGGGAGAAAGAACAGGAGAGAAACAGAACAAAGGAAGAGTGGCCAGGTCTGAATCTGAAAGCCTCAGGTGAGAAGGTTAAAAAAAAAAAAAAAAGATGTACCCCACAGGAAGCCTGCCACCACGTGCCACTCTGGCCCCTCTTCAATGAGGAAGTTCCTTGTCAGGCATTTCTATTTGGATCCATGTTTCTTGGTCAGTTGATTCTCCTGACATTCTGCACATGTCCAGTTCCCAAATCTAAACATAATGTCATCTAAATATAAAGTAGCTTAATGTAAGGTAATCTCTTTTCTTTCATCCAATGGTGATTTGCACTCCATCCCTCCTGCCAAAATGACTCCATCTACTGGATCTAGAATCAAGTTAGACACATTTTTCCCATTGTTACAGAAGCAACCAGAGTTGAAGTTACTGGATGGAAGGTCAGAGTTGGAAGGAATGAAAGATGAAGTCCTTTCCTTCTCCCCACAGAGGAAGGGAAAGTTAACCAAAATTTTATAAAGGAGTGAAAATACGACATCAAGCTTTGACATTCCTGCATTGGTGCCCCTTCTCACAGGCCCTGGAATTCTCCTCTTCCTCCATTTTTCTTGTTTCCCTCAGCCCTACTGTGACTTTTCTCCAGAAAACGTGGACACTGGAAAAACGAATTCAGTGAGATGAAAAGAAAGTGAGCAGCTAAATCAAGACATATTTTAGGGTGGAAAGTTATCTACAAATTGTATGAAAACTATGCTGATCTGCGTGTTCTTGGTGTGAATTATTTAACAATTGCATACTGACATCCTACAAAAGAACTGCTTTCCAAACCACACAATAGCTTGCAACTAAGGAAATCACTTTAATCAAACACTTTGTTTTGCATCATAATAGTCTTGTTTGCTTGGGAGGGATTTTATCTTGGTTCTGTTCCAACCTGCCGAGGAAACTGTAAAAGGAAGATGAAAGAATGGAACAACCTTTTCCTTAATGACTACTAAGTACCCGGCATGCCCCCAACAGCTCTTGGAGGCCAGTCACACACGGGTAAAGGGGCTCAGAGGGGTTAAATCATTTGCCAGGTCGCACAGCTAGTAAACGTCAGAGCTGGCATTCCAAATGTTCCTGACTCTAAAATAAGGACTTTCTCTGCTATCCCGGTCAGCCTCCATGGAGAATGCAGCATCTCTCCAGAATGAATCATGATTTTCTAAGCAGGTAACCCATGCGTGTGGTGATTGAACATTTGTATTAAAGATGAATAGAAAAGAAGAAGACAGACCTAGAAATTAAAACTGCATAAACTTACTTCCTACATGTACTAGAAAACTTCAGAACTCGACTAATAAATTTTCATAAGAACTCAAAACTTACCCTACTTGCATGCTTGTTATAGAAACAGATCCAGAAGCAAACTTTCTACTGTTCCTCCCAAAACTGGCAGCCGTTTCTATGTGCAGTTACATATTCATGTGTATGACAAAATATCACATAGGAAATGTGATTTTTTTTCCTCAGTGACCAGATAAAAGTTTTACCAGAATAAGAAAAGGTGCCTCCCCGTCCCTGACTCTCAGAATAAAAGAGACCACTCATACAGTGTTATTCACTAAGTCCTTTGTGAATTGGTATCAAACTAGGCATGCATTGTATGTGGGTGATTCTTTGATTCTCAAAAATAATTCATACCTTAACCGCCTTGAGAAATTTTAATTATATGGCTAACCAGGAAACCTATATCCTTTGTTTAGATAGTTCATTAAAGTTACTTATTGCAAATGCAAAGTAATTCATTAAGCTATTTTCTCAAAAATGTAATTCTGTCTGGATAAATAGGTACACCTGTGTAAGTACGCGCGATGCAGTTGTGGTGCAGGATAAGGGGGAATGGAATGGAATTCACTTGTGAATACAGGCTGGGTTGTGACAGAGTGTCACCCAGATCAGAGGTTTCTGAACACATCTGTGCTTCCACATAAACACCACCTATGCGCTAATAATCATCTATACAACAACCGTTTGGGGGCATACAATATGAATTCTAATTTCCATGCTAATTATTTTGAAGGAAGATTGGCAGAGTTCCCTGGTAAAAGTCACTCTCGTTATACATCTAAAATGCTGATTTCCACACATCTCTCATTTTCAAACCTGGAATCATTCTTCACTTTGAAGACCCATGAACAAAACATATGTGACTAATGTTTTAATTTAGTCCGTCAGCAAACATTTTTCAAGTCTCAATATAAGCCAAGCACTAAGGAAATATTCTACGGGAACCAGATATTCTCCTCCCCATAATGGGCTTACAGTATGTGACACGAAAAAAAAGAATACAAGCAGAGAAATAAAAAGTTAAAAGTTTTTTTAATCTGTTAAGCAGAACATGAAAGGCCCTAGGACAATCCATATTTCTCAACGTAAAATACCTCTGCATTGTTTCAAGGCAAACTGAGTTGTGTGAGTGTAAGTTGTCTTACATCTGCCTAGATTCATCATTATCCAATTCTTTTCAATAGGACTCTGAGGTATAATTCTATCCCCTAAGCTAGAGTAGGGTCCAGCTGACAACACATTAAACCAAGGAATTTTGGCCCCAACTCTCTACTCTTTTAATAGGGCTAGAGATTTCTACTTACTTTGCTAGGTTATTGACAAATATTAATAAGGTACTTAAGCCATTCAGAAGAACTAAACAAAAACTAATAGCAGACAACTACCTTTTCCTCCGAGAGAGAATTTTAACGACAAACTATGGAACTTGACTCTATATTAAGGAGAATGGCACAAGGCTTAATTTTTTGCAAACCGAATTATGATTAAATTTTATATACATTGCCTAAAAACTAGCCCTTCAAATATAAATTCTTTAATAGGAGAGGTGATTCATTAAGCTTTTTGTCTAGTCAGTAGCAACAAAGATTTAAAGAAATACTTGAATTCACAGATCTCATGCTTCTTTTCAGTTTATGATGACATGTTGTTCTCTACCATCATAAGGGACCTCCTCTAGGTGAAGCTTCCTGGTTGCTGAGCTGGAGGTTCTGAGCTGTGACAAAATCAGAAATTCCCCTAACTTTGTGTAGACTAGGCCATGCAGTTCCAGACTTAGTGCCAAGAATGTGGTTAAATATGAGTGGGCAACACTCATCCAAATCACACCAAAGGCAGAGGCAGAATGGTGAAAGGGGAAAGCAGTGGACTTGGAGTTAGCAGACTGGCAACTAGTCATTTACTCATTTTTTAAGTCAGCATATCTTTGTATAGCACATTCATGTGCTTCAAGAAAGATAGTATGGAAGACACAAAAATGCTTAGTGTATAGGACAGTATCTAAGCTGAAAAATGTTTTTGAAAATAAATATGACAGCAGTTGAGATGAGAAAGATATACTTCTGGCTAAGGTCATCAACAAGGGGATCATATAACATGGAATACATAAGGAGGGACCTGAAGGCATTTAAGGTTTTCATAAGCAGAGATGGGGAGGTTGAAGGATAGAGTTCTGAAGAGAGGAGGTGACAATAACACCAACAAATTGAACCTAGAATAAATGAACACGTTTCCAGAAACATACAGACTGACAAGACCAGGTCAAGAAGAAACAGATAATTTGAACAAACAGATCACTAGAAGTGAAATAGAATCTGTAATTTTTAAAAAATCTTTACAAACAAAAGTCCAGGACCAGATGTCTTCACTGGGGAATTCTACCGAACATACAAAGAAGAACTTATACCTATCCTTCTCAAACTATTCCCAAAAATTGAAGAGCAGGGAACACTCCCAAATTCATTCTATGAGGCCACCATCACCCTGATACCAAAACCAGACAAAGACACTACAAAAAAAGAAAATTACAGGCCAATATCTTAGATGAATACAGATGCAAAAATCCTCAACAAAATATTAACAAACCAAATCCAATAAGACATAAAAAGAATCAGACACCATTATCAAGTTGGAGTCATTCCAGTGCCACAAGGATGGTTCAACATACACAAATCAATCAATATGATACACTACATTAAGAAAACAAAGGATAAAAATCACACGATCATCTCAACAGATGCAGAAAAAGGATTTGACAAAATTCGGCATCCATTCATGATAAAAATGCTCACCAAGCTGGGTATAGAGGGAACATATCTCAACATAATAAAGATCATTTATGACAAACCACAGCCAACATAATACTCAACAGTGAAAAGCTGAAAGCCTTTCCTCTAAAATCAGGAGCAAGACAAAGATGTCCACTCTCACCACTTTTATTCAACATAGTATTGTAAGTCCTAGCCACAGCAATCAAACAAGAAAAAGAAATAAAGTATATCTAATTTGGAAGGGAAGAGGTAAAACTGTCACTATTTGCAGAGGATATGATACTCTGTATAGAGAACCATAAAGTCTCTACACAAAACTATTAGAACTAATAAATGAATTCAGCAATGTAGCAGGATACAAGATTAATATACAGAAATCTGTTGTGTTTCTTTACACTAATAATGAGATATCAGAAAGAGAAAAAAAAATCCTGTTTAAAATTGCATTAAAAGAATAAAATACCTAAGAATAAAACTTAACCAAGAAGGTGAAAGATCTACACTCTGAAAACTATAAAACATTGATGAAGGAAATTGAAGATGATACAAAGAAATGGAAAGACATCCCATGCTCTTGGATTAGGAGAATTAATATTGTTAAGACGGCCATAATACCCAAAACAATCTACATATTTAATGCAATCTCTATCAAAATACCCATCACATTTTTCACAGCACTAAAACAAATAAACCTAAAATTTATATGGAACCATAAAAGACACAGAATTGCCAAGTCAGTCTTGAGAAAAAGGAACAAAGTTGGAGATATAACCCTTCCAGACTTCAGACTATACTACAAAGCTATAGTAATCAAAACAGTGTGGTACAGTATTAGCACAAAAACAGACACATAGATCAATGGAACAGAATAGACAGCCCAGAAATAAACCAATTAATGGTCAATTAATCTATGACAAGGAAAGCAAGAATATACAGTGGAGAAAAGACAGTCTCTTCAACAAGTGGTGCTGGGGAAGCTGGACAGCTACATGTAAATCAGTGAAATTCGAAAACACCCTCACACCATACACAAAAATAGACTCAGAATGGCTTAAAAACCTAAATATAAGGCATGATACCTTGAAGCTCCTAGAAGAGGACATAGGCAAAACATTCTTTGACATAAATCATAACAGTATTTTCTTAGAACATTCTCCCAAGGCAAAAGAAATAAAAGCAAAAATAAACAAATGGGACCTAACCAAACTTAAAACCTTTTGCACAGCAAAGGAAACCATCAACAAAATGAAAAGACAACCTACAGAATGGGAAAGAACATTGTCAAAGAATGCAACTGACAAGGAATTGATATCCCAAATATACAAACAGTTCATATAACTCAATACAGTATGGAAAAACAAACAATGCAATTGAAAAATGGACAGAAAACCTAAATAGGCATTTTTCCAAAGAAGACATACAGATGGCCAATAAGCACGTGAAAAGAAGCTCAATATCACTAATTATTAGAGGAAATGCAAATCAAAACTACAATGAGCTATCACCTCACACTAGTCAGAATGGCTACCATCAAAAAGTCTACAAGTAATATATGCTGGACAGAGTGTGGAGAAAAGGGAACCCTCCTACACTGTTGGTGGGAATGTAAACTGATACAGCCACTAAGGAAAACAGTATGGAGGTTCCTTTAAAAAACAATAATTAAAAAAAATTTTTTAAAAAATAAAACCTACCATATGATCCAGCAATCCCACTCCTGGGTATATATCCAGAAAAAAATGAAAACCCTAATTTGAAAAAACACATGCCCCTCAATGTTCCTAGCAACACTATTTACAATAGCCAAGACATGGAAGCATCCTAAATGTCCATCAACAGATGACTAGACAAAGAAGATATGGTACATATATACAATGCAATATCACTCAGTCTTTTAAAAAATGAAATTTTGCCATTTGCAGCAACATGGATGGACCTAGAGATTGTCATACTAACTGAAGTTAGCCAGACAGAGACAGACAAATATATATTATATGACATAACTCTTATGTGGAATCTAAAAAATAATACAAATGAAGCTATATACAAAACAGAAACAGACTCGAAGACATAGAAAACAAACTTATGATTACCAAAGGGGAGAAGGAGGAAAGGAGGCACAAATTAGGAGTATGGGATTAACAGATGCAAGCTACTATACATAAAATAGATAAGCAACAAGGATTTACTGTATAGCACAGGGAACTATACCCAATATCTTACAATAACCTATAATGGAATATAATCTGAAAAAAGACTGAATCATCATTACGCTGTACACCTGAAACTAATGCAATATTGCAAATCAACTATACTTCAAAAAAAAAAAAAAAGGTCTCCTCTTAAGATGCTCCTAAATGCTCTGTCCTCATCTGCCCCTCCAATATACTGTCAAAACTCAGCCAAAGAGATGCTTTAAAAAGAAAACATGTTGTTTATCTAGCCCAATTATCTGATAGCTTTCTATCTCACACATGACAGGAAAGCCAGGGTGCTGACAGTGTCTCTCACCTTCACATCATGGTCCCTCTCCAGCCTCAGAGCCTGCTTCTCTCCGTCTCATCCCAGCTACACTGGTCTCCATGCTTTCCTCAAAGACAGCCGACAACACTAACACAGTCCCTTTAACTCACTCTCTCTTTGTGGAATCCTCCTCCCCCAGATAGTATATACGTGCTAATTCCCCCGACTCCTTCGTGTTTTGGTTTTGTTTTGTTTTCTCAAGGAGGCTCTCTCTCCAGGCACTCCAATTGTCTTCTTTTTTCTCTACAGCAGTTATGACCACCTGTCGTACTATAAACCTATTGATTTACTCATCTGTGTTCATCACCTCTCCCTAGAAAGAATGTAAGCACCGTTGCAGCTTTAATTTCTGTCTATAACTTAGCAGATGTTTGGTAAGTAGTTACTGAGTGTTAATAAATGAATACATAGAAATGGATAAGAAATATAATGAAGAAAGGATTGTTAGTATTTGCCTTCTTGTTTGATTACAACTCAGGGCAAGCCCCTTCCCCTGTCTGGGTTTTAATTTCTTCATGTATAGACTGAGAGGTTGGAATTACATAGACTTAGTTTCCTATAGCTCTGAAAGCCCATGATTCTATGGATACCATGTTGTAACCAAAGAAACTAACAATAGAGAAATTAACGTGAAGAGAAAGGAAAATGCCGTTGAATGAATCTCTTGCTTTCTAGTCACCCAGTCTACATAACAAAGATTCTTTATGATCTTAGTCTGTATACATTTTAGGAAAAATAGAATACTAATAACAATGATTTTTTTTTTCATTGCAACAGTCTGGGCACAGCTGAAGCCAATAAAAGTTTTCGTACTTTCTATTTTCCATTGAAAGCAAGTTTGGCCGTCATTTAGTTTTCACTCTGGTTGTCCTTAGCACCTTCCCCCATCATGGCTCCTCCTGTGATAGCAGCTCTATTTTCTGTGCTCTTCTTGTTTTATTGCCACCTAGTGCAAGATCCAGCGGATGTAGCAAGCTTTTATCTCTGAAAGACTAACAGTCAACGTTCAAAAATAACCTGATCAAATCACACCAAAGTGTTATAAAAAGTATTTTCTATGGATATGTACAGATAACACTACCATTTCTTTCATATTTATTTAATACTTCCTAGTGAAAGAGTATTTGTAAAAAGCACTTGTCAAAAGCAACGTAATAAGCAAACAATAGTTTAGATATTTTGCACAGTAGATATGCATTTCTTAAATCACTGAAAACATAACTTTCCTATAATATTTCTCAAATACCAGAAATAATATTAATCACAACCTCATAATTTATCTTTCCCATGTTATCATTCATGAAACTTTCTTTGTACACTGGGAAGTTAGTATGACAATTCTGTGGGATAGAGAGAAAGACATAGCTTCTCCATCCTGGGTTTTGCTGGTTCTTTCTATAATATTTGCTCTCACATTTTCTCTGAATTTAAAAAAAATAACATAGAGCAACACAGTTGAAATATAATTTTTAAAAGCATTATATCTGTCTGATTAATTATGTTCTGCCTTGGTTTATTCAGAATATGCATAGGTAAAAAGATAAAGGGTTTTCCTCCTGCACTGCTGGTGGGAATGTGAATTGATACAGCCACTGTGGAGAACAGTATGGAGGTTCCTTAAAAAACTACAAATAGAATTACCATATGACCCAGCAATCCCACTACGTGGCACATACCCAGAGAAAACCATAATTCAAAAAGACACATGCACCCCAATGTTCATGGCAGCACTGTTTACAATAGCCAGGATGTGGAAGCAACCTAGATGCTAATCCACAGACAAATGGATAAAAAAGATGTGGTATCTATATACAATGGAATATTACTCAGCCATAAAGAGGAACAAAATTGAGTCATTTGTAGAGACATAGATGGACCTAGAGACTGTCATACAGAGTGAAGTAAGTCAGAAAGCGAAAAACAAATATCATATATTAACACATATATGTGGAATCTAGAAAAATGGTACAGATGAACCAGTTTGCAAGGCAGAAATAGAGACACAGATGTAGAGAACAAACGTATGGACACCAAGGGGGGAAAGCGGGGGTGGTGGTGGTGGGATGAATTGGGAGATTGGGATTGACATGTATACACTAATATGTATAAAATGGATAACTAATAAGAACCTGTTGTATAAAAAATAAAATAAAATAAAATTCAAATGTAAAAAAAAAGATAAAGGGTTTGAATCATGTATTTGTAAAGCCATATATACTTTCATCCTCCCTCAAACAAGCCCAAACCCCTAATGTACATCCCTGACAAGGTAGAAAGCCTTACTCTGTTTTCTAATGGAGCT
Source organism: Delphinapterus leucas (assembly GCF_059928025.1). Taxonomy (NCBI): domain Eukaryota; kingdom Metazoa; phylum Chordata; class Mammalia; order Artiodactyla; family Monodontidae; genus Delphinapterus; species Delphinapterus leucas. The sequence goes on from NC_143140.1 coordinate 13,920,393, forward strand.
GTACCAAATAACTCTCCTGGGCAACCACGTTGCCAACAAACAATAAAGAACCTGCCATAAAATCACGTTTTTATGGTATACTGCCAAGAAACTGAGTTTTGCCGTGGATTAATGGCACCAGCCTAAAATACGGGCACAAAGGCAAATAGAAAATATGGAATTTATGGCTTTGAAGTCAAACTATGTATTATAGCAGTACTTTGGGGAAAATATAAATACTCTGAGCCCACTAAATAACCACGAATGATGCGAAGGTGTTTGAGTTGTACAGCACGGGAGCAGCTGTTCTGCAAGTCTTATGTAAACCTCTTGAAATTGGTTTCCTTTTCCAATTTAGAAAAGGGAAAGAGACAAAAGATGGGCTAGATCGGGAGAAATCACAAACAAGCACAATATAAATGAGTCTCTTAGTGTTAGCGCCCCATCAAATGTTGTTTTCCACTGCATTTTTATTATGCAGTTCCTAGGGTTACCTTTTGACATCTGTTAATACCTTTAAAAGGGGCGTTTGCTTTACTAAAGAAAAGCAAGTGCCGATCCTGAAAAAAGTATTTAATTAATGTGGAGTGTCAAAGATTAGAATGAATCTGATTTCATGAAGGAAAACAGAAAAATACACTGTTACTTGTTGCTTTCATGTTAGCAGCACATTTCATTTTAATCTAAAATCTCTCACAAGGAATACTGAATACTTGCTGTCTCCAAATCAAGAGAAAAGTGCCCTATCAGGATACGTCTTCTACCACTCAGAATACACAGATTCTGCTGTTCACCACTCTGTAAGTCTTCCAAGAGACAGTCACTTCAGTCATTGATGATAACTTGAGATTTCAGCCAATGTGAGATCATAGGCCACAAAATAAAAACAAGGGCATAGGGACAATTCATGGGCATTTGGGTTTGTCTGGGGACTCGTATGAGTACTTGACTATTCTTAGTCTAGAAAAGTAAAGAGCAGTGTTGGAAAACTAATAAAGCTAGAAAAGGTAAGAATTCACAGATATGGGAATTCCCACATGAGAATTCCTTTTCCTAGAACACTGGACTTTATCTTCTCCTGGGTAACTCTCCTCTCCCCCTAGGATTCCTCTCAAAGGCCACCTCCCACAGGAAACCTCCTTGGACTTCACTCCCATGCCTCCCTGCCCCCATCTGAGTGAAGAGCCTTTTCCCTGTGCCTCCCTCCACTTTCCTGATCCTTATCGTGTTATTTTGTCATCGTTTACTTATCTCAACCACTCACCCTCCCAGGAACTGGGAGAACAAGACCTGTGACTACAAGTACTTGACTGATATCCATCACAGTGAGGACATACCCTAAGGTCTCCTTCCCTCACCTATGGTCCAGAAGTGACACAGACATGGCAGAGGTTGTGTTGTCTGAAAGCCACCCCAGTGCCATTGCAAAGATCTTGCTGCACAAAATTTCAAGATGGCGCCACGGTGGTCCCATTGGCTTTCTAATCCAACCACTTGAGTGTGATAACTCATTATTTGGAGGAATACTTTCTCAAGTGTCTACAAGTCAGAGCAGTAATGTGGCAGTTAAAAATTGCTTCCTGTCCATCACAGAATATAGAAATTTCACACTATCCTTCACACTAATCACACTTCTTCCCTTGAAAATAAGTTATTTGAACAATTCCATTACTGAGATGCCCGATAACCTTTCTTTCTTTGGACAAGTGCACAGGAACCATTCAAAATCATTGTGTCACCTCTGCTACACTCCATGATATGAGTTCTGTGACTACAATTTAACAGCTCTGTACGAGAGACAGAAGTAGGGTGGGGGGAGGAATCAATAGTTTATTTACTGAGCTCTAAATTCTTTTGTTTTTTCCAACAGATCACTTGCCCAGCAAGATATAGTTTTTAAATTCCCGTAACAATATTATGAAATATCCTTTTAAAGGATAGCTCAGTGAAAGTTTAACGATTCAAAATGATAGAACTATATGGTACTAGTTGGCACAATTATTGTGTCATCATACAATTCCTTACCTTTATATCCATGGGTCTCTACAGCAAAATCACGAACAGAGCTCTAAAATCCTTTACTTTCATAATATGTCATGCGAGACCTACTTCTAAATAAAGAAATATTGTGCCGTCTACATGATTTTCATTCTTGTGGGTCAGATACCATACAGCCTCCTAACCTTGCCTCTCACCTGCCCTCACCACCCCCCATCACACACACTCACTCACATTTTCACACACACATTTCATCCAAACCAGCCAGGCTCCAGATCTTTGAATGTGCCTACGTACTCTCTTACTTCTATTCCCTTTAATGCTCTTTCTCTCAGCTAGAATATACTTTCTCCTCTTTTTACCAATTCAAATCCTTCCATTTCAAGGTTTCATTGCTTCTGAAAAGCATGGGATTCTTGACTAAATGAATCCACCACTCATCTTAACCTTACTTTGAATATGCTCATTGGTTATTTATAAGCAATATGTACCACACAAGTCTGGGTTTCTTTCAATTTGCCTCAAAGGATTCTGGGTGCTCCAGGTGGGCATGTAGCATCTCCCAAGTAGACCTCAAGCTCCTTAGGACGAGGAAACATCTACTCAACTTGCTCTGATTCCCCATTCCATCTGGCAAGTGTTCTGCTCAAAAGAGGCACTGAAGGCATTTTGCAAAACTGCTTGAATGACTTTGAAAGATGAATAACTGTCCATTGTTTAAGATACTTGCATGATCTTTAAAGATGTCTGAGGTATTAATTTTCACCAATCTGGGTTTGTTTTAATCTCCCACAGTGTACGTTTGTATACTTACCGGAACAGAAACTTGAGGATTATCCACAAGTTTTCCCAGCACAGCAAAGCCATCGACATCGATCTGGCCTCTTGGCTTTATAGGTAAGGACTCGATCCTGTTGCAGTCAACAAAAAGAGTTGCACTGCTCCTTTCCACGCCAATCATGAGCTTATGCCACTGGGAATCAAACAAGGAGGGCAAATTCGAAAAGGTCACCGTTTGGAGACTTCCGTCCAGTCCCTTGTATGAAAATGCAACAGATTTTGTTTCGCCATTAATCTTCACGCCAACTTGCTCCTTCCCCGAGGAATCTTGAATCTGCCAAACGCTCCAGTTCTTTTCAAGTGTGCTTCCAGTCATCCGAAAAGTGGTTAGAAAGGAATATTCTTCAGGCAGCCCACTGGGATATAATTGCCTGAGCAAAATTTTAAGACAGTAAATATAAATCTTGTTTTCTGTACCCAAGCATAGTACCATATTTCCTAATTATGCTGTTTTAGATTCTAGACCTACAGAAAGGCTCCAGTGTGAAAAACCATGTACAAGTTGTTCTTTCATAACTGTTCATAAAGACCTTCACTGAAATTCATTCGTGTACATTAATGTTTCATCTTAAAATACACATTAAAAAAACCCTCCCTCGTAGCTAAGGAGTGTTCCCAAATGTCACATAATCCCAACAGTATTACTATTTATGCTACCTAAAGAGCTACTATTCAGCAATTCCACCTCAAAAAACACATTCCGACAAAAACACATTCTTGCAAAGTTCTGGGCAACATTCTTCCACAAATGAGAGAAGAGATCATTTGGAATCCAAAGCAGCTCTACCAGTTTAGGACACCCTTTAATTAAAGTGGGTTCTTGAAATTTTATTTTAACGTAATATGTTAGGATTTTTTGTTATTTCCATAATTGCTTGGATTTTCCCTTCCCCAAGTGTAACCTAGACTCATAAGTATTTTGAGAACTGGTCACTTGCAGACTTGAGAAGCCCCTTCACACTGAGCGTGTCTGTCTTTTCCAAGGACTTCAGTGTGTTAAAGTAGCAGCTGGTTGCTTGTCACTGGACATGTGACAAGGGAAAGGTGACCAGTTATTAATTCTCTACTCCAACCCAGTTGTTCCTCAATCTGCCAGTTAAATCTGTATCATGGCAACTTCCTTTACTGCTCTAAATGGCTGCATAAGACTTCATTGTTCCTCCTGCATCCCCCATCTCTGTGGAGGTAGCCATCTGGAGCTGCACCAGCTACCTGGGTCTTCTGTTGAAGCCAAGCGGCTAAAAGCTGAAGACCGAACTTTAAAAAATCAGGACATAGTAAATGTAAACATCGCCGTTACATCTTTACCTTCAGGGGCTTGAAGGTTGTTTCCTTCTACCTTCCTCCTTATAAGCACAGAAAAATTCCTAAGCAAAGGAGAAATCCTAGGAAAACTAGATGCCAATTAACTTTGTTTGAACAGTTACGGACCAGGATCCAAAGTCCCAAATAACCTTCCTTCAGGTCAAACTCCTGTTTTACGGCCCTCTTCTTGTGTAAAGAAGAAAAGGCAAGAAGAAACAGCTAAGTGGATACTGGTTTAATTTGTTACAAACTAATATGAATAACATAAAAATTCATTGTATTAGCATATGCACTCTGCCCGTTACTTTAAAATATATTGCTGGGGTCGAAAAGTTCTAAACCAAAATTTTCCTCAGCCCCAAACGTTTAGCTGTCATAGATAGCTGTCAACTATGTCAACAAATGTCATTGCTTTGTTAGTTTTATAAAAATAACAAAAATGTGAAAGCTTCATCTGAGTATTCTTTTATCATCCAAGTACTTCTTTAGCCATTATTTTCTAAGATGACTTTAGTTTTTATTTATAACACTGGGTGAATTCAATTTTCAGTTCATATTTTTAATTGATTACTGGTGATGTTTATTATTCTTATTGCAAAGCTTTCAATTTGCTAAATATATTTTACATCTGTCAAGTGTACAGGAGGTTTAAATATGTACATTTTAGAAGATTCAGTTTGGAACTAAAGAAGAAAAAAACGTATGCAAGAACTATTTACTATCCTACCTTCCCAGAAAAAGGATGTCTAACATATCTATTTTGATATTTGTTTTTAATATAGATTCTGTTTGTCATTTTGACTTTAGATTTCTCAGATTACACCTATTCCAGAATCTTCTAGAGAAGAAACTAAGGTTCACTAATGACAGTATAAGACATTGCCTACTTTAAATTAATATTGATATGTTAGTATTGATAATACTAGATCCATACACATATCCTTAAACTATTCATGCCCTTTGATCCAATACTTTTCATTTTGGAAACTTAAGAGAGTAATCACAAAATGGTGAAACAGTTTTATTTACAAAACATGTATTGCATCATTTTTAATAACAAAATTTGGAAATAATGTAAATGCTCAATAAAATAGTAATTGTAAACAGTGAAAAGAAGATATTGCCTACTGTGTAATTGTAAAACCTTATGGAAGTTTATACATCTCATTTAGCCAACCTTGATTAATTTGGAGCTAGGAGGTAACTTAAAAGTCTTATTCAATGGTGAAATTTGGCAAGTCTCCATTTAAATTATAATTTTTTTAATTATTCTTTCCAACCAATGACCTGAATTTAACTAGATACTTAAAGAGTTTTAGGGGGAGCCCAAGATAGTTATTGTTGAGGTGTGAGTTTTTCCAAGAAGGAAAATAATCCTAATATTTTATCTTCTCTACCTTAAAGCATTAATTTTCTAGGCTTTTAAAAACTTGTCTGTGTAAAAAAAAAAAATAAAAAATATCAAAAAGTAAAAAACTTATCTGTGTCACCTATATATTTGTTTAAAGATGTACTGAGCAAGCCTGCAGAATTTCATCAGTCTCTAGGAAAAACAAGTCTAGGTGTTTTGATCCTAGAAGTCACAGTAACTTCTCATGACTCCTTTGCAAAGACATTATGAGGTTAACAGAGGGATCTCTCCCAATTTGTGCTTCGTCCAATCTCTCCTGCTAAGTGAACAAAGTGATTGTGTTGAAGGTAGGATATGACAAAATGTCTTCATTTACTTCTGACTTGGTCACGTAATGCCAAAAACTTTTTTAAAATGGGAGGTGATTGAGGTTGCTGGAAGCATAATTCATGATAAACATGTGGCTAAGTCAAGAGCGGCCATCTCTCTTTCTCCATATATATGAGTATAATATGTGTGTTTGTGTGTCTACACAAATGTCATCAGGATTATCATGCTATTACTCTTTCGAACTAGGTTAATGCAGTAAGAGGAAAGAGAATGGTAAGAGGAAAAACATGGTGAGAAGAGAAAATTCCTTTGAGTGTTCAAGTTAATAAAATATATATGTGTGTGTGTGTTTATTTGTGTACACCTAAGGCCATTTAAAAGTCCTCATAAGTTTAAGTTATAGGGCTTCCCTGGTGGTGCAGTGGTTGAGAGTCCGCCTGCCGATGCAGGGGACACGTGTTTGTGCCCCGGTCCGGGAAGATCCCACATGCCACGGAGCGGCTGGGCCCGTGAGCCATGGCCGCTGAGCCTGTGCGTCCAGAGCCTGTGCTCCGCAACGGGAGAGGCCACAGCAGTGCGAGGCCCGCGTACCACAAAAAAAAAAAAAAAAAGTTTAAGTTATAGAACAGTCAGTCCCATTTACTTTTTTGAACAACTGAGATTCTTTTCTGGCAACTATGCTCTACACATCGATAAGTAAACTTGACAGGATACATAATTTATAAGAAGCTGAATCTATAAATGATTTATTTCATTATGTTACAATCTGCACAGAATACCTTAAAAGGAGAACCATAGGGTTTGAATAAAACATAAGAAATCTTTGAACCTTGGAACATTTGTTTAGGACCTTAACCCAAAGAAAAGCTAAGGACTGTTACTGCAAACAAACATAATATATTTGAAGTACAAGTTGAGATTGTGACACTCTTATGCCTAAAAAAAAGAATAAAAAGCACCAAAATTATGTGGCTTCTAATATTTCTAAAAAATTGAAACATAAATAAGGATGAATCGTGACTCTATCACATTAGCTCCATATGCCATACTCTCCCTCCCAAAAAGATCATGCTAATAGTTTCTTTCACTCCTTCGGAGCCTATATTCTCCTGCACAGATTCCCTTAAAAACCAAGACAGTCTACTGCATGCATGGCTTGAGAGCAGTCCTGGTCCCTGCCTTTCCTGAGTGAATAGGACTTGGAGGGCAGCTCGCAAAGAAAGAATCCACTAAGGTGAAAGCACCCCCATCTGCACCTCTCTCTTCTACTGCTCTCCACCACTTACAATAAACATTTCACCAATACCTGTGTACTAGGCTCTATTCGTCATCTCCGTGTACTAACGTTTTCTCTTCATGGCAACCCAATGGCATCATTATTATCATTCCTAGTTTTAAACTGAGGGAACAGAATCAAAGACAGTCTAAGCAACTTGCCCAAGGGACTCCACCTATCTCAGCCCTCTGGCTCTCTTCCTTCCTTTTTTATTTCTTTCTGCTACTCTCTTCTTCTATTCCTTCCTCCTTCTTTCTTCATATCTTAATAAACCTTGCCAGTAAAACAAGAGCCTTTAGTCCTTGTGGGAGCAAGGAGTCAAGGAGACAGAAAATACGGGACATTGGTAAAAATGTCCTGTGACGTTTTCACCTGTGGAAAATATTTCGTGATCACTCTAGGCACTTAGAGAAAAACAACAGCAAAGATGAGCAGGAGGTAGGAAGGTTCCATGGCCTCAAGTTTATCGACCTCTGAACTTAGAGTTAATGACAGTCCAGATTGTACCTTAAATTATAGAGAAGAAAGGTCAACATTGAGGGTCTCGTGTCATGTTTAATTATTTTATTGAAGAAAGAAAAACCAAAGTATTCTAAAGCTTATTTAAGAACACATCTAGCACATGAAAAGAAAATATAAGAAAAAAGTCAATGTCTGCTATCATGCCTTTAATCTTTCCAAATGTGACTCGTTTCCAGGTCAGTATGGGATAGTGGTTAGAAGCTCAGCTTCTGAAATGATTCTCCCTGGGTTTCAATCCCCCCAGCACCTCCTAACCCTGTGGCCTTATGCAAGTAACAAACTTTCTGGCCTCGGTTTTCTCCTCCATGAAATGTGGATAATAATGTCCCCACCACAAAATTGTAATGAAAATGTTAATTAGTAAATCTATAAAAAGAGCTTATACAGTACACTATTTTGTTTTATAAAATATAGTATGTTCAAAACACGAATTTCTATCTGCAATCTGGCACTATATCAGGATATTCTAATTTTAACAAAATGTTCATTATTATAGACATTTAGAATTTCATGATATCCTTTTACTGCTCTTATAAATCATTCTTTACCTTTACATCTTAATTTCTATCAAAGCCCTAGTTTTCTCATTCATATACCAAAGGAATCTTAATTACATGTTTCACAGTGCCCTAAAGCATTCAATCATCATCATTATCGTTACATTTAAGGTTCTTAGGTGATATAAAACTGAAAACCCTGAAGCTCGTTCCTAACAACGGCATGATTCAAAACTTACACATGCACTAAACCACCTCAGTTACAATAATGTAAAGAAGAAAAGGCTTAGTTCCAGAGAAGGAGATGCAGGATTTTTAAAGTGTTATCACTACCATTGTTTCTGTTATCATTATTCTAGTTTTGCTTTTGTTTGGTTCCTGCCAGGAGCCAAGCACTAGATGTGTGGATCTATTTCAGCACCAGGATGCTTGAACAGCGCCATCGTGAGCCTTCCAACCGCTCAGCGGTTTCTAGTTAAATTTATGGGGAGCTGCAAGAGCGAGGAGATATGGGGATAGATGTATATGTATATGTATAGCTGATTTCACCTTGTTATAAAGCAGAAACTAACACATCATTCTAAAGCAACTATACTCCAGGCACTTTTCACAGAGGGTCCTTTCAGGCAAAACCAGACAAATTTTAGAAAACCAGAGAGCAAAGTAATAAGAACATGTCCTGAATCAATGTATAATAGCCTCAGTCATCCTTTTTTCCTGGAATGGAAAGTAAATTACACACTGAAAACATGAAGAGCATTCACATATTCAGGTACTAAAGATAGGTGGGTAAATAAATTCCTTCATCTTTAAATAAAATCATGATCCAAGAAACACTGAGCAGGAGATGACTCTCAAGACTGATTAGATTTTAATTTTTTAAGTTGCGCTTGAGGCAGATAATTAGATCAAGTATTTGTTTTACATTACCTGGTTGGAATCCTGAAGTCTACCTTCTTTCCCAGTTTGTAAGCCACTTGTAATGCAGTTGACCCCACTACCCTCTGGATAGCTTTTCTAGATGCGGCTTTATCTATCTGGAACTGAGAAATCAGGTCAAACCCTACAGAAAGAGAACACGAAATAAAAGTCTAAAATGAGATTGGTTTCATTCCTTTCTACAACTTTCCCAAATAAAACATATATCAGGTAGGTTTATAGAAAACGTGCATTGTCAATATGATACACTGATATTCACCTGGTAAATCATCTTGTCCAATCCTGACCTTTGGACAGAGTTCATTTTCACCATTAGCATTTGAACTAACAGGGAACCCTGCAAAAGAGATGACATGTCATCCTACCTCAACCCCTACAGGGATCATGGGGATATATCAATAATAATGAGCTGGGCAACTGTTTAAAGTACAAAGTTATACAAAACATACTAAACTATGCTATATTTACTTACAAGTAGTGTATTTGGCTTTAACTCTATGACTCTATGATTATAATTTATTCATCTTCAACCCATCCTGGAAGTGAGGCAAGGCACAAGGTTGTTTTAACAATTTGTGTTGGGAAAATGTTCCCTTTGGGGAAGTTCAGAATTTGTTCTTTTTGGAACCAGAGCTGCATGATGTTCTGAATGGCACAGTGTCAGAAGACTGTTTGGAAAACTTCTGGTGGTTTGGGCTAGAAGATATTCCTTTAACACCACAAATTTTAGAAATCCTGAGAGAATCCAGAGAGCCAGTTCAATGGGACTTCTGAAAAGTGAAGTTCTTAAGAATTTTTGTCAAGTTGAGAAAGGAGTTGAGGATGTCTTAGGATTCATTAACCCTAAACAAAATATAGAGGATGCACTTAATTTCATAAATTTATTCTAAGAGATCAAATAAGCGTTCCAACTAGACTATTACCAGCATCTTAGAATAAGGAAGAGTGACAAGACAAAAGAATTGTGAGAATTAAACCCTCAATCACAAGAAGGATGAGAAATTCTAGAATGAAATTGGGTGCTCCTTACTCAAGTGAAAGGTTGTAGGGGGGGGACAGTTTTTTCAACAACACAGAAGGCTTCTTGTAACTGTCCAACCCCGGTGCCCTGCTGGTCCTTACCTGGTGACAGACACATCCTAGATTTCAGAAAAAGCATTTTCCAGTTACACAGCTTTGGCCTGGCCATTTCAGTACATCAAACATACTCTTTATATGCCCCCTGACCCCAGATTATTGGCTTCCATCCATCTATCCATCCATCATTACCAATCACCATCTGAACCAGGGAGGCGCTGGGTGAGGCACTGCAGCACACAGATTAGGTCTCCTGCCCAGCTGTGATCACAGCCAGGACTTTTCCATGTGCAACACTGACCACGGAAAACAAGCTATAGAGCACACCCACAGCCAAGGCAGAGTTGAAGAAGGAGGGTGTGAAGGGTCCTGGATGCCTCACTCAGCCACAGCCCTGCTTGATCCTTTCCAGAACGAGTAACGTTGTGAAATCTAGAAACTGTGGCCCTTACTTGGGCGGCGCTTGACAGTTGCGGATGCCCAAGGTCCCACAAAGCTGCATACAAAGAAGAGAAATGGGATTTTCCTGAAGAGAAGAGAAAAACAATGACTCAAACAGGAGTCTCTCCACATGGGGACTGCTTCACTATTTTAAATATGGCACACCTGATGAATGCAGGTGACCAGCCCTCAGTCTAGTTTACTTTTTCCATTTTCTTTATTAAATCCGATGAAGAGATTTAATGAGTTCTCACATTTCTGTCTCGCTTTCTCCATACCTACCTGTCTCACTATTTCTACACCCATATCCTTGTCTCTGTTTTCGTTTATCTTCCTTTTTCTGCATCTCCATTTGGGTGGCTGTCTCTTTCTCCCTCTTTCTCTGGCTCTCTCCTGTCTCTCATTTTTGCTCTTTTCTGTCTCACTCCATCATCTGTCTCTCTGTCTCTCTGCTCTCCCCTCTCCCCTCCTACCACCACTGCAAAAACACAGACCTTGGGTTCCAAGGATCCCCAGCCCAGTCTCCCCACGACTCTTTTCTGCGTCAAGGTCTTACCAGAAGTTCTTCATTTTCCCGACTGGTTTTCCTTTGTTGCCAACAGTCCCAATGAAGAAGGGGTTGTGGGGAGTCAGTGCTCCCCCGAGACCCCTTCAGTGCCACCCCAGGCCAGCCTTGGTCCCTCCTGCCCCTGTGAGGGCTTAAAGCAAAGGGAGTGAACCAGAGGCATCTGGTGACACTTTAAGCCAAAGCAGAGGGAAGGGGTGGGAAGAGGCCGCCCTGTAAGGCCAGGCCTAGCCAGGGGTGTGTCCCCAAAGCTAACAAGGTTACACTGAAGGAGGGATTAGCAAGGGAACGTTTGCGGAAAAGAAAAAAAAAAAATCAGGATGTGGAGAAATTCACCAGAAAAAATCCAGACAAGCTGCTATAGGAATACAGTGGAAGCTTTGAGAACTGCTCTAGGAATACACTGCAAGCTTTTGGAGGACTTGGGTAAAGAGGGGCTCCCTGGAAGGCAGGGATGTGGGAATTCACAGGGGCCCTGGTGCCCAGCCAACCTAGGTTTGAATCCGGTTTGTTCTGAAGCTCTTCATCTGTTGGCCTCAGGCAAAGTAGTTAATCTGCCTGTAACTTAGTTGCCTTAACTGCAATACAAGTTGAACATAGTTACCCCAAACAATTGTTAAAGAATTAAACAAAATAGAAGAGCCTCACACCTGGCTTTTGAAAACCATCATTATTCCCCATAATCATTGTCATTGTAGCTAACACTTCACCATGTGTGCTGCTCTATTGAAAGTACTTGACGCCTGATAACATTTAATTCTCATTGCACTATAAGGTAAGACTAAAATGATCTCTATTCTAGAAATGAGACAACTGGGGCACAGAAAATGAAGTAACTTGTAACTTCAAAGTTGCACAGCTAATTTACTCAATACACTGCAAGCTCTCTGTACTTGATGGCTGGAAATCTTGATAAAATGTAACATCAAGCCCAGGTCTTATTTCTTCTTAAACTCTATAGTTACAGCACCAGAGCTGAGCAGAATATCCTCGGAAGTCAGCAACATATTATGCTCTAAAAACAAGTTGAGTTCCAGTTACAAGGAGCACAGACCTGGAGAAAGAGATTTGTATCAGCCCCGTGTCATACATACCCACCCTCTCCCAGAACCTGAGCAGCTTGAGAGCAAGCCCCCATGCCACTCACTCAGGACGGTCGAGCCCAAAATCAAGGACTTTCAGGGTCGGAGCGTCCAATGATCCTAATAAGTCCATGGTATCTAGCATGAAGTTGTTTTGCTTCCTTGACGTTTCTTTAATTTTTAAATTAATTAAACTTTCTATTTCACTGCAAAATAAGCAGTGTTGCTTCTTATGTTTTGTTTGGTGCCCCCCCACCCAAAAAAAATCCTTTCCTCTTCTGCCTCTCTCAGCTTGCTGGAGGGTTTGGCCTGACAAGTTGGGAGCTAGGCAAACTCCACTGTCCATTTGCCCCCCAACGCTTTTCTGTTCATGACCTATCTGTTGGACCCCTGTCTCCCCCCAGCGTTGGGACATCCATTTCCTCACGTTGTCTGGGGCTTTCCACACGGCCCTGTCATTCTTCTTTCATCTATCAAAGTTGCAGTTTCCTAGGGCAGCCATTCTGGCTGAGTCACAGAATTACAGAGGGTCTTAGCTTATTCTTATAAGTCAGCCAGGGCTTATCTTACATAAATGGAGCCGTTTATTAGCCCAAAGAACTGACCCTCTACTGGTAGGACATCAGAGGAGAAATTGTGCAGCTGGGGACCTCCTGACATCCTGAAATCACACAGGGTAAGCCAGCCCTAGCTCCACAGGGAAAAGGGCCTTTTCCAAAGGGACCATCTCCACTGAAGTTCTCTATTTGCGATACAGATCCTCTAATATTAATACTCTGGGAAAGAAGAGGCAGATTTCCCTATGGAATTAAGTGTTCGAGAAATCCTTTTGTTAAGTGTTTTAGAGATCTCACCTCTGCTTTTGCCTTCTCCCCCTCCCACTTTGAAGAATCCTCTCCAGCTAGGATCTGAAGACAAGTGAGGGAGAGACTTTAATAAAAGATAAAAGAATAGAGAAGAAAATGGGTTTGTTTATAAGTAGTTGGGCTTCTTTCCAGCTTGGCAGTTTTATTTAAGGTGGTAAAGAGCAAGCAACAACTCTATTAAGGAAGAATGTAAATCCAGAGAAAACAAGATATTTTTATCTCACACACATATTTAGGACAGTTTTTCTCCTCCCCCCACCCCCATTTTCTCTTAATCATATTTCCTAATATGACATTAGAGTCTCACAGGGAACAGTGCAAACCCCAAGCTATTCCTGTCTGGGTCAGGTTGCATCCTAAAATCATAGGCACACAAGATTTTTTATCATTAACTCTGTTCCCTCACCTTACTTAACAGTTCTGATCCTGAAAAACCATGTGGAAATGAAATCTGGTCAATCATATCAGACTGTAAATGCACTGACAGCTTGATATTTTAAATGATCCATTTTGTAAATAAAAGTATTTGATACAGAGTAACTGTGTTTTTACCCTTCTTTACTCCCTCCCCACCCAGACACACTGTCCTCTACACAACATACATAGATACTAATATTTTCCCTTCTATAAACCCAGAATTTTATTTATCTACAGTTTAAATCAGGGAACATCACCACAAATGATCATATGCCTTGGTCATCTGCTTTCTTTTACTCAGTTTACTCAGTCATTCAACAAACACTTCTTGAATCACTATGTATCCCGAGTATATGCCACTGCTACAAAGGGCTAGGAGTTGAAGAGACAAAAGGATGAATAAACACAACCTTGCCCTGAGGAAGCCCATGGCCCAGTGGGGAATCCAATATAAAAATGACTACAAGATAGCGAGTGAAAGAGGCTGCAGCATCACTGAAAACAAGTATGAACTCAGTCCAGGAACACTGGGAAATTTTTCATTTAAAAAACCTTTTCTTTTTTAATTGAAGTAAAATTGGCATGTAACGTTATAGAAGTTTCAGGTGCACAGCTTTATAATTTGGCGTCTGTATACACTACAAAATGATCAACAATGAAGGTCTAGTTACCATCTGTCACCACACAATTTATCCTTCACCCATTTGGCTGACCCCTGAACCCCCTACCCCATTGGTAATCACTAATTTGGTCTCTGTATCTACGAGTTCGTTTTTGTTCTGTTTTCTTTGTTCATTTGTTTGTTTCTTTGTTTGTTTTAGATCCTACATATGAGTGAAATTGTACAGTATTTGTCTTTTTCCTTCTCTCTGTGTGTGTGTGTATATATATATATATATATATATACAATGGAATATATATATATATATAGCACATCTTCTTTATCCATCCATCCATTGATGGACATGGGTTATTTTCAAATCTTGACTATTTTAAATAATGCTGCAACAAAATAAGGGTATATATATATTTTTGAATTAGTGGCTCCACCAATTTATGATCCCACCAACAGTATTAGACGGTTCCTGTGTCTCCACATCCTTGCCAACACTTGTTACTTCTTGTCTTTTAGAAATGCCATTCTAACAGGTGCGAGGTGATAGTTCATTGTGGTTTTGATATGCATCTCCCTAATAATTAGTGATGTTGAATATCTGTTCATGTGTCTGTTGGCCATTTGTATGTATTCTTTGAAAAACGTCTCTTCAGAACCTCTGCCTATTTTTTAATCAGGTTGTTTGGGTTTTTATTGTTGAGTTCTATGAGATCCTGATATATTTTGTATATTAAGTCCTTATCAGATATTTGATTTGCAAATATCTTCTTCCATTCAGTAAGTTACCTTTTAATTTTGATGATGGATTCCTTCACTGTGCAGAAGCTTTTTTGTTTGACATAATCCCATTTGTTTACTTTTGCTTTTGTTTCCCTTGCTTTTGGAGTCAGATCCACAAAAACATCACTAAGTCTGATGTAAAGGAGCTTACCACCTGTGTCCTCTTCTGGGAATTTTATGGCTTCAGGTCTTACATTCAAATCTTTAATCCATTTTGAGGTAATTTTTGTGTGTGGTGTAAGACAGGGGTCCAGTCTCATTCTTTGCATGTTGTTGTCCAGTTTTCTCAATACCATTTACTTAAGAGACTGTCCTTTCTCCATTTTATGTCCTTGGATCCTCTGTCATAAATTAACTGTACATATATGTGTCCATATAGTTAATGCCAATATCATACTCTTTGATTACTATAGCTGTGTAGTAAAATCTAAAATCAAGGAGCATGATAATGCCAATTTTATTCTTATTCTCAAGATTGCTTTGGCTTTGGGGGATCTTTTGCACCTCCATACAAATTTTATAATTATTTGTTCTAGTCCTGTGAAAAATGCCATTGGAATCTTAATGGGGATTGCATTGACTTTGTAGATTGCTTTGGGTAGTATGGATATTTTCACAATATTAATTCTTCCAACTCATGGGCATGAAATATAATTCCATTTATTTGTGTCTTCTTCAATTTCTTTCATCAGAGACTTATAGTTTTCAGTGTATAGGTCTTTCACCTCCCTGGTTAAATTTCTCCCTAGGTGTTTTTTGTTTGTTTTTGATTGAACTGTAAATGGAATTGCTTTCTTGATTTCTTTTTCTGATACCTTGTTATTAGTGTATAGAAACTCCACAGATTTCTGTATATTGATTTTGTGTCCTGCAACTTTACTGACTTTATGTTTTTTGATTGGAGAATTTAGTCCATTTACATTTTAAGTAATTATTGATAGGTATGTATTTACTGCCATCTTGTTAATTTTTTCGGGCCATTTTTGTAGTTCTTCTCTGTTCCTTTCTTCTTTTTCTTTCTTCCCTTGGGGTTTGATGACTTTTTTAGTGTAATGTTTAGGTTCCTTTCTCATTTTTTGTGTGTGTATTTACTATACCTGTTTGATTTGCTGTTACCGTGGGGCTCATCTATAATATTCTATGCATATAATGGTCTGTTTTAAATTGATAACAACTTAAATTTGAACACATTCCATAACTTTATGTTTTTACTTCCCCCACCACATTTTATTTTTTTGGCATCACCTTTTATATGTTTTCATTTAATGCATCCTTAGCTAAGTATTGTAGTTTCAGTTTATTTTACTACTTTTGTCTCTTAACCTTCATACTTGCTTTATAAGTGATTGATCCATTACCTTTACTATAAAACTACTTTTTCTAGTGAAATTTTTACTTTGCTATGTTTCTTTGTTATTAATTAGTGCCATTTCTTTTTAGATCAAAGAAGTCCCTTTAACATTTTTCGTAAGACCGGTTTAGTGGTGATGAACTTCTTTAGCTTTTGCTTATCTGGAAAACTTTTAATCTCTCCTTTAATTCTGAATGATAACTTGCCAGGTAGAGAATTCCTTTTTAAAGGTTTTTTTCCTTTGGGCACTTGGAATATGTCATGCCACTCCATTTTGGCCTTCAAAATTTCTGCTGAAAAATCTGCTGATAAGGGAAATCCCATAGACTTATGGGATTTCCCTTATACATAACAAGGTATTTTTCTTTTGCTGCTTTTAAGATTCTCTCTTTAACTTATATCATTTTCATTATAATGTGTCTTAGTGTGGATCTCTGTGGGTTCAACTTGTTTGGAAGTCTCTGGGGTTCCTGGACCTTGATGTCTGGTTCCTTCCCAAGATTAGGGAGGTTTTCAGCCATTTTTTCTTGAAGGAAGTTTTATGGCTCTCTTTCTCTTTTCCACTTGGGACCACTGAAATGTGAATGCTATTTCTGCTTGATGTTGTCCCAAAGTTCCCTTAAGGTATCTTTACTTTTTAAAATTATTTTTTCTTTTTGCTGCTCTAAGTGAGTTCCATTACTTTGTCTTGCAGCTCACTGGTCCATTCTTCTGCTTTATTCAGTCTGCTATTGAATCCCTCTAGCGTATTTTTCAGTTCAGTTTTTGTATTCTTCTGTTCTGTAACTGCTGTTTGGTACTTTCTTATATTTTCTGTCTCTTTGTTGAAATTCTCACTATGATCATCGATTCTTCTCCCAAGTTCAGTGAGTATCCCTATGACCAATACTTTGAACTCTTTATCAGGTGGATTGCTGATCTCCATGTTATTAAGATCTTTTTCTGAGGTTTTGTCTTGTTCTTTCATTCAAAACTTATTCCTCTGTCTCCTCATTTTGCCTGACTCACTGTGCTTGTTTTTATGTATTAGGCAAATCAGCTATTTCTCCCAATCTTGAAGGAGTGGACCTGGGTAGGAGATGTCCCATGGGGCCCAGAAGCACAGTCTCCCCTGGCCACCAGAGCTGGGTGCTCAAGGGGCATCCCTGGTGTGGTCTGGTCATGCCCACTTACTGTGGCATGGGTATGGGGGGTGCTGTCATCTAGTTCAGCTAGATGCATGCAGCTGTGGCATGCAGCTGTGGCATGGGGATGGGTGAGGGTCTCAGCAGGGTGCACCTCCCAGCACTAGCACATTAGAGAGAGAGTTACAAAGTGGCTCCCACCAGCATTGGCATTAGTAAGGTAGAATAAGATCACAGAATGGTACTCACCTGTGTGTCTGTCCCAGGGAGAGCCCCAGAAGGTCCCTGCCTCTCCAGCTTATGCCTTAAGATTAGTAAGTGGGTCTCCTTCACATATGGCCCAGGCAGTTTTCAAACTGGCGTTTTCCGCTCTGTATCCCAGGGTGACTGAGTCTGTGCAGGAGCCCTTCTTCCCCTACAGTACTATGGTTTTCCTGGACATAATCCCCATTGTTTTTCAAACCCAGGCATTTGGAGGCTTCATCTCTCCTGTACAGGACCTAAGGGTTGGGGCTCCTGATGTGGAACACAAAGCCCTCACTCCTTATGGGAAAATTCCACATTTTCTTAACTACCTCTCAATTTTGGATCACTGTTCCTGGAGTGGGGTTTTGTGTGTGTGTGAGAGATTGTGTCTCTGATCCTCTTACCCATCTCAATGCTGCCCTTTCATCCCTTATTGTGGAGGCTCTGTTCATCCAGTCTTCAGGTCTTTTTCAGAGGAAACCATTCCACGTATAGTTGTTGATTTGTTGTATCCGATGGACGAGGTGAACTCAGGATCTCCCTACACCACCATCTTGAACCAGGAACTCTCAAGGAGGTGAAATCTTAAAGAATGAATAGATGCCTACCAAGAGAAAAAACAGGTACAGTGCATTTGGGGCAGAAGAAACAACAGAAACCATGACAAAAAGGTAGAGGAGTATACTTCAGGAACCATAAGTTTAGTTCTGGAACTCTCACTTGGTAAATACTTATAGGTGACTTTTCTACCATGAGCCCTGAATGGATCTCAGCTCATAAATATGGCAGAGCAAGACCAGGTGCCTGCCCCATGGAGCTTACATGCTTCTGGGGAGACAGATACTAAATATGTTTATAAGAAGAAACAGGATAATTTCAGTTGGAACTATTATTTTTAAAAAATTTTAAAAAGGGTAAAGTGTGCTAGAGGAAGGGAAGGGTGGGTTTAGAGGCTGATCTAGACTGAGCTGTCAGAGAAGGCTTATCTGAGACGGTAAATTTTAACTCAGACAAGATGAGAATGAGGAGGTAAGACTGATGGGTGGAACATTGGAAAAGGACTGGGTGGGGAAGTAGAAGTTTGAGTAGCTGAGTAGATGGTGATTCTTTTAAAATGACAGTTAGAAGGACCATGGGGGAGGAGATGAGTAGGGGATCTTGAAAATCTTTGAAAGAGTTTGGACTTCATTCTGGCTGTTAAGCAAATGAGTGAAGAGTTTGAGGCCAAGAATGACTTTTCAGATGTGTATTCAGAAAGATGGTTCTGGCATTTCTGGAAAGATGGATTGAATGGATTTGATAAATACGCATACATACAACTGAAACAAGAGTTTCAGAAAATAGTACTTACCCACGTAAGTGTGGTGCACTCTATTTTCTGTTTTATTCTATTACATGTTTTAGTGATGTGATCAACTCAATAAATTGATTTCAGGAACACCTAATGCATTGCAACCCATGGTTTGAAAAACATTGGGTTAGAATATAGCTGCACTAGAAATGCCAAGAGGTAGTTTCTTCTTATTTCCCAGTACAGGGCACAATAGTTGGGATGCCCCATAAAACTCATGAATGGTAGAACAAGTTCCTTGCTTTTAACAGGACTGTATTTTTTAGAAAGTATTCTTTTGAAGTTCCCATTAACTTATAGCATTAATTATAGATGCCACGACTCCCATTATTAATTACATTATAGAGTAAAACAAAGAAGAGGCACTTTAAAAACAAGCTTCCTTATAGTATCTAGGCTTAAGTTTTCTTCCGTCTCTCTTGTCTTTAAAAATAAAAGACCCAAAATGCCTAAGGGCACATGTCAGTTGTGTGAGGATGCCACAAATCAGATACAGCAAGGGCCTGAAATTTATCAGAGAAATCTGGCTGAGAGGCTAATTAACAATCAGAGAGTGGCTAAAACTAGGACTCCCACGGTTTTGCATTGGGTTCAGTTTTTACTGTAAAGAAATTTCACCACAATCAAAGTTCTATTTTGAATCTGCTTATTTTGGTTCTATACTTGTAATTGTAGCCTAATCATATATAGCAAGCAAATAGAGCCCCATGATGACAGCCATTTCTCTCTGAAATCACTCGCAGATAAATGTGTCCTTGCCATAGACCATTAATACAACAATGTGCTATTTAACATAAACCCCATCCCTACCCCCAAGCCTTTCAGTGTGTTACTTTTGTTTCCTCTAAAATATGAGAATTTCCCTTTCCCCAGGAAAGAGAAAAATCAATTCTCCTCCACCATGTGTGGGCTTCCAACACCTATTTTGCTACGTCTGCTGCCTTGTGGATCTTCAGTTTGTAGCAGTTGATTGTCCTGAGCCTCTTTTTCTACTTCCAAGAAACTTCACATTCTGGTACCTCAGCATGTTTTTTGACATACTGTAATCTCCTTCTCTAACAGTTGTTCCCAAAGATACACCAGAACCACCTGGACAGCTTGTTAAAAACACATCAAGGGCTCCACCCACCAGAGTTTCTGATTCAGAAGATTTCAGGTGGGCCTGAGAATTTACATTTCTAGCAAGGTCCCGGGTGCCACTGGTTCTACTGGTCAAGAAAGGCTGCTCATAAAAGTAATGGTTTCACAGCTCACCCTTCCCCCTCCGCATATCCTCAAGTCCGTTCTCTAGTAGGTCTGTGTCTTTATTCCCGTCTTACCCCTAGGTTCTTCATGACATTTTTTTTTCTTAAATTCCATATATATGTGTTAGCATACGGTATTTGTCTTTCTCTTTCTGACTTACTTCACTCTGTATGACAGACTCTAGGTCTATCCACCTCATTACAAATAGAGGCATGGACATATATACACTACCAAACGTAAGGTAGATAGCTAGTGGGAAGCAGCCGCATAGCACAGGGAGATCAGCTCGGTGCTTTGTGACCGCCTGGAGGGGTGGGATAGGGAGGGTGGGAGGGAGGGAGATGCAAGAGGGAAGAGATATGGGAACATATGTGTATGTAGAACTGATTCACTTTGTTATAAAGCAGAAACTAACACACCATTGTAAAGCAATTATACCCCAATAAAGATGTTTAAAAAATAAATAAATAAATAAAGACCATATATTAACCTTAAAAAAAAAAAAAAAGTAATGGTTTCAGCTCCATTAAGCTACCCCTCCTTTTTACAGCTTATATTGACTGTAGCATTTAATAAGTGTTTGCAGGATAAGTTTTTAAAATAATTATCAGTTGAACTCATAAGACCTACAGGAACTTTCGTGATCATGAAGAAAAAAACTGTACTAATTTCCTTACTGGATATGTATTAAAGAAATGTACTTGAAATTAAATGAAGTACAGGAAACCAAGCCTTCCCTTCTGTACTATTATCAACTATCAACCAAAAACTAGAAAGTGCGTTCCTGAATTCCATGTTACCCTTTATCAATATATATAGAAAGATCCTTGATTCTGAATTGTTCTTCCTCTTTTATGAAAGAAGCCTTAAATAAACATTGTTTAATGTTACATCCCAAGAAATTTCATATGGATTCACGAGCTTCCACACTCTGGGAAAATGTTTTGTCTGCACTAGATGGCAGTGTAACCCTGAAATTTGAAACCAAAGCTAAGGCATCGGACTAGAATCTGATTTCCGGTCTTTAAGTAGACAACTTTGATTTTATGCAAATATTCCATTCATGGTTATTCTCCATATGTATATATTGGAGTATTATAATTGATTCCATTTTGGGATTGCTCTCAGAATAAATGCACAAATACAATGCACTCTGATTGTTCAGAAAGTCTTTTGAAGGAGAAAGACATTAAATGAACAATTAAATTTAACTCTGCCCCAAGAGGTGAGCCATCCACTCTGTCCCCCTCACCACCACCAAACTGAGCCTTACAACTAAGGAGGCCATCCCCAAGGTTAAGAGTATGGGCTCTGAAACCAGGTAGGTTCAACTCAGTACTACCCCCTTCTAGCTGGGAAACCCCGAAGAGTTCGCTAATCTCCCTGTGACTCAGTTTCCTCATGTGTCGATATGAATAATAAAAGCAACCACCTTATAGGTATATTTTAAGGGTTAAACTGGAGTTTAACATGGTGCCTGGAACTCAATAAATTTCAGCTACAAATGTTTTTGTTACTGTAACTCACTCTCCTAAACATAATTCTCCCACTCAGTCCCACTCTGCTGGGGCAAGCAGTGGCTAATTGAGATCTCCTTAGAAAAGCTTTCCCTGTGTGGGGTGTACGGTTGCGCTAGAAGCTGAAAACTCCCAGGCAATATACAACTACTGGAAAACCCACTTACAGCTATCAAAGTAAACCAATCGGAAGCCCCCTCCTCCCTGCCATACTCACATCTTTGGCTGTTTGCTACACGTTTATGATTCTTCCTCCTACAAAACTGCCCTTATTAAGCCCTGTAAGCTCAGTTCAGCATCAATAAAACCTTCTCTTTCATAATGCTGTGTGGTTCTTCAAGAACATCTATCATCATAATCTCCTTTGTATCTCACAACAAGCCAACAAGATAGATGTGACCATCCTGTTTTCCTGGTGAAGATGGAAGACAGCTGCCTAAGTTCATGGTGACAGCGGAGGTACCCAAGTCTATTGACTGAATCTGAAACAGATACAGCAATGAAACTGCTGCTTACTATATACATATATATCTATATCTATGTCTGTATATAATCGGTTTCTTCATTTTAGAAGCAATATGTGATCATTATAGAAAAGTAGAAAATATAGACATAGAGAAAGAAAAAAGGAAAAAAAATCACTCAGTGAGACAACTCACTATTACCATTTTAGGATATTTTTTCCCGTTCCTTTTCTATGTGCAAGTTGTGATCATATTCTACATAGTTTCACAACCTCTGTAAATACACGTCACGAAGAGCGTAGCATTTTCCTTCCCCAAATTTAAATGCAGTGATGTGGCATGTACAGAATAGAAAGCAAAGCCCAGGTGTAAGAACTTAGCCCTGAAGTCAAGATTACACCTTTTAATTCTAACTGCTGTAACCTCTAAAGAACAACTGTACAGAAAGGACCATTGAGTAACTGGGGCAGATTCTTCCAGCAGCTCATGGTTTTTGAAAGACATTCCTTTTCTCACCCAAAGCCATGTGGGACCATAAACTCACAACCAACTGACTAACCACAAAGCAGCAGAGGTGTGGCAGGCATTCCAGAGGCAGCAGGGCCACCACAGGGGAGCCATGCTTCCTGCCATTCCTGCATTTCAAATATCCCTGAAGCCATGGCTGGTGCCAGGAATAGCAATGACAACTGACACATGGGCAGGTGATAAAGAGTCTTTGTCGTTAAGGGCTGACCTTAGAGCCCACACAAGCTGAAAGGGCTCTAGCATTAGCACAGTGATTCCAGGCAGCCGTCTGTCCAGAATGAACCAGAGGGGTGGACAGGTGGGCAGGGCGTACAGAGGTGCTGACAGTGGGTCAGGACCGGAGCCACTGGTGTCACCCCAGTCTGTCTGGACCAAGGGCTTCTCCCAGGCTTCCAGGGCTTTTTCTAGAAGTGCAAAATAAGGAGGATATGGGAGAAGGGATCCCTCTACCATGCCGGGAACTGCTTCATGCTTTAAAAAGACGTCATCCCCTTCAATCTACACGACTCACTGCCATTTTATAGGGGAGGTGAGTGAGGTTCAAAGATGTTAGAAAACTTGCTAAGGGACACAGATGGCATGCCAAACCTAAGTTTGGTTTATCTGACACCAAAGCCAATGTTCTTCCTATAATTTGTTGTTTCTGAGTCCACACTCACACACACACACACACACACTCACACACATGCACAGTAAGCTTAAGTACATTTTCCATCTCACTGTGCATCTAATCCTTCACGATAATTCTCCTTTCTTCATAAACCCCCAAGTGTACAGGGTAGTATAATAATTTTCCTGTTTCCCTCATTTGTCCATATTTTAAAAAGTAGAAATATAATCTATATTGGAAATTTTAAAAATGAATAAATAAACCTCAAGCTAAGAACTCCTTCAAGAGCTGATAAAATTTGCCCTTGTACAGGTCAACAACTTGGTGCCCTAATTGAGTGAGCTGCGTCCAAAGGTTTGCATTACTGGTGCTTTGCTAAAAACTACAAAAAGTAGTAGTAAAGGTCTTTTCTATATTTTCATATGGTTCTATTCATATCAAAATTTGTCTCAAATTTTAAACTCTTACAGGTTAGGGACCTCGATTATTTATCATCTCTCTTCCTTTATGACCTACTGCAGCCAGCGTTCGTATATACTTCATCACTCAGAACTTCAGGCAACACCATATTTAAAGCACAGTGCTGGGTACTAAGGAAATTTTAGAGCCAAATAACACTTTATCTGCCCTCGAGGAAGAAGGACACACACACACACACACACACACACACACACATCCCAAAGCTGTGAAGCACGCTTTGGCCTAAAAGGACCCCTGAATGAAAATAAGTAGAACCACAAAGTGTTCTAGAGACAGAAAGGTAAAACTAACAGATACTGTCTAGAAAGATTCAAGAGCATTTCACCGAGGAAAGTGACATTTTAACATGACCTTGAGGGACGAATCAGATTTTACGGGCAGAAAGGGTGACAAGGCAGTTGGAATAAGGAGAACAAAACCTCAGAGGCATGATGATGTGAGGCATGTATTTAATTATGTCAAAGACATGACTTCACTCTTTGAAAATATTATTTGTGTGCCATTATGAACCCGGGGGTTGAGAAAACTCGTCATTAAACCCCACTTGGTAAATAAATAAATAAGGGCTCTAACAATGTTTTTGACTGTCTTCTATTAAGCTGCCTATCACATTCCTATTTTGTCACTGGAAAACAAATCAGCAACCCATTTGCTGTCATGGAAAAGGTAGAAGTAAGAGTTTCAGTGGTAGGGTGGCACAGTTCCAGGAGAAACTTTTTGTCGTCTGCAAAGGCTTCTCAGTTTGAGAATTTCATCAAGAAAAAAGGAAGATCAGGTGCCTGATGCCAGGAGCGAGGGTAAAGGAGGGACGATGTCTTCACTAGGACACACAAGGTATTTGCTACCACTTGAAGTACAGCTTACTTTTTCCCTTTAATATCAGTATTAAGCTATGAAGCCTGCCTTAAGTCAGGGGCTAGGAAGGGTCGATGGCATAACCAGTGAGCAATGCTTTCACTTCCTTGGGGGAAAGCGAATCAGTAAATAAAGATCTACATTACTTTAAAAACTAACCGTCCAAGAGAATCCTGGGTACACACTAAGCGATGGCTTCAGCCTGCAAGAGCGAGGGCACACAGCCGAGAACGGGAGATGCGCTGTGTGCAGGGAAAAGATCTGAAATTGAAGCTGCTCTGAATTGTGAAATAAGCTCTGGAGTGAAGCTCAAACGGGAGACAGGGAAGACGCAGAGTGGAGCCAGAGCAACCTCAATGGAAATCAGCATGCCCGTGGCGGATCTCCTAAAACCTATTCAGTCAAGCAGAACAAAATAATAAAGAAGCAACAAAAGAATAAATGACCCAGAATTATTGGCCCCTCCAAGCAGAACTTGCTACGGAGCATTGGTTTCAGGAGCAGATGTGGAGAAACTGCAGCCCCACCAGGCTTTCATCACTTGTAGATGTTCTTACAAGCTCTGTCATCTGACGGGATACTGCCGAAAGCCAGAAGAACGTGTAAAACATTATTCAAGAATCGCAGGAATCTTTCTCTTGGTACAATACTGGGAAATGTCATTTGGCTACAGATTTGTACCATAATAAAGTTGTCCGTAAATACACACTATAAACACAGACGGCAAGAAATAAATAACTTTGATGTTATATCCAGAGGTTAAATGATAGATCCTTGGTGTGTTATTGTGAGACGTTATTTTAAAAGAAAATCCACGAACTTAGGTGACCCTCACTGGACTATAAATAACCATAAAAAGGGTTTTTTTTTTTTAAAGAGACTGAAAGATTATTAAAAACCCTCAGGGTTTTGCTGTGTTGCCCACAAAGCCCACCATATTCATTTCTATCGTTCTGTGTCCAGAGTCACACTGGCAACAAATTCAGCTGTAACTTGTATACTTGCCATGCATGAGTTTTCTTTAAAAATATATGTTTCCTGCCAAGCCTAAGTACCACTGTTTTCTCAAATGAGAAATAGGGAAAGTAATCTTAATACAAGATTTTTCCCTTCAGGGACTATAGCCTCCCTCTGAACGCCCTTCTACAGCACCCTTCCCTGCCCTTCTCTGCAAGCCCCAACCCCTCCACGCAGCACCTCCCACCCTGGACCTCAAGCCAGGTGTTCTGCATTCTTTTTTTTTTTAAGGGTTTTTTATCTTTCTTTTTAAATCTTTATTGGAGTATAATTGCTTTACAATGGTGTATTCGTTTCTGCTTTATAACAAAGTGAATACACTATATCTGTACATATATCCCCATATCTCTTCCCTCTTGTAACTCCTCCCCTCCCACCCTCTCTATCCCACCCCTCTAGGTGGTCACAAAGCACTGAGCTGATCTCCTTGTGCTATGCAGCTGCTTCCCACTAGCTACATATTTTACGTTTGGTAGTGTATATAAGTCCATGCCACTCTCTCACTTTGTTCCAGCTTACCCTTCCCCCTCCACGTGTCCTCAAGTCCATTCTCTAGTAGGTCTGCGTCTTTATTGCCGTTCTGCCCCTAGGTTCATCATAACCTTTTTTTTTCTTTTTAGATTCCATATATATGTGTTAGCATATGGTATTTGTTTTTCTCCTTCTGACTTACTTCATTCTGTATGACAGACTCTAGGTCCATCCACCTCACTACAAATAACTCAATTTCGTTTGTTTTTATGGCTGAGTAATATTCCATTGTATATATGTGCCACGTCTTCTTTATCCATTCATCTGTCAGTGGACACATAGATTGCTTCCACGTCCTGGCTATTGTAAATAGAGCTGCAATGAACATTGTGGTACATGAATCTTTTTGAATTATGCTTTTCTCAGGGTATATGCCCAGTAGTGGGACTGCTGGGTCGTATGGTAGTTCTATTTTAGTTTTTTAAGGAACCTCCATACTGTTCTCCATAGTGGCTGTATCAATTTACATTTCCACCAACAGTGCAAGAGGGTGCCCTTTTGTCCACACCTTCTGCAGCATTTATTGTTTGTAGATATTTTGAATGGCCATTCTGACTGGTGTGAGATGATATCTCATTGTAGTTTTGATTTGCATTTCTCTAATGATTAATGAGGTTGAGCATTCTTTCATGTGTTTGTTGGCAATCTGTATATCTTCTTTGGAGAAATGTCTATTTAGGTCTTCTGCCCATTTTTGGATTGGGTTGTTTGTTCTTTTGATATTGAGCTACATGAGCTGCTTGTAAATTTTGGAGATTAATCCTTTGTCAGTTGCTTCATTTGCAAATATTTTCTCCCATTCTGAGGTTTGTTTTTTGTCTTGTTTATGGTTTCCTTTGCTGTGCAAAAGCTTTTAAGTTTCATTAGGTCCCATTTGTTTATTTTTGGTTTTATTTCCATTTCTGTAGGAGGTGGGCCAAAAAGGATCTTGCTGTGATTTATGTCGTAGAGTGATCTGCCATATGTTTTCCTCTAAGAGTTTTATAGTATCTGGCCTTACAGTTAGCTCTTTAATCCATTTTCAGTTTACTATTGTATATGGTGTTAGGGAGTGTTCTAATTTCATTCTTTTACATGTAGCTGTCCAGTTTTCCCAGCACCACTTATTGAAGAGGCTGTCCTTTCTCCACTGTATATTCTTGCCTCCTTTATCAAAGATAAGGTGACCATATGTGTCTGGGTTTATCTCTGGACTTTCTATCCTGTTTCATTGATCAATATTTCTGTTTTTGTGCCAGTACCATACTGTCTTGATTACTGTGGCTTTGTACTATAGTCTGAAGTCCAGGAGCCTGATTCCTACAGCTCCATTTTTCTTTCTCAAGATTGCTTTGGCTATTCAGGGTCTTTTGTGTTTCCAAACAAATTGTGAAATTTTTTGTTCTAGCTCTGTGAAAAATGCCATTGGTAGTTTGATAGGGATTGCATTGAATCTGTAGATTACTTTGGGTAGTAGAGTCATTTTCACAATGTTGATTCTTCTAACCCAAGAACATGGTATTTCTCTCCATCTGTTTGTATCATCTTTAATTTCTTCCATCAGTGTCTTATAGTTTTCTGCATACAGGTCTTTTGTCTCCTTAGGTAGGTTTATTCCTAGGTACTTTATTCCTTTTGTTGCAATGGTAAATGGGTGTGTTTCCTTAATTTCTCTTTCAGATTTTTCATCATTAGTGTATAGGAATGCAAAAGATTTCTGTGCATTCATTTTGTATCCTGCTACTTTACCAAATTCATTGATTAGCTCTAGTAGTTTTCTGGTAGAATCTTTAGGATACTCTGTGTATAGTATCATGTCATCTGCAAATAGTGACAGCTTTACTTCATCTTTTCCCATGTGGATTCCTTTTATTTCTTTTTCGTCTCTAATTGCTGTGGCTAAAACTTCCAAAACAATGTTGAATAATAGTGGTGAGAGTGGGCAAACTTGTCTTGTTCTTGATCTTAGTGGAAATGGTTTCAGTTTTTCACCATTGAGGACGATGGTGGCTGTGGGCTTGTCGTATATGGCCTTTATCATGTTGAGGTAAGTTCCCTCTATGTCTACTTTCTGGAGGGTTTTTAATCATAAATTCCTTTAGCATTTGTTGTAAAGCTCGTTTGGTGGTGCTGAATTCTCTTAGCTTTGGCTTGTCTGTAAAGATTTTAATTTCTCCATCGATTCTGAATGATATCCTTACTGGGTAATCTTGGTTGTAGGTTTTTCCCTTTCATCACTTTAAATATGTACTGCCACTCCCTTCTGGCTTGCAGAGTTTCTGCTGAAAGATCAGCTGTTAACCTTATGGGGATTCCCTTGTATGTTATTTGTTGCTTTTCTCTTGCTGTTTTACTATTTTTTCTTTGTATTTAAATTTTGATAGTTTGATTAATATGTGTCTTGGCATGTTTCTCCTTGGATTTATCCTCTATGGGACTCTTTGCACTTCCTCGACTTAATATTTCCTTTCCCATATTAGGGAAGTTTTCCACTATAATCTCTTCAAATATTTTCTCAGTCCCTTTCTTTTTCTCTTCTTCCTCTGGGACCCCTATAATTCTAATGTTCGTGCATTTAATGTTGTCCCTGAGACTGTCCTCAATTCTTTTCATTCTTTTTTAAGAATTCTCCTCTGAGGTAGTTATTTCTACTATTTTATCTTCCAGGTCACTTATCCGTTCTTCCACCTCAGTTATTCTGCTATTGATTCCTTCTAGAGAAGTTTTAATTTCATTTATTGTGTTGTTCATTATTGTTTGTTTGCTCTTTCATTCTTCTAGGTCCTTGTTAAACGTTTCTTGTTTTTTCTCCATTCTATTTCCAGGATTTTGGACCATCTTTACTATCATTACTCTGAATACTTTTTCAGGTAGACTGCCTATTTCCTCTTCATTTGTTAGGTCTGGTGGGTTTTTACCTTGCTCCTTCATCTGCTGTGTGTTTCTCTGTCTTCTCATTTTGCTTAACTTACTGTGTTTGGGGTCTCCCTTTCGCAGGCTGCAAGTTCGTAGTTCCCGTTGTTTTTGTTGTCTGCCCCCACTGGCTAAGGTTGGTTCAGTGGGTTGTGTAGGCTTCCTGGTGGAGGGGACTAGTGCCTGTGTTCTGGTGGATGAGGCTGGATCCTGTCTTTCTCGTGGGCAGTTCCATATCCGGTGGTGTGTTTTGGGGTGTTTGTGACCTTATTATGATTTTAGGCAGCCTTTCTGCTAGTCAGTGGGGTTGTATTCCTGTCTTGCTAGTTGTTTGGCATAGGGTGTCCAGCACTGTAGCTTGCTGGTCGTTGAGTGGAGCTGGGTCTTGGCATTGAGATGGAGATCTCTGGGAGAGCTTTCACCATTTGATATTACATGGAGCTGGGAGGTCTCTGGTGGACCAATGTCCTGAGCTCGGCTCTCCCATCTCAGAGGCACAGGCCTGACACCCGGCCGGAGCACCAAGACCCTGTCATCCAGACGGAAAAAGAGGAAAAGGAAAAATATATATATATATATCGTTGCTCCCAAAGCCCACCTCCTCAATTTGGGATAATTCGTTGTCTATTCAGGTATTCCACAGATGCAGGTACACCAAGTTGACTGTGGAGATTTAATCCGCTGCTTCTGAGGCTGCTGGGAGAGATTTCCCTTTCTCTTCTTTGTTCTCACAGCTCCCAGGGCTCAGCTTTGGATTTGGCCCTGCCTCTGCGTGTAGGTTGCCGGAGGGCGTCTGTTCTTCACGCAGACAGGACGGGGTTAAAGGAGCCGCTGATTCGGGGGCTCTGGCTCACTCAGGCCGGAGGGAGGGAGGGGCACGGAGTGCGGGGCGGGCCTGCAGCGGCAGAGGCCGGCGTGACATTGCACCAGCCTGAGGCGTGCCGTGCATTCTCCCAGGTAAGTTGTCCCTGGATCCCGGGACCCTGGCAGTGGCGGGCTGCACAGGCTCCCGGTAGGGGGGTGTGGGTAGTGACCTGTGCTTGCACACAGGCTTCTTGGTGGCGGCCGCAGCAGCCTTAGCATCTCGTGCCCGTCTCTGGGATCCGTGGTTTTAGCCGCGGCTCGCGCCCGTCTCTGGAGCTCCTTTAAGCAGCGCTCTGAATCCCCTCTCCTTGCGCACCGGGAAACAAAGAGGGAAGAAAAAGTCTCTTGCCTCTTCGGCAGGTCCAGACTCTTCCCCGGACTCCCTCTCGGCTAGCTGTGGTGCACTAACCCCCTGCAGGCTGTGTTCACGCCGCCAACCCCAGTCCTCTCCCTGCGCTCCCACTGAAGCCCGAGCCTCAGCTCCCAGCCCCGCCCGCCCCGGCGGCTGAGCAGACGAGCCTCTCAGGCTGGTGAGTGCCGGTCGGCACCGATCCTCTGTGCGGGAATCTCCCCACTTTGCCCTCCGCACCCCTGTTGCTGCGCTCTCCTCCGCAGCTCCAAAGCCCCCTCCGCCACCCGCAGTCTCCGCCCGCGAAGGGGCTCCTAGTGTGTGGAAAGGTTTCCTCCTTCACAGCTCCCTCCCACTGGTGCAGGTCCCGTCCCTATCCTTTTGTCTCTGTTTATTCTTTTTTCTTTTGCCCTACCCAGGTACGTGGGGACTTTCTTGCCTTTTGGGAGGTCTGAGGTCTTCTGCCAGCGTTCAGTGGTTGTTCTGTAGGAGTTGTTCCACGTGTAGATGTATTTCTGGTGTATCTGTGGGGGGGGAAGGTGATCTCCGCGTCTTACCCTTCCGCCATCTTGAAGGTCTCCTTGAGGGTTTTTTAAATTAAAGTATACTTGATTTACCGTGTTGTGTTACTTTCTGCTTGCAGCAAAGTGATTCAGCTTTACATATACACATATATAGACATATATATATATACACATTCTTTTTTAATATTCTTTTCCATTAGAGTTAATCATAGCATATTGAACACAGTTCCCAGTGCTCTACAGTAGGACCTTGTTGTCTATCCATTCTATATATAATAGTTTACATCTGCTCTCTCCAACTCCCACTCCATCCCTTCCCACCCGCCCCCACTTGGCAACCACAAGTCTATTCTCTATGTCTGTGACTCTGTTTCATAGATAGGTTAATTTGTGTCACATTTCAGATTCCACATATAAATATTATCATATGGTGTTTGTCTTTCTCTTTCTGGCTTACTTCACTTAGTATGATAATTTCTTGCATCCATGTTGCTGCAAATGGCATTATTTCATTGTTTTTTCATGGCTGAGTAGTATTCCATTCTATATATGTACCACATCTTCTTTATCCATTGCTCTGTTGATGGACATTTAGGTTGTTTCTGTGTTCTGCATTCTGATTGCTCGTGGGAAAAGCTATTTGCATGGAATGATGTCGCATTCCATTCCCCAGGCAGGAGGATATAGTGGAGAAGGCAGGGATGTCTAAAATCAGGAGACTTGGCCTTGAGCCCCCCTCGTTCCACCAGTGGTGTCTTCAATTGGTCTTTTTTTAAATTTATTTTTATTTATTATTTTTGGCTGCATTGGGTCTTTGTTGCTGCGTGTGGGCTTTCTCTAGCTGCAGTGAGTGGGAGCTACTCTTCATTGCAATGCATGGGTTTCTCATTGCGGTGGCTTCTCTTGTTGCTGAGCACAGGCTCTAGGCCTGCGGGCTTCAGTAGTTGTGGCACACGGGCTCGGTAGTTATGGCTCACGGGCTCTAGTGCGCAGGCTCAGTAATTGTGGCATGTGGTTGCTCCGCGGCATGTGGGATCTTCCTGGACCAGGGCTCGAACCTGTGTCCCCTGCATTGGCAGGCGGATTCTTAACTACTGCACCACCAGGGAAGTCCCCTTCATTGGTCTTAAAACCACTGAGCTGGTTTCCTTTTCTGTCCAGTGGGGACCCCCTTAGAAGTTCACTGTGAGACCCAAGCTCATCCACGCGAGAGAGCTTTGTCAAGTGTCAAGTAACCTACAAAGGTAATTATTGTTTCGGAAGTATTTAGGGAGTACCTATGATGTGCAAGACCACAGTTTCGCATAGTAAGTTCCCTAAGCAATACCCCATGACTTCAACTCAGTTTGACAAATATCCATGAAACAGGCTCTTGAGATCCAAAAGTAAACATGGTCCCTGTCATTTGTCTGGCAGGAAGGACAGAGAAACAGTGATGGTGTCAGTACAATAAATAAATCCTGTAAAGGAAGAGCTTACTGGGAATGTGTTAGGTCTGTGTAGAAAGGCAGATGGAGAGGCTTAAGCCTAGATGTCCACGGGTAAAGTCTGCAGGAGATGGCAGAGTGTGAAATCTGTTTCCAAGTACTGGGTTTCTTTTTCCAGAAAAGGGGAAAAGGACCAGACATGGCATTGGATCAACCAGCGCAGTAAGGCAGCTGGTTGCTGGGGGGGTGGGAGTGGAGGTGACCACAGAGACTCAGCTGTTCTGGGAAAGCGTAAGGGTGGGTTCGCACGACCTCCAGCAGAAGCCTGATCACCGTGGTGCGGGGGGAAGAGAATGGTGCCGAAAGAGTCAGGGAACCAGGGATGGGAAAACAGGGACGTTGGTTCCAGGAGGACAGGACCTACCAGACAGGTTTCTTGTTTGTTTCTTTTTTAAATCATAACTTTAAAATAGCAATTTTATCTGAGCACTCTTCTAAGCATTTCATCTATAGTGACTCATTTAATCACACAGCAACCGAGAGTGGTAGGCGCAGTTATCCCCACTGGAGGGATGAGGAAACTGAGATGGGGAGAGTTTGACCACATTGTGGGCTGAAAAGAGGGAGCCAGCACCTATAGGGAGAGCAAAGATGCTATCTGAACTCAAAGGAGGGACTGCTCGGGGATTACGGATGATCGGTGTTGTCCTTTCCACATTTTTTAACTCCTAACTTCTCTACCATAGGCATTATCATCTTTGTAATCAGAAAACTAAACCATACAAAAATGGGCAATCATGGCTTCCCTGGTGGTGCAGTGCTTAAGAATCTACCTGCCAATGCAGGGGACACGGGTTCGATCCCTGGTCCGGGAAGATCTCACATGCCGCGGAGCAACTAAGCCCGTGCGCCGCAGCTACTGAGCCTGCGCTCTAGAGCCCATGAGCCACAACTACTGAAGCCCACACGCTTGGAGCCCGTGCTCCTCAACAGCAGAAGCCACTGCAATGAGAAGCCTGCAAACCGCAATGAAGAGTAGCCCCCACTCGTCACAGCTAGAGAAGAGCCCGCGTGCGGCAACAAAGACCCAACGAAGCCAAAAATAAATATTTTTTAATGGACGATATGTTAGTGATTAATATTGTCTTTAAATTTGTCCTTATGTCTTCTATATAAAAATAAGCTTTCCAATAAGAGAGTTAGCATCCTGAGGGTAGGAACGGTCGCTTATTTCTCCTTTCCCCCCACCGTCTGCACCTGAGGCATGTGTGTGTGGGGGGGGGGGCTTTTAAAGGGAACAAAATTAAACCCAACCAAACCCAGACCCTTGTTAATAATGCCTCAAATTTAGCTTTCCACACGCTAACTACCCTGTGTTGCTGTCCTTGAGTACCTTTAGTATGTGCTTTAATTCTTTTTCCTTCTCCTTCCATTATCCCATCTCCCACTACCACTACTTAAGGACCTAGGATATAGGCATCCTCTTCTGGGGCCGGCCGGCCAGATGGCAGATATGTCCTGCCATGGGCTGTCACTGTCTTATGTTGGGGATTCACAGCTTTCCCCTGTAACATCACCCAGATATCTGAGTAATAATCTGAGCATACTGTCATTTTTGTTTCTTTGTCATTTTCATAAGCTGAGTTATAAATTAAATTGCAGTCTTTTACATTCAATCTTAACGTAACTTTCCTTCAATGTATTGATTTTTTTTAAGTTTGTGCTTGTTGCCGATGTTGTTTTTCTAGGGAAGAGAAAGCAAAAATGCCATTTTTCCTATATTTTGATATTCCTTTCTGTCTTCTCCCTCTCTCTTAGCCAACGCATCCTGAAGTTCATGCTTCTCTTCCTCCTATGAAAACTGTTCCCCTTGGTTTCCTCACCGCTATACGTTAAAATTTCAAGGGAGGAAGCCTGAACTCCTAGGTCCATTCATGGGGATCACTTCCTCCCAAGTTCAATGCAGGTCCTGTAGGGCTTTGTCGGGGAAGAAGACAGTCATGGGCGAGGAAGAAAGGTATCAGCCTGTCTCCATGCACTGGCCTGTGTGGACCTGCGCTCAGCACGTTCACAAAAGATGGGGAGGTTGTAAGTGTAAGTGTGTAAGAACTGCTTCCCACTTCTTCCAGAAGTGCAGGTGAGAGGGGTCCCAGGATGAGCGTGAAAAGAGAACTCCCTTAAATAGAATGCTGGTTCTACTCGATACAAAAGAATGTGTGTATATACATATATATATAAACTGAAACACTTGACTGTACAGCAGAAATTAACACAATATTGTAAATCAACTATACTTCGATTAAAATAAAGGATTTTTTAAAAAGCTGTCACACAATGCCTGAAATTCTGGACCTATTTGTCCTCTGAATTTTTGATCCATTAGAGACATTATAGCTGTGTGAAACAGTATATTAAAATGACTTGCTGACCTTTTTAAAAATTCCGGTGCTTGGATCTACTCAAGCAGATCTGGGTAGATCAGACTTAATTGTTCAGAGGTTCAGATTTAATTGCCTGGGCATCAGTATTTTCTTAAATCCCTCTCCCCAGCCCCTCACGCCCTCCACGTCCACCCCCAGTGATTCTAACATGTAGTCAGGTTGGGAACCATTGCTATAGAGCCAGTCCAAAAACCTAAAAGTTTTAGGGGTGGTTGAACATCTATGTATCCTCATTGGATCTTGAAATACATTCTAGATCTAGTTTCTTTCTAATTAAGATAAGATTACATCTGAGGTGACAGTCAAAGTTCTTTGCCAAATTATCTCTTCTTTACTACAAACATGCACAGAAATATTAAACTCAAACATCACCTACAGGGCTGCTCTGGGGACGAACCAAGAAATTTGACCTAGTTATCTTTACACCAGCTGCACGTGACATCGCTAAACTTGCTAACGAGACAGCAAAGTCATTTGGGAGGGAATGTTTCCATGTTAATTAATATGACTTTGATCCAAGAAAGCAAAGAAGCGTATTCTGCTGAAAGTAATTAGAAGATGTGGCACTTTAAAAAAAACATCTAGTCAGAGAGATTATAAAACTCTGGCCCTGAACATCAGGATATATGTGAGCTTTGGGATGTGGAGAGCCATTCCTTGCTTCAACTCCTAGTTTCCAAGTCTGGAATAAAGCAATATTCAGGTGCTCTAAATACAGTCTGTTCATATTTAAAATAACAGAAACTTTCACCTCTCAGTGACTCGTGAAAACTGTAGAAGTGCACCCCAGTGTAGAGGGCAGAAACTGCGAGAAACCATGCTTCAGAGTTTTATCTACGAACAGCCGCAGCTGTGGTCTCTCCTCAGTTCATTCCTGGTTGGTTTCATTTTCAAGTTAGGCAATTAGATTGAGACCCTTTCCTCAAGGGGCAAGAACTTTTTTCCTGCAACTCACAGAGGACAGTGAAACACGATTCTCCTGACCCTCAGTTTGAGTGGCTCTTTGTCTCATGAAACTTCTAGGCTCAGGTTCATGTCACACACACGCACACTGTCTTTGCAAAGAATCCACAGTTCATCCTCAATAATATATAAACCAAAAGTCTAAGGTGACCAACTCATCCCAGTTTGCCCAGGACTTTCCCGGTTTTAGAAAACCCGGCGTCCTGGGAGCCACCCTCCCGTCCCGGTCCTAAGCAGATCAAGATGACTGGTTACCCTAAAAACAACCAGAATCAGACTCCAGCCCAGAGTGGACTTGGAGCTGTCGGAGCCATCCTTGGGGCCAGCCGTTCCTTCCTGATAACGGTCAGCGGTACCTGCGGAAGAGGATCGACTGATCCACCAGCTCCCCCCCACGCCCCCTCCCCGCATGGGACCTGCCACCATGCTCTGTATGTGTTATCTGGAATCCTGCCAACAATGTGGAGGCTAATTGTCCTTACCCCAATATTAGAATATAAAGAAATAGAGGCTCTGATAAATTAAGTGAGCTGGCCAAGACCACACTGGTGGTACCTGGTAGGGCAGGAACCCATCACCAATAATACGTCAGAAGAACTACATAGAGAAGATTTCATAAGAGCTAAGGCAAAACTAAGTAATAAAACATGGAGGAAGAATGGGAATGACAAACAAAATATCAGACTCTATATGAATTCAATCAAATGTGAGGCATGAACAAGACAACCCGAAGCTAATTGATGGATTACAAATCGCCCAAAGTCAAACTCATACGCTTCTTTATAATATCCTGCCAAGTATTCAAATGAATACCGTGGCCTTAGGCAAAAAAGGATTTTCTATTCATATGTATGAAATATTTTGTTCCTAATTATTTCTCCTTAGAGTGAATAATAATGTCTAGCATAAATATGATGTGTTGCTTAAATTTTTGTATTTTAATTTATCCTCTATGTTTACAAGGATCATAAAGTTGCTATATAAGAACTGTCTAACAGGGGCAAAAAAACTGTTGGTTTATAATTTACATCTTAGCTGTGCGTATTTGTTCTCAGCATATATTTAAATATGTGCTGATGTAAATCGGCACATATTTTTGGACCAAAATAACTGCAAAGATATTCCTAAAGCAATTCATGTCTGCTGTCCTTTTCCTGACATTCCTTTATACTCCTAATTTTCCCTATATGTCAGTCCTATTATCTGCCTCCCTACAGTGGATCTGTGGAAAAGCACAAACCAAAGGACCTGTCCTTCTAGCAGCTACTACAGTAGCTACTAGTAGTACTTCTAGTGGCTACGCCTAGAGGAAAGGAGCTGACACCCATCAGTGATCATGAGAGTGAGTCTCGATGACGTGTGATGGCCCAGGGCAGGGTCCCCATGTGAATCTCTCAATAGAATGGCAGAGAGGCAGACTTTCTGATACTGATTTTTAATTAATTTTTTTAATGTGTGCTCCTATGTTATACCACCTTAAGGTTGTCCAGCAGCTTAAAAAAATTAATATACTCTTAACTGTTGTCAGACAACTAGATTTACAAGTGGCAGAATCAACAACCAGACCTAACATTGTCTGGGTCTCAATAATTTCCAAAGTCTCCAGTATTGTGGGTTACCAAACACCTCTGACATCTGGAAAAGTTGAATAAAATGTCTTTAGGATACCATTTCCATCCATCTTTAGGGTATCTTTTTCTCTGAGAAATCTTGAACATAGCACATTTCAGCACTTTCCATAAAGATCTTTTTTTTGAGGCATAGTTCATTTACAATGTTGTATTACTCTCAAGTATACAGCAAAGTGGTTCAGTTTTATATATATATATATATATATATACACACACACACACACACACACACACATTTATATGTATGTATTCTTTTTCAGATTCTTTTCCATTATAGGTTATACAAGATATTGAATATAGTGCCTTGTGCTATTCAGTAGCCCCTTGTTTTTTATCAATTTTATATATAGTAGTGTGTATCTGTTAATTCCAAACTCCTAATTTATCCCTCCCCTCCCCTTTCCCCTTTGATAACCATAAGTTTGTTTTCTATGTCCATGAGTCTATTTCTGTTTTGTAAATAAGTTTGTTTGGATCATTTTTTAAGAGATCTTTTACTGAGGAAACCCTGTAGAGCCTTTATGTCGGCATGGAAATGAGAGCCCATCAAAATGTTATACTCTATCAAAAATGGACTCAGGTACTTCAAGCTTTTACCAACTGGCCATGATAGAGCAGAATGGATATAATGTAGCCTCTCTGGATTAGATACTCTCTAATCTAATGTAGGATGTGCAGGCAGCGAAGGTGGCTCCCTTCGGACTTTATGTGTAAATTAAATGGATTCTGCCATGGACTCAATTTTTGGGCCCCCCTGTCGCCCACAATTCACAAGTTGAAATCTTAATCCCTGACGTGTTGGTATTAGGTGGTGGGGCCTTTGGGAGGGGATCAGTCGTGAGCGTGGAGCCCTCACTGTAGGGATGGTGCCCATGAACGAGAGGACCAGAGAGCTCCCTGGCCTCTTGCACCACGTGAGGTCACAGCAAGAAGACTACAGTCCGTGAAGCAGGAATTAGGTTCTCACCAGACATCGAATCTCCTGGCACTTGACCTTGGACTTCCCAGCCTCCAGAATGGTAAGGAATAAATTTCTATTGTTTGTAAACCACCCAGTCTGTGGTGACTTGTTATTGCAGTTTAAACTGACCAAGACAGGTTCTCACAGCATCTTTTTTTTTTTTTTAACATCTTTATTGGAGTATAGTCGCTTTACAATGGTGTGTTAGTTTCTGCTGTAGAACAAAGTGAATCAGCTATACGTATACATATACCCCCATATCTCCTCCCTCTTGCGTCTCCCTCTTCCTATTTGTGAGTGGGAAGAGTCCGGGCTGGGAACTCTTTAACCAGCTAATGAGGGACATAAGAGAATCAAGAGTGGGAGAAAAAGATTTAGTTCCTTTTACTTTAAATTAAGTACTGTATGGACTTATCATAATCTAATACTGTTGCCAGATTTTCTTTAAAAAAAATTCTTATAACTGCTTGATCTGCACTATCAGAGGAAAAAATGGCAAAGAATAACCTGAAATAAAAGCAAATCAAATTTTATAACTGTAATATCTGTAAACTCCTGAAAGTTTAATGGTTGTATTTTTTTAACAACCAGCCATGTAGAGGAAGATTTTATATTTGTCATATTGCCTGATAAATATGCAGGTGACTTCCTTCTTTGGCTATATTCTGTTTCATCATCAGTGGGAAAAAAAGTAACATGCAAGCTTAGTCACTAAACTCATGAAAAACAGATGGACATTCTGAATAGTGCTACAAATTGAGCCATAGGGGCTTCCCTGGTGGCGCAGTGGTTGGGAGTCTGCCTGCCGATGCAGGGGACACGGGTTCGTGCCCCGGACCGGGAAGATGCCACGTGCCGTGGAGCGGCTGGGCCCGTGAGCCATGGCCGCTGAGCCTGCGCGTCCGGAGACTGTGCTCCGCAGTGGGAGAGGCCACAGCAGTGAGAGGCCCGCGTACCACAAAAAAAAAAAAAAAAAAAAAAAAATTGAGCCATAAAAAGAGAGAGACCCCTAAAATAAGTAAATAATGCTTTTGCACAAAAACTCAAATCAAAGGTTAAAAGCTTGGCACTGTTTCCGAATACCAATTCAGTGCAAGCCAGTACACATGTGTAATTATAAATTCCAGGTCATGTTTCCTATTTACCTATGCTCCGCTCTTTTCTGCACCAATCACTAGACATTAGCAAGACAAGATTAAGCACAAATGGACAAGTTAATTGACAATGCCATTAGAATTGTGGAGAGAACTGAAATAACTCTCAAGCTAATTGTTGAGTGGGGAAGTTGGCTTTTACAGTTTCCATTTTGCAGAAATCTTTACACACATCTTTTTTCCCCCAGAAACTCGACATTGTGTGAAGCTGTACTGACGTGAGGTAG
This sequence comes from Delphinapterus leucas, assembly GCF_059928025.1. NCBI lineage: Eukaryota > Metazoa > Chordata > Mammalia > Artiodactyla > Monodontidae > Delphinapterus > Delphinapterus leucas. The sequence continues at coordinate 13,960,026 of NC_143140.1, forward strand.
GGGACATGATCTGGAAAAATTCTGGATCAGGTGTTTCAGAATTCTCACCAGTAGCAAATGAAGCAAAAACCAGGTTGAAAGATTCCCAAAAGCATCTTATAATCTGCTAACAGCAAACTGTGAGTCACGTCTATTTTTTGATCCTCTGCAAGAGTACAAAACAGGAAATAATTTTAGAATGTAATAATGTTTCTTTCCAGTTACTTAGAGAGATTTGACTTTAAATTCCGGTCTTTCTCAGTTGTCACATAAATATTGGGTTGGCCAAAACGTTTGTTCGGGTTTTTCCGTAACATCTTATGGAAAAACCCGAACAAACTTTTTGGCCAATCCAATACCTTCTGCGCATCCTGAATACTAGCTGTGTCATAACAATCTCCTAGGAGGGACTCATCAAACAAAGTGTCACACCCAGGCAAGTCATATAACATGTATGGCACGGTAGTTCACAGCAGCCAAATCTAAAGAAACCTGGAAAAACTCAAACCCAATTCTAAGTAGGTGTCAGTATCCACGTGAGATGATAGTGGCCACTGATGACAAAAATTATGCAATCTAAACAAAATGACTATATAGTGATCCCACATAAATGTACAAACATGACAAAAAAGATTAAAACTAGGCACCATTATTAAATACAAAATCCAGTTATTGATACATGTGTGCAACTAGAGATTATATCTCTCCATCCTTTATGCTAGAGACATTGGGAAACAGGGCAGCAAGAGATGCCAGAGACCTAGTCCAAAGGGTCAAGGGCTCTTCCCCTCCAGCAGCCCCTACAGTGAGGAGAGGAGAGCATGGAGATGCTGAAGCCCCGTTTGTTGATGACTTAGGTGACAGTAGTATCTTTTTTTTTTTTTTTTTTTTTTTTTTTGCGGTACACGGGCCTCTCACTGTTGTGGCCTCTCCCGTTGCGGAGCACAGGCTCTGGACGCACAGGCTCAGTGGCCATGGCTCACGGGCCCAGCCGCTCCGCGGCATGTGGGATCTTCCCGGACCGGGGCACGAACCCGTGTCCCCTGCATCGGCAGGCGGACTCTCAACCACTGCGCCACCAGGGAAGCCCCACTAGTATCTTTTAAAGTACTTCAGGGCTCAAGCTGAAGATGAAGAGCATTTCCAAACCATACTGCCTGATGAGACCTGTCAAGGGTCTAAAATTCTACTCTCCTTGCAAGCTAATGAGACAGGCTGCCATGTATTCACAGTTGCTGGCAGAAGACACGAGATTCCTGGCTCAGAGGCAAAGGACAGTTTACCATTCCTAGCTGTAGCCAGAGCATCAGCATTTGTGTCAGGGCCCTGAACTCCAGTTCCCACAGGGGATGTGAAGGCCAGGTGATGCCTGCACGTGGAGTGGGGCTTGTTGCAGGAGAGCTTAGGAAACCCCCATCTTTTAGAATGGGAAGTCAGCCTGGCAGAGCTTGTCTTGGAGGGAGACGGACCTATTATACTGGAGAGTAAACAGACTTGACCTTCCTCCACATAGAGACACTATCTCTACCTGCTCGCACAGCACCATCATCCTCAGAAACTGCATTCACCACCCCAGTCCCAAATTGCCCCATGTTTTTCCTTTTGTTCCCCAGTGGTTTCTCCATATTGAATCTAGTCCTTGTTTTTGCTCTGGTGTCTGAACTACTGACTCCCAGCCCTAGCTCTTAGAATCACCTCTGACTTATGTGCCTAGCTCATACCTCCAGCAAGATGATGTCACAAGTGTCCTACCACTGACAGCTTCCTTACCTCGCTGGTACTGGCACTCAAGCACTGCCCTGATAAGCAGCCCTCTCCTCTCACAGAGCACATACTGGCCACGAAATTGCTTATTTCTAGGGCTGGGTAGGATGGACAACCTATAGGTGACTGGATAATTGGGTTCAGCCTGCTCTAGCTTTTTTTTTCGTTTAATGAGCTTTCTAGGGAAGGAGGGGACTCATCTCATGCATATGCAATTTTAGTTAATGCTATTTGGAATAGTCTTTCAGTCTGTAAATCCCATATGTTGCCATAGAAACAAGTCTCCATCTGAAATGCGTCCAGTCAATTCTGAAATTATTATTCAGAGCACTGCTATAAACTGGAACAAATCCAACAGGTGCCCAGCGTATCAGTATTTAGGCAGTAAGCTGCATTGTCTCATTTTCAAGTCAAAAAATGAAGAGAGAAGAACCCAACTTGGATATCCATAAAAATTCAAACAGATTCAAAGTAAGAACATTTCTTCTTGATTATGTTACTCTGGAAACAGCATTAAAATAGAGCTATGTAGGGGCTTCCCTGGTGGCGCAGTGGTTGAGAGTCCGCCTGCCGATGCAGGGGACACGGGTTCGTGCCCCGGTCCAGGAAGATCCCACATGCCACGGAGCGGCTGGGCCCGTGAGCCATGGCCGCTGAGCCTGCGCGTCTGGAGCCTGTGCTCCGCAACGGGAGAGGCCACAGCAGTGAGAGGCCCGCGTACCACAAAAAAAAAAAAAAAAAAAAAAAAATAGAGCTATGTACACCATTCAGAAAAAACAAGGTATGTTTCAAATGACTAAACAGAATGCAGTGTGGGGAAAAGGGTTCATTTAAACAGCTTTATTCTTCTTAGCAAAGGAAACTGTAAATTTATTTATTGGAAGAACTCCAATAAATTTTAGAGTGAAATTTTAATACTCTCTTGCACCTATTGTCTCCTTGAAAATATTTTAACCACTTCATATTCCCAAATGGAAAATTATTAGGAGTTATGTAGCCCATGGGAAGAGAGTCACAGATCTGAAATAAGGATCCCAAATTTCCAGAATTTAGGGGCAAGATCGGAAATGTTTCCCATATGGAATTTATGACAAAAAGAATAAACATAAAATTAATTAAACGATCCATCAATTAAATTAATCTACCCCAAATGATGATAAGCTCACGTGTTGGCAGTAAAACTTAAGTGCTTTCCAAATCTCTTCCTGGAGTTCACGTTATTGAGATTTCATCAGGAAAACACTGGTATGCAGTCTGTAGAGAAGCAGTGTTCTAGGGAATTTTCTGCGGTGATGGAAGGAAGCTGTAAGCTGTGCTGTCCAGGATGGTAGCTGCGGCCACATACGGCTGTTGGGCACTTGAGTGGGGCTAGTGTGACTACAAAGCTGAACTTTAAAAAAAATGTTAGTTAGTTTAAATTTGAATTGTGACATGTGCCTAGTGGCAACCATAATGGACAGCACACATTTATATCTTAATAGTCAGAGTTAATATTCGGAGTTGGAGTCATACTGACAAGGTTCAAGCTCTGGCTTCACTATCTATTTTGTTACTTTTCTCTCCCCCATTGTTGGGCTGATGTGAAGATTCAGTGTGTTACATGACATGCTATATAAATCTTAGCAATTGCATTCTTTTAGTTTATTTTTACTGATGTATAGTTGATTTACAATGTTGTGTTAGTTTCAGGTGTACAGCAAAGTGATTCAGTTACACACACACACACACACACACACACACATACTCCTTTTCAGATTATTTTCCCTTATAACTTATTACAAGATATTTTGTATAGTTCCCTGTGCTATATAGTAGGTCCTTGTTGGTTATCTATTTTATGTCTAGTAGAGTGTATATGTCAATCCCAAAATCATTCCAAAAAATGATACAAATGACCTTATTTACAAAACAGAAATAGGCTCACAGACATAGAAAACAAACTTATGGTTACCAAAGGGGATGGGGGCAGGGAGAGATAAATTAGGAGTTTGAGATTACCAACGGTTATTATTATATCACAATTTGACCATTTTCTAGCCTTATGGTCAAGTTACCTAACCTTGCAGTACATGAATAATTTCATCTGCAAAACAGGGTTAATAATACTCCTTCATGGGGCTGTTCTGAGGATTAAATGAGATAATGCATTAAAGTGCTTTGCACACGCCCACCACATGGAAGCACTCAATACGTGTCAGATGTTATAATTCAATTATGATTGAAGTCATATTTTAATAAGAGGTTTTTATAACTTGTAGAAAATACTGGAGAAAACAGGGTGAAGTTATAATGATTTATACTGGGTGAGCCAATAACAGGGAGCTAAATCAAATTTGTTCATCATCAAATGTAAGACTTTAAAACTGGAATGATTCCACCAAGATTCAAAAGACACATGAGATTCATCTCAACACAGTCTGCCTACTTTTCTTTTTCATAGTTGCAGCCTCATTAGCAGAGGAAAAATGTATATTATATATATTTTTATTACATATATTTATATTATATATTTTATGTATGTATATTCTATATTATATATAATATGTCTATTATATATATGTATATGTATAAAATATGTATTCCCTTCGTCTTTCCTAGTATGGTGTTACTCTTTCCTTATATTCAGTGGCTGGTAGCACAGGAAAGGTAGGTAGAAGAAATATATCACTTCAGGAAATCCTGTTTCAAATTATTTCAAGATGTGCAGCACCCATCAATGACATTCCCAGCTCTAAAAACAACATATTTATAGCCACGACTTTGCACACCTCAAAAGATATCTTAACATGATGTTCAAATAAACCAGTAACTCCCACACATGTCAACTCTCTCTATTTATATCTTAACTACAGTACCAAATGATAAAACAGCTAAAGTTTAAGAGTTTAGAGAAATTGTTAACACATTTTTTAAAAGTGTTTCTTCAAATGCTTCAGAACTATGTGAGGTCTGGAAGATCTGAGAAGGAATGCTGCGAGTCGTGCCTTAAAACAGTTTTACCTCATAAATGGACCTGGTGTGCCCTTCTCATCATTTTTCTGGCATCTCGACAGCAGACAAGGAAAGTTCTTGTTTGTCCGGCAGCCTCCTCGGTAAAGTCTAAGTAGGTCAGGGCAAGAAGCAAAAAGCCTTTCTTTCAGTGAGAAATTAGCAACTTTATATTTAAGACGACTTTGACCGTACAACTGCCTAAAAGTAAACACGTAGCAGACCCCTCGCTCCCAGATGTGTGCTCGCAGATCCTAAAGACACAACAACCCTTCAGTGTTGGAACTGCAGAGTTCCCGGGATATTTTGTACTCTGCTAATCACAGTTTGCGAAATTGCGACGCGATGTCAAAGGCATGGCAACCTGTGATTATCCTCGGCCGTGGCTGCCCCCTGAAGGAGCAGTTAGTTGTACTTCAGACTCCGCCTCTGGCAGACAAGGTAATCTGGCTTTGGGTAATTTTCAAGTACAGATTGGAGTAAGAGGACAAAGGTATGAGGGTCGGAATTCAATTTAGAGGCGGCAGGAAGATGATGTGAGTCTGACTTTCCAAGTCCTCCCAGATTGGACTACAGCGTCTCAAGCTATCACGAGACAAGGATCACACCTGTGCTGTGTCCTTTCGCAGGGACGTTGCTTCTATTGATCAGAACTTTTTAACTTACACCAGTGTCTGATGAGGACCATTCTGACAGTGACGTGTAAACATTTTATTGTGTTAACATGAGTAATGCAGGTGGTAAATGGGATCTCTCCACTCCCTGAGTTCCAGCTCAAACTGCCCTGCTCTGCCCAAAGCCTTCCCCAGGATGTTGCTGATTTGGGGGTAACTATATTCCCAAGGCTTCCTCTGCCTCAGCTTCCTGCATCCACAGATGTGTCTTTACTTCATTAGGCATCAATTTGGACAGAAGATACAAACCTTTCATCAATTTCCACCCCCCACCCCCCCAAAAAAGGCTCATTCACAGAGAAGATTCACATGGTTAGTAGAAGGGGGCAGCACGGACTCATGTGAGGAAAGATCCCCTGAAAAATCAATGGCCATAAATTTAGGTAAGCAAAGAGATAGACTCTCTCCCACTCTCTAACCCCGAACCACGCTGTCTCAGGTGATCATGGCCCAATGAAGAAAAGTTACTTCCACATAAGACTAAATGGTGTTCCGGGATGGAGTTCAAATACAGTATTCCAAAAGTACAAGCATATATAAGTATTAAGGACTACATCTTTACGAAAAACATAAATGAGAAAAATGGCCAATAAGCTCCCACACACACACCTGCATAACTTGATTACCACACCACAGTCTTTATTTCACCCCTAAAAACAAAAAAGAAAAGAAACCTTTCAGTAATTACTGTGGCCCAAGTTCAAATTCTTGATAATTGGAATTTTTTTTTTAATTTAAGATTTAGTTTCATGATTAAACGCATTGTGTGAAGCACTTGATTCTGGCTTGTTTCAAATTTTAAATTGCTTTTCTTTCCCCCTGTGTAAGGGATTTGGAAAGAATCCCATTTAGGAAGCAAGCCATCAGGGCAGGGAAAGGAGTATTAACTCACTAAAGTCACTATATATACTTAAGAGAGCCTGTAGCCTTGATTTAAGTGCTAAGTTAAATATGGTATCTCATTGCACTTCTCTGCTTGGAGCCAATGCTGCAGAAAAGCAAACTGACGTGAATGAGGTTCTTTGATGAATTTTCTAGTACAAGACAGTTTAAACATCACACTGGCTATGTAATTTAAATTAAGCAGATGGAGATGGCAAAGTCCTTTAAAAGATTCCTGCACACTCTTCCGGGATTAAGAAGTCTCTTGTTTAAGTACCAGAGCCTATCTTAATATGAGTTACTTGTGGATATCGGCTATTGAGTTGCCAGGTCAGAGGGAGTGTGATTCGTGTGACCCAGATGAATGATTCTACTGCAGAAAAAATAAATATACAACTACCATATTGTTACTCTGGTAAGTGGTGTTATCTATTATGGCCCTGTGTTCTAACCAGGTAAGCTTCTATCGGACACCCTGACAGGAGTTCTCCCCGAAGATGGTTTCGGGGAATTTGATGTTATTGGTTTATGACCCATCCCTACTCCCACACTCGTGAGAACGTCTACAAGATGAGACAAGCGTGCCTGGACTCTTAGCATGGAGCTAAATCAATGTACTGAGTTACCATAATAGAGCAGAGTTCTGTGTTGGTCTGTGAAGCCAACCTATTTCTCTGCTCTCACACTGTCTGACTCCTGATCAGACCTGTTCGTGATGACTAAAGATACAGGCATTATTTCTTCTACTTGTGCTACCTTGCTGCCTAAGTTTGCCTTCCTGGTTCAAACCAGAAGGGCTTTTCTGGGTTTGTCAGCATGGTGAACAGCTGCTCAGGACCCCCAGCCCCCAGCCTGTGCCTACGTGGTTGCTGCGACACCGGTGGTCCATACGATGCTGGATGCATTCCAACTTCTTCCTTTGGCTCCCAGGAGCTGTGTCCTCTTCAGTTTCCAACTCTCCTCTCTTATTCCCATCTGTGACTCGACAGAGATACGGGGTTACACTCTGTAGGAGTGTAGTGTTCATGCTCTGTAGTGTTCCCAGAACAATGTTACTCTATGTGGCAAAATGGGAGGCATATTCACTTTGTCAATGTGATCCTGGTTATGGACAGTAAAATAGCCATAGTATCCCAGTGTATTCAGCTGGGTCCAATATATTATCAGGCAAAATGCTTAAAAGTAGGAGAGGAAAATGGAAGAGTTAATCAGAGATGCAGCAGAAAAGAAGGCAGGAAAGAGGAGGCAAAAGGAGAAGTCACAGGGAATAAGTATGAGAATCCCTGGACCACCACTGCTGCTTTGAGGATGGAGAAAGAGGCCCACTAGCCAGGGATGCAGACTGGACCACATTGCTGCTTTAGGGATGGAGAAAGAGGCCACAAGCCAGGGATGCAGATTGGACCACAACTGCTGCTTTGAGGATGGAGAAAGAGGCCCACTAGCCAGGGATGCAGCTTGCTGCTTTGAGGATGGAGAAAGAGGCCACAAGCCAGGGATGCAGGCAGCCTCCAGAAGCAGAGAACAACCATTAGCCAACAACCAGCTTGGAAATGAGGAACTCAGTGCTGTACCAGATGGAGCTGAATTCTGCCAAAGACCCAAATGAGCGTGGAAGCGGATTCTCCCTCCAGGTAATATCCTAGGTGGACCGGCACCTTGATTACAGCCTGTGGCACCCATAGCAGGGAAACCAGCTGAGCCTTCCCGGCTTCGGACCTACGTAACTGTAAAATAATAACTCTGTTCTATTTTAAACTGCTGAGTTTGTGATAATATGCTGGTAATAATAGGCAGCTAATACACAGTCAGATCTAACTTATTATAAGAATATGATCCAAAAAAAAAAAAAGAATATGATCCTCTCTGCTTTTCTAATCATATAGTGCCTCCATACCTTCAAGGAACTTAAAATCCAAAAATCATTTTAAATGACCTTGTCTTTCACAGAAGTAATTTCAAAAATTTGCTTTGTGCCTTTTGCTGAAAGCGAGAATGGTCTCTATTATTTTGCTGCTGCTTTTTGAAGAATTGGCTTAAAGATTCAAGATCTAAAATGTACTTCTCCAAAATTAGCAAAACACAAGACAGTAGTACTCTTGTGAATTTCTCCCCTGAGTCTTAGGTGGTGAGTTTGAGTTCCAGAAAATCCAAGTGGTGTGTTGGAGGAGAGCTCTCAGCAAGATCCAGAGGCATGAATCCCTGTCCTAGCTCTCATACGAAACAGTTAGGCAGCCTCTTGGAAATCAGTTTGCCTCTCTAGATATCGTTTCTTTCCCTTAGAATAAAAGGGATGGGAAATCAGGGAGGCTTCCTTGATGAAGAGCTGCTCAGTTGGAATCTGTAGGCCTGCTATACGTCAGTGAGGTACGAGAAATGGGCAGATGCTGGGAGAAGAGTGGGTCGGCAGGCTTAGCCTGTCAGGTTCTATATGCCATGTGCTACAGCATCACTCAGTGACCAAAACACAGAGCCCAGAACAGTCCATGGTGGGCTTGGAAGAATTTACACCACTTGCAGGCAGTGTTACCTCTAAGAAGGTTTATCTGGAAAAACTGAGGGCTGAGAGAGTCTTATAAAGTAGAGTTTAAGGGCATGGAACTTTTGGTCACACCTCCTAAATCAAGTCCTGGCTCTACCACTTATTAGCTGCATGTTTTCTCTAGATCCCTCAGTTTCCTCATCTGTAAAATGTGTATATGTGTGCAAATGCTGCTCAGGACAGATCTTGGCACATTATGTAAATTAGCAAGCACTACGCCAATGTTTATCAATAGTATTGCTATGGACTGAACTGTGTACCCACCCACCCACCCCCGGCCAAAATTCATACACTGAGGCCCTAACCCCTGTTGTGATAGTATTTGGAGATGAGGCCTTCAAAGGTAGTTGGGTTCAGATGAGGTCATGAGGGTGGGGCCCTCTTGATGGGATTAGTGTCCTTCAAGTAGAGACACCAAAGAGCTTGCTCTCTGTGTCCAGCCTGTGAGCACAGAGTAAGAAGGCGGTCACCTACAAGCCAGGAAGAAAGCTTTCACTAGAACCCGGCCATGCTGGCACCCTGATCTCAGACCTCCAGCCTCCAGAACCGTGAGAAAATAAACTTCTGTTGTGGAGTCTATGGTATTTTGTTATGGCAACCTGAGCTGACTAAGACAATTATTAAGGAAGAACTTCAGTTTTTGCTCTGTAACTGCTATCTTATGTAACTTTCCTTTAAGAATATATTAATGTATTTTTATTATTTAAATGAAGTAAAAGCAAATCAAGGGGGAAAAAAGCCCTATAGCCCACTTACAGTGATACTTTCAGTTATCTCATAGACTCAGAAGCGTACCAGATGCAGGTTGAACGAGCCATCAATGAAAGACATCAATTGTCTGTTTCATCAGTACTCACACTCAATTTGGAAGATGTCTCATTGATCCACTCATCTACTTTAAAGTGATGCAATTAACAAGTATTGCAATGAAAAGACCCTTCAGAACAATGTCAAAAATTCAAGAGAGCACTAAAATATGGCTCTTCTGATGACATTTAGAAACATATATAAAGTTCAGCAATTACTTCAAAGGATGACTATGAAAAAGAAACGTTCATAAAATTCACGAAATTCAGACCTTGGAAATTATCTGTAGAACTGCTCATATAATGTTAGAGAAAATACTTAAAGAGAAATTGTAAGTTGGCAAATTAAATATCCCTTTTAAAAAGGACAACTATACGCCTGTTATCAAAATATAATTTAAAATGTAATTGTTGCTGTCTTGGGGCTTACAATTTAGTGGGTTAGAAAGGTATTTCTAATTAATCAAATAAATTAGTGTACAACTACAAACAATAATATGGATTTTATTTTTCTATACTCTCCCAGGGGTCCCCAACCCCCGGGATTTAATGCCTGATGATCTGAGGTGGAGCTGATATAATAATAATAGAAATAAATTGCACAATAAAGGTAATGCGCTTGAATCATCCCGAAACCATCCCTCCACCCCCAGCCTGTGAAAAAATTGTCTTCCACAAAACCGGTCCCTGGTGCCAAAAAGGTTGGCAACTTGTCCATAGTACTTTTTAGTTATTGCTATTAATCTTGCTTGCTTAGACCCTAAATCAGCCTTTCTATCCCCTCTATGTACATAGAGAGCTATACACAATGAGGAAATTATTATATAAGGCACAAAGCACCGGCCTGAAAATCAGTTGAGTCCCAGCTCTGCCACTAGCCAAGTGAACTTGCAGAGTTCTTTAGACTCTGTAAAATTAGGTGGTGCCATAGATATCCTGGTAGGATTCTTTCAATTTTAAAATCACGTGATAAGTATCTTTCCAATCACAACATTATTTTATGTTCCAACAATTTATTGTTTCATAACAAATAAAGGCTGTGTCCTCCAGAAGGCAAAGGGACTTGAAAATATTCATGTATAAGGAATTCACACAGGGCTTCCCTGGTGGCTCAGTGGTTGAGAGCCCGCCTGCCGATGCAGGGGACACGGGATCGTGCCCCGGTCTGGGAAGATCCCACATGCCGCGGAGCGGCTGGGCCCGTGAGCCATGGCCGCTGAGCCTGTGCGTCCGGAGCCTGCGCTCTGCAACGGGAGAGGCCACAACAGTGAGGGGCCCGCGTACCGCCAAAAAAAAAAAGAATTCACACAAATAAGTAATAAGCAAAATTGTAAGAACACAACAGGCTTGGCTTTAAGAAACTTATAATAAAGAGTGTTCGGTATAATCAATAATGGACAGGTTTAGTTGTGACCAGAGGATGGTTGACCTGTGTGATGTTAACATCTTTCTCTGGAGGTCTTTAAAGACAAAGCAGTTGCAGTGGGATGGCTTAGGAAGCAAGAGGATTGGGATTACGTGTCAGGCACATCCCAGCCCTCTGAACATTATCTGAGACATTTTCTTCAGAACTCAAGAATGTTTTTCTATAAAGGAAGAGCTCTTTTTAATTATGCATGGACATAGACATTATTAATCAAACTCTATCTTTGAATCATAATGCATGCCAAAATCCCTAGAAGTTAAGAACATGTATAAGAATTTATGAGAATTTGAAAATTCCACACAAAGGTCATTGCAAAGACATTAAAGGTCATTTGCTTTGTTTAAATGGGATATACTTCATGTTTAGGGCTGATTCACACCCTCTGCAATACTCCAGGGAAATTAAACACATTAATCTAATTATGAGAGTTTCACATCACTCTTAGTAGAAAGGCATTCAGCAAACTTCAATCATTTTTAGAGGATGTACCTTTGAATTTAATTTAAAATTTGATTAAATTCCCTTTTCTTTTATCTAAACTGATGTAAAGTCATTGTTTAAGCTTATTCAAAAACAAAAGAGTATCTTTATTAGCTTTTGGTTTCTTCATGTAGCCCACATTTAATAATAAAGCATTGCATAGTTTATTTATATCTGATGACATTATTCTCCAAACCAAACACAGGTTTTATATTGGACAGTCTTGAACCCAGTATGGTACAAACATTAACCAGTTTATTTTTTCCTGGTCATTGTTTTCAAATATACTGTGTCAAATCTTTTTTTCCTGACCCTTAATAACATCTCAGGCAGAACCCATAGCTTTCTGGTGACTTCGAATATTAAAACATCCAGTCCAGTGTAGGCCAGTTTAAAAGTGCAAATCTTATAGCACAGGGAACTATATTCAATACCCTGTGATAAACCATAATGGAAAAGAATATGAAGAATAATGTGTATATAGGCAAAGCTGAATCAGTCTGCTGTACAGCAGAAATTAACACAACATTGTAAATCTACTATACCTCAATAAAATAAATTTTCAATCTTACATTCAATTTAGTATTCACGACCTCACCTTCCAAAGCACTGCCAGGTGCAGCCTGAGCGCCATGGCATGTACCCAGATCGTGATCTGCTTTTTTCTCTCCTTCAAAGACGTGCGACAGAAACACGGTGTTGAGGAGCTGGGGATACGCCATGCCCGTCAGCACTCATGGAATATCCACGTGCTGCTCAAGGTTTCCCAGTCCTCGTGCATCAGGCCCATGACTAGTTCCCACCAGGAGAACTAAGGAGGATGGAGGTGTCTCTGCCAGCCTGGACGGGTATAATCAAGTGTCTCTTCCACACGTGTGCTCTCTCCCTTGGCTGTGGCTGAAAGCAAAGCCCTGGACGCTAATACAGCCCCGTGGAGCTGGTTGTAACTAAGGTCTCTGGGTTAGTCTCGGGAGAGACTGGGAGAGACGCGCCTGCCCAGCCTGCATCAGACCGTGCCGTGGATGGATGCCGATCTCTGTTTCGCTAAAGCCACAGAGAGTTCTCACATATTTGTTATCACAGCATAACCTCTCCTGCATCCTGATTAACGTAAAGATAGACTGAGAGGTGGGGCAAAAAGACTAGGTTACACTGCCTCTGACCCAAACAAAGAAGGAGAAAGAGAGGGTGACCCTGCATGAAAAGATAGTGAACCCATTGGAGCCCATTGGAGCTTGTTTGTACCCAAGCAAGAAGGAACCAAGAAAGAGAGACACTGACAACGTAAAGGAGACAGGAGGAAACGGAGGGACCAGTCTTCATGAAAAGAAATGACAGACTGAGATTCAAGACACCAACGAAGAGATAAGTCTTGGAAGGAATGTTTGCTCAAAGAGTGGAGCAAAGGAAATCAGAAGGGGAAGAAAAGTTGCAGAGAACCTAATAAGAGCAAAATGGATCACTTTTCCCCATCTTCTGATAGAGACATAAGGAATTTCCAAAGGACTGAACTTGTGTTAATCTTCTCTCACTTACTTAAATGTAGTTAGCTTCATCCCTGCAGACTACACTTAATGCCTAGTCTTAATTCACTCTAAGCCTGATGTCTTCTAAATCTTACATGCTTTTCATGAATTTTCGGGCGGTCACTCATGCGCCATGGCCGCTAGCAATATCATACATTTAGATCGGGAGCTGCAGGGATAGGAGAGAGTTTACCAGCCTGACTCAGTGGAAGCAGGAGACCGTTATTCACAGGTTTTACAGGCAGACATCTTGTTTGAATTGAACACCAAACATAAGAAAAAAGTACATTTCATTTTTTTTAAATGGTTGGAAAAATGTAATTTACAGAAAAGTGTGTTTTCCTTTATATTAAAGAGACAGGAAGAAAGGGAGGGAGGGAGGGAGGGAGGGTTGCCAGTTCTAAAATTCTGGAAAGTTGTCTGACCCCCTCCCTTCTATTTCTGCTCTCTCCCACAAAGTTCCTAAACCAACAGTGTCCAAGTCAGCGGATAATCGGGCACGAAAACCTACTGCTCCCAACAAACGAGTCAACAGATTTGGAAATACTAATTTATTTCACGTGTGCCAGTATCACTCTTTAAAAACAAGGGATGGTTATTGTGTCAATTGTCTCATCTTTAAGGATCTTTTTTCAAGAGCACAGAATCATTGTTATCGGGTTTCTCCATACAAGTGATAGTAGAGCCTCTCTGTTCTTCCTTTCCTGCGTCTCCTTCCTCATCCGCAGGGCATCGCACTCTGTCTCAGCCCCTTCTCACCTTATACCCACACCCTCCAGCTCTCCAGTTCCCAGCTTTCTGAACACCTCCTTGAATCATCTTCATCTCGTCTTTCCAGACCTAAAACCTTTCAGTGCCTCTCCATTGTGTGTTACAGGGGCTATTTTGTGGCACTCATGGATGGGCTTCAAAGGGATTTTTGAAGGCATTGAAATTCTGTGCTAACTTTTGTATACTGTGCGTTATTTTGCGGGTAAAAATATCCAGTTTTTTCACATCCTCCTAGAGGCCCTAAAAAAGGTTGAGAACCACCAGTCTAGAGGGCAAAATCCAAACATGACATGCAAGAAGTGAGACCAAGTCTGCATCCTAAGTAGGATCTTCTGCTAGGTCAGTTCTCCACACCGTATTCGTTCATGTATTCATTCAATAAACATTCGCTGAGCACTTCTATGTTCCAGACAGGACAATAGGACACATAAGTGAAAGAACAGTTTCTTCCCTAAAGAATTTCCAAGTTCTCCTCACGACTCCCTGCTCAGGCGGGTAGGGAATTAGGTCTGTGGCCAGGCTTGGAATTTCAAGAATTGGAACAAGGTATGGATGTGGAATAACAGAAATGGCCCTTGGGGTCAGGAACAAAAGGGATGCCATCAAATCTGAAGGGGGGTGCTGGGCAGAGAGGTGAAGACCAAGCAGTAGCTGAATCCAAGGTTCAGCCAATCTAAACAGAGCAAATGAACTCAAGAGGATAACACAGGAGAGGGACCAATAGAGACAGACCCTGAAGGTCCCGCACCTGCCGCCAGGTTTCCTACGCATCCTCCAGCTGCGCCAGGGAGGGCGCTGTCGGGACCCTGAGAAACAGCAAAGTGGGGTGCCGAAGTGTTCTGAGAGTCGTGGAGAGCCTTACAGTGGTGGACACACATGAGCTGACCCTTTAAAGAGGAGCAGGATGCTGTCAGGTGGACAGACAGGAAGGCAGGACATTCCATGAGGGACATTAAATACAAAGCCCAGAGATCTGACACAGTGTGTTTGGGAGAATGAAAAGTGCTTTAGTACAAATAGAGGTTTGGGGAAAATAATTTAGAGATGATGACTGATAACCCAAAGTATATTGATACGCGACATTGAAAAAGAAAATTAGATTTGTAATTCAGAATGCAAGAGCAGGGATAATTAGAGTTTGCTAGACCCAAGCCTCTTTATTTTGCAAAGAAACTCAGGTTTGCAGGGGCTGGGGGACGGGAGGCATCTGTCTCACCCAGGTTAACTAAACGACATCCTTGTCTGCTGGTCCCAGCTTTGATGTTGCTTCTGCGACGCACAGCACAGCTCTGTGACCTGATCCAAACAATTTGGCTTCACACTCAAACTGGGGTGTTCAGAGAAAACCATCCATGCCTGCGAGGTTAGAGGGTAGGTGAGAAAAAGGTAATCTTTCACCTTCGTGGTTTATAATACTTGAGCAGCTTTGGAGATTCTAATAAGAAACAAAGTAGAGAAGACCCGACAGGGGCGCCGCGATCCCACCATCCCTGCCTGGACCAGCACGAGGACCAGCCTTGAGTCTGGAGCCTGGGCAGTGGTGTGCTGACAACTGTTTAAGCACCAGCATTCAGGGCGAGAAGGCGGGAGGCTCATCTGCAAAGTCTTCCGACTTCTGTGTTGTGACTCTTCCCTTCATGGCCCGTTTCAAGCTACCAACGTGATGTAACTGAGATGCTGACAGTCGGTCTCAGGAGCCAGGACGAGCTAGTTCAAACACAGCACTACGGGTGGACCTCAATAAGCCCCTAATGAATCCACCCACAGCCAGCCAACCACCACCCGCAGGGCTACCAACCTCCTTGGCTTCAGTCAGTGGTTGAGCCAGGGCTGCCCATTCGTGGCAGATCGTCAAATAGTGCATCTATCTCGCTAGCAAGTGCTGCGCTTCCTAGAAGAATAGAAAGAGGCTAAACCCTGCCTTCCTGGCACAAGAGCACTAGCGGCTCCTCCTGACCTTGGATCACGAGCTTGAACTTGACCTCGGTCCCCACCGTGGTGTGCCCATCACACTCCAGGGACCAGACTGACCAAAACGTCGACCAAAATAGAGCTGGGAAATCACCCCCTTGCAAATTTTCAAACAGTCTCCATGGAAGTTACAGGGTTTCCACTGCTCCTGGAGTACTTACATTGTCCTGAAATTAACAGCACGGAAATCAAGTTGCGATCAGACAGATGGAGTTCAGGGGCCGTCAGGCAGAAATCAAGGTCAAGTGTGACACCTGGGGACAGTCCCGAGCCGTGAGGGGCCATAGGGAAGCGTGGTGACACTCACCAGCCACAGTTAATATCACTGCTGGCCTTGTGCCCCTACTGTGGCTGAATGTGACTAACAGGCTCCGGGCAAAGCACTACAGCCTGGCGTCTCTTAGGACCTGGGCTATGCGTTTGCAGCCACACTAAAGTGGGTATTTGAAAGGTCCTTTAAGGAAAGGCCTTCTAGGGCTAGGGGATCGTGCAGGAGCGTCCCCTGCAGGCTTCACCACTTAGCCAGACCAGCTGGAGCTTCTGTAACTATCACGCCCTCCTCCCAGCTTCTCCCTGCATTCCTGGCTCCTAAATTGACTTTGATTCAACCAGGCCACCCTGCGGCCCTCTGCTGCCCCCTCCTGTCGCCAAGTGGTACTGACTCCAGCGGCCCCATGCTTTGGACCAGAATCCAAGGTCACCCAAAATCTGTTCTTTCCCCTCTGACTTCTGCATGTTCCTGTGAACTGTTGGCAGCTCTTCCCACTTTGTCCTCTGGCTTCACAGACAACTACCTCTCCTGGCTTCTTTCATAACATCTCTGTTGACACTCAGTCCCTTCCCGAATTTCGTCTTCTTCTGTATTAATAATGAGCATCTTCAAAGAGACAGTTCAAGGACATCTGCTTCTTTTCTCGTATATTCAGTCTTGGGGAAAGCCATTGCCTTACAGATTTTCAAACAGCAGCCTCAATGGAAGTTGTAGATTTCCATTACAAGACCTATGCTACGGTTTCTCTCCACCGTGCATTGTTCATTCTCTCTCTTTTCACAAACTTTATTTATAGATTTCTGGGCTGGAGTTAATCGTTTAGCTGGTTGTCTGGCCCTGGCACTCGAATGCCAAGAGTATAAGATTCAGGCTCTCAGGGACAAATTGTGTAGATCTTTCTCAGAAAATTAAAGTTTTTCTTCCCATGTGCAAATCCAGCACACTTCTGCTGGAAATTCATCAGCACTAGAAAAATGATGGTTAATCAGACACAAAGAAGAGGCAAATGTGTACACAAACCAAGACAATAGGGTTTTGGTTCATGTACATATCGCGAACCACTCAATGGCATTTGGGCAGAAAAATGATGCACTAGTCATGTGGTTTGCACTAGCCTCTGCATCCCCTCCCCTGTTCAACCCCATTACAAAGGAACAACTTTATAATTTACAAACACACGCACATGCTAATTATTCTATTTTCTAAAGAGGTGGGAAGATTTGCAGTGTGCCAGTGTCAGTTCCAAACAGGATAATCTATTGAGCATTAAGTTCTAAGCTTATCCTCTCTAAGTTCATCCATAATAATGAGATTTGGGTTCATTTGAATATAAAATGCTACAGTTGAGTATCTGCAAGCAGGATTTATTAAACTCCTTACCCAGGTTGTTACTGAATGTGGTGCCTACATGTCTGACATGATTTTCCTTAAAAAAGTTAACATTTACCCAGAAGTGAACTAAAATGACTCCACAGTGTAAACAAATTACCTCATTTCTATTTTAAATAATTGTACTTTATTTTACTTTTTAACCTAATCTTGGACATTTTCCACTTTTAAGAAAGAAGTATTTTTCTGTCATTGAATAAAATTAGCTGGTCTAAATCAAACTTTATGCCACCAATTTTATAAGAGAAGTCCACTCTGAAGTAAGCATACCTTATCATGAGTAATAAAATATACTTATTTTATTATTTTATTTATTTTAAAAATGGCTTTTTAAAAGCTTCATTATAATTTTGCCAATAAAGACTTTACCAGCACTGAATTTTACATATCCTAAGGAATGAGACATCCTATTTTTGACTTTTAACCTGACAAACATCCTACAAATAACCCATGATATAGAGATCCATCACTATCACATGTGGGGAAATATGTTCAATCAATTAAAGCTTAATTTAAAATAGTGAACATAACCCACATTTAATACGTGTATATATATCAGAGCTTAAGAAATTAACTTGAATGTAGTTAATACAAAACCTGACAAAAACTAACAAATCCTTCAAGTACCTTCTGTTTACAGTGCAAATAGAAATGTCTTTGTAAAACTCAGTCGGCCTCAATTATAAGTGGTTAGAAACTAGTAACAAATTAGTATGTCTTGAAGTCCCAGGTCTTGTACTGAAGGCAGTTAACATCAAAAAATAAAAGACTGATAAAGTCATAAAAATTTTGTGCAAACATTAGCTCAGTACTTTGAACTAAAGGGTAAACATAAAGATTAGTCATTAGTTTGCCGATGGTTCTTAACAGTTCTTGGACATCTACCAAAGTTTGTGCGCTCAGAGCTGTGTAGGAAACCAGTATTTCTTCAATATTGTCACTAGATGGCAGGGACTTGGAGACCCAGCTTTGGTCTAAAAGCAGTTTAAACAAAACAAAACACAAAAGCCTATGGGATAAAGACACAAACCTACTAGAGAATGGACTTGAGGATATGGGGAGGGGGGAAGGGTAAGCTGTGACAAAGCAAGAGAGTGGCATGGACATATACACACTACCAATCGTAAAATAGATAGCTAGTGGGAAGCAGCCATATAGTACAGGGAGATTGCTCAGTGGGTTTTGACCACCTAGAGGGGTGGGATAGGGAGGGTGGGAGGGAGGGAGACGCAAGAGGGAAGAGATATGGGAACATATGTATATGTATAACTGATTCACTTTGTTATAAAGCAGAAACTAACACACCATTGTAAAGCAATTATACTCCAATAAAGGTGTAAAAAAAAACCCCATGGGAGAGATGGACCTTCAAGATGACAGAGGAATAAGACATGGAGATCACCTTCCTCCCCACAAATACATCAGAAATACATCTAAATGTGGAACAACTCCTAGAGCACACCTACTGAATGTTGGCAGAAGACCTCAGACTTCCCAAAAGATATATATTTTTTCTTCCTTTTCCTCTTTTACTGAGTGTGTATGTGTATGCTTCTTTGTGTGATGTTATCTGTATAGCTTTCCTTTTACCATTTGTCCTAGGCTTCTGTCTGTCCATTTGTTTTACTTTTTATATTTTTAATAATTTTTAAAAAAATTTTTTATCTTAGGGCTTCCCTGGTGGCGCAGTGGTTGAGAGTCCGCCTGCCGATGCAGGGGACACGGATTCATGCCCTGGTCCGGGAAGATCCCACATGCCGCGGAGCGGCTAGGCGCATGAGCCATGGCCGTTGAGCCTGAGCATACGGAGCCTGTGCTCCACAATGGGAGAGGCCACAACAGTGAGAGGCCCGCATACCGGGAAAAAAAAAATTTTTTTATCTTAATAACTTTATTTTATTTTATGTTTATTATTTCTTTATTTTTTCCTCCCTTTTCTTCTGAGCCGTGTGGCTGACAGGGTCTTCGTGCTCCAGTCAAGTGTCAGGCTTGTACCTCTGAGGTGGGAGACCCAAGTTCAGGACATTGGTCCACCAGAGACCTCCCAGCTCCACGTAATATCAAACAGTGAAAGCTCTCCCAGAGATCTCCATCTCAATGCTAAGACCCAGCTTCAGTCAATGACCAGCAAGCTACAGTGTTGGACACCCTACGCCAAACAACTAGCCACACAGGAACACTGCCCCACCCATTAGCAGAGAGGCTGCCTAAAATCATAATAAAGTCACAGACACTCCAAAACACACCACCGGATGTGGTCCTACCCACCAGAAAGACAAGATCCAGCCTCATCCACCAGAACACAGGCACCAGTTCCTGCCACCAGGAAGCCTACAAAACCCACTGACCCAACCTCACCCACTGGGGACAGGCACCAAAAACAACAGGAACTACGAACCTGCAGCCTGCGAAAAGGAGACCCCAAACACAGTAAGTTAAGAAAAATGAGAAGACAGAGAAACATGCAGCAGATGAAAGAGCAAAGTAAAAACCCACCAGACCAAACAAATGAAGAGGAAATAAGCATTCTACCTGAAAAAGAATTCAGAATAATGATAGTAAAGGTGATCCAAAATCTTGGAAATAGAATGGAGAAAATACAAGAAACGTTTAACAAGGACCTAGAATAACTGAAGAGCAAACAAACAATGATGAACAACACAATAAATGAAATTAAAAATTCTCTAGAAGGAATCAATAACAGAATAACTGAGGCAGAAGAATGGATAAGTGACCTGGAAGATATAATAGTGGAAATAACTACCTCAGAGGAGAATTTAAAAAAAAGAATGAAAAGAATTGAGGACAGTCTCAGAGACCTCTGGGACAACATTAAAGGCACAAACATTCACATTATAGGGGTTCCAGAGGAAGAAGAGAAAAAGAAAGGGACTGAGAAAATATTTGAAGAGATTATAGTTGAAAACTTCCCTAATATGGGAAAGGAAATTTTAATCAAGTCCAGGAAGCACAGAGAGTCCCATAGAGGATAAATCCAAGGAGAAACACGCCAAGACACTTATTAATCAAACTATCAAAATTTAAATACCAAGAAAAAATAGTAAAAGCAGCAAAGGAAAAGCAACAAATAACATACAAGGGAATCCCCATAAGGTTAACAGCTGATCTTTCAGCAGGAACTCTGCAAGCCAGAAGGGAGTGGCAGGACATATCCAAAGTGATGAAGGAGAAATACCTACAATCAGGAGTACTCTACCCAGCAAGGATCTCATTCAGATTCAATGGAGAAATTAAAACTTTAAAGACAAGCAAAAGCTAAGAGAATTCAACACCACCAAACCAGCGTTACAACAAATGCTAAAGGAACTTGTCTAGGCAGGAAACACAAGAGAAGGAAAAGACCTACAATAACAAACCCAAAACAATTAAGAAAATGGTAATAGGAACATACATATTGATAACTACCTTAAATGTAAATGCATTAAATTCTCCAACCAAAAGACATAGACTGGCTGAGTGGATACAAAAACAAGACCTGTATATATGCTGCCTACAGGAGACCCACTTCGGACCTAGGGACACATACAGACTGAAAGTGATGGGATGGAAAAAGATAGTCCATGCAAATGGAAATCAAAAGAGAGCTGGGGTAGCAATTCTCATATCAGACAAAATAGACTTTAAAGCAAAGACTATTACAAGCGACAAAGAAGGACACTACATAATGACCAAAGGATCAATCCAAGAAGATATAACAATTGTAAAAATTTATGAACCCAACATAGGAGTACCTCAATACATAAGGCAAATGCTAACAGCCATAAAAGGGGAAATCGACAGTAACATATTCATCGCAGGGGACTTTAACACCCCACTTTCACCAATGGACAGAACATGCAAAATGAAAATAAATAAGGAAACACAAGCTTTAAATGATACATTAAATAAGATGGACTTAATTGATATTTATAGGACATTCCATCCAAAAACAACAGAATACGTTTGCTTCTCAAGTGCTCATGGAACATTCTCCAGGATAGATCATATCTTGGGTCACAAATCAAGCCTTGGTAAATTTAAGAAAATTGAAATTGTATCAAGTATCTTTTCTGACCACAACGCTTTGAGACTAAATGTCAATTACAGGAAAAAATCTGTAAAAAATACAAACACATGGAGGGTAAACAATACACTACTTAATAACCAAGAGATCACTGAAGAAATCAAAGATGAAATAAAAAAATACCTAGAAATAAATGACAATGAAAACACGACAACCCAAAAGCTATGGTATGCAGCAAAAGCAGTTCTAAGAGGAAAGTTTATAGCAATACAGCCCTACCTTAAGAAACAAGAAACATCTCAAATAACCACCTAACCTTACACCTAAAGCAATTAGAGAAAGAAGAATAAAAAAAAACCCCAAATTAGGAGAAAGAAACCAAAAATAAAGATCAGATCAGAAATAAATGAAAAAGATATGAAGGAAACAATAGCAAAGATCAATAAAACTAAAAGCTAGTTCTTTGAGAAGATAAACAAAATTGATAAATCATTAGCCAGACTCATCAAGAAAAAAAAGGAGAAGACTTGAATCAATAGAATTAGAAATGAAAAAAGAGAAGTAAGAACTGACACTGCAGAAATGCAAAGGATCATGAGAGATTACTACAAGTAACTATATGCCAATAAAATGGACAATCTGGAAGAAATGGACACATTCTTAGAAAAGCACAACTTTCCACAACTGAACCAGGAAGAAATAGAAAATATAAACAGACCAATCACAAGCACTGAAATTGAAACTTTGATTAAAAATCTTCCAACAAACAAAAGCCCAGGACCAGATGGCTTCACAGGTGAATTCTATCAAATATTTAGAGAAGACCTAACACCTATCTTTCTCAAATTCTTCCAAACTATAACAGAAGGAAGGACACTCCCAAACTCATTCTACGAGAACACCACCACCCTGATACCAAAACCAGACAAAGATGTCACAAAGAAAGAAAACTACAGGCCAATATCACTGATGAACATAGATTCAAAAATCCTCAGCAAAATACTACCAAAAGAATCCAACAGCACATTAAAAGGATCATACACCATGATCAAGTGGGGTTTATCCCAGGAATGCAAGGAATATTCAATATACACAAATCAACCACTGTGATAAACCATATTAACAAATTGAAGGAGAAAAACCATACGATCATCTCAATAGATGCAGAAAAATCTTTCGACAAAATTCAACACCTATTTTCAATTAAAATCCCTCCAGAAAGTAGGCATAGAGGGAACTTACCTCAACATAATAAGGCCATATATGACAAACCCACAGCAAACATCATTCTCAATGGTGAAAAACTGAAAACATGTACTCTAAGACCAGGAACAAGACAAGGTTGTTCACTCTTACCACTATTACTCAACATAGTTTTGGAAGTTTAGCCACAGCCATCAGAGGAGAAAAAGAAATAAAAGGAATCCACATGGGAAAAGAAGTGGTAAAGCTGTCACTGTTTGCAGATGACATGATACTATACATAGAGAATCCTGAAGATGCTACCAGAAGACCACTAGAGCTAATCAATGACTTTGGTAAAGTAGCAGGACACAAAATTAATGCACAGAAATCTTTTGCATTCCTATACACTAATGATGAAAAATCTGAAAGGGAAATGAAGAAAACACTCCCATTTACAATTGCAACAAAAATAATAAAATATCTAGGAATAAACCTACCTAAGGAGACAAAAGACCTGTATGCAGAAAATTATAAGACACTGATGAAAGAAATTAAAGATGATACAAACAGATGGAGAGATATACCATGTTCTTGGATTGGAAGAATCAACATTGTGAAAATGACAATACTACCCAAAGTAATCTACAGATTCAATGCAATCCCTATTAAACTACCAATGGCATTTTTCACAGGACTAGAACAAAAAATTTCACAATTTGTATGGGAACACAAAAGACCCCAAATAGCCAAAGCAATCTTGAGAAAGAAAAACGGAGCTGTAAGAATCAGGCTCCCAGACTTCAGACTATACTACAAAGCCACAGTAATCAAGACAGTATGGTACTGGCACAAAAACAGAAATATAGATCAATGGTACAGGATAGAAAACCCAGAGATAAACCCACACACATACAGTCACCTATTTTTAATAAAGGAGGTGAGAATATATAATGGAGAAAAGACAGCCTCTCCAATAAGTGGTGCTGGGAAAACTGGACAGTTACATGTAAAAGACTGTAATTAGAACACTTCCTAACAGCATACACAAAAATAAACTGAAAATGGATTAAAGAGCTAACTGTAAGGCCAGACACTATAAAACTCTTGAGGAAAACATAGGCAGAACACTCTATGACATAAATCACAGCAAGATCCTTTTTGACCCACCTCCTACAGAAATGAAAATAAAAACAAAAAAAAACAAATGTGACCTAATGAAACTTAAAAGCTTTTGCACAGCAAAGGAAACCATAAACAAGAGAAAAAAACAAACCTCAGAATGGGAGAAAATAGTTGCAAATGAAGCAACTGACAAAGGATTAATCTCCAAAATTTACAAGCAGCTCAATATCAAAAAAACAAACAACCCAATCCAAAAATGGGCAGAAGACCTAAATAGACATTTCTCCAAAGAAGATATACAGATTTCCAACAAGCACATGAAAGAATGCTCAACATCACTAATCATTAGAGAAATGCAAATCAAAACCACAATGAGGTATCACCTCACACCCATCAGAATGGCCATCATCAGAAAATCTACAAACAATAAATGCTGGAGAGGGTGTGGAGAAAAGGGAACCCTCTTGCGCTGTTGGTGGGAATGTAAATTGATACAGCCACTATGGAGAACAGTATGGAGGTTCCTCAAAAATCTAAAAATAGAACTACCATACAACCCAGCAATCCCACTACTGGGCATATACCCTGAGAAAACCATAATTCAAAAAAAGTCATGTACCACAGTGTTCATTGCAGCACTATTTACAATAGCCAGGATGTGGAAGCAACCTAAGTGTCCATCAGCAGATGAATGGATAAAGAAGATGTGGCACATATATACAGTGGAATATTACTCAGCCATAAAAAGAAATGAAATTGAGTTATTTGTAATGAGTTGGATGGGCCTAGAGTCTGTCATACAGAGTGAAGTAAGTCAGAAAGAGAAAAGCAAATACCATATGCTAACACATATATATGGAATCTAGAAAATAAATGGTTCTGAAGAACCTAGGGACAGGACAGGAATAAAGATGCAGATGTACAGAATGGACTTGAGGACACAGGGAAGGGTAAGGGTAAGCTGGGATGATGTGAGATAGTGGCATGGACATATATACACTACCAAATGTAAAATAGATAGCTAGTGGGAAGCAGCTGCATAGCACAGGGAGATCAGCTCAGTGCTTTGTGACCACCTAGGGGGTGGGATAGGGAGGGTGGGAGGGACACGCAAGAGGGAGGCAATACGGGGGTATATGTATACGTATAGCTGATTCACTTCGTTATAAAGCAGAAACTAACACACCATTGTAAAGCAATTATACTCCAATAAAGGTGTTTTAAAAAAAAACCCAAAACACTAATAGAATTAAATTTGATCAGAAGAGTATACACTTTTAGTTTTTGATTCAAATGTGAAGTTTAATTCACTTCTGAATGCTTCCTTATCTGAAAGAAGCGAAAATGATAGCTACTTCGTAAAGCAGTTTTAAGAATTAAATTAACCAATGTAGATAAAGAGATTAACACAATACCTGGCACACAATAAATGATCAGTAGATGGTAGCTTTTATTAATGGTTAATGTTCATTGTGATTTTCTGATTGGGATTTGAATTTTATTTTTTTATCATTTACCAGTTTGTAACTTTCCATACTATAGTGAAGCATATGCTTTTTTAAATAAAAAATTTAACTTTTAAGGTATATTTTGAAAAAAACTGTTATACATCCATTGAATTAAAAAGTAAAATATAGTATGTAAAATAAAATAAAATAAAATAATTCCAACTGGTTAAATTTAGTCAAAATAAAAGAATATTCTATCACCTCTTCAAAAAAGAAATCCCTATGGTAATGGTAGGCATAGGGAAAAGGTGTTTATAATACTTTGGGTCAAAGAGTCAAAGAATGAATAAGGAGTCTTTCTTTATAGCAGATTCAGTTTTCACATATGAACATTTAGGATACTAGAATTTTACAATTTGGCACATATAGGACAAGTGAAAAAAATTGGTGGTGAAAGAGAAAAATATTTCCCTAAAATTTGTCTATTTTTAACTATGATAAATATTACAACAGAGTAGCAATAAGTGAGAACTACAGAGGCTAAAGCCTATTATTCTCCCCTCTACCCACTTTGGAATGAACTCAGATGAAAATATATCTGCCAACTATTAGGAACATACACTTACAGATTAGTAAATTAGTTGAATTTAAATTGAAGCCATCTGGTGGCATATTGAACAACTTAAATGTCTTTAAGTGTAGCTCCTTATTTATAAATTCCAATGGTAATTTTCACTCCAAACAACATTTTTTAACAGCTTATTGAGATAAAACTCACATACCATACAATTCAACCATTTACCCTGTATAATTCAATATGTTCCAGTACAGTCACAAAGTTACACTGCCATCGCCATAATCTAATTTAAGAGAATTTTGTCTCCCTTAAAAGAACCCCCGTACCCATGGGCTGTCAATACACATCCTCTCTGCCATCCCCCACTCAGCAAGCACGGATCTACTTCATGTTTCCATGGATTTGCCTCTTCTGGATATTTCATATACATGAAATCACACAATATGTGGTCTTTTGAGACTGGCTTCATAAATGTAGCATAATGCTTTCAAGATTCATCCATGTTGTAGCAGCTATCTGAACTTCATTCTTTTCTATTTATTACTGAAAATATAAAATATTTTATATACTGCATTGATAATATTATATAACAGTAATGCATAGCACATTTTCTTTATCCATTCATCAGTTGATGGACATTGGGTTGTTTCCACCTTTTGGCTCTTCTGAATAATGCTGCTATGAACATTGGTATACAACTATCTGTTTGAGTCTATGTTTTCAAATCTGGGGGTTTATACCTTGGAGTGGAATTCCTGGATTATATAATTCTATGTTTAATCTTCTGAGGAAATGCCAAAGTGTTTTCCACAGTGGCTGCACCATTTTACATTCCCACTAGCAATACACAAATGTTCCAAGTGCTATTTTCTAGAGGTTGTTTGTTTGTTTGTTTGTTTCTTTATTATGGCCATCCCAGAGTCTGTGAAGTGGTATTTCGTTGTGACTTTTGTTGTGTTCCCCTAGTGCCTAATGCTGTTCAGCATCTTTTCATGTGTTTAAAGGCCAATTATGTATTTTCTTTAGAGAAATGTCTATTCAAATTCTTTGCCTATTTGTAATCGGGTTATTTGCCTTTTTATTATTGAGTTCTTTATATATTCTGGATATCTGTCCCTTATCTGATATATAGTTTGCAAATATTTCTTCCATACTGAGGGTTGCCTTTTCACTTTCTTAATGGCACCCATTGCAGCACAAAAGTGTTTGTATTTTTAATGTGGTTTAATTTTCCATTTTTTCTTTTGTCACTTTTGCTTTTGGTGTCATATCTAAGAAGCCATTGTCTAACTCAAAGTCACAGAGATTTACCCCTATGTTTTCCTCTAAGTTTGGTCGTGTAGGTCTTACATTAAGTTGACGACCCATTTTGAATGAACTTTTATGTGTGTGAAGTATGAGCCCAACTTCATTCTTTTGCATGTGAATATCCAGTTGTCTCAGCACCATCTGTTGAAGAGACTATTATTGCCCAATTGTTGAACTGTCCTGGTCCAAGTAACATATTATATCTTAAATAATTTGTATGTGTTTGAAAGCAAAATTAAGATATATTGCTCCAGATGCTTTACTGAGGCTCAAGCAAAGGTTATTCATTTAAACATTTCAAATGAACCTGTGATTTCAACATAGCACAATGCTTTGCCTCAAAAGACACTCAAATTTTTTGGACAAATTAATGAATAAACATACAAACATCTTTGTCACTTTCTATTTTCAAAAACCAATTTATGTATCTCTTCCTTCATTTTGACTTTGTACATTTTACTTACAAATTATAAAATTTTCAAATTGTATAAGACATGACATTGTTAAATTCACTAAATTCTTACTTGTGTCTATTTATTTTGCCTCTTGAGAAAGGTGTTACTATAAAGAAACTTGTTTAGAAGACTACCTATATTGAAATAGCACCTGACTTTAAGTTTGCTTGAAATTTTATTTCTTACAAGTGCTATTTCTCAAACTTGACCCCAATCTGCTAGTAGCAACTGCAGATGACACACAAAATACTTCATGAACTTACTCAATAAAAAATGACATACAATGTGAAGAGGACAGTTACCATGCAATACTGAGCATTGGACCAGGCATTTTTACATATGTTAAGCCACTGGCCTGCGGTGGCAAAGTTAGTAAGCTACTGGCCTTGGATTCAAATCTAGATCTGCCTGACTCCAAGGACAATTTGCCGGCCTCTTTATTGTGTCCTTTGGAGGTAGCAGTGATTGTGTTAAATTTCCCAATGAACATTTAATACATGTGTCTCTAGACATATAGACAGGATTTAGATTTATAATGGCTAACACTGAGGAGACCCAGGGACACATAAAACTTTTTAGTTCAAAACGTATGCTCCGACCAATGCTGTAATACAAATAGAGCTATAAGAAACATAACAGAATGTGAAACATGACAAAATTTATTCATTTATTCTTCCTTTTATTCACTCATTCAGCAAATACTTAGAGAGAGTGACGATTATACTCTAGACGTTACCCCCGGCACTAAAGATACATCCATAAACAATACAAAATTTCTGCACTCATGGACCTTCCTTCCAGTGGATAGATACAGATAAGAAATACAAGCAACTAAAAATAAAATAAGTTCATTTTTGTTGGTGAAAAAAAGCTATAAAGAAAATTCAAAAGGATGATGAAATGAAGAGTTAGAAGGGAGAAGGGCTAATTTGCCTTGGAGAGTCGGAAAAGGTCTCTATGTGAAGACGACATTTGCCAAAAAAGATGAGAGGGTGCCAACCATGCCAAGATCTGGGAAGACAGGGCTCCAGGCAGAAGGAGCAAACAAAGCAAGTGAAAGCACATGGAGATGAGAGTAAGCTTAGCGGCTGCAGGAAGACGTAGACAGCTCAGGGGATGGGACACAGCAGATGGGAACACATGGTAGGAGGTGAAGTCTGGAAATAGGCTGCCATGGGGTCGTGCAGGCTCTTGTCAGCTGTGGTAAGAAGTGTGGGTATCAGTCTAACGGCAGTGAGTGTACCTCACAGGATTAAAAGCAAAGAAATAGCATGGCCAGTGGATATGGTAGAAGTGGTCAGATTCAGGGCATAGTTGAGAGGTAGAACCAGAAGATCTTGCTGAAGTTTCACCTGTACAGGTAACAGAAAGAAAAGAGTTATTCATTCATGAAGCAAGGTCTCGAATTGTGAAACATAATTCATACTTGTATTTTTGTGAGATGAGAAAAAAAGTAAATTTCCTAACAGAATTGAAATTTAAAGAAAAGCTCTGTTCCCCTCTTTCCTCCTGTGGAGAATGTTGCCATCACCAAACATCCGATTGTGCATTCCAACAATTCAAATCACACCATGTGATTCTAGGTATAGAACATTGTTCCACGAAAAATGGAAAGAATGAACTATTTTGCCGTATTCACTGAAGGGCTTTTCCTTTCAATAACTGGGTGTACTCCTAGTGGCCGACATGTCCGGGGGTACCTACCCCATCCTCAGCCTTTGTCTCTACAAACTAATCTTACCTATAATCCCACCCGAGGAGCCAGCCTAGATGGCCATGCTTGTACCATGTAATTTCATTCCCTTCCCCCAAGACCGCAGGTGATTGGGCCAAGATTGCCCAGGGCTGGCTAAGTTATTGGCAGATCAAAGGGTTGACAGAACAAAGACAGAGCCCAGTGACTTCTGTAGCTCTAGGGGAGTGGAAACTGGAGGTAGCAGGCTGGGGCAAGGGTGGGACTTGGGAGCGGGGGAGGTGAGACCAGTATGAAGGCAGGAGAAAGTGGCAGACCGAAAAGTCGAATCAAGAGAGCATGCAGACTCGGAATTTGAGAAGTCCAATCCTTTGGGTGGGTATCTTGCAACCATAATTCCAGGCTGGGACACTTCTCTGCTCCATTTAAAATATGATGCCATTTACATCTACTGGGCTTTATTTAACTTTTATTAAGAACAAATCTACTGCAAGACCTGGCTGTAGGGTGGCCACGGGGGGATACTGTTGACAACTGGCCTGTCTTTTCCATTTCAGTGAAACAATAATTCTGTCTCAGTATCACTCTTTCAAGACAGTTTCAGACTGCCAACGTCCTAAAACCCTCGGTGGCTCTGAGAAAGGGAAGAAGGTTAGAAATTACAACTCCCTTTTCCAGAAACCCTAACAGATATTCCAGGCCACTTAAAACTTCTGTGACGGCCACCAAGCTAACAGCAAAAACTGCAGGAGAAGACATTTTTTCTGGCCAACTTGATTTGATCCAGCCCTCCTTTGCTAGTTGAGATTAGAATATGTTGGGTGATAAGATTTTGTATATGAGAGTTACAAGCGCGTTATCACCCCTCTATCATGGGGCCAAAATAAGAAGAAAATGTGAAGGGCTAGCACTCTAAATGTGTGGGAACCTGATAAGGAAAAGGAAGTCTGCAATGTGTGTCCACAGATAAATTTCACCAAGTGTAGCAAAAATCAAATAATAAATATTCTGGGCACCAAAAGATCTAAAATAGAAACAAGGACAATATGATGTATTTTTAGCTGTATAGTCTCACACAGACTATATTTCCAAGTATTATATATTCTACACATATATGTACACGCATTCATAAAGAAAGAGCTTTAAAAAGACACACCCACCGATGAGAGCAGTGGTTGCCTCTGGGGAAGCCTTCAGGGGACAGGAGTGGTCGGAGGGAACTTGGGCTTTAGCTATAACATCTGAGCTTGTTTTTTACAACAAGAGTTGCTTATGTAATTAAACATACTTTAACTGCTTGAGGAAAATATGAAGAAAGGCTTGAAAAGGAAAAAAAAAAAAGGAAAAACCACATCATAAGAAACTGTGCTTCATGCAGCAGAGCAACTAAGCCCACGAGCCACAACTACTGAGCCCACATGCCGCAACTACTGAAGCCTGCGTGCCTAGAGCCCGTGCTCCGCAACAAGAGAAGCCACCACAATGAGAAGCCCATGCACCACAACGAAGAGTAACCCCCCTCGCCGCAACTAGAAAAAGCCCGTGTGCAGCGACAAAGACCCAGTGCAGCCAAAAATAAATGAATAAATTAATCAATTAAAAAAAAAAAGAAACTGTGCTAATGTGAAAATAGTTGCAAAAGACAAGGGTGTGATGCTGCCCTGTTTACCAACCCGTAATCTATGGAAATCGCGGCTAAAGGCTCACATACCCATGCAACCAAATTCTGACGCAAAACGTCTGCAGGTCCCCATCGCCCACTGTTTCACTGAATTGGGGAGGAATAAGATGTATCTAAACCTGCTACATGGGCAAGCTGCATCAGTAGAGAAATCTAGGTTCCAGGACAGTTTACATTCTCAACAAAAGATGGACTATCCGAGCTCTTTCTCACTGATCTTGTTAAAATCTAAAAAGATGTGCCTGTCAGAAAGTTGGTGGTTGACATATACATACTAATATGTATAAAATAGGTAACTAATAAGAACTGCTGTATAAAAAATAAATAAAATAAAATTCAAAAAAAAAAAAAAGAAAGTTGGTGAGAGCTTAGCTGCAGTGGTAGTACTGATAAGGAACCCTCACTTCAAACCCTGAAAGTCTACTGCAGTAAGTTAGCAGTGCACAAACAGGAAACAACAAATGGCAGATGACCTGTTCTAAACATCACTGTTATCAAATGTGAAATCATTATCCACCTTGTCGTTGCTTAATCCTCTCAAGCCACCCGAAGTTACTCAATACATAACTGAAATTTCTAACCTTACACCAAAAATTTCCCCAACCATTATCAGAATACGAATCACAATTTCAAACCATTCTTTTTTAAAAAAGAAAAGATAAGAAAAAAGAATAGTGAGAAATGTACTTACTTGTGTGCCAGATATCTCAAAGTTTTCCAAAAGCATGAGCTAATCTAAAAATGTTCTAGAAGCACAAGATGAACTCACACTTTTTCCATGTACCTTACAGACATGTTGCCAACGTTATTGAAGGTGTTCAGAAGGAAAATCTGATTATGGTTTTCATGAGAAAATTAAAGGTCACTCTGAAAAAATACATGAAATGTTAGGGAAATCTTCAGAATGTCTAGGAGGAGAAATATAAAAAGAAATTTCCCTTGGAATTCTTTTTTTCTGTTTTTGAGGGGAAGAAAACACAAATAAATAATTGAAGACATCAATTTTTTAAATGCACTCTTTTATTCGATGTGCTTTTGGGTACACCACTGAACCACTGTAAATAGGGTGAGGAACTTCCAATTGACTTTTCATTATTGATATTGGCTTTGCACACTGTGTTCTTTTAGACTGCCCCATGGGCCCCAAACCACATATGTGCACAATGGCAGAGACAACTAGGAGGCACTGCAGCTTCCAAAGCAAGTAGGGCTGGCTAACTGCACCGTGTCAGAACTGAACCCACGATCCTGGGATCCTCAAGGCTATAATCAAAAGAGCTGATAATCAACCAATAACTGCTCAGATAAAAGCCGTTTTCAAAAATAATGACGAGATGAACAGTATTTCAGAAAATAGAAGTATATTATTGAAGACTCAGAAACCAAATAGCAGAGTATAAAATAAAATTTTGCTTTCAAATCATGTCCAAAATGCTTTTTTGGTTGTTGTTTTTAAATCTCAGATAGCTTTTGGTGCAATAATTTTAAATGTGGGGTTTTTTTGTTTTGTTTTGTTGTTTTGTTTTTTGTTTTTTGTTTTTTTTGCGGTACGTGGGCCTCTCACTGCTGTGGCCTCTCCCGCTGCGGAGCACAGTCTCCAGACGTGCAGGCTCAGCGGCCATGGCTCACGGGCCCAGCCACTCCACGGCATGTGGGATCTTCCCGGACCGGGGCACGAACCCACGTCCCCTGCATCAGCAGGTGGACTCTCAACCACTGCACCACCAGGGAAGCCCTAAATGTGTTTTTTAAACCTAAAGTTTTATTTATGTGGATTTTAAAAATCTAAGCTTTCAAAAAGTAGTCTGTATCAAAATAGGTTTTTAAGACTCTGTGAGTTAAGAATTCATTGCTATGGGATCTTGAATGAGCTACTGATCAGAAAGGATTGGGTAAGCTAAGGTAGGGGCAAGTTAGTAATGAATAATCTAGTAAGTTAGTAAACTAATAACTTTTCTGCTGAAACAGAAAATTTAAAGCAACCTCAAAGTTCAACACAAACAACCAGCAACAATTTGGCTACATAAATAATGGTTCTGTCCCTCAGTAGATCCCCATCAACACAGGAGCCTGAAAAACCAGGACTGAGGAACTGTGATGGTTAATTTTATGTGCTAATTTAGCGAGGCCGTGGCACCCAGATATTTGGTCCGGTGCCAGTCTGGACATTGCTGAGAAGGTATTTTTTGATGATATTCACATTTAAATCAGTAGACTTAAGAGTTAAGCCATTTATCCTCTGGTTGTGTGTGGACTTCATGTGACCAGTTGAAGGCCTTGAGAAGACAGACTGAGTTTCCCCAGAAGCAGACGTAATTCTGTCTGAAGTCTGTCTTGAGAACCAAGCTGCAGCACCAGCTCTTGCCTGGGTTTCCAGCCCACGCTGCAGCTTTGGACTTGCCAGCTCCTACAATCACAGGAGCCAATTCCTGCAACTCTCTCTCTATTTATCTATGCTTTATATACGTAGGTACATAAAAGAACCAAAGAGAAACACTTTCTCTCCTGACTTAGCAGGTTTTCCCGCTAAAAAAAGACATAAAGACAAATACCTGTCCTGTGATTACTTTTAAATATGTGCATTTCCATGAAAAGAATGAAGGCGAAGACTTTGGATTCATTTACACAACAAATGTTTACGGAGCACCCACTACACGGCAGACCCTGCACTGCCCCGGTTCCCATGGGGATGCAGCAGAGAAGAAATGAGACTCAACTTCAGCCCTCGCAGAGTTTATCATCCAGTGACGAGATACACATATAGAAAAATAAATAAATGCATAACGGATTCAATGGTATTAGCGCCAAGAAGAAAAATAGAGCAGGAAAGGGAGATGGGGAAGAGGGTTGCTGTTTTATAGTGATCTGGGTGGGCCAAGAGGGTATCAGTGGAGGAGGAATACCAGGCGAGGGAACAGCAGGTGTAAATGTCCGAGGTGGGGGTGTGCCCGGTGTGTACACAGAGCAAGGAGGCCAGTATGGCTGGAGCAGAGTCATCCAGGCAGAGGCGAACAGAAGACAAAACCTTTCTCTGAGTGAGGCGAGAAGCCAGTAGAAGGTTTTGAGCAAAGGAGTGAGGTGATCAGACGTGATTTGGGACAATTACTCTGGCTGCTCTATGGAGAGTAGATTATGGGAGGACAAGCCTGGACTAAGGGAGACCTTGAAGACGTTATACTTCAGGCAGGAAAGGATGGTGGCTAGAGTCATTGGGTAGGAGATATGCAATCCATCAGCGCATGGGCGGCAGAATTCCAAATTAGAACTGCTCCTCTTTGGGAACATCAAGGTCTGAAGGCTATAGCTGATTATGGCACAGAGGAGTGACCAGTGTTTATGCATGAACCCAAGTAAACGTTCTTGGAAGTTCCGGAGTGGGGGACAGGCAGGAGGATCTCTCAGAGACTTTGCAACCACAAAGTCTTTGCAACCCTTTATAATCACAGCTAAACTACCCAATGTTCATGGCTGTGGAGAAAGGATGTGGGGCAAAGGGGACACAGTGTCTCTGCAGTCTAGCAAAGGGAGCAATGGCTTCTCTAGTCTGTCTCTAGAATTATCCCAGAGAGGCAACATGTTGGCTGTTTTCACATTCAGTCCGTTGCAGGGCACAGACGTCCTTATAACACAGAGGGATACAACAGACTCTCTTGGCTTGATGGCAACAAATGCTAGGATCACCCACCTTAATCTCCTTATCCTGATTCCATGCTCCACTAACAACCTGATGCATAGTTTACTAATTACTAGAGTTCCCACACCAGTGATCATGAACTTTACAATTTGCTTGATAGCTATGCTTTTCATTGTAAATGAACAAATCGGTTCAAAGTTGTAATTTAGTGAATGCCATGAGTCTAACTGATGTGAATCAATCCTCTTGAATCTGAATGCTTAGAAAATTTCAGGTTTGTGTGCCTTGCTAAACTGAGGAACAGACTCTGAATCCCTGGCAATGCTGCCCTGAGAAGTTCGGCATAAATGGTGGGGTGATTTGAGTTGTCTTTTGATGAGAGAATAGGAGTTTGCTAGGTGAAGAATTCAGGAGGAAATCTGAAAGAATGAAATATGCAAAACCACAGGGGCAGGAAAGGGAGCATTGTGTTCATATAGTTGCTTAACATCCACTAAGCAGAGACTGAGCATTTGAGCAATGTTGAGATACGGCTGGAAAAGTTGTTTGGGGTCAGATTATCCCCCAAATGCCCTAACGAGAAGTTTGGATTCTCTCCTAAGGCCAGGAAGAGTGAAAGCTATCTGTGAGCAGAACTGGAATACAGAGGAATATACAGTTGTTTTAGAAAATGTCTCTGGTGACGGTGTGGAGGATGGACTGGACAGGAGAGAAATTGGATGTACTGGGATGTATGAGAGTTTCCACAGGAAATGACATGGACCTGAACAAAGGTAAGGGCGATGGGTGCAGAATGGAAGCAGAACCAGCAAGACGACACAAAACGAACCACACACGAATATTAATAGAGAAGCGTGGGTAGCTTTAGTTTAGTCAAATAATTAGACAGCAAGGTCGCTAACTGAGATAGGGAAGGGAAATGGACAAGCAGGTTCTGGAGGGGGATATATTGAATTCAGTTTTGAACATGTTGATTTTGAAATGGTTATGAGTCATCCAAGTGGAGAGGCCCAGAGGCAATTGAAGCATAGGTCTGTGGTTCAGGAGAGCTGTGTGGGCAAAGCTGTAACTTTGGAATTTGCTGTGGGTGACAAGAAGAGTCCTAGAAGTTGATCATTTAGAATATAAATTAGAATTTGGCAGTGTGAGGAAAGAGTCAAATGAATAGAATGCCAGATTCATCTAGAATGCCAGTTACCTCATGTGATTGTCCATTCAAAAAACTCCAGTGGGAGAGATCTTAAAAGTTCTCATCACACACGCATAAATCTGTAACTATGTGAGTTGATGGATGTACTTGACTTACTGCAATAATCATTTCACAATATATACAAATACCAAATCATGATGTTGTACACCTGAAACTAATATAAAGTTCCATGTCAATTGTATCTCAATAAAAAGTAAACAAATAAATAATAAAGTTTATCTCTGCACACCAAAAAAAAAAAAAAAAAACCAAACACTTCAGTGGTTCCTCATTGTTTCTTATACCCTCTTCAGCCTGGTTCCTCATTCTTTCTTACACCCTCTTCAGCCTGACATTTGATGTTTGACCAGGATAGGTCATCCTCATCCTTTCCATCCTATAACCACCTCCCACCTGCTTTAGCAGAGATGGACTTCTCACTGTCCTACATGCCAAGCCATTAGGCTGACTGATTCACCATCTGCCTTCTCTCAGGTAGTCAACCCCACCTGTCCTTCAAGGTCAAGTTAATTTCCAAGACTTCTATGAAAAATGAGGAAGAAGAGGAAGTGAAAATAATTACTAAACAGTTTTGTCCATTTTACCTTACAGGTGGGCTAGAAAGAAGAGAAGGGGAAAATGGTTACGGAAATAAATACTCATGTCTCTATGAAGGTAGAGATCAGTAAATAGACACTTTTGACAACTATCATTCATGAACATGTATTTACATGCTTCTGATATTGAAGTTTCCTTTTTACTTCAAACAGTAGTGTCTTGTTTTTACAGTAACATAGCAGCTCCTAGATTCAAGGTTTACAGCTTTCTGGTGAATATGTGAACAGTTGCTATATGACAGGTTTCGGTCCCAGCTTTGCAATTCAAGCACTAGAGAAAAATACATGGGGAGATTTTTGAAATTACCCACACTCCTAGAGATTCTGTTATCACTTCCCTTGGGGGCTACTGCCCCTGCCTGAAAACCCCTGGCTTCTGAGTCTTCTCACAGATGGATGGGCCACTTGCCTCAGGTGTGGGTTTGCGAATCACTGCAGAGCATGTTGGGGTGGGAAAAGGCAGACCTCTGACAATACCTCAGGTTGGTTATCCCTGGTGAAAAAGTGACTCCCCCAAATGAGAGCAATTAATTGGGTGACTCCAGTTCCTCAGGATATAAAGAATAACCCCCCAAAAGTATTAAATAATATAAGGAAATTTTTCCCGCAAATAGTCACACAAAAATTTGAAAAATATCTAAGAAATGCAATATCAAAGTGAAAATAAGCCAGCAGCCTGTCTCCAATCTGTTGGGTGATATATTTAGCATATTTTATAATTAAATAAGCTGACTTGAAAGTTGTTTTGAAAGTCTAAACTACGTAGTTTTCCTCATAAGACTGCACGGCACTCTGTATCTTCCTCATGGGCAATCATATTGATGAGGCTGTGTCCTCCAGAGAGGCGAGCTGTATTTCCTGCTACACTGCGTTAATAGCGCTTAATGATATGGATACAGTTTCACTGGGGCATTTTTTTATTCAGTTTATGAACACCAAACAGTCCCAAGCTGTTCTGATGACTAATGCCCTCATGTATTGTTCAATCAGAGCCAGGATAGCCAGTATTTATTTAGCATCTTAAATTTTAATGGCTTTGTGTTTATTTTTATTAACAAAAGCAAACAGAGCTCTTTTTTTTTTGTTGAAGATGTTGGGGGTAGGAGTTTATTAATTAATTAATTTATTTTTGCTGTGTTGGGTCTTCGTTTCTGTGCGAGGGCTTTCTCTAGTTGTGGCAAGCAGGGGCCACTCTTCATCGCGGTGCGCAGGCCTCTCACTATCGCGGCCCCTCTTGTTGCGGAGCACGGGCTCCCGATGCGGCGCAGGCTCAGTAGTTGTGGCTCATGGACCCAGCCGCTGCGCGGCACGTGGGATCTTCCCTGAGCGGGGCACGAACCCGTGTCGCCTGCAGCGGCAGGCAGACTCTTAACCACTGCGCCACCAGGGAAGCCCGCAAGGAGAGCTCTTTGAAATAAGTAGGCAGTTGGCTCTGAGGAAAGATACTAAGGTACCAAAAGTTCAAATTCTAACCCAGAATTTTAAAATCAGAGGAGACTTGGGCCATTCCTTCCGCTGTTGACTCCCACTTCGGGTGTGCAACAGAATCAAGTGGGGAACTTGTTCAACATATGGATCCCCGAGATGGAAAGTTCTCCTGAGTTCCCCAAATCTGCAACTGAAACAGAGCTCAGGATGATCCTTGAGCTCCAGTGTGAAACTTACTGACCAACCCCCTCACTTACACGTGATGAACCTGAGCCCCAGGGAGGTTAAAGGACTTCCCCAAGGTCACATACCTGGATAAGGACTAATGACGGCCAAGGGAAGAGCTGATGTAGCCTCCCTCTCAGCTCTGGGCTCTTCACCTCGACTCCCCGCCCGGCTAGACTGCCCTCCTCCTAGGTCCCCAGGGCAGGACCAGTCACCTCTCTAGGGCTTCCAAGAAGGAATATTCACAGACAGTTCTCTGCGGGTGCCGCGGACCAGAAGGAAGTTACCTCGGTGACAATAGCAGGAGAAAGGCTGTCATCTTAAGGGGAGGACAAATGATGCCGGCACCAACGGAACATTAAGGCCAAGTGCCAAGGGCTTGGTGAGACAGGCAGAGACCCCTCTGAAATGGCAAGTTCACTCATGGACTCAACGTGAATAAAATCGTAGAAAATAAAAATAAAAACAATCCATTTTGAGTTTATTTTTGTATATGGTGTTAGAGATTGTTCTAATTTCATAATTTTACATGTAGCTCCCCAGTATTACTCAGCCATAAAAAAGAATGAAATAATGCCATTTGCAGCAACATGGATGGGCCTAGAGATTATTACATTAATTGAAGTAAGTCAGAGAAAGACAAATATCATATGATATCACGTATATGTGGAATCTAAAATAGGACACAAATGAACTTATTTCCAAAACAGAAATAGACTCACGGACATAGAAAACAAAATTATGGTTACCATAGTGGAAAGGGGGGGATGGATAAATTAGGAGTTTGGGATTAACATATACACACTTGTATATATAAAATAGATAACCAACAAGGACTTACTGTAGAGCACAAGGAACTAGACTCAATATTTTGTAATAATCTATAAGGGAAAAGAATCTGAAAAAGCATATATATATATATATATATGTATGAAAAGTATATATATATATTTTAATTGAAAAATGAAATTAAATTTAAAAATAAATAAAAACAAAATTTGTGCTCCTGGTAACAAAATCTCAGAAAGGCCCGAACTTACTTATCTTTCTGAATTTCAGTTTCTTATCTGTAAAAACAGTATGTTAAACCTACATACTATGCAGAATTATCAAGAATATAGCGATATTATTTGAACAGTGCTTCAGGCAGTCCTGACACACGGTAGACACTCAATAAATGTTATAATTCTTCAAAATATTATTATGTGGTGGGAGGGCCAGGGAGATTAGAATTACAAACATACCAGAGTAGAATTATTGATCCCTCCCATCACTAGAGTGCTGTACAAATTACAACGCACGGCAGATAGAGGATATTAGAAAGATTTAGGAGTTTTAAGAGAGCGCCTGTGTATAATAACACGGATGGAGCTCATGCAATATAATGTCGAACAAAGGAAGTAATGCTGAACAAAAACAGCCACAACCCAAAATATATTGCTTGGGAAGGCATAGTCAGGAGGCAGAGCTAGAAAGCAAAGCAAGAAATTAACAAAAACACCAGGATAGTCGTTCGCACTAAAGGGTACAGGGTGAGGGCGTTGCTATGAGGAAAGGCACTCGGGGGTTTCTGGGGTGCTGGCCATGTTCTATTTCTTGACCTGGGAGGTGGTTACATCGCTGTTCCCTTCAAAACTTTTAAGTCTCTTTTTGTGTTCTATCTGTTTCTATGTATATATGTTATATTTCACAATAAATTTTTTCAAAGATTTTTCAGAAGCCCGAGGGATGTACTGGAGGTTCCTAGTATAGATGCTGGGTTGCCTTTCCACATGGACTGCTAAGATTACAGAGTCCAGCTGTGCCGCGGGTTTGTGTAAATATTTGTCTGTGTACCGGCCCAGACGACTCACACCCCGGAGGTGTTGGGTTGTTTAATTGCAAGGCACTTGATGGGAGGTTGCCAGGACCCATTAAACACTAAATATAGAGCCCATCTGAAATAATGTATGTCCTAAAGGAGAAGATAAATAATTGTCTGAGTTTTACAAGGGTAAAGGCTTCATTTTGCCACCTAAAAAATTATTCCTGCATTTATTTTGTTTTAGGTGTGATTAGCCAGGAACTAAACTAAAACTTTAACTAAGACGTTAGAGGATGGAATTATAGTCAATGGCTGTGGTTCATCATTCCATTATTTCAATTGATTAGCACAGTTTTGACACCTAGAAAAGACGGCTTTGGATGGTGTACCCGTGTGTGCTGTTTTAAGTTACAGCATACTTACAAACTTAAAAACAATTTGGTATCAGAGTTGGTGACAACTGCTTCCACGAAACTGAATTCTTAAAATGTTTTTAATTTCCTGTGATTTAATATCTGAAGGCAGAAAATGGACTTAATTTATTAACATGCTACTTCAAAATTAATTATTTGGAATTACTTTAGTGAAGTATGTCACACGAACAAGAGAGTACAATTTATATGTACAGTTTAAAAAGTAATAATGAAGCAAACACCCAAGTATCTACCACACAACTTACGAAATAGAACATAATCAAAATCTCTCTGTGCCCTTTCTCCCCCATGAGAGGCAAACAGTATTTTGAATTTTGTGAATATCATTCCATGCTTTTCTCTGCAATTTTACCACATGTATGTGGTACATATAATTATGCATATTGTTTAGTTTGACATATTTTTAAGCAATAAATAAATGAAGTCATGTAGCAGCATTCTTCAATAAATTTTCTTTATTCAGCATTACATTTTTTTAGATTTACCATGTTGACAAATGTATCCGTACTTCATTTTCAATGTTCTGTATTCAATTCTATGAGTATATACCATAAAGTACTCAGTCTTAAATTCATATAAAAGGTATTTGGGCTGTTTCCAGTTTGAAGGTTTTTTCTGTTACCAAATATGATGCTATAAACATTCTTAGACGTGCTTTTTCCCTTGTGCAAATTTCTCACTAATGAATATCTGGCAGTGGAATTCCTAGATCATAGGTATTCATATCTTTAATTCGAGCAGATAACGCCAAATTTTTTTTCCAAAGTGGTTGTACACGTTTACATTCTTAAATGTCTGAATTTGCTTTTCACTCCCACTTAGTTACAAACAACACAGCAGTAGTAACTTTCCCTTGTAGATTCTCTTGGTTACAAGCATTGGACACAAACTCTGAAAAGTGACTAGGACTCACATAACCAGTCTATAGAAAGGGCGAAGGTAGGGTTGGCCTTGGGTGTGATAGGAAGCAGGAATTTGAATGCCATCAGGGCTTTCCCTCTCGCTCTCATTTCTGCCCCACAGTGAATGCCATCCTTGCTTTCCCAGAGCAGCTTCTCCTCTGAGGAAGGGACACCTGTTGTCTGTAATTCCAGATTCACTTCCTTCCAACGTCTCAGCTCCAGATGGAAAAATCCTAACCAGAGCTGTGACTGGGCAGCCTGGGGTGCAAGCCCATTCCTTAGATTGGTAATCCCTGTGACCAGTGGGCAAGGCCCACTGATGGGCTCACAGGACCACTTATGTAGCAGACAGTTAGGAGCCTTTTTCCCAGAGAAGAGGGATGAGACAGCAAGCCGATGACAGATGTAAAGTGTAAAGAATGACTATAACTGGGATGGTGGCTAAATAAAAGAAATCTGAGGCAAACCTTACATGATGTAAAGTATGACACCTGGAGACCAGAGCACACAAAGGATGCCACACCTGGGGACCCTGACTCTTCCACCGTGAGACCAAGGAAGGTGCATCCCTCTCTCCAGGTGCCCGACTTCACCTGTGGAGGCATCGCAGGCGGCAGATATGGGGAGGGAAGGGACCTGGCAGCCAGAGCGTATCTTCTGTGGACTGAACTTTACCTGAAAGGACTGTTCAGCTTTAGGATCAGAGTAAGTTTTAAATGTAATAGACTTGAAATGGGAATATTTTTCCTACCAATCAGAAGCTGGAGGCTTCAAATAAGAACAGACTTGTTATAGATGGAAATAAAGAAACCACATATGTTCAGCATAACTGTGCTGTGGTGGGAGCCTGCATGGCGTTGAAGTTCCTGCTTCTGTTTTCTGGCTCAGGCGGAGCTGACACAGCCCTCCTCTCAGCCCCTTCTGGCTGCAGGTCCCCCAGTCTCTGCTTGGCCCCCTCTCTACCTCGGCTTAGGTGTCGCAGAGCCTTACCATCAGGATGCTGCGTGGAGTCAGCACCCTTGCACCTGGGGATGAAAAGACCAGGTGTATGAGATGCGACCAGGGTCCAGCCGATATTCCCTCACGCTTGCACTTTCCATGGACGCCCGTCTGACTCCACTGGCCAACTTGGTTTCTTGGCTGAAGACTTTCTCTGGCCAACAGTGGCTACTCATGAGCACACGACAGGCTGGAAATGGCAGGCAGTTAAGGTTCTTCGGGAACAGCCCCAAACCATTGACTGTCTGGGAGACAGTGGATAAAGACCCCAGCTCCTTTGCCTCTGGTGTGGAGTCACCTGAGATATGTGCTCAAACATACTCTCCAGAGTCCCCAGCAAGGTTAGACCCCAATTGCCCACGTGGCAACTTGTGTGACAGCACACCCGTGAAATAATAGAAAACCTATGTAGTGCAAGTCCCCTACATACGATCGAGTTCCGTTCTGAGAACGCATTCATAGGTCCAATTTGTTCATAAGTTCAACTCATTTAGCTTAGGTACCCAACTAACACAATCGGCTATATAGTACCGTACTGTAATAGGTTTATAATACTTTCCGCACAAATAATACACAAAAAACAGACAAAAAAATAAACATTTTTAATCTTACAGTACAATACCCTGAAAAGTACAGTACAGCGCCAGCTACGTCACTGCTGCTTTTACGCTTGCTTCCGGACATCCTGGGCTTGAAATAAAGATACTGCACTACTGCACTCTATACAGTCCTGTACAGTAAAGTACACAAAAGCACCACCACTTGTAGAGGACACACGCACGTGACAACATACACCAGACACATGAACTAACTCATGATTGGACACACAACTGCACATTCGCATCTTTGAAAGTTCGCGACTCGATGGTTCGTATGTAGGGGGCGTACTGTACTGGTCTCTGCCCCTGGTTTCTGGCACAGAGCTCCTGAAACCCTCGTAATTTCCTGAGTGATAAGAGGCAACAGGAGCATTGTTTGCTCTAATACGTGGTCCTTGACTCTGGTTCCTGACACAGGGCTCCTGAATCCCTTGTAATTTCCTGGGTGAAAGGAGTGTCTTTTGTTCCAATGAGGCAATGCTGAGTGAGCCCCTGGATGGCTCCTGGATGGGGCCTGGTCACCAGAAAGAACAAGCCATGATCAGAAGCTTGGAATTTCAGCCATACCGCCACATTCTCTTGAGAAGGGAGAAGGGCTGAAAATGGACTTGATGATCGGTCATGCCTACCTGATGAAGCCTCCATAAAAATCCCAACAGTAGGGGGCTTGGGGGGCTTGCAGGTTGGTGAACACATCCATGGAGTGGGGTGCAGGTAAGGCAGCCCACCTCCAAGGGGACAGACGTCCTATGCTCAGGACACTCCCAGGTATCTCTTTATTAGGCTGCTCACCTGTATCTTTTATCACATCCTTTAAACTGGTAAACGTACGTGGTTCCCTCAGTTCTGTGAGCTGCTCTAGCAAGTTAACGGAACCCGAGGCGGGCATCATGGGAGCCCCCGATTGGCAGCCACATCAGACAGAAGTGGTGGGTACCCTGAGGACCTGCTCCTTGTTTTTTTTTTAAAGATTACCTACAATTACCTCTAATTCCACCAGACCT
Source organism: Delphinapterus leucas (assembly GCF_059928025.1). NCBI lineage: Eukaryota > Metazoa > Chordata > Mammalia > Artiodactyla > Monodontidae > Delphinapterus > Delphinapterus leucas. The sequence continues at coordinate 14,003,823 of NC_143140.1, forward strand.
TTAAATATATATGCATCACATATTTAGTATGGGGAAAACTCACTGTGACTTGGAGAAGGTAAAACTGTAAGGTTGGAAGTTCAAATTAAAAAAAGCAAATAATATTACATACATACAAATAAATTATATAGTGCTTCCTTCTTGCCAGGCACTGGTGTGATCATATATTTTATGTGTATTAATTAACATATATAATTAATCGTCAAAACAATTTTTTGAGGTAGGTGATATTATTCTATCTTACAAATGAGACAACTGAGGCACACAGAACTTAAATAACTTTCCCAAGGTCATACAGCTCGGAAATGGTAGAGCCAGGAAGTTGTTTTGTTGTTTAGTTTTGTTTTGTTTTGGCCACGCCGTGTGCCATGTGGGATCTTAGTTCCCTGACCAAGGATTGAACCTGTGCCCCCTGCAGTGGAAAGCGCGGAGTCCTAACCCCTAGACCTCCAGGGAAGTCCCAGGATCTGTTCCTTGTGATTGGCACCCGAAGAGGGCTGGGGGCAGTCTCGTGGGACTGGGGGATCTGACGCCATCCCCATTAGACAATGTCAGAATTCAGTTAAATTGTAAGACACCCAGCTGGTGCCTGGAGAACTGCTTGTGCATGGAAAGGACCCCACGCTTTTGGTGACCAGAAGTGTCAGAGTGAAGTGTTCATTGTGAGGAGTGAAGGAAACACACAGGAGAAGGACTGTGGGTTATTCCAGCACTGCACCCTTATTGGCTTTCTTCCTTTATATTTAACTTCTCCACTAACCTACTGGTGTTTCCTGGGAACACGTCCCAAATAAATCCTCCCGTTCCCAAATCCTTTCATTGGCTCTGCCTCTGAAGGGCCACAAATTAAGACAACAGGGAAACACAACTTAAGAGCCTCTAAAAATGTGACTGTGCTGTATCAGCATTGCTGTGGCCATGCCCCAGATTTCTGCAGCAGAGTCTGGGGTAAGCTCCTCTCAGAATCCCAAGCGGGAAACAGAAGCGAGAGCCCCCCCACCACTTCACCCTCGTTGTTATCCTCGAGTAATCAGTGCAAAGTTAGGACACATGCTTCCTGGATCTCTTCCCTCTCTGGCTTCTCTCTCCTCCTTTCCTTGCTGGAACACAGGTAATTTTTTCTCGGGCATTTCCTATATCCTATATTCCTTCTACTGTGGGAAAGCAGGCCTCCTGCTTATATAGTACAAAGGTTTTGACTACCATTGGCTGAAGGGGTATCCTTCTTAAACTCCATGAGAAATCTGTGTGCTAGGTCATCCTGGTTTAGCCCTTGGTATGTTAAAGGGGAAAGATTGAGCAATTTATAAAATGCTCTCTCAAAGCTTGTTGTATACATTTATTTTTTTCATTTCAGAAACTTTTACCTGTTTTTATCCTTCATTCTTTCTGAAACATCCATTTCCCTGAAGGAAACATAGATACTGAGGAAAAATAGGGAGGAAAGAAACAAACAAAAGTCAAATGAAGAATACAGAATTTCAGGACCTTTCCTAGCAAAATAGGTCAATTTCAAACAAATAGTTCTCCCGATATTCAAAGAAACTAAAAGCAAGTTTCCCTTCCTGAAAAAATGAGCCTGAAAAACTAACAGGTGATCAAAAAAGAGATGAAGAGAGAACCAGAGATGAAAATTGAGTTTATGGAGCTCAGGAATGAATAGAAGAATAAAACGAAACTGTTACAGACGTGAACCTCCCATTAGACCCCACAAAAAGTAAAATAGATATGGATAAAAGCATAGTCAGGTACAAAGAGAATAGGCTTGGGGAAATAACAAAATGAAATGGCAAAGAACAAAGAGATAACATAAGAAAGAAGATGACAAATAGGGACAACATACAAATAATCGCTATCCTAGAAGAAAAGAGCACACGACATAGGGGGAAAAATCAAATGTATAACTGAATACATGTTCCAGAAATAAAGGTTCAAATCCATAGGTTACAAAGACGTAGCTCAGCCAACACTCCAGAAAATCTGACTAGGACTGATTAATCAGACAGATCCCAGAAAATGGATTTGAGGACGGAAGTTGTAGTAAGTTACACAGGCAAGAAATAAGGAAGCATACGAACAAAATCAGCTGAAAGAAGAAAGAATAGGAGGAAATGAATTCAGGATATTGAGGGTCCTGACATGTTGGAAGACAGCAGATCATAGCTGTTGAAAGGCTGGCTCTCTAGTTAGACCCCAGCCCTACCCTGTTACCCCGTGTCCTGACAAATTATTTAACCTCTCCGTGCCTCAGCTTCCTTACCTTTAAAATGGTGATAGCCATAGCCATAACACATAACACAGTGAGACTGAAGACTGAGATGATTCACTGAATCCTCTTAGAAAAATGCCCAGCCTGTACGAAGCACTATTAATTATTACTAAATCCAACAGAGCTTGGTAATTTTCTGAAGATGGAGAGTCAGAGAGAGAAGGGAGAAACAAAGATGATTCCTAGGCTTCAGGACTGGACAGTCATAGCCCCATTCATTCATTATCAAGGAGAATACAGAAGAGAAGATTATAAAAAAGGTCCCCAATTATGGATTCATTTTGAACATTTTGTGATGGAAGCATCTTTGGACAGAGCCGTGCCATGGGCAGCACCTGGAGCTCTCCAGAGAGCAGTCAGGGCTGGGGGCAGATGCAGATATCTTTAGTGTGAGCTTGAAGCCAGGGGAGTGGGTAAGGTCTCCTTTGTGATACGCACAGGAGAGAAGGAAGGGGGTGAGGGTTGAGCTGCAGAACATCCTCACTTAGGGTCTGGGCAGAGGGCTAAGGTCTGTGACAAGGGACCAGGGGGATAGTTGGAGCAAAGCCACCAGGGCTTTGGAGAGCCTGAGTTCGGGAGCACAGATCAATGGTTAGCCTCTGTCAAAAGGAGGACACTCTTCCCACGAGAGAGGAAGAAAACTGTAAGGATGTGTGTGGGAGCAGATAAGTTTGTAGACTGTAGTTGGTAAAGCCGAAGAGAGTTCCCATCTGATGCTTTGATTTTGTCTATGAAGTAAGAGCAAGGCCACCTGTAGCCAAATACAGGAAGTCAGTGCAGGACCGAGGGTTAGGATCAGTTGATGACAGGAGGGCGGCCAGAGGTGTCCCTTTTCAAAAAAAAAAAAAAAGCCTCATCGAGGACCCAGCAGATATGGAATGAAAAGTATGAACTATAGTATTGCAAGTAAAAAAATTTTTTGCCAAGGTTTTTTCTCAGCAATTTTTCCAGTGCTCTGAATGTAGAAAAAAGATCCAGGGTGGAGAATTTGAGGTAAGATGTGGCATGCAAAATTCGTTACATGGCTACTTTTACCATAAAACAAAGTATAAAATAACCAAAGTCCATTTCAAGATTTACCTGGCACTGTAGTATTGGCTTAGGATACAAAATACCTGTATCCCGCCTCACATTCCTATTGTCTATTGAAAGGATTTTAATCATTTAGTAAAATCACTCATAGCATACAATGAAAAGTATTTCCTAGAATTTTTTAAAACTAATGAGAAGGAAGCTTGAATATGCTGATTAACATGGAAGCTAGTTATTGGGAAAGGAAAGATTATTGTTTTAATATCCTTTTGGTTACTCTAAAAGATTCCCAAACTGATAGTATAACATGCTATATAAAGTACAAGGCTTACTCATAGAAACATCAGTCTCATACCTGGGTTTTCCTAGTTAGTATAAATGTCTGGAGGATTTTTAATCCTCCACCTGAATGGTTTAAAACTCCCAGAAAGCTCACTACACAGCATAAAAAGACATCTTAGAAATAATTATTTCAAGTTGTTTATGCAGACAAGCGCATTTCTGTTCACCTTCAGCATTCAGCAGTTTGTTGTAAATTGGTTGGAGTGAAATTAGGAAATCTCTTCAATGATCATTTCAAATATACAATGTATTAAATACTTTAAACATCATTCACAAAACAACATTAGGGCATAAGATTGACAGTAAAGCTCCCTAATCAATAGAACCATTAACTTTCCTTCTTTCCAAGAAGTCAGTTGTCAATACAAAAAAATATGTGAAAGAAATGGGTCAGTGAATGAGACGTTAAGACAATTTGTTGAAGGATAATGAATCAAACTGAGGGAAACAACAAAAAAAGTGAGAATAATGATTAGCAATAAGTGGATTAATGCAAGTAAAAGTAAGGTGCATTGTATTAACAAACTTATAAGGCAAATTCTGCAGAATAGACAAACTCTCAACAACGAGTCCATGAAGGAAGAGCTGCGTCTGGACACCAGTTTCAGATTCACGTCCACTAGCTCAGGAGGCAGCAGCGGGCTGCCGACCAGGGAGAACCCAAAAACTGAAGCACCCCTTCAGGTCCTTTCTCCTCATTTCCTCCCTTATTTGACGTTATATCTGAAAACAAATCAGGTCAACGAAAAACAGTGAAAGGCCACGTTGGGAAGGAGTTTGTGATAAGGCAACAGACGTGTTCGTGTGTTTAGAAGAAGAAAAGGGAAATACAGGTCCTGAAAAGAGCTAAACTGGGAAGATAATAACTTAGTTAGAAATGATGGAGAAAGACACTTAGTCCTCAACACGGTGGTGTTGTTTGTGTGGCATGTGATGACTTCTAGGAGCCTCTTGCTGTGGATCACCTGGGTTAGATATGGGTGTAAATGATTTTTGGAATCGTGTTCTAAGTGGATATCATATCACAAAAAGCCAATGGCTCTCCAATAACTTATCACATATGTGGCATCTCTACTCATTATCGGGGGAGAAACTCTGATTTGACCAAAGTGCAATATGAAACATGCCTTTTTTATTCTACAGGAGCCCATTCCTCCTTACTAGTTAGGTTTTCCTAATTACCAACACTTGTTTATCTGAAACCTATGCAATCAATCCTTTGTCAGTTCCTTACTACTATTATTTGAATTTAAGAAAGTTCCAATGCAAAGACAATTTAGGTTACAATTATATTTGGAGATGAGGGTACTGAAAATCTATGAGTACTTCTGAAAACCTGGCAAATGGTTGGCTCTCAGTTGCTTTCACTACTTTATTTGATGCCTAGTCAACTCAACTGGGGTGCCCAAAACTCCCTATTTATTCTCAACTTCTATTATACAAACTAGTTTAATAAATTAGTTAGCCTCTATTGTTCTAAGTTCTTGGATTTTTTCACATCACAACTCTCCACTTTCCAGTGTGTTATTTCCTGTTATGAAAGGATTCAAAGTGATTTGTTTTTTTATTGTTGTTTTTTCAAGAGAGGGAGGCTCGCCAGTGGTACTTGGGGATATTTCGCAATGCTAGTTCCTTCCTGTATAAACACACACACACACACACACCCACTCAAACACACACTGGCCCTGGGTAAGAAGTTGCCAAATTTCTCAGGTCTTCAAATCGCCCTTTCTGGCTCTTTTCTCCTCCTTGTGGAAGCACGTCCTGCCCTTGAATTGTCCCACATCCTGGATTCTCCTCTCTTCCTTACAAACTGTGTGGCACGGGTCACAGCCCTCGTGCTCCTGGGTGACAGTGGTCCACTTCTGCAAGAATGCACGCACTGGGTAGCAAAGCAAAGGGAAGAAGCGGGCTGGCCTCTCAGCTGGCAGCCTCAATCTTTCTGGGACACCAGGGCTTCTCCTTCCTACAAGTTACATCCTGTCTGTAGACAGACTGGCCCAACAAGGTTGTATCTGTTGCAGTGAAACTTGCCCCAGAGGGTGTGTGTTGGAGCAGAGGGGTGTGGGGAAGGGAAGAGGTGAAATAGGAAGTGGATTCTCAACAAAGAGTTAGAATCCAGCCCATCAAAATCCTACATATACTCAGTCAAGGAAACCCTAGTGAGTTTTTTCCCGATATTTTGTTCTAGAAGAGGGCAATATTAGCATATTTTAGGAAAGAAAACCTTGACTTTAGTAAAATATCACTAAGTGAGAGGTACATGCTTATGATATATGATTAAATGTTATGTTATTGACAAAAACGTTATTTTGAAGTTATCTCATACACTTAGGTTTAATGAAGTCTTAAATACATAGAAGTATTACAGGCACATATTAAAGAAATACGAAATAGGGAGGCTAGGTGGCGTTGAAAAACAGACATTCAAATATTTCAGATTGCTCATTCCTTGTATACGTCTGGTTTTATGTGTGAGAGTGTTTGTCACCCTATTCAGAATACTTTTTTGTCATTTATTTATTTTTTTAAATTGAGGTATAGTTGATTTACAATGTTGTGTTAGTTTCAGGTGTACAGCAAAGTGATTCAGTTATATACGTATATATATATAGTTTTTTCTTTTTCAGATTCTTTTCCCTTATAGGTTATTACAAAATATTAAGTAGAGTGCTATACAGTAGGACCTTGTAGAATACAGTGACTTTTTTTTTTTTGCGGTACGCGGGCCTCTCACTGTTGTGGCCTCTTCTGTTGAGGAGCACAGGCTCCGAACGCGCAGGCTCAGTGGCCATGGCTCATGGGCCCAGCCGCTCCACGGCATGTGGGATCCTCCCGGACCGGGACACGAACCCATGTCCCCTGCATCGACAGGCGGACTCTCAACCACTGCGCCACCAGGGAAGCCCAATACAGTGACTTTTAATAGTACTTGTGGAATCATTTTTTTTTCTAGCCTGTGGAATAATTTATTGTGGAACAGCTGAAAAGTTGCTCTAATTTACTAACACTTCAAAGCATTGTTTATTTTCTCAGGGAAAGAGCTAGAAAGATTTGTTCCAAATTTAAAATGTCACCCTGGTAGTTTAATATTCAAAAATGAGTAAGTACATGGAGTTACCAGTGATATTTTCAAATTCATATTCTGGCTTTATGTACATGACTGGGTTTTTGTTTGTTTGGTTTTTTTGTTGTTTGGCAAAACCATAGCAAGTATACCAAAGTGAGCTAACAGTCTTCATTCCAAAATAATTTCTGAACCATATGGCAAAATTTTGATACAGATGACTAAATTTGCAGTCATGTTTCATTATTATTAACAGTGAAACCAGTGAGAGAGCTAGGCTTTAGACACAAATTAATACCTTAATTATATGAACTTACATCAGACAATATAGATATCATCTTAAAGTACTTACTCTTCAAAAAATAAAATAAAAAAAAGATCAGCGATTAAGGGAAGAAACAGATTGAGTGACACTATATGCCAGCCAGCCAGACACTGGGCTGGATGCTTCACATACCTTAGGTTATTTAACAGTCTAGTTATATAGGAAAGTTTTTAAGTTGTGGAAGTTTTCCTTTTCTAAGCCAGCATAACACTTTTTAAAATTTTTATTTTATTGAAGTACACTTGACTTACAATGTTGTGTTAATTTGTGCTGTACAGCAAAGTGATTCAGTTATACATATATATACTTTCTTTCTCATATTCTTTTCCATTATGGTTTATCACAGGATATTGAATATAGTTCCCTGTGCTCTACAGTAGGACATGCTATTTATCCATTCTATATATACTAGTTTGCATCTGCTGTTACCAAACTCCCAATCCATCCCTCCCCTGCCCTTGGCAACCACAGTCTGTTCTCTATGTTTGAGTCTGTTTTTCTTTCGTAGATAAGTTCATTTATGTCACATTTTACTTTATTTTTTTAATTTAATTATTTTTATTTTATTTATTTTTGGCTGTGTTGGGTCTTCGTTGCTGCATGCAGGCTTTCTCTAGTTGCAGTGAGTAGGGGCTACTCTTAGTTGCGGTGTGCAAGTTTCTCATTGCAGTGGCTTCTCTTGTTGCAGAGCACAGGCTCTAGGCATGCAGGCTTCAGTAGTTGTTGTGGCTCATGGGCTCTCGAGCGCAGACTCAGTGGTTGTGGCACATGGGCTTAATTGCTCTGCGGTGTGTGGGATCTTCCCGGACCAGGGCTGAAACCCGTGTCCCCTGCATAGGCAGGATGATTCTTAACCACTGCACCACCAGGGAAACCCCTGTGTCATATTTTAGATTCCACATATAAGTGATATCATATGATATTTCTCTTTCTCTGTCTAGCTCACTTCACTTAGTATGATAATCTCTAAGTCCATCCATGCTGCTGCAAATGGCATTATTTCATTCTTTTTTATGGCTCAGTAATATTCTATTGTGTATATACCCCACATCTTCTTTATCCATTTATCTGTCAATGGACACTTAGGTTGCTTCCATGTCTTGGCTATTATAAAAGTGCTGCTATGAACATTGGGCTGCATGTATCATTTTGAATTAGAGTTTTGTCTGGATATATGCCCAGGAGTGGGATTGCTGGATCATATGCAAGCCAGCATAACTCTTGACTACTCACACGTTCATAATGCAGAGATCATTTGCTCTGCCCTATGTTTCTGTTGCACAAGATTTTCTCTTTTTTAAGTCCTATTTCTTTCTTTTTCTTTTTCCCGGTACGCGGGCCTCTCACTGTTGTGGCCTTTCCCGTTGCGGAGCACAGGCTCCAGACACGCAGGCTCAGCGGCCATGGCTCACGGGCCCAGCCGCTCCACGGCACGTGGCATCTTCCCAGACCGGGGCACGAACCCGTGTCCCCTGCATCGGCAGGCGGACTCTCAACCACTGCGTCACCAGGGAAGCCCTAAGTCCTATTTCTTGAATCACCAGCTGCCTCAGGCTTGGTGTGGAGCAGTCTCTGAAGGACTGGGCTAGTATGTCGACTCACCTTTCAAAATATTTCCAGTACAGGTCACTCCTTCAGCGTCCCAGGTGCCTAATGAGTCGTGCTCCTCTCGCAGCCAACCAGACAGGATATCAAAGTCTCCTTTATCTCTCTGGGTGGATACAGAGCCATTAAGCTTAAACATGCCCTTTGCCAACAGACTTGAGTGTGGGGTTTAGTTATTAACTTGGTGAGCTTCCACCCAGCTAACTATTCTAGGAAATAATTTGGTGAGTCAGGTGTTTTTATATTCATATTTCAGCAAACCAGTAGTCTTTCCTGAGCACTGTGGCTGCAGGCTGAATGTCCCAGAAAGCTGTCCATCTCGACACAAGCTCCATGGCTAACAGACAGAAAGGTGCATTGTCAACAGTATTAGTTTTGTTTTCTTTTAAACAACATTGCCTTCTTTGTGATAAAAGGTCAGTAAGCATTTGTTCACCTCAGCTTTGATGAGGCTGTGAGCTGTTACCATAAAGCACGGAGCAGCATCTTAACTTAGGGAGTGTGGAAGTGGGGATGGGAAGTGAGAGTCTATGATTCAGTGGGATGGAAACCTGAGAAGTTCCTCCTCTGCCGGGAAGAAAGGCTGCACTGGGAGCATCTGCCTTTCTTCCCACTCCGAGCAAAGACTAGACTCCCTGGTACGTTCTCCTTATGGCAGCATATGGTGTGACAGTGCCAAGTGAGACAGCTCCAGGGACACCTCTCCCTTCAGCCAGACACAACACCTGATCCAGAGGAAGAGCTGTAGGGAGGAAGGAGGAAAGGGTGTGAGGGGCACAGCAGACTGGGCACCTTCCCTTCGCCATCAGAGCAAATGGAGTCAGGGCTCACCTGCTCGGGACCTGAGGATGCTCGTAATTCATACAACACCATAAACAGGACTTAACTTCCTAAATGTAAAGACATAAGGGAAGTTTAATCGTCTGTATGAAAAAGTTCTCCTGAAATCAAATGAGTTGATTTTGTATTCAATACTTCCTGGGCAGTAGGTGCTGAACCAAGCACCGTGCCTACTTTTGCTACCAACAAAGCTCACGACAAGTCCAGAAAGTTGCCATTGTTTCACCATTTTACAGATGAAAAATTTGGGACAGTAACTTGCCCAGAGTTCCATAGCTGAGCCAACATTTAAAGCAAAGTTTTGTTTGTTTCTAAGACCCAGAACTATAGACAAGCATATTATATTGCCTGTATAGTAACTGATTAAATAAAACTAACATGACTAGCGTGTATCCTGCATATCTAAGCTTACAATGAATTTGTATTATATATATAATAACTTATTTTGATATAAAAATTTTACCATTAAAAAATCACAAAATGATGTTTCAAAGTAAACGTTCTTTGACAATGAGAAACGACACTGACAAAACATGGGTAAAATTCATAATACAGGCAGCATCAAGATTCAGTTCAAACAAAAGCTTTACAGACAAGCAAAAGCTAAAAGAGTTCAGCACCACCAAAGCAGCTTTACAACAAGTGTTAAATGAACTTCTCTAGGTGAAAAAGAAAAGGCTACAACTAGAAACAAGGAAATTACAAAGTGAAAAAGCTCACCGGTAAAGGCAAACATAGAGTAAAGGTAGGAAATCATCCACACACAAAGCTAGTAGAGAGGTTAAAAGACATAAGTAGTAAAATCATCTGTATCCACCATAAGCAGTTAAGGGATACACAAAACAATGAGATGTACAATATGATATCAAAAACAGTAATTGTGAGGGAAGGAGAGTACAAATGCAGGGTTTTTAAAATGCATTTGAAATTAAGAGATGCAACTTAAAACAATCACATATACATATGGACGGCAATACAAAAACCTCATGGTAACCACAAACCAAACCACTGAAAGTCACAAAGGAAAAAAAAGGATTCAGATTTGACAAAGATGGGTTGTGAGGTCTCAGGCATTCTTTGTACTTCTCTCTATATTTTTATATAAGTGTGAAATATTTTACATGGAAATATATTTATAAAAGACAGATCACTACCCGTCTGGCAGAACTTCTGGCCATTATTTTCACCTTGATGATGCCCTGGGTGACCATGTGCCTGGGCTCACAGGCATTACCAAAAATAATAAAAAGAAAAGCTGGGAGCTAAAAGCCTATCTTAAGTAAATTTTTCTGGGAAAATATGAAAAGACTATGGCCAGATTATTTTAGCAATAAATTCTTCTAAAATCCCATGTGATAGAATATACTATTTTTAAAAGGCTTCTAAATTTATTTTACAAATTTAGTAGAAACCTGATACCCATAAATGACAAATGCAAAGGAAAGGAGGGAAGGGCACAGAGGAAGAAGGGAGAAAGTAAGAGAGAGAAAAAAGGAGAAAAAATTCAACACAATATCCTTTATCAATACAGATGGAAAAAACATTAAATAAAATTCTGCCAAATGAAACTCAAAAATATATTAAAAGAAAAATCAAGCCCCACCAAGGAAATTTTACTTTCATGGAGTGGAAGGAAAGTTGAACATAGGTGGCTAGACATACAACACATGGCATCTATAGGTCAAAGGAGAAAACTTAAATAGATATCAAAAGGGTACCTAATAAATCTAACACCAAGTCTTGATTTTTTCAACACCCACAGCAAACTAAGAGTAGTAGATGGATATTTCTCAAATTTGATAAAAAATATTTTCTTTATATTAGTTAAGGGAGAACTATTGGCTGGAACAGATAAACCCTGAAATCTCTGCAGTTTAATAAAATATGTTTATTCCTTATTCCTAGGAGGTCCAGCCAGTGGCATTGTCAAGGAGGTGAGGAGAGTGTGGCCTAAGGAGGGTAACGTGTGATGTACTGTCCACGTGGTCACTAAGGGTCTCTGTCACCTTTAGTACATGACCTCTAAGGCTACCCTTAGAACTGACATCTAACCAGCAGACAGGGAGAGGGAGAAAATCACACATGGGAAACTTTTGATATGGGTTGGGTCAAGAAGTGGTACCCATCACTTCCACTAATATCCTGCTAATAGAACTTAGTCACATGGTTGCTTTTACTATGGAAGTGGTGCCTCACCTGAGTCTATCCTCCTGGGCATCACATAGTCTTCCACTGCTCTTCCCACACAGACTATTTACCCCTTCACAAGAGAAACAGTCCAAAATCCCGTTCAGTCACTGTATCCAACTCAGGATCAAGGATCTCCAAATGATGGTCTTCTCCATCTGGTAAGGATGTTGCCTAAGAGTCCAGATACCTATGAACAAAAATGATAAATTATCTTTCTGTCTTCCTCCCCTAAATACACACACGCACACATCACTACATAAAACAGGGCTCCTGCTTTTTATATACAGCTAATTTTATCTTTCATTCTCATCCTATTGTTTTGGTTCTTTCACTATTATAAAGGAATCTTCCTGCTGAAAAGAACAAAGAACAAACAAATGCAAAGCTCATGTCTAAACAACAACTGGATCTTTACTGGGTGACAAGTGGTAATTCTTATCTCTGGAAAAGCCGCCTAAAGTAGCATTACTTAAACACTCCCCCTGACTCCATTTGCCCCAGGCATGCTTTTGCTCTTTCTGCCAGTATTATTTCCACCCCTGATTCAGACTTTAGAAGCCTTGCTGAGAAATCTGCGGTTGACCCTAGAGAGCTACCAAAGAATTTTAATCACAAGCTTGATAACAATGAAATTTGCATTTAGAAAAGTCACCGGGGGATGTGGAGCGTGGCTTGAAGGGGCATCAACTGAAAGCTGCAGACATTCAGAGTAAACTGAAAAAAAGAAAAAGAAAAAGAGATAGAAGAAGGAAAAGAAGAAGGGTCAGTTGGGGGCCTTGTGATTATCAATGAAATAAATACAGTTTTAGACAAATGACTCAAGGGACCTTGAACATATCAGCTCAGGAATGTCAAAGCTCTTTTATTTGCCTTGTGGAGATAAAGGAGAAGATAGGCTAAATAACAGTATCTTCATCAAATTTAAAAATCATCAATTAGGGCTTCCCTGGTGGCGCAGTGGTTGAGAGTCCGCCTGTTGATGCAGGGGACACGCTTTCGTGCCCCAGTCCGGGAGGATCCCACATGCCGCGGAGCGGCTGGGCCCGTGAGCCATGGCCGCTGAGCCTGCGCATCCGGAGCCTGTGCTCTGCGACAGGAGAGGCCACAGCAGTGAGAGGCCCGCATACCGCCAAAAAAAAAAACAGACACAGGCTGGCTCAAACCTTTTCTACTTTATGGAAGTATTTTTGGGAAAAAAGAGTTTCAGAAAGAGTATCTTCAATCTTTAATCCCTTCTACTTTCCTATGTTGATGGTATGGTAAGGAAAATCTAAAGTAAAAATTACCTGGGAAACTGGTTCCCCTTATTTTACTAAGAGACTAGAAAACCCTAGGTCCTTGTCTTAGTCTGTTTGTGCTGTTATAACAAAATACCATAAACTGGGTGACTTATAAACAACATAAAATTATTTCTTGTAGTTCTAGAAGGTGGAAGTCCGAGATTAAGGCATTATCAGATTTGACATCTGGTGAGGGCCCACTTCCTGGTTCATTGATGGCATCTTTTCACTGTGCCCTCTCATAGCAGAAGGGACAAGAGAGCTTTCTTGGGTTACTTTTATAAGGGCACTAATCCTATTCATGAGGGCAGAGCCCACATGACCTAAGCACCTCCCAAAGTCCCCACCTCCTAATACCATCACCTTTGGGGTTGGATTTCAACATACAAATTTTGGAGAGGACACAGACATTCTACCATAGCAGTTGTATAGTACAGCATCTAGAAAAGGTGGAAGGAATCTCAGGCAGGGGTAAGAAAGTGAACCCAAGTGCCAAGACTGAAATATGACGAGTTTAGCTAAGGTAAAGGCTAAGTTGGAAAGGTAGGTAAGTTCTAACTTGTGAAAGGTGTTTAAGAAAAATCTAATGAACATCTGCTCAGGCCAGAATGGAGTACCAAGGACTGGATTTACTACTCCTCTGGCCACCAACCATTTCCTGTATAAAGCAACTAAAAGAATTTTTTTAATAGAAAAGAAATAATGGTTTTCAAGAAAAAGGATATCAGGCAATAATCCCCGAGAGACAGGAAACAAAGGAAATGAGCCCTAAAACTGCTCTAACTTACGGCATGGAGAGAGTACCCAGAGTGTGGATCAGGGAGGGGAATGCAGGCAAAGCCTGGCGAGTTCCTGAGTTGAAGAGATGCAGCAGGAGTTGAGGAGGCTGTAGTAGGTAGAAGTCGCAGGGTAGAGGCCAGATAGTAAATATTTTTGGCTTTGTAGGGCTCTTAAAGTTTTTGTCATATATTAAAAAAAAAATTAAAAATGTGAAAACCATTCCTAACTCATAGACAATATATAAAAGGCCATGCGCTGATTATGCCAGGGTCTTAGTTTGATACCCCTGTTCTAGAGGGAGAAAACCACCATGTGAGATGAAAATTACACTGGATAGGATTAACAACAGAGTAAACATGCAGAAGGAAATATGAGTGAACTTTAAGACACAGCAATAAAAACTGTCCAAAATGAAACTCAAGAGAGGAAAAAAAAACTAAAGAAAAAATTATTTTAAAAATAATTGACGGGCTTCCCTGGTGGCACAGCGGTTGAGAGTCCACCTGCCGATGCAGGGGACATGGGTTCATGCCCCGGTCCGGGAAGATCCCACATGCCGCGGAGCGGCTGGGCCCGTGAGCCATGGCTGCTGAGCCTGCGCGTCCAGAGGCTGTGCTCTGCAACGGGAGAGGCCACAACAGTGAGAGGCCACGTACTGCAAAAAAAATAAATAAAAAAATAAAAAATTGACTATATAAAGCATAAATAAGTTGTAGGACTGCTCTATGTTAATTAATATATATGCAACTGTAGTTCTCAAAGGAAAGAAGGATAGAGAGGTATGCTTGAATAAATAAAGGCCAAAAGTATTCCAAAATATCATGAAAAATATAAACCCATAGATCCATGAACACAATAAACCTCAAGCATGAAAAATATGAAGAAAACCACACAAGGACACATCTGTTGTTTAAATTGCTTAAAACAAGGAATGAAGGAAAGATCTCAGACACAGAGGAAAAAGGGCACATTACACAGCTAGGAACAAAGATGAGTGTAACCACAGATTTCTTGTTGGAAAGAAGCAAGTGAGAAGATAGTGGAGCAGTGTCTTTAAAACACTGACAGAAAAAAATGTCAGTCTAGAATTCTGTACCCTGTGAAAATATCTTTAAAAAACAAAGGTGAACCTAAAAACAAAACAAAACAAAAAGGTGAGGTAAAGACATTTTCAGACATACAGAAGCAGAAAGTATTCATCACCAACACACCTGCATATAAAGAATGTTAAAGGAAGAATCTCAGTCAAGAGGAAAATGATACCAGATGAAAATCTGAATCAATACAAAGACAAAAAGAGCACTAGGCATGATGACTCTGTGAGTAAATACAAAAGAGCTTCTCTATTTAAATTTATTTAAAAAAGAATTGACTGTATACGGCAAAAATAATAACAATACATTGTGAGGTTTGTAACATGTAGAAGTAAAATGTGTGACAATAGCACAAAGGCTGGGAGGGGAGAATGAAATTATACTGTTGTAAAGTTTTTATACTACATATTAATAGTGTAATATCACTCGAAAGTAGATGGTAATAAGTTTTAAATGTATATGATAAACCTTAAAGTAACCTCTAAATACCAGAACAAAGAGTGACAGCTAGTAATCCAACAAAGGAGGTACAATAGAATTATTTTTAAAAATTAATGCAAAATAAGACAGAAAAAAGAAGACTGAGACAAAGAACAAATGACACAATTGAAAACAAATACCAAGATGGTAGATTTAAACCTAACAGTATCAGTACTGACACAAAATGCAAATGATCTAAACACGCTAATTGAAAGGCAGATTGTCAGTTTGGATAAAAAACAAAGATATATCTAAATGATACCTTCAAGAAACCCACTTTAAATATAAAGACACAAATATGTTAAAAAGTAAAAGGACAAAAAATGATATACCATGGTAACACGAATTAAAAGTTGGAGTGTTTGGGACTTCTCTGGTAGTGCAGTAGTTAAGAATCCGCCTGCCAATGCAGGGGACAAGGGTTCGAGCCCTGGTCTGGGAAGATCCCACATGCCGCACAACAACTAAGCCCGCATGCCACAACTACTGAGCCTGCACTCTAGAGCCCATGAGTCACAACTACTGAAGCCCTTGAGGCACAACTACTGAAGCCCACGTGCCTAGAGCCCCTGCTCCACAACAAGACAAGCCACCACAATGAGAAGCCCCTGCACTGCAATGAAGAGTAGCCCCCACTCACCACAACTATAGAAAGCCCGCGTGCATCAACGAAGACCCAACGCAGCCAAAAAAAAAAAAGTTGGAGTGGTTATATTCATACAAGACAAAATAGACTTCAGAGCAAAAAATATCATCAAGGAAACTGAGGACCATTTGTTAATGATAAAGGGATACATTTATTGTGAGAACTTAATGATCCTAAATACATATGCACTTAATAAGAGGTTCAAAATGAATTAAGCAAAAGCTGATAAAACCACAAGCATAAATAGCAAACCCACAATTATAATCAGAAATTTCAACACCCAGTTCTCAATAACTGATAGAACAAATGGATAGAAAACCAGTAAGATATAGATTGGACCAATACTATCAGTTAACTTAACATAAATAGCATATCTAGTATGGTCCATCCAATAATAGCAGAACACACATTCTTTTCAGGTGTCCACAGAATATTTATTAAAATAGTTTATATTCTAGACCATTTTAAAGTATCAATAAATTTAAAAGGATTCAAGTCATACAAAGTATGTTTTCTGGCCACAATGGCATAAAATTATAAATAAGTGAAATATCTCTAAAATACCCTCAAATATTTTGAAACTAAATACTATACTTTTAAATAACCCATGGGTTAAAGATGGAATGAAATGGGAGATTAGAAAGTATTTTTAACAGAATGAAAATGAAAACAAACACGATCAAAATTTGTGGGATAAAGCTAAGGCGGTATTTAGGGGGGGAAAATCATACTACTAAACACCTATACAGAAAAGAAAAAGAGTTCTCAAATTATACATTTTCAATTAAGAAACTAGAATAAGAACAGAGTTCAGAAGTAGACATACATGGGCTTCCCTGGTGGCACAGTTGTTGAGAGTCCACCTGCCGATGCAGGGGATGTGGGTTCGTGCCCTGGTCCAGGACGATCCCACATGCCGTGGAGCAGCTAGGCCCATGAGCCATGGCTGCTGAGCCTGCGCGTCCGGAGCCTGTGCTCTGCAACGGAAGAGGCCACAACAGTGAGAGGCCCACATACCACAAAAAAAAAAAAAAAAAAAGAAAAGAAAAAGAAATAGACATACATATATCAACACGATTTTTCCACGAAGGTGTGAAGGCAATTCCATGGTTAAAGAATAGTGTTTTCGAGTCAAGTACCACAGTGTTCATTGCAGCTCTATTTACAATAGCCAGGACAGGGAAACAACCTAAGTGTCCATCAAAAGATGAATGGATAAAGAAGATGTGGCACAGATATACAATGGAGTATTACTCAGCCATAAAAAGAAACAAAATTGAGTTATTTGTAGTGAGGTGGATGGACCTAGAGACTGTCATACAGAGTGAAGTAAGTCAGAAAGAGAAAAACAAATACCATATGCTAACACATATATATGGAATCTAAAAATAATGGTTCAGAAGAACCTAGGGGCAGGACAGGAATAAAGACGCAGATGTAGAGAATGGACTTGAGGACACGGGGAGGGGGAAGGGGAAGCTGGGACGAAGTGAGAGAGTGGCATGGACATACATACACTACCAAATGTAAAATCGATAGCTAGTGGGAAGCAGCCACATAGCACAGGGAGATCAGCTTGGTGCTTTGTGATAACCTAGAAGGGTGGGATAAGGAGGGTGGGAGGGAGATGCAAGAGGGAGGAGATGTGGGAATATATGTATACATATAGCTGATTCACTTTGTTATACAGCAGAAACTCACACACCATTATAAAGCAATTATACTCCAATAAAGATGTTTAAAAAATAAAATAAAATGCAGCATTGGAACAAAAAAAAAGAATAGTCTTTTCAACAAATGGTGCTGGAACAAATGGATTATTACATGCAAAAAATAAAAAGAGAACATCAATCCATATCTCATACCATATATAACAACTCAAAGTGGATTTTAGATTTAAATGTTAAAACTTTTATAACAAAACATAGGAGAAAATCTTTGTGACCTTGAATCAGAGAAAAACTTACTAGTTATGACACCAAACACACAATTCATAAAAGAAAAAAATTGATAAAATAGGCTGTCAAACTTAAAGCTTTTGCTCTTCAAAAGATATTGTTGAGAATGCAAAGACAAGTCACAGACTCAGAAAATATTTGCAAATCACTTGTCTGTTAAAGAATGTACAGTAAAATTGACACAACATTGTAAAGCAATTATACTCTAATAAAGACGTTTTAAAAATTAATTAATTAAAAAAATAATGATAGAAATTAATATATTAGAAAGTAATAAGAAAATGAATACATAAAACCAAGAGTTCAGATTTGGCATAAATACATTAAACATACTATTTGCTTGCTTAGCAAAAAAAAAAAAAAAAAAGAATGTACAGTATATCCAGAGTATATAAAGAACTCTCAGAAATCAATGACAAGAAAACAACCCATAACATAATGTATGAAAGATTTAAACAAACACTTCACCAAAGTTACATGATGACAAAAAAACTCATGACAAAAATGCTCCCTCCAGACATTAGTTATTAGAGAAATGTACATTAAAACCACAGTAAGATATCATTATATACTTAATCGGATACTAGCATTAAAAAGATTGACCATACCATGTTGAGGATGTAAAGTAACTGAAACTTTCAAACACTGCTGTGGGAATGTAAATTAGTACAAATCAGTGGGAAAACAGTTTGACTGTTTCTTTAAAAATTAAACATACACCTACCGTATGACGCATTCATTCCATTCCTGGGTATTATCCAAGAGAAATGAAAGTATTGATATATGTCCATACAAGTACATGTAAAAACATTCATTGCAGCTTTGTTTGTAACAGTCCAAAACTGGATCATGCCACCACCACCATCAGTTCCTACACTGATGCCCTTAACCCCCAGCAAGACTGTATTTGGAGACAGGACTTTTAGGAGGTATTTAAGGTTAAATGAGGTCAAAAGGGTGGGACCCTAATCCAATAGGATTGGTGGTCTTGTATGAAGAGGAAGAGATCCCTCTTTTTCTCTCCATCATGTAAGGACACAACAAGAAGGCAGCCTTCTGCAAGCTAAGAACAAAGCTCTCACCAGGAACTAAACAGGCCAGCACCTTGATCTTGGACTTCCCAGCTTCCAGAACTGTAGGAATTCAATTTCTGTTGTCTAAGCCACCCAGTCTATGGTGTTTTGTTATGGCAGCCAGAGCTGACTAACCCAGCAGACTACTACTGAATGGTAAAAAGGAGTGAATTATTGGTATGTGTAACAACATGGATGAATCTCAAAATAATTGTGCTGAGTGAAAGAAGTCAGACAGAAGAGTAGGCATTGTATGATTGATTCCATTCATATAAAATTCTAGAAAATGAAATCTATCCTATAGTGAAATAAAGTAGTTTGGTGCTTGCCTAGGGATAGGCATGGGTAGGGAAGGGGACAGGATATAGGGTTACCAAGAGGCTCAAGGAAACTTCTCATGCTTGTGAATATGTTCATTATCTTGATTATGGTGATGATTTTACAAGCATCAACCTACCAAATTGTACATGGTAAATAAGTGCAGTTTTTGTCAACTGTATCTCAATAAACTATTTTTAAAACTTAATAAAGTTTTGCTTTAGCACTTGTAAAATTTTCATCTACAAATTTCAATCTTGACAATATACCATTTATACGATCATTTTAAACCAGCTAAAAATTAGTAGAAGATATTTTTTACAGGAGTAACTTAATAAAATCCTCTGTCAGCTTTTAATTCCGACATCCTACATGGTGATAAAGCAAGAAAAAAGAAAAGCAACTGCCAAGAACATTTTTCCTTAACTTGTAAAAGCAAGTACAAAGGCATATGTTCTCTTAAAGGAGTTTCTACAAATAGAATCACCCCAAAGCTAACTATTTTCTCATCTCCCAGATCACTTTAAACTACTTTTTTTCTGAATAATTTGAAAATAGTGGTAGCTTTTAAAAACAATGGAAATAATGAATGAAATTCATATTTCCTAATACAAAGAAGCTTTTACTTTCAATACCTGAGACAAATTTGGCAACTGTTACACATTTCAAATAAATCTAAGGATAAATAAATTTGGTAGTTACCCAAGAAAAAAATAAAACATAATGACAACTATAATACAGAAAAATGATTTTATTGTAGTTTTTTTTTCTTTCTATTGCATTCCCATCAATGTTCCCAATGCAGAAACTAAGAAGTGGAAAGAAGAGTTTTCCACTGAAGACATTTTAAACATGTGAAGTTAATTTTGCATTCTCTATGGTCTGCAAATTGACATAGGAGTTTAGAATTGTATCTGTTGCTTTTCAAGAGGAAATTAAACACTAATTATGGACACATTATAAGTTCGATTCATCCCTTAATCTTCCATGACTTCTCATTATTCCTGCCAGTGCCAGGAATAATCAGAAATGTATACCTTTTTTTTTTTTGTAAAAGATCTTTGTAATAATTTCACAACATTCTCGTGAAGCAGCTTCTTATTATGATACCCAACTTATAGATCAGGAAGCTAGAAAAGAAAGTTATGCAAAGGTTAAGGTCACAGATATTAGAAAACTGTTTTGATTTTTTGATTATGTGTTCAATCCATAAAGTTGCAAATACAGCTGTGAGGTTCCGGGCTTAGGTAAATGGGAGGGGAGGAGGGTCATTAACAGACACTAGAAGGTTGGTAGGGAGATGGAGCTGTGTGTGATGGGGAAAGGAGAGCAGGATGAGTCTGGGATGTGTTGAGTAACAGGAGTCGACAGGATACCTCAGTGACAGGGCCTGATATGAAGCAGAAAGAAGTTTTGTGACTGGAGTTAAGGATCATGACTTGAGATAAAAATGTGAGTCATTAGAAGAGTGAGATAGTTGCCCTAATATGTTTGCTATCACAGATCAAATGGCATCTAGTGTAAATATTATCTTTTTAAAAATCATGTTACGCTTCTAGCATATGAGGAAGAGAATAATTCAGAAATAATTTCATTACTGTCACATGATGCTAGATAATTATACTTCACAGGAATGATTCGGTGGGATGGTGGTGGAGAGAACACCTTCTGTCTGACAGATTATCTCTGAGTGATCCAAGCAGACACTCTGTCTTTAGGAAATCCAGATAATCGGAGCTGCAACCAAGGAGTCACTGTTTACCCCTTTCACACTGTACAGCAAACACTTGTTTGTATTTTAATCGATTATGTAGCTATCAAGGTTTTCTTTTCTGTAATATCATCATTAAAGTCTGTGTACAATTTAAAAAACTGTATCATTTAACATAGATTCAAACATTTTTTTCTTTAATACATTTGCTAGCTTTGAACTTAGAAGAATATACTATATAAAGTCTTCTTTCCCTTCCCTCACCAAAAGCCCAGCTCTCCAAGTTTCCCTCAGAAGCAAACAACATTATCAGAGAAAGAAAGGAAGGAAGGAAGGAAGGAAGGAAGGAAGGAAGGAAGGAAGGAAGGAAGGAAAGAAAGAAAGAAAGAAAGAAAGAAAGAAAGAAAGAAAGAAAGAAAGAAAGAAAGAAAGAAAGAAAGAAAAAGAAAGGAAGGAAGAAAACTTTTTTTTGAGGGTTTGCTATTACATTACAGGGAAGAAAAACTTGGTAATTGAGTTTTATATTGTGATTCCTCCAGAAAGACCATGGCTATTAAGTCATGAAATAATGTTATGACATTAAGTTGTGAAGTAATACATTTGTCCTTCTGGTTTGTAGTTGTTACTAAACCATGAAGGAAGTCCTGTAATGAAACTTTTTTTTTGCCCCATCTCATATTTGTTAAGATTATATAACCTTTAAAAAACTTACCTTGAGTACTGTGGGCACTTTCCCAAATGTCTGCAAATGATTAAATCTATATTTTACATGGAGACAAGAGTGACTGCCCCAGAAGGAATACTCCAGTTAAGAGAATACTACAGTTAGAAGGGTTTAGTAAAGATTCAAATACATTCTATGCCAAAGTGAAATCATGTAAACCATAGATAGTAAACCACAGGATAGAAAGGATTCCAACTTTGCATCCTTTGAGCATGCATAGCTTGGATAGAAAATGACACATATAACATAAAACTTAGTTTAAACGTTAATGTGTTAAGTGTGACACAAAAATGTTAATTAGCAGCATAGAGGCTGACTCAAAACCTTGGGAGATAAATGGGATGTAAATTTAGAGTCACAAATTTTCTAAAAGACTTTAGATACCATATAATCTGATTCTCTTGTTATGAGAGAAACTGAGACCTAGAGAAGGTAGGATTACACAGATTACACAGACTCTTCAGATTACACAGTGTATTGCAGATCTAGAACTTGAACCAGGTAAACTGATGCCTAGATCAATGCATTCTGCACTCTAATAGTCTGTATGTCAGGAGATATCATAGTTTTTCTAATTTTAAAAGAGTATTCTTCTATTGACAAATCATTTCCAGGAAGTCTTGTCTAAACCTCTAGGTTAGTTAGAAGGGAGCTCCTTTTCTGGACTCCCAACCAACCTTCTGCCTACCCCAATTTTAACTCCTTGGTACAACTTTTTGACTTTAGAGGTGCCTGTCTCCCCTTACTAGATTGTAAACTCCCTGAGAGTTAGGAGTGACTCTTAAACCTCCTGTACCCTAGTAACTAGCACAGTGCTTGGCATACATTGACTAGGTAATGAAAAAATACTAAATTGATCTTTCCTTGAAATCCTTCAAAGGCTCACCATGATCTGATCTTTGCCTGGTTCTCTAGCGTCACACCTCCAAATTGTGGCACCAAATTGCTTAGTCTTAGTTCTGTGCAAAGATCAGTTTCTTGTTGCATGGTTTTGTTTAAGCGATCTTTTCCTCCTCTATTCCTCCTCCCCCCTCCCCACCCCCATACACACATATATTCCACTGCATTAACTCTCTGGAATCATTTCCTCCTGGAAGTCTTTCTTGACTCATGACCTCTCCCAACCTAAATTGGATTAGTCCTCTTCTGAGCTCCAGTAGTTCCCTGTGCACACATCTCTGCACTACACACATCACATCATAAGGCAGTTATGTAAACACTCCACCCACGTGCTGTTTTATTCATGTTGGTATCCTCCAAGATTAGTATGCTCTCTGGCACATAGGTGTTTTAAAAATGTGATTTGAACAAAAAGAATACATTAATAGGGAAGGAATCTTGGCACAGGGTGAATTTTAGGGAAGACATAGATATGGAACTGCAAACTATTGGATATTTAGGACATTTTCCTAAGAGAGCCAGAGCTAAAAAAAAAAGAAAAAAAAATAGGAAAAGGCCTTCAGTTGTGAGGCTACAATTCAAATCGCAAAACAAAAAAACCTTTACGTGTAAGGATAGTAAAATGCTATTTGGCCGTTTTTTAAAAAGACAGAGATTAGGAACCAGGAAAGCAAGCCATTCATGCAAATGCTAATATACTGGTTATCTTAGGGTAACAAGGCACTTACAGTCATGTTAACAAGACATAGTAACACAAAGAAACACCAGAGGTTAAATTATATTCAAAACCTGTCCCCCAAATGGTCTAGGCCAGGGGTCCCCAACTCTTGGGCCACAGACTGGCACCGGTCCATGGCCTGTTAGTAACCAGGCCGCACAGCAGGAGGTGAGCAGCGGGTGGCAAGTGAAGCTACATCTGTATTTGCAGCCGCTCCCCATGGCTCGCATTACTGCCTGAGCTCCGCCTCCTGTCAGATCAACGGTGGCATTAGATTCTCATAGGAGCACAAACCCTACTGTGAACTGCGCATTTGAGCCATCTAGGTCGCATGCTCCTTGTGAGAATCTAATGTCTGATGATCTGAGGTGGAGCTGAGGCGGTGATGCTAGCACTGGGGAGCGGCTGCAAATACAGATTATCATTAGCACAGAGGTTTGACTGCACAGAGACCCTAATAAATCAATTGCTTGCAGACTCATATCAAAACCCGATCTGTGAGTGGCAAGTGACAAGTTGCATCTTACGGAGTAGAGTGGACATAAGCAACACACATCGGGGGTCACTGTCCCCATCACCCCCAGATGGGACCATCTAGTTGCAGGAAAACAAGCTCAGAGCTCCCAGTGATTCTGCATTATGGTGAGCTGTATAATTATTTCTTTATATATTACAATGTAATAATAGAAATAAAGTGAACAATAAATGTAATGCACTTGAATCATCCCAAAACCATCCGCCCCCGTCTGTGGAAAAATTGTCTTCCAGGAAACTGGTCCCTGGTACCAAAAAGGTTGGGGACTGCTGGTCTAAGCTACAAGGCATCGGTTTTACTCCCAAATCAGTGCACAAAGCTTTTTCTTTCCAATTCATTTTTATTGTGATAAAATATACATAAAATTTACCATTTTAATCACTTTTTTTTGTTGAAGTATAGTTGACTTATAATGTGTTAGTTTCAGGTGCACAGCAAAGTGATTCAGATTTATATACATATCTTTTTTCAGATTCTTTTCCTTTACAGGTCATTATAAAATATTGAGTATAATTCCCTGTGCTATACAGTAGGTCCTTATTATCTGTTTTATATATAGTAGTGTGTATATGCTAATCCCAAACTCCTAATTTATCTCTCCCCCGCCCCCATTTTAAGCACTTTTAAAAGTACATATTTCAGTGCTATTAAGCACACTCATATTGTTATACACCCTCACCACCATCCACCCCCCTCAGTTGTAAAATACCCGCCGCAGCCGCAACTTCCTTCTTCTCAACTTTGCTTTTGTAACACACTGAGCTTTCCGCACCACAAAAGGTTCTTCTGGGTTAGGTTCAGAAACTGGGGTGAGTGAAGTAGATCACTGAAGGATTATCCTTCACGGGCTCCGTTCAGGGAACCTAAGAGGTATATTCACTTCGCCCTCCAGCCCTTTTCGGCATCAGTAACCGAGCAGTAACCATAGCAACACGGACACCTGCCCACCCCCCCCCCCTTAAATGCAGCAACCGAGTCTCCAACGGCAGCTGTCCCTTCCTGCTGCGCAGAGTGAGCAGCGCGGGGACCGGGCTCTTCATCCCGGACCGCAGGCAAGAGGTGAGGAAGAGGGAAGAACGAAGGACGCTGTGAGAAATACAGCTCAAGTCCCCGCATTCCCTCTCCTCACCCGCCGCTGGGTGCCATTCCCAAGGCGCTCACCCTTCTCACACCCGCAGCCGACCACTTCCAAGACGCTCGCGCTTTTTATTGACGCAAACGTCCCGTTCTCGCGGGAGGTTGGGAGCGGGAGCCCAATAGGGCGGACGGAGCTCTCGAAATCTCAGTCGGCTCTGGAGCTGGAGCGGCTGCCCGGGCGCTCGGAGCGCGCGGGGGGCGGGGCGCAGGCCTGGGGGGCGGGGCCTCGCTTGGAGAGAGGAGGGCGGACGGGGGCGGGGCCGCGCGGAGGGACCTGTGGCTCCCAGGTAGCGCAGCCGGCCGGGCTCCCTCGGGACCGGGCGACTGCGCATGCTCGCTGGCCGCGCTGGGCCGCTCGTCGGGCGGCGTTGACGAGCCGGCTCCTCAGCGGCGGAGGTTGCGGTGCTACGATGGCGAGGTGAGGGGCCCGCGGCGGGATGGTGCTGACCCGGGCGGGGCCGCCTTCTTGCAGCGACACCACGGGCTCCTTCGTCCGACGGGCAGCGGCGGAGGCCGAGCCGGGCGAGAGGTGAGCCGCCAACGTCCTCCCGTCCCAGCTCGCGACCCCCGCGACCCCCTCCTTGTCCTTCCCGCGGGCCCGGCGGGAAGCGGCCTCCTCTGCGCCCGGTCCGCCCTCGCCGCTCCGGCCCTCACCGGCCGTTCGGGTGGGAGCCGGCGCCGGGCGGCTGAAGGTCGGTGGGGACGGCAGTGCGGACGCGCTCGGGGTGCGGAGCCGCTGTCCCCCGTGCCCTCACTCCTGCCCCCGCGACCCGGTGCCCCCGGCCCTCCAGCCTCGGCCCCCGCCCGCACTCCTCCTGCCCGCGCCCCCCTGCGCCCCCTCCTGCCCTTCGCCCTCTGCCCATCCTCGCGCCTCGCTCCCGCCCGTGCCCCCCTCGCGGATCCGCTTTTCATCCCCGGTGGTCCCCCGTAGGAGGCGAGGTACCCCTTGCGCGCCTGGACTTCTCTCTCCCCCTCCCCCCCGTGCATCCCTGGGCCGGCTCTTCCCTCACCGGCCAGGCTTCCTACTCCGCCGCCTCTGTCATTGCTCCCTTGGCTCTCTGCTCTTCCCATTAACCCCCTTCGGTACTTCACCTTCTCTCTCTTGTGTGAGTTTCCGACGGTGTGTTTGGCTTTAGCATCGCTCTGTGCTGGAGTTCGTTCTACGCCCCTCTCGCTGCCTGAATCCTTCCCTCTCGGTCCCTACTTCATCGCTTCCGTTTGACGGCCCCTGACCTCCAGTTTTCTCCATCCTGATCCCATCTCTACTCTCTAATCTTGAGCTTTTTTTTCTCTAAAACTTTTTCTTTTTTCTGTTTGCATAGGTCGAGCCTCTTAATGCCAATCCGTTTTACTTCTTATTAAATCTCTGAAGAGTTCTAGTCTCTTTTACTTTCTACCTAAACCAGGTATCCACTCAGTGTACTTAGTTCAGTTGACAGTTTAATAAAATCTCTTCCTTTTCTTTCTTCACTGACTGGAAGTATCATCAAAAGAGTGACAGTAGCAATAACCTGTTACACTTACTGATAGAAGCTTTAATTTTTAAGAATTGTGTTTGCCTGACATGTCAAGAGAAGCCACTTGAGGACAGAGTTGATGAAAATATAAAGGCTGACCTCCAAACATAAGGTTAAAATTTGGAGATTTTATTGTCCTCCGGGAAATACAGTTGTCCAAGAGCTAGTCTTAAATGAAATTTAACAAATTAAAAAAAAATAAAATCAGTTATTAATTTGATATTTTATACATTTGCTGTTGCAATGATTGCATCATTTTTGTGATGGTCTCTGTAATAAATGCATAGTTTTTACTAACTTACAGAATTAGTGTCCTTACTAAAGGAGAAACATATCGGACAGAAGTACTAACTTTTTGAATTGGGTAAAAGAACTTTCTAAACAGTTGTGGAGGTTTTTTCCTCTACTTCATGGTGATCACGATTTGGCTTACAAAAAACTTCTCTATGTAAATAATGTTGTAGGACCTTATTTTGAAGGCATCTGCGGAAGCAGTCACTCTCAGTGAAGTTTGCGTTTATTCTAGGGCTGAAGAACAACTGGATTATGTATTTCATTCTGGAATCTCAAAGCAGTCCACAAACAGTAAATTCTTCCTTACGTTGTCTATGTCAGGTAGGAATTAAAATTTTCTGTTTCTGTTGTACAGAAGGGAAGCACCAAGACAAAAATGTGTAGTTCCTTATTTGAAGGTATATGAGAGGTGAAAGTAGAAGGAGACACTGTTTAGGGCCTGAGGCGGTGAAACCACATCTCTTTTGGAAGAACCAGCAGTTATTGTGTATGGTAGCAGGCGATAAACTCCTCAGCTTTTAAGATTTTAAAAATGATTTTTCCAGTGCAAATAGAGATAAGTGCTGCTTCTGAAGGAGGTCTTCCCATCTTTCAAAGGCAAGTCTTTCTATTTCTAGGTAGCTATTCATTAAAAAAGTAAATTCTTACAAATTCCTATTGGTATTTATAGTGAGTTGATTCTGTGCTCTTAGAAATTAAAATAAAGATTCATGGTGGACAGCGGGCACAGGGCTAGAAATCAGAAGATCTACACTCTTCTGATGAGTCATGACATTAGTTTGTAGAAGTCAACCTGTATACCTCGGGTGTGTCTCCCTATGATACGTGGGTGGCTGGCTACCCACTAATCTTTCAAAAGCAAAGTAAGCCCTAATCATTTAAACATGTTTAGGGCCACCACAGGCAAAAATTGCAATATAAACTCTTAATTTTTATCTCTTTTAGACTACGTCGTAAGTATAATTGAATGCTTAAATCCCAGATCACTGCAATTTAGATGTTTTTTTTAAAATTTCAGACTTCTGTGAAAAGTTTTAGTAGCATGTGCCATGAACTGTGGACTCGTTTAATGTTCATATGCAGTGAAACAGCCACTGCAGTGTTCAGTATGTTTGCTGAAAATGTAAAGTTACATTTACATAAACTGAAAAAGTAAAGTTAACAGGATTTTGGTTACTTCCATAAATTTCTGTTGTCTTATATTTTATCTTTGCTGTGATGTAGACCCTTGAGAGTGGAGGTTCTTTAGGGGATAGAAAGGGCAAGGATTTCCTTTGCTTTGATTCAAAGTATCAGAAAACTTTAAAAAGTAAGAAAAAACTGCTTAAAAGTGAGTTTTGTGATATGTTCATTGTGTGTTTAAATAAATGGATGGAGATGGGAGTATGTAGATCTGAAGTGAGTAGTGTATCGTTTTGTTTCTTTTTTCCTTGAGTTGTCAGGAAGAAGGTTTAGAAATGAATATGAGTAAGAAGTAGAGTGGTAATACAGAAAAAAGTGTTCCTAATGAATGGGCCCAGGGGATTTTCAGAAAAATCAGAGAGCACAGGTTGTTTGGCAGGTCTAGATTTTTCAGGGAAATAGAGTGGAATGACTTCACAGTGCGTTTTACCATTTTATTTTCAAAGATTGCCACTTTTAACAGGTTCATACTTGGTAATCAATGATGTGCTTAAATTTAATAACTATTAGCCTCTTTTTTCTTAATGGAATTATAGAAGTGTCAGGTCCTTTTGACTTAGGAGTTACAAATATCACTTCCATTTGAGAAAACTGAGGCTTAGAGAGTCTGAATTAGAATCCAGGTTACCTGGATCTGTTACCAAAGTAAACGGTATACTGAAGAAAGCAAGAAAGCAGAAGCTGTTAAGAAAACATTGGTAGTTTCTTGGAATAATTTTCAGAGAGAGGATTGTGCTTTCTGTTCCGGTTCTGAGTTTTGTTCTCTGTTGAGATAACTAGTGAGATGAAATATTTTCAGAATGTTGGGCAGATCCCTGAACTAGGTAATAGATAATGATTGTGGTTCTTTCTGAATTTCTCTTTATGTTAAAAGGAGTAACTAGTTTGGTACTTGGGGCTATTCTGGGATTTTTAAGATATATAATAACATGATATATTCAAAGGCGTTCTCTATTACTGGCAGGTTTGTTTTGTGGCATATACAACTGAAAAGTTTATATGAACTGCTCTTAATAAATTAAATCCGATTTTCCATGTAATGTCAAAAGTATCTTTTACCAAGTGTCCCATAATGAGCAAGAAAAGTTGTTTCTCAGTTTCTTTACTTCATTCATGTGGTAAGTCAGTCATCGAAATACTCTCAGAAGTTACTGACATTCTTTCTACATTATGTTTAAAAATTATTTTTTCTATGGATTTTCTATCATATTAATACAGTTATCCAAAATTAACAATGTTCTGAGAGTGCTTCTTAATCTAAGTGTCAGTTCTAAGATGAGTAATAATAATATATTTCTCTTTTATTAGACACAACTGTTTAAACCCCAATTTTAAAGAAATCAGAAGATAGCAATGCCTTTAAACTTCAGATTTTGTATTTGTGGGTGTGAGGAATTTGAAGATTTCATGATTAGGGAATAATGTTAATTACATGGAAAATTGAATGTAGTTAATTTATCAAGTGTAATTGTTTCATCAATATTGCATTCTGATTTCAGGTTTTCTTGTAGTAGGGGCATATTTATCTCATGGCTTGATGACTACTGAATCTATTTCCTAAAACAAGGTGTGGACTTTAGAATTATACCAGTTTAAATATAGGCCATGAAGTTTGACACTTTTGAGGTATTTGTCCTCTTTTCATTATTTTCTAACTGTGTGACCTTGGATAAGTTATGTAAACTTTTTGCTCCTTAGTTTCTTCACCTGTAAAATGGAGTAATAATAGCTCTTTCAGATTTTTATGAGAATTAGGTGCAGTAATAAAAGCTACTGGTGTAAGAGTAAGCAATCCAGAAAGTTTTGAGTGTTCATATTTGGTTTGTATTTGATATTGCCATTTGGTCTATATTTGGTATCAACAGGGAAACGTATAGCTTTTTTAAATATAATTTGTCTATCAAGCTATTTTGCTTATCTTTCCTTTGCAGGATTTCCCTCTTACCCTCTCCCCAGAAGAGCAGAACTTAGTACTCTATTCTCTTCTTAAATGTTTCTGTAATTAGTGCATACGGTATGTGGCCCTCAGGAGTTCGTTCTGATGAGTGATGAGTAGCAGCAAAGCATTCTAGACCGGTGACTTTCCTCACTTTACATGTCCCCTTTACTCTAGCGGTTCTCTTAAGCTCATCTTTGTTGAGAATCACCTTTTAAGATGAGAGATGTCACTGATGAAAGGGTGTTGTGTGTGCAAATAATCGTGGAGGCAAAAAGGTTAGATGCCATCTGAGTGGTGGTGAGCCTCAGAGTCAAGAGATGCCGGGTGGCTTGGCTGTTTTAGAGTAGGGTATAATCCAGGGACTTAGCATGCTTAACCCTTGAAATAGGGAGCTTCCAGAACTGGGCAGGGTGTCGAGGCCTCAGCCAGTCCTAAAGGGAACTGAATGTCAATCAAGAAACAAGACCATAGGCCAGATATTTAGACTGAACCAAGCAATGCAGACTTAACCGGCTTAGGTGGCCAGAATTACACCAGAAAGCAGGGTGAGAGTTGCAAGACTAGTACAGACGTCACTGGCTGGTTGTTTTCAGTTTATGGCTGTCTGGTTTGAATTGGTCAAGATTAGCTCAAAGACGGTGAGGGCCGGACCCTTGTGGACTGGAGTTCTGCTGTGCCCTAGGTGAGTGGTCCTTAGGAAAGGTGGCGGCTGAGCGTACTTTCGCCAAGAGACACATCTTCCTACTCTCCTTGGTTTGCTACAGAACTTGAGTGTTACAGGAATCTTTTATTATTTGCAAGGTTATGAGACAGCATTCTGAAGGCTGCTTGCGGAGCTCCTCTTTGGGGCTTCCTGTTTATTCATGGGAGAAGGCCCAAAAAAATGGACCCAAAATTGACTAACTAGTATTAAATGGATTGAGTTAACCTCCTTCTAGATCTAGAGGATTTCTTTGTTCCCATCGTATTCCTATTTAACAAACTTGAATTTAACTGTACATGTTTGATGCCCTTCCCTTCACTGGTCCCAGATCCCAAATGTCAGTCTCAGTCCCCAGATATCTGTCATAGTGTGAGTCCCTCATCTGGTTGGGCTTGAATTTGATGTTCCTTCATTTGGTATCAGTTCCTATGTGTCTATCATAATGTGAGCATCTCACTACATTGAGTGTGAACATTTAGAGATGTATAGATTTTTGTACACTATGGCCCCTCAGTGCAAGTTTACTACATTATCTAGTGTTCATCTGAAGAACCAGTGATTTTTTTTTCTAAAGCTAGCAGAAAAAGTGAATGTGCTTTATTCATTGAGAAATGATGTATTGATTGCCAATATGGAGCCTTTCTAAGGGTAAGTTGGTCCATACGTATTTTTTACCTTATGTGGTATCTTTAGTACCTAACATCTGCATACAATTGGGCGTCATTATTTGAACGGTCAGTATTACAGGCTCTGAACCCATTTGTCCCATGGCTGCTGACTTGGGAATGGAATTCAGAAGCTGGAGCCATTGGCTCCATAATTGATAAAAGTGGTGCCTTTATTTCTTAGGTTGACAAAGGGAGTGTCTGGAATCTCCAATTTGTTCAGCTTCTTACCCTCGGCCTTAGGAGAAAGAATATCCTCTGAACATCTGTTTTGGGTTCATAGTTCAAGAGTCAAGACGTTAGCTCTTTGATTTCTGAGAAAGGATCTCATCATCGCCTGTGGTCTCCAGTCTTTTTTAAGGAACCTCTGAACTAACTGTGCCTCTTAGTTTCAGATATTTCTGTGTCCTCTTTTAGGTTTCTGAAACACTCAGGAGTTCAGGCTGAGCTCAAAATGTTTAGCTATTGTTTCAGGATGGGTATTGGTGGTGCAGGAGCATCTCCCACATTTTTCCAGGTATCCACGCCCGGACTCCTCTTTGCGGATACCGGAGGTCTCAGCTGATCCCATGGGTGCGAGAATCCCTGGTCTTAGAAGCTAGGCACAGTGTTTATGCACCCAGCACTGTTTCTGGGGCAGTTACTGTGCACCCTAGTGATTAAGGAGTTGGCTTGGCATTCCTAGACTAAGATCCAGTAGAAATATGTGAGATACATGTAATTAAACATGTCCTAGGAGCTACATTTTAAAAAATAAAAACAAACTGATAAAATTAATTTGTATAGTATATTTTATTTAATCCAACATATCCAAAATATTATTTCAAGATGTGATCAATATAAAAAACATATTAATGAGACATTTACATTCTTTTTCTGTACTAAGTCTTTGAAACCCAGTGTGTGCTTTACATTTACAGTATATCTCAGTTAGCACACTCATCTTTAACAGTTAAAGTAAAATACAGCCCTATCAAAACAATAAAGTTATGTTTAATGAAAAAAATGTCTACACTGCTTCAGTGTTTAGATGTAAATGTAAACGAATTAAAAATTTTTAATTCAGTTCCTTGGTCACACTAGTTGCATTTCTGTTGTTCAGTAGCCAATGTGGCTGCTGGCCGCCATGTGGGCTGTAGCGACTCTTGAGGGCCAAGGCCGTCTTCCAGTCTGATAGGTGACCGCGTTCCTCTGGGAGCGGGCTGCCTTTCCCTGAGGTGTTACAGGGGATTGTCGGGTTTGACTGTCAGAGAAATCCCTCTTCAGACCTAAGAGCATTTGTGCCTACGTTTCTCACTTAGTATCAGGGGCAGTTTCTGTTTGAGGTTTCCCCTGTGGCATCTTTGGATTGAGGTTTGTAGTTTACGCAGCTCAGTTCTTTCTTAGGGACCTAGGAAATGGCCCAGGCAGGGACTCTTCTTGAACAGACCTCTCAAGTTATTCTGTTTAGGCTACTTTGCCAGGGCCAGGAGAGCAGAGTGGACAGTCTCAGATAAGCCAGGGTTCCCATAGCTTCAGAGGCTCAGATGAAAGTGACAGATATGAGCTGTCTAGCAGACTGTGCAAGAGGCCATGAAGCTCACAGCTTCCGGGGGCGCAGGGAGTTTCTGGCAGTGGAGAGTCTCCCAGGCATGTCTGGGTAAAAGGAAAGGCTTCCTCTCTTCAATTTCTTTCCTCCTTGAGAGAGGACAGGCCAGGATTTCCCTCTTTCATGAAAGATTCTTTACCTGATGAACTGAGTGGCATGAGAATCTGTGGAAGTCAGACATTGCAAACTTTGAATGAATTTGTCCTGTAGAGGAATTTGATTTTCACTACACAGGTTTTGTTCTGTTTGTGTTTGTTTGGTTTTTTTTTAAATTTAATTTAATTTACTTTTGGCTGTGTTGGGTCTTCGTTGTTGTGTGTGGGCTTTCTCTAGTTGCGGCGAGCAGGGGCTACTCTTCATTGCAGTGAGTGGGCCTCTCACTGCGGTGGCTTCTCTTTTGCGGAGCATGGGCTCTAGGTACACAGGCTCAGTAGTTGTGGCACATGGGCTTCAGTAGTTGTGGCTCACGGACTCTAGAGCGCAGGCTCAGTAGTTGTGGCACACGGGCTTAGTTGCTCCGCAGCATGTGGGATCTTCCCGGACCAGGGCTCAAACCCGTGTCCCCTGCATTGGCAGGTGGATTCTTAACCACTGTGCCACCAGGGAAGCCCCTGTGTTTGTTTTTTAACTAGCTGGCAACATCTAAAATTTAGGTGAAAACCTTTAGGAAAAACATTTTCAATATCTACTTGGAAATTTAGAAGCCTCTGATGGTGCTGGGCCAGCAAGGATTGTGTGGACCTTAGTAGCAGTTACTCCCTATGATGGGGAAGAGCGGTTTATGAGGAGAGGGTCCCACAGATCCCCCTGGACTCTGAGAGTGCTCTGAGTTTTTCCTTCCTTTCTTTTTTGCCTACCCTCCTTTTGCTTTAGTCTCTTCTCCTTTGAATTTTTTTCTTCTACCAACATATAAAAATAATTCTTTTTTGTTTTTTGGGGGGGGAATGAAAAATAGATTTATCAGTATTACTCTGTATATATCTGTACACATATGTTTCTACTTAGGGAATAATCAGTAAAAAGGGATGAATTGAGGAAAATTAGGCATCAACAAAAGAACAAAAACAGCAGGATATGAGACGAAAAGTGAAGGAAATTGCTAACAGATCTTGGACTTATACTGGTAAAGGAATTTTATCATAAAAGTTTATTCATGCAAGACTGTTTTCAATACATCAGTGTAATGTTTCCTTTCTTCAAATCGGTTGGGTTTAAATAGGAGAAAAATACTAATAGTTAATATTTATGGAATATTTAAAGCTAATTTATTAAGTGTTCCTTAAAGTCTTAAATTAAGTGCCTGCCATGTGGCAGACAGTGGGGTACAGCTGTGAACAGAGTAGTTAGAATGTCCTGCCTTCATGAAGCTTACATTTTACTGGGGAGAATAAAGACTACTAAGTAGAATCTTTGGTTTGTTAAATGGAGATTAGTGCGGAGTAGAAAAAATAAAGGAGGAAAGAGATAGGGTGTGTCAGGAGAGAGAGTCCTGTTTTAGAGGGTGTGGCCCGGAAAAGCCTATTTGAGAAGGTAACATTTGAATCAAGGCTAGGAGGAGTAGAGTGAGTCATTTGGATATTCTGGAGGGAAGAGTGTTCCAGGGAACCACTGCAGATGCCCTGAAGCAGGAATCTCTCTGATGTGTGTGGGGAATAGCAAGGAAACCATGTGACTGGAGTGGGCAGACTGGTAGGAGATGAGAACAGAGAAGTGATGGAAGATCCAGATTCTGTAAGGTTGTCATTACAAGCCCTTGTGAGACACTATTGCTGAATGTGGTGGGAAGCCGTTTGGGGTTTGAATCAGAACAAAGACAGACAATTTGAATTATTTTCAAATAATGTATGTCATTTTATAGCATTTTATATTATTATTGTATATAATTATATAACATAATTATTAATTAATATATGTAATACATAATATAAAGGATCATCTGCCTTCCTCTTTGAAAATAGCCTAGAGTGGGGGATGTATTACTTAGGGTATAGGTTAGGTACAGTTTCTGTAATAAAGAGTGATAAGACATAAAAATCTGAACAGTCTAGATACGTTCGACATCTGTGCTCTATGAAACCATTCAGGAATCCAGAATCTTTCCATCTTTCTATTTGCCATTCTTCAGGTTTTGTCCTAATCTGTGTGGTCAATACTGGGTCACTATTCAGAAGGTATTCCGGCCTGTAAAAAAGGGAAGCAGTGAAGTCCAGGGCAAAGTATTTCCTTTTAAACAAATGAGGCAGACATTGCATATATTACTTCAGTTTGCGGTCCACAGAAAGGATCAATTGGCCACACTTGCCTCAAGGGTGGTTGGGAAATGTAGTCTCAGGCTGGGTGACCATTCAGCAGTGAGGAAGAGGAAAACAGAAATGACAAGTAGTTGACCACAGTCTTGCAGTTTGGCACCAAATATCCATGTGTATCCTTCATCCTACCTATTGAAAACACTCCAGCTCCCTTCCCCAAAGGAGACAA
This sequence comes from Delphinapterus leucas, assembly GCF_059928025.1. NCBI lineage: Eukaryota > Metazoa > Chordata > Mammalia > Artiodactyla > Monodontidae > Delphinapterus > Delphinapterus leucas. Next base: position 14,039,213 of record NC_143140.1, read on the forward strand.
CCCAGGTGCAATCCTCTTGTTGCACTAATCCAACTGAGCGATCAGTACTTCCTGTCAGATCCACAAGTCCAGTGACCTGTAGGCAAAACACAGTTATTTGTTCCTGAACCTGTAGGCAAAACACAGTTATTTGTTCCTGAATCAGAAACAGGAAAAGAATAATAAAATTTTCCATTTGGGTAAGTAAACAATGAGAGACACATAGAGGTCTCTGGTTGAGAGTAATGCTGGGCAGTAATGGTGTAGCATCTATTATCCTTAGTTCTGCTTTCTGGTAAGAATGCCTATATTCATTGCACTATGACCCCAGTCTTTGCTGTCTGGGTGTTTCTTCCTTACGTTAACCTCCATGACCACATCTGAAGTTGGTATTGAAAATTTCCCAACTTTGGAGGGTATATAGCTTTCATAGTCAGTTTCCTGCTACTGCAGGCTTGCTATCCTGCAAGTGACATGGTCACAGGTGTTTGTAGGTTAGCTTATAATTTCTCTGACAAATATAATTCTCTCAAAAATATATTGGGATTCTTTTATGTTTGTCTCCATTCCGTTCTGGTGCCAGTGACTATAGCAAAATTGTTTCCTGGTGTAGTTCTTAAGCCTGCCTTATTTACTGCTCTCTGTGCGCTGACCGCTTTATCTCATTCTAATGGCCACTGTCTTGAAGCCATCTGAAACAGCAGGCATTGGGGGGTGGGATGGCAGCACCCTAAAATATAATCTTAGCCACAGCGCTAGATTCGTTTCATCAAGATTTCTTAAAAGTTCTGCAAAAAATGCCATTGGTAATTTGATAGGGATTGCATTAAATCTGTAGATTGCCTTGGGCAGTGTGGTCATTTTAACAATATTGATTCGTCCAATCCAAGAACAAGGTGTGTCTTTCCATCTGTTTGTGTTGACTTCAGTTTCTTTTGTCAGCATCTTATAGTTTTCAGAGTGCAGGTCTTTTGCCTCCTTAGGTAGGTTTATTCCTAGGCATTTTATTCTATTTGAAATGATGGTAAATGGGATTGTTTCCTGAATTTCTCTTTCTGATAGTTAATTGTTAGTCAGTAGAAATGCAACAGTCTTCTGTCTATTAATTTTGTATCCTGCAACTTTACTGAATTCATTGATGAGCTCTAGTAGTTTTCTGGTAGCATCTTTAGGGTTCTCTAGAACAAAAAATTTTAAGACTTGTATGGAAACACAAAAGACCCCAAATATCCAAAACAATCTTGATAAAGAAGAGCAGGGCTGGAGGAATCACACTCCCTGACTTCTACTATACTACAGAGCTACAGTAATCAAAACAGTATGGTACTGGCACAAAAACCCACACATAGATTGATGGAACAGGATAGAAAGCCCATAAATAAACCCACACTCTTATGGTCAATTCATCTATGACAAAAGAGGGAAGAATATACAGGGGAGAAAAGACAGTCGCTTTAATAAGTGGTGCTGTGAAAACTGGACAACTGCATATAAAAAAATGAAATTGGAACATTCTCTAACACCATATACATTTAGGATTAAAGACCTAAATGTAAGACTGAATGCTATAAAACTCCTAGAGGAAAACGTAGGCAGAACACTCTTTGACATAAATCATAGCAATATTTTTTGGATCCATCTCCTAGAGTAATGGAAATAAAAGCAAAAATAAACAAATGGGACCTAATCAAACTTGAGAAGCTTCTGCACAGTAAAGGAAACCATAAAAAAAAATGAAAAGGCAACCTACAAAATGGGAGAAAATATTTGCAAATGATGCAACTGACAAGGGCTTAATTTCCAAAATATACAGCTCATACAACTCAACAACAAAACAACAAACAATCGAAAAATGGGCAGAAGACCTAAGTAGAAATTGTTCCAAACAAGACATGCAGATGGCCAATAGACACATGAAAAGATGCTCAACATTGCCAATTATTAGAGAAATGCAAACCAAAACCTCAGTGAGGTACCACCTTGTACTGGTCAGAATGACCATCATTAAAAATCTGCAAATAACAAATGCTGGAGAGGGTGTGGAGAAAAGGGAACTCCTCACTGTTGGTGGGAGTGTAAGTTGATGTAGCCACTATATAAAACAGTGTGGAGGTTCCTCAGAAAACTAAAAATAGAATTACCATATGGTCCAGCAATCCCACTCCTGGGAATATATCTGGAGAAAACCATCATTTGAAAAGGTACATGTACCCCTATATTCATAGCAGCACTGTTTACAATAGCCAAGATATGGAAATGACCTAAATATCCATTGACAGATGAATGGATAAAGAAGATGTGGTATGTATATACAATGAAATACTACTCAGCCATAAAAAATGAATGAAATAATGCCATTTGCAGCAACATGGATGGACCTAGAGATTATCATGTTAAATGAAGTCAGTGAGACAGGAAGAAAAATATCATATGGTATCACTTATATGTGGAATCTAAAAAAAATGTTACAGATGAACTTATTTACAAAACAGAAATAGGCTCACAGACATAGAAAACAAATTTATGGTTACCAAAGGGGAAAGAGGGGGGAGGGATAAATTAGGAGGTTGGGATTAGGAGATACAAAAACTGCTATATATAAAATAGTTAAACAGCAGGGACCTATTGTATAGCACAGGGAACTATGTTCAATGTCTTGTAATAAAGTATAGGGGAAAAGAGTCTGAAAAAGAATATATATATGTAACTGAATCACTTTGCTGTACACCTGAAGCTAATACAACATTGTAAATCAACTATTCACTAATAAAAATTTGTTTTGAAAAATAAAGTCTTAATAGAAGTCTTTGGGAAAAGTACTAATAATCTTATCTCCTGATAATGCAGGTACTAAGGCCCCACATCTCTATATTTCCTTCCATCTTACCTTGCAAACTGGCCAGTTCTTGCCTGAGTAAATGCAGCAAAGAACCACTGACACACACAAATATTGTGGTTCTTTTCATCTACTTTCCCTGAAGTTTTGGGCTTTTTATGGGCACCAGGTTCTATAAGTTAGTGTAGGCAACAGTTTATGGAATGTTTTGCTCCATTATAACCAGGGTCACCATTATCCTAGTAATATCTGTTTCCCTGTTGCCTGCTACCCAGTGACTTAGCCAGTGCCACATATTTTAGGATTTTGTTGTGGCAATACTCTAATTTTGGTATTAATTTCTGGGTTAAGGAAAAGGCTGCTGTAAAGGGATCCAAAAGTAAAATGGCTTAAATGAGAAAAAAGTTTGTTTCTTCCCCAGATAACAGGCCTACTAATTTAGGTGGTAGGGATGCTATATTCCATGAAGGAAATGAAGACACTAGAGGGGTAACTACCAGAATGTTGGATCTGGGGCTCAGATCCTCAGCCTTGTTTTAACCATTGTGCAGTACTTATATATATTTATCTTTTCCTGGTGGCACTTTGAGGTGTCGGGAACTTAGCTATGCCTTGATCTCTTGCATTTCCTAGCTTATAGTAAGTGTTCAATAAATGTTTGAATGAATGAATACGTGTTTTATATCTGAGTAAGTTAAGGCATAGAGACCTAAGCAAACTTGAGTCACAGGGCTGGAACATGATCTGAACCCTACACAGAAGAATATATGTACAGGAGAAGCTGTCTTAGATAAGAGGCTACTTCCATGAAATGGGGCATATCTTATATAAAGGTAGTATCATTTTGATCTCCTTAGGAATAGTTACTGTAAAAATCTTTTGATGTGATTATTAAGGTTTAAAATAACAATTATGGAAGGTGGTAAAGTCTATATCTGTATGATGGAGAGAAGAAAAAAATGTATGAGGAAGAGAGAATGTGGTCTTTATTCTAACATTTTTAGTACCTAAATAATTATACCAAGGGCAAAAGACTTTTTTTAAATTTAAGCAATAAATATTTGGAGTGTGAAGAAACTATCCATAGCATATCCAGGCAACCTTTTTCGTCAAAATATTTTAAATAGCTCATAGCATACGTGTGTATGTATATACACACACATTTTACATATCTGTGTGTGTGTGGATGTGTGTGAAGTTTCAGAAATCACTCCACCAAGGGAAATACATATCTTTTTAATTAATTTTTATAGGAGTATAGTTGCTTTACAATGTTATGTTAATTTCTACTGTACAGCAAAATGAATCAACCACACACACACACACATATATATATATATATATCCCCTCCCTTTCGGACTTCCTTCCCTTTTAGGTCACCACAGCGCATTAAGAAGAGTTCCCTGTGCTATACAGTAGGTTCTCATTAATTACGTATTTTATACATAGTATCAATAGTGTATATGTGTCAATCCCAATCTCCCAATTCCTCCCACCCCCGCCTTTCCACGCTTGATGTCCATACATTTGTTCTCTACATCTGTGTCTCTATTTCTGTTTTCCAAATAGGTTCATCTATACCATTTTTCTAGATTCCACATATATGTGTTAATATACGATATTTGTTTTTCTTTTTCTGACTTACTTTACTCTGTATGACAGTCTCCATCCACGTCTCTAAAAATGATCCAATTTTGTTCCTTTTATGACCCAGCAATCCCAGTACTGGGCATATACCCAGAGAAAACCATAATTAAAAAAAGACACATGCACCCCAATGTTCATAGCAGCACTATTTACAGTAGCCAGGACATGGAAGCAACCTAAGTGTCCATCGACAGACGAATGGATAAAGAAGATGTGGTACATATATACAATAGACTATTACTCCAGAATTACATAATTTAAAATGGTGAATTTACATCTTAAAAATTAATAAGCTTATACTGTTTTGGGTATTCATGAAGATTGTTTCTGAATCACTGAACTCAGAAAGCACTCCTTTATTATTGTACTTTGAAGTATATACAAGTGAAGCATAACAAAGATATAATAGTTTATATTTATATGTGAAACTGTGAATGAAAACATCTCTAAAACTTATTCCTAAGGCTTATGGAGGATATGGATCTTTTAGATAAATTGAAAGTACTAAGTAACTAACGAAGCATAGGTTTCCTGAAAATGGACATTTTTATGTCTGCTATTTTGTTTGAGATGTTATTTTTTCTTTCTCATAGGGGGAACAATATTTTTTTTAGCAAGAATCAGTAACTGGAAGTACAACATTGGTTATTTAATGATATTAAAATGAAGTTTTGATCAGCAGAGGTAAGAATATGGCATTTAATTCATAATAGATCAAAATATTTGCCAGATTTCTATGAAGAACTATTTTAAGAACTGTGAAGGGTCTGAGAATTTATCCCGCTTGCAAAGTAACAAGTTGGCCTGCTGCAGCGCCATGGATGTGGGCAGGAGACATGAGATTCCTGGATCAGAGAAAATGATAGTTTATATGCATGGCAATAGCACTGGCTAGAGTATGAGGCCCCTCCGTAAGAGTAGGTTGAGTTATGGAGAGGACCCCTGAGCTGAGGAACCCAAATCTTTTATGACGGACAATGAGCCTGCTGACTTATGCCTCAGGGGAGACTTTATTACACGGCACAGTAAATAGATCTGCCCTTAGTTCCAGTATGAGACACTGTCTCTGACTCCTCAGACTGTGCGAAACATATGTCCTTGAAAAATAGTCCGGAATAAAGGCAGTCAGTGTCTCTGCCTGCAAGACATGCAGAAACACAAGACTCTCAGAATTGTCTTTCAACACTCTCTTACTCCAAACTGCTTTTTAAAGCATGTGTCACTGATAAGGATAATTGTAATAATGCTTTTTCGAAATAGTGTGAAGATGGAAACCACTGAAATACCCAACAGCAGGAGATTGCTTAAATTATAACATTCACAGTATAATAGTTATTAACTAGGTGTTCATCAATAAAGTGAAATACACAGGTTATAAAATGTGCATGTAGTTCGATCCTACTTTTATAGAAATTGTACAAATGTACACACGTATGAAGAATATATACCAAAGTATGTATTTCAATGGATAGAATTGTGAATGGGTTTTTTTTTTTTTGCTTGTCTATTTTTTTTAACCTCTTGAAAATGAACACTTTAGGCTTTTGTAATGAGGGAAAATTTTTTTTTGAAATTTAAAAATGAACAGTCACTTAAGAACTTCACCTGACAGAGAAAAAGCTTCATGAATTTAAATGGGAATTAAAGAATGTTAATTCTTTTGTTTTGACTCTGAAGTTGCCTTTATATGCAATGTAGAACTAGAAGAGAATAATTAGCATAATTTTTTCTTCAAAAGTTACTGTTTTATCTATGATAAAGTCAGAAGTTACTTTTAGCAATTTGCTATATTATTTATTATCACATAGTTGTCACGAAGGGAAACAAATCTTAGAAAATGCATTCTAACAGGGCATATCTTCTAGAGTAGTGCTATTTAGTAAGTATTTCATTAGTAAGTATATTTAGTGAGTATAGATTCTGGTGCTATATAGTCGGGTCAGGCTAACTTAGGAGCACTGTATTAATTAGCTTCACTTTTATTTCCTGCCTATGTATCATACTCTGAAATATGTTTAATATTAGTGATTTTGTAAGTTGGCATTTTTATTGTGCTTTCATGATTTTTTTTTTCCCTTCTTTAACCAAGGTGCTGTTACCAGATTTGTCTTCTGACTATAAATTAAAAATGACTGAAGTTCAAGCAATGGTAGAATTCTCCGTGGAGCTAAACAAGTTCTACAATGTGGATTTATTTCAGAGAGGGTTTGTATTTTAATGTGAAAATTATATATTTTGCATAAGATAAATTGTACAGTTTTCATTTAAATTTAATTACATATTCTTGTTCCACCATATATAAGGAAAACAATGAGCTATATTCAACTATTTTCTCAGGGAAATTTTATTTCTAAATATATATTTGAGTATATTCACATGGATTTAATGATAATGCTGGATATATTTAACGTGTGTTTATGAATTTGTACTGAGCATTGAGAGGATTTTAATGAAAATGTTTAAGATCTAATTTCTGCTTTTTAAAAGCTAACAGTGTGTGGGAAAAATAAAACATATATACACAAAACACAAAATGTAGGAACACAAAATGTTGACTCCTCAAAAGGTATGTATAGAAAGTGCTCCGGGAATCAGAAGAGAAAGATATCTTTCTGGGCTCGTATGTTAGGAAAAGCATAATGGAGGGATAGGATCAAGGTATGGATAAGATTGATAGGCAGAGGATAAGGTGAAAGACCCTCATAGTAGGAGAGTGCATCATGAGTCAGTCTCGGAAACAGGGATGAACAGGTTATTTTAAAGAGTAGTAGGAGGTTGGATATTCTCTAGTAGAGTTGTGAAAAGATAGTAAAGAGAGGAGAGGTTATGTTTGTGAAGGGCTTTTGATGTCTGGAGGGATTTGGGTAGCCATTGATTGTTTCCAAGGAAGGATGAAACTGTCACTGTTATTACAATCAGCACTTACTGACATGATGAAGAGCATGGTGATATTGGATGGATGGTCGTGTAGAAGAAATAGAGGCGCAGGGAGCAGTGTGGATGTGCTCATGATGTCTCAGGATACAAACCTGAATTCCTGTGCTGGCAGTGGTAGCGGTGGGGCTGTGACCAACCCGGGTAGGATGAGAGAAATCTTCTGTTGTTTGTCTGTCTGTCTTGGCTTTGCCATCTTGAAAAAAACAGACAGCTGTGCTCCGCTCTGCTCCACGTGGTCTCTCAGGACAGCCTGGGCTTGTTCTTATGGCAGAGGCAGGAGTCCAAGAAAGAGAGCAGAAGTTGCAGGATCCCTTGTATTAGCACACTTGTTTCCTCACTGCATTCTGCTGGCTAAGCAAGTTACAAGGCCAAGCCAGGTCTGGGCTGGGGGCTCTTTGGCCAGTGAAACTCACTGTAAAACTTTATGGGGATTCTGTATGTCTGATATAGTCCATTCCATGCTCTGAAACCCACACCCACGATTGTTTACTGAGACATGACTACTCTCTCAATGAATCACTACTATTTGGAAGTCAGAATTCTGTGGGATCACGCCCTTTAACTTCCTAAAAGCCTTTTTGTCAAGCTGAGAATGTCTACTTAGACACTGCCCTTAACTCCTTTGGAGATCTAAGAAAGGGATTTACAGCCACTCCCTTGATTAGATCTTTGTAAGCAGTTTTACTTTCCTCCCCAGGAAGTCTTGGTTCCTCTAGATTCTGCTTGTAAAATGATCAGGTCTTTCTTTAGCTCATCTCTTTCTTGCAAAACCTTACTACCCTTGCTAGGAGCAACCAGGTGACATTTCCAATATTCTGCCAGGAAATTAGTTTGCTCGAGTCCAAAAGTTTCTTGGGTACAGTGTCTGACTTCTTCTAAGTTATTGTTTGAAAGCATACTGACCAAAAGTTCATCACTACAAAACATGGGTCACTGTTTTTTAAGTCTCCTATAGTTTCCGCATTATTTTTTTTCCCTCTGTAATTGTAACTAACCGTTACTTTGGTCCCAAAGTCAGTGCCACATAATTTAAGTTTCGTTAGTACCCATTTTCGTATTAGTTATTTATTGCCACAGTAATGCAGCTGACAACAAACACAAAGCCTCAGTGGCATCACAGCAGTAAGCATTTATTTTTGCTCACAGATCTGTGGATCAGCTGAAAGATTCTGCTGATCTGGGCTGGCCTGGTTCATCTTGACTGGGCTCATGAATTCACAGTCAGCTGGCAGGGTGCTGCTACCTGGTGCAGAATGGCACCACCTGGGTGCACTCAGCTCTGCTTTATCATCTCTCATCCTCCAGCTTATTGTCATAGAGGAGGCAGGGATCCAAAGAGAGAGAAAGAAACTGTACAAGAAGACATTTTAAGACCTAGGCTTGGAACTAACTCACTGTTACCTCTGCCACATTGTACTGCCCAAAACAAGCTGTAAGGCCAGCCCAGATTCAAGGGATGGGGAACTACACTCCACTTCTTAATGGGAGTCTCATTGAGAGAGTGTGGATACAGGGGTGGAGGAAGAAATAGAGGACATTTTAAAGTCAGTCTGCCACACACTTTAGCATCTTTTGGTTTTTGTTATTAATTTCTGTGAGGTATTTTGGGGAATAAAGAGTAGGATTTAATGAGTAACTCCATGTGGAGGATGATGCAGAGACAGAAAAAGCATTAAAAAATATGTGTGTGGAGGGTGAATTTACATGATCTCTAGGATTACCTTAAAATAGCTCAGCAAAGAAAAAAATGAATATATGAATCAAATATGGCAAAATATTTTTCACAGATGAAAAATGGGCAGTGGGATATGGGTGCACTGTTCTACTTTTTGCAAATTTAGAATTTTTAAAAAGAAGAAATTTAAAAAGATAATGCTGAAGTTTCAAATCACACTGACTTGGACAATATTAGTGATATTGAAATAAACAGTGAAGTTGAAGGGGGCCATGGTGTGGGACTCAGAATTGGTTCATTTCCATATGTTGAGTTTGAGGTAAGATACCAAGTTCATAAATAATTGGAGGTTTGGAACTGGAGATAAGGACTAAGTGAACTGTTGTTCCATTTTATTGTCAGCCATCGTAAACATAGCATGTATGATTGCTGCTTTCATTAATTTTCTGTTATTTTACAATCTAGTTCCCACATCCATTGAGGACTTTTGAAGAATATCGTTATGTAACTGATCTTTCTAAAATCGAATAATTAGAGGCTCATTGTCTTTAGATATATTGCTTGACTTGTTTATTTGTAAGAATATTTTCAAGGATATAATTTACTCTTTTCTATTCTGATTTATCAGTTCCTGCCTTTTAAACCTTTTCTTTATGCTTCTTATTGAGTCTTTACTACCTTTGCCATAAGCAAGTTAGTTTAGAGCTTGTGTTTGGCTGTTATGTTAAATAACTGTCAGCTTTGATAGATGAACAGATAAATTTATCTAAATTTATATTTAAATATTAGGAAATAGAATATGTCTTTTCCAATTTATTTTCTGATATATGAAATGTCTGTTTAGGAGACTGAGATGAGAAACTTACAAATTCAGGTAATGAAATGCAGGCAGAACTCAGAGAGACTGCACGTTCAGCTCCTGACCACTGCAGTAAAGTGGATATTGCAGTAGTCACATGAAGTTTTTGGTTGCTCATTGCATATAAAAGTGATTTTTATACTAAACTGTAGTCTGTTAAGTGTACAATAAATAGCATTATGTCTAAAAACACAATGTACATACCTTAAGTAAAAAATACCTTAATGCTAGAAAATGCAACAGTAACATCAAAGATCACCAATCATAGATCACCAGAGCAAACATAATAACAGTGAAAATGAAATATTGCAAAAATTACCAAAATGTGACGCAGAGACACGAAGTGAGCAAATGCTGCTGGGGAAAATGGCACCGTTAGTCTTGCTTGGCACAGGGTTGCCACAGACCTTCAGTTTGTAAAGAAACACATCATGTGCGAGGTGTAATAAAGTGAAGTGTAATAAAACGAGGCCTGCCTGTAGTCCTGTGCAGTATTTTACTTCAGTGTTTTTAAAATAACATCAATAAATATCTTACTGCATAGCACTAAGTCATAGCCCAGCAGAAACTAATGGAGGTGGAGTATATGAGGAAGCACTTCTTGTGCACGTTTGGTGATGGCCCTTGTCCTGCGCGTCCACAGTGTTTAGTGTTTAATTTTGCCACTGTTGTTGTTACACGATAAGGGACCGACTAGGCAGGGCCTAAGCTGTAGGCAGGCGCAGAAGAGAGATAACATGTGGCATCTGAGTAGGTCTGTTTTTACTATAATTACATTGTTTTTCCTTAATGGTAAACCAATAGCCCAGATACTAACAATCTAAAGAAAAACTAGCTGTATTTTCATTTTAACCTATTCTGTCTTTTTTTAAGTATGGTAGATTGTAAACTCTGAAAAGAAAATTGAGACTCTACAGCATTGATTATGAATTTGATGTTATTAAATGGTATGTGGGCATACGTCTTATATAAATGAGAGATATAAGAACTCAGTGTAACTAACTTGTTTTGAGTTGTTTATTATACTAGAAGTACATGATTACAAGTTGGTGGACTTCCCAATTGACTCTATTCAAAATTCGTTTATCAAGAGGGCTCCAAAGGGGGAGGAGAGATCGCCTTTTAAATATACAGGGAAAAATGTTATTTAAACACCTGTTCTCAACAGCATAAAGGATAAGAGAGTGGGATTAAATTGAAGCTGTAGCAATTTCAGTTAGGTATTAAACTGGAGGGGAAATTTCCTCTCTTTGGAGACCTTTGCAAAATTATGAGAACATCTTTTTCTGGAATTTGTTACTAATTCAAGAAGAGGTGAGGCACTTTCGCCAGAATGTAGATTAACGCACTGCTTTCTTCAGTGAGAAACTCTTGCTAGGAAGGAAAAAAAAAAAAGACTAGTTAAAACAGTGTGTTCTGAGATGGAGTCGGTTTGCTTTATTTCACTGCAGGTTGGTAACATGTCACAGAGATGCGCCAGTGTACGTACCACAGTTTAAAGAACACAGCTTTAGAATATCAGTGAATGGCTTCTAGAATGGAGTTGAGTTTAATTCATTTCAGAAGGAAGCAAATGGACTAATGTTAGGTATTCTCAAATATTTAGAAAGTGTGGGAACTTGGGCAAAGTGCTGTATGTTTTAACATTCTTTTGTAAAGCAAGTGAAATGTTATCAGTTTGATTTGTTTCCAGGTGTGTTTGGGAGAGTCAGCAATCCAGCATACTGCTGATAATAAAACAAGTAATTAGGGAAACGGCCATGGGGTGCAAGTTGAAACGATGATAGTAGTACTTTGTTATTTTTTATTTTCTTTCGCATGTGGTTTCCCACAAAACAGTTTAATTACATACCTGTAGCTACAGCTGCTTTCCCTAGTCAGTCCTAGCACCATTCCCTTGTCATAAGCTATACTACTGCAAGGTGAATAATGTATTATGATTTGGAAATAAAGAAGATCAAGGATATGGACTTAGAAATTGTTTTCATAAATTTCAGTAACATCACAAAACCGTGGAGCTGAAATCCTCTTAGGAAAGGCCTGTAGAACCCTAGAAACCGGGTTCCATACTACAGTCTTTAAAGGCTCTGAACAAAACAATCTTAAATCCCTTCCATTTATGATTCTGAGGTTGTTAAACTCATGGGAAGTTAATAGTTTGATTTAAAAATAATTGTCAGCCAAAAGAGTCAGAAAATTTCATGCTGATTTTTTGGATTATTGACATTGATTACAACCTTGGAAGAAATGATCCCTTGTCTATAATGTCATGTATATGTTGTATAAAGTTCACAAATTGAGGACTTCTGATTAAGTGGTGCTGATTGGACTCACAGGAAACCACCTCAAATTTTCTTCAAGGCCTTCAAAACTGTCTAAAATTGTCTCTTTCTTCAGTAAGGTATAAGAACTGAGAATACTATCTAAGAAGGTCATCACTTTCTCAGGTTTAAATGAATCAACCATTCTCTGTAGTCAGAAAAGTTAGTTTTCTCACAGCAATTTACATCAATTATTAGACGACTACTGAATCTTTAGATTTCTCTCATTATTGTGTCCTACCTCATTTTTAAAAATCGATGCCATAGTATAGGTCTGCCATTTGTGGCCTGTGTGAGATAGGATGTCTGCATCCTTTGAAGGATCATAATGATGGAGCGTAACAGTCAATGATGGAGCTGATACTGACTGAGTATACCAGCAGTTAGCCAGTACTGGCCTTGAACGCATCTGTGTTTGAAGTATAAATATATAGAAGAAATCAAATTAGGAACTGTGAAAAGAACTATAGAAGACAGAAGAAAATAGTTTAATATTAATGTTGTCAATTAAGTAGAAGAAAATCTTTCCATTAAAGGACAGTTGTTATGAAAAGTGTCTACTCGAAAATCAAAGCATAAATGATGTGACTTCAAGGCAGTGCAAACACCAATGGGAAGAGAAACATGAAACTTATGAATTTGTGTACTTGTTAACAAAGTGTACAATAATGTGTTTCCATAATAATGCAAATATGTAATTTAAGGAACAATTTGCATAAAGAGGAATTTATTTATGGGTCACATATTACTTAACCCAGGGACTACCTGTATGGATTTTATGAGAGTTCCACCTGTAAATAACAAGGTGCTCTCAAAGAGGTAACCAGTAAATTTGGCTAGATAATAAACAATAAGAATAGATCTTTCCTGATCTTAATAAAGACTTTTTGAGACAGCAAGTGAGCTCATTGTTTTCTTGACAAAATTAAAGAATGGATTTTAAAAGTTAACATATTGGGGTAAAAATTTATATTTCAAAAGTTAAAGAGTTCTGTTAAGTATCCAGTTTCAAAAGATTTTACCAAAAATGAAATAAGAATCTGCTCTGAAGCTTTTTTCCTAAAATTACTCATGACCCTCCAATAACTCCACAGCCTCTTCGGAGCTTTGCAGGGAAGATGTAGTGACCCAAGTAGTCTGTCTTTTGTAACAGTAGGAAGATATTCTAAGAAAATACAGAGTCTTAGAAAGTATACTCTTTACTTACTCTTTTTGAAGAAATTATTTGTGATATGTTCTTGAACAACAGGAAAGGGAGTAAAAATTTAGAACTCTAAATTAAGGAAGTTGTAATAGGAGATTAGCTTTGAAACTTATTGAAATGATAGAAATAAGTCAAAATAATAAATATATTTACAAAATTAAATCTTAGAGTTTTTAAAAACTATGTCCATTTCAAATAGATTAGTGAGTTGGTTCTCCAGATTTATTAATAAAATATGGAAAAGGAGAATGACGGTGGGGGAAGTAATTGTTAAATTCTGCATCTTACATAAATGAAAAGCAAAATTAAAAAAAAAGTCTTTCTGTAAAAACCTATACCTATATACTAATGTTTTTGAAAAACTTATTTGCTTTCTAATGGAATTAGAGATTATATGTGGTTATTACAAAAAAAAAGCAAGTTAACCAGAGTTGACATAGCAAATGAAGGAATGGAAAAAGTAAGCAACATCAAAAACAAAAAATATAGAATAAGATGACAAGTACAAACATTTAAAATTATTGTGACCATAAAGCTCAAATAGTTTTAAGTTTTCCGGTTTAAAGGCAGACTTTTGGATTTTAAATCCAATAATTTTCTGTTTATAACAGACATACCCCATGTTTTGAGAACAGATGCCTGCAAATTAAAAATGCTGATTTGGTGAACTGAAGCTTTTACCATTATGAAAAGACTTCTGTATCCTAATAATGCTGTTTGCTTTTAACTCTGTTTTGTCTAATATTAATATTGTGACATCAGCTTTCTTCAGGTTAAAATTTTCAAAGTGTACATTTTACCATTCTTTTATTTGCAGACTTTCTCTATCCTTGTATTTTCAATTTTTCTGTTGTAAACAACATACAGTGGGATTTATCTTTTTCATTCTCTAGGGCACTCTGTGTTTTAACTGGAGCATTTGGTCCATTTATATTTAATGTAATTGCTGATATGTTTGTGTTTATATCCATTATCTTATATTTTGTGCTTTCTATGTAGCCTCTTCTTTTTTTCTCCCTGTGCATCTCTTTTTTTTTGTTCTGATTTCTGCCAAGATCTTCAGGTTTATTCTTTGAGAGAGATTTTCCTTGTGTCTGGCCTTTTGGGAAATACCAATCTAGGACTCACTTTTTGTTTCTTTAAGGAAAAGTTTAAAACATATGAAAGTATAGTAAACACATATATACCTATGATCTAGCCAACAATTATCGAAGTTTTTTCTCCTTATTTCACCTATTACCCTCCTCCCCAATCTTTTATTAGTATCTCTAATACAGGAAGACTTTTGTTTTAAAAAATCTGCAAAACCATTATTGCACTTAAAGAAATGTTTAAAATAATTTCTTGGCATCAAATAAAACAGTGTTCTCATTCTTCAGTCATCTTATAAATGTGTTTTTATAGTTTGTTTGTTTGAATCAGTATCCTTCCAGAATTTACAGGTTGTATTTGGGTGTTATATCTCTTAGATTTTTTAAAAAATTTGTAATTGCTAGTTTGATCCAAAAGCTTGATTAAATTCTGATAGTTTTTGAGAAGAGTCCTTCATAGCTGATGCTGTGTCCTTCCTGTTACATTATATTTGGTGACATAAAATGTCTGCCTCTTTTCATGAGATTGACTCAGGTATTGTCAATCTGATGCATCCATTATAAAGTTCTCCATCACTTAATTGATGGTACCTATTCATAACTTTTCCAGAGTCATTATTTTATTTTACTAGGGCTTACAAAATGGTGATATTCAATTATTCCTTCTGCATTTATTAGCTATAATTCTGTGAAGAAGAATTTTGCCTCATTAACTATTTGGTTACTCTGAAATACAGTTTATACAGGAAAGACATGGCAAGTGTTTTATTCTTTTCCTTATTTACTAGTTTTCAGAATATTGTGTTGTTGCTCTAGCATCTTTCAAATATCATCAGTTTTTATTTAGTACAGATATATCTCGGATATATTATGAGTTCAGTTCCAGACCATCACGATAAAGTGAATATCACAATAAGTTCACAGGAATTTTTTGGTTTCCCAGAGCATGTAAACGTTATGTTTACACTTTAAAAAGTAAATGTGCAATAGGGTTTTGTCTAAAAAAAATGCACGTACCTTAATTTAAAGATACTTTATCACTAAAAAATGCTAACCATCATGTGAGCCTTCAGTGAGTTGTAATCTTTTGGCTGGTGGAGGGTCTTGCTTCAGTGTTGATGGCTGCTGAGTGATCAGGATGGTGATTGCTGAAGGTAGGAGTGGTAATGTGACAAAATAAGACAATGAAGTTTGCTACATTGATTGGCTCTTCCTTTCATGAGCCATTTCTCTGTAGCATGCAGCACTGTTTGGTATCATTTTATCCACAGTAGAACTTCTTTCAAAATTGTAGTTAATCCTTTCAAACCCTGTCCCTGCTTTATCAACTAAGTTTAATATTCTAAATCCTTTGCTGTCATTTCAACAGTCTTCACAGCATCTTCCCCAACAGTAGATTCCATCTCAAGAAACCACTTTCTCTGCTCGTCCATAAGAAGCAACTCCTCATCCATTCAAGTTTTGTCATGAGATTGCAGCAGTCCAGTCACATCTCAGGCTCCACTTCTAGTTGTAGTTCCCCTGCTGTTTCCACCACATCTGCAGTGACTTCCTCCACTGATGAGTGAGTCCCTCCAAGTCATCCAGGAGGGTTGGAATCAACTTCTTCTGAACCCCTTTTAATGTTGATATGTGGACCTCTTCCCGTGAATCATGAATATTCTTAATGGCATCTAGAATGATGAATTCTTTCTGGAAGGTTTTCAATTGACTTTGCCCAGATCGACCAGAGGAGTCACTGTCTCTGGAAGCTATAGCCTTATGAAATGTACTTCTTAAATCGTAAGACTTGGGAGTGGAAATGACTCCTTGATCCGTGGGCGGCAGAATAGATGTGTTACCAGGTGTGAAAACAACATGAATCCCACAGTCCATCTCCATCAGAGCTCTTGGGTGACCAGGTGCATTGTCAACAAGCAGTCACATTTTGAAAGGAATTTTTTTTTCTTAGCAGTAGGTCTCAACAGTGGGCTTAAAATATTCAGTAAGCCATGTTGTAAACAGACGTACTGTCATCCAGGCTTTGTTGTTCCATTTAGAGAGCACCGGCAGAGGAAATTTAGCCCTAGGATTTTCAGAATGGTGAATGAGCATTGGCTTCAAGTTAAGTCACCAGCTGCATCAGCCCTAACAAGAGAGTCAGCCTGCCCTTTGAAGCTTTGAAGCCCGGCATTGACTTCTCTCTAGCTATGAAAGTCCTAGACGGCATCTTCTAATAGAACACTATTTTGCCTATATTGAAAATCTGTTGTTCAGTGCAGCCACCTTCACGAATTATCTCAGCCGGATCTTCTGGATAACTTGCTGCAGCTTCTCCATCAGCACTTGCTGCTTCCCCTTGCACTTTGTTGTTATGGAGACGGCTCTTTTCCTTCAGCCTCATGGACCAGCCTCTGCTGGCTTCAGACTTTGCTTCTGCAGCTTCCTCATCTCTCTCAGCCTTCAGGGAGTTAAAGAGAGTTAGAGCCTTGCTCTGGATTAGGCTTTGGCTTAAGGGAATGTTGTGGCTGGTTTGATCTTCTCTCCAGGCAACTAAAACTTTCTTCATATCAGCAATAAGGTCGTTTTGCTTTCTTATCATTCGTGCGTTCTCACTGGAGCAGCACTTTGAATTTCCTTCAAGGCTTTCCCTTTACATCCACAGTGTGGCTTCCTGTTTGGCACAAGAGGCCTAGTTTTCTGCCTCAGCTTTGAACATGCCTTCCTTACTAAGCTTAATCGTTTCTAGCTTTTGATTTAAAATGAGAAACAACCAACTCTCCCTTAAACTTGAACACTTAGAGGCCATTGTAGGTTTATTAATTGGCCTAATTTCAATATCGTGTGTCTCAGAGAATGGGGAGGCCCGCGGAGAGAGAGAGGTGGGGGAATGGCTGGTCGGTAGAGCGGTCAGAACACACACAACATTTATTAAGTTCACTGTCTTATATGAGTGGTTTGTGGGGCCCCAAAACAATTACAAGAGTAGCATCAAAAATCACTGATTGCAAATCACCGTAACACATGTAATAATAATGAAAAAGTTTGAAATACTGTGAGAATTACCAAAATGTGACACTGAGACACGAAGTGAGCGAATGCTGTTGAGAAAATCATGCCAATAGACTTGCTTGACACAGGGTTGCCAGAAACCTTCAACTTGTAAAAAACAAAATATTGGGTTAGCCAAAAAGTGCCTTCGGTTTTTAAGTAAAAATAAAAGACATATTTTTCATTTTCACCAAGAGCTTTATTGAGCAACACATTCACCGTTTTGTTCCACCATCTTCTGCCATTTATCAGGCAACTTCATAATTCCATCTTCCCAAAACTTTTTATCTTTTTGAGAAAAGAACTGTTCTAGATGCCTTTTACAGTCTTCCAGGGAATTGAAATTTTTTGCATTAAGAGAATTCTGTAAAGACCGAAATAAATGGAAATACAAAGGTGCAATGTCTGGTGAATACAGTGGCTGAATCAGAACTTCCCAGCCAGGCTATAACAGTTTTTGCCTGGTCATCAAAGAAACATGCGGTCTTGTATTATCGTGATGGAAGATTATGCGTTTTCTGTTGACTAATTCTGGACGCTTTTCGTCAAGTGCTGCTTTCACTTGGTCTAATTGGGAGCAGTAGTTGTTGGAATTAATCGTTTGGTTTTCCGGAAGGAGCCCCTTCCGATCCCACCATATATACACCATCACCTTCTTTGGATGAAGACCGGCCGTTGATGTGGTTGGTGGTGGTTCATTTTGCTTGCCCTCTGCTCTATTCCATTCCACATTATAGTACAGTATCCACTTTTCATCGCCCATCACAATATGTTTTAAAAATGGAACATTTTCATTATATTTAAGTGGAGAATAGCATGCAGAAATATGGTCAAGGAGGTTGTTGCGCTTAACTCATGTGGAACCCAAAGATCAAAGCCGTTAACATAACCAAGCTGATGCACATGATTTTCAGCACCTGATTTGGATATTTTGAGTATGTCGGCCGTCTCCCGCGTGGTACAACGTTGGTTGTTCTCAATTAATGTCTTGATTTGATCACTATCAACTTCAACTGGTCTACCCAACCGTGGAGCATCATCCAGTGAGAGATCTCCAGCACAAAACACAAAAGTTTGCAAACCACTTTTGACACGTTCTGTCAGTCACAGCACCTTCTCCAAACACTGCACAAATCTTTTTGTGCGTTTCAGTTGCGTTTTTACCTTTCTTGAAATAATAAAGCACAATATGCTGAAAATGTTGCTTTTTTTCTTCCATCTTCAATATTAAAAAGGCTGCACAAAAATTCACCAGTTTTGATAAGTCTTTTTTTAAATGCACGCTGATATGACAGCTGTCACATACAATCTAATAAAATGGTTTTGAATGAAGTTAAAGACAACCAAGGGCTACTAGAGCCATCTTATGGGAAAAAACCGAGCGAACCTTTTGGCCACCCCAATACCTTCGAATAAAGTGTGATAAAAACAAGTTATGCCTATACCAATATGAACTCATGGATTTTTAATGTATCTGAAGGTAATTCTGCATCATTAGTCTTCTTGATGTTCAGAGAGAGCCTTGTAGGTTGATTTCTGTGAACTTCTCATGGAGTGATCCAGGCAGTATTTGAGAGCTTCTGTGTTTCCTACTGTGACTAGCTTTTCCAGATTCTAGTATATTCCCTGCTCTAGATTTGGAATCGGCCAACGGGCTCTAGTTCCTTTTAGTAGGAAATAGTGTTTAGAGATCGTAATATATGTGTTAAAGATACACATTTTTATTGAGTCATTGCTTCTAGGCCTTCTCAGTTGACAGAGATAGAAAATACATTTTTTTAAGAAAAATACATGATAAATTTTTACTATTTTCCTATTCTAATTTTAGATTACAAGGATTTTACTTTTTTAATTTTATATTTATCTCTTTTCATTTACACTGAAAATCTTGGTTCCTAATAACATGATTACTTAACTTGCTTTATTCATGTGTGTGCAAATATGTCTAAGATAATTTCAAAATAATAGCACCACCAACAAGACTATAAATGTTGTTTAAAGCTTCTTTGGGGTTCTCTTTTATTGTAGGATATATCCCATGAGGAATAGGCACTTAAAGTACTATGTTTTAAAAATCACTTGAAAGAACTTTGTGAAATTGCAGTTAAGAAGGTACACATTAAGTTCAGTTGTTTTAGGGTGGTTTAGGGGATTGCTTTTTTTAAATTTAATTAATTTTGTTGTTATATAAAAATATTCTGTGGTTCCAAAATCAAAACTCTGAAGTACATACATTGAGAGAGGCCTTGTTTTCATCCTTGTCCCTTCTGACCCCCCTTCCCCCACCTATAGGTAACCATTTTATTTTTTTATTAGTTTTGTGTATATCCTTCCCTTTTATTACTTTTTTTAAAAGGCAAAAAATATATATAATCATATCCTTTCTTCTTACACAAAGTTAGCATAGTACACGTGTTCCATGCTTGCTTTTGTTGGTAAAAAATGTATCTTAGAGATCACTCCTTTGCAGTATGTATAGATATACTAAATATAGATATGTAAATATAGGTATACTAAAATATATATATAAAAGATTACTTTTTATAACCATGTGGTACTGCATTGTATAGTTGCACCATAGTTTATTCAGCCAGTCCCTTAATGATGGACATTTTGCTTTTTTCTTGAGTTTTCCTGTTGCAGTTAAGGCTGCAATGAATAGCCTTGTGCTACCTCATTGAACATTTTTGCTAAAGTATCTTTGGGAAATAGTCTTAAAAGTGGGATGCTAGGTCAAAGAGTAAATGTCTATGTGTTTTTGCTCCTTATTGCTAAATTCCCCTCCATATGGCGTTGCACAATTTTACCTCACCAGCAGTACAGAAGAATTTCTTTTTGCCCAGAGCCTCACCAGCAGAGTATTTTGTCAAACTGCTGGTTTTCTTTCGATGTGACAGATGAGGAAGGATAGCCCATTATCGTTTTAATTTGTAGTTTTTAAAATTATAAGTAAGATTGAAATTTTTTTCATGTATTTAAGAGACATTTGCAGTTCTTTTTTGGTGAACTGTTTATTAATTTTCTTTTTCATTTTTTTAGGTTAATTGGCCTTTTTCTTCTCAATTTTTAGATGCTCTTTATATATTAGGAATATAACCCAGGCTTTTAAAGCCGAAAGTAAGGTTTGTCAGAATGGATCAGCAGATGCCTGCAGGACAAAAGCGGCTTCATTGCGTTGTCTACCTGACTGATTTTGTTTGATAATTCCATACTATTTTGTTACTTCAATAATTTTATAAAGATATATTTTTATACTTTATTTGGCTGTTTTAGTTGTTTTTTTAGCAAGAAGTTGTTCTGAATAACCTAGCTCACCACAGCCCTTAGAAAAGGAAATATTTTATCCTTTGCTTTTAAAATTTTATCTCTTATTTGATATTTTACGTAAAAAAAGTTAACATATGCACATTTGAAAGTTTTGTTCATTTTTGAAGATTTATACCTTTAAAGTATCTTTAATTTTAATTAAAAAATATATTTACAGTCATAATAGACTGCTTTTATAAATGCAAAGTGAACATCGCTTAAAATAATGTAGGTAATTACTTCCAGTGGTTTGTTTTTCCTGTATCTCTAGAACTTAGCCCAGTGGCTAAACATAGGTGGGTCCTCAATAAGTCATGAATTAATGGTACGTGTATGTATATGTATACACACGCACATTTATTTATTTTTTAATATGTTGAACCGTATGCTTTAGGCACTTTTTTTTTTCATTTATTTATTTTTGGCTTCATTGGGTCTTTGTTGCTGCACGCGGGCTTTCTCTAGTTGCAGCAAGCAGGGGCTACTCTGTTGCAGTGCGTGGGCTTCTAATTGCGGTGGCTTCTCTTGTTGCGGAGCACAGGCTCTAGGCACGTGGGCTGCAGTAGTTGTGGCACATGGGCTCAGTAGCTGTGGCTCATGGGCTCTAGAGCGCAGCCTCAGTAGTTGTGGCACACGGGCTTAGGTGCTCTGCGGCATGTGGAATCTTCCCAGACCAGGGATTGAACCCGTGCCCCCTGCATTGGCAGGCGGATTCTTAACCACTGCGCCACCAAGGAAGTCCCACATGCACATTTAAATTCAGGGAGTTTTAAATTAGGATACTCTAACAGTGTACAGTAAATGCAGAGTGTTGTTTAAATGTCTCTGAATTTATGTGTGCAAATCATTATATTAGGATTGAAGGTGTACACTTACAAATAGGACATAGTTCTTGTGCTTAAGTTTAAAATGAAATGTCTATCAGTTGCTTATTCTTAAGCTCTTATACCACATACCTGGATATTTTAAAATAGCAATATTTCACTTAATCTTTAATTAAAATTAAAACTTTGCTCTCCTTTGGTCCCAAGGCTCCTGCTCTTTCCACTTTGATTTTTCTTCTCAGTCATCTCACGTCTTCAAGGTGACCTCATCTTAATCTCAACTAAGCATCTATCTCTGTGGAGTTTTGCCATGTCTCTTTAAGGCCAAATTGTGATTTTAAAGGTTCTAAATTTAATTGGCTACTGTTGCATTCACTCTTTAATTCGGGCTTTGTGATCTGACCATATGTTCTCTTCAAGGCCACACCTTCCTAGAAATAATAGTAATAAATATATTTATATATTTTAATCTTTGTATTATTTACAAATGTAATATTTAAACTATCATCTAGGAAATTATTAAAGAGAAATAAAGACTAAATATTCAGCTCCCTAGAGTCCATCTAAAGTCATCCCTGATTTATAATCTTCATTTAGCTTTTAGTAACCCTCTGTGTGTGTGTGTGTGTGTGTGTGTGTGTGTGTGTGTACAAAGATACATGTATCCTCCATTACATACACAAACTAGTAGTGTAATGATGTTAAAACACAAGCATATTATAATACTTTTATCTCATAATTTTTTCTGTTTAAACTGATATTGTTAATGACTGGTAGATTTTTTTTAATATATATTTTTTCTTAATTTTGTAGAATAAATAAGCAAGTAAAAGTGCATAAACTAAACAGAATGGTTATGACCTTGAAAAAATACTGAATTCTTTAAACCAAATACATATCTTATAGTATGAAACTAACTTTTTTAAAACTGTCTACTATTAATCCTGTATTTTCTCAAAATTATGCTTAAGAATAATTTATTATCTTTTAAAAGAAAAAAATGAATAAATCAAATAAAGCAGTGAAACTCTTAGAATCGTTAGTAACTCCTATGGTTGCTATGCATTCTCTCATTTAAAGTAAGATTGTTTCTCTTGTCTGTCTTTACACACGCCTGTTTCCCTTTGGGTTTTATGCCATGCTAGTATTTGATCTGTGTGTGGATCTGATACACTGTTTCCCACCAGCAGTAAATACTGTGGGAGACTGATAGAAGCAGGCCAACTTTATTTTTTAATACATATAGATATATAGAAATTGCGGCATTGCATATTTTTAAATGTTTTGAAGTGACTTCTTTGTCTCTTTTGCTTTAGTTTTTACCAGATTCGTGCATCTATGAAAATTCCACCAAGAGTTCCCCACAGAGTAGAAGCTAGTTTGTTACATGCAGCAGGTAAGCCAAGGAATATTTTCAACTGTTTTTAAAAAATGTGAAGCAACATTATAATGACCAATAATAAATTTCATAATTATTTTTATCTTTTAATTACAAATATAAGATGCCAAAGAGCATCGTTCTCATACCTCTTATAAAAAATATATTTGAGGCCTCAGTAAAACAGGCTTGGTTATAGGTTCCTTGTCTCCCTCTTAGGTTTCTTACGATGAGTGAATAAAAGAAAGTATGTGAAATTTCCATGATACCAAACATAAGTGGGGGTGGTATCATTTATATCATGTAATATATAAATTTAACAAATACACAGTGAATGTGGACACATAATTTGACATATGATCACAAAGGTGTTTTATGATAAAGTTTTATAGTATGCGTTTTGAGAATATTTTTCAACCACTTTTTTTTTCTGGTTGATTAATTAGAAAACAAAGGGCCAGAAAGCATAAAATAGACATGTTATAGCAGCTCTTTTATTACTCATATTCTGAGGAGACACACCAGCATTAAAGGATTGGTGGCCCTGACATAATCATTGGGCATTTTTTCAGCTTTCCTGATACAGTATACTCTGTTTCAGTCTAAGCAGTTAGAAAACGAAATGGTTAATGAAACATACTAGAGAGTTATCATATATTTCTAATATGAATTACTAGTTTTCAAAGCATCACAAAATAATAAGTATACCTAACATTAAAGCTATGTTGAGCACAGTTCAGTTCATTTTTGAAATTTAAAAATATATTCTGGGAATTTGAAGTGTTGAGGATTATCTTTCTTAGCGTACTATGGATACCAAAATGCTGGTTAATGTTAAAGTTTAATGAATTGTACGTAATGGAGAGTTTACTCTTTTTGAAGACTGTCAAAATGCCCAGGGAGGCCTATTGCTTATGACCAAAAATATGTACCTTTTTTCTTTTCAAAATTAATTTTCTTCTTGGGCTGGTGTACATGTTGGAGTATACATTTATTGTCAATAGGTCTTTTGTAAGTCTACTTTCTAGGAAACAGGTTAAAACAACTAATGTTACAGGACAGATTGGTACTGCCTTTTTGACCTTAATCAGCAGACTAAATGTCCTGCTCTGTTGTATCTCCTAAAGTTGCCAGTTGGAAAATACTGTAGAAAAACTTCTTTTTTCTGGACTACCTTTTTGTTTATATATATTTTCAGCTTTATAGAGGAATAATTGACAAATATCATTTTATATATTTAAAGTGTACAATGTGATTTGTTATACATTGTACAGTACATATACATATGTGATCGTTATACAGATACGATGTGAAAAAATTGCCATGGTCAAGATAATTAACACATCTCTCACTTCACATAGTTAGTTGTTTTGTGTGTTTGTGGGAAAGAAGGCCGAAGATTTATTCTTAACAGATTTCAAGTATACAGTACTTTATTACTAACTATAGTCATCATGCTGTGTGTTAGATCTGTAAAACTTATTTTTCTTATAACTAAAAGTTTGTACCCTTTGACCTACATCTCCCCATTTCTCCCACACCCCAGCCCCTGGCAACTACCATTCTACTCTCTGTTTCTATGAAACTGACTTTTTTGTTTTGTTTCCACATGTAAGTGATAACATCCAGTATTTGTCTTTCTGTGTCTGACTTATTTCATGCAGCTTAATGCCCTCCAGGTTCATCCATGTTGCTGCAAATGACAGGATTTCCATCTTTTTTATGGCTGAATAGTATTCCATTGTTTAAAGAAGCACTGCATTTTCTTTATCCATTCATCCACTGACAGACACTTGGGTTATTTCCACGTCTTGGCTATTGTGAATGATGCTGCAATGAAAATGGGAGTGCAGAATTTTCTTTTAGATACTGATTTCATTTCTTTCAAATATATATTCAGGAGTAGGATTGCTGGATCATTTGGAGGTTCTATTTTCAATTTTTTGAGGCTCCTCCATACTGTTTGCCATAGTGACTGCACCAATTTACATTCTCCCCAACAGTGCGCAAGTGTTCCCTTTTCTCCACATGCTGGCCGACATTTGTTATCTCTTGACGTTTTCATAATAGGTATTCTGACAGATGTGAAGTGGTATCTCTTTGTGCTTTTGATTTGCGTTTCCCTGATGATTAGTGATGTTGAGCACCGTTTCATGTACCCGTTGGCCATTTGTATGTCTTCTTTGCCAAAAAATGTCTGTTCGGTTCCTCTGCCTATTCTAAAATCAGATTATTTTTTGCTATTGAGTTGTTTGGTTCTTTATATATTTTGGATATTATCCCCTATCAGATATATGATTGGCAAATATTTTCTCCCAATCAGTAGGTTGCTTTTTCTTTTGTTGGTGGTGTCCTCTGCTGTGCAGAAGCCTTGTAGTTTAATGTAGTCCCACCTGTCTATTTTTGCCTTTGCTTTGGTGTCAAATCCAAATAATCGTTGCCAAGACCAATGTCAAGGAGCTTTTCCCCTTTGTTTTCTTCTAGGAGCTTTGTGGTTTCAGGTCTCAAATTTAAGTCTAAGCCATTTTGAGTTAATTTTTGTGAGTGATATATAATAGGGGTCCAGTTTGCTTCTTTTGAATGTGAATGTCCAGTTTTCCCAGCACCACTTTTCAAAGAGACTTTCTTCTCCTTATTATGTGTTCTTGGTGCCTTGTCAGGTATTAGTTGACCATATGTGGTGGGCTGATTTCTGGGCTCTCTTTTTTGTGCCATTGATCTATGTGCCTGTTTTTATGCCAATACCATACTGTTTTGATTACTATAGCCTTGCAATGTAGTTTGAAATCAAGAAGTGTGATGCCTCCAGCTTTGTTCTTTCATTCTCAAGATTGCTCTGGCTATTCAGGAACTTTTGTGGTCTTGTACAAATCTTAGGATAATTTTTTCTATTTCTGTGAAAAATACCATTGGAATTTTGATAGAGATTATATTGAATTTGTAGATCACTTAAGGTAGTATGGATATTTTAGCAATATTCATTCTTCCAATCCAAGAACACAGGTTATCTTTCCATTTATTTGTGTCTTCTTCAGTTTCTTTCCCCAGTGTCTTATAGTTTTCAGTGTACAGGTCTTTCATCTCCTCTGGTTAAATTTATTCCTAAGTATTTTATTGCTTTTCATGCTATTGTAAATGGGATTTTCTTCTTGATTTCTCTTTCAAGCAGTCCATTGTTAGTGTATAGAAATGCAACTGATTTTTATATGTTGATTCTGTGTCCTGCAACTTTATTAAATTCATTGATTAATTCTAACAGCTTTTTGGTGGAGACTTTAGGGTTTTTATGTATAAGATCATGTCATCTGCATACAGAGATGATTTTAATTCTTCCTTTAAATTCTTTAATTTAATTAAAGAATTTAATTCTTCCTATTTGGATGCCTTTAATTTCCTTTTTTTGCCAGTTTGTTGTGGCTAGGACTTCTAGTACTGTGTTGAACAGGAGTGGTAAGAGTGGGCATCCTTTTCTTGTTCCTGACTTGAGAGGAACACTTTGAACTTTTTACCACTGAGGATTTGTTAGCTGTGGGCTTGTCATAAACGGCCTTTATTATGTTGAGGTACATTCCTTCTGTACCTAATTTATTGAGAGTTTTTATCATGAAGGTATGTTGAGTTTTGTCAAATTATTTTTCTGCATCTGTTGAGATGATCATATGATTCTTATCCTTCATTTAATCCTTCATTTATCTTCATTTCGTTGATGTGGTATATCACGTTTATTGATTTGCATATGTCAAACCGTCCTTGCATCCCAGGGATCAATCCCACTTGATCATAATGTTTGGTCCTTTTAATGTGCTCTTGAATTTGGTTTGCTAGTATTTTGTTGAGGATTTTTGCATCTATGTTCATCAGAGCTATGATACACAAAGATATCAACACTTTTACAAATGCAGTGATGCTGAATGAACTGTGAGACGTGCTGCTTTTCCTGCCCAAGACCATCCCCAGCTTGGCTACCTTTTATGTGTGTCATGTTCCACAGCTTCTGAACCATCCTCTGAAACCTCCCTGGGAATGTAAATCTGGCATCCCAACTGTATTTCCTGCCAGTATACCCCAGAGTAGCCTATGGTGTTGAATGTTTAAGTTTGTATGAAAATTATAGAGAATAATGGTTGATGGAATGTCATGACTTATTAGAGGCTCACAGATATAGTAGATCCAAAATAATGTTCAGGTGAGTTTCTTCACCAGCAATCTGAAAAACAAAGAGCAAAGAAAGGCAGCCAGTTTATTCCAATCTAAGAGGTATTGGTTCCTTTCTCTTTTTATGTCTTTCCTCCCCCCAGATTTGTTTCATTTTAAAATGATATTTAAGAGTTCCTGAAGTATGTGTACCTTTTTAGTATTAGTAAATTTGTTAGGAAAAAGTATCCTTCCAAAATTTTTCTGCCTCCAGAAATTACTCCTATGTATTTGGCTGACTTTGTTTTAATAAATATATATCACTGATTTCTAGACTCATCCTTGCTAACAACATAAATATGTTTAAGTCTCTTTTCGCTTCTGTTCCTTAACAGTTCACGTTTCCTTCCAAGGGCTTGAATTTTCTCTGTACTTTTTGTTACATACCCTATTTTTCTTCTAATTTAGATTTGTGCTTCCATCTCAAGACCTTTTCTTTCCAGCTCTATATTTTACCATATATCTTACACCAGGTGTATATTTCTGGAAAACTTTTAAGAAGAAGAGAAAAAAATGATGATTTTGTCTGTGAGTTGCAGTAGGCAGGTTAGATGGTTTGGGAATTAGATGGTGTTATACAGCTTATTGCAACATGTTTAAATTATTTCCAGCACAAGATTGTGCTGACAGTGAGAGGCTTGAGTCAGGACATAGCTGTCATCTTATAATAACATCAGTCATGAGAGACAGTGAGTATTTATGGGGCTGTTGAAAACGGAATAACAACAGTGCATTCAGAGATTTCTACAACAGAGAAGTCATTGCCGGTTCTGGGAAGCTGGCTCCAGTTTGAAATGTTAGAAGACTATGTACAATTTTGATAAAAAGTCAAGAACAACTCGCCATTTCTAATAGTGATAGTAGTTTTTAAAAAGAAACATATACTGTTTTATTTGATTTTTCGTATCTATCCATCCCTTTTCTCTGAAAAAAATATTTTTATGCAAATAATACCAGCAAAGAGTTAAAAGATCCATTAGTCCAGAAAGATTAGTAGTGAAAACCATAGCTCCTTCTCTGGATTCACCCGCTTTTAACTGTTTCTGTAGCCCTGATGGTTCCCCTACATGGACATTCCACATCCTGTGACAATTTATGTCACACCACTTCCTCCCTCTCCCCCTATTTTTTAAGAGGTACCATTATTCTCACATTTCTCTTTGATCATTACTGGAGCTTCAAATGAAATATTTAAAGCTCTGTTTCTTATTTCAGCACATATGACAGACCCCTCATTTTCTAAAGTAAGGATATAAACAATCTTACCTCTTTTTTCAAATTTTCTCTTTCCCTCCACTTCCCAACCTGTTGGACATATCCTTTGTTTTATATTATCAAGATTGCTAACATTCATATTTGGATTTGTAACTGTAGTTAAATCTTGTGTTTTTTGTCTATGGGTTTATTCCAAATGTTGAAAACAAGTAAACAGCATTTACATTTCCATGGTAACACAAGAGGAAAAGGGTTTATAAAATTGAAATGACTATCCAACATAAAGAAGGAGGATCTTAAGTTTCTGGCAAGACAAGGCAAATCTAGTTCTCGTTTTGATATTGATCTGGGTCACCTATGAAATCGAGATAGCTATAGGTATATCTTAGGTATTTTAGTAGTTGTAGAGTCAAAGGTGCAGCTTTGTTGTGGTTAACAAAGTAATTCCTTGGAATCAGGATACCAGCTTCCTTTTATGTTACCTTGGAAAACTCACTTAACCTCTGCGAGCTTCAGTTTCTTATCTGTGAAATGTGTAACCTGCTTTACAATAAGTGAAAGTTCATAGCAAACTGTAAAGGGCCATATACATGTAGGATATTGTTATTGGGCTTCTAGTAATACAAGAAAGAATAAGAAGCAGTCAAGTTTGACTCATTTGCTATGCCATTTGTGAACCATTTAATGTTGTAAAGAGCTGAAACTTATATTATTAATTGGATGTTTTCCTATGATTTATGTAATTCTTTTATGCAACATAGTAATTAAGCACATAGGATAACATCTCATGTTAATAAGTAAATCTAAATTTTTTTAAAAAAATCAATAAAACCATTTCTTGGACAAGAAGCATGAACCAGGATGACCAAGGGTAAGAGGGGAAAACCGAAGGGAGGAAGAGACCTCAGAAAAGTCCCTGGACTTTATAACTTATTACAGAAATCTGGGTACCTGGGTTTCCATTTCTATTCATATAAAGCTCGTGTAATCTGCACAGAGTATTTGAATTTAGACATAACTAGTTTCAAGTCTTGTTCTGCTGTTTACTAGCTTTATGGTCTTAAACAAATTATTCAGTTTCTCTGAGCCTTTCCTAATCAGTGAAATGGAAATAATCCCTGTTTCACAGTGTGTTTTTTGAAAATTAAATGAGAAAATTGGGTCAAGAGGCCCGGTGTAGTGCTCAGTGAATAGTGGGTACTTTGTCCTGCCTTCCCATTCTATCTTAACTGCCGCAGATGTTAAAGAGCTGCAATAAGGTGACCTCAGCACCCGCTTGATGTAAGGACAGTCTCGGAAGAGGGAGCTACTGGAGCCGTTTGTGTGCCTCTCCCTTCTCCGTGTTTAAGGGTTGGCCTTGCTTGTACACAGGAGAGCTGATTGGTATGGTCCGCCCTCTTCAGCACCTTCTCTGGGTCTTTTCTTCCTCAGTGAGACAGCTCTTCCCCTCTAGTGTGGGGCTCTGTAGTGAGTGTAAGAGTGAACTGCAGGTACGTCTTTGAACTAGTTTATCAGTGTGGCATAGAAGACCAAGCACAGGCTTTGCAGCAAACAGCAGTGGCATTTATTTCCTGGACAACTTAGTTACGTTATCAGAGGCTTGGTATCTATCAAATGGATATGTTAATCCCTGCCCTATAAAATTGCCTAAAGGATTAATGACAGTATCTGTAAAGCACAGTGCCTGGCACATAGTAAGTGCTCTATAGATGCTAGCTAGTAGTAGTAGTGAGAAGCAATAAGTAAGTAATAAGTAGTAATTAAAAGTCAGCTATTGTTCCTTTTTTATTGAATAAATTTGGCATTTTTATTGAATAATGTAACACTGTATAAATTTAACATTGTGTACAATGTATTACCTTGATACATTTGTATATTGTACTTTGATTGCCATTGTAGTGATATTTATCACATTACCTAATTATAGTACAGCATTGTTGTCTTTATTCATTATGCTATGCATTAGATCTCTATGACTTATTTATACTATACTCATTGCAAGCTCATACCCTTAAGCTACATCAGTGTTATCTTCCCACTCCCCCATACCAGGGGATGGCGGGGGTGGGAAGATAAGATTGTTCTTATTTTACTCTCTGTTCATTATGAGTTTGCCTTTTTTTTTAGGATTCCACATGTAAATGATATCATACATACTGTCTTTCTCTAACTTACTTCACTTAGCATAATGTGCTCAAGATCCATCCATATTTTCGCAAATGGCAGGATGTCCTCCTTTCTTGTGGCTGAATAATATTCCATTGTGTATATATACACCACACCTTTTTTATCCTTTCATCTGTTGATGGGCATTGAGATTGTTTCCACATCTTGGGTATTGTGAATGATGCTGCAGTAAACACAGGAGTGCATGTATCTCTTCAAAATCCCATTTCCATTGCCTTTGGGTATACCCAGAAGTGGAATTGCTGGATCGTATGGCAGATCTATTTTTAGTTTTTTGAGGAACCTTCATATTGTTTTCCACAGTGGTCAGACCAACTTACACTCCCAACAACGTCGTGTGAGGGTTCCCTTTTCTCCACACCCTTGCCAGCACTGTTGTCTCTTTTCTTCTTGAGGAGGGTCATTCTGGCAGGTGTGAGGTGATAGGTAATTGTGGGTTTGTTTTGCATTTCCCTGATGATTAGCCTTGCTGAGCATCTTTTTATGTGACTGTTGGCCATTTTAGTGTCCTCTTAGGAAAAAAAATCTATTTAGTTCTTCTGTAAGACTGCTGTTTATGGGCAGAAAGAAAGAGAAATTGCTCAAAATTCAAGCAATAATATGCAGGGAAAGTCTTATTACTAAAAAAGTATATTCTCCAGTTTGATAAAAGCTTCACAACTAGATAAACATTTGGACTAATAAGAAGTCAAACCTGGTTGAACCCAAGGGAAATTTCCAGCTATTTGTGTTTGACCAGGGTTTTTCTAAGGCTGTCTATTCTGGGTAAGATTCCGTGTGCATATTTGTATTGCATTCTTTTTCCTACCTACCACCACCCAGTGCTTTTATACAGGTGGTAGTGGTTAAAAGAAGAAGGGGGCTTCCCTGGTGACACAGTGGTTAAGAATCCACCTGCCAATGCACGGAACATGGGTTCAAGCCCTGGTCTGGAAAAATCCCACGTGAGGTGGAGCAACTAAGCCCGTGCACCACAACTACTGAGCCCGCGTGCCTAGAGCCCATGCTCTGCAACAAGAGAAGCCACCGCAATGAGAAGCCTGCGCACCGCAGTGAAGAGTAGCCCCTGCTCGCCGCAACTAGAGAAAGCCCGTGAGCAGCAACGAAGACCCAACACAGCCAAAAAATAAAATAGTAAATAAATACATACATACATAAATTCTAAAAAAAAAAAAAAAAAGAAAAGCAAAAGGGTGGGGACTTCCCTGGTGGTGCGGTGCTTAAGAATCCGCCTGCCAATGCAGGGGACATGGGTTCAAGCCCTAGTCTGGGAAGATCCCACGTGCCACAGAGCAACTAAGCCCGTGTGCCACAACTACTGAGCCTGCGCTCTAGAGCCCACGAGCCACAACTACTGAGCCCGTGAGCCACAACCGCTGAAGCCCACATGCCTAGAGCCCGTGCTCCGCAACAAGAGAAGCCACTGCAATGAGAAGCCCACGCACGCAACAAAGAGTAGCTACCCCTCGCCGCAACTAGAGAAAGCCTGCACGCAGCAACTAAGACCCAGTGCAGCCATAAACTAAAATTAATTAATTAATTGATTAAAAAATAAAAGAAAAAGGGAAGAAATAGGGGCTAGGTATCAGGAAGAGTTGGCCCAGGTGCTTTGCCTTGGCAGTGGCTAACTGGCCACTTGTAATGAAGCGTCAGTATTTTGCAGTGCTGCTAGAAGAACCATCTCTTTCTCCCCTGTTTGTTGTTTCCTTAAGCTCTGCCCAGACACCAACCTTTCAGGGCCTTCCTTTGACAGACACTGAAATGTTGTGATAGATTTTTCTGAATTGTGAAGAGTTTTCATGACTTGACCCCCATCCTACATGTCTGACTTTATTTCCCACCATTGTCCCTGTGGATTCTCTGGAACAAATTCGCTGGGCTCTAACCTCCCTCCTATTCTGTGCATATTCCTCCCCTCATTGTCTCCTTTGTTAGCCCGTAGATGCCTCCCATAGGCACTGAGGAGTTTCCTCTGCCATGTTGTCATAGCGCTTTCTATATACTTCTTTCAGCTCTTAGCATCTTAACACATTTTTCCCAATTCAGAAATGGAATTCTAATGCAAACAAACAACAAGAATCATTAAAGAAAAATACTTTTAAAAATGAGGCAAGTTTAAAGAAATATATAGCTAGAGACAATTCATATTATGTCACTAATCCATTACTGTTATCAGGAACTGAATAATTTCAACAACTGTGAATGGAAAAATCACCAGAAAGTTAGCTCTTGCAATAAACTCTTGCATAGATTATGAAACTTGAGTCCATTTGGCATCACAAGCCTCCACTTCCTTTCCCTGGATTCAGCGGCTTCCTTCTGTCACTGCCATTTGTGGTCTTTTTACCTGGCTGAAGAGACAGTAATAATTACAATGCCATTTGCTTTGGCCTCCGGAAATAAGGAATTAGGAGATTATCACATTGTACTGCAATTATTTGCCTGAATGTTTCTATCCAAACTAGACTGGGAATTCTGAAAACAAGGACAGTGTTCTTATTTATGTTCATATCTCTTAGTTCTCGATACTGTAGTGGCAAATTATGGTTGAATGAATGCTCACTCGTGCACAGAATAAATGAGAGATACCAATGCTAGCTGTTTAACCAAAAGAAATGGAAATGCAGAAAGATGGTGGTAGGAATAAAATCTAAATTATCATGATTTAATGGAAGTATTTGTAGGCCTCTACCACAAGTCTCTCAAAGTGTAGGTTTGATGTTTGGGTTAGCAGATGACTGATAGGCAAAGTGAAAATAGAGTCATTTCAACAAGGAAATAGGGCACTAAATTAAGAAGTTAGATGAAAGTTCAGTTCTTCAATAGATGCTTGCTGAGTGCCTATTATGGTAAGACATGGTCCTCACTCGTAAATCAAAGCAATGAAACATGTTTATGTGGTTCCTAACCTCATGGATGGAGGTTATCATCAAATAAGTGTTAAAAAGCAGGGAGGCTTTCCGACTTAAGACAATAAACTGAGTACACACATATGTCTTGGTCTTCTTGTTTCCAAGACTCCTCAGTAATAGCAATGGAGGAGTGTAAGAAGGAATAACAAAAATATTTCAGTGAATTTTGAAAGACAGAAAACAGAAGTAGGAGCTGAACTACCTTTTCGGGATACTTTCCCTGCAAGCTTGCAGATGGGAATAGCAGATGAAGGAAAGTGAGAGACGGGCCTGAAAACAGGGATAAATTAATGGTCTGTAATCAGGACAGCTGGGCACCCCAGGCCCAAGTGCAGAATGTCAGGAAATTAATGTTAACCTTAGGACGAAAACCTCAAGGCTTCTCTCTAAATAAATTGCCATGGGTTACTAACACTCCAGAGTAAAGCACTCTTTTTTTTTTTCTTTTGGTAAAAAACACGTAACATGAAATTTCCCCTCTTAACAAACTTTTAAGTGTTAAGTGTTGCTAACTGTATGCACATTGTTGTTTGACAAACTCTGTACGTTGAACATGGTGTACCGAGGACTCCTCATTTACCCCAGCTCCTGGCCCCTAGCAACCACTCTTGTACTTACCACTTCCGTGAGTGCCGATTTGAGATCCCTCGTGTACGTAGAATCACGCAGCATTCGTCTGACCTATTGCACTTAGCATAAGTCCTCATGGTTCATCCACGTGGTAGCGTATGACAGGATTTCCCTCATTTTTTTTTAAATTAATTAATTAATTTATTATTTATTTTTGGTTTCATTGTGTCGGTTGCTGTGCGTGGGCTTTCTCTAGTTGCGGTGAGCAGGGGCTACTCTTCTTTGCTGTGTGTGGGCTTCTCACTGTGGTGGCTTCTCGTTGCAGAGCACGGGCTCTAGGCATGCAGGCTTCAATAGCTGTGGTTCATGGGCTTAGTTGCTCCGTGGCGTGTGGGATCTTCCCGGACCAGGGCTCGAACCCATGTCCCCTGCATTGGCAGGCAGGTTCTTAACCACTGCGCCACCAGGGAAGCCCACCTCCTTCTTTTTTAAGGCTGAAAATATTCCATCTTATATCTCATTTTCTTTATCCATTCATCCACTGATGGACATTTATGCTTCCATGAACAGCACAGTGCAGATATATGTCTTCAAGACCCTGTTTTCAAATCTTTTGTATAAATATCCAGAAGTGGGATTGCTGGATCATATGGTAGTTTTCTTTTAATTTTTTGAGGAACCTCCATACTGCTTTCCATGGTAGCTACATCATTTACATTCCCACCAGCAGTGCACACAAGTTCCAGTTTCTCCACAAGTGCTGACCGTGTACCTAATACCATATGAAGTGAGAAATAAATGAAGTTTCTTTTTTTTTAATTTAATTTTATTTATTTTTTTATACAGCAGGTTCTTATTAGTCATCCATTTTATACACACAGTGTATACATGTCAATCCCAATCTCCCAATTCAGCACACCACCACCACCACCACCCCCGCCGCTTTCCGCGCTTGGTGTCCATACGTCTGTTCTCTACATCTGTGTCTCAACTTCTGCCCTGCAAACCGGTTCATCTGTACCATTGTTCTAGGTTCCACATATATGCGTTAATATACGATATTTGTTTTTTCTCTTTCTGACTTACTCTGTATGACAGTCTCTAGATCCATCCACGTCTCAACAAATGACCCAATTTCCTTCCTTTTTATGGCTGAGTAATAATTGTATATATGTACCACATCTTCTTTATCCATTCTTCTGTCAGTGGACATTTACGTTGCTTCCATGACCTGGCTATTGTAAATAGTGCTGCAGTGAACATTGGGGTGCATGTGTCTTTTTGAATTATGGTTTTCTCTGGGTATATGCGCAGTAGTGGGATTGCTGGATCATATGGTAATTCTATTTTTAGTTTTTTAAGGAACCTCCATACTGTTCTCCATAGTGGCTGTATCAATTCACATTCCCACCAGCAGTGCAAGAAGGTTCCCTTTTCTCCACACCCTCTCCACCATTTGTTGTTTGTAGATTTTCTGATGATGCCCATTCTAACTGGTGTGAGGTGATACCTCATTGTAGAATTTTTGTTGTTGTTGTTTTGGGTTTTTTTGCGGTACGCGAGCCTCTCACTGTTGTGGCCTCTCCCATTGCGGAGCACAGGCTCCGGACGCGCAGGCTCAGCGGCCATGGCTCACGGGCCTAGCCAGTCCGCGGCATGTGGGATCTTCCCAGACCAGGGCACGAACCCGTGTCCCCTGCATCGGCAGGCGGACTCTCAACCAGTGTGCCACCAGGGAAGCCCCTCATTGTAGTTTTGATTTGCATTTCTCTAATAATTAGTGATGTTGAGCAGCTTTTCATGTGCTCTTGGCCATCTAGCTGTCTTCTTTGAAAAAATGTCTATTTAGGTCTTCTGGCCTTTTTTTGATTGTGTTGTTTGTTTCTTTAATATTGAGCTGCATGATCTGTTTATATATTTTGGAGATTAATCCTTTGTCCGTTGATTCATTTGCAAATATTTTCTCCCAATCTGAGGGTTGTCTTTTCGTCTTGTTTATGGTTTCCTTTGCTTTGCAAAAGCTTTGAAGTTTCATTAGGTCCCATTTGTTTATTTTTGTTTTTATTTCCATTACTCTAGGAGGTAGATCAAAAAAGATCTCGCTGTGATTTATGTCCAAGAGTGTTCTTCCTATGTTTTCCTTTAAGAGTTTTATAATGTCCGGTCTCTAATCTAGGTCTCTAATTTAGGTCTCTAATCCATTTTGAGTTTATTTTTGTGTATGGTGTTAGGGAGTGTTCGAATTTCATTCTTTTACGTGTAGCTGTCCAGTTTTCCCAGCAACACTTATTGAAGAGACTGTCTTTTCTCCATTGTATATCCTTGCCTCCTTTTTCATAGATTAGTTGACCATAGGTGCATGGGTTTATCTCTGGGCTTTCTGTCTTGTTCCATTGATCTGTGTTTCTGCTTTTATGCCAGTACCATATTGTCTTGATTACTGTAGCTTTGTAGTATAGTCTGAAGTCAGGGCGTCTGATTCCTCCCGCTCCATTTTTTTCCCTCAAGATTGCTTTGGCTATTCTGGGTCTTTTGTGTCTCCATACAAATTTTAAGATTTTTTGTTCTAGTTCCGTAAAAAATGCCATTAGTAATTTGATAGGGATTACATTGAATCTGTAGATTGCTTTGGATAGTATAGTCATTTTCACAATGTTGATTCTTCCAATCCAAGAACATGGTATATCTCTCCATCTGTTGGGATCATCTTTGATTTCTTTCATCAGTGTCTTATAGTTTTCTGCATACAGGTCTTTTGCCTCCCTAGGTAGGTTTCTTCCTAGGTATTTTATTCTTTTTGTTGCAGTGGTAAATGGGAGTGTTTCCTAAATTTCTCTTTCAGATTTTTCATCATTAGTGTATAGGAATGCAAGAGATTTCTGTGCATTAATTTTGTATCCTGCAACTTTACCAAATTCATTGATTAGCTCTAGTAGTTTTCTGGTGGCATTTTTAGGATTCTCTATATATAGTATCATGTCATCTGCAAACAGTGACAGTTTTGCTTCTTCTTTTCCAATTTGTATTCCTTTTATTTCTTTTTCTTCTCTGGTTGCTGTGGCTAGGACTTCCAAAGCTATGTTGAATAATAGTGGCGAGCGCAGACATCCCTGTCTTGTTCCTGATCTTAGAGGAAATGCTTTCAGTTTTTCACCATTGAGAATGATACTTGCTGTGGGTTTGTTATATATGGCCTTTATTATGTTGAGGTAGGTTCCCTCTATGCCCACTTTCTGTAGAGTTTTTATCTTAAATGGGTGTTGACTTTTGTCAAAAGCTTTTTCTGCATCTATTGAGATGATCATATGGTTTTTATTCTTCAATTTGTTAATATGGTGTATCACATTGATTGATTTGCGTATACTAAAGAAGTCTTTCATCCCTGGGATAAATCCCACTTGATCATGGTGTATGATCCTTTTAATGTGTTGTTGGATTCTGTTTGCTAGTATT
Organism: Delphinapterus leucas; assembly: GCF_059928025.1. Lineage (NCBI taxonomy): Eukaryota > Metazoa > Chordata > Mammalia > Artiodactyla > Monodontidae > Delphinapterus > Delphinapterus leucas. The sequence continues at coordinate 14,076,831 of NC_143140.1, forward strand.
TTGTTGAGGATTTTTGCATCTATATTCATCAGTGATATTGGTCTGTAATTTTCTTTTTTTGTAGTATCTTTGTCTGGTTTTGGTATCAGGGTGATGGTGGCCTCATAGAATGAGTTTGGGAGTGTTCCTTCCTCCCCAGTTGTATGGAAGAGTTTGAGAAGGATGGGTGTCGGCTCTTCTCTAAATGTTTGACAGAATTCACCTGTGAAGCCGTCTGGTCCTGGACTTTGTTGGAAGATTTTTAATCACAGTTTAAATTTCATTACTTGTGATGGGTCTGTGCATATTTTCTATTTCTTCCTGGTTCAGTCTTGGAAGGTTATACCTTTCTAAGAATTTGTCCATTTCTTCCAGGTTGTCCATTTAATTGGCTTGTAGTAGTCTCTTAGGATGCTTTGTATTTCTGTGGTGTCTGTTGTAACTTCTCCTTTTTCATTTCTAATTTTATTGATTTGAGTCCTCTCCCTCTTTTTCTTGATGCGTCTGGCTGATGGTTTATCAATTTTGTTTATCTTCTCAAAGAGCCAGCTTTTAGTTTTATTGATCTTTGCTATTGTTTTCTTTGTTTCTATTTCATTTATTTCTGCTCTGATCTTTATGATTTCTTTCCTTCTGCTAATTTTGGGTTTTGTTTGTTCTTCTTTCTCTAGTTCCTTTAGGTGTAAGGTTAGATTGTTTATTTGAGATTTTTCTTGTTTATTGAGGTAGGCTTGTATAGCTATAAACTTCCCTCTTAGAACTGCTTTTGCTGCATTCCATAGGTTTTGGATCGTCGTGTTTTCATTGTCATTTGTCTCTAGGCATTTTTTGATTTCCTCTTTGATTCCTGCAGTGATGACTTGGTTATTTAGTAACGTATTGTTTAGCCTCCATGTGTTTGTGTTCTTTACGTTTTTTCCCTGTAATTCATTTATAATCTCATAGCGTTGTGGTCAGAAAAGATGCTTGATATGATTTCAATTTTCTTAAATTTACTGAGGTTTGATTTGTGACCCAAGGTGTGATCTATCCTGGAGAATGTTCCGTGCGCACTTGAGAAGAAAGTGTAATCTGCTCTTTCTGGATGGAACGTCCTATAAATATCAATTCAATCTATCTGGTCTATTGTGTCATTTAAGGCTTATGTTTCCTTATTTATTTTCATTCTGGTTGATCTGTCCATTGGTGTAAGTGAGGTGTTAACGTCCCCCACTATTATTGTGTTACTGTCGATTTCCTCTTTTATAGCTGTTAGCAGTTGCTAACAAGAAGTTTCTGCTCCTTCCTCCTGAAATTCTCCTCCCTTCCGTCTTCTTTTGATTAACTTTTTCATGGTATTTCAACTCAAATGCTGTATTGTCACCAAAGCCTTTCCTGACTCTGCAGACGTAGTTCACCGTCATCTTATGAGATGCTACAGCACTCTGTCCTTCTCTGTCACACTGAGTGGAGATGGAATTTACAGAATTAGATGAGGGCAGGGAAGGTGGTTTTTTGGTTTGTTTTGGTTTGGTCTGGTCTACTTAGCTTAGAACAATGCATGACATAGGTAATGCAATAAGCATTTAAAATTTTATTGTGAAATGTATCAGACATTTTTGAAGATAATGTAAAACATTATTTTATTAAGTGATAAAATAAACTCCCAGGTACCAACCCTTCATTTAAGAAACAGAATATTATTAGTACCATAAAAGCGCCCTGTGTAATCCTCCTGACTTTTGTATTAATCATTCTTTAGTTTTGCTTATAGTTTCATTACCTATGAGTATATGCCAAGGACGTGTCTGGTTGAGTTTGGAAAAACTGAGTAGCAAGCACAAGTTCAGCTGTGAGGGAAAGCTGCTCCCATGAGAAAGCTGAGCAGTCCCTGGGTTATGGTGTGCTTCTGTGCACGGAAAGGGTTCAGGATCCCTTAGAGGAGTTAATGGGCAAGGTCAGGAGTGACTTGTGTGAATCCACAGTTCCAAGCCATAGTGTGATGGAATATTTTGTGAGTTCACACATCCAGGGCTCCTGCCAGGGTCATAGTGTGATGGAGTATTGTGTGAACTCACACACCCAGGGCTCCCGCCAGGGTCGTAGTGTGATGGAGTATTGTGTGAACTCACACATCCAGGGCTCCTGCCAAGGTCGTAGTGTGATGGAGTATTGTGTGAACTCACACATCCAGGGCTCCTGCCAGGGTCATAGTGTGATGGAGTATTGTATGAACTCACACATCCAGGGCTCCTGCCAAGGTCGTAGTGTGATGGAGTATTGTGTGAACTCACACACCCAGGGCTCCTGCCAGGGTCATAGTGTGATGGAGTATTGTGTGAACTCACACATCCAGGGCTCCTGCCAGGGTCATAGTGTGATGGAGTATTGTGTGAACTCACACACCCAGGGCTCCTGCCAGGGTCATAGTGTGATGGAGTATTGTGTGAACTCACACACCCAGGGCTCCTGCCAGGGTCATAGTGTGATGGAGTATTGTGTGAACTCACACATCCAGGGCTCCTGCCAAGGTCGTAGTGTGATGGAGTATTGTGTGAACTCACACACCCAGGGCTCCTGCCAGGGTCATAGTGTGATGGAGTATTGTGTGAACTCACACACCCAGGGCTCCTGCCAGGGTCATAGTGTGATGGAGTATTGTATGAACTCACACATCCAGGACTCCTGCCAAGGTCGCGGCGTGGTGGAGTATTGTGTGAACTCACACACCCAGGGCTCCTGCCAAGGTCACGGCGTGGTGGAGTATTAGATAGCCAACGTGTGGAATGGGCTGGTTTACATCTACACTTAGCGTTCAGTTTTCCTTTCTTCAACTCTTAGGAGTAGGGCAAAGCAGAAAACCTCTGTGAGGGGAAAAGACTGCCCTCATATGATCTAGGCTATACGGCAGAAACTTTCTTAGTGCACCCTCAAGCAAATCAAGTGCTGAAAGGAATCTGGCCAAGCTTTTAATCTGTCCTTAGGTTAAAAAATGGCCCCATGGCAGCACAGGTCTTTCAGATGATAGACCTCGGTGTAGCTGTGTGTTGAGCACACTGATCCAATCTTGGTCAGTCACCTCTGTATCTAAGACAGAGGACCTCTTTGGAACCTTCCTTCCTGTCTTCCTAGGGATTCCCTCTACCTTCCTTGTGCATTGGATCTTGTTTCCTAACACCTATTTTGTCTCTTGGTTTACTCTCTCATTTTGGTGGAGCCTATTCTCTATTATCTTGTTGGGGAAAGTGGTGTAGGAAATAAATATCTCTGAAACCTTTAGTGTCTAAAAATGTCTTTATTCTGCTCTTACACTTGTTTAGCTAAGTATGGAATTCTAGGTTGGAACTCTTTCCTTCAGAATTTTGAGAATATTGCTCCATTGGCTTTTGGGTTGCAGCCTTGCTGTTGAGAGTTTCAAAGGTTTTCTGGTTGCTAGTTCTTTATATGTGATCCTTTTCCCCTTTCAAGAATCTTGTAGAATCTTGTCTTTGTTTTGGCTGCCCTAATGGCACATGATGATGTACCTCTGGTCTCTCAGTACTCATTGGGCCCTTTTCCTCTGGAAGCAGGTGTACTTCAGTTCTGGGAAATTTTCTTAGTTTGTTAATCATTTTCTCCCATTTGTCTTCTCTGTTCTTTCCTTATGGAACTTCTGTCATTTAGATGGTGGATCATCTTGACTGGTTCTCTTAATTTTTAGTTTTTTTCCTCTCCTTTTTTTCCATTTATTACTCTTTGCTGTATTTATTAGGTTATTTCTTCAGCCGCAACTGCTTTTTTGAGCTTTTTGCTTTTCTTTCTCCCTTTTTTTTGTCTATCTCTCTTTCTCCTTCCTCTCTCCCCTCCTTTTCCTCACTCCGTCTCATTCCATTTTTTCTTTTAAAATTCAAGTGCTCTTTTGTTCTATGACTGTTCCTTTGTTATAGCAACATTTTCCTTTTTAAAAATTTATTGTATTGAAGTATAGTTGATTTACAATGTGTTAATTTCTGCTGTACAGCAAAGTGACTCAGCTATACACATATATACATTCTTTTTATATTCTTTTCCATTATGGTCTATCACAGGATATTGAATATAGCTCCCTGTGCTATACAGTAGGACCTTGTTGTTTATCTATCCTATATATACTAGTTTGCATCTGCTAATTGCAAACTCCCGATCCATCCTTCCCCCACCCTCACCCCCAGTTATAGCAACATTTTCTTATTTCATGAATGCGATTTTTTTTCTTTAAGAACAATACTGATAGAGTTTTAAGTTTTATTTCTCTCTACAAGTTGCTTTTTCTCTGTTTTGGTTTCTAACTTGCATGTTAGAAGCTTTCTTCAGGTGTCTGATAGTCGTCAGTTATCTGCACGTGACTGAAAGGAGGCTGATTGGACGTTCAGAGAGCACACATGGGACTTGTGTCTTCGAGTGTCACATTAGGGTGATGTTGGTGAGCTGATTGCTAGGAATCTGTGAAGTTGGTATCTGAGATCTTATCTAATAAAATAGATTTACATAACAGATCTATTATAGATATTTTGGCCTGGTCAGATTCCCCATGTCAAGAACTGTGAAGGAGCTGAGATTTTACCCTACATGTTGTTGAAAGTAGCTCTCCATGGTTTCTCAGTTTCCATACATCTAGTGAGCAAGGACACTGAAAGACTTTTGTTCCAGACGATCTTTTTAAGGATGTTGCTGTAGTGAAGAGCTTTGGGAGGTGTAGGTAGTATCTCTGTCTGGAGCAGAAGGTGGATTTGTTTACTGTCCAGTATGACAGAGATACGGTCTCCCTCCAGTTCAAAGGTTAGACAGGTTTTCTTATACCTCCTTAAAAAAGATCAAGGTTTCCTAAGCTTAGAGTTCTTCAACTGTGACCCAAACCCTATGCATGCGTGGTATCCACCTGTGTCACCCCATGTGACTTGGGGGAGTGAGAACAAGGGCAACTGAGGTGAACTTGAAACTCTGACCCCAGAGTCTCGTGTCTCTTGCCAGCATCCATGACACTGTGGCCAGCTAGCTTACTGGCTTGCAAATAGGGTTAGATCTTACGCTCTTTACAGTTCTTGAAATGCCAGGGAAGACTCTAGCCTGTTTCCTTCCTGGAGAGTAAGACTCCTTTAACGGCCAGCATTCTGGGAACCCAGTAGAGGAAGAGCTCTGTGCACCTCGGCGTTCAGGGTTCAGAACGCCTCTGCTTATACCTTCGTGCTCTCAGCTTTGCCAGGTGACTTCCCGTTCAGAGGACCTCTGTTCTGTCATCTCTGGGGAACAAACCTCCAGACTCCTCAGGTGAAGGAGGCCTGTAGCAGGGAGAGGACGTGGGGATCTGGTCCTTGCTGAGAGGTCCCCTTCTCAATGAAGCATTGCCTGACTTTTCTGTTTAAAACCGCTATCTTTCTCACCCTCTTTCCTCTCTTTATCTTTCTGCATAGCACTTATTACCTTCAGACGTACTGTATCATTTTTCTTATTTACTGTCTTTATTCTCTATCACCCTTCCCACTGGTATGTAAGCTCCAAAAGGTCAGAGATTTTTATCTCTTTAATTTTACTCTTTATCTCTAACACCTAGAAAGTGTCTATTATGTGCCTATTTATAGATTATCTGTTATAATATAGCTGTTGTCATAGCTATTCAGTAAATATTTGTTGACTGGATGGGTGAATGAACGACTGGAGGAACTTGCACAGCTTTTGCCCTTGGCTTCTGGTTTGAGAATAAAACTTGATAAGTTTATTTTCTTTAAGTCATTGGTACATCTTTTTAAAAGCTTTAAATATTGATGTTAATTGAGGGCATAGGTGACTCTCACAGCAGGTTAATTATTGTCGTTGCAAAGCAATTTAGGATAATTTGTTTTGTGTACAATTTCTTATCATGTGGTTTAGAATCCTGTTTTGGGAACTCCTAACTGCAGTGGTCTTTGTTTCTGTTAGAGCATTTTATCACTCTCAGTCAGTAAATACTAGATATGCGTAGTTTGTAGGTAGAGCTAATGGGATTTGCTAAGGACTGGACGTGGGGCATAGAAAACAGAAAGGTTAATAAAGATTGAATTTGGGGGTTTCCCTGTTGGCACAGTGGTTAAGAATCCGCCTGCCAATGCAGGGGACACGGGTTCTAGCCCTGGTCCAGGAAGATCCCACATGCCGCGGAGCAACTAAGCCCATGTGCCACAACTACTGAGCCTGTGCTCTAGAGCCTGCAAGCCACAACTACTGAGCCCATGCACCACAACTACTGAAGCCCACGCACCTAGAGCTCGTGCTCTGCAACAAGGGAAGCCACCGCAATGAGAAGCATGCACACGGCAGCGAAGAGTAGCCCCCACTCGCTGCAACTAGAGAAAGCCCGCACGCAGCAACGAAGACGCAATGCAGACAAAAATAAATAAATAAATCTGTGACCCTGTTTAAAAAAAAAAACACAAAAAGATTGAATTCGGGCTAATAAGTGGCAGAGCCTGAATTTCAACCAGAATCTGTCCTTAACCACTATGCTGGGCTTCCCTGGTGGCTCAGTGGTTAAGAATCCGCCTGCCAATGCAGGGGACACGGGTTCGAGCCCTGGTCCGGGAAGATCCCACATGCCACGGAGTAACTAAGCCTGTGCTCCACAACTACTGAAGCCCGTGCGCCTAGAGCCCGCGAGCCACAACTGCTAAGCCCATGTGCCCCAACTACTGAAGTCCGCGTGCCTAGAGCCCATGCTCCACAACAAGAGAAGCCACCACAAAGAGAAGCCTGCACACCAGAACGAAGAGTAGCCCCCGCTCGCCACAACTAGAGAAAGCCCATGCGCAGCAACAAAGACCCAATGCAGCCACAAATAAAGAAAATAAATTTAAAAACAAAAAACCCCCACTATGCCATGCTTCTTCTTGAATAAGAAAAACACAGCAAAGAAAATGATTACAAGGGTGTGGCCTGTGCGGTGGGGGCAAAGCCAGGAGAGTGAGACGTCCAAGGAGCCAAGTAACCTGGTTATGTTTATCTTCTTTTGAAATAAGAGCCAAACTGCTCAGTTGAGGCTGAAGGCTAGGTTTGAGGCAGAGAAAATATCCTATGAAACAGTGATCTAGGGATGTGGGGAGGGAATGGATTCAGAAAACCTAGTGTGATTGCTCGGCAGCACTGAAGGCCTGTTTAAGCTTAGTGATCGTGGATTTGAAGTCCGGTCCGTCAGAAGAGCTGTGTATTCTTCCCAGCTCCATTCACCTCGTGGATACAAGTGTGGATTAGGCAGAGAGTTAGGTTTACAAAGGTTGAGATTTCTGCGGGCAAAGATGACAGAGCAAGAGTAGTATGTGTGTCCTTAACAGGACATGTGCAAGGGTGAGTGACAGTGTGAACCGTGGAGGTTAGGGTGGGTCAGGAGGGAAGTGGGGACTTGAGGGGAAGCAGGGGGCGATGAAGAGGAGTAGCATCCCGCGGGGTCAGAGGGTTGTTGAGCTGGTGGCCTTAGAGGGAGTGGGCTGGAGAGAAAGGAGGGCGTGTGAGGGGGTGTCGATTGGAATTTAAGTTACACAGGGATCGCGGTCGTTGGCCACGTAAAGGTCCAGGGGACAAGGCAGGAGTGGGAGCCAGGAGGGCTGCAAGGCGAGAGCCCTGAGGGTGGGGAGGGAAGGCGTTGGGGAGGTTTCTCACCCACAGTGATGGCTGCAGTCGTTCGGGAGGAAGTTAACCTTGAGTTAAGAGATACAGCCTTCAAGAAGTAAGGGCTTCCAGGGCTCTGTAGGGACTGCAGACAGGAGCAAAGTGCCAAGTGGTGCTGTGTGGCGACGTGGCATTCAGAGGCAGTGGAGGTGGCCATAGAGAGGAGACACAGAGGCTGTCTGCAAGCACTGGCGGGCAGCGCAGGAGCTGCAGGCCGGGCGGGAGGAGGAATACGGAAGAGCTGGAGCCTCACCGGCGCTCTCTGAGGTGGCAGATTCTGACTTTGCATTACCCGGGCGTGTTAAAAAATTTACTTTCCATTGAGGAAACTTTCTTCCTCTTCTCTGTAAGTTACAGAAGTTAAGTTTCTGATACTTGATTTCCCTTCATATATGCATGAAGGGAAAAGTTGTAAGTACAATACAAAGAACTTTCTTCCTGGACTGTTTAAGAGTAATTTGCCAACATGATGCTCCATCATCCCCAAACGCTTTAGTGGGTATTTCCTCCAAACAAGAGTATTGTCCTACATAACCCAATGAAATCATCAAATTACAAAGCTAACATTGATACATTACTGCCACTTTATCCTCAGACCCGTTGAAGTTTTGCTAGTTTTCCCCATAAAGTCCTTTGCAGCAAATGATCCAGTTCAGAATCATGCCTCGTAATAAGTGCTATGCCTCTTCAGTCCCCTTCGTTCTGGAATAGTTCCTCGGTCTGTCCTTGAGTCTCATGACCGTAACGCCTTTGAAGACTGGAACCCTGGTAGTTTGTAGAATGTCCTTCAGTTCTCATTGGTCTGTGATTTCCTCATGGTGTGTGACAGACAGGACTATCTCAGGAGCAGTGCTGTGCTCATCTCATATATCTCACTAGGTGGCACATGACTTCTGGGTGTCCCATTAATGTGATGTTAACTTGCATCATTTAAGTCTCTGTCAGACTTCACTGTAAAGTCACTCTTTTTCCCTTCAAACTTCTGGTGTGTATGTATGTATTTATATCAGTGTGGATTTATGAATTTCTCTATTATTCAGTGCATGTTAATCCATTTCTGTCATCATTTACTTTGACGCTCAGTTTATCCCCGCTGTGACCAGGGAAACCTCTTCAAGCTGGCTTCTCTGCCCTTTTGATGTGCCCCCTCATTCTCCTAGCACTTACTTGCTTTCTGGTATGAAAAGATGGTCCAGATGGATCTTGTCCTGTGTGTGCCCCAGCTCTGGAGTCAACCATTTCTGCAAAGCCTTGGTTCTTCTTCGTGGAGAATTGTATTAGAAACCAGTACTGGGGGCTGTGTTCTCAGGCCCTGTGAGTGGACAGAGCTCGTGAGTACATGTATATACATATATATTTACCCATACACGAATACATTTACATGTATTCATGTAAATGTATTTACATCTGTTTTTACACCTGTTTTTCCTTATCTAAACATGTAGTAATAACCACGAGTTCACATGAGTATTTCTACTTTTAGTCCAGTTTAGTCCAAAACCGCAGGATTCATTTTATCTCCTTTCCATCTGTGGACCTTCTTTCCCTGAAAGGTCTCAGTAGGGCACCTGGCTCTCCTGACCCTTGGTGTGTTTTCTCACTTGATCAGCCCCTTCCATAACCAGCTCCTGTCACTGCCTCCCTCCCTCATGATGCATCTGCCCACCTCTCGGGCTTCAGCACCTCCTGCAGCCCACGTCCCTGTGCGACACCCTCCTCACCCCACCCAGACTTGCTCAGCCCTCCTGCCAGGAGCTCCTCCTGCAGGGACATTCTCCTCCCCTCACTTGGGCTCCATTGCAGTGTATCGGGCTTCTGCCCACACCCACCTTCACCTCCCGAGAGAAGTTTCTCTCCTCCTTTTGGGACTCCGGCACCGTGTACCAGGCTGCCCCTCTGCCAGGACCCCCTCCTCCCCCACAGTCTTAGGTCCCCTCCCATGCAGTTGCCCCCTCATCTTGCTTGGGCTCCCAGTACCTTTTTCTACCTGGATTGCCCTCAGCACCTGCACAGGCTCAGACCTCAGGCCACCCCAGCAGGGACACCCACCTTACTCCAGGTGGACTCTGGTATCTCACTCTGGGCTCCCTGCCCATGGAGATGCCCACTGTGCATAATCTCTAGATTAAACATCTCCAGGTTCTTTCCCATCATGTTATTTCTGGAGGATTGAGTAATAAGACAGCAAGTGGGCTGTTGGGATGACCTGACACCCAACAGCCCAGAGGTGGACCACACTTTGCAGGTAAAGGACACAGTTTTCCGTGATACTGCTCTCACTTCAGATACCAGCTGCAACTTGAGGATCCATAGGCTACCCTTGCTTCTGATCACATGGCTACAAATTGGGAGTTACTAATTACCCCCTCAGGTTCAGTAATTCACGAGAACAACTCACAGAACTCAGGAAAGCACTCTACTTATTATTAAAGTTTTGTTATAGCAAAGGGATACAAATCAGAGCCATCCCAAAGAACAGATGCACAGCGCCAGGTCTGGGAGGGTCCCAGATTTGTGAAGTCTGCTGTTATCCCCCCAAGGGGTCAGGATGCATTACCCACCCAGAAAAATCTATGTATGACAATGGAGAGAGTATCACCAACCAGAGAAGCCACCCCAAGCCTCAGTGTCCAGAGTTTTTATTGGTGTTTCATTACATAGACGCAGTTGATTGAATCTTCACCCACATGGCTCAGTCTCCAGCCCCCTTCCCTGCCCTGAAGGTTGGGCTTACAGCATGTGGCTCAAAACCCCAAATTTCCAATCACATGGTTGGTCTCACTGGTGTGGCCAGCCCCCGTCCTGAGTCATCTCCTTACCGTAAACTGTCTGGGCCACCATGAGTAACAGAGACACTCTTGTCATTGGGAAATTCTAAGGATTTAGAGGCCAACTCTCAGGAATTAGGGACAAAAGCCAACCAAATTCTTTATTCCAAGAGTTTAGAGTTTAGTTTACTTCCCAGGAAGCAGGACAAAAGCCAACCAGATTCTTCACTAGGCAGCTATGGAAAACTAAATTGCTTTCTTCTGTGGTATACAGATCAATTGTTCAGTCTTAAAATATCTACCTTGAGACTTCTCATTTACCTTCTCAGATTAAGTTGTATAAGAGTTCTGTAATGGTTATAAGGTACTTATTTACTCATTTTTTTTAACAAATTTTTTTTTAATTTATTTGTTTATTTACTTTTGGCTGCATTGGGTCTTCGTTGCTGCGTGCGGGCTTTTCTCTCATTGCAGCGAGCGGAGGCTGCTCTTCGTTGCGGTGTGCGGGCTTCTCACTGTGGTGGCTTCTCTTGTTACGGAGCATGGGCTCTAGGCGCTCAAGCTTCAGTAGTTGTGGCACACAGGCTCAGTAGTTGTGCCTCGCGGACTCTAGAGCACAGGCTCAGTAGTTGTGGCACACGGGCTTAGTTGCTCCGCGGCATGTGGGATCTTCCCAGACCAGGGCTCAAACCTGTGTCCCCTGCATTGGCAGGCAGATTCTTAACCCCTGCACCACCAGGGAAGCCATATTTATTCATTTTTTATCATAGTAATTAATAAACTTTCAGAAATGTTCTAATACTGCTATATAAAATCATGGCATTGGAGTAATATAATCAAATGTATGGTAAAGTAAAAGTATAATTGTATTTTTCCTTTTACCTGTCAATTACATATCTTATCTGTTTTAGGTATGACTTTAGCCTTTCCAGCTTCAGTTCATGATTCTCTGATTTGCAGTAAAACATTTCAAATTCTATATAAAAATGAGGAAGTTGTTTTAAATGATGTCATGATCTTCAAAGTTAAAATGTTGTTGGATGAAAAAAAGGTAAACATTTCTTCATATATATTTAGATAAATATTTTTTGTAAAGCCTCAAGGCATATTTCTAACTTTCTATAAAATATTCAAAAGGCAGCTCATAGTATAATTTCTCTTCAGATTGAAGAAACCCTTGAGGAAATGAATTTTCTGTTATCCTTGGATCTGCACTTCACAGATGGAGATTATTCGTAAGTAGGCTAATCAAACAATTAAAAATCGTAAGTTACTCATGTCTGTTATCTATCTGTATTAGAGTCCCCATTTTCTTCTTAGAACCCAGCCTACCCCCTTCTTTATTTTGGACTCCTTCTCCCTTCTGGGAGAGTCTCATGGGAATGGTTAGGCCTACTTTTTTGTGCCCATGCTGATTCCATGAGCTCCAGGTAGCAAAGTCAGACGACTTGAAGAAACATGAAACAATTTCCTAGACTCTAGAAATTGCACAGTTGATACAATACCACTGCCTTGAGGCATTTAAACACAACCGAGCTCTATTCCACTGCATCACTGGCTTATCTTTCTTGGTGGCATGAGTGATGCCACCTTCAGGTGGGACTCTCTTGATATTCAGGGAGTTATCAAGACTGATGACTCTTAGACTTAACAGTTGTTTCCAGAGTCCATGAAGAAGTTTTAGGACTGGCTACCCTGAACTTGTCCACACATCCGGACATACAGTCATACATTTTAGGGACAAACTGTGCTTGTATTCATTTAAAACAAGAATCAGAGGTCCATTTTACTATTTTACTTTCGTGGGGTTGTTTTTCATTTCAAATGTACCTGTAGAAATACTTCTTGAAAATTGTATATAAATTCAGACTACATGTGGGATAAATGTCTTAAGCAGTTACATTTCTCAAAGGTCTGCTTGTGAGATGTCCTCTTTACTACCATGGAGGAATAAGAATTTTTTACGTGGTGGCTACTGCTCCTCTGTAATACTTGTTTATTGCAGGGAATTCCTTGAGGGGTTCTTTTTTAAAACAAGTCAATTCTATAAGTGGAGTAAGCTGAAATGAGTAAATAGTTAATTAGCTGTAGGTAATTATAATGTACATATTGGTTAAAAATAGATATATATTTGGACATATTTTCATGGCATTGTTTCAATTTTTGTATGTGTAAATCTAATGACAGATTAAATATATGTAATAAAATATATACCAATTATTGATACCTGCTTATTTTTGAGCAACACTTAATAACAAAATTTTGTACCATAAAAACAATTTTAAGCACCTTTTGGGATTTATCACAATAGGATTTGACCTACACTGTACTGCAACTTTATTATAAACAGTGTTCCCTATGGAGTAAAATTTTAAGATGAGAGTATTTCCTAAAGTATCAAAAAGGACTCGTTTTGTAGGGTCATTAGTGAAAAACAGTCCATTAACATGGAAACTGTAAGTATAGTTAGAAAACTAGAAGTAAGATCTGGTTATTTTCTTACTGTTAGATTTCATATTACTGTCTAATGCAAATGTGATGCTTTAAAAATTATTCTCATTCTGTTTTTAAAAAATAATTAAGTAATTAAAGGTTTTGATAGTTTAAACTATGCTACAAAATGTTTGCCTTTACTAAATTTTCGTACTAATAAGCAAATGTGTTGCTTTTTATAGGGCAGATGATCTGAACGCCTTGCAGCTAATAAGCAGCCGAACACTGAAGCTGCACTTTAGCCTCCAAAGAGGCCTCCATCACCATGTCAATGTCATGTTTGATTACTTCCACCTTTCTGTCGTGTCTGTGACAGTCCATGCGTCGTTAGTTGCACTACACCAGCCACTAATAAGGTAAATGTAACCACTTTCCCGCTCCTTAATTACATACTATCTTTTACTTTTATAATGAAAACATATACTTTGATAAAGATAACTGAAATAGGAATTTCTAAAGTCACACTTACTTAATAAACACTTTCATTTTTATACTAAAGTATTAATAAAATATAAGAGCATGGGAACATTAGATTGATGACTTTTTTATTACAAAAATATGGAGCATTCTTTGTCAAATAAACTGACCAAGAAAAGTAATGCAATATGGAAATAACCATACAGCATTGTTTAGTCTGCACCTCTGTTTTTATGCAATGCTGACTGTAACTATTCATTCTCTGGGAAAGTGTATTCATTTTTTCATAGTTTTTGTGTCTTTTCTCTAGACTAATTTATCTTCTTAAATCTATACAGTAATTCTTGTTTTCTAAGTTATTAACCAATTTTATGGATCTTTACTAAGTAAGCAATTTTAAACTATATCATGTTAGCCTAAAGGTACATAATATTCTGGATCATAATAAATTCATTGGGATAATTATTTTTTCTGCTCACTTCCATGGGGAGATGGGTTGTCTTTCATTAATGTAAGAATACAGTTCAAGCTCTTTAGTTCTTACAATAAGACATCATCCTTGTGGCATGGGTAACAGATAGACACTTTTAAATCAGTAACTTATGTGAAAAGGCTCCAAATTGGCTTGACTTCTGAACTACTTTATAATTTCTGGTGCAAATTTTATTCCAGCAACTGATGTTAGGGATGATGCTTAAGGGTTATAATGTTAAACTGACTTATCAGAAAACTAAGTAGGTGATTTTGTAGAATTACCTACTTCAGAATTTATAGAAAACCAAGACAATGTAACATATTTCCCCCAAGTAACAGCCTGTTGCATGTCTTTACGTTGCTGTAAAAGTTGTGAGCCCCACGTCCCCTGTGTTGTCCCGTGATGTCTTTAGAGCATGGGGCCAGGAAGAAGTCTCTTTCTCCTGATGGCCTGCTTCGCCTTCCTTATTCTGTAGTAAGATCTGGAGCTAGTTGTTTTGCCATTTTTGTCTTTCCTGTTAGACCTTTGAGAGCTTGTTCTCAGTTGCTATAACTTTTGTACACAGGAAAGTGTTCCTATGATTATATATAATTTTATTATAAACTTACTCAAAACAATTTTAGATGTTGATTAAATAAATTAATTTTTAACAGCATGATAACTCAATGAAAATTCTTTGACAGGAAAGTATGTTTTTTTGAAATATAACTTTCGAATAAGTAGTATACAATATTACTTTTATATGAATAGCCTGTTAGGTTTTAATGCTAAAGTTTTTAATCTGTTTATAAAATACATTCCAGTAGTTTTCCGAATTTCTCAGTTTTGTAATTTCAGTAAGAATCCCTAACGAAGCGATTTCAAGCATTCCTTTTTCTTTATAACAATGGCTTCATTTCTTTTCGGAAGAAATACGCAAACAGTCCCTAGCGGTTAGCTCGGGTTATCACTGCTGCTCTCTAATCGCTGAGTACGGAGTGCTCATCCTGGTGACTCAGTGCGATTCCTCCTGCGGTACTGCAGCTCTTGCACAGACTGGTGGGGAGAGGCGGCTCATCTCCTAGAGACCGTTCACTGCAAGGAGAGGACATTTTTGGCTCAGAATCAGAAGCCAAGAGGACTAGCTGTTGGCTCTGGTTGGCGATGGGAGAAGAGACTGAGGCGCCTGCGACAACTGGGGTTGCTGCTCTTTCCGTCACTGCCCTGGGCTCTGATGTCCCCTCTCTCGCTGCTAGAGCTGTGCCCTTCTTTGCCTGTAAAGGAGAGGGTCGGGAAGGAAAGCAAGGCAAGGGGAAGGAAGGCTTTTTGCTGGTGGTACGCTGGTAGAGGGGTCCTGTTAACGGTAGTGTTCCTCACTATAAATGCAGGGTTTCTCCTGAAGTTTTGTTATAGCTGGACTTTTTAGTCCTCTAAACTAGATGAAAAAATTTTTAGCTTACAGTATTACATTTTTAAACGTTCTTATTATTACTTTAATTTCTTTATTTTTATTTTTGGCTGCGTTGGGTCTTCATTGCTGCACGCGGCCTTTCTCTAGCCGTGGCGAGCGGGGGCTACTCTTCATTGTGGTGTGCGGGCTTCTCATCATGGTGGCTTCTCCTGTTGAAGAGCACGGGCTCTAGACATGCGGGCTTCAGTAGTTGTGGTGCGTGGGCTCAGTAGTTGTGGCGCACGGGCTTAGTTGCTCTGCGGCATGTGCGATCTTCCCGGACCAGGGCTCGAACCCGTGTCCCCTGCCTTGGCAGGCAGATTCTTAACCACTGCGCCACCAGGGAAGTCCCTAAATATTATATTTATATAAAACAATTTCTATGATCAACCCAACTATAGACATTAAATCAATTAGTTAAAGTAACTGAGGTTAGGATTTTTCTTTGCTTGTTTTTTGTATAACTTGTTTCTTATATTTGATTTTTTTAAATATAGCTTCTTTGGCTCAATTTTTTTTTCAATGGCTCAATTTTAAGAAACACTTCATAGCAAGTGGTATTTACCAATGACTTGCGACACCCTCGTTGCTAGGATCTAGATATTTCATTTTTGCAAAGCAAATTCATTTTGCAAATGAAGGCTGCTCTCTGCTTATGGTACATTTGATTTACTTTCCTGTCTTTTTCCTTTTGCCAAACTGCCAACCAGTCAAATGCTTTGGCCTTCTTATAGTTAGCCAGTACTTTATCTCAAATTCTTAAAGGAAAAATTGTAAAGTTACTTTAAGAAGAGTTTATAAATCATAGCCTTGCAAAGCCCTTGCTTTTTATTCTGCCCCTCTAAGACTTTCTTTTGTAAACATTTAACTTAACACTATAAATAGACTCTTATGACAATAATAATGTGATGCTTGTTCCTCCAGCTTTCCTCGCCCTGTGAAGACTACTTGGTTAAACAGAAATGCACCAGCACAAAACAAAGATTCTGTGATTCCTACTCTTGAAAGTGTGGTCTTTGGTATTAACTACACAAAACAGTTATCACCAGACGTAAGAACTGATATGTTTATAAATCCTCTTTTCTCTCTTACTTTGAATGAAATTTGTTTTAACTGTTATGTTTGTGAATGTGATCATTCTTTTGTTAATTATTTGAGATCAACAACTTACAGATCTAATTAAATATGATCTTAACAAATTGGTTGGTTCCAGTTGTTTTTTTGAAAACGAACCTGATACCTCAAGATTTTACAAGACTTAATGGATAGAGACCTTTGACAGCCGAGGTCTTTTTTATTACTTTCTCTCTCCCCCTGCTCCCTTCACACAACTGGTAGAATCATTTTTGCAAAGGTGCTTGTAAAGAGTCACTGCCAGAGTTGAGACCCAGAGTTGAGACCCAGCAGTATGAATACAGCCATTACTCCCCTGAAAGAAAAGGGGGCTCAGACTACAGAAGTGGAGTATCACTCAGTCGAAGTTTCCTGTGTTTAAATTACTTGTATGAATGAGAACAACTCCCTAAGATATTGCTAGATTTCTTACCCGTTTTAGAATTAACTGTGATTTGTAAATCCTTTATTTTTCTAAGCTTCAAGGGTGCTATTTTTAGACTCTTGGTTACTAACAGTGTGTCCCAAATCGACTCCTTGTTTAGGGCTTCAGCTTCGTCATTGCAGACTCCTTCCTGCGTCACGCCTACCGTTTCCATTACACCCTCTGCGCCACCCTCCTGCTGGCCTTCAAGGGGCTGCACAGCTACTTCATTACGGTAACGGAAGAGCTTCCCTCTTGTCAGAAACTAGAACTGGGTATGTTGAAAGTAGCCAGACCTGTGCTTTAGTTCAAGGCACTCTCTTCATTCTCATATTGCTGGTTATCAGCTTGGCCATAGTTTCTGTACTAAAACTAAGTTTATGTGCTTCACTTTTGCTTCTCTCTCAACTTCATCTTTTTCAATCTTTGATAATTACTTTCTGAAATTAAAAAAACTGTATGATATTGAGAAATAATTTCTTGGTGCTAAGTTTGAAATGAGTCTTTTGGTAGATTTTTTTGAACAGTATGTCAATATTACTACTTCTCTTAGAATACAAGCAGAAAGCTTACTAGAAAACAAATGTAATTATCCATAGAATTATTAGATAGGGAAGAGAAATTAGATAGATTAGGTAACATAAATTAAATCCATACTTCCAAATATTTAACAGGCTAAGCAGATTGTAGGTACTTGGGACCTTTGGTTTTAAATACGTTTGGTGTTTTTTTTGTTTTTTTTTTGCGGTACGCGGACCTGTCACTGCTGTGGCCTCTCCCGTTGCGGAGCACAGGCTCAGCGGCCCATGGCTCACGGGCCCAGCCGCTCCGCGGCATGTGGGATCCTCCCGGACCGGGGCACGAACCCGCGTCCCCTGCATCGGCAGGCGGACCCTCAACCACTGCACCACCAGGGAAGCCCCATATGTTTGGTTTTAAGTGATCTCAGATCTTATTTCTTTTATTTCATTTCAAAAAATAATAACATTACGCAGTTTTAACATTCTGAAAATTTTTAAAATAATTTTAAAACACCAGTCTTTGGTTTTTGTCTGAAATTAATATCTGCATGTATATTGTAATACACAATAAAAAATCATATTGCCTTGATTTTGTATGCCACTTGTAGTTTGCAAAATACATATATCACTTCACAGAAGATAAATTATTGAGATTTGCAAAAATGTTTTTATTCAGACATTTTATGAAAGTTTTATAAGCTTTTACTTTCAAATATCAGCTAATAGCTCATCATAAAAAGCACATTTTAATTCTCTTTAGAATAAATTATTTTCATCATTACATACTTGAATAAATCAGAAATTACTTTTTAAATTTTACTGAAATTAATCACTGTTCTTATTTATTTCTTTGTTCCTCAAGGATCTGTCTTTTAACAATATTGATGCACTATCAGAAATAGTTACTGAAAATAATTCTTGGGTTTGAGACTAATTAGCCCGTTTTTATAACTGCCTATCTTGAGATACAAAAGAATTGTAAGAAAGTGATCTGTACCTCACTGAAGTTCAGCTGTGAGAACAGGCTGGCTGTTGTACCACTGCCTGTCAGCAGATGCTCCCACGGGTTGGATTAATTTCATTATCAGTCAGTTGAGTGCACACTTTTCCTGACTTGACTAGAAACAAATATCATTCAGTTGACTATTTAGAATGTTTAATTCAAGGATCCCAGTGTATCCCCAGTTTTACAAGCAGTAGGAAAATATTTGTTCTTTCTTGCTCATGTATTCTTCCTCAAGTCAAAAATGGTAGTACGGAAACCTTTTGATTACTATTCTCTGGAATATTCTTTTTCCTTGCTGTTTCATGTACTTAGAGTCTTCTGTTTCCCTTAGGAAAATCCTTTAAGAGGCCACTGCCTCAAATGTAAACTTTTAAAAATGTTCTTTTTTGAAAATGAAAGAATTGTTTGTAGAATAGAACTAATTTAAGCTATCACTAATCCTCAATTAATGGAAAAATTATGCTTCATGTGTTTTTTAATTTGGTTCTTTGGGATTCAAACACATTTTCTTAGGAGAATTATATGATACATTTTGGTTAACTTAGGTTTAATGCTCAGACCACAAAACTATTAAACCATAATGTTAATGAAGGGCGATACCATGTTAATGAAAAGTAGTGGTGTGACACAGAAACCACGTGGAATGGCATTTCTATAGGAGAATCTATTAGTAGTTTGGATGTTGAATTCGTGGAGGCATCATCGTGTAGTGCTCAGCACTGCATGTGCATGTGTGCACCATTGCTGTCACTTACTACCTGTAAGTAACTGGGACTGTTTATGCAAACTGGTTTCCATTCTAAGGGCAGGAGGATTGAAGGGGTCCAGATGTGCTGAATGCATCAGGAAGGGAAGAGGAGGGCATCCAGAAAGCAGAAGGCGTGAGGAAGCTCCACAAGGAAAAGTGGTTAACGGAGGAATTCCTTCGGGCTGAGCAAAGTGCTGAGGAAAGAGCAGGCCTCTTCTAGGTCTTTGAAGAGCTTTGACATCCCCTTTCTCTTAATAAGGAGTCAGTTCAGCACTGAGAGAGACAGGAGAGACTCCCACAGCTGGGTGGGGTTCTTGCGGGTTAGTACAGAGAGCCCTGTCTGAGATGGGCCTGTCCGTGCTGCGTGCACGGAATTTTCAGAGTTTTAACGTGTAATGTTTCCGAATGGAAAAACACTTGAACCACATTTTAACTTATAAAAAAATATTTCTGTACAAAAGGAAATAATGTTTAAAGGAAACAGGCATCTCTTTTCAAAGGCAAAGATTTATTTCAAATAGCTTAGACAGTATTAGCACTAATTTATCTAACTTCAGTATGATAATTCATTTATTTATAAGATCTTTAACTTTGGGGTAAGGATGGCTTTTATGGCACATATGTATTACTTTGGGCTTATGAATATAATGTAGAAAATATCATAATTAAAAGAGCCCTTACGTTTAATTTCAGGAGTCAGTTACTAAATGAATATCAACTTTATTCCAAATTATTTGCTTAAAATATTTTATCAGAAAATAAAATTCTAAAGCAAACCCCTAGACTTCAGTTTCAAATAAGTAAATAATAGTGGTAGAATAAAATTATTAGTACCTTACACATGGTGTTTACTCAAAATATGTTTGTTGAATGGATGAATGAATGAAATAGCACAATACAGTTTTTGTTGATAATTGAAAAGTACATAGACATCAGCACATACTTTATAGTAGTTTCCTAGGGATTTTTAAATTCAAGATTCATCTTCAGTAAATATTTATCAGTGATACTTTGTGTTATTCTTAAACTTTTCATTATTTATATTTTCTATTTATTGTGAATTTTAGTTTATTCTTGAATGCATATTCTAGGAAAACATCTAAAAATATTATTAACTATTCAAAAAAAACTATTGCATATTCTGAACTATTAACATTGTTTATTTTTATTCTAGCAAAATTAGATTGTAGGCACTAGATAATATTTCTGTAGAACACTGTTGACTAAACATCATTATATTCACCAGTTTTAGTAAGTTTGTAAAGTAGTTCTTGATTAGAGGATGTATTCTATTTCCTTCTACTATTTAGCACTTTTCTTGAGTTTTCAAATATGTATATATTTAAAAATCTTAAATTCCACCATGGTGTGTGAGGAGTGTATCTAAGCTCTATTCCCTTTTTAAAAATAATGCCTTGAATTCTGTTCTGCTTGTGTCTTTTTCTTTTCTCGTAGATGAATGATGTACATTTTTTTGATGACATACAGTTAAATATTGGTTTGGTGCAAGGAACTCTTACTGAAAATGGGTGTCAGGGATTCTGGAATCTAGGCTTTACCAAGTCATGTAACCTTTTGGGGCCCCGGTCTCTACACTTGTAAAGGCAGGGTGTTGACCTCGCTGATCTCTGAGACCCCTGCCAACTCTAAAGCTCTGAGTTTAAGAAACTAAAACATAAAAATAATATTGGATTATGAAATGTTGAGTGGCACATACACTTAAATAGAAAAAAGCACAAAGTAACATAAACGTGAATGTACATCATTTGTAATTCTAATAAGCTAATTAACTAACTGAAAGATTTTGCTTTAGTGTTCTAATCTAACTGCACTATCGCATCAATACTAAAACTATTAATAACAAATTGGAAAATTCTAATAAATTTTATTGTAAAAGGAGTATAGTAACTAGTGCTGTGTGCAATCCTTATAACTAGCCAAGGCCAACATGCAGGTCCTTTATGAGCGCCTTCTCAGAAGAAAACAGCCACCAACCCAGAAAGACACCTGTCTAGGTACGTTTACAAATAGGTTAAGTAAATAATCCCTTTTAATTAGCAGGAAACTTTGCTTTAAATTAGTGTCAAATTTCATGAATATGTATTTCTTAATATTGTATGTTCCTACCACCCTTATGTAAGAACTTACTATTAGAATCAGTTTGGTTTGTAGATAAGCTTTGGTTAATTTGGAATTAATTTTAATATTGAAGTTTTTATTTAAAACTGGAAATGTTAAATGCAAAGATTTCTTTGGCTTTTAACATATTCATTTTGGAGTTCCTACAAAGAGCACTTTTTGGAAACCATGTTCATTGCCAGAATTTG
This sequence comes from Delphinapterus leucas, assembly GCF_059928025.1. NCBI lineage: Eukaryota > Metazoa > Chordata > Mammalia > Artiodactyla > Monodontidae > Delphinapterus > Delphinapterus leucas. The sequence continues at coordinate 14,098,163 of NC_143140.1, forward strand.
TTGGTTTAATGGTAATGCCTTAAATTTGTTCAAAGTCAGTTTGTCTTTGGGTAGGGCTAAGGATAATAAAATGTGGTTTAAAAACTGAAGCTAATTTCATGCATTACAGAAGTAAAGAGAGAAGCATCTTTAGTATCTGGCTTTGTTTTTTGAGTCAATTTGTATTTATTTTTTATTGTTCTAAGTTTAAAAAGCAAAATACAGTAATATCAAGTCGCCACTATCCAGATATGTTACACATTTGAAAGGAAGTATTGTGATCTCATTATTTTATTGATATATTTCCCTATATGTTATAGACTTTTGTTCTTGAATAGCAATAGTACTTAATTTATTATCTTTCCATAAGTATACTGAAAGTTTTTACTTGGTGTTGAATAGACCATCACTATTACATTTTTTAAAGGTTACTAAAAGCTGTAGAAATAAAAAATAAAATTAAATCACAGCATTTGTTTCTCAGTTTTCAGAAGTATGGACAAAAGGAAATTAAGGAGCCAAAATCTTTCTCCACATTTCTCAAATGAAAACTAGCCCAGAAATACTTAAATTGTGTCAGTTTTCACTAAAACTGGGAAGTAAGAAACTTATCTTGTTATCAGGAAGGAAAAAAGAAAGGTTGAAGATTTATTTATGATCATTATTTTAGAATATAATTTTATATTCTCATTAAGTAACTTAACTATAAAATTAAAGAATTCATGGTGTGAAATTATGGTCGTTTATGACATGTTTTAGTGGTCTTTTTAGCAATAAAAATATACTTCTCATTAACTATTGTATTGTCAGCCTATCAATTTAGATGTGAGCATGCTAAATAATTTTTAAAAACGCTGCTCATATAATAAGGCGTATATAAAGAAGGGCCCAGTATTTGGTTGAGTGGGAAAAGACTTGATTCAAAACTAAAACATAGTGAAGTTAGTTAATAACACTTTTTTTGAGATATCTTTCATCCTTAACTCCTAGCAGTGTATTGGTATTATCTGAACTATGCTATGAATATCTGTTGAATGAATGAGGAGATGAGAGGGTGGATAGATTTAGAAGATAAATTTAAGATACATTTACCTTTCGACCTAGCAACTCCATTTTTGTTCATCTGTAGCACGGAAAGGAGTACTCGTATGTAATGGTATATGTGCACGCACGTTGATCACAGTATTCTTAGTGGCAAAGCACTGAAAACAAAAATAAATGCCCATCATTCAGCAAAGAATGGACTTTGAGGTACCCACACCAAGGGATATTATGCAGCCATTTGAAAAAAGTGCTTTAGGGCTGCATATCCCATTTACATGGAGTAGTGCTGAGAGAAAAAAAGCAAATCTCAGCACGTTTGTAAAATACACCCATTTTTGGAAAGCAGTGACTCCAGATCTCATATATGTATACATTTGAAAATATGGAAGGATGTGTTCTAAGCTGCCACCTTCAATTAGCAGGAGGAGCCAAGGTAAAACAAAGTGTGTAGGGAGCTCCCTGGTGGCCTAGTGGTTAGGATTCCAGACTTTCGCTGCCACGGCCTGGGTTCAGTCCCTGGTTGGGGAACTGAGATCACACCGCATGGCGCTGCGGAAAAGAAAACTTGTAAGAAAATAACCTGTATACATTTCTATACAGTTGTATAAATAGATATATAGGCATTTTTAAAGGAAAAATTAATTAAACTTAGTTAAAATCCTAAATGATGTTGAAATCATTTCATCTCAAAGGTTTTGAAGTTAAGTTTTGCATTTAAGCATCCCTGAAGGTGTTTGCATTGAAGTAGCTCTCACGAGCCATAATGCAAATGGACCAGTTTCTGCACTTAGGCTCTTGTATGTAAAGATGAGAAAAGTGTATCAAAACTCTAAAAAGTTTATTTTCATTTTTTAAAAATTCATAGGATATGTAACCTACTAAGACCAATTTTGCTGATTTTCTTGTATCAAAGGAAAACATCATGAGTGATGTGAAAACATATGATGATGTTGGCATATGGAAGTTATGATTTTAATACAGGGTCTGCCAGATTTTTTCTTTTTTTTTGGAAAACCTAACATTAGAAGCCACTGATTTACCTGACGGTGAAATGATTTTTGAAATCTCAGCAGATTTCTTTAGTTATCAGTGGGTTATTTATATATTTTGTGAATTCCAAAACATTTGTGTGTCCTCCTGGTTTTAGTTACCAACAGAGTGTTTGTTGTTCCCATCATAGCTTGGTTGTTTTCAGCACATCAGTATAACTGCTTATTTTATCAAATTTAAATGTTTGTCATTCTTTTTATCAACTAGTAAACATTCAGTATACCTTACGAGACAGTGAGCCGATGAATGAATTCAAGGATGTCACAGAATGTATTCTTGCTTTTGTGTGAGAATGATCAGTTAAACTCCCTTACAGCAACACGATTATGGAATGTTGTGTGCTGACGCTATGCTGTTAGAGTTCTCTGAGGAGAACTCATTTTAGTTTGATTTCTGAAGAAAAACTGAGTATATCTAAACATGATATTTCAGGCTTTAGCGAAATGTATTCCCTGCAAAAGTAACTAATAAGTCTTCTATTCTGTTAGTTTCTGTACTCCTTTGTAAATATTACCATTTTGATTGTAAATTAATCTGCGCCCCCCTTTGTAAATGGTTGTAGCATACATTAAATAAGTCAGGATTATATGGGAAAAAATTGCCTCGGTTTTAGACTGTCTGATAGACAACTGAATTTATTAAACTAAAATAGAAACTTACTTTTTGTCGGAAAGGATTTTGTCATTCATTTTCATTAAACAGCTTATATTCCAGGCATGCTTTATATATGTTTTGGTTATAAAAATTATTTTGACTTGAACTATAGCTACTGTAAAAAGCGGAGCTTTTGTAAAAAGTGAAGCATGTACATATGTAATACAAAATACTAAGATCACTGGAATTTATAATATGTGAAGTGCAATAAAACCTTAGTTGTATGTTTTATCTTTTCTGTGGTGCAGTTGTGCAAGTTACTTGAGGTATATAGTCAGTAGTTCCTTGACAGTGTTAGCCTCTTATGAGAACAGAAACCCGCTACTTAATACAGGCATACCTCACTTTATTGCACTTCACAGATACTGTGTTTTCCACAAATTGAAGATTTATGGCAACCCTATGGCAAGCAAGTCTGTTGGCAGCATTTTTCCCAACAGCATTTGCTCACTTTGTGTCTCTGTATCACATTTTGGTAGTTCTCTCAATATTTCAAGCTTTTTCATTATTATCATTATTTTATTATGGTGATCTGTGATCAGTGATTTTTTATGTTACTATTGCAAAAAGAGTACAATTCACTGAAGGCTCAGATAATGGTTGGCATTTTTTTAGCAATAAAATATTTTTAAATTAAGGTATGTACATTGTTTTTTAGACATAATGCTATTGCACACTTAATAGACTACAGTATAGTATAAATGTAACTTTTATATGCACTGGGAAACCAGAAAATTCATGTAATTAGCTTTATTGCAGTTTTCACTCTTTTGCAGTGGTCTGGAACCGAACTGCAATATTTTCGAGGTATGCCTGTAATCAGAACATAGATTTTACTAATTATCACATTACCTGCATGATTAATGTGTTTAGAAAAATATATTACATTGAAATTTAACTCATTTAATATAGTCCGATATTTTGCAACCTTCTGGTTTTTTAAAGGTAATTTAATTTATTTCTGTAATTTCAAAAACAGTTTACAGATCTAACATTGAGATACTTCCTCCAATTACTCTTTACTCCTTTCAGAGGAAATGGATGTGGAAGCGCGACTTACTGAATTATGTGAAGAAGTCAAGGTACTTGCATTTTTAAAATTCACGTTACCAAGTTATTTGAGTGGATTCTGTTTTCTAAGTATTTTATTGAACAAAATATTAATTATTTATCCTTTCTAAAATGCAAAGATAAAATTGTTGATCTAGGTAGAAACACAACTTAGTTGATCAAACAACATTTGACTTGAACGTGAAGTTAAATTAACTTTAAAATGTATATTATTGTGCATATAAATGAAATAGCAAAGACAATTAACTGATCAGAAGTGTCCTTTTTCTCTTATTAGTTCACTCAAAGAATTTCTGGAAAAATTTTTTTAAGCATTACTTAAACTTACGTATTTTTGTGAAGTGATATTGTTTAGAAATGAAAGTTTGTTTTATTTCAAGAGATCAGTTTGTCTCAGACCATTTTTCCACTAGTTCATTCTTGCAATTAAATTGAATAGATTTTTATTTTTCCTTTTTCTTCCCCATGGAACTAAGTGTTTTGACTATTTTAGGATCCCTATGTATTTCACTCTTGTTTAGCTACGTTAATGGAAGAAATCGGAGACATGAATCAAACAAAAATATATTGACTTCGGGTTGTATTTCTGTATGTAAATTTAAATGAGGACTTGACCCCTTTGGAAAAGGTATTTACCTTCTCCTTGTAAAATTATACATAGGCAGGAGCACTAAGGTCATTATAATAGTTGCCCCAAAGAATTATATACGCTTAGAAATAATCTTAATAAGATGTTTGTGATTAATATGGAAAAAAAAATCCACAGTGCTTCACTGACATATTAAAGGAAATTTGGATGAATAAACATTTATGATACTCCCAGACGGAAAGGTGAACGATCTCTGAAAGATCCAGTTTTTCTCAAGTTAATAATATTAATGCGTCTATATCAAAATCCTGTTGGAAACTTTAAACTTATGTTAAAGATCACTTAAAGAAAGGTAAGGATGACTAAGAAAAACTTTTGAATAATAATAATATAGAGGGACTTGCCCAAGTGGATGCTAACATATATATATATAAAACTACAGTTATGGAAATAGAGTAGGACTTCTCTAAAAGACTAGAAAGACAAATCAATGAAACTAAATAGCACTGAAACAGTCACTAGATATGTTTAAGAATTGAATATATGATAAAATATCGGCTTACATAAATAGTGTGGTAAAATACCATACTGTAGAAGAAAATTCTAAATGGACTTGAAGAGTTAAATGTCCAGAAAAATTTGGAAGATAAATTTACATATACATGTATATATAAACAATCTGATCTTAGGATATGAAATAACTTTTTCAGAGTAATGGTATAAAAGACAAAATAAGGTATTGATGATTTGAAACTTCTTTAAAACAAAATAAAATATAAATAAAGTTGAAAGGAAGCAATAAACTGGAAGAAAATATTTGCAGTACTTAAAAGTGGCAAACGATTAATACTCACAGTATATAAAGAGGTCCTATGCGTCAGTTTCAAAACACCCCCCGGGAAAAAGGGATATGCATAGAGGCAATGTACAAAATGCAGTTCTTAGCAGAACAAGTTAGCTACATAGGTGACACTAAGTCTTACTGAAAACCAGGGAAATGCATATTTAAACAATAAAAGGGTTTTTTGACTATGAAATTTGCAAAAATGAAAGTGACTGCTAATCTGCATTGTTGATAAGGGTGTAGGGACACTAGTATCTGCCTGTGCTGCTGGTGAGGGTAGAAACTGGTACATTTTTTAGGTCACTTCATCAGTCTCTTCTGAAAACATCTATTAAAAACACATGCTCTGCCACAAAACAGTTTTTATTTAGGAATCTGTCCCGCAGAAGTGCTAATACATTTCAACAGACATAAAGAATTATCCGTTCCCATGTAGCCATTTGAAAGGATTAGGCAAGTCTCTATACATTGACATGGATTCTTTAATTCAAGATATATGTATTCATCTATGATGCAAGGTACCGTTTTCATGCTGAAAAGCTCTCTAGGATATATTAATTGAAAAAATAGGGACTTCCCTGGCAGTCCAGTGGTTAAGACTTCGCCTTCCAATACAGGGTGTTCGTGTAGGATCCCTGATCCGGGAGCTAAGATCCTACATGCCTCAGGGCCAAAAAACCAAAATGTAAAACAGAAACAATGTTGTAACAAATTCAATAAAGACTTTTTAAAAAATGGTCCACGTCAAAAATCTTTAAAAGAAAAAAGAAGTTGGAAAAATATGAGTATGATTTTTATATGATAATAAAAGCTCTGTATGTATTTGATCATATTTTTGTGATTAGATTACATATAAAATATTTGAAACGATATGTATACACATATACATTTCAAACTTAACAAAAATACAGAAAACAGGGCTTCCCTCGTGGCGCAGTGGTTGAGAGTCTGCCTGACAATGCAGCGGACACAGGTTCGTGCCCCGGTCCGGGAAGATCCCACATGCCGCGGAGCGGCTGGGCCCGTGAGCCGTGGCCGCTGAGCCTGCGCGTCCGGAGCCTGTGCTCCGCAGCGGGAGGGGCCACAACAGTGAGAGGCCCGCGTACCGCAAAAAAAACAACAAAAAACAAAAAACAAAACAATAGCATGAAGGATGGGGCTGTGAAGGAAAAGTTTTATTCTTTATATCCATCTGTACTGTTAAAAAATTATATGTATTCTGATATTACTAATAAATTTTTATGTACTCGTATTTAATTTCAGCATTTAAATGGACGTCATAAAATTTAACGTAAACTATGGTAAACTTTGACAGCATATAGAATACACAAGAGGTGGAATAATAAGAGGTCTTACAAAGAGGTCTCACAAATCGTTAAGGAAACCTGTTATTCCCCATTTTTCATATTAATATAGGTTAGACACCAAATTACAAAAACTGCTAATAAGTATATGAAAAATATTTAATCTAATTATCAAAGAACCCAAAATTTAAATATTCTGACATCATTTTTAACCTAGCTATGTTTTTTTTTTTTTTTTTTTTGCGGTACACGCACCTCCCACTCTTGTGGCCTCTCCCGTTGCGGGGCGCAGGCTCAGCGGCCATGGTTCACGGGCCCAGCCGCTCCACAGCATGTGGGATCTTCCCATACCGGGGCACGAACCCGTGTCCCCTGCATCGGCAGGCGGACTCTCAACCACTGCGCCACCAGGGAAGCCCTAGCTGTGATTTTTTAATAACAACGTAATGCTTATCGAGATGTGCTGAGATACAGATTCTCGTACCTCGTAGATCTTTCTCAGAGATTAGTTTGGCAGTATGTATCCAAAGCCAAAAAGAGTATTTCTTCTCAATTTATACCAAATAAACAGAAATTCATATGTAGTGTAACTTATAATATTGTAAAACATTAACCTAAATAAATCCCCAACAGTAGGACAATGGTTAAAGAAATCGTGGGACACTCATAATCTAAAAAAGTTGTACAACCTTAAAAATGTTGCTTTCAACAAATGTTTGATGATGTAGGGAAATGCTCATACTGTGTTATCCAGTGAAAATGGCATAAAGCTATATATGATTCTGGTTTTTTCCTCTCTATAACTGAAAAAAATTGAAGACCATAAACTAAAATGAACTTTATTTTTTTCTTTTTTGCTTTCCCCCATTTCCAAGTCTATTAAAGTAAGCACCATTTTGTAATCAAACAAGGTCAGTGAGTGCTATGAATAGGACAAAATAATGAATGTTATTTGAAAAAAATATATAAATGTAAGGTCTTATTATTCCTACATTTATACATATAAAAGATCTTGTCAAACTTAATTCTGATTTCCTTTTTAATATAAAAAAGAAATTATTATTTATATTTTGACACTTACTGTAAAGAGTTATATAAACCAAAGGAGTAATTTATACCCGAAGGGATGCTTTTCCCAATAATGAAAATACTAAAAGTCCTTTCTCAGAACCTTGGTGCCATGATCCCTGAGAAATACAATTAATAAATACAAGGTATCTAGATAGCCTTGCTCTCTGGAGGAGAATTAGTTCTACTTGTGTGTAGATTATACTAGGTGTAGCATTGCTTGCCTTACGTAGTGCTATTTAATCACTGTCAAATACTTATTCTAGTCTTCTTTTCCTAACTCCATTAAATTCATTCCTGAAACAATACTGCAGGTTTCAGCTTCTTTATAGTACATCTTAATCTTTTGTGTGTTCTTAGGAGACATGAGAAACTTGTTAGCTTCATTTCTAATAACATTTATAAACCATTTCCTGGGGCAGAACACCTCTGTAGAATTTCTGTGTATGTTGATGAATCAGTACTTACCATCTGTTGACTCTATTAGCTTCCATTCCAGAATTCTGGAATTTGTCAGCGTTTTCTGAGTTTGTCCTTGTATTCTGGGAGCATTTTCCTTATCCGAGGCCTGTAATTCCTTATTCATTCATTCACTTATTCGTCCAGTAAGTATTTATTGAGTGACTACTGTGTACCGGTAACCAGAGTCACAAAAGTGAATAAGACACGATCCCTTCCTTTCTTACTAATGCTGCTGAGTTTTTGTTTTAAGTGTTCTCTTAGTTAAGAAGATAAATGGAAGCTTGGTTTGGGTTGGGGAAGAAAAGCCTGCTGGATTGCAGACTTCAAAAAGAAGCCAATACAAACTGAGAGAAAGAGGGTCATATGTGATAAGCAACACTTGGGGGTTTTGTTTGTTTTTAGAAAGGGAAGGTGCAGTGCAGTTTGGGACACGTTGAACTGTCCAAGTACAGTCATCCAGTAGATGCTGGATCTAGAGCTCAGGGAGATGTGATCCAGAGCCATAAATGAGGCCATCATTGGTGTGTAGGTGGGAATGGCTGTCAGCTTCAATCTGAACAGACTTCTTCCATCTTTACAGTAGGAAAATGAGATCAGCACCCATGTATGTATTTAAAGTAGATTTCTTAGTGTTACTAGTAATTAAGGACAGATTTTTGCATCAAGATACTACCTCCCTGAAGACTGACTGCTGCCTCAGTGTATTGAAGAAAAGCCTGTCCTCATGATAAAAATGCTTGACCAAAGAGAAACATCATTCTGACTTATAGTCCTTTTTATTCTTTGTTTAGAAGTTCTTATTTTATCAATTCAAGAAGACCAAATGCCTTTTAGAAGATTCTGCATCTCATTCAGTACTCTTAACTTCCATCATCAGTTTAGGTGAATATTTAAATAAAGGGGATAATTTAATACCACTATTAGAACACTCATAATAGTATATTGTAATCATTTACCCACTTTTCTTTCCTCATTAGACTGCGAACTTTTCATATTAATCTTGGTGTCTGTAGAATGTAGGCCCTAGCATGTAAAATGTGCTCAGTAAATACTGGGTGAGTGAACTGTTAGAAAAGAGAAGGAAAGAAGTGTTCGACAGCTCTATGAAAGGATTCCCGCAAGCAAAATAAAATCTAGGAGCACAGGTGTGAGGGCAAAGCAGTACTTTAGAGAGTGTCTCAGTCCTTTCTGAGGAGTTACGGATCTTTTAAGTACTTTACTTAGCTGATGGGGAAAAAAATCAGATCTTAAGATTTCATCATCTTTCAAAATTTTTATAACTTTCATCATGATTTGTACATTGTGTTTAAAATTCCCAGTATTTTAGTGTTTGAATTTGATCATGTTCTATAGAATCCTGATTTGTAACTTTAGACTATGATGTTATTTCAGTAACAAGATACCTCCGGTATTGAAATAGTGGTTAAATGGTCGAAAAGTGCTGTAGTAACTATCAGATAGAAAAAAGCCATGGGTCAGTTGGTCTCTCTCCACACACACATGCAAGCGCGCACACACATATGCAAGCGCACACACACCCATTTTTTAAAACTAAAAATTTGCCTTTGTATTCTCAGTAATATATATAGGTGTGTTATGGTAATTCTCAGAGAGCAGTAAAGGTTTTTTCCCTTGTCATTTCAGAAAATAGAGAATCCTGATGAACTGGCAGAACTTATAAATATGAATCTCGCACAACTTTGCTCACTTCTAATGGCTTTATGGGGACAGTTTCTGGAAGTTATAACACTACATGAAGAGCTAAGACTAGTACTAGCACAAGAGCACCATACTTTGAGGGTAAGTTTTAAAAAAGTGATGTTAGAGCATTTTAATGAGTACAGTAAGTCCCCTACATACGAATCTTCAAGTTGTGAACTTTGAAAGATGCGAACACACGTTCGCGCGTCCAGTCACGTAAGTTAGTTCACGTGTCTGGCTATGTTGTCACGTGCGTGCATCCTCTACAAGTGGTTGTGCTTTTGTGTATTTTACTGTACTGTACTGTATAGAATACAGTAGCATAGTACCTTTATTTCAAGCGTACGATGTCCGGAAGCAAGTGTAAAAGCAGTGGTGATGTAGCTGGTACTGCTAAGAAGCGCCAGCTGTTGTACTGCACTACTGTACTTTTCACGGTACTGTACTGTAAGATCAGAAATGTTTTCTTTATTTTTTGTGTCTGTTTTTTATGTATTATTTGTGTGAAAAGTACTATAAACCTATTACAGTACAGTACTATATAGCTGATTGTGTTAGTTGGGTACCTAGGCTAACCTTGTTGGACTTACGAACAAATCGGCCTTATGAACACACTCTCGGAACAGAACCCGTTCATACGTAGGAGACTTACTGTGTCGCTTTCTATTTCTCCCTTCAGATCTGTTAGTATTTGCTTAATATATTCATGTGTTCTGGTGTTGAGAACATATATATTTACAGTTGGGAACTCCCTGGCAGTCCAGTGGTTAGGACTTGGTGCTTTCACTGCAGTGGCCTGGGTTCAATGCCTTTTTAGGGAACTAAGATGCCACAAGGTGCATGGCACAGCCAAAAATAAATAAATAAATAAATAAATTAGGTCAGGTTGATTGATACGGTTGTTTAATCAATATTCTGGATTAACTTTTTTTTCCTGTATCAGTATTTTAAAGACATACCTTTATCATCCATCCTCCATAATCTCGGATGAGAAATCAGTTGTCATTTATATTGTTGTTTCCCTCCAGCTGCTGTTATAATTTTCTCCTTATCTTTGATTTGAAGCAGTTTGACTCTGACGGTGCCTTGTTGTAGTTCTCTTTATATTGCTTGTAGTTTATATATTTTCTTTATATTTATCTAAATATATATTTATATATTTTCTTGGTATTTATCTTGTTTATTTATCTCGTGATTTGCCGAGATCCTCATATCTGCAGGGTGATATTTTTATCAAAATGTTAGCCATTAGAACTACAGAATTTTTCTGCCCCAGTCTTCTCTACTCTCTCTCTCTCTGGCACTCTGATTTCACTTATGTTACACTATTTGATATTATTTTGTTTCTTAGTAGTTTTTCTCTGTGCTCTTCAGAGTGAATAATTTCTGTTCTTCCATCTTTGAATTCACTAACTCATTTCTGTAGTGTCTAATCTGCTCTAACTCTTCTCTAGTAAAATTTTCATTTCAGATATATACTTTTTACTTCCAAAATTTGCCTTTGGTTCTTTTCTTTTTTTAATCATTTCATTTTTCTGCTAAGGTTTCTCATCTCTTCATTCATTATGACCAGCTTCTCCCAGTCATTGGCCAGTTTATACTTATGGCTTGAAAGTACTTGCCTGAACTTCTGGTTTCTGATCCAGCTTTAAGAGGCTTGGACTTCATCACTCCCTTTCTAACAACAAGAAAAGAGCTGAACAAACCAAATATCAACACACCTTTTTAGGTCCATTAGAGAACCGAGGCCACGGGATAAACTCCTGACCCCCAAACTGGAGAGATGGCTAGCCAGTTACAGAGAATCACATCTTACCAAAGCAGAAACCAACCCATGAACAGAAGTCACCAGGAGCCAGTACCAGGAGAGCAAAACTTAAACTGTAATTAATGAATTTCTGGAGGCTCAGTGTGAACAAGCTTGAGTTAATAACTCCAGGAGGGCCCAGTCTTAGGGGACACCCACACTTCTATGAGTTTTAGCTCCAGGAACCCTCCCAGGTTCACATAGTTCAAATCAGAGAAATCCCCTCATGCAGGGAGAGGGGGAAATAGCCATTTGTAAATACATCCAGAGCATTCTGTCCTTCTTAACAAGACCTTCCTCCTCAGAAACTGTCTTTCTAGAGTCCAGCTGACCTGGGGGACCCAGCTCCAGCCCTCTCTAGCCTTTCACTTGGGGGAAGGAAAATACCCAACTTATACATTATTAGGGATTCGCAAATTAAAGCAACAGTGAGATACCATGCACACCTGTAAGAATGACTAAAATTGAAAACACTGACAGCATTAAATATTGGTGAAGATGTGGAGCAACAGGAACTCTCATTCATTGCTGTTGGGGATGCAAAATGATGCAACCACTTTGGAAGACAGTTTGACAGTTTCATATAAATCTAAACATACTCTTACATAATAATCCAGCTACCATGCTCTTTGGTATTTACCCAAATTAGTTAAAAACTTAGGTCTGCACAAAAACCTGCACTCAGATATTTACAGCAACTTTTTTTTATAATTGCCAAAACTTAGATGTCCTTCATCAGGTGAATGGTTAAACAAACTGTTGTATATTTACACGATGGAATATTTTTCAGTAATAAAAAGAAATAAGCTATCAAACCATGAAAAGACATAGAGAAACCTTAAAAGTATATCACTGCTAAATGAAAGAAGCCAACCTGAAGAATTACCTACTATATGATTCCAATTCTGTGACATTCTGGAAAAGGAAAAACTATAAATAAATAATCAGTGGTCGCCAGGGGCTCAGGGGGATTGGGAGAGAGTCTAGTGGGTGGAGCATAGGAGACTTTTAGGGCGGTAAAACTGTTCTCTATGATATCGTAATGGTGGATACATGTCACTGTACATTTGTCAAAGCCCATACAATTCACAACAACAAGGGTGAACCTTAATGTAAACGATGGACTTTAGTTAATAATAATGTATCAATATTGGTTCGTCAGTTATAACAAATGCATCACCATAATACAAGATGTAAATAATAGGAGAAACTTGGGGGCTTGAGGTATAATTGGAACTCCCTATACTTTCTGATCAATTTTTCTCTAAACCTAAAACTGCTCTGAAAAACCTAGTCTATTAATTATTTAAAAAGAGAAAGAAAAGTACTTGCCTGCTAATTCTAACACCTAGATTATCTTGGAGTCTACTTCTACTAACTGCTTTTTTTATCTCTTGGTTGTAAGTTACATCTTCCAGCTTCTTTGCATGTCTAGTTGATGTTCTTCAGTGCTTGAAACAGTTGCTCCTGTATCTTGTGCAGTTTTGTAAGTTGTTTTCAGTAGAGTCAATCCAATACTACTTGCTCTGTCATGGTCTAAGTAGAAGTTAATTAGTGCTTTTCAACCATGGCTGTACATTAGAATCACCTAGGGAACTTTAAAACTTACCAGTGCTGAATGGGGCCCAGGCATGGGTAATTTTTAAAAAATTCTCCAAGTGATTAACAGGGTTAGGCTTTTCCCTGAATACGAGCATTCTACTAGGGGGAGTGGGAAGTGAAATCTGGCCTCTCCTCCCTGGAGGCAGGTTGTATCTGCCTGTGGAAGGAGCAGCTTTTTGTTTGTGTTTTGAATATAGTTCCCTGGGCTATACAGTAGGACCTTGTTGTTTATCTGTTCTATATATACTAGTTTGCATCTGCAAATCCCAAACTCCCACTCCTTCCCTCCCCCAACCCCCTCCCGCTTGGCAACCGCAAGTCTGTTCTCTAGTCTGTGAGTCTGTTTGTGTTTCATAGATAAGTTCATTTGTGTCCTATTTTAGATTCCACCTATAATTGATATCATATGATATTTGTCTTTCTCTGTCTGACTTACTTCACTTAGTATGATCATCTCCAGGTCCATCCATGTTCCTGCAAATGGCATTATTTCATTCTTTTTTACAGCTGAGTAGTATTCCATTGTATATATGTACCACATCTTCTTCACGCATTCATCTGTCAGTGGACATTTAGGTTGCTTCCATGTCTTGGCTATTGTGAATAGTGCTGCAAGGAACATTGGGGTGCATGTATCCTTTTGAATTAGAGTTTTCTCCAGATATATGCACAGGAGTGGGATTGCTACATTATATGGTAGTTCTGTTTTTAGTTTTTTGAGGAATCTCCATTCTGTTCTGAAGGAGCACTTTTTTGAATTTGCCCTTTAAAGCTTCTATATGGATCAGCAGGACCCTGGATTCTAATGTGTAGCCACTAGCTTCCCCTAACAAGGGTGGAGGGTCAGGAATTCTTATTAACTTTTAGGGAGATTTTAAGATCATAGCGTTTTCAAGTGTATTGATGCTTTCTGTGCTCTAGAAGAGGGAAAGAGTTAGAAATAACTTGTATAGCCATCCTTTCCCACTTAAAGGTTTCTTTACAATGATGTGTTATCTATTCAAAACGTTACACAGTTTGCATTTTTAAGAACTCATCTCTAAAACTACTTCATCTGATATTCCTTCAGTACAACTGTATCAGTGAACCTTAATATATTAAGCTCTATCTTTTTTAACAAAGTAGAAGTACTTTCTGAGAACATATTGTTTATTTATAATATTTACTTTGATGCCGTTTATTTCCTATTTTACAAGGTTTAGGCAGACTCCCATTGTTAATGTAATTATTAACATAAAATGTATTATAGCTTTATGTGTATTTACAAAAAACATGCCCAGAATTTTCAAGAAATAAGTCTACCCCAAAGTGAATTTTGTTATCATCCAATATGTGCTTTCTAAAGGGCTGATTTTTTCCTTAAATTACTTTTGACCATTTTAAATGAAAACTTTCTAGTGTGCTTCATGGTTGCTTACCTTCTGAAGTAGAGTATATGGAACCTAATTTAGCCCTTTCAAAGTGACTTAGTTATCATTATGAATCTTGTGTAATGTACTCTGCTTTAATAGTACACTGGTGTCCTGTGCTCTCAAAAATGTCTGGGTAGCAGATCCTCCATTAGAGAGGCCCAAGTTATATTAATTTTTTAACTTATTTTGTCTGCTTTTTATGGGAATCTTCTAGGTTTTCTTTAAGAGGCGCCTTTGTGTTTCAGCATCAAGTTCTTATTTCCTTTGCCTAGTATACTTATGTATACTTAATGCCTATATATACTATGTATACTCTACTTCTCCTTCTCCCTTGGTTTCATTTGCTCTTTATAATGTACTGTGGATTGAGAAAACAAATAACTTAAACCAGTAGGGGTTGCATCTAACAGTAGGCATAAATCAGGTTTGTATAAAAAGAACTTAAAGAACACTTGTTCAGATAGCCTCATCCACCAGAGGGCAGACAGCAGAAGCAAGAAGCACTACAACCCTGCAGCCTGTGGAACAAAAACCACATTCACAGAAAGATAGACAAGATGAAAAGGCAGAGGGCAATGTACCAGATGAAGGAACAAGGTAAGACCCCAGAAAAACAACTAAATGAAGTGGAGATAGGCAACCTTCCAAATAAAGATTTCACAATAATGATAGTGAAGGTGATCCAGGACCTCGGAAAAAGAATGGAGGCAAAGATCGAGAAGATGCGAGAAATATTTAACAGAGACTTAGAAGAATTAAAGAATAAACACCTAGAAGAATTAGAGGACAAACAAACAGAGGTGAACAATACAATAACTGAAATGAAAAATACACTAGGAGAAATCAATAGCAGAATAACTGAGGCAGAAGAACAGATAAGTGACCCGGAAGACAGAATGGTGGAATTCACTGCCGTGGAACAGAATAAAGAGAAAAGAATGAAAAGAAAAGAAGACAGCCTAAGAGACCTCTGGGACAACATTAAATGCAACAACATTGGCATTATAGGGGTCTCAGAAGGAGAAGAGAGAGAGAAAGGACCCGAGAAAATATTTGAAGAGATTATAGTCGAAAATTTCCCTAATATGGGAAAGGAAATAGCCACCCAAGTCCAGGAAGCACAGAGAGTCCCAGGCATGATAAACCCAAGGAGAAAGACACCGAGACACATAGTAATAAAATAGACAAAAATTAAAGACAAAGAAAAATTATTGAAAGCATCAAGGGAAAAACGACAAATAACATACAAGGGAACTCCCATAAGGTTAACAGCTGATTTCTCAGCAGAAACTCTACAAGCCAGAAGGGAGTGGCGTGATATATTTAAAGTGATGAAAGGGAAGAACCTACCACCAAGATTACTCTACCCGGCAAGGATCTCATTCAGATGCGATGGAGAAATCAAAAGTTTTACAGAGGAAGCAAAAGCTAAGAGAATTCAGCACCACCAAACGAGCTCTACAACAAATGCTAAGGAACTTCTCTAAGTGGGAAACACAAGAGAAGAAAAGGACCTACAAAAACAAACCCATAACAATTAAGAAAGTGGTAATAGGAACATACATATCAATAATTACCTTAAATGTAAATGGATTAAATGCCCCAACCAAAAGACACAGGCTCGCTGAATGGATGCAAAAATAAGATGCATATATATGCTGTCTACAAGAGACCCACTTCAGACCTAGGGACACATACAGACTGAAAGTGAGGGAATGGAAAAAGATATTCCATGCAAATGGAAATCAAAAGAAAGCTGAAGTGGCAATACTCATATCAGATAAAATAGACTTTAAAATAATGAATGTTACAAGAGACAAGGAAAGACACTACCTAATGATCAAGAGATCAATCCAAGAAGAAGATGTAACAATTATAAATATATATGCACCCATATATACATGGTGCTCCCATATATATATGGTGCTTATGTATTGAGGTGCTCCTAAACATAGGAGCACCTCAGTACATAAGGCAACTGCTAACAGCCCTGAAAGAGGAAATCAGCAGTAACACAATAATAGTAGGGGACTTTAACATCTCACTTACACCAATGGACAGATCATCCATAATGAAAATAAATAAGGAAGGACAAGCTTTAAATGACACAATAGACCAGATAGATTTAATTGATATTTATAGGGCATTCCATCCAAAAACAGCAGATTACACTTTCTTCTCAAGTGCGCACGGAACATTCTCCAGAGTAGATCACATCTTGGGTCACAAATCAAGCCTCAGTAAATTTAAGAAAATTGAAATCATATCAAGCATCTTTTCCGACCACAACGCTATAAGATTAGAAATCAATTACAGGGAAAAAAACGTAAGATACACAAACACATGGAGGCTAAACGATACGTTACTAAATAACCAAGAGATCACTGAAGAAATCGAAGAGGAAATCAAAAAATAGCTAGAGACAAATGACAATGAAAACACAATGATCCGAAATCTATGGGATGCAGCAAAAGCAGTTCTAACAGGGAAGTTTACAGCAATACAATCCTACCACAAGACACAAGAAAAATCTCAAATAAACAATCTAACCTTACACCTTAAGAAACTAGAGAAAGAAAAACAAACAAAACCCAAAGTTAGCAGAAGGAAAGAAATCATAAAGACCAGAGTAGAAATAAATGAAATAGAAACAAAGAAAACAATAGCAAAGATCGATAAAACGAAAAGCTTGTTCTTTGAGAAGATAAACAAAATTGACAAACCATTAGCCACACTCATCAAGGAAAAGAGGGAGAGGACTCAAATCAATAAAATTAGAAATCGAAAAGGAGAAGTTACAATAGACACCGCAGAAGTACAAAGCATCCTAAGAGACTACTACAGGCAACTCTATGCCAATTAAATGGACAACCTGGAAGAAATGGACAAATTCTTAGAAAGGTATAACCTTCCAAGACTGAACCAGGAAGAAATAGAAAATATGCACAGACCAATCACAAGTAATGAAATTGAAACTATGATTTAAAATCTTCCAACAAACAAAAGTCCAGGACCAGATGGCTTCACAGGTGAATTCTTTCAAACATTTAGAGAAGAGCTAACACCCATCCTTCTCAAACTCTTCCAAAATATAGCAGAGGGAGGAACACTCCCAAACTCATTCTACAAGGCCACCATCACCCTGATACCAAAAACGGACAAAGATAACTACAAAAAATGAAAATTACAGACCAATGTCACTGATGAATATAGATGCAAAAATCCTCAACAAAATACTAGCAAACAGAATCCAACAACACATTAAAAGGATCATACACCATGATCAAGTGGGATTTATCCCAGGGATGCAAGGATTCTTCAATATACGCAAATCAATCAGTGTGATACACCATATTAACAAAGTGAGGAATAAAAACCGTATGATCATCTCAGTAGTTGCAGAAAAAGCTTTTCACAAAATTCAACACCCATTTATGATAAATAGTCTCCAGAAAGTGGGTATAGAAGGAACCTACCTCAACATAATAAAGGCCATATATGACAAACCCACAGCAAACATCATTCTCAGTGGTGAAAAACTGAAAGCATTTCCTCTAAGATCAGGAACAAGACAGGGATGTCCACTCTCGCCACTGTTATTCAGCATAGTTTTGGAAGTCCTAGCCACGGTAACCAGAGAAGAAAAAGAAATAAAAGGAATACAAATTGGAAAAGAGGAAGTAAAACTGTCACTGTTTGCAGATGACATGATACTATACATAGAGAATCCTAAAGATGCCACCAGAAAACTACTAGAGCTGATCATTGAATTTGATAAAGTTGCAGGATACAAAATTAATGCACAGAAATCTCTTGCATTCCTGCACACTGATGATGAAACATCTGAAAGAGAAATTAAGGAAACACTCCCATTTACCATTGCAACAGAAAGAATAAAATACCTAGGGAGGCAAAAGACCTGTATGCAGAAAACTATAAGATACTGATGAAAGAAATTAAAGATGATACAAACAGATGGAGAGGCATACTATGTTCTTGGTTTGGAAGAATCAATATTTTGAAAATGACTCTACTACCCAAAGCATTCTACAGGTTCAGTGCAATCCCTATCAGATTACCAATGGCAGTTTTTACAGAACTAGAACAAAAAAATCTTAAAATTTGTCTGGAGACACAAAAGACCCCCAATAGCCAAAGCAGTCTTGAGGGAAAAAAACGGAGCTGTAGGAATCAGACTCCCTGACTTCAGACTATACTACAAAGCTACAGTAATGAAGACAATATGGTACTAGCACAAAAACAGAAATATAGATCAATGGAACAGGATAGGAAGCTCAGGGATAGACCCACGCACCTATGATCAACTAATCTATGACAAAGGAGGCAAGGATATACAATGGAGAAAAGACAGTCTCTTCAGTAAGTGGTGCTGGGAACACTGGACAGCTACATGTAAAAGCTACACTCCCTAACACCATACACAAAATTAAAATCAAAATGGATTAAAGACCTAAATGTAAGACCGGACACTATAAAACTCTCAGAGGAAAACATAGGAAAAACACTCTTTGACATGAATCACAGCAAGATCTTTTTTGATCCACCTCCTAGAGTAATGGAAATAAAAACAAAAATAAACAAATGGGACCTAATGAAACTTAAAATCTTTTGCAAAGCAAAGGAAACTACAAACAAGATGAAAAGACAACCCTCAGAACGGGAGAAAATATTTGCAAACAAATCAACAAAGGATTAATCTCCAGAATATATAAACAGCTCATGCAGCTCAATATTAAAAAAACCAAACAACCCAATCCAAAAATGGGCAGAAGACCCAAATAGACATTTCTCCAAAGACATACAGATGGCCAAGAAGCACATGAAAAGCTGCTCAACATCACTAATTATTAGAGAAATGCAAATCAAAACTACAATGAGCTATTACCTCACACTGGTCAGAATGGCTGCCATCAAAAAGTCTACAAGTAATATATGCTGGAGAGGGTGTGGAGAAAAGGGAACCCTCCTACACTGTTGGTGGGAATGTAAACTGATACATCCACTAAGGAAAACAGTATGGAGGTTCCTTAAAATAGAATTACCATATGACCCAGCAATCCCACTACTGAGCATATACCCAGAGAAAACCATAATTCAAAAGGACACATGCACCTCAATGTTCATTGTAGCACTATTTAAAACAGCCAGGTCATGGAAGCAACCTAAGTGTCCATCGACAGATGAATGGATAAAGAAGATGTGGTATATATATACAATGGAATATTACCCAGCCATTAAAGGGAATGAAATAGTGCCATTTGCAGAGCCGTGGATGGACCTGGAGACTGCCATGCAGAGTGAACTAAGTCAGAAATAGAAAAACAAATATCGTACATTAACACATATATGTGGAACCTAGAAAAATGGTACAGATGAAGCAGTTCGCAGGGCAGAAATAGTGACACAGATGTAGAGAACAAATGTACGTACACCAAGCAGGGACAGTGGTGGGGCGGGGGTGTGGGATGAACTGGGAGATTGGGATTGACATGTATACACTAATAGGTATAAAACGGATAACTAATAAGAACCTGCTGTATAAAAAAATAAATTCAAAACAAGAAACATTTGTTCAGTGAACATATGTGAGGTGCCTTCTTTCTTCAAGGCAACATAGATAATATATCACATATTTGGACTCTGCACTACAGATTAGAATCTAACCTGGATGAGCATGTATAAAATTATTATAGCAAATATTATAATAGTGATTAATATATTAAATTATAATATAGTTATATTAATAACTACTTATTAAAATTATTATAGTAAGCATTGCTTAGCAATTTAAACAGCCTATTAGGGTGAACATAGATAAAGGAACATTTAACTCTTTAAAGCACTATAAACACCCATTTTGAACCCTTAAAGCCTTTTTTTTAATGTCCTAGTTAAATTTTGAATAGTTGATATTGCCAAATAGGTGGATTCTTTAAAATTAGGGTACATACTCAAAACGTGTCTTACAGATATATATATATACCAAAGTATTAATAACCTGTTACTCATATCCTGAGTTTGTAAATTTGACATATTTTTCTGTGCCTGCCTTTTGCCCAGAATTCAGCTGTGCTGCCATCAGGTGGCAGTGATGCCTTAGAGATGGCCTCACAGTGCTGCGCCAGCCTTCTTCCTCACGGGTTGCCACTGCCCAGAAATCAGGGCAGGAGAAAGTTCAGACAGAGAGCCTCGTCTGGGAGCAGACCGGAAAGGAAAGACTTTATGATAACAGGGAGTCTTAATGCAGAAGGGAAGGGATCAGTGGTTGGAGCACAAGTCTTGACACTTTTCTCAAGTCTTTATTTGAATCCCATGTGTATCACAGCCCAGCTATGTTGTCTTGCCTCACTTGTTAAATGAAGATATATCCACTTCGTAAGGTTTTTATATGGTTCAAATCAAAGAATGAAACTAAAGTGCTTAGCACAGAGCCTGGTAGGGAGGATGCTGTCCAGAAATGATGGTTCTTATTGTAGGGATCAGGGAAGATGGGGAGGCAGGCCCAGCTGCAGCTGCAGGAATCCAGATGACTTCAGGCTGCATTTCTTTACACTTTACAGCCCTCAGGGAAAAAACCTCTAACAGACAGACAGACAGGCAGGCAGGCAGGCAGATAAGTTTTCCTCATGTCTCCCTTAGTGTTGGAGAGGAAGAAGGGGCCGTCAGCAGCATTTGAAGGTGAAGACAGTTGCGTCCTTCCCACAGATGTTTCGTTGCCCCCTGTCAACTTGTCCCTCTGAAGACCTAGTCTCACCAACTCAGGGAGACAAGCTTAGGAACTTAGAAACTCAACTGGCTATAACTTGATGACGAATAAAATGTTTCTCCAATTCACTGTACATTTTTTTTGTTTTCTGGCTGCATTGGATCTTCATTGCTGCACGCAGGCTTTTCTCTAGTTGCGGTGAGCGGGGGCTACTCTTTGTTGCGGTGCGTGGGCTTTTCCTTGTGGTGGCTTCTCTTGTTGGGGAGCATGGGCTCTAGGCGCATGGGCTTCAGTAGTTGTGGCACGTGGGCTCAGTAGCTGTGGCTCGCGGGCTCTAGAGTGCAGGCTCAGTAGTTATGATGCACGGGCTTAGTTGCTCCGCAGCAGGTGGGATCTTCCCAGACCAGGGCTGGAACCCGTGTCCGCTGCATTGGCAGGCAGATTCTTAACCACTGCACCACCAGGGAAGCCCTGAGAAGTGTACAAATTTGTTTAATATAACTTTTGTGTGACAAGGTAGCCTTCATAAGGAAATGAAGACCCAAAGAAACAGACCTGAGTATTTTATGATAGGCTTGATGAAGAGTTGACAGTTCATGAAGGAATATGATAGGTTAAGGAGTATGAAGTAATTGTAGTAAACCGAGGGAATTTATTAGCAAGGCCTGTTTGTAGGCTTCTTCTTGCCATTCCTTTGTTTTGGGAGATAAGAATGGACGTTCCATTCCTCTGGGTATAGTGAGGGCACCTCTCACATGAGGGTTTTATGACCTGTTTTAGGGGAGAAGGGTTGGTGAGGAGGTCAGGGTGACTTTCCTGCTCTTCCTTTTCTTAAATTTCTTCACCTTAAGATATTCAGTATGCCAAGGTGCCATAATTTGGGGTAGCATGTCCAGAACCCCATCACCACCAGCCTCTCCTCTCTTTTTTAAAATACAAGGGGGAGCGTACAATACATAATTTTCTGCATTTGGCTTTTAAAATATTTGACTCTTTTTCTGAATATGTTTTTTTTGGCTGCGTTGAGTCTTTGCTGCTGCCCGCAGGCTTTCTCTAGTGGTGGTGAGCGGGAGCTACTCTTCGTTGCAGTGAGTGGGCATCTCATTGCAGTGGCTTCTCTTACTGTGGAGCACGGGCTGTAGGCGTGCAGGTTTCAGTAGTTGCAGCACGCTGGCTCAGTAGTTGGGGCACATGGGCCCTAGAGCATGCAGGCTTCAGCAGTTGTGGCGCGTGGGCTCAGTAGTTGCAGCGCGAGGGCTCTAGGCCGTGTGGGCTTCAGTAGTTGTGGTGCGGGCTTGAGTAGTTGTGGCTCGCAGGCTCAGTAGTTGTGGCACATAGGCTTAGTTGCTCCGTGACATGTGGGATCTTCCCAGACCAGGGCTCGAACCCATGTCCCCTGCATTGGCAGGTGGATTCTTAACCACTGCGCCACCAGGGAAGCCCCTCATTGTACATTTAAAACCAAAGACCCCTAAGTTGTACTTCCCTTTAGAAAAAAATCTTAGGTGTAATATAATTCCAAGATATAATATCATTTCTCTCTCCTCCATGTACCCTTCAAACAAAATATCTTTTCCATCCCCTTACTGTTGCTCCAGTGCTGACAAAGCCTTTTCCTGCATAGTTAGAAATGAAAGGGTCAGAATACAAATATGATGGAAGAAATATTCAACTACATTTGACCAGTATTTACCAAGTACTTGCTTCTGTAACATACCAAGACATATTTTGGGGGGATAGCAAAGATCATCCAAAACACAGTTCCTACTCTAATGTGTTCCTGCACATCAGGAGGGGAGACAGTTCACGTATACAATTATTTTAAGAAAAAATATGGTGAATGCTACAGTGGTAATTGTAATAGCTTATATTTATAGATACTTTCCAGATTAAAAACTGCTATCAAATACATTATCTTGTTTATTCTTTGCAATAACCCCCTATGAAGAATAAGTATTAAGTGTAATTGAAAAGGAGTCATCGAGGCTCCAAGGTGAAATGCCGAAGGTCACAGAGCCAGCGAGTCCACCATCAGCTCAGCTGGTGTGTACTGGGATGCCTGGCACACAGCACCAGGGAGTGCTAGCTGATCCCACCATTCTTCTGTGCACTGGGTGCTGTTCTTGGTGTGGGGATGTAGTGGTAAATAAGACAGACAGAATCCCCGTCTTCAAGGAGGATGAATGGTGGATCCATAATGTAAAACGAAATTTCTTACCTACATTCTATTCTTCCTTTTAACTCTTGCGGTAAGTACCAAAATACAGTGCTTTGGCCACCCTGAGGAGGGAGAGTAATTCTCACAGGGATGGTTATGGAGGGCCTTGCAAAGGGGGTTTCTTTCCCTGCCACCCAGTTCCTGATTGACTTTTTAAATGTGCCATGTTATTCATACTCCCTTTTGGAATTTTCCAGGTGCGCAGATTTTCTGAGGCATTCTTTTGTTTTGAACATCCAAGAGAAGCTGCCATTGCATACCAGGAACTTCAGTGAGTAGCATAAATCCAAAATTTAAATGATTCTATTTCCTTTTACATAAGATATCATCTCAGAATTTATCAGTGACAGAATATACAGTATTTACAATGAAAGAAATCAGGAGAATTTGAAGTTTAGAAAGCTCCTGTTTAGTCCAATCGCATTTAATCTTATGCATTACTTCACTAAAGACCCCGCCCTTACACAAAGAAGTGTACTGTACCGTTACCCCTCCCCACACAGATCTACCCCACTCTTGGGAGTCCCACGCAGCCCTGGCTCCAGCCTTTCATTTGGCCGTCTTGTTGTATTTTTATCTTCACAGGTCAGAATCTCTTACATTTATCATTATGTATTACATATTTTCACAGGTAGTCTGAATGGCACTTCCTGCTGTTGTGCAAAAGATTTACAATTCAAATATCCTGAGTAGATGCCTTCCACTTTCCCTACTGAGTACATTTAGATCTGGTTTTCTTTGGCTTTAAAGAATATTTTGAGGACATTATGTTGAGTGAAAGAAGTCAGACATAAAAGAGTAAAGAATATATGACTCTGTTTATATGAAGTTCTGGAACACATAAGACTAAGGTGGAGCAAGTCAGAAGAGTGGGTGTCTTGGTGTCGACTTGGGCTGGGAGTTTGCCTGCAAAGACGTGAGAGTACTCTCTGGACAGGTGGAAAATGTTCTGTATCGCGTGTCCGTTTGTCAGAATCGTGCAGCCAAGATTTGTTTGTTTCAGTGCACGTGAAGTATATGCCCCAACAGACAACTCTCAATAATCATAGGGTGTGTAGGTAGGCAGTGAGTGGAGGTACAGACAAAGCAAGGAGGGAAAACGTTTGTTGATGGGGCTTATGGTGCTGTTCTGTGTACTTTGATTTGTTTCAAATTTTCCGTAAGAAAGTTTTTTTAAAAAAACTATTTTGCATTAGAAAGTTATATACCTTTTTAAAAATAGCTGTTAATCGTATTCATCAGTCCATGTTAACTTTTTTTTTCAACATTATCATCAAATCGTTAGCAGGCATTTGAGCTTTTGGTCTTTCTCCTCTATGCTATTCTCAGCTAATTAGGATGTTCAGACATTAAGCACAGATGACTCACTTTGAAATGACATTTAAAAGTATAGAAGAGTATAATAGAAATTAAATAATTTATCAGTAAACAATAATTTTATTAGTAATTTTTGTCAACAAACCATAATTTTCATCGTACCAGTTTTTATCTCTGACCAAGGAGCTCTTTCGTAAGGAGGTTGTCTTGAGGAGGGGTGGTCCTGGAGAGACGATGAGGTGAAATTGGTGTGATTGTCTAGATTGCAGTCTGACGTAAGACATGTTTTTCAGTGCTCAGAGTCACCTCCAGATGTGCACCGCTCTCAAAAACACTTCCTTCTGCAGCTGTCTCCCACCCCTGCCTATTGAGTGTAGTGAATTAGATGGAGATCTCAATTCATTACCTGTGATCTTTGAAGACAGGTATTTAGATGCAGTTACTGAAGGTAAGTGTAATCTAACTAAAATATGTAAGCTGTGTGTGTCATTTTCAGTATATTCTAATATACATAAAGCCATTCCTTAATGTGGGGCTGTTTTCCCCCCTCCAGTTTTATTTATTTTTGAGGATATTAGAAAGTTATAGTCAGAGAAAGTAGTCTTGATCATATGAGTTCTTATACCTCGTTTTAAACCTGAATTTCTTTTTCTTTGGATAAAAGACTTAGATGCACCCTGGATGGGAATTCAGAGTCTTCAGAGATCAGAGTCCAGTAGAATGGATAAATGTGAGACTGAAGAAAGCTCTCTAGCTGGACTTTCCAGCCCAGAGTTGAAAGTCAGACCTGCTGGGGCCTCCAGTTTTTGGTCTACAGAAGGTGAAAAGCAGCTAACAAAGTCTCTAAAAGGAAAGAATGAAGAATCAAATAAATCCAAGGTTAAGGTTACTAAGCTCATGAAAACAATGAAACCTGAAAACACAAAAAAATTAATAAAACAGAACTCTAAGGATTCTGTGGTTTTGGTAGGCTACAAATGTTTGAAAAGTACAGCATCAAATGATCTCTTTAAAAGCTTTGAAGGCAATCCTTCACATAGTCAGAAGGAAGGTCTGGACACCACAATATGTGGATATAATTTTGACCTAAAGACCTACATCAGACAGACAAGTCAAAAGGAAGCTAGCTATTTGCCAGCTAATACAGAGAGAACTGAACAAAAGTCTCCAGATATTGAAAATATGCAACCAGACCTGTTTGATCCTTTGAACTCTGGCAGCCTAAATCTTTGTGCAAATTTGTCCATTTCAGGTAAACTTGATATCTCCCAGGACGATAGTGAAATTGCACAAGTGGAACACAGTGTGGCATCCAGAAGTTCACCAGATGATTGCCATGATCATCAAACTGCCCCCACTTCGGGAGTTAGGACAATTGAAGTAAAGCCCTCTAATAAAGACCCTTTCAGTGGAGAGAAAATAACTGTTAAAATAGGACCTTGGACAGAGCTTCGACAAGATGAAGTATTTGTGGATAGTTTACAACTACCCAACTTTGAGTCCTTAGAATCTAACGGTAAATCTAAATCTATAGAACTAACACTTGAAAAGGAAGCTTTGCAGGAAGCAAAGTGTCGTTCTGTTGGAGAATCATTAGCTAAGCCAAGAAGTAATCAACCTGCTTCTTCTACAAGAGAATATCATGTTGTAGTGAGTGGAGACACAATTAAGTTACCAGATATTAGTGCCACGTGTGCCTCGTCTCGGTTCTCAGATTCAGGTGTGGAAAGTGAACCAAGCTCTGTTGCAACACATCCAAACCCTGACCTAGTCTTTGAAACTGTACAAGGCCAAGGTCTTTCCAATAACGAAAGGTTATTTCCTCAGCTTTTGATGAAGCCGGATCATAATGTAAAGTTTTCAGTAGGCAGCCACTGTACTGAGAGCACAAGTGCTTTCAGTGAGATCCAGTCATCCTTAACGTCCATAAACTCTCTGCCTTCTGATGATGAGCTGTCACCTGATGAAAATCCTAAGAAATCTGTTGTACCTGAATGCCACCTAAGCGATAGCAGAACCGTGTTGAATCTAGGAACAATTGATGTGCCAAAATGTGACGATAGGAAAAAGTCAAATATTATCTTGCAACAGCAGAGTGTCGTGTTTTCAGGGCATTTGGACAATGAAATGATAGCAATACATTCCTTAAATTCAAGCACTAAAGACCCTTTACAATTTGTTTTTTCAGACGAAGGTACTTCCAGTGATGTGAAAAGTAGTTGCAGCTCCAAACCTAACTTGGACACTTCGTGTAAAGACTCCCAGAGCCCTGATAAATCTAGTGACCCTGCAGGGACCGCAGTTCCGTTAAGTTCAGGACTGGTTTGTTCAGGCACCCCTTGTGTCGTTTCAGGTTCCATTTCTACCAGGACAGACGTCAGTGAAGATAGGACTGTGAAAAGAAAAAATAGCGATGCATTAAATCTCAAACAAATGTATTCAGAAGCCCCTACGGTTAAAGATGAAACGCACCTGGGTACAGGTGACCCTTTTTCAGCCAGTCCTGATATGGTAAAGCAAGGGCTTGTGGAAAATTATTTTGGCTGTCAGAGCAGCACAGATACTTCTGACACGTGTACTATTAGCTACAGCAATTCAGTTAGCCCTCAGAAGGAAGCTTCTGACAAAGAAATTAGTCACCTTCAGCAGGACCAGGATAAAGAGGAGGAGGAAGAAGAGCAGGACCAGCAAATGGTTCAAAACGGGTATCATGGGGAGACAGATGACCCCGCCCCGGGTGGGGCGGCACGTGCTCACTGGGCAGACCGAGGCGCCCCAGGAGGAGAAGGGTCTATCAAATCTGGAAGGATTAGCACTGACCATCTGAGGGATGGTATAACCGTGCCTACTGTCTGTACCTCCGGCTGTCTGTCCTTCCCATCTGCACCACGAGAGTCTCCTTGCAGTGTTAAGTATTCTTCTAAGAGTAAATGTGATGCCATTACAAAGCAGCCAAGCAGCGCTTCTTACAACTTCACCTCATCACTGTCCTGGTATGAAAATTCACCAAAACCTCAAATACAAGCGTAAGTAATGGAGCACAATAGCACGTGCTACTAAAGAGAGAGAGAGAGAGAGAACATATATGTATATTTCTCCAGTAACATACATATTTCACGTTCTCTGGTTTCTGTAATACAGAAAGTGCTTCTTCGATTAGCTGTCTGAAATGGAGCAGTGAACTCACTATGCTCTTTGACAGACAGACCTGCAGTTCCCAGTATGATTGTCCTGTTCTGTAGGCTCGACTTGGCCTGATACAGATTTTCCATTGGTAACTTTATGGTAGAAGTATGGAATAATTGAGACTAAAACCCTTTTTTTCCCATCAATACCTCATCTCTCCCCTGGTTAACTCCCAGACAAAAGTTAGGTTTTATATCTAGCAAATAAGGACAATGTTAGATAATTGCTAGAAACTTCCTAAAGCCTACCAGACTTAGATTGCCCCAGCTAAGTCAGTGTTTCCAGAATTGGGATTTCATGGACCCGTAAAAAAAATCCAGAAAATTTTGAGCATGACATAGGTTTACTAGCATGGCACTGGTTTTCTACTACCTTATTCCAGATGGAATTATAATCCCTGGAATAAAATGTCTGGGCATATCTACTGTAGGTTTTTTAAGTTCCCAGATCATTCTGATGTATACACATAAGTAAGACCTATGGTGCCCACACCTAGTGAACCCAGCAAGGTGAGAACAGCCCATTGAAGACTTGTAATGTGCTGGGAAGCTGAAGGTTGCATCACCTCCTGGGTACCTCAGACTCTTCTGAGTCATTAGTGCAAGCAGTGGTCTGTATTCTTCACCCAGTGTGTCCCGCTCAGTTTAGTGTTCATCAGCTTCTTGGAGTTTTACTTTTATCAGTCCAAATGATCTAATGTTACGATAGTTAATAATCTTTGATGTTCTCAGTCCCCAAGTTGATTAGAAATGTCACTTATTCTATCAGTAAATGAGTGTATGCCACCAATTTTATTTAATCACATCCCCCTCTTAGTTCTGTTCGTTCTTATTGGTATTTTTAGAGAAAAATACAAATAACCTCATCTACTAAATACTATACCTGCCATTCTCACTGCTACACTGTGTAGAATATCTCCTTCTTTGCCTTTTATATAAGATTAAAAAGGAGCAAAGAGGGTAAGATTTGATCACAGGGTCAGCATCAGACTGTCCTCTGTGCAGTAGTTCTCCCACCTTTTCTATGTATACAGTATAAAATTCAGTAGAAAGCATAACTCCATTCCCAGTGTTTTCTTAGTGGATTTCAAGTTTAAAAGAATATTTTTAAGTGATGTCAGGCTTTAAATACTCATTGTATTTGATCAGAATATGTACTAAAAAATAGTAAAAAAAAAAAAAAGTACTCTCTGATTTCTAAATCATTTAGGTGAGCCCACATATTTTCATTATTTTAAAATCAAATATTTCTGGGTTTCCTCTTCTGCAGTTCTCTAAATGCAGCAGATTACCTTTTGGGTTCTAAAAACTGAATATAATACTTAGTAACGAATGTCTTTTACACTGTTTTGCTTCAGCTTCCTTCAGGCGAAAGAAGAATTGAAGCACCTTAAGCTCCCCGGGTTCATGTACAGCGATGTCCCTCTTCTGGCGTCCTCAGTGCCCTATTTCTGTGTGGAAGAGGAGGAAGAGGGTTGTTCCGAAGGCGGAGTCCATCTCATTGTGTGTGTGCACGGCCTGGACGGTACGTAACGTCTGCACGTGTGACCCGTAGCATCTCAATCTTTTCTTTTCCTGGTAGATCTCATTTAGTTTTATTTTAATCTTTGACCTGAAAAAAGATTTCTGAATTGCTGATATTAATTAAATCTTAAATACTCTCTGAAACAGAGATGTACTTAATTTTGCTGAGTATAATATTAGATTTCTTTGTAAAGTAAATTTTCCATGGAATTGACATCCACACGCCAACATTTTATTTATTTTAACTTCGGATTTTTCTGTCTTCTCTCTTTTTATTATTTTTGTCAGCTGTCACCTCGTGGCAATCATTTTGTCTCCCTTTGATCATCTTTCTGCTTCCCTTTTAGCTTGCTGCTTTAAACCTTATGGACAAGAAAAATCAATACCTAAGAATTAAAGATTCACTGATTAATCAGGGTATAACTTAACTTCTTAATACCTTGTTTCACTGCTGTGGTTTTGTGACAGCTGTTTTGGTTACTCAACAGCCTATTTTTCTTGGTTAGGAGCTATGTTAGAAGACACCAAATATCTCTGGACTAGCAGACTATTACTGTGTTATAAGGTGATTTCTGTAGCAACAAATTGACAAAAGATTTTATGGATTATAAAAATGCTAAACACAGGTCTGAGCTAGTAAATTCTTATGAAATTGGAGATTTTTCTTTAAGAAAAACAAAACCGTGAGTCAAGGAATAAAAGATCTCTAATACTAACCTCTTTCCCCCCACTAATAAAATTTTCAAAGAATTATCCTCCAAGAAAGGCTTCTTGGCCCAGTAGAATCTCTGGTAAATTCCTCTTTGAAATCTTCAAGAAACACACTATCCCATGTTATGGGGAGGAAGACAGACACACTGCTGGGGGGGCGGGGGGCGGTGGCGAGCGCATCAATGCGACCAGACCTCTGAAGAGACAGGCTGTTGGAGGCCATTGCCAGCTGATGGAAATCTGCTGTGAAATAGACACTGAGGATTCTGGTTCCCAGGGCCTTGTCTCTTCACAGCCGGCATAGGCCTACGCTTGTCCCCAAGAAGTGTAACAGAGTATGAGGGTGCGCATTGTACCTTTTGCTTTATCTCTTCCCTTAGGTATAACTTTGATTTTCTTCATCTTCTAGGTAACAGTGCAGATCTCCGGTTAGTAAAAACTTACATTGAACTTGGACTGCCTGGGGAAAGAATTGATTTTCTTATGTCTGAGAGAAATCAGGTACAGATAGCTGTGTTTTCAGTGGAAGCACACATTTTTCTACCAGTTTCTACCTAAATATTTGCTGACTACAAAATGCCTGTGGTAGTAGATATAATTTTTCTGACTTCTGTGAAGTTTAACAATTAATGCGTAGCCTAAGGAAGTAGAAGTGATTTACGAGCTTTTTACATGTGTAAAATTCCTAGAATTTCACATTCTGTGCAAATATTTTAATTAAACCATTATAAATAACCTTATGTTCAGTGTTGATAGTGGACTAAACGATTACCTAAATGAAGTGTTAAGAACAGTGAGCCTTTTTTTTCCCCTAGAAATTCACTACTTGTTCATTTTAATATAATGAATATCACATTCACTAACTTCTTTAAAAACCACTGGTCTTTAACCATATTTTCAATACCTAAATTAAAAATAATGTTTATATTCAGTGTTTTATGTAATTACACATATTCAGTATATAACGTATCTATTTCACTTTTGTTTAGAATGATACTTTCGCTGATTTTGATAGCATGACTGATCGCCTTCTGGACGAGATAATACAATATATTCAGATATATAGTCTAACAGTCTCAAAAATAAGGTAACTTCTATAATATTACATAAATTGTTTTTATATCTTTATGAATTATAAAAAAAATCACACAGAATTTCTGGTAATTTTGTTGTCCTATTCTGAAATATAGGATACTGCAACTCTAATTTAAAGAGAATAAAAATAAAAAGATTTTAGGGAAAGACCACATATTATATAATCCTGTTTATATGAATTGTCCAGAATTGGCAAAATTATAGAGATAGAGGTAGATCAGTGACTGCTTAGGGCTGGGGGAGAGGGGAGATAGTGGGGGGCGGGGGGGTGGCGATAGCTAAAGAATGTAGGGTTGGACTTCCATGGTGGTGCAGTGGTTAAGCATCCGCCTGCCGATGCAGCGGACACGGGTTCGAGCCCTGGTCCGGGAAGATCCCACATGCCACGGAGCAACTAAGCCTGTGCACAACTACTAAGCCTGCGCTCTAGAGCCCACGAACCGCAACTATCGAGTCCGCGTGCCACAACTACTGAAGCCTGCGTGCCTAGAGCCCATGCTCCGCAACAAGAGAAGCCACCGCAATGAGAAGCCCGCGCACCGCAACAAGGAGTAGCCCCCCCCCCACTCGCCACAACTAGAGAAAGCCTGCGCGCAGCAACGAAGACCCAACACGGCCAAAAATAAATAAATAAATAAAATTATTTTTTTTTAAAAAAAAATGTAGGGTTTCTTTTTAAGGTGGTGAAATATTCTAAAATTTCTTGTAGTGATGGCTGCACTACTCTGTAAATACACTAGAAAGCGTTGAGTTGTACTCCTTAAACGGCTGAATTGTATGGTATGTGAGTGATATCTCAGTAAAGCTGTTACCAAAACAGAAGGTTATGGGGAAATGGATATATATTTAAAAAATGAAACTGTAAAAATACTTTCAACATGTCATGACTATACTTTGAGAGTCAGCTCTCCACAAGCAGGAGATGATGATCAAATCAACATGTCTTATTATTTAATCACAGATGTTGTGAATAGACATGGGGGAGAGAAAAGCATTTGTTTCTTCTAGTCCGGTAAGAATTAAAGAAAAAGTCAAAACTAATCTTCCTGCCTCAAAAAGAGAAGAGTAAACTGATGAGTTTCATATCCCAGCTGGGTTAGAGGAGGAAGCTGGCTCTTTATACTCTAGGCTTTTGTAGAGTTTGCTTCCTCTTGGAGGTACAGAGTAGGGACAGAGAACAGAGAGAGCAGGTTTTTATTTGAAGTCACTGTTTAAAAACAGATTTCTGTTAAAATATGGTGGGAGATGCAAGTATGTGGAGGGTGGAGAGAGATTGTTTTCTTGTTCTAGTCATTCTCATTTATGGATTTTTCATCTGTTTACTAAATTTTCTATAGTCATCTTGTATTCCTTTTATTAATTTGTTATTTTATGATGAGAAAATAAGTCTATTTTTTCAGTTCTTTTATTCATCCACAAAAGTATGCCCTCTTCTAGATTAGATGGTCAGTTATAATCAACCATTATCCAAAAGCTTGATTTGGTTGAATGAGGACTGTTTGTTATCAAACTTTACTTCACAGCTTCAGGAAGTTTGCAGCTTCTCACTAGTTATGTCTGTAAACTAGCTATATCTGTAAACCACTTTTAAGACAGCTTTCAGCCTTTCTTCTTTCACTGTTAATTGTCCCGAGGGATTCATATACTGTCTGTCGTAAAATAATGGTAGGCAAAAAGGCTCTTTGGATTTAAACTATTCCTTAATAAAGGTGAAAAGCTTTATAAGTATTAGTTATTCTTTTGGTATAATTTTAGACTTACTGTCAGAAAATGCACATTTTTTTTCCTGTGGCTTGAAAGTACTTAGAGAACTCCCCACCTTGGAGTGTGGACCAGAGAATAAGAGAACTGGGGATATAATGTCTCCTAAATCATGCTTATACGTATAACTTCATTATTTTGTTTTAAATCGTGACTTGACAGGTAAATAATTGGTGTGTGTACCTAAAGATGCAAATTTATCATCTAGTCAATGTATTAGCGCTTTTAAAATGTATTTCTTTCTAAGTATTTACGAACTAGGAGTAAAAATTTTCTGGTAAGTAGTATCCTATTTCTATAGAGTAAGTATATAAAGTCTATAATAATAGGAGTTTTCTGATAAGTAGTATCCTATTTCTATAGTAAGTATGCAAACTCTATAATAATAGGAATTTTCTGCTACATTCTCAAATTTTTTGCTTCAAAATGTAAGTTATGTCATTTCAGAGTATCAAACCATAGTTTTAAAACATATTAGAACATTGTAAATGCTTAGTATTTTCACATCTGTGTACAGTGATAGCAGCTTTTATTTTTTTTTAAACTAATACTATGGGAGAAATGTCATTTTGTTTCTCTTATAGCTTTATTGGACATTCGTTGGGCAATTTAATAATCCGTTCAGTGCTTACAAGGCCACGGTTTAAATATTACCTTGACAAACTTCATACCTTTCTATCACTCTCTGGACCTCACCTTGGTACGCTCTACAACAGCAGTGCTCTTGTTAATACAGGTAAGAAGTTTTATTGTCCAGTACAAAAATTATGGCGTGGAGAGAAGATTTAAATACAAATTTAATATTTTCTGGTGTTTATTTTAGAGCAGATTTGTCATGTACTTGGAATTTCATGAAACAAAAGATGTATCTATTTTTCTATTTTGTCATGCACGTGAAATAAGCTGACAAAACTCATTTCAGAAAATGATGTCATATTGAGATATTTGTCAAGTCACAAGAGCATTTTTTCCCTTTTTATCATTAAACTGTTTAAATATTTTCAGTAAATGTTAGTCTTATAAACAGGCTATTTTGTTGTTCCATTAGTTGAGCAGATAACAAATACCTATGCTTAATACATTTTAAAGTTATAAAATGTTTTATATAGAACATTAACTCTGATTTTGGTTTGATAGTGATAAAGGGATATTATGAGAAAATAAATTCTAAACTTTTAAAAGAAATTAAAGTAAAAATTAAGACCCCAATTTTGATTAGAATAAATATGCTCATTAAGAAGGATCTGATACTTGATTTGCCCTTTATTTGGCTTTGTTTTTCCCTTAGAATTTTAAAATGGCTTTTATAATTTAGTCAATTGATTCCCATTGTAAGAATTAGATTTCATTCTGACTCTTTTTCACCGAGCCTTGAAACTCTTATTTCCATTTTCTCTTCTACTTCTTTCATTGACAAATAAACCATACCATTTTCCTTTGTATCCCATTTCAAATGGTGGTATTCAAAATCTAGCTAGTTGTAGATTTTTACAGTTTCAAAAAGAGGGCTTGAGAAAAATGAAATCCGTAAATAGTACAAAATAGAACCCAGTATGAATCGGATGCAGTACTTTGAATTTCTTTCTTTTGAATTTCTTTCTTCACTAAACTTTTCCCCAGGTAGACTTTCAGTTGGCAGCTTTAATCAGTTAAAGGGTTTTTTCCCTCTTTTCCTCCCCTGTTCACCTCAGTAATAGAATCAACAAAAGTAGAAACGAGTAGTCTACAATCTTGAAAACCAGCTACAGAGTGATTGAGGTTTCACTTAAGCGGAAGATGCACTTAAATACGGGTAACTGGTAATATAAAGAAATACAATTAAATATGACACTGAAATTATATTCGGCTGTTACTAGAAAACATTATCCAGTTGCTCATCCTTAGAGTTGGTCCTTATCCAGTTAGTCTCCCATGACTGACCTGTGATTGTCTGTAAAGGCGCCGTGCTCAGGCATGTGGATCTACTAGTGTGTTTAAAGTTTACTCCCCCTCTGCTTCATTATAATTTGAACAAGTATATCTAAAGGTGTAATTTTCCCAAATGTGTTCTTCATAGACCATTACCTATTTCATTACCTAATGAACTAGAAATAAATAACAAGCCCTCTGTCAACCACCGTTAACCCATCGTTAACCTCTGTGTGTCTGTGTGTTTATATTTGTTATCAGAAAATGGAAATATTTTGCAAATATATTTTTTATTCACCAACAAAATGCTAATTTGGGAGATATATTTTGAAGTGAAATATATATATTAGAATGAATAACGTTGGCATATGGTACTATGTATTTCCGGTTTATAACTCTCACATATCACATACCATTTATAACTCTCTAGGTCTGTGGTTTATGCAGAAATGGAAAAAATCAGGTTCTCTTTTGCAACTGACATGTCGAGATCATTCAGACCCTCGCCAGACTTTCTTATACAAGCTTAGTAATAAAGCTGGTAAGTATATAGAAACAGTTTTGAAAACACTCACTTGAAAACCTTTTTTAAAATAAACCTTTGGGCTTCCCTGGTGGCGCAGTGGTTGAGAGTCCGCCTGCCGGTGCAGGGGACACGGGTTCGTGCCCCAGTCTGGGAAGATCCCACATGCCGCGGAGCGGCTGGGCCCGTGAGCCATGGCCGCTGAGCCTGCGCGTCTGGAGCCTGTGCTCCGCAACGGGAGAGGCCACAGCAGTGAGAGGCCCGCGTACTGCAAAAAATAATAATAATAATAATAAGTAAATAAATAAATAAACCTTTAACAAATCAATTATCAACATGTCTTTCTGGTGATTAAAAAACTATCAGTCGGCTGTTATTTCTTAATAGTGAAATAGACTCAGAACTAAGCAGTTGATAGCATGTTTTCATTTTTTTTACGTGATTGTATTTATTTTTTTGTGAGCTGCACAGCTACTTTGAAGTTATCCTAAAAATTTTGCCCTTTATAATTCATACCAGCTATAAGTTAAGTTTTTGAACTAGGCCTCTGCGTGTCCTAGCCTTCCTGTCCTTCTAGCTGCCCCCAACCCCAGTCCTCAGCCTTTGTTTTAAACTGCCACATTTTTTTTTTACTTTCCTATTGTAAGCATTTCCGGAAACTGTCAGAAACGAAACCATTAATAGTTATTCCTTCTTCAGATTCTCACCACTGGATGGATCTTGTTACTCATCTCTCATTAATCAGTTATTAAATGTATTCCCCATCTTGCATGTGTATTCTAAGCTTTTACTCCCGGAAGTCCCCAGCCGGTCCTTGGCCATTCATTCTCACGCTCTGTAAGTGACCTCGCCTGTGACCTTTCCTCTCTCCTGGACTCATCCTCGCACTCACAGATTCCCGGCACATTCTTTCCACTGTGTCCTTTGAGGTCTCCGCTTGAGGAGAAGAGACTGCCCTCATCTGTACCTTCCTCAAAGAATGTGATCGCCACTTCTGCTGAAAGTGGAGCCCTAACTGAAAGCCGGCTATTCCCCAGCCCACCCCCACCTGCCCACTCCCCCGGCTGTGGAGCAGAGAGGGTGGCACACTTTTTTGCTAAAGGGCTGGATAGTAAACATTTTGGCTTGTGGGCCGTAGGATCTCAGTTGTAACCACTCAACATACCACTGTAGCCCAAACACAGCTATAGACAACACATGAGCTAGTGAGTGTGGCTGCATTTCAAAAAAAACTTTATCTACCAAAAAAAAAAAGGCAGCAGTCCAGACCACACAGGCCTGCCATAGAAGCAGCTGGATTTCTTGATTCCTCGGTTACTGAGGCCCGTCCTCTTGCTTTCCATCCCTCCCTTTTGAAGTGACTTCTCCACCGCCACGTGAAACTGCTTCCTTTGAGCCTCAGCCTTCTCGTCGTCTTCAGTATAATGCTCTCCTGCGCCCTCCTTGCATCTTCAGTGAGAACTTTGACAAGAGTTCATTGACAAATATTTATTACACAGTTGTGCTTAGGAAAAGATATATTTCTTTTTTTAATTGTACGATTTTCTTTTTTTTTTAATTTATTTTATTTATTTTACTTTTGGCTGCATTGGATCTTCATTGCCACTTGCAGGCTTTCTCTAGTTGTGCGAGTGGGGGCTACTCTTTGTTGCGGTGCGTGGGCTTCTCGTTGCAGTGGCTTCTCGTTGTGGAGCACGGGCTCTAGGCGCACAGGCTTCAGTAGTTGTGGCACGTGGGCTCAGTCGTTGTGGCTCGTGGGCTCTAGAGCGCAGGCTCAGTAGTTGTGGCGCACGGGCTTAGTTGCTCTGCGGCATGTGGGATCTTCCCGGACCAGGGCTCGAACCCATGTCCCCTGCATTGGCAGGCGGATTCTTAACCACTGCACCACCAGGGAAGCCCAGAAAAGATATTTTTCTTGAACCTTAATATACTTAATCCTGGCATCATTTTTGGTAATTTGATGAGCCGACCCTTTAGATGATTCACCAAGCATTACAGAGCCTTTCTCAACTCTGGTAACCTTCTATTCCACTCCACTGTGAACCCTTACCCATGGCTACACTCCACCCAGAAATTTCAACCAGTATTCCACTCTGTCACTGTAACAGCCTGTCGTTTCTCTCTCACTCCCTTATTCTCGCC
Organism: Delphinapterus leucas; assembly: GCF_059928025.1. Classification (NCBI taxonomy): domain Eukaryota; kingdom Metazoa; phylum Chordata; class Mammalia; order Artiodactyla; family Monodontidae; genus Delphinapterus; species Delphinapterus leucas. The sequence continues at coordinate 14,135,861 of NC_143140.1, forward strand.
TGCTTTCTAGACTCAGTTAAGATCCCTACTCCATCTTCCTAAGATGACCCTGTGCCTCAGGGTTTCATCCCCTTCCTGACCCATCTCAGACTCTGAATTATCACTTTCATCATTCATACACTGTCACCCTTTGCTTTCTATCATAGCCAACTAGCAAACCTGTACTACCGCTTCTTCACCTAGCCTGTTGAGCTCTGCCACAAAGGACACGCAGACGTGCACATCACTACTGCTCTAGATCTGTGGCTTCCCTGTCTGGTTATCTCTTAGTAGCTTTCTACTGATTCCCTTCAAAGTTTCTCACCTCTTTTCCTCAGACTTAAACTACCACTGCTGCCTGCACTTCCACAAATGGCTCTGTTTCCTGTTCTATCTGTGAAAGTCAAGGCCGTCAAGCAAGGACTTTCCTACTTCCTTCTGTTGGCCTGCAAGTATCAGCATACCTAGACCTGTGTGTGCAGCTGCCTACAGAGTATATTCACTTAGATGTCTCATGGGTGCCTCCTGTGCAGTGTGCTCAGACACCTCCTGTTCCCCTCAGATTGGCTCCTCTGCCTCTACCCAGGCAGAAACTTAGAAGTCGTTCTTGACTTCTCTTTCTCCCTTTCCCCCATCTGCTGAGTTACCGATCCCTGTGACGTCCAGCCTGCTTGGCCCTGGTGGAGCCTCCCTTTCCTTCCTCTGTGACTGCCTTCGTCCAGCCTCCATCACCTTCACTTAGGTGATCGCTGTGGCCTCCAAACTGGTTACCCTGCCTCCTGTATGCCCCCCTTCTCCTCTGTCTCACTTCCTCATTGGATGAAATGATTTTCTAAAAATTAAATCAGACCGTATTGGTCCTGTTCAAAAATCCTCCAGAGTACCTTCTAGTTCTCAGGATGACGTGTAGAGTCCGTGGCTTAGGGCATCAAATCCTGTATAATCTGGCTCCTGGTCCTTTCATGTGCTCTGTACCCTCCTCTTTGCAGATGGGCATCCTTTGCTGTAGTCACTTCTCACGTGTTTGTGCTTCCTCGCCTTCACCATGCTTCTTCTGCCACCATTCCTCCCCGTGCATTTGCCCGTCTTTGTAGCACTGATTCTCTTCATCTTCTAAAATTACACTCCAGCACCACCTGCTCTCCGGAGCTTTCCTTGATGCCCTGTCTGATTCGGTGCGCCTCTGCTGGCCGAGTAGCAGCACATGCCTTCATATCCCAAATCTCATGTCTCAGGACTGACCACAGTAATGAATTCCACTCCTCATTTGCCTGCTACATATCTGTGCTTATATTTCAAACTAAATGTGTCTAAAATTGACAGTTTCTTCTTTTGCTGCCTCTTTTTTTGACCTTTTCTAAATGTTACTCTGTCCTCTAGATTACTTGGTTTGAAACACCTCAGTGTCATCCTCGATTGACCCCACTTCTTTTCTTTGCATACCACATCCCAAGATTGTTAACGTCATCTCTGGACTGCTGTAACATTATATATGAACCTCTTTTATCATAGTCGTTATAGCTTGTCTCATGTCAGTCATTTTTATGTATCTCAGCCTTTTTTCCTTAAGTGGGATCTGTCATGACAACCCTTTCCCACCCCCCCCACATACCCTCAGCATTCACAGCAGTTCTTCCTAGTAGGCGTTCGCTGTCAACCCACTGAATCAATGAGTGATCTTTTCAATATTATGTGCGGTATCCAAAAGCAGGTCAAATATTGTACGGTAAGCTGAAAATCAAACCCATGTATTTGGTGAAGGCTGAAGTAGCTTGAACTTGTAAACTTAAGCCCTGGCCTTTTAAATCCACTTTTCATCTTCATTCCTCTCACCATGTCTTCCATCCTGCTCTTGAAACATTTGATACGAACACTAGACAGATTTAGTCATTGAATACAGCCCACTTCATTTGAGTCTTGTTTTAACCTTTTCAAGATTCTGCCTTAAATACTGCTGTCAATATGAGAAAGAGAATTGGGAATGGTTATTTCATGTGTCGCCTGTTATTAGAATCGGTGAAAGAAAAGTTCTTTTGTAGGTGGAGTTTTGTGATTTTGTTTCTAAGGGTAAAAAGTAACAACAGTAAGGTATTTACAGTACACAGAAATACATACTTGATTCACAAAACCACAAGATATTCCTACAAAATCAAATACATCACATAGTTCTCATGTGAGAAAAACTTACCCTGACTAGAACCATTACGTGTAGCTATGTGTATAGCATTGTGAGTAGCCATGGAGTTTGTACCGGTGCTGCTACTGTAAAAATTCTGTAATTCATGGCATTTCCCAACTGACTGAACAGATACTTGTATCACTAAGTTTATAATTATTAGTAGATATGAGTAGGTCTTTTGTACTGGAGTTATTTTTTAAGGATTAGTTAAAACTTTTCCTTACAGGTTATTAATTTATTATTTGCCTTTTAATGCATGGCAGGACTTTCATCTCCCCCGCCCCCCGGTTGTACCAGTGTAGCACTGTTTAAGAGACAAATTTTGAAGGCACACATAGATATTAGTTTTAGCTGAGACACTGACAAAGGTTACTTGATCTAAGTATTAAGTAATTCTGTTTCTTCTTTGGTAAAATTGGAATAATAGTATCTTCCTCACAAGACCATTAAAGGTTGAATGAGATAATTCATGTAAAATGATTATGGTCTGAATAGCACGAAACTCAGTAAATATTAGTTGGTAAAAATAGCTCTAAATGAAGAGGTGCCAGAACTAAAATAGTATTAGTATTATAGATTATAGAAATTTGCTGTCACATTAACATCATAAATCTATTTTAGGAGGGTTTTTTTTTAGCAGAACTGTCAATATTACTAGCTATAAAAATTGTTCAAATGACTTATTAAAGTTGTTTTTGTGTTTTAAGATTTCTACTTATAGCTAGAAATGAATTTATTAGTATACACCTGAATTGAATTAGTATTATTATGGAACATAGCATGAACGCATACTATGTTTTCTAATAATAACTAGTACATTAAATAATACTAAAATATAGAAATAAAGAATAGCCAACACACAAGGCACATACCGTATTCCAGGTGCCACCCAAGCATGTCATACACGTGGGTGTGTTTAACCTTATGAAGTAGGAGCCCCATTGCCCCGCTTTGCATGTGAGGACACAGATGCCCAGAGTGGCCAGACGCCGCCTCAGCCCAGAAGCTGGTACCACAGCCATCATGCGTGGTCAGACCAGGTCGTGTTAAGCCAGTGACGTATACTTTCAAGAACTTGAGATGGTTATCCTAATTGTAGTTTTAAATGTTAACAAATATTCATTAATTGATTTTAAAATTATAATACTGTCATGGGAGTTGGAACAGGTCTCTCTGAGCTGTTTTTTTCCTTTTTTTTTTTATCATCTAAAGAATTATGAGAAATGAGTAGTCAGTTCCTAGGAAACTGCTACACCTGTATATATACATAAAATTCTTTATTCACAAAGTAGAAATATATGGGTTCACGTCAGAAACATAAATAAATAAAAGAGGAAAACATAGAGCAGTGTTTACTTAACCAATTTACGTAGCCAGTGTGCTATTCTCAGATATTTTTAAACAATCAAGAGCCCTAGAGATAACTGTTCTTTTATATTTTACTCTGCTAAAGCTATAAAGTCTTTGATGCCCTGATCCAATTATTGCTTCTGTTTCTTCTGAATGGCCAATTTCCTATTCTTTTGAGAACGCGTAAAATCACCTGTCTAAAGCAAAATCCAGCCTTCTACCCTCTTCCCTTGTTTATTTAAGCAAAGACTCCCCTGTGGGTCTTCATTTTGAAACAGTCTTTTTCTCTGCAACATATCATTGGTTCATAGCGTTCCTTAATCGAAAGCTATTCATTATTTTAAAATTAAGGAAGCATTTAAAAGCCTAAAGTAATTTGAGTGATTTCTAAAGCAATTAAGAAATGTTATCTTTCTGTAAAAATCAGGTATTTATTAAGTGTGAATTGCCTTTGTTGTTTTCTGAACACAATAGATATTGTAGAGGGCTACAGAAATGTTACGTTTAAAAGGAAATTATCTTTTTTGATTAAGGCATTACAATTATAAACAATGATTAAATTTTTAAAAATTTTTATTGCACTCTAGTTGATTTACAGTGTTGTGTTAGTTTCAGGTGTACACCAAAGTGAATCAGATGTACATATACATATATCCACTCTTTTTTTAGATTCTTTTCCCGCATAGGCCATTACAGAGTATTGAGTAGAGTTCCCTGTGCTATACAGTAGGTTCTTGTCAGTCATCTATTTTATATATAGTAGTGTGTATATGTCAATCCAATCTCCCAGTTTATCCCCCTGCTTCCCCCTTGGTTACCATAAGTTTTCTACATCTGACTCTATTTCTGTTTTGGAAATAAGTTCATTTGTACCTTTTTTTTTTTTTTTAGATTCCACATATAAGCAATATCATATGATAACAATGATTAAATTTTATAGCAGCTTTTAACTTAAAAACCTATAGCATCCAACAGATTGCTGATAGAATATATCAATAATTTACACACTGTAGTTGCAGCATGCTAGCATGTCCTCATTGACTATCAAGGGAAAGAAAGATGAAGGAACCTAGAGCAATGTGGAAGGTAAACAGTATACTGTATCTAGATGAGGTGACAGCAGTGCTGAGTAGTCAAGATTACGTAGAGAGAAGGCTCAGGGGCTCTCCTGTATTCCTTGGTGAGGGCTCAAAAAGAGCCAAAGAACAATCTACCCATTGTTGGAATTTCAAGAACAAAGCATCCTCATTTTAAGATCTTCCTAAAAACATCTGCTTAGAATCTCTTAACCAGCTGTTGAATTCTGACAAATAAAATATAACAATTAAAGAAGTCTCCTGCTGTGCTACTATGGTACAAGATAATCTTTTCTTCCAGCAGATTACAGAGGTGTTTAATAATAGGTATCACTTGATTTGTAATTAACATTTGTATTTTGTTTCTGAAAGTGTAGGAAAGCATCAGCAGCAGCTTACATTATTTTAGGAAGCAAATTCTTTCAAATGTATTTAAAATAAATGAGTAAAAATAAGAATAGTTCAATATTGAGTAGACTGTGCCCATTTAGAAAGCACAGGGTTTCTCAGCCTCAGCACTTTGACATTCTGGGCTGGATATTCTGTGTTGTCAGGATCTGTCCTGTGCGTTGTAGAATATTTAGCAGCATCCCTGGCCTCTACCCGCTAAATGCCAGTAGAGCACACACCCATCAGCACCTCACATACCCCACCCCCTGCTTGTGAGAAACAGCGTTGTCTCCAGACACTGCTAAATGTTCCCTGGAGTGCAAAGCCACCAGTGCAGAACTGCTATTTTTGCCAGTTCCAGAAAGTAACCAGAGATGAGTCAATATGAATTGCTTTAAAACTCATTAAATTTTTCAGAAAAAAAAAATGAGCAGCCAAAAATATCAGGAAGGGCTTCCCTGGTGGCGCAGTGGTTGAGAGTCCGCCTGCCAATGCAGGGGACACGGGTTCGTGCCCTGGTCTGGGAAGATCCCACATGCCACGGAGCGGCTGGGCCCGTGAGCTATGGCCGCTGGGCTTGCGCGTCCGGAGCCTGTGCTCCGCAACGGGAGAGGCCACAACAGTGAGAGGCCCGCGTACTGCAAAAATATATATATATATATATATATCAGGAAGACTGAGATAATGAAGGTGAAAGTTACCATTACAGTGTTCGTTCATACATAAACCATGTAATTGTGCAGTCCAGAAAAATACTGAACATTTACTTTAATCTTTTTCTTAGCAATCCTGAAAAATAACTAAAATATTTAGAAACTTTTCCAGCTAAACTGTCTCATTCTATAGATGGGAAAATCGTGTTACTTTCCCAAGTTACAGGTAACTTTTCAACCGAGAATGAGTCACCTTGGGCTGAGTGAAGTGCTAACCCGAGGGCCAGTGGACGAGACCATCTCTGAGCAGGTAGAATCAGTGCAGGTGCAGAGAGGATGAACCTACAGTACAAGGCTCCCCCAAATACACACCTCAGACATTGTCATCAGCTGGACTTCAGCTCGGATGAAGTGCTGCCATGATTCCCACCAGCACTGCGCCTCGGGGGCTACCATGTTTCTCTTTGAGTTTCTGCCCTCTCTAGCCAGCACTGCTACACAGGAATGGAAACCAGAAGACTCAAAAAAGGGTCAGAGTCTGTTTGACTTGGTTCTTGGCTAATACAAAAAGCAAACCTTCCATACAGAAGCACAGTACTAGATAATACATTGTTGTTGAAAAAGTATTATTAAAATAATTACTAAGTTTAAAATGCATTTTTAAAGTACAGTGCTATCTTGGGAATCACATTTAAAAATATGACAATATCTTGTATCTATGTCAGTGTCAGAATCTGTGATTGTATCTGTTTTATCATCATGGAATCTGAGAGTTAAAGGGTTTCTTGGACATCCCCTCCTCTCCCTTTGTTGGTTTGCATGCTTCGTCTCCACCGAGCTGCCTGAACCTGGGGAGACGTGGGTACTCCTCTCCAGGGTCTTGGTCTAAAGCAGTGATTTTCAGCCTGAGTGCCATTTCTCTGTAGAAGCACAACAGAATCTCCGCGAATTATTTTGAAAAGTGTATTTAATTTTTAAGGTAATGGCTATTACTCTTATAATGTAAACTATAGAAATAGAGCAGTGCCGAGAAATGGGGGGGGGAGGTAATTGGAGGGGAGAATAAAGCCCAAGGACAGATTCATTGAGAGACTGATTTTTTTTTAAGACGGGAAGTATAATGCTGTAATATTTTCCATCCTGATAAGAATGATCCATCCAGAAGAGAAAATTGTTGATGCGAGAGAAGGATGGGACAGCAACTAGAGGCATGCCCTTAAGCAGACAGGAAGAAGGAGTGGAACCTAGTGCACTAGTGTAAGGGCCGGCCTGAGGCAGGGGTGGGCAGAGCGAGAAGGTACAGATGCGGGAGGTGGGTTTTGCGTTAAGGTAGAGTCTGCGGAAGCCCCTTCCGACGCTTCCGTGTGCCCAGTGAGACAGGAAAGCCATAAGGTAAGAGGGGGACATAGAAGATGCTGGTGGTTTCCGGAGAAGTACAGAGGTGACCGTTACTGAGCAAGGCTGCCACCGGCTGTGCAGTGTCATTCCTGTCGATGTGATGGGAGTGATGCCCCCCGGAGATGTGCAGTGTGGTCGCCTTTATGGAGGACACACATACACACCTTTTAGATAAAAGAAGGAGCCAACTGTGCTGTTACATGGCTGGTTTCATGCAGTTCGGGATAAAATTTCATTTAACAGCATTATACTTAGAGATTCAGAAAGCACAGTACCTAAAATAACTGGGTTAGAAGTGAAGAAGTACCATACGACCGTGGCTTTCACATTTTTGGCTTGTTTACCCCTCAAAAGAATTTTGGAAAAGTTTGTATCCCCTTGTATAATTTTATGGTGACACCTAAAACTGTTTTCTATAATTTTAAATAGTTGCAAAGGATGTATTTTCTGGCATATGAGATAGTATATTTTTACTATATTCAGCTGGAGTCACAGACTTAGCTCATTTAATTTATGGAAAATATGTGCCATAAAATCTAACTGGCACAGCCATTTCTTATTGTCAAACAGTCGGTAACATCAGACTTACTTTTTGGAAGAGGAAGACTTCGTTCATATTTTGCTTGGTTCTCCCAGAGATTTTATACCGCAGGGCCATATACCATAAGAAGATCTGAAATAGATTGGAGAAATGTCTTTCTCTTGTAAAGTAGGAGAAGGAAAAGTCATTTGTAGAAAAGTGCTCGTATGAAGTTGGGATCTGGAAATCAATTTTCTTAAAGCTGTAAATGCCCATCTACACCACGGAGAGTCTTAAATTACCCCTGGGGGTAAGTGTATACCAGTTCACAGACCTCTGCTCTAGGACACACAGACGTTTCCCAAAGTAGCACCAATGAAGACTGTCATCAAGTGATGCCAAAAGGGGATGACTTTGTCTCGTGAAATGTGAAAATGAAGGGGAAAAAATCAAGTTTTCTAAAATATTTTAAACATGTTTGTTCAACTGAGTTAATTCCTGTTACAGACATTCTCCTATTTCACTTATATCTCTAGAATTTTATATATTCAAGTGGCCACAAAGTAGTATCTTCTCATTGGGAAAAGGAGGGATACGTTATATTTGACACAGAGGGTATATACTGTTTCACCTGGCTATGTGTCAGTCTAAGCTCTTCCCATCATTAGGATCCTTAAGTTCCAGGGAAGACAGGGAGCTTCTACAAAGGCTTCCTATATTCTGGATTCACAGCAGTCCCCACAATTGGCCTGTCTCTAAGAGTCTGAATTTCAGTGCACATAAGAGTATCAAAGTTTTATTCTGGAACATTCCAGAACAAAATTCTCTGTACTGCACACACAATTCTAATGTGTCACCATTATTGATTTGTATCTTATTTAATTATCATATAAAATTTTGATTTTGTATATACTAGTCTGAGCCAAATAGTACATTACTGTAATTAGAACATTATTGGTATTAAAGAGGTCAAGAATGTGGTTTCAGTACTTAAGTGAGTTATTTAGCAAAGTACCCCAAGGACAGAAGTCCTAAATTCACGTAGTTTACTGAAAAATTTAAAAAAAAAAATAGACCTGACAAAAGTCTGTTGGATGGTTCACAAAAAATCGTTACTTTTATTGGAAAAAATCAAAGTGTTTATCCTCTTGACATCATGCTTAAATAAGGAGAAAATATAAGTAATATTAGGCAACAGTCAAATGAAAACCTAAAGTAAAAAGTCAGCTTTAAAGGATTTAAATAGGGTGTTTTGTTTGTTTTTATGGAAGAATATATGTTTCTTTGGGGAATAATCCTAAATATTGATGAATATCCTTTGGAAAGTAAAAGCGTCATGAAACACTTGTTATAGAATTTTAGCCAACCATATCCAGTCTCCCCCTAACCCCCAAGACCACAATCCTTGCTCTCACTCAGTGCAAACACACATTTCTCATATCAGCACATAAACTACATATAAGGAAGCTGGGGATTTTGGTAGAGAATGTATAGAAATTTGGAGAAAGAATTCATCAGTTATTTTAAAAGGCATAAACTTAGTACTACCAAGGAAATAAAGTTTATGACCACTTAATATGATGCTAATAAGTTATTTCAAATCTAATTAATTATTGCACTGTAACTCAGTATTTTTTCTTCACAGGGCTTCACTATTTCAAAAATGTTGTACTAGTGGGCTCTCTGCAGGATCGCTATGTTCCTTATCATTCTGCCCGCATTGAAATGTGCAAGACAGCTTTAAAGGATAAACAGTCAGGTAACAAAGTATATTAGAAGTATTTCAAAGAGCTACGTCTACACATGAGTTTCTCCCAAAGTTTGCTTGCAGTTGTCTTCTCCCTTCTTTTTGTTGTCCTCTCTTTCCTTCGACTTCATTTTACACCCGCTGATAGTAACAGCTATCCTTCCTCCATTTTCCTTCCTTTCTTTTCTTTTGCTGTGTAAGATGTTTTGGCCAATGACACAGTAGTTGTTCTTTTGAAATCTTTTTTTCATCTAATTACCAATGCTTCTCCGTTTTATTGCCTCAAAAGTAATCCATGCTTTAATTTCCTCCGGATTATTGGGATTGGTGGTCGCAGTAATGGTCATGCTGCATGTTCGGCTGTACTTTACTTTTAGTGAAAGATGGCAGCGAGCGGACTCCTCAAGAAATGAAAGAGGAATAGTACAATGTCTGACGCCACAAAAATACAAGTATCGTAAGAGATTACTAGTCATCAGTTCCCATATGTAATGCAAGGAAATGTAGACAACCAGGTTCCTGGGCAGGCTGTTCCGGCTGTCCCAGGGTATCCCACTTTCAGCCCACTGCAGATGCTGTGGTGGCAACAGATGTATACGCATCAGTATTATATGCAATATCAAGCTGCAGTTTCAGCTCAGGCCACATCAAATGCCAACGCAGACCAGCCTGCTACTTCACAGCCTCTAAATGTGGCACATGTTCCTGGAGAAGAACCCTCACCAGCTCCAAACCTAGTGACCCAAGAAAATCGACCCATGGATGAGAATGTTCAGATGAATGCACAGGGAGGTCCAGTGCTAAACGAAGAAGACTTCAGTCAAGACTGGCTAGACTGGATGTACACGTTCTCACGAGCTGCCATTCTCCCTAGCATTGTGTACTTCTATTCCTCTTTTAGTCGGTTTATCATGGTAATGGGAGCCATGCTACTGGTTAACACCGAGCTGGATGGTTTCCTTTTAGGCAAGAAGGAGGTCAGCAACAGGCTCCCAACAATAATGCCGAAGTCAACAATGATGTGCAGAATGCAAACAATCTAGAACTTGAAGAAATGGAGCGTCTTATGGATGATGGGCTTGAAGATGAGAGTGGAGAAGATGTAGGTGAAGATGCCAGTGCAACTCAAAGGCCTGGATTAATGGCAACAGCTTGGTCTTTTATCACCACCTTCTTTACTTCACGAATACTAGAGGGGCCTCCCCAGGTTGCCAATTAGACCTGAAAAATGGTGCCGGCTGCAAAGGAGGGTCTGAATTTAGGAAAGTGTTTTAAATAACAGTGCAGTTTCAAAACATTGATTACTTTATTTTCATCATCATGTATAGAGGTGTTTTTTTTCCTTAAAGCTTCTCATGCATATGAATATTTTAAGCACAAACGGACTACTAAATGTGTGATTTTTTTTTAAGATCTTAACAGAACATAGCATAATAATATTGGTCTTCCAGGTTTTATTAATTTCAATTATGTATTATACCAAGACAGACCTGTTTGTGTGTCTTCTTTAAAGAGCTGCTTCACATATAAATGTCTATAGCTAATATCTCAGCCCTTCAATGTATAATTTGAATAAATATCTCTATTTTCTGTGAATTATCCTGAAAGTTTTAAACAGAATGACCTCATAGTTTTTAACAAAGAATATTATTTACCTAAAATGTGCTAGTAGCACCTTGCCCAGCCATAAAGCAATAAACTTCTCAATAATCTTAATTTTGACATTTGAATAAATGGAAACTTTCTATTTTAAGGGCATGTATCCCATCAATTGGAATTAGTACCTTAAAAAAAAAAGGCAGCTCTTCAATGGAATTAATAGTGATATAAATGTTTGATATAGGCAGTACTTTTATAAAATAAGATTCTGGAAATTGCTCCCTGTAATTTTTTAAAATAAAAGGTCAATTATGAAAAAAAAAACACCAATAAAATGGACAACCTAGAAGAAATTAATACATCTCTAGAAATGTAAAACCTCGAAAGACTGAATCAGGAAGAAATAGAAAATATGAACATATGATTACCTGTAATGAAATTTAATCAGAAAAAAAAAAAAACCCTCCCAGCAAACAACAGTGCAGGACCACACAGATTCACTGGTGAACTCTACCAAAAATTTGAAGAGAGATAACAACTATCCTCAAACTATTCTAAAAAATTGAAGATGAAGAAAGACTTACAGTATTCTACAGTGCCAGCATCACCCTGATACCAAAACCAAACAAAGGCACCACAAAAAAAGAAAATTATAAGCCAGTATCATTGATGAACGTAGAAGCAAAAATCCTCAACAAAATACTAGCAAACCAAATTCAACAATGCATTAAAGGGATCATACACCAAAAGTGGGATTTATCCCAGGGATGCAAGGATGGTTCAGTATCTGCAAATCAGTTGATGTGATACACCACACTAACAAAACAAAGGATAAAAATCACATGATCATCTCAATAGATGCTGAAAGGGACTTCCCAGGTGGTCCAGTGGCTAAGATTCCACGCTTCCAATGCAGGGGGCCTGGGTATGATCCCTGGTGAGGGAACTAGATCCCACATGGCCACAACTAAGAGTTTGCATGGTGCAACTAAAGATCCCGCATGCTGCAACTGAAGATCCCACATGCCGTAACTAAGACCCAGCACAGCCAAATAAATAAAAACAAATATTTTTTAAAAAATAGATGCCAAAAAAGCATTTGACAAAATTCAACATCCATTCATGATAAAAACTCTCATCACAGTGGGTGTAGAGGGAACCTACCTCAATATAATAAAGGCCATTTATGACAAACCCATAGCTAACTTCATACTAAATGGTGAAAAGCTGACAGCATTTCCTCTAAGATCAGGAACAAACCAAGGATGTCCACAATCATTACTTTTATTCAAATAGCATTGGAAGTCCTACCCACAGCAATCAGACAGAAAGATAAATAAAAGTCATCCAAATTGGAAGGGGAGAAGTAAAACTGTCACTGTTTGCAGATGGCATGATACTATTTGCTTTTCTGTGTACTAATAATGAACTATGATAAAGACAAAGCAAAAAAAGAATCCTGTTTAAAATCGCATCAAAAATGATAAAATACCTAGGGAATAAACATAACCGAGGAGGTGAAAGACCTATGCTCTGAAAACTATGAAATATTGATGAAGGAAATTGAAGATGATACAAAGAAATGAAAACATGTCCATGTTCATGGATTAGAAAAATTAATATTGTTAAAATGTCCATACTCCCCAAGGCAATTTACAGGTTCAGAGCAATCCTTATCAATATACCAATGGCATTTTTCACAGAACTAGAACAAATAATCCTAAAATTTATATGGAACCATAAAAGATCCCAAATAGCCAAAGCAATCTTGAGAAAAAAAGAAGAAATCTGGACAATCACACTCCCTGACTTCAGACTATACTATAAAACTGCAGTCATCAAAACAGCATGGTACTGGCACAGAAACAGCCACATAGATCAATGGAACAGAATGAAGACCCCAGAAATAAACCCACGCACCTGTGGTCAATTAATTGATGACAAAAGAGGCAAAAACACACAATGGGGAAAAGATGTCTCTTCAATAAGTGCTGCTGGGAAAACTGGACAATTTCATGTAAAAAGATGAAATTAGAACATTTTCTCACACCATATAAAAAAATTAGACTCAAAATGTATTAAAGATCTAAATGTAATACCAGAAGCCATAAAACTCTTACAAGAAAACATAGGCAGAACACTCTTTGGCATAAGTCATAGCAATATTTGCATCTGTCTCCTCAGGCAATGGAAACAAAAGCAAAAATAAACAAATGGGACCTAAATAAAGTTTTCAGTGTGAAAGCTTTTGCACAGCAAAGGAAACCATCAACAAAACAAAAAGACAACCTACTGAATGGGAGAGAATATTTGCAGATGATACGACCAGTAAGCCAAAATATGTAAGCAGTTCATGCAACTCAACATCAAAAAAACGAACAAACACATTATAAAATGGGCGGAAGACCTAAATAGACATTTTTCCAAAGAAGACATACAGAGGCTAGCAGGCACATGAAAAGCTGCTCAACATCACTAATCATCAGGGAAATGCAAATCAAGATCACAATAACAAATACTGGTGAGAATGTAGAGAAAAGGGACCCCTCGTACATTTGTAGTGGGGATGTAAACTGGTGCAGCCATTGTGACAAACAGTATGGAGTTTCAAAAAATTTTAAAAATTATAGAACTACCATATGATCCAGCAATTCCACTTTTGGGCATATAGCCAAAGAAAATACTAATTCCAAAACTTATGTGCACTCCAGTATTCATAGCAGCATTGTTTATAGTAGCCAAGACATCAGAGCAACCTGAGTGTCCATCACCTGATGAATGGACAAAGAAGATGTGTATCCACATAATGGAATACTACTCAGCCATAAAAGAGAATGGAATATTGCCATTTTCAGCAACATGGATGGACCTGGAGGGCATTATGCTTAGTGAAATAAGTCAGACAGAGAAAGACAAATACCGTATGATATCCCTTATAGGTGGATTCTAAAAAATAAAGCAAACAGACAAATATAATGAAACAGAAACAGACTCACAGATACAGAGAACAAACTAGTGGTTCCCAGTGGGAAGAGGGATGGGGGAGGGGCAAGATAGGGATAGGAGATTAAGGGATACAAACTACTGGGACCTCCCTGGTGGCACAGTGGTTAAGAATCCGCCTGCCAATGCAGGGGACACGGGTTCGATCCCTGGTCCGGGAAGATCCCGTGTGCCGCGGAGCAGCTAAGCCCGTGCGCCACAACTACTAAGCCTGCGCTCTAGAGCCTGCAAGCCACAACTACTGAGCCCACGCACCACAACTATTGAAGCCCTCATGCCTAGAGCCCTTGCTCCGCAACATGAGAAGCCCGCGCACTGCATCGAAGAGTAGCCCCCGCTCACCACAAACTAGAGAAAGCCCGCTTACAACCATGAAGACCCAACGCGGCCAAAAATAAATAAAATTTTAAAAAAAGAAGAGATACAAACTACTATGTGTAAAATAAATAAGCTACAAGGATATATTGTACAGCACAAGGAATAGAGCCAATATTTTATAATAAATTTAAATGGAGTATAATCTATAAAAATATTGAATCAATATGTTTGTACACCTGAAACTAATATAATATTGTAAATCAACTATACTTCAATTAAAAAAAGAAATAAATAATTTTTAAAAACCGTTTTTTATGAAGTCTATATTCTATTGATCCCTCTTTTAAACACATCTCTCTTCTTTCTCTAATTATGTTTCTGTATGTTATTCGCTTCTCATCATTCCTCAAGGCTACATCCTGCCTCTACCCTGAAATTCACGTTGATGGATATGTGTTAGCACTCATCTGTTAGTAATATAGTAATGCATGAGCATTAAACTGTTTCGCCCATTAAGGCAGTTTATGCTTGTATGTGTACATATGTGTGTAACCTTTACCTTCTATGCTTTGCATGCCCTCAATAAATCCATTGTAAGAATTAACCAAAAAGAGGGAGAGAAGAGCACAACTTTGAAATTAAAAGCAAAACGAAGCATTAAATAAACCTGCAGGCCAAAAAAAAAAAAAAAAATTCTTAATTTGACCTTTGAGCCAAACTCACATTGTTCTTCTGATTATGGGAAGTTGCTATTCTTTCTCAAGATAATTTGGAAATATGTGGAATGACATTGGCTGCCATGGAAACTTTTTTAAAGTATTTGCTCTTGACTCAGGTTTTAAATTTTGCCTTATCAGGATGTCTCAGCATGGCTTCTTTACTTTCATAGTGAGTCATAATTGACTTAAGGTTGAAAAAAACTATTTGCTCTGTTATATTCATTGCTTTTAATTAAAAATATCAAGTTGGCAAGAATAATGTATGATAAATTTATTTCACTTGACTAGATAAATAATGTGATTATATTTTCTCTAAAACAGTCTCAAAAGTGATATTCAAGGGGAAAAAAAACTTTTAAAAGACAATTTTCTGCTTTAAACGGAAATAATGTAACTAAATTTTATAAATTATATAAAAGTTGGCATAGAATTTTTTTTCAGTTCTTCTTGTGAACCGATTTTCCTTTTTTCTATTTGTTCCATAGGACAGATCTATTCAGAAATGATTCACAACTTGCTTCGCCCGGTTCTGCAAAGCAAGGATTGTAACTTGGTTCGGTATAATGTCATCAATGCATTGCCCAATACAGCTGATTCACTCATTGGGAGAGCTGCACATATAGCTGTTCTGGATTCGGAAATATTTTTAGAGAAATTCTTTCTGGTTGCTGCCCTCAAATATTTCCATTAGGATTAAATGCATTGGTAGAGACTTGACAATTACCTCATTCAACAGTGATTCAGATAATGTATTATATTAAACTGTAGATGCTGATAAGTTCTAAGAAATATTTATACCTTTTTATATGGAAGATAATTTATATCATCCATGTTTAGAGCTTTTTAAACATCAACTTTACTTTCTAGGTAATGTGGCTGTGCAATATTTTTTTAATTTTATCTTTTTACTTTTCTATTACTTTTTCATATATTTTGCTACATAAGTATTTCAGTGAAACTCTAAGCCCATATGTATGTCTGATTGTTTATTGGCTTGCCACAATCCTCACATCAGACACATTGTATTAGAGGCCATTATTGCTAGAATAGCATGGGATTTTAAATTTTCTAGTATTGGGGTATTATTTAGTTAATCATAAATTTTACTTTTAACATTTTACTATGTTTTAACTGGAAGTAAAATTATGGCTGCTAAAATATATTTTTTGAAATCAACTCTTTTGCCCTCTCAAATCGGGTAGTTCATATATGACAATGTTATAAACATTTTCTATAAAAGAAGCATTATTACTGTTGCTAGTAAATATATGTCATGCCTATTAAAATATATTTTCTACTGGTGATTTCAACATTGTTTCTCATATTGACTTTTATTACTGGAACTTTTCATGTTCATGTTAGCAGCATCTAGAGATTTTTGAATGTTTGAATGCCCTCTGCCTTGATTTGGTTGGAATTTTGCTAAATTTGGAAATGTTGCTTGAACTTTCTGACTACATTTCTTTAACTTTTTTCATGGACTTCCTTGTATGTACATAATAATTAAATGTTGAAATTTATGACCTACTTTTATGAATTTAGATAATTTTTAAATATTGTTAAAATTTGGTGAACTAAAGAGTAATGTAAATAAAATAATTCATGTTTCAAATGGAACAAAATAATTAACTTTACATGTTTGGTGATACAGATGCAAATGTTTTGATATATGGAGATGTAAAGTCTTTTGACTTTATTCAAGGTGCTGAATAGCATTAAATTCACTATTTTCCTTTCCTGTTTTACTTGTGAAAAAAATAATGCACTAAGGATAGATAGGCTTTTGTAAGTGTGTATTGTACAACTGATGCATGTTTATTTTTAGCATTGTGTTATTGCCTCTGCTGCTAATAAATGAACAAATGACTGTCTGGAGGGACAGCAAAAACACTTGCTTATTTTCAGAATACTAGAGGTATATTTTTATTTTTGCTATACACATTTTTCATCTTCACATTCCTTGGTCCTGAGTTTGAAACCCCATAGTTTTTTTCTTTTTTTTAACTAAAAAAAGAAGTTCAACTTATTCTAAGTTTGAATAATCTTCCAGATTTATCAAAGTATTCATTCTTATTCATAATCATATCATTGTTTTTAAGGGAAAACTGCTCTTATGATCATAGTAGGTTGATTGGTTGTTGGTTGTTTTAATAGTTTTAAAAGCACATCAGTGATTATGGTTTCAAGTCTAACAGATTTAACTTCTGATTTACCAGGGAAACTGTCATATGCTATTCACCTCCAAATTCAGAGTGCAGGGGTGGGGTGGGATTCTGAGGGAGAGGGTCAATGATCATAACTGACCTTAGAGAATAAATCTCATTGAAGTGTATACCAGTAAGAATTCTGAGTTGCAGACAACAAAAACCATTGTGATTAACTTAAGCAGAAAAAGAATTTATTGGAAGAATATAGGTAGCTCACAGACTTGACGGAAAGGCTGGAGAACCACTCTTGGAAAGCTGGTAGAAACCGAGGAAGCTAGACTATGACCAAAATTATAGGCAAGTTCCAACTCCAGGGGAGCTGGAGGTCTGTGTATGTTTGTGCCAGCAGGGATGCCTCTGAAAACTGGATCCCAGACATC
Source organism: Delphinapterus leucas (assembly GCF_059928025.1). Lineage (NCBI taxonomy): Eukaryota > Metazoa > Chordata > Mammalia > Artiodactyla > Monodontidae > Delphinapterus > Delphinapterus leucas. The sequence goes on from NC_143140.1 coordinate 14,153,379, forward strand.
CACTTACTTCCATCACTCATTCCAGATTCAAAGTCTGGTGAGATCATACGACTGACAGGCTTAGTCTCGTGCCAGCACCCAGGCTGTCAGGCACCCAAGACAGTGAGTATATCGGACTTCGTCAGCTTCTCCAGCAGAAGATGGGACTGTTTCTCCTGCCAGAATTCACTAAACCTGTGGAATGGGTTTGATGACTGAGCACCAAATAGAAAAACACATCAGAGGTCTACTACAGTCCATCTCTTTGCCTTTCCAACATCACAAATATCATATTCACACATTTTTTAAATGCTTCGTCCTGACATACTGCTATTATCCCCCATCCAGTTTCAAGTCCAGGATTTCAGGGTTACGTCCATTTGTCGTCTGGTTTTGTAATGATCTTGCCTCAGTGGTGTGCAGCCCACAGACAAAACTGTGACTTTATCACCCCCCCTCCCCCGCTGCCAATATACAAGGAGAGAAAAGAAATTATTAACTACATAAGCACACGCATGAGCCAGTGAGGAAGTAACTACAGCTAGAGCAGTGCTTTGCAAGTTTCCTTGGTGAACTTCAGGGCCCCACGACAGACCAACTGAAGCAGAATCTCCAGGGTAGGATATAGGGAGCAGTGTGTTTTATGTCCCAAAGCTCTCTGATTTCAAACCAAAACAAAACTATGGTAAATAGAGCCCTCAGTTCTGCCACTGGCCATTAAGCTAGATGGCTATGACCTGTCACCAGTGCCACTTATTCCGTTTTCTTTGTGCTCAACCAGCACCTCAGCTGATCAGATTTCTTTACCTTTTGTGTGACCCAAGGATCTGAGGCTTGGGTGGCCTTGCCTCTATTTGGTTGCAATAATCTTTGCTTAATGTTTACAATTCAACATGGTGTGAGAGGTTATTCCAGGAGACGAGGTCCCCCAAGTTCTAGACAGAGTCCTCTCCCCACTCCCTTTTCCCCCGTGGTCACCAGGGCCCATCGCTACAGCCAGCACCTTAACCACTTTTTCTAACTCCTTACCTAGGGGCATGAGCTACAAATGGCCAGGAGGCAATCCCAACTTCCAGTTCAGAGAAAACACTATCTATCCACTTATACCCCACTCTGGGTACAAACTTAGCATACCAGCAGAACCTGGAATCGTGCAGACGGATGGTGAGCCGCGAAGGATCTGAGATTGTATCTACTTGTCTTGCTTGCAGTCTTGCTGCAGCTTCATGGATGCATGGAGACAGGAGACTCCCAGGTCAGCGACAAGAGACCTTACTACAGCAAAGTCGTGGCCAAACGGTCAGCACAGTCACACCAGCTCCTAGAGCCTCATTTCCCACGGTGATGCTGAGGGCCAAGTGAGGCGTGTACACGCGATGCAGGGCCAGGGCCAAGCAGTTTGGATTGCATTACAGGAGAAGAATCCAGAGGCAAGGGCCAAGCCATTTTTGAACAAGCAGCACAAGCAGCACACAAGCCAGTTCTTTCCACCAGGAGAGCAGCAGTTAAATGGTAGCAATGCTGTGGTTGCCTTGACCCACTTAGATGCCCATATGACCAGATGCAGAAACTGCCCAGTATCAGGCAATGAGTTGCAGCTGGGATACTCAGCAATAATATGCAGGGATGCTCGGGACCCATGGCAGACTGTGTCTCCCCATAATGGAAAGCAAAATACACGGGCAGGGTGTGAGACGTCACAACAAGAGGTCAATCCCTCTGCTGCTCTTTGGAGCCTGTTATTCTGTCAACAGAAGAGCTATCACTGAACACTGTTAACTCATTTGGAGCACATGCCAAATCCTTCAGGACAGCATCCCAAAGCATTTTCGCACCTGGTTCCAAGAGTAAACCTTTAACAGGGCTGTCCTACAAGACCAGCTGCTTCTGATCTGATGGGATACGTGATGAGACTGGTTTATCCCACAGGCATCTGTATCCACAGGAAACAATGTTGTATGGGATGCTACATAAAGTGTACGGAACATAAGGTATTCAGTAAGTCCACAGGTGAAGTGTTAAAAGAAGCATAAGTCAGGGAAAGCAATCCAAACCCAGAATAATTGTCTATTCCTATAGAACAAATTGCTATCTCCTTCATTGTAGTACAGTCCCTTGTAACCAAAGCTGCCACCAGGCTATTCCATATTATATCAGGGACCGATCGGGTTGGTCACTGCAAGTAGTGGTGGCTAGCCCATCAGTCTTCGCAGGGGGGATACTGTGTTAACACATGCATGTCTCCGTGCCACCGTGCCTCCCTTGTTAGGGGGGCACTGAGCAAGCACAGCTGGGGTGAGGGGAGGAGGCTAAGCAATGCCTGCAGAATGGTCATGGTGGTCAGCAGCCTCTAAAATGCCCTTCAGTGATCCCCACCTGCTGGCATTCTCCCCCAGTGTAATCCCCTCCTGTTGAGGTGGGCTGGATCTGCTAATTCATTCGCTTCTAATGACAGAGTTCAGCAAAAGTGATGGGCTTTCACCTCTGAGGTTAGATTACGGAAGGGCTGTGGCTTCCATCTCGAGCAGTCTCCCTTGTTCTGCTTGTTCATTCCGTGGACACCCAGCTGCCATGTTGTGAAATGACCTTTGGAGAAGCCCACGCAGCGTGGAACTGAGGGAGGCCTTCAGTCCAAAAGCCACAGGGAACTAAATCCTGCCAATAATCATGTGCGTGAGCTCGGAAGCTGATCTTCCCCTAGTCAAGCCTCCATGCGAGACAGGAGCCCCAGCTCACAGCCTGACTGCAACCTCATTTAACACCTAGAGCCAGAGGCGCCCTGGTTCCTGGATTTCGGACACACAAAAACTGCGAGAGGATAGATGTCTATTGTTTTAAGCCCCAAAATGTTGGTATAATATGTTAGACAGCAGTACATAACGTGCAGTAATCTTGTTTCTGATTAAGAGCCCTTTTGCCATGGAAGCCTTCTTTTGAGCACTCAGTGGGACCCAAATGTTCTTATGCTTTGGGGCCATTTGGAGAGGTCCTAATTCCAAAAAAACCTATTCCAAAACCTTTACATTTTCCCAGTCCCTGACCACTTGATTTCAGTGCCCATGAATTGATGCAGATCTTTATCTCTAGCTATATCTCCTTCCAGGCAAAGAGTAGAAGATAAAGTTCTGCCCTCTGGGAGGATCTTTTTTCTCTCTGCTGTTTCCTCGAGGGCCTCTGTTAAATGCAGCTCGAAATGCCAAAGCAGTCATTTGCCAGCTGGTCAGTATATTGAGCAAAGCCCTCCGTAATCCAGCTTTGAATTTTTTCCTCTGTCAGCTGGTCACAAGGAGCTCACCACTAAACTGTAGATAGGAACTAAGGGTGAAGTGTGTATGTAAGCTACCGAGCTACCTGCTAATGAAAACTGCTTGGGTTTTGGCTCTGGCCGCGTTCCGAATATACCACTGCCTCCTGGTGAAAGGAGTCCTTATCTAGGGGGACCAGATGACTCCGGTTCGTGATGAGAAACTCAAATTATATAGCCACCTGATATTACTCGGTCAGACATCACCAGGGCCCAAGAACTTTCCTAAAAAAGGAAGGAATGAAGGAAGAAAAAAAACACCCGAAGGACTCCGGTGTGATTCTGTGTAGACTTTCCACAGGTCCCATGAAGCCTCCTGACCTGCCACACGTGCTCCGAACACGGCAGGAGCCGCTGGAACCGGAGGGCGGATGCGCAGCTCTCCTTCCCAGCAGCTGGACCAGATGAGAGCCTTCTGCTCTGCGCTGCACCCAAACGTCATCTTCCAGGCCACCTGGTCAGTGGGCCAGAGTTCGCTGAACAAGCAGAAATGTAAAAAAATAAAGACGGAGAACTGAGGGGAAAGAAGCCTATTGCACAGGCAAAAGAGTAGAAGGTGCCCACTATTTGTGGACTGGAGCAGCGAGCTTCCAAGAGACCTTCGCCTCAAATTGAGAGGAACAAACGGAAGCATTCCCTCATCCAACTTCAGCCATGATTTGAGGTTTTCATCAACACGAGGTTCAGGGTAGTTTGGGTTGTTCTTCATGATAAGGCCGAGCCGCTCCACTTTTGCCTGCGTACAGCCAGGTGCGGGAGCGCGGGTTTCCGGCGCTGGCTACGGAGGCCCCGCCCGCCCCGCGGAGGCCCCGCCCGCCCCGCGGAGGCCCCGCCCGCCCCGCGGAGGCCCCGCCCCCTCCCGCGGGGCGTGCCGGGAAGACGCGGCTGTTGCGGACGCGGCGGGAGCTGGCGTCATGGTTGTGCTGGGTTTCACCTCGTTGCTTGGCCACATCCCGGCCACAGCGTGGAGAGCGGCAAGTAAGGCGCCCGGTCCCGCGGGCGGGGTCGCGAAGGCACGGAGGCCGCGAGAAACGCGTCCGGCGGGGTAGCGGCGTGTCGCGGGCTCGGGGGCCCCGGGCCTGCCGAGCCTTCGTGTCCTGCACGGCCACCGCGCTCGTCCCCGGCAGGTCCTTCCCGCCCGAGCTCAGGGCGGGACCGGAGCTGGACAGTCGCTGGGCCCCGCTGTCCGGACGCCTCCTTCCCGGCGGCCACCGCGATGGCCACGAAGCGGGCGGGCGTCCTGAGTCCTGGGGGGTTCGCAGGGCGCGCGGCATCTGGTGCGCGTGGAGAGTGTGGAAAAGCGGGCCCTGCGGCAGTGGACTCATCATTTGCTTATTTAGTTTATTTACAGCGAAAAAGATCTCTGGCAGTCTACAGTACTAGAAGTGGAAAAGTGCAGAATTTTGGAAAAGTGGGCCGAAGGCTAATAAGTATAATAAAAATTAGGTGAAGCCAGGAATTATTCTTGAGAAAGTATGCATGCTTTTAGTAAAAACCAATCTTGTAAAACCCATTTTTGCTGGAAAATTTTCTCAAAATATTACAGCCTTAACCCACAGAGTATGCTAAGCCTAGTTTTAATTTAGGACACGCTGGAAAAATTGTGTTAAGTTGAAGACAATTCCGCCCCTCCTCCTGATGGGCCCCAGATTCCTATAAAGTTTGTTTTCCTTTCTGTAATCATCTCTCCCCAGACAGACTACCTGTTAAGTTGTAAAAATTTTAAATGATCCAGGAATGAATAATATATAAAGTAAAAGTCCCATAATGTTCAAACCTCGAGGTAATAACTGTGTGAAGCTCCGTTGTGTGTTCATTCAATATCCCTTTTTCACTAGTGTTCAAAACTTAAGAATGAAGTGTTTCATACCAAAAATTTACATAACACATGTGAGTTGTGAAGCAAAGCCAACATTTATGAATCCATTCTCCAGTTTAAGAAATAGAATATTTCCATTGCCAAGCGGCTACCTGCTACCTGCTTCCTGATGCAGTTGTGTAACTGTAAGCTTTTGATCTTTACAGAAAGGGCTTCGTGCCATTTGTATTTATTTTACTTGCTTTTTTCACCTGACTGGTTTGAGATTCATCCATGTTGATATGTGATGCTGTAATTATTCATTGAGTTATGAGAGTGTATCATACGTTTTTCCTTTCCCCTTCTCAGTGGACATTGTGTAACTCTAGAAGCACCAGGATTGACTGCTACACATCTTGTGTACACTGTAGGTGTACTTGCACAAGGGGTTGAATTCCTGGAATATGTGGCATAGGCCTGTTCAGTTTTACAATATGATGGCAAGCTGTAAAGGCATTTTCCATTCCTACTGGCTACGTATACTTCTACCAGCAGTATTAGAGTTCCTGTTGCCCCACATACTTGCCAACATTGGATAGCATCAGAAAATTAAATTTTTGTCTGCCTATAGGGTGTTGAAACGGTATTTCATTACAATTTTGCGTTTCTCTGACTAGAGAAGTTAAACATCTTTTCGAAAGTTTTTCGCTTTTTTTGATGAAATATCTCTTCATTTTCTTATTGGGTTGTTTGTCTTTCTTATTTATATTCTTTACATGTATTTGACCACTATACCTTTTTTACTTATGTAAATGGCAAATAGCTCTGTTTGAGGGCGGAGGGAATGAAAAGTGCTTACTGAACTGAGAAGTCATCTTGAGACTGAAAAACACGGCAGGCAGGTTCATACAATCGGTGAATCAGTTTATCATAGGGTAACTTACCTGTAAAGGCTGAGAGCAGGCGGACAACCGTCAGGAAAAATTAACAGCCGCCCTCCAAACCGCCAAGGGGGCCATTGGGACAGTTTTATAGTTGACCTAGACTATGGAGGTATGTGCTTGGAAACAGGAAGTGCGTTCCTAAGATTTATGAGTAGGTAACTGGTCTTGTGGGTGCCCGGAATATGTCAGCGAAGATTTTCCTCATTGTTTGGGGACTGACAGAGTATAGAGGCCACCTGATCCGAATGATTATTGAACAATGTCGATTAACTGCTAAGCCCTTGACAACAGAGAGTGATTGACTTCACAGTACAGTCCTGGGTAGGGTCAGCAGAAAGCCTGTATGGGCCCAAGATGGCCTCACTTATGCTAACGGCCATACAAGCTCAAGCTCAGTTTGTGGACTGCTTTTGTTACTCTTATGGTGTCTTTTTCTAAAACATTATCTTCAGCAGTAGACAGAATAAAATAATGGATCTGATCGTACAGTCACACAGATTCAAAGGAAAGGTGTCTTTTGATAAACAGGTATTCGTAATTTTATTATAATCTTGTCTTGATCCTTTTGTTTATTGTCTGTACTTTGTGGTCTTTTTTAAAGCCTTCCCTACTCTAAGGTCGTAGAGATATTCTGTATTTTCTCCTCAAAGGTCTATTGTTTGGCTTTTTATATTTAAGCCTTTATGCTACCGGGAATTGATTTTCATGTATGGTGTGAGGCAGGAAACCAATTTCACTTTCTTCCCATGTCAGTAACCAGTTGTCCCAGGTCCATATATTGGACCTTCCCCCCCAATGTAACGCCCCTGTCATGAATCAAGTTTACATATACATATGCACGTGGGTTTATTTCTTGGCTCTCTTCAGTTCCATTGATCTATTTGTCTGTTCCTGTGATGTAACACCTATCTTAATGACCATGCCTTTGTAACAACTCTTGATATTTAGTAGAATAAGTCCTTTCATCTTGTTTTTCAGAAGTGTCTTGGCTATTCTTGGATATCTGCTTTCCATATAAAATTCTTAAAAAAAAAAGTTCCTGTTGGGGTTTGGTTACAACTGCTCGATATTTTTTAAGATTATCATTTTCTGATTGCTGCTTATGTATAGAAACACAGTTGACTTATTTATTGATTTTGTGTCCAGTAACCTGGCTAAATTACTTTATTAATTTAAATAATTTATTTGCAGATTTTGGTGGGGCGGTGCTAGGTAGACACAAATATTGCCTGCAAATAATGAAAATCTATTCTCCCTTTCTAATCTTTATATCTTTTTCTTTTCTCTTGTTTCTCTGTCCTTGCTCAGATTTCCAGTACCATGTTGCGTAAAAGTGGTGATAGGCGTACTTGTTCATAATTGTAAAGGAAATATGTTCATATTTCATCATGTAATATTAGCTGTAGGTGTGCCCTTTATTAGGTTAATGAAGTCCCTTGCCATTTCTAGAAGGATTTGGGGGGTTTTTTGTTTATGTAGTTGTCTGTTTTTTAAGACAGAATAAATCTTGAAATTTACTAATTCATTTTTCTTCATCTTGTTTGTTAATTCACTTTTCTCCTTTAATATGGTGGGTTGGTGAATTATAAATTTTTCTAGTGCTGAATCACTCTTGCATTTCTAGAAAATATTCAGATTGATCAGGTTGATTATATTATTAATTTAGTGTTGGGTTTGGTATGCTAATATTTTGTTTAGAAGTTGGCCTGTAATTTTCCTGTCTTGGAATTTCCTTTTCTGGTTTTGAAATTAAAGTTATTCTAGCCTCTTACAATGAATTCAAGAGTCTTCTCATCCTTTTCTCTTCTATATTAGATTTTTTTTTTTTTTTAAGATTGAAATACTCTGTTCCTTGAGTGTCTGCTACAGATTGCCTACAAAACTGTCTAGACCTGCCCTTTTCTTTGAGGGAAGATTTTAAATTATTGGTTATTTTTGTAATGATTATTGTGGTATTTACCAGATTTTCTCTTCTAAAGTCAGTTTTGATAAGTTAAATTTTTTGAGAAAATTGTTCATTTTGTATACTTTAAATATATAGGCATAAAGTTACTGGTTTGGGGTTTTTAAAAAACTTTTGTTCTATGTAGCTATGTACTCCTCTTTTACTCATAATATATATTTTACCTTCTCTTGGTTTTTTTGGGTGTTTTTGTTTTTGTTGTTGTCGTTTTCATATTAGCTTTACCAAAGACTTCACAGTAGTTTTAGTCTTTTAAGAGAACCAACTTTTGGTTTTGTTGATCCTCTTAGTTTTATGTCTTTTATTTATGTTATTATTTTCTTCTCTTACTGTTTTTATTTTCTTTCCATTTTCTGTGGGTTCCCCTTTTTTTTTAGAAGATGTGGAAATGGTGCATCTCACATGTCTTAGCTCAGGCTGCAATAACAAAGTACCATAGACTGGGCGGCTTAAACATCAAACATTTGTTTTTCACAGATCTGGAGGCTGGGAAGTCCAAGATCAAGGTGCCAGCACATCTGGTCTCTGGTGTGAGCCAGCTTTCTGGTTCACAGATGGCTGTCTTCTTGTTGTATCCTCATGTGGCAGACAGCAGAAGGACCCTGCAAGCTCTCATAGCCTTTCTTATAAGGGCACTAATCCACTATGAGGGCTGCACCCTCTTGATCTACTTGCCTTCCAAAGGCCCCACCTCCTAATATCATCACATCAGGGGTTAGAATTTCAGCGTATGAATGTGGGGGGGGGGGTTGGGCACAAACCTTCCGTCCATAACATTGGTCCTTTTTTTTTTTTTGAACCATGGTAATGGTTCTCTTCATATAAACAGCATATGGCTAGATTTTGGTGAGTTTTTATTTTGAAGTCCAACAGCATACCTTTTAACTGGAGAGTTCAGTCCATTTACAATTATAGTTACTGATAAAATTGGCTTTATTTCTACCATCTTATTTTTCACACCTTCTATTTGTCATACTTTGAATTCAGTGTTTGCTTTTTTCATTTGTTTCCTCTGCTGGAAAAACAGGGAAAAAATGAAGATACACACTGCTTTGGAAGATACACACTGCTTTTTATTGGTTATCCTTGAAATCTAAATGCATGCTTAAGGAAGTTGAAAGTTAATTAATATCTTTATTCTCCTCCTAAACAGAACAAAGCTTAAAAATGCTTTGAATTCACTCACCCTCCACTTCTGTTGTTCAGCCTTTTAGGGGTGTGTGTGTGTGTGTGTGTGTGTGTGTTTGTTGTGTGTATGTTAGGTGGAATTGTGTAGTAACACAAATCAATACTGTTATTGCACTTTTATGCAGTCAACATATAAAACTTTTATCTTCTATTTTATCTCACACTTTACTTTTTTGATCACTTTCTTTTTATAAATTTATTTTCTTTGTGATGAGAAAGCTTAGGATTTACTCTTCTAACAACTTTTTAAATTTTTATTTATTTATTTATTTTTGCTGCGTTGGGTCTTCGTTGCTGCGTGCGGGCTTTCTCTAGTTGCATCGAGCAGGGGCTTCTCTTCAGTGTGGTGCCTGGGCTTCTCGTTGCTGTGGCTCCTCTTGTTGCAGAGCATGGACTCTAGGTGCGTGGGCTCTAGAGTGCAGGCTCAGTAGTTGTGGCGCACGGGCTTAGTTACTCTGTGGCATGTGGGATCTTCCCAGACCAGAGCTCAAACCTGTGTCCCCTGCATTGGCAGGTGGATTCTCAACCACTGCACCACCAGGGAAGTCCTTGGATCAGTTTCTTAAAGTACATTGTTTAGAAGTTCCCTTTGGTGACAGTCTTGTGATAAAGTTCTGTGTTTTTTTTTAATATATATTTTATTTTTAATCTGAAAATATGGTTTTATTTCTCTCCTGTTCTTGAAAGTAGTTTCAATGGCTGCATCATTTTCTCACAGCTCTATCTCTTCTGGCTTTCATTATAGCTAATGGGAAGTCATCTGTCTAATTTTTATTCCTTTACTAGTAATATGTCTTTGACCTGACTGCTTTTTTAGATCTTCCTTTAATATTGGGTTCTTCATTTTACTTTGTGTCCACGTGTTTTTTTGCTTTTCTTTTTAATATAATTTTATTTATTTTTTATACAGCAGGTTCTTATTAGTTATCTATTTTATACATATTAGTGTATATATGTTAATCCCAATCTCCTGATTCATACCACCACCACCACCACCCCCGCCGCTTCTCCCCCTTGGTGTCCATACGTTTGTTCTCTACATCTGTGTCTCTATTTCTGCCCTGCAAACCAGTTGATCTGTACCATTTTCCTAGGTTCCACATATATGCATTAATGTACGATATTTGTTTTTCTCTTTCCGACTTACTTCACTCTGTATGACAGTCTTTAGATCCATCCATGTCTCTACAAATGACCCAATTTCATTCCCTTTTATGCCTGAGTAATATTCCATTGTATATATGTACCACATGTTCTTTATCCATTCATCTGTCGATGGGCATATAGGTTGCTTCCGTTAACTGGCTATCGTAAATAGTGCTGCAGTGAACATTGCGGTACGTGTGTCTTTTTGAATTATGGTTTTCTCTGGGTATATGCCCAGTAGTGGGATTGCTGGATCATATGGTAATTCTATTTTTAGTTTTTTAAGGAACCTCCATACTCTTCTCCATGGTGGCTGTATCAATTTACATTCCCACCAACAGTGCAAGAGGGTTCCCTTTTCTCCACACCCTCTCCAGCATTTGTTGTTTGTAGATTTTCTGATGATGCCCATTCTAACTGGTGTGAGGTGATATCTCATTGTAGTTTTGATTTGCATTTCTCTAATAATTAGTGATGTTGAGCAGCTTTTCATGTGCTTCTTGGCCATCTGTACATCTTCTTTGGAGAAATGTCTGTTTAGGTCTTCTGCCCATTTTTTCATTGCGTTGTTTGTTTCTTTAATATTGAACTGCATGAGCTGTTTATATATTTTGGAGATTAATCCTTTGTCCATTGATTCATTTGCAAATATTTTCTCCCATTCTGAGGGTTGTCTTTTCATCTTGTTTGTAGTTTCCTTTGCTTTGCAAAAGCTTTTAAGTTTCATTAGGTCCAATTTGTTTATTTTTGTTTTTATTTCCATTACTCTAGGAGGTGGATCAAAAAGATCTTACTGTGAATTATGTCAAAGAGTGTTCTTCCTATGTTTTCCTCTAAGAGTTTTATAGTGTCTTGCCTTATATTTAGGTCTTTAATCCATTTTGAGTTTATTTTTGTGTATGGTATTGAGAAGTGTTCTAATTTCATGCCTTTATATTTGGCTGTCCAGTTTTCCCAGCACCACTATTGAAGAGACTGTCTTTTCTTCATTGTATATCCTTGCCTCCTTTGTTGACCATAGGTGCGTAGGTTTATCTCTGGGCTTTCTGTCCTGTTCCATTGATCTATATTTCTGTTTTTGTGCTAGTACCATATTGTCTTGATTACTGTAACTTTGTAGTATAGTCTGAAGTCAGGGAGTCTGATTCCTCCAGCTCTGGTTTTTTTCCCTCAAGACTGCTTTGGCTATTGGGGGTCTTTTGTGTCTCCAGACAAATTTTAAGAGTTTTTGTTCCAGTTCTGTAAAAACTGCCACTGGTAATTTGATAGGGATTGCATTGAATCTGTAGATTGCTTTGGGCGGTATAGTCATTTTCACAATATTGATTCTTTCAATCCAAGAACATGGCGTATCTCTCCATCTGTTTGTGTCATCTTTGATTTCTTTCATCAGTGTCTTACAGTTTTCTGAGTACAGGTCATTTACCTCCTTAGGTAGGTTTATTCCTAGGTATTTTATTCTTTTTGTTGCAGTGGTGAATGGGATTGTTTCCTTAATTTCTCTTTCTGATCTTTCGTTCTTAGTGTATAGGAATGCAAGAGATTTCTGTGCATTAAATTTGTATCCTGCAGCTTTACCAAATTCATTGATTAGCTCTAGTAGTTTTCTGGTGGCATTTTTAGGATTCTCTATATATAGTATCATGTCATCTGCAAACAGTGACAGTGTTACTTCTTTTCCAATTTGTATTCCATTTATTTATTTTTCTTCTCTGATTGCCGTGGCTAGGACTTCCAAAACTATGTTGAATAATAGTGGCAAGCATGGACATCCGTGAGATTTGGGACCTAGAATGTCTTTCAGTTGTGCACGGTTTATATTCACCAACATTTTCAATATAATATTTTTCTAAATAGTCAACCACAAAAAACAAAGAACAGATTATTATATGAAATATATTAGTACAATCAGAAACTCATATTTCTGTTACCCATATAATTTCTTTTTAAAAAAAATAAATTTATTTATTTTTATTTTTGGCTGTGTTGGGTCTTCGTTGCTGCACGCAGAGCTTTCTCTACTTGCTGTGAGCGGGGGCTGCTGTTTGTTGCGGTGCACAGGCTTCTCATTGCGGTGGCTTCTTTTGTTGCAGAGCACAGGCTCTAGGCATTTGGGCTTCAGTAGTTGAGGCATGCAGGCTCAGTAGTTGTGCCTCGCGGGCTCTAGAGCACAGGCTCAGTAGTTGTGGTGCATGGGCTTAGTTGCTCCACGGCATGTGGGATCTTCCTGGTCCCGTGCTCAAACCCATGCCCCCTACATTGGCAGGCGGATTCTTAACCACTGCACCACCAGGGAAGCCCCCATATAGTTTCTTAATAAAAATAAATGCAGCTTTACAAGATATTTTTTTGCAGGTTTTTCTCTTTTGATTTTTAGTGCATGCTTAACTAAGTATTATTTTGAGGACATAATTAAAGGTAAAATATGCCCTTAAATATTGAAGTGGAAGTTTGAAGGCAAAATGGTCTGTAGTCTAACTCAATAAATACATTAAAATTTTAGGTAAGTGTTTTTATTTTAATATGTATAGAAATTTTTATTGATTCACAGATTCTTCTCAGCCAGTTAGTATCATAAATGTGAAGTATTTTATGTAAGTGAGTATTTAGATGGGAGAAGTCTATATTAATTCTGTAAGTCGTTGTAGTTTTCTTAATACATTCAGTTGTATATTTATTTTCTTAATCCTTGAATTTTGTTGGCTGAAGACTAATTTGCATTACAGTTGGACATTCAGACAATCAACAATGTTGCTAGACACTGAGATATATGCAGTGGACGTGCAAATTAACAGCCTGATGTACTATTTTGAAATTGTTAATGCAGTTTGTATGTAATGTTAACTTTATGTAATCTTACAAACATGTCAATGTAAATTCCAAATTGGCTGTGGAGGGTGTATATATATATATACATGGAGACATATATACATACAAATACTTGTGCATATATATTTGCATGTGTGTATATATATATATATAATTTTTTAAAGCGGGGGTAGGGTGATGTAGTCATTGTTGGAATATGAATAAAATACATGTAGTGAAAGAAAATCCTAACTACATGTAATGCTATCAGGAGCTTCCAGATAATTCTATACTAACAATAATAGATACAGTCTGTCACTGTGCTAAGTGCTTTGCCTGAATTGTCCAGTTTAACCTATTTAGTAAGCTCATGAGATAGATAGTGTTATATTCAATTTAGAGGGGAAGAAATGGATTTAGAAAGGGTAAATAACTTGATAAAGGTCAAACAACTAGTAAGTATTTGTTTTAGTTTCTTATTGCTGGTGTAACAAATTACCACAAACTTAGTGGCTTAAAAATCCTTACAGTTCCAGAGGTGAGAAGCCTGAAATGGGTCCCTCTGTGCTGAAACCAAGGTGTTAGGGTTGTGTTTCTTCTGGGTGCTCTAGGGGAGAATCTGTTTCCTCCCTTTTCCATCTTCCAGAGGCTGCCCAAGTTCCTGGACTTGGTGGCCCTTTCCTCCATCTTTAGAGCCAGCAACATCATCAAGTCTCTCTCTCACTGCCACCTCTCTGGTTCTCTCTTCCAGTTCTCTCTTCCCCTTTTAAGAACCCCTGTGATGACAGTGGACCCACCCAGGTAATCCAGGACAGTCTACCTAGTTCAGGGTCATCTGATGAGCAACTTCAGTTCCATCTCTTACCTGATTCTCCTTCACCATGTGACCTAGCCTGCACATAGTTTCCAGATACTAGGTTCTCACCCTCTTTGGGGGCCATTACTGTGCCTGCCACAGTGGTGTGACCAGAATTGGTACCCACCTCTGTCTGCCTCTAAAGCTCTTCCTTCAGGAAGTTGAAGACCCCAACCCTGAGGTCATTTTTCAGAGTGGTTTTGCCCTTACTGAACATTATCTCAACAAGGGTCGGATAACTTTCATAATACTGAAAGCTTACCTTTCTCATTGTAACCTAGAAAGTGAGCTCATTTATAAATTGCAGGTGCCCAATACAGTTTAAGATGTTTAATTGGCGGAAAAAGAGGGGCATGATTAGGATTTAAGTATAAGAATACTAAATACAGTGCCTTGTGACTTACAGAGATTTAAATAGTAAATATTGTCATTGAAAAGTTCCTACTACTTAGTTACTCTTAATGATCTGATTCCTGGTATTTTTGGCATTGCTTCAGACAGGAATCCGTATTTTATTTTATTTTATTAATGTTTTAAAAATAAATTTATTTTATTATTTATTTTTTGCCTTGTTGAGTCTTCATTGCTGTGCACAGGCTTTCTCTAGTTGCGGTGAGCGAGGGCTACTCTTTGTTACGGCGTGCGGACTTCATGGTGGTGTCTCGTTGCGGAGCACAGGCTCTAGGCGTGCAGGCCTCAGTAGTTGTGGTGCGTGGGCTCAGTAGTTGTGGAGCATGGTCTCTAGAGTGCAGGCTCAGTAGTTGTGGCACACGGGCTTAGTTGCTCTGCGGCATGTGGTATCTTCCTGGACCAGGGCTCGAACCTGTGTCCCCTGCATTGGCAGGCGGATTCTTAACAACTGCGCCACCAGGGAAGTCCCAGGAATCCGCATTTTATATCTGTTTTTGCAATTTTGATAATGGTTAACTAACTCATTTCAAAGCTCTTCTTTTCAAACTGATAGCATTGGTTGCCTCCAAGGAAAGGAACTGGCCGTCTCAAAGATGGGGGCAGAGGGAAGGGTTGTCACTGTGTGTCCTTCTGTACTTTAAAATTTTGATAACTGTGAATGTATAAGCTTAACACAAGTAAGTAAAAGTGTTACATTTTGAAGTAGAATAAATGAACAGCCTCTATTTTTTCACTGTCTTCACTCTGCTAGGATCACCCATTCTGTGTCATTCTTTGAGGAAAATAAGTTCTCAAGGAGAAAAATCCAAACCCATCAAACAACCCCTTAAGAAGCCAAAGTTACCAGAAGGTCGTTTTGATGCACCAGAAGATTCCAATTTAGAGAAAGAACCACTGACAAGTGAGTAGAGTAAACCTCCTCTCTTAATTTTTGGTCTCAAAGAAAGTGTTTCTGTCATTGAGAAGCAAATGAAAGGAAGGAAGCATGTTATTGTTTATAATTCTTCATTGACAATAATAAAGAATATTTCAACAATGAATAAAATTACCATACAGTAAGTCCTCTATATACAAACGAGTTCTGTTCCGAGAGCACGTTCGTAAGTCCAATTTGTTCGTAAGTCCAACAGAGTTAGCCTTGGTACCCAACTAACACGATCGGCTATATAGTACTGTACTGTAATAGGTTTATAATACTTTTCACACAAATAATACATAAAAAACAAAGAAAACCTTTTTAATCTTACAGTACAGTCCCTTGAAAAGTACAGTAGTGCAATACAACAGCTGGCACAGAGGGGCTGGCATCGAGGGAACAGGCAAGAAGACTTACTGACTGGAGGAGGGAGAGGAGGTAGGAGATGGTAGAGCTGAGGGATTGTCAGCAATAGGAGACAGAGGGCAAGCTGCACTTTCACTCACCCCTGATGTTGATGGAATGCACGTTCATATCTTTGAAAGTTTGCGACATGAAGGTTCGTATGTAGGGGACTTACTGAATTGACTGTCAGTATGTATGGGTTAAAAAAAAGATTTCCAGGTCCCTGGCAGTGATTGATTATGTTTGATTAATTTATTTATTACACCCCATTATTCGCATGGCAAAATAGATGAATTAAGATGCAAATAACAGAAACTTACTTGAACAGACTTAAGCAGAAGGTAGGGTATGCTGTTATTAAGGTAGAGGGAACAAGTGAGGCTCCCTAGGGCAGTAATGCTGCTGGGCCTTAGAAGAAGACTGGGACCTCAGGACTAAACACTGTATGGAAACCAGAGTGTTCTTCCTTCTCTTGTCTTTGGTACCTACTCTTCATTGTTTTCTGTCTCCATACTCCCTTCTGAGTCCACTGGGCAGAAAGTAACTGCTCCTAGCAGCCACTCAGTTCAAGAGAACAACAAGACTGAAAATACAATTTCTTAGTCCTGATTTCAGATTCCTTAAGAAGAGAGCTCCTTGGCCTTCCTTGGATCAGATGTCCACAGCTAAATCAACCAGTGGCCAGTGGCCTGGGTCGCAGATGAAAATGTGGTTGTTCTCACTGTAACTACATGGCTGGGGAAAGGGAAGGGGATGTTTTGGAGAATAAAGAGGTTTTTGGGCGGGAGAAGGGATGATAGACTAAACATTATTTTGTATTCAGTATATATAAAATTTGTTTCATGTCTTAAAGCTTTTTTTTTTTTTAAGTACTACTTTATTTTCATGCTACATCCTTTTGTACCTTTGAATTGTGGAAAATGTGCAGATATTAGCTATTCAAAAAATAGCATTTCATACAGCATAAATGTAAACATACCACTTTGAAACTTTGGCAAGGCTGCCCTGCTCGTCTGGTTTTTCCAGTCTCATGAGTGCTAACCCATCTATGAAGTGAAGCATCCTAGGCAAGAAGATACCAGTAGAGGATACAGGGACCTGTGTCTGGAATTCTTCCTAGAATATAAAAGCGTTGGGGGTTTGCTCATTCATTAAATATTTCAGATTATAGCACTCTACCAAGTCCAATCTCATAACCAGATCAACCAGCCAAGGTGATGGAGGCTTTTAAAAAGTTGCCATTAATCTAGAGGTAAAATTTTTCTTCAAAGGTTTTAGCTAAGCGTAAAAATCTGAGAGGAAATATTTCCTTAAAATGTCTCACACAAAAGCAGCAGTCTCATAAATAAACACTCACATATATGCTTAATTGATTTTTGACATGGTTGCCAATACCATTCAATGGCGAAAAGGACAGTCTTTTCAATAAGTGGTGCTGAGAAAACAGGATATCCACATGTAAAAGAATGAAATTGGACCCCTTACCTTACACCATATTCAAAAACTAATTCTAAATATGTCAAAGACCTGAACTTAAGAGGGAAGACTGTAAAACTCTTAGAAGAAAATTGGGCAGACTCTTCATGTCCCTGGATTTGACAATGATTTCATGCATATGACACCAAAAGCACAAGCAACAATTGTAAAAATAGATAAATAAGACATCAACAAAATTAAGAAATTTTGTTCATATTAGAACATTATCAAGAAAGTGAGAAAAATAACCTGCAGAATGGGGGAAAATATTTGTAAATCATATATTTGAAAAGAATTAATATCCAGAATAAAGAACTCCTACAATTCAACAACAACGAAAAGAACCCAATTCAAAAATGGGCAAAGGGGCTTCCCTGGTGGCACAGTGGTTGAGAGTCCGCCTGCCAATGCAGGGGACACAGGTTCATGCCCTGGTCCGGGAAGATCCCACATGCTGTGGAGCGGCTGGGCCGGTGAGCCATGGCCGCTGAGCCTGCGCGTCTAGAGCCTGTGCTCCGCAACGGGAGAGGCCACAACAGTGAGAGGCGCGCGTATTGCAAAGAAAAAAACAACAAAAACAATATCTACATATGGAACAATTTCACTGGAAACTAGCAGAAAGACCCTGGTACAATCAAGACTGTAAAAAAATATCCACACATAATTGGGTAGGAAGGGAAGAAAAGTGATCAGGTCAGGACCTGTGCCCCTGGGAGAGGACTCAGAAGAAAATGGAGACTCCATGGTGGAGACCCACCATGGGCAGTGAGTGCTGAGAACCACAGATTGGGTGCCCGAGTCCTGGCGTCCTCCACAGGGGAGACGAGCCCCCTTGGCCGGTTGGAGGGCAACTGGGACTCCCAGGAGGGCAGAGGGACCTGGACTCCGCTTGTGAGGAGGGCGCACACAGGCTTGGCCCAAAGGCAGGGCAGAGAGAGATCTGCTCCAGCAGCTGCCAAGTCCTGCGGCTGCCTCATCATGCACCCCAGCCCCAAGCCAAGCCAACTCTCTGGTCCCACTCATTCCATTCTGGGGCAGCCACTACCAGGAAGAAGACTCAGCCGTGGGACACAGCGGTGACCCAGTCCCAGGGTGGAGCCTGGGAGGGGTAGCGGCAGCCATTGTCGGCACTTACTCAAGTGGCACAGCAGAAGCAGCCCAGACCTCTGACAGCAGCTGGCCTGCCACAGCTCACTCCTGGTACACGCCGAGAGTCCACACGGGCCCCCCGCAGCTCTGCAGTGTGGCTCCACAGCCAGGTGGAGGTGACAGGGGCTGGGGGCAGTGATCAGGTGAGAGGGTCAAAGTGGACTTGTACCGAGGCTGCATCTGAGTGGAGCATGGGAAACAAATATGTGCACCTGAACAGGCAGTGAAGCAGAGACAGCTCAGACCTCTGTCTGAGGCTGACATGAGCGGAGAGCCCACACAGGCCCCACTCACTTCAGCACTTCCTGCTCTGGGGCAAGGAGAGAGGAAAAGACCCACTTAATGGGAACAGAGCCAGCTCATGCCTGACCCTCAGGGCTTCTGCTCCAGCAACCTGGGATCAGACCCCACCCCTGATAGGACAGTGACAGCCACCTAGCAGAGGGGAAGTCCTGCCCCACACCTGGCTCCAGCTCTAGCCCCTCCACCAGCAGGCCCACCTCCTACCAAGGAGATAGCTGTCAGCACACCCTGAGGAAAGACATGATTTGCGTCCATGTCAAATTCAGTTCTCCCACAAAAGGCATTGGGCACACGCAGTCGGTATAGGGACACTCCTACATAAGAACACTCCTTCGAGGTAACTTTCACCTAAATTCACAGAGGCAGGAAAAGTTAAGCAAAATGAAAAGGCAGAGGAACTCCTCTCAATTGAAAGAGCAGTAGAAAACCCCTGAAAAAACTACTAATGAAACAGTTGACTAGATAAAGAAT
This sequence comes from Delphinapterus leucas, assembly GCF_059928025.1. NCBI lineage: Eukaryota > Metazoa > Chordata > Mammalia > Artiodactyla > Monodontidae > Delphinapterus > Delphinapterus leucas. Next base: position 14,172,496 of record NC_143140.1, read on the forward strand.
TCAAAGCATTGGTTATAAGAATGTTAACTGAATTAGGGGGAAGAATACATCTACACAGCAATGTTTTTAACAAGGAACTAGAAAATATAAAAAAAGACCCAATCAGAAATGAAGAATTCAATAGTTGAAGTAAAAAACACACTAGAAGGAATGAATAACCGGCTAAGTGACACAGAAGAACGCATAAGTGATCTGGAAGATAGAATAATGCACATCACCGCATCAGAACAGCAAAAAGAAAGGCAGGGTTTTTTTTGGGTTTTTTTTTGTTTTTTTGCGGTACGTGGGCCTCTCACTGCTGTGGCCTCTCCCATTGCGGAGCACAGGCTCTGGACGCACAGGCTCAGTGGCCATGGCTCACCGGCCCAGCCGCTCCGCAGCATGTGGGATCTTCCCAGACCGGGGCACGAACCCATGTCCCCTGCATCGGCAGGCGGACTCTCAACCACTGCGCCACCAGGGAAGCCCAAGAAAGGCAGTTTTAAAAAATGAAAACAGTCTAAGAGATCTCTGGGATAACATATAAGGAGCCCAGAAGGAGGAGAGAGAGAGAGAGAGAAGGGAATTGAAATTGTATTTGAGGAAATTGTGACTGAAAACTTCCACAATCTGAAGAAAGAAACAGATATCGAGGTACAGGAAGAGGGTCCAAACAAGATGAACCCAAACAGATGCACACCAAGACATATCATAATTAAAATGGCAAAAGTTCGAATTCTGAAGGCAGCAAGAGAAAAACAGTGTCATACACAAGGAAGTCCCTATAAGTCTGTCACCTGATTTCTCTGCAGAAACTTTACAGGCCAGAAGGGAGCAGCACGATATATTCAAAGTCCCGAAAGGGAAAACCTGCAAGCTAGGGTACTCTATTCAGCAAGATTATCATTAAAATAGAAGGAGTGATAAAGGGCGTCTCAGATAAGCAGAAGCTAAGAGTTCATCAATACTAAACTTACCTTAAAAGAAATGTTGAAGGGACTTCTCTGAGTGGAAAAGTAAGCTGTAGGAAAGGGGAATCCTGATAGGAAAGGCAAATATATAGTAAGGACTGAGGATCAACCGCTTAAATAAGCCCGCACAAAGATTAAAAACAAAAAATTGTAAAAGCATTTGGTTAACTGTTGCCTGCAGTGACCTGGGACATAGACCCCACATACCTAATGAACTTGTAGCTGTAAGGGAAGGGCTGGAAAACAGAACCTTAATAATATCTGTTGGTTGTTACTGACTGTTTGGCAAGGAATTAAAAAGAAAGAGATGAACTTAAAAAAAATTGTAGAAGCAACTGTAACTACAATAAACAGTTAAGAGATAAACATGAAGATCTAAAATATGACATCAAAAACATAAAATGTAGGGGAGAGGCGTAAAAACTGTAGATCTTTTCAAATGCATCTGAACTTAAATGACTATCAGTTCAAACCAAGTAGATATAGTTACAGGTCAACATATATGAATCCCATGGTAATCACAAATCAAAACTACAGTAGATAAAACTAAAAAGAATACAAGCATACTACTAAAGAAAATCATCAAACCACAAGAGAAGAAACGAAAAGAAGAAATGAACAAAGAAATAGAAAAACAACTAGGAAACATAAAATGGCATTAACTACATACCTATCAGAAATTAAATGTCAAAGGACTAAATAATCAAATCAAAAGACATAGGGTGATGAGGCCCTTCTATTTGCTGCCTACAAGAGACTCACTTCAGAACCAAAGACACAGACAAAGTGAGGGGATGGAAAAAGTTATTTCATGCAAACAGAAATGACAAGAAAGTGGGGGTAGCAATACTCATATCAGATAAAGTAGACTTTAAACAAAGACTGTAACAAAAGACAGAGAAGGGCATTATATAATGGTAAAGCGATCAATACAAGAAGAGGATGTTATCATTAACATAAATACTTGAAACAGGAGCACCTAAATATATAAAGCAAATACTAACAGACAAAAAGGGAGAAATTCACAATAATAGTAGGGCACTTTAACACCACACTTACATTAATGCGCAAATCATCCAGACAGAAAATCAATAAGGCAACACTGGTCTTAAATGACACAATAGACCTCTTGGACTTAACAGATTTATACAGAACATTACATCCAAAAACAACAGAATACACATTATATTCAAGTGCACATGGAACATTCTCCAGGATAGATCACATGCTAGGCCATAAAACAAGTCTCAAAAAAATGTGAGAAGATAGAAATTATATCAAACATTTTTTCTGACCGTAGCAGTATAAAACTAGAAATCAATTACAAAAAGAAAAATGGGAAAAGAACAAATACTTAGAGACTAAAACAACATGCTACTAAAAAACCAATGGGTGAATGAAGAAATCAAAGAGGAAATCAGAAAATACCTCAAGACCAAAGAAAATGGAAATTCAACACTCCAAAACCTATAGGGTGCAGCAACAGTAGTTCTAAGAAGGAAGTTTATAGCAGTACAGGCCTTTCTCAAGAAAGAAGAAAAATCTCAAGTAAGCAACCTAACCTGCCACTTAAAAGAATTAGAAAAAGAAGAACAAAGCCCAAAGTCAGCAATAGGAAGGGGATAAAGATCAGAGGGGAAATAAAATAGCGATCAACAAAACAATAGAAAAGATCAATAAAACGAAGAGCTGGTTTTTTTAAAAGATGAACAAAATTGGTAAACATTTAGCAAGGATCACCAAGAAGAAAAGAGAGAAGACCCAAATAAAATAAGAAATGAAAGAGGAGAAGGAACAGCAAAAACCACAGATACAAAAAATCATAAGAGAACACTACTAACAGTTATATGTCAATGAATTGGACAACCTAGAGAAAATGGATAAATTTCTAGAAACATACAACCTGTCAAGACTGAATCAAAAAGAAATAGACAACTTGATCAGACTGATCACTAGTAGTAAAGTTGAATCTGTAATTTAAATACTCCCAGCAAACAAAAGTCCAGGACCAGACAGCTTCAAAGGAGAATTCTACCAAACATATAAAGAAGAGCTAATACCTAACCACCTCAAACTATTCCAAAAAATTGAAGAGGACGGAACACTCTCAAATTCATTCTACAAGGCCACCAATAATTACCCTGATACCAAAACCACACAAAGACACTACAAAAAAAGAAAATTACAGGTCAATATCGATGAATATAGATTCTAAAATCCTCAGCAGAATATTAGCAAACTGAATCCAAAAATATATTAAAAGGATTGTATATGATGATCAATTTGGATTTATTCCAGGGACACAAAGATTGTTCAGTATTTGCAAATCAATTAATTTGATACACCACATTAACAAAGGGAAGGATAAAAACCAACTGATCATCTCAATAGATGCAGAAAAACCATTTGACAAAATTCATTATCCATTCATTATAAAATTCTCACTGAAGTGGGTATAGAGGGAACATATCTCAACGTAATAAAGGCTATTTATGACAAATCCACAGCTAACATCATATTCAGCAGTAAAAGTTGAAAGCCTTTCTTCTAACTCAGGAACAAGACAGGGATGCCCACTCTTTGCCCCTTCTATTTAACATAGTATTGGAAGTTCTAGCCACAGCAATCAGACAAGGAAGATAAATAGGTATGCAAATGTAAAGGGAAGAAGTAAAACTGTCATTATTTGCAGATCCATGATACTACATATAGAAAACCCTAATGTCTCCACCAGAAAACTATTAGCACTAATAAATGAATTCTGTAAAATTGCAGAATACAAGATTAATATACAGAAATATGTTTCCTTTACATACACTAATAATGAACTATCAGAAAGATAAAGTGAAAAAAAAATCCCCATTAAAATCACACCAAAAAGAATACAATACCTAGGAATAAACTTAAAGGTGAAAGACCCGTACTCTGAAAACTATGAAACAATGATAAAGGAAATTTATAAAAGAAATGGAAGGATATCCTGTGCTCTTGGATTGGAAGAATTAATATTGTTAAAATGGCCATACTACCCAAAGCAATCTCCAGATTAAATGCAATCCCTATCAAAATACTCATGACATTTTTCACATAACTAGAACAAATAAGCCTAACATTCATATAGAACCACAGAAGTCCCCAAATTGCCAAAACAATCTGGAGGAAAAAGAACAAATCTGGAGGTGTCAAGCGCCCAGACTTCAGACTATACTACAAAGCTACAGTAATCAAAACAGCATGGTACCGGCACAAAAACATACACATAGATTAATGGAACACAATAGAGATCCCAGAAGTAAACCCATGAACCTTTGGTCAATTAATCTACAACAAAGGAGGTAAGAATATACAATGGAAGAAGACAATCTCTTCAGTAAGTTGTGCTGGGAAAACTGGACAGCTACATGTAAAAGAATGAGATTAGAACATTTCCTCACACCATATACAAAAATAAACTCAATGGACTAAATATCTAAATGTAAGACCTGAAGCCATAAAAGTCATAGAAGAGAACATAGGCAGAACACTCTTTGACATAAGTTGTAGCAATATTTTTTTGGATCTGTCTCCTAAGGCAAAAGAAATAAACAGATGGGACCTAATTAAACTTAAAAACTTTTGCACAGCTAAGGAACCGTGGACAAAATGAAAAGACAACCTGTGAATGAGAGAAAATGTTTGCAAATGATATGACCAACACAGGGTTAATATCCAAAATATATAAACAGCTCATACAACTCAATATAAAAAAAACAGTCCAATCCAAAAATGGGCAGAAGACCTGAATAGACATTTTTCCAAAGAAGACATACACATGGCCAACAGGCACATGAAAAAATGCTCAACATCACTAATTATTAGAGAATTTCAAATCAAAACTACAGTGGGGTACCACCTCACACTGGTCAGAATGGCCATCATCAAAAAGTCAACAAATAATAAATGCTAGAGAGGGTGTGGATAAAAGGGAACCCTCCTTACACTGTTGGTGAGAATGTAAATTGGTGCATCCAATATGGAAAACATGGAGGTTCCTCAGAAGACTGAAAATAGAACTACCATATGACCCAGCAATTCCACTACTATGTACATATCCAAAGAAAATGAAAACACTAATTTGAAGAGATACGTGCACCCCAGCGTTCATAGCAGCATTATTTACAATAGCCAAGATATGGAAGCAACTTAAGCGACCAACAGATGAATGGATAAAGAAGATACACACAGGGCTTCCCTGGTGGCGCAGTCGTTGAGAGTCCACCTGCCGATGCAGGGGACACGGGTTCGTGCCCCAGTCTGGGAAGATCCCACATGCCGCGGAGTGGCTAGGCCCGTGAGCCGTGGCCTCTGAGCCTGCATGTCTGGAGCCTGTGCTCTGCAATGGGAGAGGCCACAGCGGTGAGAGGCCTGCATACCGCAAAAAAAAAAAAAAAGAAGATACACACACACACACACACACACACACACACACACACACAATGGAATATTACTCAGCCATTAAAAAGAATGAAATTTGCAACAGTGTGGATGGACCTCGAGAATATTATGCTTAGTGAAAAAATCAGAGAAAGACAAATACTCTATCACTTACATGTGGAACCTAAAAAATAAACAGTGTATATAGCAAAACAGTAACAGACTCACAGCATAGAAAACTAACTAGTGGTTCCCAGTGGGGAGAGGGAAGGGGGGGCCAAGATAGGGGTATGGGATTAAGAGGTACAAACTACTGTGTATAGGTTGGATAAGCAACAATGATATATAGCACAGGGAATTATTGCCTTTATCTTGTAATACCTTTTCCTGGAGTATAATCTGTAAAACTAACTGAATCACTGTGCTGTACACCTGAAACTAATACAATATTGTAAATCACCTATAGGTCAAAGAAAATGAATGAGTGATTAGACATTGTTTAAGAATTGGGATTCTTTCAAATAGCTTGTTCCTCTCCTGATCTTCCTGTGTACAGATCAGTACAGTGTATGTACTGAGAGCAAGACTGCAGCCAGAATGTGTGAATTCAAACTCAGTTTCATCACTTAGTCTCATCTTCCTCATCTATAAAATGGAAACAATAATTGTTCCTGTCCCAAAGAATTATTATGAGGGTTAAATGAATTAATATGTATAAAGTCCTCAGAATTGGGCCTGACTCAAAACGGAAAATCCTATTATGAACATACACTGTTAACAATAATAACAGTTGTTATGCCCATAAATGGCAGTTTCCGGGAACCAGTTGCTGAAGCCAAAACTGTATGATGAGGAAAATTAATACTCATAGCTAAAATTATTTGAGCATTCTTATGTAGCTGGCACTGCGCTAGACCTTTTACATGCATTTCTTTTTTTATTTCTCAAGATAGTAAGGCAGGTGTGATGGTTGTACCCACTTCACTGTTAAGAAAAATAAGGCATCGAATCAAAGTAATATTCAAAGTAATCTTGTTTCAAAACCTTCCAAACCCTGTGGATTTGTACTCTGTATTCTCTGCACCCCTTTCCTTCTGTTCTAACCCAGCCACTCCTCAGATGAGGGCCTGAGAGTCCTCTGAGAATTCTAAGTCACTAATGCAGGAAATAAAGTAGATTGGATATGAAGATTGGGTGCTAAAGTGATTTCTCAAACTGGGGAGAGGAACCACTCTCTGGGGAGAGTTTGTTTAAGGACTGCATAGTAGTAGCCTCATCAGTAGCATGCAGCCTGTTAACTGTCAGCTCTGCAGCCTCGTCTGCAGAATTGACCATGATGCTTTTCCCGTCTCCATTGACTGCTTTTTTTTGCATCTCTGTCTTTCTTCAGAATTTCCAGATGATGTTAATCCTGTTACCAAAGAAAGAGGTGGACCCAGGGGCCCAGAACCTACCCGATATGGAGATTGGGAACGAAAAGGACGCTGTATTGATTTTTAAGCCACATAATTCGTTAACTTCAGTATCTTTTTCTGATTGTGTACATCTGAATTAACTTATTTTTGATTATTTTCTTTCTGTATATCCTTTAAGTCATCTAATTTCTATAATGTGTTTAAAAATATATATGATAGCTTTGGAAGAAAATATGCTGTTATAAATCAGGAAAGAGGAAGTATTAGCACATTAATTTTAATTTAAATGTATTAGGATATTTAAGTGATGATTAGAGCTGCAAACTTTTATTTCATCATGTTTCAGTTTAAGTTTATCAGTTGCTTATCAGATACAAATGTAAGTAAAACAACTTTTTTTTTAAATGATTTTATTGCCATGTGCTAGGTAATAGTGACTTTATAAATGTGAGTTAAGTAATGCATTATAGTTCGGTAAGGCCACAGTAACAGCAGCAAATCTTTAACTCTGGAGCCAGATCACTTGGGTTCAGATCCCAGCTCCACTACTTACTAGCTTATGTGACCTTGGGTAAGTTATTTAACTTCTCTGTGCTTCAGTATCCTTATGTGTAAATTGGAGATAATCCTAGTTCCACCTCGTAGGACAGTTGAGAAGATTAAATGAGTGAATACATGTAAACCACCTGGAGCAGTGCACACTAGAAGAGCTGAAAGTAGTTGCCTCTGGAGGCGAGTTGGGTGGACAGGGACTGCGGTTTCTCATTAGACGCTTTTTCTCTCTTAAAATAAATGAATATGTTAGGTACTATTTTAAGAATTTATACAAGTTCATTGGGGAAATTTAGAAAACAGTATAAAGAAGAAAACAAGAATTGTCTATAAAACCTCTACACCTGCTTACCCTTTGACGTATTGTCCTTCAATAATCTAAGTAAGTATACATGTTTTGTATATCTGTTATCCTAACAATTTCGTAGTGAAAATGATGTTTCACTATTTGAATCTTCACTTTCTTAATCACAAGTGATGTTAAACACTCTTCTCTCTGTTTATCAGCCTTTTGTGTCTTCTGTTAATTGCTTTTTCTTATCTTTTGCTCATTTTCTGTTGGATGTTGGTCTTTTGTTATCAATTTGTATGAGACTTTTGCTTTTCACTTGTGCTTATTTATGTTGAAATTTTTCTTATTTTTGTGGCGTCAGTTTTTTTTTATCTTTGTGTAACTTGGTCTCTGTGACCTTAATGTACTAATATCCCTTCACAAGTTCCTTGGTGGTTCCTGTCCATGATGAAGTCTTAAGTTCTGTGTCCTTCCTGTTCTGACCCTTTACATCTGTTCAGGCCCCTCCTTCCCAGTCAAGCCCCACTACTCACAGCCTCTTAGACGTGTTGGTAGATAAACGTGCCTTCTGCCTGAAATGCCCTCTTCTTTACTTTCTGCCTAGAAAACACCTATCAAGCTATACCTCACTTCCTTGACTATCTTTTCTGTGTCATTTCCACATTCAACTATTACAGACATACTAGCTTGTTTTAGAATTAATTTTCAATTCTGCATCCTCCATTAGTCCATGGGCTTCCCTATCTGCCTTATATTCCTGATTTATTTCATTCAGTTTTGTACCCCCAATTGCAGCATGGTGCTGAGCATTTAATAAACACTCAACAAACGTAGCCTCAGTTTTGAATCATCCAGCAGAACTCCACAATGGCCCCCGAGATTCCCTCTCCCTGGTGTGCATGTGAATACGATGAGATAGTCATTCCCTTGATTAAGTTACATTATATGGCAACGATGATGGAATAGTCATTCTGGGGCTCAAGTTACCTATGTAAGAATCCACTGTAGCCAACTGGAGGAAGGTTCTCCTGCTGGGTTTGAAGAAGTAAGATGCTCTGTTGTGAAAGTGCCATGGACTAGCTCTTGAAGGCAGCTTTCAGGAGCTGAAAGCTCCCCTGCTGACAGCCAACAAGAAAACAAGAGCCTCGGTCTTCTTACAGCCACAAGCCTCTGAAGTCTGCAAACCACATGAATGGGATTGGAAGCGGATTCTGAGCCCCAGATGAGATCCCAGCTCCAGCCGACACTTTGATTTCAGCCTGGTGAGACCCTGAACAGAGGACCCAACTACCCAGACTCCGGACCCAAGGAAGCTGTGAATAATGTTTGTTGCTTTAAGCCACTGGGTTTGCAGTAATGTCTTGTGCAGCAACAGGAACCTGTTACAGTATTCGAGCTGCTATTACTAGGGCATTGGCCTTGAATCTCAGGAGCAGTGACTAGGCTGGTTTAAGACCTGCAGTTTGATGAACTGGATCCTTGTCTTCATTATTTGTATACAAAATTCCTCTCAGACCTGCTTTGCCAAACCGTTGCCCTGTCTTTCTTAGGAGAAACGAAGCCCTACTACCTTGCAGGCATTCTTCCCAGTGCCACCTCCCTAGTGATCAACAACTAAGTTGAGTTCCTGCTCGCAGGTTCCCTCTTGCCATGTTCTGTCTGCACATGATACCACTCCTGCTACTTTATGGCGAGTCTCTTTCCCTGTGGGACCGCATGTGTGTGAACTACACCTATTTACTGTGACATTTTTGTGTGCAGTGTCAAGCCTGCTGGACTGACCTTCCTTCAACACCTGCAGCCTGGTCTCATTCAGTGCCCAGAAGCTGGGATTGTTTCCTTCTCACAATGTCCCCTGTAATAAGTTTCCTGGCCCGGTATTCTAGAATTGGGCCAGCTGGGTCCGTCAGGCGAGACAAAATAATCCTAAATCAACCTTAAACTGTTATAAGAATGCCCCAAATTCTTTTAGGAATTTATTTATAAAAGAGTAATGCATTTTTCTTTAAACCACCCAAAATACTAAAAGATTTGGAATCTTCTGAGGTTTCTAATTTTTTTTTTGTGGGGGGGGGTTGTTTGTTTGTTTGTTTTTTCGGTACGCGCGCGGGCCTCTCACTGTTGTGGCCTCTCCCGTTGCGGAGCACAGGCTCCGGACGCGCAGGCTCAGCGGTCATGGCTCACGGGCCCAGCCGCTCCGCGGCATGTGGGATCTTCCTGGACCGGGGTACGAACCCGCGTCCCCTGCATCGGCAGGCGGACTCTCAACCACTGCGCCACCAGGGAAGCCCGGTTTCTAATGTTGATAAGAGACAAGTAGCAATAAGTTCCCCTTGGGTTGCAGGGGCATGGGATTAGAAAAGGTAGGCAGCGGTTAAGGAAGACGAAGCGGGGCAGGTCTAGCCAGGGTGCAGCCCAAGGGGAGACAGGAGGGCTGGGAGGCTTTAACCCAGAAACAAGCTTGGTCACAAAACGTCTGAGACCGGTCCTGGTTTTAGCGTAATTTTTATAAGGATGTAAGCTGAGCCACAGGCATTGCCCTCATGTCCTGCACATGAACCAAGAACTTCAGGCTACGTAAGGCTGACCTCACGTACTTTTTAGAACCATTAAATTCACTTAAACTGCCCACATTATTTACATTTAGTCTTTATTGAGGAAATCTAAAGAGAATTACTAGAAATGGGGATCGGCTTCAGCAAGTGCCAAAATAACAGAACAAAACTCTTTACCACGTTCAGATACTTTGCAAAATTTATACGAGTAATTAAAATGTAAAAGGGAAGAAGAGTTTCAGACAAGAATAACGTTGACATTTTCAGACGCGCTGCCGAAGCGAAGCTCCTCACTTGGCACCGAGCAGGCTGGCTTGCATGATCGGCAGTGAGGGGTGAGCTGCTGAGGACGGCCTGCCAGGCCCCCCCGCCCCACCTGCCAGGCCCCTCCGCTGCAGGCCCGCAGGCAGGCCTTGTCTCCACTCGGGTCGGGTCACCGAAAAGATGCTTTGGCGTGAAATGTCATAGCTGTTTCAGTCATTGAAATGCGAGATAGTTCCCGCTTTTCTTCACAGTGGACACACTAGATAAATCTTTCCGGGCACACTCAGAAGCAGTTCAAGACCTACATATCATGGTTTAATTTAAGCCCTCTCCTGAAATTTGCTTTTCCCCGGTCTTTCCCCACTACACTCTCCAATACTCCTCACATTCGAGTCACTCCCGAAGGCCCCCACGGTCCTTACTGGTCACAGTTGAAGGTATTAAGGGGCGAGTTAGCATGTGTAGCTCATTAGAAGGTGTTAATTATTTTTAAAAATTTATTTATTTGGGGGCTGTGTTGGGTCTTTGTTGCTGCGCGCGGGCTTCTCATTGTGGTGGCTTCTCTTGTTGCGGAGCACGGGCTCTAGGCACAGGGGCTGCAGTAGTTGTGGCTCGTGGGCTCTAGAGCGCAGGCTTAGTAGCTGTGGTGCATGGGCTTAGTGGCTCCGCGGCATGTGGGATCTTCCCGGACCAGGGCTCGAACCCATGTTCCCTTCATTGGCAGGCGGATTCTTAACCACTGCAACACCAGGGAAGTCTCGGTGTTACTTACTTTTCATGCATTCATTGCTACTGGGTATTAAGCAGTCCCCTGTGTAAAGTGACCAGACATGTCATCTTTGTTATTGTTGCTTAAGCTCTTATTTGGAAGTTTTCAAAATACACAAAAGTAGAAAGAATAATACAGTGTGTCCCCCATGTACCCATCGCTCAAGTTTAACAGTTATTGATATTTATCAGCAGTTATTAATTTTGTTTCATTATCCCCTTACACTTTTTCTCCCCTCTGAGATATTTTATGGCAGACAACTTCAGGCTGAATGTGTAGTTTTTATATAGAGGAGTTAAGCAGGTTTCAGAGGATTTCAGAGAATGGGTCCCTGGCTGAGCAGCCAGTCTAGCTGGGGGTGACACGGGTGTATCAGCGCGAAGGAGGCATGAGCCCAGGGCTAGGGTAGCAAAAACTCGATGGATGTTTTTAAATATATCTTTTCTGAGAAAGAAACAATTGATCTTGACTGCAAACCAAAAAAAACGGTCTTGTTCTTTTAAGGTTTTGTTTCACCTACAGTATAGGAAGATTGTGCTTATATTCACTTCAAGATATTTATTTCAGACGTAACATACTTACACTGGGTTTAAACATCCTGTTGTAAGCACGGTGGTAGCCCATTGGCTCTCTGTTTTATAGCCTGCTCTTAAAGACCATGACAATGATTTCGCAAATTTTAGAAAATACATTCAAAAGTTTCATCATCGCCTACATTCAGGAAAATCATTATTATGGGTTCAGTTCTCTTTGATTATATAGTATATTTCCATCTCTTTTCCTTTGGGAAAGTGGCAGTTAAAGTCTTTGGGGCTGTTGTGTTACTTACGGGAGGCTCTGTTTCCAAATCCTCAGCACGCGTCGTTCAGGATAGTCCCCCGTCTGCCTTTGAATGTGAATGTAACCCGGCGAACGCGTCCCTCTCGCGCGGGCGTGTCCGGCAGAGGGGGTGTGTCCAGCGCCCTGTGTGGCTCAGCCCTCGGTGCAGAGGCGTCCTCCCTGCTGTGGCTCACAGCCCGTCCGCGCCTCCGGCGCCCGCCGCCCCCTGGGGGTTGCTGAGGGCGCGGCCGGGGAGCGCCGACCTCCTGCACCTCGGCGTCCTTAGCCCTCCGTGGCTCGAGCCGGCCTCTCCCGAGGGCGCGGGTGACTGAGGCTGTGGTCGGGATGGCCCAGGACGGGCTGCTGACGTCATCAGTTGCTCAGGAAAAAATCCACTGGGCTTTGTTCTCAGGTTACTGTTTCCCTTCATTGTGGTGGCCTCGGCAGTCCAGTAAAGCGAGGCCAGGATTGTGTTCTTAGGGTCTTTTTCTGCTCTTCGAGGGGGACTCAACCCGACCACCTCTGAAGGAGAGGGGAGGAGCGCGCAGGCTTTGGCTTCAGTTGGTACATTCCGGTGCCCAGCCCCAAGCTGCGACCCGGAGGAAACCCCCCGGGGGGATGCAGGGAGGGTACCGGACGAAATGCCGAGCCCACAGTCTGGAAAGCTGCGTTTGTTTCCTCGGGCGGCCATAACAAGCAGCACAGACTGGCTTAAAACAATAGGATTTTTTTTTTTGACGGGGGTGGGGGGGAAGGGGGAGGGTACGCTGGGAACACAGTAGGATTTATGCTCTCCAGTTCTGCGGGCTGGAAGCCTGAAGTCCAGGTGTCAGTAGAGCCACCCTCCCTCTGAGACGCAGGCGCGCACCCTCCCTTGCCTCTTCCCAGCTGCTGCTGGCACGCCGGCAGCCTCTGCCTTCGTGGTCACGTAGCGCTCTCCTTGTGTGTCTCTGGTTTCACAAGGCCATCTTCTTGTAAGGACACCAGTCATGTTGGATTAGGGGCCCACCCTCCTCCGGTACGACCTCATCTGGACAAATGACACCTTTTTTCCAAATAAGCGCACATTCTGAGGTATCAGGGGTTAGGACGTCACCATGTCATTTTAGGGGAAACACATTTCACCCGTAAGAAGAGCACAAGGTACCGGTACCGACCTGGTGCGAAGGAGGTGCCAGCGGCCTTGGACTAGGCCCGGTTGAGCCGGCGGCACGCGGACTAGCCTCGGTATCAGCCGGCTGAGGACTGGAGGCTCTGCCCGACTGCCTAGGCTGTGCGCGTCTAGAGACACTCACACAGCTCAGGACACTTGCACAACCCCACTGCACACCTCCCACGGCAGAGGACTGTGCTAGCGTTTCCGGGCGGGGGGACGTGGAGACGCCGCCCTCGAGCGCCGGGGAGCGGGGGGCGGTCCGGACCCTCGCACTGGACGTGCGCGTCCTCAGCGCTACCCGGGCCGTCCCCATCTCCCGCCACTTCCTGCCACCGCCTGCTTCTCTCCAGGTGCCTCATTCTCTCACTCACTGTCCACGGTTGCTGCTACTCTCCTTTGATTTTGCCGTTCGAAACTTTTATGGCTTGTGTACACATAGACAAAAAAAAAAACAGGGTCACTTCCTGGTCAAAGGTGCCACCTCTTCCTGGTCGGCAGGCTTAGTAATAAAACATGTTTCAGTGACGGTTTTTCTTTAATACACCCTGTATAAAATGTGTAGGAAAGAGCCCGCTCCCCTGCCAGACGCTATAAGCAGCAGGGGAGGGGTAGAAAAACACTCGTCAGTCAGCCCCTGGGGGTTGAGAATATGGGAGGTTAGATGTTTTTTCTTCCAGTTACATAAAAATCACAGAAATGCCCCATTTCTGCTCAAATTCATTTGCGATATCACCGCTCTGACTTTTCCTTAGTTGAAAAACTAATATCTGTCTGCAGTTTTTTAAATCGCATAAATAGCAACCTCCCACTCAGAGACAAACTGGAAACCTCTGTACACTGTTCTCTAATCAGAGCATCTTCACCCCAGTGGCACAGAGGGAAAAAAAAATCCAAGAAATAAGGTACATCGGGCAAACTATGAAATCATAAAAATATTATGTAAAAGCATTTTAGTTATATTTGATAATACAACTAATTTAGCAGTAAAATTGCTAAACCACTTGATTTATTGAATACTTTAAAAAAGTTCTCCTTTAAAACAATGAGAAGGTATGGCTGCAGGAAATTGCCCTGCACCCTCCCTTAGTAGAAATCATTAAGGCGGTTTTAACCATCTGAATGCAGGGTCGTTTTACAAAGAGGAAGTCTATTTTATAGTTATAAAATTTCACATAGATAAAATTTGTCTTCAGGGCTGTGCGTGTTTGTGATCCATTGCCTGAATTACACCTGCAGCAGGCCAGGGAAAATGACTGATTCACCGACTCATTCCTCTAAAGCTTTATCAGCCATAACCTATTAAAATGTAAACGAGGCCGGTGGGAACCAGAGGACGATGCCAGATTCTGTTGAACTGGGAGCAGTGCCTTGAGTCTGCTGTCGCAGGTGGACCAGCAAGGCGCAGATGGCATCTCTTAGGAATGGGACTCTGGGTCTGAGGAAGGGTGTGGGTGAAGGTAAGATGCTTATCTTGGAATCACGGCTGTTAGGTCCTGACCACAGGCTGTCGATCTCGAAAGTGCGCAGAGCTGATCTCGGGTGCAGCCTTGTCAGCAGAGGGGCAGAGCCTAGTGAGAGCACGGGCTGAGGTCGCCCTGCTGCTCAGAAGCTCCAGGGCCAGGACTGAGGTGTCCTCACCCCCCAGCCAGTGCTCAGAACCTCCTCCCGCCCCGACCCCATTGCCGCTCTTGAAACTAACTTTCAAATGTCACTAACTTAGAAGAGCAGGTTTCCGGTTTGAATTTGTTTCATTGGAGGAGTCTACGGTAGATTGTTAATGTAATATTTTCGTCCACATTTAGCCATTTCAGAGATTAACATATGGCATGGATGAAACTGATAGTCAAGCAGATACCTTCTTAACTTTAGAAATGAGTTGCTAACCTCCATTTCAAAATTCTCAGGAAACCTACTTGCTTTCTTAACTGCTTAGAGGACTTTAAAGGGAGGCCCTCAAGCACAGTGTCCTCTGCCTACCTGCCTGAGTCCGCTGTCCTGGCCTTCAGCATCTGGGTGACACTGTCAGCACTTCCGCTGCCCTTTGCAGCAGCAGCGGTGGCTGTCAGCCTGAATTCACCCCCCGCACACCCATCACCCTCAGAAAGGCTGGGAGCTTGTGTCACTCTAACACCAGGGAGCACAGGCATCGACAGTCTAGTGGCCTAGTTACATGTCATTTCCATCTAGTTCATCAGTTACTTCTTGGTTTTAAAAGTATGGATACAAACTAAATTACATTTTGGTAATTGTTTTTTATGAAACCGTCCATTTTCCTTTATTTATTTAACTGTCGTTACTACTAAGCAAAACAAAAACAAAAAACGCAGTACTCGTTACATTTTGTTAGGTCAAACCAAGTTGTTAACAGGGTGAAGAGTCAGTATACAGAATATTCAGTGAAAATCACACGAAGCCGCTCTAAAAAATGTCATTGCTTTTATGTGGAATCTAGAAAAATGGTACAGGTGAACTTATCTGCAAAGCAGAAACAGAGACACAGATGTAGAGAACAAACTTACAGATAGCAAGCGAGGCGGGGGGCAGGGGGTAGGACGCACTGGGAGATTGGGACGGACACATACACACTACTATATATAAAATAGACAACTGATGAGAACCTACTGTACAGCACAGGGAACTCTACTCAGTGCTCTGTGGTGACCTAAATGGGAAGGAAATCCAAAATAGAGGGGACATATGGATACGTAGAGCCGGTCCACTTTGTTATACAGCAGAAGCTAACACACCATTGTAAAGCAACCGTACTCCAATAAAAATTTTAGAAAATGTCATCGCTGCCAAGCCACGTGTGGTTCGCATTCCTGAGAACAGGTAGCTGGTGAGAGTGGAGGACAAGCCCTCATTCACCCTGGTGATTTTGACGGTGACTGAGCAGTTGCAAACCTTTCCACTCCTCCCTTCGGCCTCGGGGCGGCCATCCCAAGGGAGGAACGACCGGGACAGGTGAGGGTCGCGGGGTGGCCTGAGACGCTGCGGTGGGGACAGCACGTTCGAGCTTCCCCACGACGGCCGCCCGTCCCGAGGTGGTGACCGTGAGGGTGGACAGACTCTCCGTGGCGCGCGCGCACGGAGGCCCTCGGCCCTCGTGCTCAACGTCCGCGGGAACCTCCACCTCGTCCGCGTCGCAGGTGCCACGCGCTGTCCCGGGCGCAGGCTGGAGGGGGCGGCACGGGTGCCGGCCGGTGGGGAGCTCGCCCTGTGGCCCGGCCCGCGGCTGCCTGCCCTCCTTCCCCAGGGGCACCCCAGCTCTCATCGGAAGTCAGAACAGGACCCTGCCCGTGCGTGATACACCCGAGACAGCCAAAGCCCACAAGGACCGTTAGCAGATTAAATCGTTTATATTCATACTGATGATGTTCCGGAAGCTCTCTGCCTCAGAGGCGCTTGCAAAGCAGCTGTGACTAAAGGCGAACAGGCGCGACACGTGAGTCCTCCCTCCGGTTCCTGCAGCCAGGAGCCCAGGCTCATCACATCCCTGGGAGATGAGATTTCTAATCGAGGTGGACCGTCTGTCTTAAGGAAATAAGTAACCTGATGTAGAAGGATCGTAGAGCTTGGCACCTGGCTCAGAGAGGGTGAGCGTGGGAAGCACAGGATCTCGGCAGTCTCCCACCCTCCAGCGAGAGGATAAAGGGACACAACCCACGAATGCAACCTCCCTCCACTCAGCCGTCCTTCCTCAGGGGTCCATGGCCGGCTCAGAGGGCTGACCTCTACCAGGCGGGGAAGACTTGTCCACCAGGAAGCTGCTGGCCTGTCCACATCCCAGGGGGCTTTCAGACATTTGGCCTGGGTTCTAGTTTACGGATTTTTTCCTGTGATTGTGAAATAGCCCTTTCCAAATGAAAGATTGACATATTTATTTATCTGCAGAACTGATACGAAGAACGCCTTGCTGTTTCTGCACACGGTTTGGAAACTATGCTTTCACTAGCGTTCGTTAAGATTCTTTGAAGGATCTCAAATTTGAACGGCAAATTACCAGCCCAAACCAGCACATTCATTAACTCCAAGCAGAAATAAATCTCAGTTTGTGAGAGTGGTGACATTAGCTTGAAAACAGGATACGCTAAAATTATAAAAATCAAAATAGACTGTCACTTTTACTTGGTTTGTACACATTTTCTTAAAATTACAAAAAGGAATCCATAGGATAATTCTCCCTACTAGCAATATACATATGTATGCATATGTAATGCTCTCAAGCCAGCTTGGATAGATTTTAAAACGTTGTATATATTCATATATATGTGTGTGTATGTTATATGTTATTTTCCTAAACCTGAGCAGGGAATTATTCTTAGAGAATAGGCTGGGACAGGGAAAGAACAAGACGAGCCTGGAAAATCTACTTTTGTCAGAAAGTAAGGCTGTGTTCAAAGACTAATAAAGAGAAGAACACAGGCGCCAGCTTCAAAACAAAGGCCTCCCGCTGGCCAGATGGAAACATTTTGAGGATAAATGGTGATCCGTGTAATGCTGTGGCAAAATACACTGTTGCCTCGGAGAACTCGGAAGGCAGATGCTGTGTCTCTGGACTTGCGATTTTAGGGGAAGGGATTGGTTAATATTTGCCGCATTTCACAAATTACCACAAAATGGATGGGTTCAGAGACGACTGGCTACTTCATAAGCAGGAAGAAAAGGGAATAGACAATCCAGAAATTCAGAACTTGTAGCATTGAGAGAGGCAGCTGCTACTCAACTGCAAATAATAAAAGATGAAAATAAGAGAAGTACTAAGTTTGCAGCAAGGATTAGACCAAGGAAATGGCTGTCAAACCCATGGTTTATATCTCTAGATGGATAAAATGGCACCCAGTAATTTCTTTCATTTGGAAAGAAGGGCTCAAGAAAAACAGACTGAAGAGAGTGGCTCTCTAGAACTCCCCAGTGTTAACATTGTACCACAGCGACCTTATCATATTTACTCTTTGCTATCTCTCTCTTTCCCCATAAGTGCACGCACACACACGTATCACTATTGCACTTTCTGTACCCTTTGAGAGAGTAAATTGCAGATACGATGCCTGTTATCCCTAATACTTTAGCATTAATCTATGAAAACCCACAGCTAACATCATACTCATGGTCAAAGACTGAGTGCTTTCCCCCTAAGATCAGGAGTAAGACCAGCATGTCAGCTCTGCCCCTTCTATTCTGCATCGCCCCGGAAGCTCTAGACAGGGCAACTAAGCAAGAAAAAGAGATAAAAGTCATCCAACTTGGAAAGTAAGACAGTTATCTCTGTTTGCTGGTGATATGATCATGTACATGGAAAATCTGAAGGAATCTACTAAAAAACGATGAGAACTAATGAACAAGTCCAGCAAGGTTGAAGGCTACAGGATCAAAATACAAAAAACAATTGTATTTTTATGTTAGCAATGAACAAACCAAAATGACCTCAAGGAAACACTTTTATTTACAATAGCATCAAAGAGAAGAGAGTACTTATGAATAAATTTTTGAAAGGAAGTGAAAACGGCTCTGAGAACTGCAAAACATTGTTGATAGAAACTAAGAAAGACGTCAACAAATGGAAAGACATCCCCATTCATGCACTGGAAGACTTAATGCTTTCAATGTGGCAATACCCCCCAAATTGATCTATAGGTTCAATACAAACTCTCTTAAAATATCATCGGTCTTTTTTTAATAAGTTAACAAGCTGATTGCAAAATCCCAGTGGAAATGCAAGAGACCCAGACAAACCAAAGCAACTAAAAATAAGACAAAACAAAGTCGGAGGATCCATGCTTCCTGATTTCAAAACTTACTAAAAGCTGCAGTAATCAAGACTGCGGTACTGGCATAAGGATAGACATATAGATCAAAGGGATAGAATTGAGAGTTCAGAAATAACCCTCACATGGTCAACTGATTTCTGACAATGATAGCAGACTATTCAGTGGAGAAAGAATCATCTTTTCAAGAAATGGTGCTGGAACAACTGGATATCCACACGCGAAAGAATAAAGTTGTACCTGTTCCTTATAACGTATACAAAAAATTAACTCAAAATTGATCACAGGCCTAAATGTAAGAGCTAAAACCATTAAGCTCTTAGAAGAAAGCCTAGGAGTGCATCTTCACGACCTTGGGTTAGGCAATGAATGGTTTCTTAGATATGACACCAAAAGAAAAGCTGGACTTCATCAAAATTTAAAACTTTTGTGTTTCAAAGGAAAACATCGTGAAAGTAAATGACATCCCACAGAATGGGAAAAATATTCGGAATGCATATATCTGGCAAAGGACTTACGTCCAAAATATATAAAAAACAACTTAACTCAATAATAAAAATACAGGGAGCCCTGGTCCGGGAAGATCGCACATGCTGTGGAGCAACTCAGCCCGTGTGCCGCAACTACTGAGCCTGTGCTCTAGAGCCCGTGAGCCACGACTACTGAGCCCACGTGCCACAACTACTGAAACCCACATGCCTCGAGCCCGTGCTCCGCAACGAGAGAAGCCACCACAGTGAGAAGCCCGCGTGCCGCAACGAAGAGTAGCCCCCGCTCGACGCAACTAGAGAAAGCCCATGTGCAACAATGAAGACCCAACGCAGCCAAAAATAATAAATAAATCAATTAATTAATTAAAAAAACCTCACCATTAAAAAAATTTACAATAATAATAAAAATACAAATAGGCAAAGGATCTTAATGCACGTTTCTCCAAAGAACATATACAAATGACCGATGAGGATGTGGAGAGATGCTCAACATCATTGACCATTACGGAAACACAAATCAAAACCACAGTGAGACGACACTTCACATATACTGTGATGGCTATAATAAAAAGTAGACAATAGCAAGTGTTGGAGAGGATGTGGAGAAATTGCAAACCTCATACACTGCTGTAGGAACGTAAAATGGTGGAGCTGCTTTGAAAAAATGTTCCTCAAAATAGTAAACAGTTTAGCATAATTACCGTATGACCCAGCAACTGAAATGAAAGCATGTCACACAAAAACTCTAAATAAATAGCCATAGCAGCATTCTTCATAACATAATTGTTGTATTTTAGATCTCTGCTAATTAGGCTAGCAAGCGTGGCACTTTGGTTTACTCTTAATTGATTTCTAAGCAGGTAGAGCATTTCTGTGTTTATCACTTTGTTTTGTTTTGTTTTGTTTTCTCCATGTCTTTTGCCCAGGCTTTCATTTTATTTCTGTTGAGGTGTCTTTTTCTTATTGAGCTGTATGTGAAGCAGATCTTACTAGAAAAATGAGCTGCGTTTGACGTGATGGGTGGGGAGGTCTGAGATTCAGGGATCCACTTCAGTACTTGGCCCAGAGTTAATGGTGAAAAAATCATGAACAAATAAGGATATCTGCTCTCACCACTTCTATTTAACAATTTAAATAGTGGGCACACCTGCCCCCCAAAGTGGGAGCAACCCAAATGTCCGATTTGATGAACGGATAGATACACTGTGGCATATACAGCAATACTGATACCTGCTACAGCATGGATGAGCCCTGAAAACACTATCGTACAAGAAAGAAGCCAGTAACAGAAGGTCACGTTGTAGAGCTCCATTTATATGAAATGTCCAGAATAAAATCTACAGAGACAGACATCAGCGTTGAAGGCTAGAAGGGAGATTGGGGTGGTGGGGAGGATGAGGGGTATGTGCTCTTGGGTCTCTTCTTGGGGCGATGGAAAGGTTCTAAGTTGATTCTGATGATGGTGATACAACTGTGTGACTATACTGAACACCATTTAATCGTTTACGTTAACGGGTAAATTGTATGGTCGTGAATTATATCTTAAGCTGGGTTTTTTAAAAATATGTGTTTATTAAAGTGAAAAAAATTTTTAATACTGAAAGTTCCAACCAATTACAGAGTTTAAGATCTGTTGGCATTTCTTTTTTATTTTTACACTGAGGGTAAAAGACTGTGTTCAAAATTACCTGGATTCATTTATTTTTTTTCTCTGAAGCTATGATGTTTATTTGAAATACAACAAGGTTAATTTGTTTCTGTTTATATTCAATTTTAGAGTTGTATCTACATCCTTACTGATGTAATTTTAGTTTTGAATATTTAAAACTTCTATGTTTCCAAAATAAAAACTATACATGTTATACCCAGAAAAGTGTTGCTCCCTCTCTTATTCTTTCAACTTTGTTCCCACCCAAGTTCCATGTATCATTATGATCAATGTCATTAGTTTCTTGTTATCTTTCCTAAGTTTCTTTTTGGGAGAAGATTTTTGAGAAGTAACGAAGTAAAACATGAAGCAGTAAAACCTGAAAACATAATAAAATTGGATGGTAGAACTAAGGTAAAATGGATAGACTCACTTATTAAAGGATAATAATATCAATTTCGGACTTCCCTGGTGGCACAGTGGTTAAGAATCGCCTGCCAATGCAGGGACACGGGTTCAAGCCCTGGTCCAGGAAGATCCCACATGCAGCAGGGAAACTAGGCCCGTGCGCCACAACTACTGAGCCTGTGCTCTAGAGCCCGCGAGCCACAACTACTGAGCCCACGCACCTAGAGCTTGTGCTCCACAACAAGAGAAGCCACCGCAACGAGAAGCCCGCGCACCACAACGAAGACCCAAGGCAGCCAAAAATAAATAAGTAAATAAATTAAATTTTAAGAAAATCAATTTAGATTACAAAGCAAAACCTAAAACTAAGCACTGAGTTGGACACACACATTAAAAAAGTGACTCAATTTGAAAGTAAAAGAATGGTCAAAGATCTATCAAACAAATTCACACAAAAAGAAAATAGAGACCCCAATACTATTATCAAACAAGATCGAATCTATAGAAAAAAGCTTTAAACTAGACAAAGAAAGTGACGTTACAATGATAAAAGGGTCCCCTGAAAATGCACGCACATTGGCCCAGCAATTCCGCCTTTATTTAAGATGTATGTAAGGTTATGACTGTGTTATTGTTATAACAGCAAAAGGCTGAATATCGTCCGCTACCCCCAAATTTTGTCATTAGGACTGGTTGAATGAATTGTAGTGTGGAATACTGTGTAGCCCGGGAAGATGATGCCCTGCTAAGTGACAGCCTCCAGGATATGCTGTTAAGTGAAAAACGCAGGACACAGGACAGTGTGTGCAGCTCGCTCGCTCCTGTCTGCGGTCGTGGTCTGTGCCTGGACGGCCTCGGCCTGGGCTGCGGGGTGTCTGTCATTTCTCTGCAGAGGAGGAATGGGGAACGGAGCTCGAGGGGAGGAGGTGTTAAAAGTGGGTTTTTTTTTTTCAAATATTGAAATAGGGTAAGAAAATGCAAATGGGCTAAGAAAGTATACAGGTATACCCGTAAATAACCAGGCATATACCTTCTTACCATATTTGAATTCTTACCGTATATGGATGAATTACCTTTTCCATTAAAAAGAGCCCATTTTAAAAGGCTTAAAAGATGAAAATCCCTTCCAGACCCAAAATTCTATTATATCATCACTATGCATTACACCGTTCAGTAAAGAATCTTCAGGAATCCACTGTGAATTGAGGTGTGACCATTAGAAAATGGTGTTCATGTGATTTGAGACTTAGGTACTGCTGCATATTTTGTAAACCACGTGTTTAATTTTGTCGCCAGAGGTTTGGATGTCAGAATGTACCACAGAGTAAGTCTGGTTATTTCTTTCCAAGATGAAGTGGATTGTCTGCCAAGGCCAGCATCTTGAAGCCCGTGGGAAAGTTTTAGAGGAACGCCCCCTTCCTCAACGCAGAGAAGGCATCGAGGTGGAGTAGAAAGTCCCTTGCTGTTTGTTTCAGGCTGTTTGAATCCTGGCTAACCGCTTCCTTTCCGTGTGTTCTTGAGCAATTCACCTTGTCTCCTGCAATCTAAGATTCCTCCTACGGAATGGGGGGCGGCTACTTCTGCCCCACTGGTCTCCTGGGGGGTTGCAGGGAACCAGTGAGGGATGGATAAGGAGAGACTGATCACGTCTAAGGGGTTATTTATCATGTCACTGCTCAGCACCTGGAGGTCACATTGGAAACACCCCCAAAAGGAGTAGCCCGATACTCAGCTGTCAGCTTTCTGGAGTCAAGAAGACAGCCACCGTGGACCGGCTGGCTCAGAACACGTGCGGACAGCTGCTCACTGACGTGTGCAAGTTGAAACTGTCCTGACACGTGCGAGGCGACTTCAGGGCCGCGGGGCAGAGACACTCAGGCTAAGATCGGAGGAACAGAAAGGACGGTGACCTCAGAGACTCACAGCTGTCATGGCAAACCTCCCACGCCATCTTGCTTTGGGCAAATTGCCATTTCAAAGGCGGGTAAAGACGAGTGGGGATCAAAAGGCAATGTTAATAACTCAGAACCCAGATTAACGGTCGGGAGGGCCCTTTCCACACGTGAGCCCAAAGGAGAGGAATGAAGGGAAGTTTTCCTCCATCAGGTAAGGACTGCGGGTGGATCAGAGTCGGCCCGGCCCAGTTCCCGAGGGCCCCGCTCAGAGGCAGGAAGGGGGACACACGTGTGCCTTCCTGTGCAGTTGGCAGGGGGGCACTCACACACACACCCGTGTCTCCAAAAAGGACCCAAAGCTGTTATGCATTACCGAGGTATTAGTATGGCAAAAGGTATTGCTTAATAAGTCAGCACATGCATTAAGAACGGTCTAAAAGTCATTTATTGGAAAGAACAAGCCCCGTTTCAAACGGTAATTTTATTACTATTTTATGCCGAAGGTTATCATTTGTCTTTTTAATATTTTCTTTTATATCCGATTTAATATTTTTATGAGACAACTTGAATAATAAATCATAAGATATGTCTTTATTTTATTTTATTATTATTATTTTTTGCGGTACGCGGTCCTCTCACTGTTGTGGCCTCTCCCGTTGCGGAGCACAGGCTCCGGACGCCCAGGCTCAGCGGCCATGGCTCACGGGCCCAGCCGCTCCGCGGCATGTGGGATCCTCCCGGACCGGGGCACGAACCCACGTCCGCTGCATCGGCAGGCAGACTCTCAACCGCTGCGCCACCAGGGAAGCCCATGTCTTAATTATATTTGACCTTTCTGAGTTTTCTCACTTCTCTGCTGTTCCTATAACAGAATTTCATCAGCAACAAGAAGTTAAACAGAGGTTTAAAAAGAGATGTTTCTGTGTGATGCAGGCTCAGGAAGACTTACTAGAAAAGGAACTTGTGTTAAAAAGAAAGTGGGGACTGGATATTAGTGGCTGATGAGCTTAGTACGCACCACAGAATGATAGATGCTTAAAAAAAACCAAAAGGCAAAATAGACTTAGGTTCCATTTATGGAAATAAAGCGCTCGGAGCACAGGAAAGTAGGAGTTCTGTTTTCTGCTGATCAAACCACAACCGAGATAAAGAGCTCAATTTGGGGGAACACCATCTAGGAGCGATACGCAGGAGGGCCTCCAGAACAGGGAGAATCTGGCAACAGCCACGGGAGGAAGCACAGAAGGCACTGGGAGGATTAGCCTGAGAAGAGAAGAAGAGAGGGACACAGGACAGTAGTCTGAACTTAGACAGGAAGCCACCAAGTGGAAGAAAGTGTAAACTTGGGTTCTGTGCATCCACAGAACTAGGGTCCCTATGCAGAAATCAGAGGGAGGCATGTTATGGGGTAAATTTTCTAAAATTATGTTCTTGCAAGTAGATCTCTCTGAAATGGAACGTGCTGTCTTGGACAGTAGCCGGCTCCCAACACTGAGGTGCAAGATAAAGGGACATCTGGGGCTTCCCTGGTGGCACAGTGGTTAAGAATCTGCCTGCCAATGCAGGGGACCCGGGTTTGAGCCCTGGTTCGGGAAGATCCCACATGCCATGGAGCAACTAAGCCCGTGCGCCACAACTACTGAGCCTGCGAGTCACAACTACTGAGCCCGCGTGCCTAGAGGCCATGCTCCGCAACAAGAGAAGCCACCACAGTGAGAAGCCCATGCACCGCAATGAAGAGTAGCCCCCGCTCACCACAACTAGAGAAAGCCCGCGCAGCAACGAAGACCCAACGCAGCCAAAAATAAATAAATTTAAAAAAAAAAAGATGAAGGGACGTCCGTCAGGCGCACGGGGAGCAGCGCCTTCTAACAGAAGGAGACTCGTTCAGGCTGGAAACGTCCTGGTCCATCCTGCCGAGACCCGAGCCCCTACCACAGGGGCAAGAGCCCTAGAAACAGACTGGTGTGACTGAGGGACTGAATTATTTTGTTGTAAGTAACTGTAATGTAACTGTCCTATGGGGGTAGAGGGGACCACATTGGAAAGTGCAGCCGGAGAGTCTAGAAGAAATCCCTGCGTTGAGCTGGAGTGTGGACTAAACCACCCTAAGGGTTCCAATCTGACCTCCTAATGCTTCCCTCACCCCACTCCACTAACACGAACTGGCTTGTGTCTCCTTGAACCCGCCGTGCTATTTCATGTTGGTGAAGGTTTTTTCTGCGTGGAACGCCCTCCTCCAGCAAGGTCTGCTTTTCCTCATCCTTCCTCACATTCTCAGTGACTCTTCTTCTGGAAGACCTTTCCCCCTACCCCCAACACTTAACGTCTCCTGTGTCTGGGAAGTGTATCTCTTAGTGAGGGCATCATGCAATGTTCCAACCATCCGTTGACATCTCCCGCTCACCCCCTAGCTTGAGACTCCTAAGGAAAGGGCAGCTTCGTGTCTGCAGCATCTTGGGCTCCCATAGCTATGCCGCTGAGCAGAGATGGTGCATGAACATGCCTGACACTCCACCAAACACACGTATTTACAAAATGACACCCAGAAATCTCCATATAAGGGGGGATGTTACAACTTATCAATTACAGGTAAGGATAAAGAAGTCGAGTTAGTAAAATAATTTGTCCAAGAGAGAACAAACTGGTGGTTGCCAAGGGGGAGGGGGTGGGGGAGGGATGAAGCGGGAGGCTGGGGTCAGCAGGTGTGAGCTTTTATGTATAGAAGGCAACAAGGCCCTACTGTACAGCGCAGGGAACTATATTCAATGTCCCATGACAAACCATAATGGAAAAGAATATTAAAAAAGAATGTATATATATGTATAGCTGAATCACTTTGCAGTACAGCAGAAATTAACACAACATTGTAAATCAACTCTACTTCAAAAAATATTGATCAACTAATATGTCCAATATCATGCAAAGAAAAGTAAGTAGAAGACATTGGCACATGATCGTATTTTAGTGCTCATCTCACTGCCTCATTCCTGAATATCGCCATGTCAAGTTAAATACAGTTACTTTGGAAGAACTTTAATTAAAGCTCTTAGAGCCACGAGGGATCTCAAAGATAGTTCCTGTCTTTTAGCAGTGAGATCCAAAAAGGCTAAATAAATTTCCCAAGTTTATTCAGCTAGGAAGTGTCATAGTTGGCTTTAAAAGCAGATCTCCTATCTATTAAGAAGGTATGCCTCTGATATACTAGCTGTTATTTTAAAATTGAATGTGTTCAAATTTTCCTGATTCCAAAATACTACCTGTTTTTTTACAGAAACACTGGAAAATACAGGGAAAAAATAGAAAAGTAAGAGAATAATGATCATCTATAATTTCCACATGCAAAGTTTCAATCATTCCTTCCTTCTGTCAACACCCACCACCAAAGACCACCAGGAACACAGCTGAAGTTGAAATAAGTTGAGCTTATGACTCATGGCAGTGAGCGGGGCCATACGCCATGGAGAATCACGGGGTTTCTCAGTAAGAGAGTGTTAGAGAGAATGTATAGCGCCTTGGTTGAGTGATGCAGGGGACAGTCTAAGGACGGGGAGAAGGGGTTTCGCTCTAGACTGGTTCCTGTCGGAAAGCAAGACAGTTCTGTGATTGGGTATCTCAAGTCTTTATCTATAAGGAGGGCAGTCTAGAAGGAGGATAAAGCTGTAATTTGTAAAGAAGCAGTCACTGACTTTGTCCAAGAGAGGGGCATTTGGGGCAGTTCATTGATCTTGCTTCTGTCTGTCCTTAGACACAACTATGAAGTGGCCTTACTTGTCCCATTTCGTCGTGATGTCAGAGTAAGCTTGCCTGAGGCTGGTGTTCTCTGAGATGCTTTTTGTCTGATTGGAATATAACACAGCCCAACCCTGTCAGGCGAGCTCTGAATGTCAGGGTGCTGCTTTGTGTCTCTCTTTCTCAATTCAACTCTTCATTCAATAGATATTGATTGAGTATTTACTTGTAACTCAGATAAATGAGTCAGAATGTAGAGAATAGAGCCTGGTCCGTGTTCTCCTGGGGATTATATTCTAATGTGGGGACTTAACTAAGCAAACAAATAAATACATAAACCAAGGTCAGGTCGTGCTGACCTTCAGGGTCAAATGCCAGGAAGAAACCTAAAGCAAGGGAGGAAGACCCAGTGGTAGAGGTTCTGTTTTGGGGAAGCCCCACTTTGGGGCTGATCTGAGCAGAGATCTGAATGAAAAGAGGGAGTAAACCCTGAAAGGTCTGAGGGAAAAGAATTCCAAGCAGAAGAGCAGCAATTGAAAGACCCTGGTGCGGAGAGTATGCGTGTTTATGTCTGAAGAACAGCCAGGGGGCCAGCGGGGTGGCAAAGAGTGACGAGGGGTCTGTGGTAGGAGAGAAGGTCCCAAGGAGGGGCCGGGAAGGAGGTCCGATCATGCGGGACTTTAAAGCAATGATGATGCGTTTGGACATTATTCTAAGTGCGATGGAACTCACGTCCGGGCAGGCCACGGACGTGACCTTGCTTACATTTTTAAAGGATCGTTCTCGTTGCTGATAAGGGGAGAATACCTGTGGGAGGGCAGCGGAGGAGAGGCGTGATGTAAGCTGGGAGACCAATTAATATACAACCAGTGCGTCCAGATGGGAGATGATGCACCGTTCAATAGGGCAGCCGCGCGCGTTACATGTAGCGACTGAGCGCCTGCACTGTGGTTGGTCCAAAGTGAGATGTGCTTTAAGCATAAAACACATGCACGGATCTGGAAGACAGCTGAAAAATGATGTAAAGCATCTCTTTTATAATGTTTATGTTTATTACGCGTTGAAATGATAAAAATTTGTATATGTATGGTTAAATAAAATATATATATAAAATTGATTTCACTCGCTTCTTTTTTTATCGTGTTGATATGTATTGCAAAAATGAGTTTTCTACTTTTTCATTTTTTTATCTTTTAAATTTTTGCCGTCATATAGTTGATTTATAATGTCGTGTTAGTTTCTGCTGTACAGCAAAGTGACTCAGCCATACATATACATATATCCACCCTGTTTTAGATTCTTTTCCATACAGGCCATTACAGAGTATTGAGTAGAGTTCCCTGTGCTACACAGTAGGTCCTTGTTGGTTATCTATTTTATATATAGCGGTGTGTGTATGTCAATCCCAGTCTCCCAATTTATCCCTTTCCCCTTCCCCCCCTGGTAACCATAAGTTTGTTTTCCACATTTGTGATCACTTGCTTCTTTTTTAGCTTCTTTATATGACTGCTAGAAAATGTAGAAATATACCTGAGGCTCGCATTATCTTTCTACTGGTCTGGAGTGATGGGGTGAAGGTGCCGAGGAAAGGTCAGATACGTGATGTATTCCCAGAGTAACATTGGCCTTGTTTGCTGATAAACTGGGTGTGAGAGAAAGAAGGGAATCCAGGATGAGTCCAACGTCTGACCCTGAGCAGCCGGGTGAATGGAGGTGCCACTTACCCATAGAGGGGGTGTTGGAGCACGAGCAGGTTTGGGGGGCAGGGAATCAGGGTTCCACGGTGGACATAACTGAGTTTGAGGCGTCTACTAGAACCCCCAGTGGAGATGTGTAGCAGGCAATCCAAGGGGAGGATGCAGGTGGGGTACAAGTTTGCAAGTCGTAGGCCTAGAGATGCTACTTAAGTCAGGCGCCAGGGGAGGTCACCACAGAAATGAGGATGATGGCGGCAAGGAGCCGTCTAAGGGCTGCGTCTAGAGGATCCGTGGGGAAAAGTCCACGGGAGTGGGACATCCCGGAAGCGAAGAAGGTGTTTGAAGACAGTGGGCGCGATGCGCTCTATCACACGCCGCCGGGAGACTCAGTACGAGGCGGGCTGGCTTCGAACACGTGGATGAGACCACCGCCAGCCCTTTGGGGGGCGAGTCCGGGCGTGGGCGAGTGCAGAGAGGGTGGCGGTGAGTAGGAGGGCGCGGTGGTGCCAGGACGTCATGGAGTTCTGGGCGGAGGAGTTCGCGGCGGCCGGAGGGCGGCCAGGAGGCCGGGAGCGGAGGGTGGGTCCGGCGCCCCGTGCGAAGGCTGCGTGGGGAGCAGCGCGCTGTCCTTCCTGCCGGCGCCAGGGCGGGCGGAGGGCGCGGCGCCGGGCAGGGGCGCGGGGCAGCGAGAAGCGAGCCATCTGCTGAGCTAACACGGGAGCTGACAGCCCGAGAAACAGTCCCCTCCCCTTGGAGAGTGGGAGAGAGATGTTCTGAGGGAAGGTTTCAGCCCCCGGGTCACTGTCACGCTGTCCCCAACGAGTCCTTCCACGAAAGGCAGAGGCCCCAGCGCCCTTCCGAGGCTCTGGCCTCCCGGTCGTTGCTCTCCTCCGGTCCAGCGGTCTTTTCCTCCGCTTTACCCCCGTGACACCCCAGACCCTACATACCCCGGGTCGTCATGTACGTGGTAACATTTACATCAAACTGCCGCGCCGCCGGGACTTCCATTTCAAGCCTCCACTTTCCAGCCACCGCCTTCCAGCTTCAGCTCATCTCCGCTGGTGCCGGAGTCCCGGCCGGCCTTCACTCGGCCCCTGCCACCCCTTCACTGGCCCTCATTCCGCTCCTGTGTCAGCCCCCGCCTTTCTTTTTCCTTCTTTTCTTTCATTATACAATACATGCTGTACTTCCTCCCATCTTAATAAACACCAGTTTTTTATCCAGCTGCCTCCACTGCTGTGCTTTCTCTCTTTCCCTGTGTAGGGAAAAAAAAAAAAAAATCTTAAAAGAGTTGCCCTGCATTCACTCGGCCAAGTCCTTTGCTCACATTTTCTCTGGAACTCTCTCTACTCAGTCTTCCCTTACCACCCGCTATAATTCCATCCTGCACCGTCTAATGATTTATTCTCAGTCCCCATTTCACTCCATCTATCGGGTTTCATCTTATCTCATCCTTGTCTCCACTCGACTTCCAGGACGTTCGAGTTTTCTGATTTTCTTCTATCTCACTGGCCGTTCCTCTGAACATCAGAGAGCTCAGGCCTTGAACTTCTCCTTTTTAATCTCCACTCATTGTCTCGGTGATCTGATTCAGCCTCACGGCCTTAAATGCTTCTGACTGCCAGGTTTTGTCTTTGACCCCCAGCTCTGTCTTCTGAATTCCAAGCTTACCTCTAACTTCCTGCCCCACGCCCTGCTGGAGTGTCTGATTGCATCTCAGATTTGGCCTATCCCAGACCATCCAGGCTTCCTCAGCCAGGGTTGATGGCAGCTGCACCTTCCCAGCTGTTCAGGCCGGAAGCCTCAAGTCATCCTTGAGTGCTCTAGGTCTCACGTCTCACATCCGATGTGTTAGAAAACCTGCCCATCTCTACCATGCTGGGCCACCCCCGGTCTTCCCTGACTGCCCCAAAGTGCGTGGCTTCATATCTCTTACCCTGTTGGTCTGTGATACACTATTGGATAAGCCCTGAAGGTGTGGAGGAAAATAAGGGTGTAAGGGAACACGGAGAAGCTTTCTAAGCAAAAGAAGATAAAAGTGGGAAAGAATAAAGAGACGTATTTGGAGGACTGCTAGGAGTTCAGACGAGGCTGGAGCAACGCACAGCGGCCAGACCACGGAAGGCCTCCTGTTATTAGCGAGGGAGTGTGACCTGAGTTTTGCAGGCAATGAGGCGTCCTTGAAAGGTCGTCAGTAAGGGAGACGTAGGCAGATGTGTGTTGGAAAAATCACTCTGACAGCAAAGTGTAAGGTAAGGAAGGCAGGACACACACCTGGAACAGGGGTCGGGCGAAAGGAGGACCAGGGCCCGGAGTAAGGCAGGCCCTGCGAGACAGAGAAAGAGGAGATAAAGCCAAGAAACTGGAGAAGTGCAGCATCGATTAGGTACAGCGTTGAGCCTGGGGAAAGGGGAGTCCGGGCGAGTCAGTTTCCTGCTGTGGGCGGGTTTGGATGGCGGATGGGGCAGGAGTGGGAAGCGTAGGGCAGGGACGATGAGTTTCTGCCGGGCAGACTGTTCCAGGTCCAGGGACACCCCGCTGAAGACGGCCAGGAAGTTGTGCATTTTATGGGTCAGGAGGGCTGGAGAGAGGCTTGGGCTGAGGTGTGAGCTTAGGAGTTATTTGAACACACACCCCTTTGTTCCGGCCTGAGTGCTGGAATTGCTCGGCAGTAGTGCCTAAGGGAGAAGAAAAACCCTCCCAGGTGATATTAGGGACGTGTGGAGGGAAGGAACCCGTGGGGGGTCAGAGGGCTGGAGGGAAGATGAGAACCAGGGCGGGGTGGTGTCTCAGAAATTAGGGGAGGACCTTCCAGAAGGGGAGTGATCATCAATAAGGCGAGGGTTGTCTCAGTCAGCTCAGGCTGCTGTAACTAACACCACGGACTGGGGGCTTTGTCAACAGACATCTAGTCCTCTCAGTTCTGGAGGCTGGGAAGGCCAAGATCAAGGTGCTGGCGGACTTGGTTCCTGATGAGAGACCTACTGGCCTGCAAACAGCTGCCTTCTCCATTTGTCCTCACATGGCAGAGACAGACAGAGACAGAGTGCAAGCGAGCTCTGGTTTCTCTTCTGCTTCTTAGGAGAACTCTAACCCCATCATCGAAACCCAATCACCTTCCAAAGGCCTCACCTCTGAACACCATCCCATTGGGGGGTGCAGCTCGAACATAAGAATTTGTGGGAGACAACATTCAGTCCATCAGAAAGATTAAAGGGGTTTTCTGTGGCAGTCAAGAAGCATTTGGTGGCCTTGGTCGCAACAAACTTTGGTGAAGTTGTGAGTGTAGAAATCTGATGGCAGATCAAGGCAAAGGTCAGAGGACCAAGACACCGATCTCTGTCCATTGTTCCGGTACCTGCAGAGAAGGAGAAATGTGGGCATGTATTTCTCCATAGAGCTGTCTGGAGATGGGGAGATTTGAGCATGCTCACAGGCATCTAGGAGGTCTCAGCAAAGAACAATATTTAAATTTAAAATATTTAAATTTATTTAAATTTAATTTAAATATAAAAAATTAAATTTAAAAGTGCTGGAGAGAAAGGAGATGCCTAATGGAGAAGGTCTTTCAGTAACAGGAGAGAGGAAGAAGAGCTGGACAGAAAACAGGTTGCTTCTGCTGGGATTAGAGAGGAAGGAAGGCTGGACAGACAGTAGACATGGAGGTGTGAGCACGGCCAGCTTCAGGGGCCTGCGACTTTGCAGTGGCCAGCCTCACTCTCACCAGGAGCCCTAGGCTTGTCCACTTTCACATTCTTATTTTTTTTCTTTTTTTGTGTTTGGAAGAATCATTAATATTCAGATTTTTAATTTTGAGTTCAAAGCCATTTGTAGTGAGAATAGAGAAGAGGTTTTGCTTTTCCAAATTCAGAAGATTAAACCACATTGTTGATGGATTTATTTATTTATTTATTTTTATTATTAATTTTTACTGGAGTATGGTTGCTTTACAATGTTGTGTTAGTTTCTGCTGTACAACAAAGTGAATCAGCTATACGTATATATGTGTCCCCTCTTTTTTTGGATTTCCTTCCCATTTAGGTCACCACAGAGCACTGAGTAGAGTTCCCTGTGCTGTACCATAGGTTCTCATTAGTCAAATTCTTAACAATGTTCTCTTTGAACTTGCGTCTCGTGTGTGGAGTCCAGCAGGACCGTGAAGCACGCACATGAACAGAGAAGGTATGCCTGGCGGCCGTGTGCGCACACTCAAGTTCAAGCCCACAGACATGACAGGTAGCAGCAATCCACTGATTTGCATTAAAGCATATTGGGGAGTTATTAGAATATTTCTAAGAGTTCAGAATTTCTGGGTTTGAAAACTACTGCAGCACTGCCAAGCACATTTCCATGGTATACATTTACATTTACGATTAGATTCAGACTTAACACAGAACTGATTTGTATGCAGGGTTAAAACTTTTTAGAAAAATTGTCCCACAAGAATCACCAGCTCTAGATGTACTAAAATTTACATTTCAAAATAATTTGTCAGAAATTTATCTCAATGTTGTCATAGCTTATAAAGTACTTTTTTTAATTGAGGTATAGTTGATTTACAATGTTGTGTTAATTACTGCTGTACAGCAAAGTGATTCAGTCATATATATATATATATATATATATATATATATATATATATATATACACACACACACATTCTTTTTTTATATTCTTTTCCATTACGGTTTATCACAGGGTATTGAATAGAGTTCCCTGTGCTGTACAGTAGGACCTTGTTTTCTATCCATTCTATATATAAAAGCTTACATCTGCTCACCCCAGCCTCCCAATCCATCCCTCCCCCAACGCCCTCCCCCTTGCCAACCACAAGTCTGTTCTCTATGTCCATGAGTCTGTTACTGTTTTGTAGATAAGTTTATTTGTGTCATATTTTAGATTCCACATATAAGTGATACCATATGGTATTTGTCTTTCTCTTTCTGACTTACTTCACTTAGTATGATAATCTCTAGGTCCATCCATGTTGCTGCAAATGGCATTATTTCATTCTTTTTTAAGGCTGAGTAGTATTCTGTTGTATATAAGTACCACATCTTCTTGTTTCCATGTCTTGGCTATTGTGAATAGTGCTGCTATGAACATAGGGGTGCACGTATCTTTTTGAATTATAGTTTCGTCTGGTTATATGCCCAGGAGTGGGATTGTTGGATCACATGGTAATTCTGTTTTTAGTTTTCTGAGGAATCTCCATACTGTTCTCCATAGTGACTGTATCAACTTACCTTCCCACCAACAGTGCAAGAGGGTTCCCTTTTCTCCACACCCTCTCCAGCATTTGTTATTTGTAGACTTTTTAATGATGGCCATTCTGACTGGTATGAGGTGGTGCCTCGTTGTAGTTTTGCTTTGCTTTCTCTAATAATTAATGATGTTGAGCATCTTTTCATGTGCCTATTGACCATCTGTTAAAATGCTCTTAAGAGCTAATAGTTGCATCAGCAGAAGGATCCTTCTCAAACTGAAGAATTAGCAAAAATTATTTGCCATCTTGCATTTGAAAAGAGCAACTGATGTTGCTTTCAATTATATCAATTGGAAATGAAGCTGCTGAGGGCAGAAACAGAGACACAGACGTAGAGAAGAAACGTATGGACACCATGGGGGGGGAAGCAGCGGCGGGTGGTGGTGGTGATGGTGGCGGGATGAATTGGGCGATTGGGATTGACATGTATACAATGATGTGTATAACATTGATGACTAATAAGAACCTGCTGTATAAAAAATAAATAAAAGGAAATTCAAAAAAAGAAAATGAAGCTGCTGAAAGTAAAAATTGTGCCAGCCTAATAAATGAACTTGTAGAAAAGTGAGCCGGAATAATCTTGTGATTAGAACGTCACATTAATAAAATATTGTCATGTATTATGTACAACTATGATACCAAAGATATTATTTTTTGCAATTTAAGTTTATGTTTTTATTCACCTGTCACTATTACTCCTAATATATATTGTCATTCATAAAATATTTTTAAAGGAAAAAGCTTTATATTTTAGTGCCTGTAACTGCACTTCTCTTCTTGCTTTCTAAAATTAGGGGCCCTGCATTTTCATTTTGTATTGAATCTTACAAATCATGTCGCTGAACCTGGGTATAAGGATGGGATGATGAGGGGGTCCAGGCCTCATATACTTGGTTTCTTTTTTTCCTTCTGAAAAGTTAGAGGCAAGAAAATGGGGTCATGGGGGAATAGAAGCAGGGTGGATTCTGAGTGTTGGCGCCAGGGAGAGTTTTAAAGGTTTAAAATGTCAGGTGGGGAATCAGTAAGTCCAAGGGCTTTAAAATACTTTCAATATGATAATTTCTGTAAGGTGTTTTGTTTTTTTTGTTTTTTTTTTTTACTACAGCTATACTATTCATTTTATGGCCAGTCATAAAGAAAATTACATTTGGGAATTATCCTATCTCTGCCAAAACATTTGCTGGGTTTCATATCATGTTGTAAAAAGGGGAATAAAATTAGCTTGACTCGATATGAAATCCGTGGTGTGCTAGGATCTCATCTGCTGTAGATGACAGAGAATCAGTGTAAAAGTGTGGTGTAAACTGTAAAGCCTTTTAGGTACTATAGTCATTACACTTAGTTTTAGTAAATGATCTATAAAATGTGAATTTAAAAAATGTATTTTTGTTTGTAAAAGTAGAATTTTCCAAATTATAAATTTGGCATATGCTCTTTGTTGAAAATTTGAAAATTTTGTCACATAGAGAAAAAGATTACTCAGAGGTCCTTCTTTCAAAGCTTACTACTCTTATCATTTTGATATGTTTTCTTACAGATATTTCCTAGCAAATGAATTAGAATGCAATTGTGATCATATATTTACGTGTTATATAAATTCTTCATAAAAATCATTTTAATATTTATATGATTGCCCCTTGTGTTGCTCTGTCACACATGATTGATCCATTCACCTATTGTGGGGCATTTAGGTTGTTTTCAACTTTTTTTTGTAATTTTATATAACTACCTGAAGATCCCTCATTAAATTTCATTGCAATTAAAATATTTCTAAAATTAAACTAAATTTAATCATATTCCACTTCTCTGCCTGTTGCTCCTTTCTCCCCCTTTTTAACAAGCACAGAAAAATGTGACCCACTGACCTATTTGAATCTTAGTTACTAAGACCACTGTGCGTAAAAAAAAATTATTCTTGGAAGGTGAAAAAACACTAAGGCTAACCTCACAGGAAATTACCTTTATGAACTTATTTTCTGTTATATGGCCTCTCAATTGAAATGCCTGAGAAGTTCTTAGCAGGGAAGAAAGGCAAAGATTCAGGTATCGCATGATAGATGAATTAATTAATCAGAGGGTCCCTGACAGATATAATAAGCTGTTTCTGTCACCTCCAAACTATTTAAATGTAAGTAGGTCATTTGGAAGCACACGCTAACTAGGAATGTCTCTCTCTCTCTCTCTCTCTCTCTCTCTCTTCAGCTCAGTCTAACCATACTGGCTGTTCCAGGAAATTTATTTTGTGGTCAGCAGACTTGAAAGAGTTAAAGCTCTTTGCAAACGCCCTGCTCGTATTTGGGATTCGTTTACTGTACAACAGGATCTGGCTGATTAGAGCTTCAGATCGGTCTGAAGAAAATTGTATGTTGCGTGCATCCCTGAGATGCCTGCTGTCTCACCGGGAGCCCGCGTGAAAATAGCTTGGTGGAGTAAACTTGTTTTCGTCTTTTTCTTGCCATGAGTTTCCCACAGAAGAGCTGGCCTTTTCTAAAATGAGGTCGACTAGCCATTTATAAGATTTGACAAGGGACTAATTGGTACTGTAAGTTGATTGGGAGCGTATCTATTCTTATTTAAAAAATCACCTATCAAGAAGCACTTGTTTGGCGGCTGGCTTGTCAAACGACGTTCCCCAACCGTGGCGTTAACTTGTGGCTGCTGCGTAGGGACACGAGTCTTTATCGCTGCTGGAAATCGGGCCCATCGCCGTCAGTGTCACTCCGCTACATGATCGGACATGGTTTTACAGGCTGAGGCAAGAGAGCACAGAAACCCTGACCTCTTGTTTTCACAGATGTGCCTTCCTTAATGTTTCAAGTTAGAGGCTAGGACCAAAATGCATTTGCAGGCCTTTCCTTTGAGGGTTGAGCACCATGAAGGTAGGAGCCACCTAAGGAGGCTTCATGGGGAAACCCAGGTGAGGATTAGATGTCTCTGTAGGGCTGCAGGAGGGGGAGGGGGAGTGTTACAGGCCGAGAGACCAAAACGAACGAACGCGTGACAGCTGGAAAGAGCCTGAAAGACGGGTGAAATCAGCCAGACAGAGAAGGCTGGGAGGAGTCTCCGGCAGAGGTCGTGGCAAGAGTGAAGCCCAAGTCGTATCCCGGGTGAGAACTCCTTTAGACTGGCCTCGTTCTAGGTTCCTCAGGATAATACCGTGAATCTAGCTGCACAAGGCAGAAATCTCAGTCATTCTCCCCCTCGCCCCAGCTTTGAGATATAATTAACAATTTAAAATTGTATATATTTACGGGTCCAACTAGATGATTTGCTATATGTATACATTGTGAAATACGCACCATAATCTCATTAACCTATCCATCACCTCACGGAGTTCCCAATTTCTCTCTTCCTCCCTTTCGTTTTTGTGCTGATCGCATTTAAGTTCTACCCGCTTAGCAAATTTCAAAGAGACAACACAGTATCCTTAGCTAGAATCTCGTTGTTGCATGTTACATCTCCAGAACGTACTCACTTCAGGGTCGTTCCTGATCCCTCCTTCTCCCTTCCTGCCCCTGTTGTGCGTCGCTAGGTCTCATTGATTTCACCTTCTCAATGCTTCTCCAGTCCACCCACCACTGACCATCTGCGTAAGCACCAGTCATCGCCACCCCATCCAGACCTCCGCCAAGGATGCCTGACTGCTGCCCCCGTGCCTCCAGTCTACTCCCTCCCCTGCTGCCAGGAATGGTTGCTTCTCAGACATAAATCCGATCACGTCAGTCCTGGGTTTGAAACACTCCGATAACTTCCTATAGCTCTTGGGATGAAGACTGAAATGACAGTCGCGGCCAGAAAGGCTGTGTCAATCTGAGCTCTCCAAGAATCAGCTGCTAAGATGGGATTAGACGTGAAAGATGTTCACTGGGGAGAATGCCTGTGAAGAGTAGAGGGGAGGGTGATAGGGAAGATGGGGTGCGCGGCTAACCCCCCGACAGAGCGGGGTGAGGGCGCTCACAGTGGCGCCCACCCCTCCTCTGTCCAGGCAGCAGCCCGGGGGAAGCCTGGCCTCGGAGACCACAGCGGTGGGTCGGGAACAGCAACGGCTCACGTCGTGAGTCGGCTCTGCTCCCCCGTGGCCGGAACCCTGAGTCCTACACTTTCACAACCACCCCCAAGGCTCCCTGGCTGGTTCCCCAGCCTTGCTTGGCACCATGCTGCCACTTATGGTCTCATACTCTCCACATGTCTTTTGTTACTTCCTGGAACAATGGCTGCTATGTGTTTCCAACCCCTCCCCAACACAGACACCCATCTATGCCTATTAATCTTTTCTAAAAATTTATTTTATTCAAGTAGAGTGGATTTACAATGATCTGCCGATTTCTGCTCCACAGCAAAGTGACTCAGTTATACATGCATACATTCTGTTCTCAAATATTCCTTTCCATTGTGGTTTATCACAGGGTGTTGAATAGAGTTCCCTGTGCTCTACAGCAGGACCTTGCTGTTTGTGCATCCTGTGGACACTAGCTTACATCCCTCACCCCAAACTCCCAGGCCCTCCTCCCCCACCCCCCTCTCCCTTGGCAACCGCAAGTCTGTTCTCTAGTCTGTGAGTCTTTTCTGCTTCATAGATAAGTTCCCTTGTGTCCTGTTTTAGATTCCACGTGTAAGGGACACCGCATGGTGTTTGTCTCTCTCTGACTTCCTTCGCTGAGTATGATCCCCTCTGGGTCCACCCATGTTGCTGCGAATGTGTGCCTGTTAACCTTTTAGTTGTCAGCTCAGTTCTCTCTTTGCTTGGAGATTTCCATGACGGGGGCCAAATCTCCCTTTTTCATGCCCTCATGGCACTATGCTCCTTTCCTTCATAGCATTATTTGTGTCATTATTTGATTATTTTCTGTCCTCTCCACTAGACTGTGAGGGACTTAAGAAGAGAAAGCGTATCATTTTTACTCGGGGATATGTCTCTAGTGGCTAGCGTATAGTTGATGCTCAAAATAGTTCTGTGGAATGAGTGAATAATGAATGGATGGGTGGAAGAAAGGATGCTCAATGTACCTGCTGGTACCTTGGGCACTTTTGGTCTTTCGGGCTACTTCATCTGCCTGGAGCTGATGAAAAGTTGATGACCCTGCTCTTTGATGTGACCTCTACAGAGTCTAAGAAAATGGCCTTGGGTGAATTAGGGTCAAGGAAAGAATGGAAACAAAGAGGCCCATCTGAGTGCGAGGGGCTGATGAACCGAATCACGGGAGACATTTTTAAGAAGAAATGAAGTGCATAGGTCATTCATTGGACATTTCCTTTCCCTGGAATGGATCAAAGGTGACTCTGAGGTCTGAAGTCAGGTGACTGGGCTCATGGAGATGCCAGTTCAGAGGCAGGAAGGCGGAAGGCAGGGCCCCAATTTGAAGACGCGGATTTCTGCATGCAGCCAGGCTCTCCCAGGGGACATGTTCAGTGGGCACTTGGAGATGTAGAATGCAGCTGGTGGGAGAGGCCTGAAGTCCACGGAGGGTCCCCTCTTCCGAGAAGCCAGCCACGGCCGCTGGGTTGCAGAGTCTGGGGGGTCTGGGTTGGGCTAGAGGGTAGGGCAGCTCGCCCACACCTGCACCTGGGGTGGCGGGGAACAGGGAGATGCCCGAGAGGCAGCACCATGGAGAGAAAGAAAGGTTGTTTGGGCATCTAACGAGCCGAGCAAACAGTCAGAGGAGCTCCCAGTGCAAAGTGGCCAGGCTGAGATGTAAATTCTGGGTGGGAGCTGATTGGCTGGAAGCTAGGGCTCCAGAGGAGATGGAAGGTTTGAAGAGGGTGATGGAAAAGAGACCCTGGAAAATTCTCTGAGCCCCTCAGGAGTGGCTTTCAAGGTCTGTAGCTCTGGCCACGAGCCAGGGTAGGACCTTTGTGCTAGTTCCTCAGAGTAGAAGTGCTGGGAGCAGAGTTTCAAGGAAGGAGAGGGGGAAATTCTCAGCACAGAATCAAGAATAATGGGAACAAATGAAACCAAATTATGCTCCGTACGGTATAAAGTCCCCAATACCCTTTTTTCAATAGTCTTTCTATTGAGATATAATTTATGTGTAATGAAATGTAGGGCTCTTAGGGATATAGTTGAATGAGTGCTGGCAACCCCTGTGTATATAACTACTACACCACCACCCTGATTAAGATGCAAAACATTTACATCACCCCAGAAACCCCCACCTGTGCACCCCACCCCTGCTCCCTCCCCAGACCACTATGGTTCTGATTTCTATTGCCCTATATTCATTTTGTATACATATATACACGTATCTTTCCTCTGCCATACACCAAGTGGTCTTTCCTCTCTTTGTGGGTGTCTATGTTGTGTTTACGTATTGCCGTGTGTGTGCGTGTGCATGTGCGTGTGTGTGTGTGTTCCTCTGGCCTCAGTACACTTGGCCTCTCTTTAACTCTCATCGTTGCTGGATCTAACTTTGTTCTACTGGTTTCCATCCTGGGGGGCGGGTAGGGGAGTGTGTTGCACAGCTTATGAAGAGAGCAGGGCCTTAATGCCAGAAAGGACTGGAACACACATGCCAGTTATGCTACTTAATAGCTAGGCAACTTTCAACAAAGTACTCAACATCTCTGAGCCCCATTTTCTGGGCTGGTCGGTGAGAATTCCATTCTTCCTTCTAGGTGCATGGTAGGCTTGCACTGTTGGTCCCCCTGGGATTAGGAGGGGTCACGTGCTTGCGCCGGCCAGTGAGTTGAGAGTGGGAGCAGACATGTCATTCCTGGGGAGAAGCCTGTAAGACCGTCGCCGTCTTGCCTTTTCCCTGAAAGATGACAGCGTCGTCTGGTCTCTGAGTGAGAAGCACAGTTCCCACCAACCCGAGTCACACGTGTCATCACCATGTTGTTTGCAGTCATTAGGATTTGGGGGTTATTTATTGCTCGGCGTGAATTCACCCATCCTGGCTGATGCTTCCCAGTACGAATAGTGAGATGGTAGGATTTACCGCCACGGTTGGTGTGGGGATTATCAGTGCCCAGTGGCTCTTACTACTCTCATCCCGTCCTCACAGCTCATAGCAGAGCATCCACCCGCACCTCACACGTGGCTCCCTCTTGCCCATGGCGCTCCAGCCAGATTCACTTCCTCACCCTGCCACTTTCCCTCTTTTACTGTGGAACACTGGCTCCATTGTGTTCAGACTCTCTAGATTGTTCCGCATCTTTTTCCTCCAACTGGAAACAGAATTTTAGAGCTGAAAGGGACCTCCCCTCTCTATGAATCTGCAGAAACAAACCTTCAACCTCACTCCCCAGCCACCAAGCATCCACAGACACCGTGACGTCCTAGATGCCATCAGTACCAGTTCTGTTCCTCCCTGAGAGCTGTCATAGACACTGTCTTCTCCAGCTGTCAGCGTCCATCTCCTAAGGACGCCTGATCACCTCTGGCCCCAAGGAGCCTGTGGTCACTCGGCTGCCCCCACACTCAGCTCGGACACCTCCCTTCCTGCACCCTCCACGGTTCACGCTAGCACTGCTTCCTACCCATGTACCTACATCTTCTTCTCCTTTCTTTTCCCTTCTAACCATCTCCACCCCTACCTCAACAGTCTGTTGAAACACCAGGCAGTCAAAGCCCCCTGGGGAGCCTCAGCAGACCATTTGTCTTCTCTTGTTCCTGGCTAACGGCCAGTTATGCAGGAAAACAGTGAACGGTACAGACCTGTGACTGCATGCTGTGTGTGTTGCCTGAAACTGAAATAAGTGACTTTTCCGGAGCAGCTGGCATTCGTGTGCACCCTTACTTCTCAGAAACCCCTCCTCCCATGGCCTCTGGTTCTCTTCCTGGCCGCACTTCACCTCTCTCTTCAACGGTTCACCGTTCTCTGTCCACTCATTTAGCTGGCCATCCCCAGCGTTTTGTCCTTGGGACTCTTTTTTTAAAAAATAAAATTATTATTATTTTTAAATTTATTTTTGGCTGTGTTGGGTCTTCGTTGCTGCACATGGGCTTTCTCCAGTTGCAGCGAGCGGGGGCTACTCTTTGTTGTGGTGCGCGGGCTTCTCATTGCGGTGGCTTCTCTTGTTGCAGAGCACGGGCTCTAGGCGTGCGGGCTTCAGTAGTTGTGGCTCACGGGCTCCAGAGTGCAGGCTCAGTAGTTGTGGCGCACAGGCTTACTTACTCCGCGGCATGTGGGATCGAACCTGTGTCCCCTGCATTGGCAGGTAGATTCTTTTTTTAAATAAATTTTATTTATTTATTTATTTATTTTTGGCTGCATTGGGTCTTCGTTGCTGCGCGTGGGCTTTCTCTAGTTGCGGCGAGCGGGAGCCACTCTTCGTTGTGGTGCACAGGCTTCTCATTGCGGTGGCTTCCCCTGTTGAGGGGCACGGGCTCTAGGCGTGCGGGCTTCAGTAGTTGTGGCACACGGGCTCAGTAGTTGTGGCTCACGGGCTCCAGAGCACAGGTTCAGCAGTTGTGGCACATGGGCGTAGTTGCTCCGCGGCATGTGGGATCCTCCTGGGCCAGGGCTCGAACCCACGTCCCCTGCATTGGCAGGCGGACTCTCAACCACTGCGCCACCAGGGAAGCCCTGGCGGGTAGATTCTTAAACACTGCGCCACAAGGGAAGTCCCGGGACTCTTTTGTCTACACTCTTTCTCCCAAGGAATCTCATCTACCCTATGGCTCCTACTACCATTTAAATGCAGATGACGCCCAATGACCAGCGCCAGATTCTCTTTAGACAGAGCTCTAGAAGTAGCTATGCGGAGTCCCATTAGACCTAGGGACACCTTAAACTGAACACGCCCTCAAGCAAATAACTTTTCTCCTCCGACCCCAAATCTGTGCCGTCCTTTCTATTTTGAGCTGGCTTAACGGCATTACCGTGTACCTGTCTCCCGACTTAGAAACCTCAGTGTTTTTCTCACCTGCTTCCTCTCGACCCCTACAAACAGCTGCCAAATCTTGATGCTTCTAATTTTAAAGCAACATTTTATTCTGTCTCTCCCAAACTCTATGCTACTGGCTTAAAATAGGCTCAGCATATCTTCTTTGGACTGTTTTTGCAACCCGGTCTGTAATCTGTTGTCCTGATAACATTTTCCCCCATCCACATTATCTAGCTTGCCACTGTCATTACAGAAAACAAAGCTAGTCAGGTCTCAGTGTAAATGCTTCTGGAGGCTCTGTAAGCCCAGAGGGAAAATTTCCAACTATGTTGTTTGGCTACAAAGCTCTTAACCTCCTGGCCCATCTTCACCTTGATTCACATGCTAGGTTCCTGTCCCTCCCAGGCCCACTGCTTCCAGCACAGACGGTGCACTTTCCATATATATTTTGTTTCGAACTGTCCCCTTTCCTCCTCTCTACCCCTATTCACTTGAAAACTTCCTGTATCTGTTAAAACCAAGTTTAAGCATCACGTACTTGGTGAAGCCTTCCCCAATTCTTCCAATTCCTCTACTGCTGTTCTGCTCCTTTGGCTCCCAGGGCACTTTAGATTTGCTGCAGACTACAATGTCGCTCTTCCTTCTTCTATTCACATGTTTGTCTCTCACCCTAGATAGACTGTAAGCATCTGATGGTCAGAGAACTGAATAAAAGTTGTTTAATAAATGTTGATATGTGAACGCAAAGTTGTTTTTGGTACCAGTCTCTTCTTTTCTTTTCTGTTCTTCTTACTACATCTGTAAAATGCAATCAACCTGAAGTTAGATTTTTCGTGCCTCTGGGCTCACCAGCTAGAGCAGGGCTGTTCAATCATATAGCCACCAGCCACATGTGGCCACTGAAACCCTGAAGTACAGCTAGTCCAAGGTGAAAGGAGCTGTAAGTGTAGAATACACACTGGATTTTGAAGACAATATGAAAAAGAGAATGTAAAAATATCTCACTAATAATTTTTTAAATTACTCACATGTTGAAATGATAGTATTTTGGATACACTGGAATAAAATGTACTATTAAAATTAATGTCACCTGTTCCTTTTTCTATCTTTAAAGTGGCTACTAGAATATTTGAAAGTACATATGTGGCATGCATCATATTTCTATTAGACATTTCTGTACCCCTTCAATCCATCATGTAGATCATTTCTTGGTG
Organism: Delphinapterus leucas; assembly: GCF_059928025.1. NCBI lineage: Eukaryota > Metazoa > Chordata > Mammalia > Artiodactyla > Monodontidae > Delphinapterus > Delphinapterus leucas. Next base: position 14,216,626 of record NC_143140.1, read on the forward strand.
GTAAGCCTGTCTTTTTTATCTTCTTCTTTCTTTTCTGAATCCTTGCAGTGGGAGAATTTTCTGGGGGAAAAGACACTAAAAAATAATGTTTGTTAACTGGTTACTGCGGGACTGACTTTTCCAAAACACCATCCCCCTTTTTCTCCATGCTACTCTCCTAGTTGAAGTATCTATAGGTTTTCTATTGTGAACTGCATCGAGGCCAGATTGCTTTGTCTGGTGTGGTAAGCCTCCTTCAATCCTGCTGCACCTGACTTAGCCAGCCTTGTCTCTCACTTATCCTAAGTAGCACCCTGTCCTTGCATCTGTTTTCCAAAAAGCTACTTGAAGTCTTCGTGTTTCTACGCCTGCTGGTCTTGCACAGAATCTCCCTTCCTGGCCCCCTTCTAAATCAAGCCAGCCTTCAAGACATGGCTCCTAACTTCCACCTCCCACATGAGTGTTTTTCTGTTTATTGGCACTCACCCTGATGTCCTCCTAGTTACTATTTGTTAGAGCCATGCAGTTTAAGCTGTAATTTGTTCATTTACTCGGCATCTGCACTGCCATCACCATTCAATGTAATTCCACAAACATTTTTCTGTGTCAGAAATGGGGCTAGGTGAGCACTGGGGCGTGGGGTGGGGAGGCGGTGTCAGCTTTCTGCAGTGCCTGGGCTAGGAATTGGCCCTATGATGCACAGATTCCTGCCCAGGGCCTTTCTTAGCATCTGCCTCACCACAGGCAAGACCCATGTTTATTCTGATTCCATAAGCCCCATGTTAGAAATTGCTAATAAGCCACAACATGCCAAAACATTCACCCTCCCTCACCCAGGGTTCATATCTCACGGGCCTGAACTGGGCAGCTCTGGACTCCAATCAAGAGTGTCTTCTTTCCCTAGTGTTCTTCTTCTTGCACTAAAGGTCACTGTTGATCCAGCTTCTCCTTAAAGCGACACGGCCCAGGGCCCTTGGTTCCACGGCCACGCTCCCTCCCCTCCTTGTGGGAGGAAGGCCTTACTGCTTTGGGTCTGAACCTCAGCTCCTGCAAGCAGCAGCTCGTAACCTGGCCACGTACCCTCACTCCTCCGGGCCTCACGGTCCTCGTCTGCACCACGAGGAAAACACTATCAAGAGGGCTGTTAAAAGGATTAGACGACTTAACAGTTCGCGGCACAGAATAATCATCAATCAACGCTGGCCCTCAATACACGTCACATCCCCTACAATGTAAGAGGCGGTTTTGTCTATTTGATTCCATGCGGGTCTCTAGCTTCTAGGCCGGTGCCTGTTTCCAAAGTGCCCGTGAAGAAACGTTGAATGCATGAAAGAATCCACCCGATCACTTATTATTTCTGCCTTTCCAATGTCGTGCCGCAAGAGCAGAGGCAAGGAAGCACATGGAAAGGTCTTCCTTTAGCGGGTCGGACCCGAGGCCCCCAGCGATAACCGTATCTGCAAAGCGGGGAAGCCCATCGCGGGCAGCGCGCCGCGTCTTCCCGGAACAACGTGGGCGCAGGCCCGGAACTAAAGCACCCGTCTGGCCCGTTTCCCGGGAGGCCCGGCGCATGCGCAGAGCGCCGGCGCCCGTTCCTTCCTTCCGGCGGCGCCGCCCGGAAGCCTCGGCCCCGACTCCTCCCCCTCGCCGGCTCGGCTGTGGGTGCGGAGCCGGCCGGGTGAGGAGGCGGGTTAACGTCGGCGCTGTTGCCGCTGCTGCCGCCCCTCCTCCTGTTCCAGCCGCCGCCGCCGCTTCACGGCCGAGTTCTCGCGGCCCCGGCGGCGCCCGGCGTGTCCAGCTGCGCGGCCCGCACCCGCGTCCGCCCCGCCGCCGCGATGGCGACTCGCTCGTGCCGGGAGAAGGCGCAGAAGCTGAACGAGCAGCACCAGCTCATCCTGTCCAAGCTGCTGAGGGAGGAAGACAACAAGTACTGCGCCGACTGCGAGGCTAAAGGTAGCGCGGCGTGGCCTTCGGGGCGGGGTCGGGGCCCCTCAGCGACGCCCCGGCGTCCCGGGCACGGCCGGAGCGGGCGGCCGGGCAGGTGCCTCCGCGGGTGGGGCCGCCGGGCGGGCCGCGTCCTGAGCTCTGGCTGCGGCGCTGGGCGCCCGGGGCAGGGCTGACGGTGCGGTGGTCGGAGCGCACCGAGTACGGCAGCCGGGGCGGGCGATGAGGGTCGGAATTCATCCGTAGTGTGATCTAGTCTGGCTTTTAGCCGGAACCAGGAGGAATTTCATTATGTGAGTCTCTTGGACGCTGGGCTTCTGTTCCTGAAGCCTTTAATTCGATTCTCTCCGACCACCTAGCTGGGGGGAGTATATATGTGGACACTGGTTTGTATGCCCCTTAAACGTTGCAGGTGCAGTTTCAAGATCCAGAGACGAGAAGAACCTAATTTTAGTTTGTTCAGTTGGAGGGCTTTTGCCTCAGCCTTTGAAATAGAGGCGCTATTTTTAGCCTGTATGTTTTGGCTTTGGAGATGTGATGTATATTTAATGTCTTATAAGTAATCTCACGGGAAAAATGTTTCAGAGTTTTTTAAAAACAAACCTGTCCTACGGCTTGGCAGTAAAATCTTGCTTATATGTAGGTTTGGTTGGTTTGGTGATAGATCGGGGGTTCTCCAGAGCAGCAGTCAGCCTTTGGGAACGTCATTTAATATTTCTGCACTGTTTGGCCTAGACCTTTCCTGAAGCTTTCCTGTTCTTCCTCGATAGTGTACAAATCAGTCACGTCTCAGTGGGCAGGTAATGTTTGATGAGACAGCCACACAGCATCGGCAGGTTCCTCTACTACAGCTCCTGGGCTACTGGGAGGTCCCGTGGCCAGACTGCAACTGGACCATTTGATGAGCACTTTTCAATATCATAGTAGGTCGATTGGACCAACCTTATATTTACCTTTCAGGTGATGAGTTGGAAACGCCTGACTATTGCACTAATATTTGTTTACCTGATATTGATTATGTGTGTGGTTTTTGGGGAATACTGTTCGGTACTGAGGCTCAGTTGCTCACTTACCACTGCACTAGTAAAACCCTGGAAAATGGGCCTTTGAAAGGCCCGAAAAAGGAAGGAGCTGAGGTTTTATAGTATGCATTTTGAGTAATAAGTAGCATAGTTAGATAGAGATGCTAGTAAGCATTACATCTCTTCATTAAAAGTTGAATAAGTTTCAGCAGTTACTTTCCTTTATGTATAGAAATCATTCAAAAATAATTTTTGTTCGAGTTTCTTTCCGCCAAAAGGTATTTTGTAAAATCAGATTTTCACTAATGCTTCCTAAAATAATTTATAGGTTTAAAAAAAGCCATTATTTACCACATGTTGACATTTCCATTTACTCTTTTTGGGGTGGGAGAAGGAGAATCAGGTACTTCTCAAATTAGGACCAAAACGTTACTTCTTCTGACCGGAGGCATAGGGAGCGTTAGTTTTGCTCACTACTTGGATTGCCACTGAGGTCAGCAGATACGTATTGAATAGGTGTCTTTTTTATTTAGTTTTGTTTGGTCTTCTTTTTGTGGGTTTGTTTGTGTTTGAGAAGTGGAGAAGGTGGGAGAGAAGAGAGTAGTACCAAGTGCTCAAGGATGTGCTGTGAAAGGCGTGACCACCACAGTCATGATTTAGAAAGGTCACCACTTTTTCCTGTTGCTGATAAATCTAGAATAGTGTTAAAATGATCTAAATTATTTCACTGTTTTATCTTAATCCTTCAGGGGAGAACAAATTACAGTTCAAACCACTTGTTGGTTGAATGAGACTTGATTTCATAGTTGTCATAATTGAAAAAAATGACATGATTGGGCAGTTGCTATGAGTAAATATATTTTGTAAAGTTTTTGAGTCTTTGGTATGATCCAGCTCCATTAGGGAGCTCTCTTAGTGGAATTCTTGGCTTATTACATGATTTTGGATCCATTGTTATGTATGCCAGGTGACACAGTAAATGTAGGTAGTGGAATTCTGATTATATGTACTATTGGTTTTTTTTTTTTTTTTGCGGTACGCGGGCCTCTCACCGTTGTGGCCTCTCCCGTTGGCGGAGCACAGACTCTGGACGCGCAGGCTCAGCGGCCACGGCTCACGGGCCCAGCCGCTCCACAGCATGTGGGATCTTCCCGGACTGGGGCACGAATCCGCGTCCCCTGCATTGGCAGGCGGACTCTCAACCACTGTGCCACCAGGGAAGCCCATATATGTACTTTTAAAAGACATGCTAAAGGTCTTATTTTACAGCTCAGTTATTATAAAGCAGTTCCATATTGTATATATGAATTGATGCTCTCCTCACTGCCTAATAAACTATATCAAGCTTTTCATATACTTTGAAGCTACTTCCTAGTTAATTCAATTTTCTTTCTTAAAAAGAATGCCTCCTCCACTGCTCTTTGTACCAGAGCTAAAGTTTAGGGCTAGAGATCGCCCTATTCAGTTGCCTTTTACTAACCAGCAGAAGTCTGTCATTTGGGTTGTGGAATTTTCTTACTGAGTCACCAGTGTGTGCTTCCCCATTTGATAGTGTTTGGGAGGTAAGGAAGGAGAAAAGGATGGCATAGGTGCCAGTTTCCTGCTCTTGGTCCTACTCTTAGCAAATCTGTTGAGAGACTGGAGAATAGGACAGGTAGATGGTACCGCCCGTCCTCTCCCTGGCCTCCTTTGGGGCTCCGTGGGAGTTTGAAAGCAGTTCTGTTGCTTGCCGGTTGGTGGCGCTTCACGGAGCCGTGAGGATTTGGAGCCAGACCCTTGGCGACTTAAAAGTTTACTTTTCAGTGTTTAAAGTTTCGTTTGTGGTTAATGCTAGCTGTGATTCTGAGCACGTACGGGTTGGCATGAAAATGTGTCTAAGTTTTGGGGGGTCAGAAGCAGAAGGTGTTTGAACCCTAGAGACTGCCTGGTGTGGAGAGGTTAAGCTCTTGGCCCAGATCACCCACTCATTTCTTCATTCCAGACATCTTGACTTGAGGACACACTGCTGTGTGCTGTACTGGATTAGAGGACTGAACATGTTCCTAAGACCTGAAGGAGCTTGTTTAATAGGGGCTGCATTTTTGTGCATGAATAATTCCAAACCAGTGTGCCCAGTGTTAGAATAGTGGTTGTGAGGAGTGCCGCCCTCGCCACTTACTTTGGGCTGCTCTTCTCCTTGCACCCTGACTTTTGTGCCTTGGTTGTCTTCGCAGCTCCTAGAATGCTGTCTCAGGGCCTTTGCATATGATGTTTCTTCTGCCTAGGAAGCTCTCTAACAAGTTTTTACCTGGTCAGTTTACCTATCTTCCAGTTTCTGCTTAAGTGTCTCTTTAAGGGAAAGGATTCTCCTTGATCTTCCCAGGTTAGCCAAGGCTTCCGCTTATACATGTGAGACGCACCCTGAGTCCTTTATTACACTTAGCACAATTGTAATTAAACATTATTTGGGTAGTTATTGGGAAATCAGGGGTTGGGTTATAGCTTAAGAGGGAAGAGACCTCGTCTGTCTTGTTTTGCCTTGTAGGCCCAGCCCTTGGCACAGTGGGTGACATATGAGTTCATGCGACTCAGTAAATATCATTTGAAAGAGTGGATGTGAATGAGCACGGAGCTGAGGGCAGGCGGCAGGTGTGCGGACGTGAGTGCACATTTGGGCATGAAGACCAACCCGTTGGGAAAGACTCCCAGAAGCAGTCTCCTTTGATCCGGCTCTGAACGTGGGTGGGACTTCATCTACCAGGTGGAGAAGGAATTAAAGGGCACAGTCAGGTATATAAAACAACATGAGAGGTTTCCGTACAACCCTTTTTTAGGTAAAGTGTTTTTAAGTATGCTCAGCTTTGGTGGTGGCAGGTCAGAGGAAGAGCTGGAGTGGTGAGAGTTGGCTGGCAAGTCACCTGGTTGTAACAGTGGTCCCGGCAAGAGTGTAAGAGGACCTGAACTCTCTTAATGTGAATGTACCGTAAGTCAGACCACAGGGCAGGAAACAGAACCACCGTAGCTGTCATATAATTTCTATTAAGGAATAGGCCGCTCACAGCATCGTTGAAAGGGCTGGAGGAACAAAAGTCAGGGAGCCACTACTGGACTTCTGGTTTCAAGGGCACACGCTGTTGCCCCTGCCACCGCTGCCCTGCTGCTTCTCCCCCCCGAACTGATCGGAGAACCAGGACTGAGGCTGCTGCGGCTAATGTCTGTTGGACGTTTTTGTCGGTTGCCCTGACTGTAGAAAGATGGCCTCTGCTGCGCTTGTGCCTTCCACGTGCAGGCCACTGGCCGACCTCATTGATATCCAGTCCCTTGCCTTCAAGGGAGCCTTTTAGCTTTCTAGCCTCTTCACAAATTAGAAACGTGAAATGGAGATTGTGAGGCCCAGTCCTAGAGTCCACTGTGGGTAGCTGAGGACGGGGAACATTTTTCATCAAGTGTTTGATACTTAAGAGTTCTTATATAAACCTATTTTAAAGTAATTTTCAGGGCTTCCCTGGTGGCACAGTGGCTGAGAGTCCGCCTGCCGATGCGGGGGACATGGGTTCGTACCCCGGTCCGGGAGGATCCCACGTGTCGCGGAGCGGCTGGGCCCGTGAGCCATGGCCGCTGAGCCTGTGCATCCGGAGGCTGTGCTCCACAATGGTAGAGGCCACGACAGTGAGAGGCCCGCGTACCGCAAAAAAAAAAAAAAAAAAGTAATTCTTATTAAAAAGTAAAGTTCACCTTGAGGTGTTTATGATGATGTTGATGCTTGTAGGATAAATTCATGTAAACAGAAGTCTGTGATTATAATTCATCTAAAGAGACCTGCCAAGCTAAAAGTTCCCCCAGAATGCTAGGGGAACTTAAGTCTTACGGGTCCGTTTGTATAATTCTGTGGATCCCGAGGTTTTCCCTGATGATTATGTGCAGAGTTCTGGTGTTGGAGCTGCGATGGGAACCACGGGTCTCTCTGACTCATCAGTTTATAACTTTGGCTGCATGTGGTCCCCTGCTTTTTTCCTCCCAATACTACTTCTTTGTCTTTTTTTAAGATTAAAATGTTCTTTCACTACTAGATTTCATTAATTAAGTAAATTTACATCTCCTTAATTCTTGCTGTACAAGATACGTATATTGCCCTTACTGACCTGTACAGACTTGAACCCATGCTTTCTATAAGGCAAAGTCAGATATTTGATATTGTAATTATATACTGACTACATTATAAACTCAAGCCTTTTCCTCCTGCTGCTGCTGCTACTGCTAGTGTTTTCCCTGGATAGAATCAACTCATTTTTCTCTCCATTTCTCAATAGGAAAAGATCAAAGAAACTTGGAGGCCATTTTGTTTAAGTTGTAGTTATTATCGAAAGTGTTGCCTGCCTTACATTCTGACCACTTTAAAGAGTTGATTTAACAGACTTAAATTTTGTTGGTAAGTCAGTATTTTCTGGTCACTGCAAAGATTAAGCATCATGTCAGGTACTGTCAAGCGTGCTAAAAAGTTTTGCATGTGGCACACAAAGTAGTTAGGGATCTCAATAGATACGAAACAATGATCAGTTAAATACTAATCTATTTGTAGATTATAAGTTCATTAAAAATGTAATATGGGGAGAACTCACTGTGACTTGGAGAAGGTAAAACTGTAAGGTTGGAAGTTCAAATAAAAAAAGCAAATAATATTACATATATACAAATAAATTATATAGTGCTTCCTTCTTGCCAGGCACTGGTGTGATCATATATTTTACACGTGTTAATTAACATGTATAATAAATCCGCAAAACAATCTTTTGAGGTAGGTAATATTATTCTGTCTTACAAATGAGGAAACTGAGGCACACAGAACTTAAGTAACTTTCCCAAGGCCATACAGCTCGGAAGTGGTAGAGCCAGGAAGATTTTTTTTTTTGGCTGCACCGTGTAGCATGTGGGGTCTTAGTTCTCCGAACAAGGATCAAACCCGTGCCCCCTGCAGTGGAAGCGTGGAGTCCTAATCATTGGACTGCCAGGGAAGTCCCAGGAATTTTTTCATTAAAATTTTTTTGGTGGCTACCATGTATTTCAAGCACTTTTCTAGGAGCTGGGAATGAATCAAGGAGCAGGTAGATGAGGTCCATTTTAAAGGATCTGTTGGTCTGTTGGAAGCAGGACTGACTGCAAGGTCGGCCCCTGGCTGGCATCGGGCCAGGGGGTGGGGGTGGGGTTTGGATTTGGGAAGGATCTCACCGCCCTAGGTGATGAGCCAGTCACTGTGGCTAAACTCTTCATACAAATAGTGTGATTCATGCTGAACACCTGCCTTCCTTTTGGGAGTCTGGAAATGGCATGTGTGGTAGACAAGCCCCTGGGCAAAACCCCTTGGCATGGAGTCTCTAGTGAGCTTCCCTGGTTGGTGACACTTCACACCTGTTGTGAGAACTCATTGCTGAGAAGCATATTCAGTGCAGCTCCACTGGAAGGGGACACCTGCACGTCTGTGCCCGATTTCTCCGCGACTTCGCTCCTTGTACCTTTTCCTTTTGCCAGCACGCTTGGTGGCCTTCTGCTGTAATAAATCACAGCCACGAATACAACTGTACTGTACGTAGAGTCTTGTGAGTCCTCTTAGTGAATTACCAAACCTGAGGGTGGTCTTGGGAACCTCCCAACATAGTTGATAGTGTGTATTTTCCTCCAGTATGTTAAGAGACCATGTCGTCTCAGCTTATCTCAGTTTGGTCTAGAGCCCAGCCTGGGGGTGCAGCCCAGAGGAGCAGGTGTGAGCGTTAGGGGAAATTCCGACTTTACTGGGATGAGATAGAGGTGGGAATCTGGACCGTAGAGTCAAGATTTTGAACCCAGGAGATCTAGCTCCAGAGTGTATGTTGTTAACTGCATGTTCCCTGCTTGAAAGAAAACATACGCTTTTGTAGTTGAAATTCTTGATAGAAGAGGTTAATTTGGGGAAGAGATTACCACCTTCAAGCTGACTTAAGGTATTTCTCAGAGAGATTATTGCCAAATGTATGCAAATGTGGACAGTGTTTAGTAAAGCCGGGTGTGAGTCTTAACAAGCTTTGCCTCTAACTTGCTTGGTGAACCTGTCCTTGTTGAGCCTTACTGCAAAGATTTATTTCATCTCCCCCATGGTCTGTGTTATTTCCTGAATTCCCTACTTGTGGTCACTTCTATGTCAGTATTTACTATTATTGTTAATTTAAAAAAATTCTATTTTTGAGGGTGTATAATTATTATTGAGGGCATGAAATAGTTTGGGGTCTTATTGAACTTTGGATCATGATCAAACCTTTATACTGTTTAAAAACTTTTCAATGATGACTTAGGTCTTGCTGAGCAAATTTACTTGGTATTAGTTTTAATTATCTCAAGGCATATCATGTAACTAACAGGAATATTCTTCACTGGTTGAGAGGTCCTGTTTTGTGGAATGTTTTCATTTTAATGCTTTCTTGGAGTAGAGTAAAATCAAAGAAATACCCCCTCTTCCAGTCAATTACTAAAGCCAAGACATGGTTTCATTCATCATTTTAAAGAAAAAACCTATAGGTATATTACATTTTCAATTACTTGTGTACATTTATCAACGTCAGTATTTTTTGCCTAAGGTGTTAGGTGGAGTTTTGTTAACTCTGAATGGCATTTAGCTATAGTATCATATAGAAATGATTTTTTTGAAAATATTTTACTTGAAACAGAGCTTTAGATGAGGTGCTGTTGGAAATATGTGCTAATTTCTTGTTCACATGTATTTTGAGTGGTAAACGTGAGGACTCTGAGGGTCCAGAGGGGAGAGAATTATAAGCTTTCTAGTAATCTTCTATTCTCTTCGACATCCTCCTCTCCCCAACAGCTTTTGGTCTTCGTTTTATAAGAGATGCTAGTGATTGCTTCTAAGAGTGATTGATAACAGACCTTCAGATGTCTGCCGTTGATCTTTTGTAAAGAGTGCGTTTCAAGGACCAATGATCATCTTGAACTCAAACTTAAAAAGAAAATAAAAGGAATTTTTAAAATTGTGTAGCAGATCGTATTTAGGATAGCTTTATCTTCCAATATAAGAAAATCTATAAAAAATTGTGGTTTAGTCTGGACTTTTTCTTAAAAAATTGAAGTATAGTTGATTTACAGTATTGTATTAGTTTCAGGTGTACAGCAGAGTGATTCAGTTATACATATGTATATTTTTTCAGATTATTTTCCATTATAGGTTATTACAAGGTGTTGAATTTAATTCTTGTGCTATACAGTAAATCCTTGTTTTTTATCCATTTTATATAAAGTGGTTTGTATCTGTTAATCCCATAATTCGAACTTGTCCCTCCCCTACCCTTTAGTGACCATATGCTTGTTTTCTGTGTTTCTGAGTCTGTTTTGTATATAGATTCATTTGTGCTACTTTTTATTTTTTAGTTATTATTTTATTTTTTGGCCGCACCGCACAGCTTGTTGGATCTTAGTTCCCCAACCAGGGATTGAAACTGTGTCCTCGGCACTGAAAGCGCGAGTCCTAACCACTGGACCACCAGGAAATTCCCAATTTGTGTTTTTTATTTTTCAGATTCCCCATATAAGTGATGTTATATATTTGTCCTTGTCTGACTCACTTCACTAAGTGTAATCTCTAGGTCCATCCATGTTGCTGCAAGTGGCAATATTTCATTCTTTTTTTGGTTGAGTAATACGGTCTAGATTTTTTTTTGGTTCATGCATTTCTACTCTTGAAAGTTGCTTTTAGTGTAGGGTGGTGATGGTGCACGGTGCCAAAAAACTAGCAGAAGTGTGTTTATTGAAGTGAAATGATCATTCCTGGTATGTTAATTTCCTGTTGCTGATATTACAAATTATCACAAACTTAGTGACTTAAAGCAACACAAAGTTATCATCTTATAGTTCTGGAGGTTAGAGTCCAGAAAGAGTCTTACTGAGCTAAAATTAAAGGTGTTTCTTCTGGAGGCTGTAGGGGAGAATCTGTTTTCCTATCTTTTCCAGCTTCTAGAGGCTACCTGAGATGTTTGCCTCCTCACGCCTTTCCTCCATCTTCAGGGTGTCATCTTCAGATCCTTTCTCTCTGCCTCTCTGCTTCCGTCATTGCTGTGATTACATTGACTTTACCTAGATAATTCAGGAGAACACCAGTGTCCTTAATTATTCCTGCAAAGTTTCTTTTGCCGTGGAAGGTGACATATTTACAGATCCAGGTATTGGACATCTTTGGGGCCATTATTCTGCTTACCACAAGTGAATTTGTGATAAAGTTGTATATTGAACCTAGATCTTTATAATAGGTACTGCTCTGGATGTACTTAAGAGGGCATAGGGTGGTGAAGTGAGTACAGTTTAAATTAGCCATTCTCACAGAAATTATTCTTAAAATCTCATATGCACACAAGAGTCATTTAACGAACTCTTTGCAACATGACCATTTATGTAGAAAATCCTTAGAAATTTATAAAAAAGGTATTAGGACCAGTAATTGAGTTTTCAAGGTTGCAGGAATCAAGGTGATTATAGAAAAATTAACTGTTTCTATATACCAGCAACAAACAGTTGGTAAGTTGAAATAAAACTTACCATTTGCAATTGTAAAAAAATATGAAAACTTAGTGATAAATTTAACAAAATGTATGCAAGACTTGTATGCTGAAAACTACCACAGATTGCTGAGAGAAATTAAAGAATACCTAAAGAAATGGAGAGATGTACCATGTTTGTGGATTAGAAGACACAATCTTTTTAAGATTTTAGTTCTCTCCACATTAATCTGTAGATTCAATGTGATCCCAGTAAAAATCTTAGAAGGTTTTTTTGGTAGAAATTGATAAGTTGATTCTAAAATTTATAATGAAATGCAGAGGAGACCCCCAAATCTGAACAATTTTGAAAAAGCAAAAGAACACTGGGTTTCTTACACAACCTGTCTTCAACAATTAATAAAGCTACTGGGCTTCCGTGGTGGCACAGTTGGTAAGAATCTGCCTGCCAATGCAGGGGACATGGGTTCGAGCCCTGGTCCGGGAAGATCCCACATGCCGTGGAGCAACTAAGCCCCTGTGCCACAACTACTGAGCTTGCGCTCTAGAGCCCGTGAGCCACAACTACTGAACTCACATGCCACAACTACTGAAGCCCGCGCACCTAGAGCCCGTGCTCCGCAACAAGAGAAGCCACTGCAGTGAGAAGCCCGCACACCTCAACGAAGAGTTGCCCCCGCTCGCCACAACTAGAGAAAGCCCGCACGCAGCAACGAAGACCCAACACAGCCAAAAATAAATAAATAAATTAAAATATATATATATAAAACTACTGTAATCAAGACAGTGGTATTGGTCTAAGGAGAGACATAGATCAATGGAACACAATAGTCAAGAAATAGAGTCACATATAAGGTCAGCTGATTTTTAACAGAATTGCCAAGGTAAATTCAGTAGGGAGAGGATAATCTTTTATACAACGACAGAATATTCCTCGACCTTTAACTCATACTGTGCTTGAAAATTAACTTGAAAGGAGTAATAAAAGTTGCTGAGATCTTGAGTTAGGCAAAGATCTCTTGGATAGGATACAAAAGCACAATCCATAAAGATAGAATTGAGAAAATGAACTTCATAAAAATTAAAAACTTTTGCTTTTCAAAAGACACTGTTAGGGTCTTCCCTGGTGGCACAGTGGTTGAGAATCTGCCTGCCAATGCAAGGGACACGGGTTTGAACCCTGGTCTGGGAAGATCCCACATGCCGCGGAGCGACTAGGCCCGTGAGCCACAACTGCTGAGCCTGCGCATCTGGAGCCTGTGCTCCGCAACAAGAGAGGCCGCGATAGTGAGAGGCCTGCGTACCGCGATGAAGAGCAGCCCCTGCTTGCCGCAACTAGAGAAAGCCCTCGCACAGAAACAAAGACCCAACACAGCCAAAAATAAATAAATAAATAAATAATAAAAATAAAGGAATTCCCTTAAAAAAAAAAGGACATTTTTAAAATGAAAGAGAAAATAATAAACTGCAGAAAATATTATATCTGATAAGGACTCTTATTTAGAATAAGAAAAAATTTGTACTAGAATGTTAATAGCAGCTTTAATTCATAATAGCCAAACACTGGAAACAATCCAAATGTCCATCAGTTGATAAATGCATAAACATACTATGGTACATCCATACAATGAAATAAAACTTTGCAATATAAAGAAACAAACTAGTGATACAGTCAGTAATGTGGATTGATCTTAAAAACGTTATGCTTAGTGAGGAATCCATACACAAAAGACTCCATGATATATGATTCCAATTATATGGACTTCTAGAAAGGTAAAACTTATAGAAAATAGATCAGGGGTTGTCAGGGATTGGGGGTGAGGGAGGGTAGCTCCTTTTACTTTTCAAAAGTAAAATGCTGTACCAGTATGTTGTTTTATTCATTTGGCAGTATAACAATTGCTGTAGATTATATAGCAGGTTCTAAATTACTTTAAAAGTCTGTACAACTTATACACTCTTGAAGTAATTTTCCTCTTCCATGGTCTGAGTAAAGATTTTGCAAAAGTAGTACTCTTTCTTTTTTTTTGCGGTACGTGGGCCTCTCACTGTTGTGGCTTCTCCCATTGCGGAGCACAGAGTCCGGACGCGCAGGCTCGGCGGCCTTGGCTCACGGGCCCAGCCGCTCCGCGGCATGTGGGACATTCCCGGACCGGAGTACGAACCCGTGTCCCTTGCTTCGGCAGGTGGACTCTCAACCACTGCGCCACCAGGGAAGCCCGATAGTAGTCTCCTTGATCCTGGCTTAAAGGGTAAAGGATCCTTGATTGGTGCCCCTCCCCCTTCCCCATCCCCCTTCCCCATCCCCCTTTTCCTCTCCCCCCTTCCCCTCCCTCTCCCCCTTCCCCCTCCCTCTCCCCCTTCCCCCTCCCTCTCCCCTTCCCCCTCCCTCTCCCCTTTCCCCCTCCCCCTCCCCCCATTTTCAGGTCTATCAGAATACTAATGAGTACTTAAAAATAGTTTGGAAATTATTGGTTTAACCTTTTGTTTTTTCTTGGGAAGTCGTGTTATTCATACACGGCTCTGAAGTTCCTTATGGTGCCTTTAGAACGTCAGTTTTTTGGTGCCCCTAGGGTGCAGGATTTTCTATTAGGCACTATGATAATCTGTAGGGATGTAATGCAAATACAGTGTATAGATAAGATCGCCATAATATTCACCAAAAGAATGCCACTTGGTACTGTGAACTCTGAGGAGCTCTACGGTGTTTTCATTCTGTTGGAATTTATCTGTCGTGAGACCAGTGGCCCGCTTCCTAAGACTTGGAAATCATTATGTGAAGGAAATTCAAATCATAATAAGCAGCCTGGGACCCTTGGGAGTCTTCAGTTGCTTAGGTTCCCTCCCAGCTTAGTAAAGCACTTGAAGGCAGGTCTGTGCCTACGTATCTTTTCCTTCTCCAGAAGGTAGTTAAGTTGGATTGTGTCTTTATTAGTTGTGTGTCTGCTGCAGCTTCTTGAAATTTGTTGAAAAAATTAAAATTTACTTGTTATGTGGTTGTACATATAAGGAATTCCCCTATCATAGATTCCCTGATTTTAATGGCTTTCTGTTGTACTCGGCAACGATAAGTTATTGTTCTATTAATATGCCCTTTCAGCGTCTAGAGTTTGTAACCACAGAGGGGTTTTCCTTCAGTTTATGGCTTTTCTTAATAATTCTTTGCTGCTGTTGAGTAAAATTCTATTTTTTGTCTCAATGGAGATAGCGTACTCCACTCCAGTATCGGGGCTTATGATAGTAAGACATAAATTTGAATAGATATCTCCGAACAGAATTGTGCATTACATTTGATGGCAGACCATGGGGCATGACCTTGATGATAGGGAGCTGTACCTGCCAGTCTTAAGAGTGTGAAGAAGTCACGTCTTACATAGGTGGTTAGATTCCAAAATCAGCCTCAACTGTGCTTTACACCCCCTCAAAGAACAGTGTGTATGATTTTATGTCTGTAACCCTGGATAGTTATTCTTATGAAAACTAAAATCTCAGTATGTTAGAAGAGTTAGACTTTCATTAAAGGAAAGAAGAGGGAAAATTTCTGCATTTTAAACTGTTCTACTTAAAGTTAAATATCACGTTCCTAATGGTGAGTGGGGCATAGGTGGATATTCCTCAATTGTTTCTCCTTGATGGTGATGTTTCCTGTATACCATTTTCATATTAAGCTTGTATAATCTTAATAAACATGTTGATAAGTTGATAGGATTATCCATGATGGTTTTTGCATGATATAATGCATATGAAGCATTTATACAGAGTCTGATATATATAAGTAGTAAATGTTGGATGTGAATCCACAACCTTGCTTTTTGAACAGCAGAGAAGGGAGTGTGATTGGAGATAAACTGAAATGTGTGTAATTAAAGTCAGGTTCCTGAAATCTCTTAATTCTTAAGAGATTAAGAGATCTGTTGTCTGCCAGAGTGAGTTTTGAAGATAAAGAGAAAGCAGGTGCAGTCCTGTGTACAACTTCACTGAACACTTCAACCACATCCATTTTACTAGGTATTTAAAGAGGAATCAAACACGGTACCTTCTCTCGAGGTGCAAAATTGTGCTGTTACTGTGCTTGACCAGAGCACTTAGCCATGTCAGTTCTCTCTCCCATGAACAGAGTCTTTTCCTGCTTTCATAGAAGTACTTCGTGCGATTCCACAGCAATCCCAAGGGCATAAGAATTCCCACATTAGAGATGGGAACCCTGAGACTTTAACTTGGTCAGAGTTGCTTTGGTGCCAGGATTCTGCCTGAACTCTGACGAGACCCTCCAGGCCGTTGTGCTGCTTCTCATGTGAGATGTTTGTCTTGGTGTGCTGGAGTAGACCATGAGGGATTTTAAGAAACTGCTTTAACCACTTCAGATGCCCTGCTGGAGCCCTTTCCATGTCTGCTTCCTGCTGACTTCTTGTGCCCACCTGCTGGATCCTTCCTAGGACCTGCAGGAGGAAGGAAGGTGGGCTAAGCTTCCTTGGAGCCCCCTGAGGCGAGGCTTAAAGGGCTCCTGGTTTCCAGGGGAAGGAGTGGGGGGGGGATTGTAATCTAGTGGTAGGAAGGTTGACAATCTGTATTTGTTTCATTTCATATTTTGTTTTATTGTATCTCATTTCATCGTATTTTATTTCATAATTCAGTAAGAAAACTGTACTGATGCTCTCTGTTCCCACCTGGAAGGATTTCAGAGTAGTTCAGATGTGGGAAAGAAAGCTTGGGTGCCAGAGGGAGACATTTTGCAACACACATTTAAAAAGACATGGCAGTCTTGTTAACATATTGATATAAATGCTGAAGAGATTGTCATAGACGCACAGTTTTAAAGTGCCCTTTATAGCTGAATTTTAAAAATAAAGGAAAAAATACTTTTTGCTTTCTTTTTCCTCCCAATTACGTTTTAAGAGAATTGTCCAAGGTTTCAGATGTAAGAAAATTGCTTCTTCCTCCTGATTTTGGCTAAGTTTTATTGTTGTGAAAATTTTCTGAATTGTATTTATTTTAACTTGTATAGATGTAATTGATTATTTCAGAAGGGTTAACTTTTTGATGTGGTTATTATAGGAAGTAAAAGAAAAAGATAAATTCTATTGAAATATTTGATACAGATACTTTCTCTTCTTTGTAATGTGGTTTCCTCTTCTGTTTCCATTAAATTATTATTTTTATATGTAAAGGTCACTAGTCTGTTGCTGCTATTACTTCCCCCGTATTGTCACATTCAAATAAATAATTTTTCCCTGTGGAAATTGTGCTCAACTATTGTACAGAAGCAGTTTTCTCTATCATTATTGACTGAAAATTAGTTATTTGGAATTTTTTAGTGGAGACAGCGGTTTCACTTCCGTAGATAAGACAAGGCTATCAGGTGGTTGCCTTCTTCATTGGGCTTTATCTCTTGTCCCACATTTAGGCAGTTACACTTCTGATTGTTTTTAACTTATTTGTTAAAGTATGCCTGTAAACAACAGGAAACAGTGAGTGGTTTTTACCTAAAATAAATGTTTTTCTAGTTTTCAAAAAATAGTGGAGGGGACTTCTGGATTTGGGTGTGGCTTCGAGACTGGAAGGAGGTTCAGGTGTCGCTCCGTCCTAACAACAAGGAAAAGCTGAGCAGGCTGAACAATCAACAGCTCTTCTTAGGTCTATCAGAAAAATGAGGTCGCAGGGCAAGCTGCTGTCCCCCAGATTGCAGAGACAGGTGAATACAGAGAATCACAACTTCCATCACAACTCTGGGAACCAGTACTGAGCTGGGAAAACGCAAACTGCAATAGATGAATTGCTGGAGGCTCCCCCTGGGGGGACTCAGGAGGGCCACATATGTCTGTGAGCTCAACCTCAAGGGGCTCAGCGCAGTGCATGCCGGAGAAAAGCTCCTAGTGCTTCTGGCAGGAGGAGGGGAGAAGGAACCATTTTGAAATGCACCAGAGCATTCTGTTCTTTTTAGCAAGATAGGCCCTCGGGAGAAACTATTTAAATAGAGCTTAACTGACCCCGGGGAGGAAGTACCTAACTCCAGGCAGCTCTAGCCTTTCGAGTGATAGAAGGGAAGTCCCAACTCCTGCCTAATCTAGCCGTCCTGTCCTCCAGAAGGAAGGGGGCGGGGCGGGGCGGGGGTGGGGGTGGGGTGGGGGAAGAAACGGAGAAGGTTTGTGACGTTCCCAGTACAGAGGCAGAGACTCACTGGCAAACTGAAACCTAGTCACAGGGCTATAGCACGCTCCACTCGCCAGCCCCTCACCACCACATTGCTGAGTCCTATTTACAGCAGTTTCTTTTACCCGGGAGGGCATGTCCGGCCGTCAGGTAAAAGCTACAAGGCACACTAGAAGGCAAAAAAATCGTTGAGGTTCTTAAATTTCATAGTAAAACTGTTATCAGGTATTCGAAGTATGGTGATAGTCTGCAGCCCACACCTTGTGAGATATAAATGTAATTGGAAAAACCTGGAAAAATATTTTCATATGTTTAAACGAATGTATAAAACACATGTATATATTACTTAGTATGTAACGGCTAAAGTTACTATATGTTCAGATTGAATAAGCTTATTTATTCACATCAGATCTGTACTAAATTCCTTTAGTCTAAAAGTTTTTATAGAGGGAGAGTATCAGTCTCAAACAATACTTACTGATCCACCACAGCTGAGTAACAGATCTTTAGACCAGTACCACTCAGCTGAGCTTTAATCTTTATGGTACACCTTGAATATTTATTTTCAAGTTACTTTTAGAATTCACACAAAGTAAGGAGCATTATACTGATCAGAAGACATTTCATATATGTATGTGTCCCCTGAAAATATTTAAAGTAGAGGTTGTAATTGTTATTTATGTTAAGCCTGGGTTTAACATCTCTTTACCAAGTCAGTGGTAAGGAAAAAGTTGGGAGTGGGGCTCTTCAAAGTTAAAAGGCACTATACTTTTTGAAAAAGTCCTTTACAAAAAAAATTTTTTTGTAGGCACATTTTTGGGAAGTAGAATATGTACTGAGTATTAGAGGACATTGAGAACTTACTGTTAATTTGGTAGGTGTGGTAATTGTGGTTATGGGGAAAAAACATATTTTTTAAAGCTTCATACTGAAGTATTTAGGGGGGTGATGTCTTTTGCCTGAAATTACTTTAAGAAGCTTCAACACACACAAAAGATGAAGATGGCAAAATATTAACAATTGTTGAATCTGGGCAGTGGGTATGTGGGTGTTCACTATACTATTCTTTATGTATTTCTGTATTTGAAAAATTTTGATAATAAAAGATAGGAAAAATTTCTAGTTTTTGTGCCTAAGGAATAAACTCAAACAAGCCATCAGCAAATAAGGAGGACCCTTCTGGACTTAAAAAATGTTCAGTTCACCTTGCTGTGCATTTTTTTCCTCTTCAGTTAGAAGACTATATTAGTCATCTAGTCTTGACTGACAGTATGTATCTGGACATTTATGTAATCTCATACCGAATGACTGTTTTTCAACATCCTATCAACTATTCTGAACATGCTGGGAGTCTGTGTAAACATACCAAGAGAACAAAAGAAGTTAAAAAAAAACCCTTCAAATAAACTATTATTACAAAGACAGTGATTAGGGAGTAAATAAATTAGCTGTTGGCTCTTTATGGTAGACCCTACTCATTTGAGGATGCTGGATCAGAAAAAGGATTATCATGGAGCTGTTTACGTACTGACTAGCTGTTGTTAAGAAAGTGTTTGAAAATGTAGTGATGAGTGTGGTACTAATTTCTCTTCTTCCTTATCCTGTTTTTTAAGAACACAATGAATGGCAACAAACCATGAAAATACACCAGAACCTCTAATGCTGATCCCTAACTTATATTTTATCCAGGGGTTACTTAAAGAAGTATTGGGAAGCAGCCGCATAGCACAGGGAGATCCGCTCAGTGCTTTGTGACCACCTAGAGGGGTGGGATAGGGAGGGTGGGAGGGAGACGCAAGAGGGAGGGGATATGGGGATATATGTATGCATATGGCTGGTTCTCTTTGTTGCACAACAGAAACTAACACAGTATTGTGACGCAATTATACTCCAATAGAGATGTATTAAAAAAAGTATTCATTTCACATGTATTTTCTGAGCACCTCTTGTGCGTAAGGCATGGCTGCTCATTGCCATACAAATTGACGTTGTATAAGGCGCTAATGAATCCTGACCCCAGAGCTGTCTGTATTTAAGACTTTCCATCGTAGGGGATAGAAAAGGAACTAGAGTTAACCTAAGTAAAAGAGCATTGAGCATTGTTGTTGTTTGTTTGATCAGAAGAAGAGGGAGGCTTGCCCCCCCCCCCCCACAGGACTCAGTTCTTGAATCTCTTCGCTTCTGTTTGTATTCTCTTCCTTGCCAGTCTCATACAGTCTCTTGCTTTTAATTATCGACTGTGAGTGGATGACTTCCTGATACATATCTTCAGACTAAAGACTTGATCTCATCCCAGAACTCCATACTCATATATCCAACTTCGTGCGTTGTTCATCCAGCGGCTCGAAATTAACATGGCTTAACTTAATTCTTCATCTTCCTCCTCCAGGCCTGCTCCTTGGACAGTCTTCCCCATCTTACTGTGCCCTTTTGCTCAGCCCCCAAACTTTGGAATTTTCCCCATGTGAACTGCAATAGTCTCCCAATTGGTCTCCCAGCTTTATTCTTGCCTCTGTGGCCGGTTCTAACCCAGCTGCCAGAATGATCTTTAAAAAGTCAGGTTAGGTAGTCAGATCATGTCATTGCTGTACCGGAAACCCTCCATTATTTTTGTCTGTCAGAGTAAAAAGCCAAAGCCCTTAGAGCAGTCCACACCGCCCTCCCTGCCCCTGAACTTACTTACTAACCAGGCTTCTGTTGCCGCGCCTTCTCACTTGATGTTCTCTCTCCCTGGAGTGTGCTTCCAGATGTGCACATGGCCTGGCCTCTGCTTCTAGGTTAGGTTAGGTCCTCACTCATTGTGTACTTAATTTTGTTTAATATTTGTCTCCCTTTCTAGGGTGTAGGAAGTCAGGGATTTTTGTCGTGCTTGGTAAATATTTGTTGAATGAATAAATGTCCGATGAGGGGGAGCTTGTTCGGCACGAGAACAACGTGTGCTGCCAGTTTAAGACGTTATTTATGAAAACTGAATAACCACGATACAAGCAGTATCTGAAAAGCTGATTTATCTCAGTGGTTCTTGGAAGTATTTCATGCAGTATATTAAGTGTTTGATGAGGGTCTCTGTGACTTTGGTGATTCTCTTTCTGGAAAATAAGACCTCACTCAATATTTTTCTTTTTCTAACTTTTTCTTTTTTAGCTGATGTAAAACTTTGTTTAGTCAGATTTATAAAAGCCACTGTTTTTTTTTTTTTGCGGTATGCGGGCCTCTCACTGTTGTGGCCTCTCCTGTTGCAGAGCACAGGCTCCGGACGGGCAGGCTCAGCGGCCATGGCTCACGGGCCCAGCCGCTCCAAGGCATGTGGGATCTTCCCAGACCGGGGCACAAACCCGTGTCCCCTGCATCGGCAGGCGGACTCTCAACCACTGCGCCACCAGGGAAGCCCAAGCCACTGGTTTTGAATACTAGAATCATATATTCTTTTCGTATGTAAACAAGTTGAGGTTGTTTTAGTAGGGCTTCAGCTCTGAAAACAGAACACTCCGGGTGTGTTGGCAGAAATGCTTTACTGTAGGAAATTAGGTGCTTGTGAAAGGCCTAGGAGGGGTGGAAGAGCCAGTCCCAGATCACAGAAGGGCTGACCTGCCAGGGAGCCGCCAGCCCAAAGGCTGTCCCTGGACTGCTCAATGTGAGAAAGACCCAAGTTAGCTGTGACCCTGGGACTAGAAAGCTGCAGCTGCCCTGGTACCCTTACAAGCCGGTACTGGAATGTGGGGTGTTCCCGTCATCCCTCAGAACCGCTGCTTCTCACCCAAGACTCAGCTGGAGACTAGACATTCTACCTTGCGGTTTTCTTGCAGAAAACAGCCAGAAAGGCAGGAAGATAGTCTCTACCTCACTTCTGCTTTCAAGTACTGCATGAGTGCATCCAGTTGGTAGAAACTAATTCTCATTTGGAAGTCTAACTACAAAGGAGTCTGAGAAGTAGAGCTTTTTGAGCTTTCCGTCCTCTGGCACCCCAGAAATCGGGAGGGGTTGGGCGGTTATGTGAACAGATCAATATTGTCCCCATGGCCCTGTCTTAGCTGGTTTCAGAGTGAGCAGAAGAACATCCACAGCCTGACCTGGGAAGTTAGAAGGTCCCCGGGCAGCCAGTTTTGTGGCTCTGCACCTCTGGGCCCCTGGGGCGTGGCTCCCCTTGCCTGCTTCCCCTTTCCTCACCACTTGCCTGCCTTGTTCGTTTGTTTGCCTGTGCCTCAGCAGCTCCTGAGTCTGTCTGAGCTGCTCTTTGGCTTCCTGTAGGCGGTTGTCTCTTTCTTTTGGTCATAAGGGGGGCTGCAGGAACAGCAGGTGGTGTTCCTTCTCCAAGGCCAAGAATGGGCAAGCTCTCCAAGAAGGAAGCGTGGCGTACATAGTTAACACGTGAACACAAGACTAGTTGCCGGCGGGACGTGGTTAGCTCTGGACGGGAGAAGAAGGTCGGGACGGACGTGGAAGCGTTGGGGAGGAGCGAGAGTGAGGGGGTCTGCAGGGTGAGGGGTCAGCTAGGTGAAGTCTCGCCGAGAGTGACGGCAGGGGGTGCTGAAGGAGGTTTGAGGGTGTCCTCCGCACAGAATACTTGCTAATGGTAAGTGTCTTAAGAGTATCGATAATTCAAAAGTAGTTTAAACTGATATGTCCCCTCAGGGACGGGTACTTACTTTCTAACTCCTGTGGCTGCAGACAGCCCTGCGCCAGAGCTTTGTGTGAGCGCAGAGCTTCCTGAGAGCAGATCTCGGCTGTGGAAGGCGCCCCTGGGAGCGCTGCAGGGGAAGTCTGCCCGCCAGCGGGCCCCCAGCCTGTCCCTGGGCATTCGTGTTCTTGAGAAGTTTCAGTAAATGGGGTTGATGCAGGCGGTGTCACACTTTTATACTGCATTTTTTGACACTCTTAAATCGAACATTTTTAATACGCTATTGGTCATTTCTAGTCTTTTATGATTTGCTCCTTCATTTGGAGGTGGGGATGGCTGTCATTTTCACATTTTTCTCATGACCAGTTGTTGGGTCATTCCAGGAACATTCATTCCTCTGAGTTTGGTGCCAGGCACACCATTTACCCCTAGATCAGCGGTCCCCAACCTTTTCGGCACCAGGGACTGGTTTCGTGGAAGACAACTTTTCCAATGCCGGCGGCCGGGGGCGGAGGGGAGGGATGGATCAGGCGGTAATGCGAGCGACGGTGGGGAGCGCCGGGGGTGGGGTGGGGGGAAGCGCCGGGGAGCGGCAGGTGAAGCTTCATTCGCCTGCCTGCCGCTCACCTCCTGCTCTATGGCCCGGTTCCTTAACAGGCTGCGGACCGGTACGGCCTGCGGCCCAGGGGTTGGGGACCCCTGCCCTAGATGCTCTCAGCCTGTGAATAAGTGACAGTCAAGCACTTTGCACGGATTTTCAGTCGCTGAAAAGTCTACTCGTTTTGTAACTATGAAATTGTAAAAAGTTTAGAGATAGAAGAGACCTGTCAGGTACCTGGTCTGATCTCCTATTAGAGATTAATTAACTAATTAATAGGTTAAATGCCTTGCTCCAAGCTGTGACAGTGAGAGGATGTGGCAGTGAACCACATTTTCTGCTTTGTGAGGCCAAAGCAGCAGATGGTCTTCCAGACAGCTGGAATGTGTTACTACCCTTGACCTTCAATGAAGGTATCTCTCAGCTTTTCAATTTTTAAGTTCTCCTTAAATTCAGCCATTGTACAAAATGAGAAGGGAGGTAAATTCTGGGTTTTTGTGCTTAACCAAACTGTATCTGTGTAATGGCAGAATATTAAGAAAAAATTGAATGAGGAATGATTACATATTAAGTATTTACTTACCTGTTTATTTAAACATAGATTTGGCAATAGCTGTGATACAAACATGCTTTAAAACTTGGAATGCTGTTTGTTGGTGTCTGCTGTGTTCACTGAAAGCACATGTCATCTCATGAAATAGTGTCAAGAATAGTTTAAAAAAGAGATAGTTGTAAATACTGAATACCTTTCTGCTTGAGAGAGAAATTTTGCAAAGAAAAAGTACTAGAATATTTATTAAAGTAAACAAACTAAAGGAAAACTGTAATATGCTTTCTCAAACTTCTGAACTTTTAAGCTGAATTTCTGAATGATAATCACCTGAA
The DNA here is from genome assembly GCF_059928025.1 of Delphinapterus leucas. Classification (NCBI taxonomy): domain Eukaryota; kingdom Metazoa; phylum Chordata; class Mammalia; order Artiodactyla; family Monodontidae; genus Delphinapterus; species Delphinapterus leucas. The sequence goes on from NC_143140.1 coordinate 14,240,332, forward strand.
CAAAGTGAGAAATAGGTTTGACAAGGCTTAAACTTTAGGACAGGTGAAACAAAGATTATTGATTCTTAAAATTAAGCTTCATTTTATTTTCTCCTTTTATCTTATATCACCCCGATGACCAGCGGACTCTTAAATGATTACCACAGTTTAACTTCTTTGCCAAAGTAAATCAACATTTGGAAAATGGCACAGGAATGCTATATTTGTAGATTTTGTTAGTTCTCTAAAGAATCTTCTTAGTTTTATAGTCTTTATGGATGTTTTGAATTTATTTACATATTTATTTTTTCTTCCCAAGTTTAAGGAGGTAAATATAATAAAAAATGATGTAGTTATATATTTTGTAACTTTTGCTCTGCTGTTACCCTTGAGAGGCATCCTAGTTCAGTAGCTCAAAGCATGGGCTTTGAAGGCGGAAGCTCTGTGTTGAAATCAGCTCTCCCATTGTTGCCTCTGGAGCTCCTTTTCTTTTTTCTCCCCTCCTCTCCCCTTCCCTTTTCCTCCCTCCCTCCCTCTCTCCCTTCCTCGCCTCTTCCCCTCCCCTCCCTCCTTCCTTCCTTGTGGTGGGGGTGTGGTATTTAAACTTCTAAGCCTCAGTGTCACTACATGTAAAACGGTGATCCCTGTGTCACAGGATTGTGAGGGTTAGCTGCGCTGTGAAGTGGTGCCCTGGCACAAAGTAAGGGTTTGATAATTTAGTCAGGTCTTTGTTTTGGTTTTTTAGCACTCGTAGTTATTTTACTACTTTGAAGGAAGCATTTGTGAATTATGTTTTCTCTGGTAAACAATGAAATTGAGCAAATCCTGAGACTGCTCCCACTCAAGAGTACTTTATGGAAGGCTCAGGAAAAGAAGGCAGCTACCTCTCTCTCTCTCTCTTTCTCTTTTTTTTTTTCCCCCCTTTATCTGCTGGTCCCTTAGAGCAGACATGAGCTAGAGGCATAGGACAGAAGCCCTCCTTGCCCTGCCTTGCCCCGCCTTGCCCCGCAGGAGCCTTCCCTCTAAGGTGACTGGCAGGCCGAAAGCACAGCGAGTAGGGCCAGCCTTGCAGAGGGAGCTGGGGAAGGAAGGGGGGAGCAGGCTTGGAGGAGGAGAGCGGCCGTCACTCTGGGGAGGAGGGGCTGGGAGCGGCTCGAGCGTCCACTGAGTGCACTGGCCTTTCCCGTTCCAGGCGCCAGGCGGAAGGCTAGGGAGGGGCTTCGGGGTCGGCACCGGAGGCCTGCCCCGGCGCTCCCGGGCCGAGGGGCTTGCGGGGGCAGAAGCGGGGGCGGGGTCGAGGGCGGGGCCGCAGGGAGGAGGCGGGAGGGAGGTGGAGTCGCTGGGAGCTGGGGGCTGCGCGGGCTGCTGGGAGAAGCCTTGGGAGAGGGGCGGGCCTCGGGCCTCGGGCCTCCGTGGTGCGGAGGGGAGGGCGGGGCTGCGAGGGGCAGTGGGCCGGTGGACCGGAAGCCTCTCCGGCTCTCTGCGGGAGTGTGGTGGAGCGAAGCCCAGCCGCCCTGGAGTCGGCAGTGAGAGGGCGGGTTTCAGAGTGCCAGCGTCTCTCTGGTGGTCCTCACGCACACCTGGGCCGCTTCTTAGCACCTTTGCCAGATGCCATTGTTTGTTTTGTTTTCCGCGTTTAGTTTATTTTTGAATGGAATGCTTTATTTTTCTACGGATTCTGACAGCTTTTACACTGTGAGGAAAATTGTTTAGAATTTATTTTGCAACCCATGGAAAAGTGTTAATATGTAAGTAAATGACCTTGAAATTAAGGCTTGGTTGACATTTTATTTGCCAGGGTTATTTTGTTTTGTTTAAGGAATTACAGTTAACTCATAAATAAACTGATAAAATTGACAAAACTTTTCTGGGGAGACCTGTTAGTTTATTTTTGAAAAATATACGTTTCTTTTAGCACATTTCCTCTTTTACTTCTGCAAGTACAGTCCCTTTTGTGTAAGTGAATGTAGTAGTGTCTTTGGATTCAATACATTTGGACTTCTCAGACATTTGAAATTGGCATATAAAGTGTGGTGTTTGTGACGTCTCTCTGCCCTCTGCTGGTCAAAATGTACTATTGCTCTTAACTCTGTAGCTTCAGTCATTCGTTTGAATGAAATAATACCCTGTAATATCAAGAGTGGCCAAAAAATCAAATTTGGGGGAAAAAAACCTTTATTGTTTGAAAGGACTGTATTCTTCTTAGGGAAATCCTGCACGATGAATTGTTCTTCCCCAGAGGCCGATAGTGCTGTGGGTGAGAAATATGACTGTCTCTACCACACTGATGATCATTTTTATATTGTGTGTGTTCGTATTCTTTTCTGAACTTTTCTGTAAGTTCTAGATCTGCTCTGTCCAGTGTGGTTGGCCACTAGCCATATGCTGTTTAAGCGAACTTAAATATTCACTTCCTTACTCCCACTAGCCACATATCAAGGCCTGAAAGCCACACATATGGCTAATAGCTACTGTGTTGGACAATGCAGATTAAAGAATGTTTTCATATCTCAGAAAGTTCAGTTGACAGTGCTGTTCTGAGTTTTAAATTTTAAATAAGGATTATCATTGTCATGAAGTAATCATTGTTTTTACATTTACAACGAATTTCTTTCTTTGGCATGTACCCTTTTCACATGAAAACAGTTTTAACTGAGGGAATATGTTTAGTAGGATTTTAGTTTATTACGTTTTTTTGTACCATGTAATTTACTGCAATTTTTTTTTTTTTTTTTTTTTGCGGTACGCGGGCCTCTCACTGTTGTGGCCTCTCCCGTTGCGGGGCACAGGCTCCGGACGCGCAGGCTCAGCGGCCATGGCTCACTGGGCCCAGCCGCTCCGCTGCATGTGGGATCTTCCCGGACCGGGGCACGAACCCGCATCCCTTGCATCGGCAGGCGGACTCTCAACCACTGCGCCACCAGGGAAGCCCTGTAATTTACTGCTTTTATTGCCAAATGATTACGGTACAGTTTTCTCAATGTAGAGCATTGAGCATTTCTAGTGTTTTCTTTCTCTGCTTTGAAGATTAAATTTAAAGTTAAAAATATTGGCCATCTTTCTCTGTGCCATTTAATTGAGGTGATAGCTGCTTTCCCCTTTTGGTGTGTGTTTGGGATGGAATGAAAGATATAAGTCAGAGCATATGTAGAGAAACTAAGACTTTGTGACATTGTGAATCATACTTAATATATGTTGATTGTTTAAAAAGAATACATTTTACCCAGATTTCTCTAATGGCAACATTTTGCAAAACTACAGTATCACAACTAGGATATTGACATTGATACAATTTCCAATTTTACAGTGATTTCTGCAGTTTTACTTGCATTCGTGTGTGTGTGAGGGCATGTTTTCTGTACACCACCAGGATCTCTCGTGTTGCTCTTTTATAGCCACACACGCCTTCCTCGCATCCCCCCTGCCCCCTCCCATCCCTGCTTCTGGCAACCATAATCTGTTTTCCACTTGTAAAATTTTCTTTTTTTAATTTCAACTGTTATGAATCTTTAATGATTATAAAAATGGCTTTAATTTTTTTTTTTTGACAAAGGAAGGTACCTTTTTTTTAAACATCTTTATTGGAGTATAATTGCTTTACAATGGTGTGTTAGTTTCTGCTTTATAACAAAGTGAATCAGCTATACATATACATATATCACCATATCTCCTCCCTCTTGCGTCTCCCTCCCTCCCACCCTCCCTATCCCACCCCTCTAGGTGGTCACAAAGCACTGAGCTGATCTCCCTGTGTTATGTGGCTGCTTCCCACTAGCTGTCTATTTTACATTTGGTTCCACTTGTAAAATTTTGTCATTTAAAAAATGTTATATGAATGGGAATGTCTGATACTTTGGGATTGGCTTTATTTGCTCAGTGTAATTCTTGGGAGATTCACCCAGGTTGTTACATTTATTAATAGTTTTCTGTTTTATTAAGGAGTAGAATTGGGACTTCCTTGGTGGCTCAGTGGTTAAGAATCCGCCTGCCAATGCAGGGGACACGGGTTTGAGCCCTGGTTCGGGAAGATCCCACATGCCACGGAGTAACTAAGCCCGTGTGCCACAATTACCGAGCCTGCGCTCTAGAGCCCACAAGCCACAACTCCTGAGCCTGCGTGCCTAGAACCCGTGCTCTGCAACAAGAGAAGCCACCGCAATGAGAAGCCCACACACCGCAACGAAGAGTAGCCCCCGCTCGCTGCAACTAGAGAAAGCCTGAGCACAGCAACGAAGACCCAACGCAGCCAAAAATAAACAAATAAATAAAAATTTTAAAAAAGGAGTGGAATCTTATGGTATGTATGTCCTACAGTTTGTATAATCATTCACTCGTTGAAGGAACTCTGGGCTGTTTCTAGTTTTTGACTGTTAGAAATAATGCTGTACATTTGTGTAAGTTTCCGTTTATCTGGTGAGTGCCCAGTAGTGTAGTTGCTTTGTTGTGGTGCAAGGGCTTCTCATTACGGTGGCTTCTCTTGTTGCAGAGCACGGGCTCTAGGTGCGCGGGCTCAGTAGTCGTGGCTCACAGGCTTAGTTGCTCTGCGGCATGTGGGATCTTCCTGGACCAGGGCTCGAACCTGTGTCCCCTGCATTGGCAGGCGGATTCTTAACCACTGCACCACCAGGGAAGTCCTCTTTAATATATTTTTATGTGTTGTCTAATCTCCTCTTAATTCTCCCCAGTGTGTTTTTTATCTCAGGCATTGTAGTTTGCATCTGTAGTAGTCACAAATACATACATGTACACACACACATATATATACACACACATATATATACACATATATATACATTCCCCCCCATCCCATTCCATGCCTCTACTTGTTCAGTCTTTTCTTTCTTTCTTTTTTTTTTTTTAATTTATATTTGCTGTGTTGCGTCTTCATTTCTGTGCGAGGGCTTTCTCTAGTTGTGGCAGGCGGGGGCCACTCTTCATTGCGGTGCGCAGGCCTCTCACTATGGGGGCCTCTCTTGTTGCGGAGCACAGGCTCCAGACGCGCAGGTTCAGTAGTTGTGGCTCACGGGCCTAGTTGCTCTGCGGCATGTGGGATCCTCCCAGACCAGGGCTTGAACCCGTGTCCCCTGCGTTAGCAGGCAGATTCTCAACCACTGCGCCACCAGGGAAGCCCTTGTTCAGTCTCTTCTGTAACTTCTTGGACATATGGAAGTCACAGGTGATAATAATGTCTTTGTCTACTAATCTTATTATTATGTTATTTTGGGGCCAGTTTCAATTGATGGACTTTTCTACTCTCTATAGATAGTATTTTCCTGCTTCTAGCATGCCTGGTAATGTTTTATTGGATGCTAGATATTGTGAATTTTGCTTGTTGGTTCTGGGTTTTTTTGTGTTTCTATAAATATGCTTGAGGGTTCTTTTTCTTTTGATGCAGTTATTTGGAAATAGTCTGACCCTTTCAGATCTTGCTTGTAAGCTTTGTTAGGTGAAACTAGAGCAGCGTTTACTCTAGAGTTAGTTTTCCCTGCTAATAGGCAAGATTCTTCTGAATTCCCCATCTGATGCTCCATGAGTGATGAGGTTCTCTGGGCTGGCTGCTGGGCACAGACACGATTGACTGTTCTGAGCTTTGTGAGTATTCCCTCTAGCTGTTTTGGATGGTACTTTCCCTGTCTTCTGTGGTTTCCTCATACTTACAGATCAGTAGTACTTGGTTGTGTACCTGAAGGTGACCTTTTACAGAACAGGCGTTCTCTGTGTGCCTCCCTGCTCTCCTGTACTCTGCCTTAGAGAATCTAGCCATTTGATCTCTGTGGTCCTGGCTCCATTGTAGGGAGACCACCGGGCTGCTCCTCGATTTATCTTCCCGGTGCATGGCGTGGACTTCCCCCAGGCAGGAAGTGCTTCCTCTTCCGTCTCTTCGTTCCCAGTCTCTTCAGAAATATTGTCTTATATAGTTTGTTTGGTTTTTAAGGTTTTTTAAGTCAATAGGGTAAACTCAGTGTCTGTTCCTTCATGTTGGCTAGAAACCTGGAACTCAGTATAATATTTTAGTAGAAAAGGGGCACGAAAAGAAAATTAATTTTAAAACTTCTGTTTCTTTTTACTGAAACCTTAACTTTCCCTAGACTCCCTGGAGAGAATAGTTGCATTGAATTTTCTCAGAACATTTGTTTTCATGTAATGCTTAGAGCCACTGGCACAACACAGGAGGACGTGGCAGGACTACTGATGCTGCTGCTGCCCTGCCGCCCCATTTCAGTTCCAGGCCTGCCTCTGCTGACCTGGTGAATGCAGCAGGGGCCAGCCACCAAGTCCGTCCTCCCCGTCCTCTACAGGCTGACTTTGTTTGTAGAGGAAGTCTCTTATGATAAGCTCTTCAGATATAAATTTGATGTTACTTTGCTGACTGATGTCACAGAGTTTTTTCAAGTCAAAACATTTGATTATGGTCTGCAGCATATTATTACATATTTCATGTTTCAGAGATCATCACATTCTTTTTTGTACTATTGAAAACATCTGTTTATGTAATCATAGCTTGCTATTCTCAAGCAGGTACAGAATTTGGCTTAGTCTTTGCACTGAGTCTTCACGCTAAAAATGCAAACAAGACTAGTATGTTCCACAGTGATGTTTGTTGAAGTCGTGATTTATCAGTGTTTCATTGATTTATTACTGATGCCGAAGACATGAAGTGGGCTTAATCAGCCATCTCCATTATTCATGAACGTGAAAAACAAAAAAGTAGTTGAACTTTGTAGCTAATTCAGAATATCATGTTAGCCAACAGTTTCTGCTTTCCCCATATCAAGGCTTTTTTTTTTAAAGCCATAGCTTTAATATATAAAATATATATGTCAAAAATATAAAGACGCTAATTATTTAAATTCATTTTTTCACTTAATGTTGAAAGTTGGTGTTAATTGAGCCAGCATCTGAAGAAGGTGAAGAAAAAGCAAGTTACTTTTTGTTAATGTGTAGTTAACAGATAATTGTAAACTCTGAATAATCGAGTATTCATTACGCTTTTTCTTAAGCTGTGGTTTCATTCATTTCACTGGCCTGTTCATAACTGTTCAGTGAGTCCTTGTTGCTAATAGCATAAAATCAAATTTGGGAGTCCAGACTCTTTGCAGTGTCTTCCGCCTGTATTTTCACTTATGCTCTTATCCTTCATGTTTTGTTAGAAGCTATTGACCAGAGATGCTATGTGCCTTCACTCTACATGTGTGTGTGTGGTTTTTAATCCTACTGGAATTACCTCAGGGTCTGTGTGCTTGTTATTCTCTCCGCCTGGAACCCTTTCCCCAGATATCTGCCTGTTTCCTTGCTTTGGGGCTCTGCTCAAATGCCACTTCATCAGTGTTGTGTTCCCTGACCGTTGTATTTAAAATTGCATCCCAGCTTTTTTTCTAAGCACTTGCTATTCTCCGTACCCACTTAATTTTCTTTTCTCCATAGCCCTTATCACAGTCTGAGATCCTAAACATTTTATAGCTTGTTTGTGTCTCTCTCTTGCTCCACTGGAACACGTAGCTCATGAGGGCAGGGACTTTCATGTGTTCTATTTCCCTTCTGGATCCCCACCATCTAGAAAGTTCTTGGCACATAATAAGCATTCACATTTTTGATGACGGTGAGTCAATGAATGAGTGAATGAACGATTAACCTTCTAAGTCTTCTCTGCTCATCTGACCCTCATCCGTCTCCCCTGGCCCACTTCAGGTCCCACTGCATTCCGGAAGCTGCCTTTGAATGAAACTGTGTCCTGCTGCTTCAGCTCATCCTGATCTGTTCCTCCTTTGAACTCGTGGCATTTTCATATTAGTATAAGAGAGAATTTTCTGATAGATATAATTGAGTGTGGTTCGTGTAGGCTGCAAGATGGTAACACTCTATTACTTGAAATGTTTAAGGAGTGACAGGATGGCCTTGTCAGTAAAGGGGACTAGACTTGACATGTATAGTTCCCTCTGTGCTAGGTGCTGTAATTTCAAGGGACCCTAAAAGGTGTAGATGAAGTCGCCCTGTTTGATAGTTTTGGAAACTGACGTTTAGAGGGGTCACATAATTTGTCTGTAGTTCATAGCCGTTTAAATGTCTTGGCTGTTCAGACTTGGGTCTTTCTCTGTAGAAGAGCTGTTATGCTGCCTTCATTGAGTAACTACTTCATGAACCCAAGGTCCACTACGATTGTGTGAAGTGTGGCAGTTTGGCATGTTTACCAAGGAATGAAGGCCTGAATGGGGAAGAGTGATGACGCTTGGTTAGGGAGAGAAAAAAGTTAAAAAGTTTTGGATAATGGTGTAATTAGAAACACCGAAAGGGAAACAGAGGCGCCAAACCTTACCATTCTGTTCAAATCTTGGCCTGGTGATAGATCAAGATTTTGACGGCAAAGTTGGTGGATCTTATTTTGATTTCTTTAAGAAAACATTTACTGTTGGGGTTTATTGCTTTGGTTTTTATCTTTATATGATCCAAGTGATCTTACTTAAAAATTAAAATGAAAAATCTTAACTATTAAGCCAATCTTCAGAGGGGTAATACCTAGCATGCTTAATTGGGTTATATATTAATGAAAAATTAATACTTATCAAGAGCTTACTTTGTGTCAGATACTGTGTTTCATGAAGGTTATCTCATTTGATGTTTTCCACAACCATAATTGTCAGCTTTCTATTTTCAGCACCATTTCACAGATAGGGAAGCCAAAGCTTAGGGAGGGGTCCAAACTCACACAATAAAATGGTGGAGTCAGCAGTGGCTCAAACTTTTGTCTTGGAAACACATTGAGAAAAAAACATTTCACATGGTGAGTCAGTACATACGTATGTATGACTGAAAGAACTGTTTCGTGGATAGTGACTCTTACTGTAATGTCGCACACTCTGTTCTGTTCTGTATTGTTATGTTTAACCCAGAATAGATATAACACATAATGGGGCTGTTACCTGCAGTCTGAAAAATCTCTGTTCTTCACAACTGTGCTGTGTATACTCCCTGACTTTATAAAATAGTAACTCACTTTTGGCTTCTTTACTTTGTTCTTTCATGCCTGCACCCTCTTTCTTATAACTACCAACATGTATTCTGGCAGCAGAAACAAAAAAATTAAGTCTTGTAGTACTAAAAAAAAGTATTTTTCCCAAGTGGATTTTTATTTTAAGTTAAAACTAGTGAGCTAATTCCTTGTTTTTAGTGAAGATCATGTTTACTGATAGCACGTTTTGAACTTGCCTTTCCTCACAGTTTCACGTGGACCAGGCAGACCATGTTAAACTGTTTATTTATTTATAAGTTATTTTATTTTTGGCTGTGTTGGGTCTTCGTTGCTGCGCACGGGCTTTCTCTAGTTGTGTCGAGTGGGGGCTGTTCTTTGTTGCAGTGCGCGGGCTTCTCATTGCGGTGGCTTCTCTTGTCACGGAGCACGGGCTATAGGAGTGCGGGCTTCAGTAGTTGTGGCACTTGGGCTCAGTAGTTGTGACTCGCAGGCTCTAGAGTGCAGGCTCAGTAGTTGCGGCGCACGGGCTTAGTTATTCAGCAGCATGTGGGATCTTCCCGGACCAGGGCTCGAATCCGTGTCCCCTGCATTGGTAGGCGGATTCTTAACCATTGCTCCACCAGGGAAGCCCAGGTCGTTTCTTTTTTCCGAAAAAAATAAAACAAAAATCCCCCCCCTTTAAACTATTTAATGTCAGTCCTGTTTCAGACAAATTTTAGGAGAAGAAATTAACTACCTAAGGTAGAAGGTTGCTGTGAGCTCATTTTTGAGTGTTCACACTCACTTGGCCTGTATTAATGCTTCATATTCTAGCCTCCAGAAAATGATTGATTAAAATAGCCCGTGGAACCTGTCTTGTAATCAGCATTGTAGTGACTCTTTTTGAATCTTGAAAAGTTGTGCACAAACTGTCAGATGTTATCCGTACTTGTCATGTTGTTGCATTACTGATGCCACTTTACAGAAAAATGTGAGTATGAGGTAGATCAACCATAGACAAGTAGGTCATACCAAAATGTTACTTTCAGATTTTTTAAAAAAGGATATTTTATTTATTTAGTTTTTAATTTTTTATTTTATTTAATTTTTTTTTTTTTTGCGGTACGCGGGCCTCTCACCGTTGTGGCCTCTCCCGTTGCGGAGCACAGGCTCCGGACGTGCAGGCTCAGCGGCCATGGCTCACGGGCCCAGCCGCTCCGCGGCATGTGGGATCTTCCCGGACCGGGGCACAAACCCATGTTCCCTGCATCGGCAGGCGGACTCTCAACCACTGCACCACCAGGGAAGCCCAAAAAAGGATATTTTAAAGAACATTTTATTTCCTTCCTAGTAAAATATTGTATGTTAAAATATTTAGTGTTTTAAAAAATAACCTAAAAAGGAAAACATAGGCAGAACACTCTTTGACATAAATCACGGCAGTATATGTTTTAGATCTGTCTCCTAAAAAAGTAAAGGGAATAAAAGCAAAAATAAACAATTGGGACCTAATTAGAGTTAAAAGCTTTTGCATAGCAAAGGAAACCATCGACAAAACAAAAAGACAACCTACTGAAAGGGAGAAGATATTTGCAAATGATATGACTGATAAGGGGTTAATATCCAACATATGTAAACAATTCATACAATTCCACATCAAAAAAACAAACAACCCAATTAGAAAATGGGCAGAAGAACTGAACAGACATTCTTCTAAAGAGGAAATGCAGATGGGACTTCCCTGGTGCAGTGGTTAAGAATCTGCCTGCCAACAAAGGGGACATGGGTTCGATCCTTGGTCCGGGAAGATCCCACATGCCGTAGAGCAACTAAGCCCTTGCGCTACAGCTGCTGAGCCTGCGCTCTAGAGCCCGCGAGCCACAACTGCTGAAGCCCGCGCACCCTAGAGCCCATGTGCCACAACTACTGAAGCCTGCATGCCTAGAGCCTGTGCTCCACAAGAGAAGCCACCGCAATGAGAAGCCCGTGCACTGCAATGAAGAGTAGCTCCTGCTCGCCGCAACTAGAGGAAGCCTGCGCGCAGTAACGAAGACCCAAAACAGCCAAAAATAAATAAATAAATAAATAGATTAATAATAAAAAAAAAGAAATGCAGATGGCCAGCAGACACATGAAAAGATGCTCAACATCGCTAATCAGCAGAGAAATGCAAATCAAAACCACAATGAAATATCACCTCACACCTATCAGAAAGGCCATCATCAAAAAGAACACAAATCACAAATGTTGGTGAGGATGTGGAGAAAAGGGAACCCTTGTGCACTGTTGGCGGGAATGTATTGGGTTGGCCAAAAAGTGCCTTTGGTTTTTAAGTAAAAATAAAAGACACATTTCTCATTTTCACCAAGAATTGTATTGAACAACATATTCACCCATTTTCCACTACCTTCTGTCAGTTTTCAGACAACTTCGTAATTCCATCTTCCCAAAACTTTTAAAATTTTTGAGCAAAGAACTGTTCCAGGTGCCTTTTACAGTCTTCCAGGGAATTGAAATTTTTCCATTAAGAGAATTTTGTAAAGACTGAAATAAATGGAAGTCCAAAGGTGCAATGTCTGGTGACTACGGCGGATGAATCAGACTTCCCAGCCAAGCTGTAACAGTTTTTGCCTGGTCATCAAAGAAACTTGGAGTCTTGCATTATCCTGACGGAAGATTATGCGTTTTCTGTTGAGTAATTCTGGATGCTTTTTGTCTAGTGCTGCTTTCAGTTGGTCTGATTGGGAGCAGTACTCGTTGGAATTAATCATTTGGTTTTCTGAAAGGAGTTCATAATAGGGGACTCCCTTCCAGTTCCACCATATACACAACATCACCTTCTTTGAATGAAGACTGGCCTTTGATGTCGTTGGTGGTGGTTCATTTCCCTTGCCCCACGATCTCTTCCGTTCCACATTGTTGTACAGTATCCACTTTTCATCACCTGTCACAGTTTGTTTTAAAAATGGAACGTTTTCATTACGTTTAAGTAGAGAATTGGACACAGATATACGGTCATGAAGGTTTTTTTCGCTTAACTTACGTGGAACCCAAACATCAAAGCGATTAATATACCCAAGCTGGTGCAAATGATTTTCAGTGCTTGATTTGGATATTTTGAGTATGTCAGCTATCTCCCGCGTGGTATAACGTTCCTTGTTCTCAGTTAATGTCTCCATTTGATTGCTGTCAACTTCAACTGGTCTACCCAACCGTGAAGCATCGTCCAGCGAGAAATCTCCAGCATAAAACTTTGCAGGCCACATTTTTTTTTTTTTTTTTTTTTGCGGTACGCGGACCTCTCACTGTCGTGGCATCTCCCGCTACGGAGCACAGGCTCCGGACGCGCAGGCTCAGCGGCCATGGCTCACAGGCCTAGCCGCTCCGTGGCATGTGGGATCCTCCTGGACCGGGGCACGAACCCGTGTCCCCTGCATCGGCAGGCGGACTCTCAACCACTGCACCACCAGGGAAGCCCCCGCAGGCCACTTTTGACACGTTCAGTCATCACAGCACCTTTTCCATACACTGCACAAATTTTTTTGTGTGTTTTGGTTGAATTTTTACCTTTCTTGAAATAATAAAGCATAATATGCTGAAAATGTTGCTTTTTTTCTTCCATCTTTAATATTAAAATGGTTCCACAATAATTCACCAATTTTGATAAGTCTTTTTAAATGCACGCTGATATGAAAGCTGTCTCATACAATCTAACAAAATTGTTTTGAATGACGTTAAAGACAACTAAGTGCTACTAGAGCCATCTTATGGAAAAAAATGAACAAAACTTTCGGCCAGCCCAATAAGTTGGTGCAGCCATAGTGGAAAACAGTACGGAGGCTTCTCAAAAAACTAAAAATAGAACTACCATATGACCTGGCAATTCCACCCTTGGGTATGTATCTAAAAAAACCAAAAACACTAATTTGAAAGGATGCATGCCCCCCAGTGTTCATAGCAGCATTATTTACCTTTGCCAAGATGTGGAAGCAACCTGAGTGTCCATTGACAGATGAATGGATAAAGAAGGTGTGGTACATATATACAATGGAATATTACTCAGCCATAGAAAAGAATGAAATAGCGCCATTTGCAGCAACATGGATGGACTTGGAGGGTATTACGCTTAGTGAAGTAAGTCAGACAAAGACAAATACTTATATGTGGAATCTAAGAAATACAACAAAGTAGTGAATAAAACAAAAAAGAACGAAGACTCACAGATATAGAGAACAAATTGGTGTTTACCAGTGGGGAGAGGGAAAGGGGGGAGGGGCAAGATAGGGGGAGGGGGAGGTACAAACTATTGGGTGTAAGATGGGCTACAAGGATGTAGTGTACAACATGGGGATTATAGCCAATATTTTGTAATAACTGTAAATGGAGTGCAACCTTTAAAAATTGTATAGAAATAATTTTTTAAAAACGTGAACTACACATTCTGTTGAGTATGTTTGCTGGAAGAAGCTGTTTGGCACTTTAAAATAACTGCTGTTGAAATAGTATTAATGGAACTACTGTTTAAACTTATGGGTTTAATTATGAAACCGTTTTAACACGATCTGTGTCCGTGTCTTCCTGGCTGACGCTTCTGTGTATCTGCCAGACCTTACGTCCTGAGATCACACTGTAACGTCTTCTCAACTTCAGCCTACTGGTTCCCCTACTGGCTGCCATTCTTCCTTTTTTGGTAAATTAAAGAAAAAGTAGTAAAAGGAATGTATGATATTTCATTCCCACATTTAAAGACACGTATAAAGTTGTTTTTTTTTTTTTAAGCAGCCTTACTGAGATGATAATTTACATGCTTTAAAATTCACTTCTTTTAAGTGTATACTTCAGTGATTTTTCATGTATTAGCAGAGTTTTGTAACTGGCACCGCTAGCACATTTAGCACATTCCTGTCATTCCAGAAAGATCCCTCATGCTTACCCGCAGGCTCGCGCCCCCCCACCCCTACCTCCACACTGGTTCTTTTGCAGGTTAGTGGTTTAGCTGTTTACATGTGGAAAACATGTCTTATGGGCTGTTGCTGGCTCTCTTGGTCGTCCTTAAGCAGACCTGGCCCGAAACTTAGCTGACTGTGAGCCGTGAAAGGCAGTCAGTGCTCCTGGGTGAGGAATGAAGCGCCTCGTGGCAGCGAAACAGAAAGGCCTTCGTCCTCGTCTCAGCCTTGGTTCTGGCCGCGTTTTGGTGTAGGTGGCTCCGCTTCAGGACCCCTTTACTGCTTGGTGTGTCTCCCTTTCCCTAGAAACCCAGCCACCACTCATAGGGTGCTGCCGTGTGGATTACCTTTCCCGTCCCAGGTGATTTTGCCCTCCTCCCCTCTGTTCCCCTTGGTCAAAATTCTCTATCCTTGGCAATTTCCTTCTCCAACAAATAAAACCAGACCAAATACAGTTCTTACTGCGTCTAATCTTGGGTATTATGAGGAAAGAATTAAATGAACTTATAATAAGGTGGGAAGAATTGATACTTCTACAGAGATAAAGCGATTATTTGCATCTTTAAATCTGTATTACTAGCTTCAACAATAAGTGACTTGGCATTTCAAACCAGTCATCCAGTGGAAGGGAATTTCGTTTGGAAGGATGGAATTATCATAGTAGGAGATGCAGGGTATTCACAAGTGCAGTTTGGCATCTGCCCATGGCATGCTCTTAGCTCTCTCTCCCACTTTATAGCATTTTTCCTTTGTTTTGGCCCAAAACTTCTCAGTCCTGAAAATGGTGTGGTAACATTATCTACCTCATATGTTTATTAGGATTAAATCAGGCAGGGTTCCTAGAAATACAATGAATAATGTCTTGCATGTTCAGTAAGATGTTAGTTTCCTCTAAAAATACTTACCTGCATGTTTTGGCAGCAGTAACTCCGGTGGTACAAGGTCTTAGGTATCATTTGTAAGCTAGAGACTGCCTACGGGTTTATACCAGACGTTGTGCTGGGTACAGAGCATGCAAAGATCAATAAAATGAAGTCTCTGTGCTCAAAGAGATCACTGTGTCACAGAAAAGACAGCTAAAACAGTTAACTGTAAATCACTGTGATAAATGTTATGTAAAAAGTTTTAGGGGAATTGGAGAAGGCTTTATGGAAGGATTAAGTCTTGACAGGAAGTTACGTTAGCAGTTAGTGATATGTTCTTTGTTCCTCATAAAAAATTCAAAGAAGCTTTTCTGTTTGCTGGTCTGTCCTGGTAATCAGAAACTTGAGAAGTTTCTTCTCAGAAGAGCATACGATTTCATCTTATTTCTCAAATGGTATGAGATCTATAAGGAAAGTATAATGAATTCTCAGTAAAATTCCTGTTCTTTTTTTTTAGATATATAGTATGTTTTTACATTATTTAGATATATAATGGTTTCTCATTCAGGAAACCTCAGTCTTTCTACTTTCTGTGCTTTAAAACTGTCTTTAATCTCTATCTGAAAGCTAGTAGTCACTTGTACTATACAAATTTTAGGTGCATATATATATCACAACCTAAAAAAAAATCAAATCAGTATTTAAATAAAGAAACTTAGCAGAAATCAGGTGCTGTGGTATTGTATTTTTTGGCTGCAGCATTACAGCACAGCTGAAGCTCTTGAAGGTGGGAGGGCCACTGTGCATTTTACGTAGAATGCACCTTGTCCTTATACCTTGTCCAGACCTTACCTGCTGTAACTGGACTTACGTTTTAGTGACCACCTGAATTGCCACTGTCTCTGCAAAGCCTGTACTAATATCCCCGCCCGACATTCATCTTTTCCTCTCGTGTTTCCACATCCTTTGCACTTACACTGTAACCACTGAATGACTTATTAGAGTGCAAGCTCCCTGAAGGCAGGATCTGTGTTTTGTTTCCTTCATTTAATACTTTGGTGAAACTAGACACTTAGTACATATTTGGTGATTTAAATTGAGTCTAGAAAACTAAGGTTTGATGAAAATGTGCTTTATTATTCGTAAACACCTCTTCTTACAATTTTGGCTCTGAAGTAAGGAATAAATCTCTGGTACGTTCTTATGACTGCTGCCAACATGCAAATATACTGCACATTGAATTAGGTAGATTACAGGCTTAGCTGTTGTAACAAAAAGACCCCCAAATACTGTGGCTTCAACAGGATAGAAGTTTGTTTCTTCACATTAGTCTGGAGATGAGCTAGTAGTTCTGTCCTCTTCACCATGAGGCTTGCATATCTGGATCCAAGGTAGCAGGTTGTTCACTTCTTACCATCTTCTCAGCTCATGGGAAAGGGGAAGAGGCAAGGGGAACAGGCCCAGTATGGATAATGTCAGCACACATCATTTCAGCTCACATTCCACTGGCCAGGACTTGGTCATGGGACCACACTTTGCTGCAGGGGGAGCTGAGAAATGGAGTCTCTGTCTGGGCAGCCATGTCTGTAGTTAAAACTTGGGGGCTTTTTTTTTTTTTAATTAAAAGGAAGAATGGCAAAAGGATATTAAAAAGAACAGTTTGTGCCTCATAGGTTTTGCCTGTGCTTCCATTTTTAAATAAACAGATGGATTGCTTCAGGTATTAAAGAACTTGTGTATTTGACCAAGTCATCAGACTTGGCAGATTTTTTACTGCGCTGCCTGCTGCTTTATCTGGACCTTACGCTAGGTGATGCAGGCCATAGAGAGCCTTCCTGGTGAGAACTTTACCATTTACTCTAGTAGACATGACCAAGTACAAGTGAAGAAACAGCAGGTACTTGCTGTGTATTGTGTGAGAGAAGCTGTCATGGGCTATAGACATTTATAGGAAGGGGAAATGGAGGTATGGAGTCATACGGAAAGGCTTTTTGGAGAATATGGGACTCTGGTTAGGCCTTGAAGATGAGATAGGATTTGTGTGGTCACAAGCAGAACATCCTAGGCAAGGGAAATGGTGTGCAGGAAAGTTTTAAGACTGGATAACTGAGTTGTATTCTAGGGAAAGCAATGAGTCTTCTGATTTCTGACTAACCAGTTGGCTCCCCGAGTGTGTAATTTGGAGTAGTGCAAAATAAAGTTGATTTATGAAGGATCAAGATTATAGATGTGGTAAAGGTTTGGAGTTGGACACTGAAATGGAGAAAGAGTTTAATTGGGTAATGGGATTCAGATAGGTAAATTCCTGCCCCCCTCCACCTGGTAATAGAATTCAGAATGAATGAATTCAGTCCCTCTTTCCCTGCCTACTCTCCATGAGGTCACGTATGCCTTCTCAGTTAACACATCCACACATTCTGTCCGGGCTTCCCTGGTGGCACAGTGGTTGAGAATCTGCCTGCTAATGCAGAGGACACGGGTTCGAGCCCTGGTCTGGGAGGATTCCACATGCCGTGGAGCAGGTGGGCCCGTGAGCCACAACTGCTGAGCCTGCGCGTCTGGAGCCTGTGCTCCGCAACAAGAGAGGCCCCCATAGTGAGAGGCCCGCACACCGCGATGAAGAGTGGCCCCCACTTGCCACAACTAGTGAAAGCCCTCGTACAGAAAGGAAGACCCACATGTTCTGTCCTAGCCCCATTCTTCTGGACTTCTCTGAAATTTTTGACACTTTGACCATCTTTTTTAAAAATTTTAACTCGGGCCTTCTCTGGTTTTGCACTGCTCTTCATTTTCTCCATAAGACTTAGCATTCTTCTTTTTTTGCGCTTTTTGTTCTTGGGACTGCAGGTGTCCTCTTGAAGGCAGTGCTTTACACCTCCAGTTTGAGCTTTAGTCTTCTGTTCCTGATTGCTTGCTGGACATTTTCATCTCGATGCGTCACTGTTATTTAAAGCACTCAACAGATTTCCTGCAAAGCTTTGTGACTCTGCAAGGACCTGTATGCTTTAGATCCCTTTATGCTTTAAAGCAGAACTTGCAGGCATCTGGGTCTGTGCCTTCTGCCTGTCACTGTGTCACTAAGTCTTGTCAGTTCTTCCTGGTGATTCTCACGTTCGTTCATTTCCATTCTTACTGTTGCCACGTTTATCAGTCTTTGAACAGGGTGTGTGTGGATTGTGAGTGGTCCTTGAGGATTCACTGATGATGAATATGAATCAAGGTGCCATACATCAGTGAGGCCAGATAGTACCTTCTGTTCTGTTACTGGAGCTTTGCTTTCGTGTGGTTGAGATTATCAGCTGACTCGTATGTGTTGAGTTGGTGCTAGCTTATCTGTGTTGTGTTTAGTGAGATGGTGATATGGATAATTTAATATTACCCAATATTTGAATTCTCAGTAAACTTTTGACTTCTTTTCCTCAGCAGATTTGATTCTTAGTTTGTTAAAATAAATCTTCACAGCTTAAGTCACACACTCAATAAGAATAATGAAAGCAGATCAGGAAGTATGCAGAGTGCTTGAGATGAAGACTTTGTCAAGCATAATCTAGAGTCGGAGGGTGAGGTCCGCATCGTGGCAGCATGAGACACCCCCTTTGTCTTCCCCTCTCCGTCTACAACCAGTAAAACGCCTATAACTCAACATAGGTCCACCGCCTAGCACCCCAGATGCGGGGGGTTCCACACATCTGTCCATGTAAAGGCGAGTGGACTGGAACACACAGAGGGGGCTGAACTGGGGAACAGCTGAGGCAGTGCTTGCAAGTCCGGACCCATAGCCGTGGCGGCTGAGCCTGCAGCCCCAGAGAACCCAGTAGAAGCAGAGAAGGCCGTGCACACGCCTGGCCACTCGGCTGCAGCAGCGCCCACGGTCACGGGGAGCCGGGCAGCAGTGGAGGGGGATTGCGGCCCTGGTCCTCCAGTCATGGTGGCGCCCCTGACTCGGCGGCCTGTGCATACCTGACAGCCCCATGGCCCTGGCTGCCCCCTAAACCCTCCCCTGGGGCAGCAGAGCTTGCAAGCCAGGAGACCCTGGACGAGGTGGGGATGCCGCCATCCCAGTGCCGTAGGTGGCAGCCCAGTACAGCAGCACCGGGAGCGTCAGGGCACCAGCGACCCTGGAGTCATGAGCAGCGTCACGGAGGGCACCAGGGACACCTCTGATGGGCGTGGTGGAGGGTGGAAAGTGCAGAGCCTCCTATGTGATCAGAGGCAGCGCAGGTAAGAGAAACCAAACACTGGGGCGCTAGCGCCACCTTCTGGAAAACAAAAGAAAGGCCTCTAATTACCAACCAGTTGAATCATTAGAATCAAGTTGGAGAAAAGCTTAAAGAAGAGAGGTGTTCACTACTTCAGATGCACTGGCAGAGGAACACCTCATCAGGTGACATGAAAAACCACGGTAACACGGCATCACAAAAAGAAAACGACTGATCTCCAGAAACCAAACTTAAAGTCGTGGAATATTGCAGTCTGACTGATAGAGAATTCAGAATAGCTGTCATGAAGAAACTCAACAAGCTATAAGAAAAGTCAGAAAGGCAGTTCAGTGAGCTCAGGAATAAAATTAATGAACAGAAGGATTACTTTACCGCAGAGAGTGAAACGCTAAAAAAAGAACCAAACAGAAATTCTGGAGCTGAAGAGCTCAATAAAGGAGATGAAGAACACATTAGAAGGGACTGGAAACAGAGCAGAGCAGATGGAAGAGAGAATTAGCAAACTCGAAGACAGAGAGATAGAAATGATACAGCTGGAAGAGGACAGAGAAATAAGATCTAAACAAAATGAAGAAGTTCTGAGAGTACTGTCCGAGTCGTTCAGGAAGGGCAATGTTAGGGTGATGGGTGTCCCAGAGGGAGAGGAGCGGGGGAGGGGAGCAGAGAGCTTATTTAAAGAAATAATAGCTGTGGGGCTTCCCTGGTGGTCTGGTGGCTAAGACTCCGCGCTCCCAGTGCAGGGGACCCAGGTTCGATCCCTGGTCAGGGAACTAGATCCCACACGCCACAACTAAGAGCCCATGTGCTGCAACTAAGAGTTCGCATGCCGCAACTAAAAGATCCTGCATGCTGCAACGAAAATCCCATGTGCTGCAACTGGCGCAGCCAAATAAATAAATAAATATTTTTTTTTAAAAGAAATAATAGCCGAGAACGTCCCAAACCTGGGGAGGGAACTGGATATACAAGCCCAGAAAGCTAACAGAACCCTAATTGTCTCAATGCAAAAAGACCTTTTCCAAGACACATTATATTAAAACTATCAAAAGTCAGTGACAAAGAAAGAATTTTAAAGCAGCCAGGGAAGAAGGATGGTCACCTGTAAAGGAACCCCCATTAGGCTACCAGCAGATTTCTCAGCAGAAACTCTACAGGCCAAGAGAGGGGAGTCATATTTGAGAACACCAAAAGAGAAGAACTGTCAGCCAAGAATACTGTGCCAAGTAAAGTTACCCTTCGGATATGAAGGGGAAATAAAGGCTCTCCCAGACAAACAGAAGCTGAGGGAGTTCATCACCACCAGACATGCCTTACAAGACATGTTGGAAGGAGCTCGTCTACCTGAAACGAAAAGGCAAAAGTACACAAACTTTGAGTAAGGTGGTAAATAGAATCAGAAAATTGTGACTCTGTATCACAATAGGTTGTTAAACATTTAATTACAGCATAAAGGCTAAAGGAAAAGAAAGCAGTGAAAATAACTATAGCTACTTCAATTTGGTTAACAAAATCATAACACAAAAAGGGATAATTTGAGGTAACAAACAACATAAAATGGGAAGAGGAAAAGGACAGAAACCACACAGGCAAATGAAGATAGATGCTGTCAGCAGAAAATGGACTATTTTATCTATGAGACATTTTATACAAAAAGTAATCTGGAATCTTGCTATTCTAAATGTGGTCTGTGGTGGCAGCATGGGCATCTTGGGTTGCTTGTCAGGATTGCAGAGTCTCAGGCCCCGTCCAGGGCTACCAGATTAGAATCCGCATTTTCATCACATCCCCAGGGATGTGCACGCGCTGGGAGACACCGATCTAGAACTGACCGTGCAGTTCTTTTCTTTTTCTTAGTGGGAGACTTAGCTTCTAAAATAGTTAAACCCTCCAGCTGTTTATCTATTTGTGTTTTTCTGTATTTGTCTTTTTGTTCACCTTAGATTTTTAGGTGAACTTCAGAGGAGACTGTTGTAAGTCTTGTGAATGATGGAGAGTAGCTGGGGGAGGTAGCTGGGGGAGGCAGCTGGAGCTGCAGGGTCATCGAAGTCACCTGGAGGAGGCAGCGTGTGGCCGAGTGAGCCTGGCCTGCCGCGGCCTGGAGAGAACATTCGGAGCGGAGGGGCAACACGTGCAGAGGCAGGAAGGCAGGAAAGGGCATGTGTGAGTGGGAGTGCTGTGGTGAACTTGCAAGAGGACAGCGGGCCTTTCCACGGGTTCTGGGCCTGTCCCTTTGTTGCTGTGTGAGGTGTTCCGCTGTGCTGCCTCCACTGTCAGCTCCTGAAAGTTTCCCGTTACTCTAATGCCCTGCCCTTCAGCTCTCCCAGACTCCCCTACCATCCTCACCTTGTTTTAGCCTTTGCCAAGATGTGTTTTGGTATATTCTGTGCCAGGGGCCTCCTAGACAGCCTTTAAACTTCATTTCAAGCTCTCTGTGAGACCTGCACGCCTTCCAGCAGACTTGTCTCCGTAGCTGGGGTCCTCCTTGCCCCTTACGTATATCTTACATTGTGCTAAAATTGATCACAAACGTAACGTTCAACCATGTTGATGTGTGCAGCCTATTCATTTTCACTGTTGTGTAATATTCCATGTATGGAGATAATCATAGTGTTGAACATTTCTAAGGTATTGTCAATCTTTTTAGAAATCATGCTGCTATAAATATTCTGGTTACATGGCTTCTTGAGTATATATATATATGAGTTTTTTTTTATAACTTTATTTATTTTTGGCTGTGTTGGGTCTTTGTTGCTGCGCACGGGCTTTCTGTAGTTGTGGCGAGCGGGGGCTACTCTTCAATGCGCTGCATGGGCTTCTCATTGCGGTGGCTTCCCATGTTGCGGAGCATAGGCTCTAGGTGCGTGAGTTTCAATAGTTGCAGCACGCGGGCTCAGTAGCAGCACGCGGGCCTCAGAGCAGGAGGGCTTCAGTAGTTGTGGCGCGTGGGCTCAGTAGTTGTGGTGCACAGACTCAGTAGTTGTGGCTCGCAGGCTCAGTAGTGTGGCTCGCGGGCTCTAGAGTTGTGGCGCACGGGCTTAGTTGCTCCGTGACATGTGGGATCTTCCTGGACCAGGGCTGAAACCCGTGTTCCCTGCATTGGCAGGCAGATTCTTAACTGCTGTGCCACCAGGGAGGTCCCGAATATATGTATGAGTTTGTTTGTAGTGTTTTCAGTCTTATTTGACTGTGATCCAGAGAAACAACACTTTATAACGTGACCTGATTTCTGTGTATATATATATATATATATATATATATATATATATATATATGTCAACTGATTTTTTTAAAAAAGTTTAACAAAGTTATATTTACCCTTTGTGTGATGCACTCATATCTTTTTTCCTTCTAAAAGTGAATACTTGTTGAGATTAAATTAATGAATTATGACCTGCTGTTTAAAATATTGCTGTAGGGTGTGTTGTGTATGTGTGAATGTATATGTGTACATAGATGTGTCATATCATGACTATAAATTGATAAACATATATGTATGTGTGTCAGCACGTGTGTGTGTGTGTGTGTGTGAGAGAGAGAGAGAGAGAGAGAACAGATTGTCTGGTGGAAGGGTTTATTCATCTAGAACTTGATTACATTTTACCACATTGTTTTTTTAAATGGTTATACCTGTTTATATTGGTGTGGCCTCCCGAGTCTGGGAACTTAGCTTTTTATCGTGTGTCCATGGTCTTTTAAAGCATTTACTTGGCACAGAATTGGTAAGTACTCATTGAGTAGTTTGGTGAAAGAAAATGAGGATTTCATACCTGTAACTGCATGACTACCATGTTAAGCAACTACTGTTTTATCAAGCCAGCTTTTTAGTTAAGCTCACAAGGCTAATTTTATAGAGTGGATAACCCATTTGTAATTTCGGTTAGGCTTTTAAAAGTCTATTTTTAGGGGTTCTTGACTATATTGTTCAGTTATGATAGTTATGTTCCAAAGAAAGATACATTGACAAAATTACATTATTATTTCAATTGCTAAAAAGTGATTGGGGCTAAAGTTTCCCGTAAGTGATAACAAGTTTTTTTTCCCTTGCAGGAATCAATAACATGGTTTTCATAGCCTTAAATTCGTATGACCTAAACATCATCTAACATTTAATTATATCTAGCTTTTGCTCAATAGTAATATAGCCATTTAAAAATTTTTGCTAGCATTATTCTTGTGCAAGGTTTTTTTACATTAAAGTCCCTTTCTTTTGTTGTTATAAAAATGCACCACTGTATTGGGTGCTACAGCTTTTTACCTGCATGGACAGTCATATCCCATTATGCAAGTTCATTCAGCCATAGCGTTCACATCAGGAAAATCGTGCTGTATAGAAAAGTCTCCATTTGTATTTGGCTGAGGTTGTAGCAGATTATTCTGAGGGGAATCATTCTATTTTAATAACAATGAAGCCCCACTTGGAGTGTGTTGAAAATCTTTGTTTTCTCCTCATGCTCTGGACCCACTGCCTGAGAGGGAAAGTTAAGATACAGTTGTTTTACAGACCAATGTAGGAACTTCTCTAGAGAAAGAAAGGTATTGTATTTTGATTATCGAAATTTCTTAACATGACAGTAACTTGCACTTAAGTAGTGCTTTAAAACTTTAAAAATGTTTTCCATACGTGTCTCACCTAAGTACTGAGGGCAGCCATTCTAACTCCATCTAACAGATGGGAACCTGGTAGCTCAGTTTGTTACTAGTCCAGGGTAATTTATGCAGCTCAGAGGTGGCTGAGTACATGGGCCGTGCTGGTCTGTTGACCGCTAACTCATTTTGACACTCTCGACAGTCAAGCATATTTAAATAGAGCGTGTCCCAGATGTTTGTCAGCTTATAGGTGTCACTTCTCAAATTTAAAAGCAGGATATTGTGGCATAAATTGTATATGCTTAACCTCCCTCCTAAGGAATTTTGGGGGAATGTGTTTAGTTTTACTGGGTTGAAATTATTGGCCTCAGTGGTATTTTGTAGATTCACTCTCACCTTTAGGTAAAAAGTATGTACTTAAACAGAAACCTGAATTTTTAAAAAAGCTTGGTTTTTTTGTTTTTGTTTTTTAATGTATTTATTTATTTATGGCTGTGTTGGGTCTTCGTTTCTGTGCATGGGCTTTCTCTAGTTGTGGCAAGCGGGGGCCACTCTTCATTGCGGTGCGCAGGCCTCTCACTATCGCGGCCTCTGTTGTTGCGGAGCACAGGCTTCAGACGCGCAGGCTCAGTAATTGTGGCTCACAGGCCCAGTTGCTCCGTGGCATGTGGGATCTTCCCAGACCAGGGCTCGAACACGTGTCCCCTGCATTGGCAGGCAGATTCTGAACCACTGTGCCACCAGGGAAGCCCAAAAAAAGCTTGCTTTTTATTGATACCTCTTACTGTATTTTTTTTCATAATCAAGTGATTTATAGAAATCTGTTATATATAAGCTTCTGAATATTTGATATAATTTCCAGATAGTACTTTTATTTTCCATTTTACTTTAATTGTATAAGCAATATGTGAAGATAATCATAAGAGCATTTAAAATTATCAAGAAATAATACATTCAAAGATATGAAGAATAGTACAGCTGAGGCTTGTATTCTTGTATACTTAGGTGAGTTTCCCTACAGTGTTTTTCAGAGTTTTTTGACCATGACCCAAAGAGCTAACATTTTATAACACACCTTAGTTCATCTATAAATTTTCTTAATCTCAGGGTTCTAGCTGAGATTTATTCATGTTGATACAAGGCTTCTTGAGGCAGTCCTTGCTGTTTCTCATCCTACAATTGGTATTAATGGATTAAAAAAATCCCCCCCCCCAGTGTGTTGATTGCAAAATGGAAGTTGTTGTAGTTTTCAAGGGCATTTCCTCCTAATTACCAGTGAGGGTTTTTATGTGTTTATTGGCCGTACATTTCTTCTGAATTACTCATTTGTATCTTTTTGTCCATTTTTCTGTTTAGGTTGGTTGTCTGTTTCCTACTAATTTCTGTTGCATTTTTAAAAACCGCTTTGATTTTTACTTGTTGGTAATCTTTTAAGCAATACCCTACACATTTAATAAAGGACTTTTTACTGTGGGATATTACTACTCCTGGTTCAAATATGGTGAGTGAGTAAACTGTTCACATAAAGTAGTTTTAAATTCTTAGATTTGGGGGAAGCTGCTAGGAAAAGAAAATTAGTAAACTCATTAAGGTTCTTGAAGGTTGATTTATAACCTTTCAGCATAGCCAAGACACACATCTTCTTAGCAAGCTGCAGCTGTGCCATTTGAAAATTTGAACGTGTGAATTCTGTAACCCTCCATTAATTACGATTGTATAAAGAACCAGAATGCTTCTTATATGCTGTTATATTTTATTTTATTTATTTTTTGTGTTTTTTTTTGCGGTACGCGGGCCTCTCACTGTTGTGGCCTCTCCCGTTGCGGAGCACAGGCTCTGGACGTGCAGGCTCAGAGGCCATGGCTCACGGGCCCAGCCGCTCTCTGGCGTGTGGGATCTTCCTGGACTGGGGCACGAACCCACGTCCCCTGCATCGGCAGGCGGACTTCCAACCACTGCGCCACCAGGGAAGCCTCATTTTATTTTTTAATACTAGCTTTTCTCTGTTTCTTCTCTGTAATTAGGTCCTCGATGGGCTTCCTGGAATATTGGTGTGTTTATTTGCATCAGATGTGCTGGCATCCATAGGAATCTTGGGGTTCATATATCCAGGGTCAAGTCAGTCAACCTAGACCAATGGACACCGGAACAGATCCAGGTAAACATCTCCCTACCGAGAAATTATTGAAAATATTTAAAATGGATTTATAATCTTTAATCCTTCTTGCACCTAAGGATTAACATTGAAAAGTAGTATATTGAAATATGGATATGCCACATACAAAATTCGAGTGTTATCTGAATTGTCAGTTCACAGATGTGTATTTTTTCTTGGTTCTATAGTAAAGTCAGTTTTTAATCTATTTTTACGTAAAATGTTGATTTTGAAGTATTTAAAAAATAAATTTATTTTCCTTGTGCTGATGAAATTTGCAGGTATAATTCCACAGTCTGTTTTGCTTTGCTGTCAGTAGAGGGCGCCTGGGTAAAGACAAAGAACAGACCACCTCTTCCTGAGCGCTAACTGGAAGGCCTTCCCTTCTGTGCAGGGGTGGGTGTTCTCCATAGGCAGATAGGGCTGAGGGGTCGGAAGACAGCCCAGTTAGCAAATGTTCTCGTGACTGATTTGGGCTTGTTTCGAGCGGTTTAGCTTTTTAGAGAGAAATTTGTAATTTTAAGGGCTTGCCCTTTTTCCAGTGTGACAGTATTAAATCCTCAAAATCATACTTGCTAGTTCTTAAGGTTAATTGCTAATGTAAAAATGATTATTTCTAGTTCACAGTGAAATTACATAACTTTTTTATTTTATAGTTTTTATAGTTCACAGTGAAATTACATAACTTTTTCTTACGACCTTTTCAAATTACTTTTAGTCAGCATGAAGCCTAAATATACAGATATATGTAGTTGAACTTCAGTGATACACACACAAATCTCACAATCATAAAAGAACAAAAATAACACAAAAATTGGCATGGGTGGGGTGGGGTGGGGTGAGGGTGGAAAGAATAGAATAGAATGCTGGGAGGGTGTGGTCATTAAAAAACAATACATAGACTTGGTTAAAGAAAGTAAAATTTCTATACTGAAGACATATTTATGCCAAAGTAAGTTCCAGATGTAGCAAAGATTTAAATATTAAAAAAAATTAAACCTCAGAAATACTCAAAGGAAAAAAAATAGAATAGAGATTTTTCAGGCCATAAAGTCAAGCATAATTTACTTAGTCTTAGACTAGTTTTTGAACATTTTGCTGGCTAGAGCATAAAAGGAAATATGGAGCTTTGTGTATTTTCGAGATCCTTGAGGAGAAATTTTACTTGTTAATCAAGGAAGCAGAGCTTTTTGAACATTTTATATGAGGCAGTGTTCTTAGTAACATCTCTGTAGTAACTGTGGTGACAGATTTCATGACATTGTTTAAGTTGTTTTTAAGAAAACATGTAGCTTGAAAATGTAGCTTGGTGTTTGTAATGGATTATGGAGGTATAAAACATTCAAGACCCAGTGTATTGCCTTTTTAATGGTTCATTTCAGACTAAGGAGAAAACGTGAAATCCCTGGACAATTAAATTCTTCAGAAATATTATTTTTCTCAATTAGGCTGCTGAAAGGAGTTGAGTAGCAGGTTATTTGAAGTAGGCAGTTGTTCTTTTTTAATAGTTTAGAGCATAACTTCCCAAACAGAGGGCTGTAGTTCACTGGTTTTCTGTGGGATTGGTTATAGGTACAAAGCAAGATCCTATATTATTAAATGTGTAAGGATTTTGAAAGCAATTATTAAGTAACATACAGTCTTTGAAATGGTATTTGAACACATTTGCATGGTTCCAACTGTCAGCTTCTTCAGATAAGAATTACTGTTTTCGAATGCAAGACTTTTGATGAGTACTTCTCACAGAGGATGCTCTGTGTGGCTCCGTAAGCCGTGGGGCTGCTTCTGCAGGTGAGGAGGGTAAAGGTAGGTGCACTCCTGCAAAATCAAATTGAGGAGACAATGAAGTTTCACTTTAAAGAAGAGCAGGGAAGCCTAACTACACGGACAGATCTTGTGGGGGGCTTGTCGGCTTGCTTGCAGGCAAAGCCAGAGTTGTTCTTCGGAAACTGGCCCTGGACTGCTGTGTGGTGAAGAGGAAGAAGCGGTTGGCCAAGACCCCAGGCTCCACACTGCGGAGCACAGGGGTTGTTTTAAGGCCGCTGGTTCTAGAGAGGCCGCAGAGCAAAGTGATTGAGAAAGTTGTCTCTGGAGCCAGATGGCCAGGTAGGCCTGGGCGGTGCTGACAGGATGCCCAAGCGCAGGTGCCTGAGTGCCCTTGTCTGCGAGGTGGGGTGGCAACTGTCCCCGTGCAGGGGCCGTGAGGACCAGCTAAGTTAGGGCGGGTAAAGCATTTACAGCGGTGCCTGGCACGCTTTTTATTGAGGTATAGTGATTTACAGTGTTGTGCTCTTTTTAGACGGGCATGCCTTGAACACTCAGTAGCGCCGACTTGTCAGTTACCAGTAGGATTAGTCCATCTGTTCACTGTGCAGACCCTCGTTGTTGCTGCTCTGAGTATCTTTCTGATCTTAAGCAATTAGCTTCCCTAGTGAATCTGCTGTGATGAATCGGTTGCTAAATGTACTACTGAGTAAACAAACAAATGGACCCATTGTGTGGTATTACTGAGTATAGAAGAATTACTTCTTGAGAATATTTGTGAGAAGTAATTCACGTTTAGTGGTATTGGATGGTAAGACATTCAGAGATGAGTGGTTAGGTAGTGGCATCCATTGTCTGTTGAGGTCACTCCTTATTCAGCTTTAAGCAGATCCTATTTCCTGTGGTGGTAGGTGTGTTCCTTACAATCCAGTTCTATCCACCCTTGGCATTATTTATTTACTTACGTAGGGAAAAAAAAGAGGTATAATTACAGAGAGAATCCAGATAAAAGTGAGTTTTACGTACCTTGGCAGATGTCTTTATAGTCATCCACCTGTATCCTCGGGAGGTTGGTGCCAGGACCCCCACGGACACCGAAATCCGTGGACGCTCAAGTCCTTTACCTGAAATGGTGGAGTTCCTGGACACGGGGCCGCGCATGGGCAGAGCTGACTGTGTGCGTCAGCAGAATCCCGGTACAGATACTCTGAGCGCGTCCATCACTAGGGAGAGGTTCCTTGTGTCCATTTCTAGTCAGGACCCCCCAGGGGCAGCCGCTGCACTGATTTCTGTTCCCCTAGGTTGCTGTGCATTGGAACTTTTGTCTTTTGGAGTCTGTTCTTATTAACTCTGAGTCTAGGTTCAGATTGGGGAAAGTGAAGATCGCAGTGTGATTTAGTGTTCCATATCCTTACGATGTAAGAATTTATTTAGCATAGAAACTGCTTGGGCGATACTTGCTCACAGAGTAAGAGAAATGTTTTCACTGCGTGTCGTCAGTTCTGCTCTGGGTCTTCCCCACCACCACCTGTACAATGTCATGGGGATCGTGTCTCTCATTTTCAAAGATGATACTTCGTTTTGGTTTTATTTATTTATTTTCTATATTTTATAAGTAAATGTGGAAATATCTAATCTCTGAGCCCTGTCACCCTGTTGAATAAAAGTGGTTTTTGTTAACATACTAAGTTTTGCCTCAGGACTTCTTATCAACTGATATTATATATACATCATATTTATGTCAGTTATTTATATGTTTGTGTGGCAGTCAGTGTTTAGGGCATCTGTCATGTTATAGCTGTGTTAGTATTGCTGTATGCTTACTTTTAAAAGAAAATAATTTATGTTACAAAACTTATTTGTATTTTGATAGAATGGAAATAGAGTTATTCACCTTAAATTTTAATAAAACAGTTTTTTTAATAGTGGTTCATAGATTAAATGTCTTTGATCTTGGGTTTATTATTGGGTACTTCTCAAATTTTTGGAAAGGATCAATGTTTCAATACTTTTATAAATACTATAGCTTTTCTTTTAAATTTTGTACTGGTTCATCAACTCCACGTCTCGATTACCATTTTTCCCCATTATTTAAAAATTCTTAATTATTCATTTTCCAGTGTCTGTATTGAAGGAGTTAAAATAAAGAATACAGTAAACAACAAGGTCGTACTGCATAGCACAGGGAACTATATTCAATATCCTGCAAGAGACCATAGTGGAAAAGAACATGAAAAAAATTATATATATGTATAACTGAGTCACTCACTTTGCTGTGCACCAGAGAGTAACACAACAGTGTAAATCAGCTGTACTTCAATAAAAAGGTAAATTAAAAAAAAAGAAATGGGGATTAAAAAAATGAAGAGTAAAGTTTCTTAGCTCACTTTGTAGATAGTCGTGTAAATTGTGTTGTCCAATAGAACACCTTAGTGAGACTTTGTCCATAGTGGAAAGTATACTACGTATATTTGGTGTTTAAATTGATAACTTTTGGACCACTTTTAATATTTTATGTATCTATAAATCTTTTAGTAATTGTCTCTCACATGCTCTTTGTTTTACTACTTACTAGTGTCATTTATTGATATGGTATTGGTATTTGTTTGGAAACACCAAGATAACACAACTAAAATGTATTCATGTATAAAATATATCCAGTCTCCCTAGGCATAGTGGACTTGCCTTCAACATTTTGTAGGCATTTTCCCTTCCATGCCTTTATAGCTTTACCATTTGTGCTTTAGCTTTGGACTACACTTTGGACTAGAAGGAGGGGTCTTTGAACCCAGCTCTCCTCACATCATCGTTTACTGTTACAACAGAAGAACAGAAGCTCTCCTCTCATTTTCTGTCCACCCATTCTCTGAATGTTTCCGATCTGACTTCCAGCTGTTTGTTCTCGTTTTAGGGTCAGGGTGGAGGAAGGTGGTGGGTGCCGGTTTCGCTGCCTTTATTTTCATTCTCAGCCTTCCTTCCTGCTTTTCCACCTAATTAAAAAAATTATGTTCATTTGGAGACATCTTTTCCGGACGCGCAGGCTCAGCGGCCATGGCTCACGGGCGCAGCCGCTCTGCGGCATGTGGGATCTTCCCGGACCGGGGCACGAACCCGTGTCCCCTGCATCGGCAGGTGGACTCTCAACCACTGTGCCACCAGGGAAGCCCCTGGAGACATCTTTAAACTCTTTCCTCCTCTTTGAAACACGCTGCCTCACTCCGGCCTTTCATAAAAGTTTCGCCTTGTACCCTCTGACCCCCACAAACAGCCCCCAACTCTGTTGTGCTCCTTTACTCGCTGGTTTGCTTGTTCACCAGTTAGCGTTTACCAGGTACTCACGGTGGCCGGCCACTGTCCTCCAGCGACTAGCTCTTACCTTCCTTTAGCAGCTGAATTTCTTGAGTAAGGTCTTTACCTGCTATTTCATTTCTTTACCTGACTTTGCCTCTGCTAGCTCATTTTTATTCCCGTCACTCTGCTGAGTTTGCGCTCACAAAGAGTACAGTCACTCCTGTGGCCACGCCCAGCTCTCCGCCCACCTCCGTCTTGGACTCCCTGCTTCCCTGACACTCATCGCTGCGTCCTTGAAGCTTTTTCTTTAAAGTTACTATCCTCATCTTTTGTTTTGTTTTATTATTTAGGCGCTGTATTTTTTTTCCTGTTTCTTTTTCTGCTTTTCCCTCCTGCTGGACACTTGATACAGTTTTGTCTTTAGCCTTTTTGCTCTTTTGTCTTTCTCCATGTGGAAAACTCAGTTACTCTTGTGGGTTCAGCCGGTATTTTTCAGTGCAGATGGTTTTTCCCTCTCTTTCCAGTAGTGACTTCTATAGAGTTTCAGTTCTTCTTTTAGATTGTCTGTTCGAAACCTTTGGTATTCATGGATTCATCATGCCTTAAGAAACCTTGGATATCCTTGGCATGAAGTAATTGGTAATTTTCCCAAGTGTGTTTGGTAAGGCTGGAGTTAGCCCGTTAGGTTGATTCCAAGGCACTGGAATTTCAACATGGTTTTACATTATCTACTCATATTTGTATACTGAAGAACTCTTGTGAAGTAATTAAAAACCTTGTTGCTGTGTGAAAAATGTTTTGCATAAAATATAGAAAGCCAACTGCTAATGCAATGATAGAAGTTAAGAGAAAGGAATAGATGTTACCAGGCATGGATTTTTTTTTTTTTTGCTAGATAACATGATGCATTTGAGTAGAATAAAGAACAGAATATCAGAATTAACAGCTGCTCTTTAACAGTATAAACAGAACCTCTAGCTGTTTCATACGGAAACAGGAAAAAAGGATTTATGAAATTGTTTCAGTGTTTCATTATGGAAAATCTTGCCCACAGTCATAGTAATTAATGTGTATGTTTGTAAATGTTAAGATTGGTAGATGTCTATTTACCTGTAGCTTGGTACATCGAAAATTTAAATAATCATCTGGTTATCCAGACTGGCTTTCTTTCCTGTGCCTTTGTATTCCATCAGTTCTTAATTTTTTCATTGTTTCTTTTGCTTTCCATTTTTCCCCCTTTTCTCCGCATGTTCCAATATAGTTGTAAAATTCCAAAAATACGGCAGCCATAGGGAGTCTAACTTAAGCTAGTGTGTGGAAGTTCCAAGGTAACACATGCAGGTACTAGAAGGCAGTACTTTTCAGCATTTCAAGCCGCCCCAAACTGAAATTGATTGCCTTGGAGAGTAGTCTGTTTACCATCACTGGGTGATTTGTGCCGAGGCTGGACGAGCACCTGGAGGTGTGTAGCTGGGCTCCAAGCATTGGGTGGCAGGTGGGGAGAAGTTTGGACGACTGAAGTCTCTTCCATGCTTGAGACTCTTTGATTGTATGCCCGGTCCTCTTTGGTTACCACACCAGTTCAAAATACATTTTCATTATCTGTGTTAGAATAAAGACGGTGAATCACAGTTAGAGATGTGATTCAACTTTTTCCAAAAGTCAAATTCCACCCCAGAGGATAAAAATGTTCTGAACTCTTCAGTAATTCAAAAGAATGTGACAAGATTATTGGGTTAAGTCTGAAAGACGGGTTCTAAAAATGTTTTGGACGAACTTTTTTGCTCTTCATATTTTCTTTCATAAAGAGAAAATCACTAGCTAAATAAATAGGTATAGATTTCTATGATAACCTTGTCATTCCCGGAAAAACCTACGGTAAGGTAACTTGTTGTAGCCTTTAGTTTAATTTGGCAATAGATGTGTCATAGCGTTGACCTGCTTGTCTTAATTTAAACTTTTGATTTTTCTTAGAAAAGGATTTTTCCTAAGGAAGCTACTAACATCATGGATTTCTGGCTAATCTTCATCAGTAACCTTTGCTGTATTCTGTCACTTCAGCTTGAATTCCTAATCAGGCCAAATCAGGGAGAATAGGCAAAAGGGACTTGATAGTTACTTTAACTACTCAGTAGGTAGAAAAGCAACTAAAATGACAGGTACTTTTTATGTTGTGGTCATGTTGTGTGCATCCTCAGTGGTAAAATTGGGGTGTAAAAGATTTAAGAGTTGGGGATGAAAGTGCCTGAATACACTGAAGAAGTTTTCTCCTCTTTCACTTTCTGACATAGTATGTTTTGGATGGAGTTATGATAAATTTTATTCTCTAGAAGCGTATTAATTTTGTGAAATGAAACGACTTGCAGTTGATGTTAAGTTCAGCCTCCTGTGAGCTCCCTCTGCCGTCTTTAAAAAATGGAAACCGAGAGCTAGAGTGTTGTTAGGCAATCAAAACTTAAATTTTTACTTGAATCATGCGGTTGTGCAGGTTTGTTTTACTTGGAGCAGGATCCAAGGATGTATCACATTGATCCTTTCTCCGGGCCTGGTGTTAGCCCTTGGTGAGTAATTAAATTGTCAGTTCCTTGCAAAAAATGGCATTATGGCACCATTTTAAGTCTTTAGGTGCAGGTGAGATAAGGTATTATGTTTTCCTGGGAGTTCTGCAGAGGAGAAAGATGCATTAAATAAAACATATTATTAACAGTAATCTTACCTGTGTTTTTAAATGAGGCTACTAGTACATGTAAAACACTGTAGCTGGCTCATTATCTTTCTGTTTCCCAGCGGTGGTGTAGATGTGTCGCGGCTGTTAGGTGTTCGTCTGGAGCCACTGCAGCCCTCTTTTGCTTGATGTTTGCATGATCTGTCTTCTTTCGTGCTTTTATGTTTGACCTGTCTCAGTCTTGAAATATAAGAGGTTTCTTTTAGACAGGAAATGCCTGCATGTGGTATGCTCTTCCAATATGTAGTTTCAAATTTTTTATTTCAGTGACTTTTTAAAAACTAGTTTTTTAGTATAGTGTTTCCTTGTTTGAATTTCCTTTTTCAGTGACTCTTACCTGGCTGTTGGGTCTTCATTGCCTGACTCTATTATTTGTCACTTTCTTCGATCCTTTTCATTACTTTTTTTTTTTCATTAAATTTTTTTTCTTCTTTTGCCTCTCCAGTTTTCTTAAATCGTTGTTTGCTGTGTTTATTTGTTCTGGTCATCTATTTGATTTCATATTCATTTCAGAAATATTTTTTTTTATTTCTAATTCTTTTCCTGAGTTCTCGTTTTAATTCTGCATGTTTCTAATTTCTGATTTAGTTGTTCTTTCATAACACCACGTCCTTAAACTCATTTTACATATTTTTTCGTATTTTGTATTTATGTCTTCTAGCTTTAGCTTAGAATTAGTAGGCTACCGTTTTGATCTGTTTCCTGGGTGTATTTGTTCTCGTGTGGCTTCACCGTCAGAGATGTTGTTCCACGTCTTATTCTCCTTTTCTGATAACTTTAATGAGACATGACCTTGATTTGTTTTCCGTTGATCATCTTTATATGACATTGGTTTTTCATTACCTTTAAAAGGAACTCATATTCAAGATAGCTTTTCTAACCTCACAGACCTCTCTCTTCTGTTGTTTTCACGTGATGTTTAAAAAGTAAAACCACTTGTTTTCTGAGATGATCGCTCTGTTCCCTTCTCCCACTTTTATCTGGACCTTCTCGTCCTTTATCTCCATTTTTTCTGTCCTGCTCCGTTTTGAATTACTCAGTGTAGGGCCCTGTCCTGGAAGGGAGATCTGGTGGTTCCTCATGGGAGCGCCTCCCCATTCCCAGCTTCTTGCACTTCCTTGCTCTTCGGGTGGGTAAAATCCCTTTCAGCTTCATCTGCTTTCTTCACGTTGGTTCACAGCAGTTTCCAGTTTGTATTTCTCCACTGTCTTAGTGGTCTGTTCTCAGACCCACCTGACACCTCATTAGCTGCAGGCAGGTCTAGTGGTCATTATGCCTCGTCCTTACTTGATGGCATCTCGGGATTTGTGGGGATCCTCCATCACCAAATTTCAGTGTGAATATTGTACATGGGTTTTGGTGTTTTTAATCTAGTACTTCTTTTTTTTTTTTGTAAGGAGCATCTCAGAGCTTCAGAAACTGTCACTGCTGTTACAGAATTCCCATGACAAATAATATTTAATGGAATAAAATTGTCATTAAAAAAGCTAATTTGAAGCACTCCATGA
The DNA here is from genome assembly GCF_059928025.1 of Delphinapterus leucas. Classification (NCBI taxonomy): domain Eukaryota; kingdom Metazoa; phylum Chordata; class Mammalia; order Artiodactyla; family Monodontidae; genus Delphinapterus; species Delphinapterus leucas. The sequence continues at coordinate 14,275,317 of NC_143140.1, forward strand.
TTTAACCACATTTGACCTGTATATGTTAGCACATTGTTTAACCTCTCAAGGTTTTGACCCTTAGATAAATTTCCATAGGGCCTTATATAACCAGACACATAATAAGCTTTCAGTTCACAATTCTTGGTATACACTTATTCAAGAGACCCCTGGTCAAACAACTTTTTTCTTATTTTGTGGGAGGACTCATTATAATTCCATCAAACTGATGAAATTTCTCAAATTGTGGCCTCATGTACACACTTTTCTTTTTTTAATTGTGTATCCATTTTACAGATTTTCTGCAATGGCCCATTCTCATTGTATTTTTAAATTTTATTTATTTATTTATTTATACAGCAGGTTCTTATTAGTCATCAGTTTTATACACATCAGTGTATACATGTCAGTCAAAATCGCCCAATTCATCACACCACCACCACCCTGCCGCTTTCCCCGCTTGGTGTCCATACGTTTGTTCTCTACATCTGTGTCTCAGTTTCTGCCCTGCGAACCATTTGACTGAGATTCAGCTTAGGCCACCTCCTTTCCAGGATCGTTAAATGTGTCCTCAAAGAAGCAGAGTAAGGTGGCAGCACAGTGCGGGGTTTATCTATTACCTGATGTGCAGAAAGAAATGTGATACTGTCTATAGCAAAATTTAATCTGTGAAGTTTAATAGGATGTTTGCATTTTAAACAATCCATTGGGGGAAAAGGTCACATTTATTTTGAATCTGAATGTGCACGATTGTGATTTTTCTCTTGATTTTATTAATTGTTTTTGAGGTTAAACTTTTAAAAATATCAGTAATGCTTTTTAGAGTTCCCTTTTCCTAATGACTGGCTATAGTTCTTGGCTCAAGTCACTCATTAACCCTATTAATTCCGTACTGTCTAGGTGGGACTGAGAGTGTAACCAAAGAAATCGCAAGCTACTTGAAGATAAGGGCTTCTGTCCCATAGGGAGTGCTCTATTGGGTAGGAAGTGGTTGAGTGGCAGTGAATGTAGAATACCTGTGTGAGTGGATCATGTGGGAACACAATTATTGTTAATTTCATTGCACACAGCATTTTAGAGGCGAGGTTGCTTCTCTTCCTGCTTTCTGTGAATGTAAGATGATCGAGAATAGCAGGTGTGGTCAGGGCGCTGGCCTGGGACTCTGTAGACCTGGGCTCGGGGTTAGGCTTTGTTGGCTAAATGACGGGCCATCTTCAGCAAGTTACTTAGTAGTGGCTCCTTTTTTTCCCTTAAAAAAAAATACCCTCAGTGTCTAGTGATATCATAAGTTCTAAACATATCTTTTAAATGTCTCATTACCTTTTTGACAGTGACCTTTATTTATTAATTTCTAAAAGCTTGCAGCAGTGTGCAGAGGGCCTTCTAGGCAGAAAGATAGAAAACATGTCGTATTTGAGAAAGTAAGGTAGTTATCGGGTGCAGTTGTATGTGCATAGGGGGTGAAGGTGGAAGTTGTGGGCAGGGGCTGGTTTGGCCTTGATCCTGTGAGGGATGGGGGATGGGGAGAGGGACAGCCTACGAGCTCTTAACGTGTTCTCAGTTGAAGAGCGACACCTAACGTTATGTTCCTTTTAAGAACGTAAATCCAAGGGGCTTGTTCCTGCAGTGGCCTAGGCAGTGGGTGACTAGATCTTCAGCTGAAGTAGTGGCAATGAGGTTGATTAACGGGATAAGCCTACAAAAATATTAAAGTTAGAATCACTAAGACTTCTGACAGAAGGGGCAAGAGTCCAGATGACTCCTGAGCTGGGTCTTAATCACCTAGGACGGAAGTAGTGGTTTATCCCTGGACTTCAAATGGTATGATTTCATAGTAAGTAGAGATAACAGAAGACTGTAATGTGAAACTTTTCCAGTTTTGTCATAACAATGTTTAATTTTATTGCTTAAAAGAAAAAAGAATTCATTCTCTGAATTTGTAGCAACTTAGCCAGTGCTGCAACTTATGAATCAAGATCTGAGAATATCTAGAAATTGTGAAAAATAGGAAAACTGGTACCTCTGATTCCACATCATCATTTAACAATTTTAATGTTTAAATACGTGTGGTTTACTTACTTTGTTCTTAAAAACAACAATTAAAACAGAAAGAGATCAACTCCCCTAAAACGCAATTTCATGAAAACGGAAGGAATGGACTCTGTATTAAATATTTCCAAAGAGCTCCTGAGACCAAAAACAGTGGCCCTTCTTTTCCAGCAGCTGGAACCCAAAAGATCTTGAAACCAGTCCTGAAAAGCTTGCTCCTATGCAAGAAATCCTGGTGGCTTTTGAGAGGAAGATAGAGAACTAACTATTCTGGGAGATTTCAAGTGGTAGTAGAGGTGAGTCACTGACATGAAGAATTGCCAGGGACTACAATTTCTCTTTAATTATGAGGTTTTAAAATATACACACACACACACACACACACACACACACACACACACGTTCAGCTAAGGCAGTTTGAAATGTTAGTCTTTGTGTTCTACAAATTTTAATGAATAGAAAATAGAGCAAGTGGTGCTCCCTCTCCCGCACAAAACCACATACATGGAAATCTTAAGAAGCAAAAACTAATAGTTGAAAGTTTAGTGATGTCATCTTCAGCAACAGTAATGAAGGTAATGATACTGGGAAAACACCTGGCATGTAAATGCCATATTTATATTTTGAATGTATTCTGACTGTGAGATATTCTTGGATGGGATTTGTTAAATGTATTAATTTTATTCGATCATAACGTCTCGGATTGTCAGGAGACCCTGTTCTCTTAGTGGAGGTGGAGGGCCCTAGTGAGAGGAGGTCTCCTTGCTCTGAGTCACATGCTGCTTGGATCCCTGGCCAAGCTCCCTCTGGATGTATTTTATTTAGGAACAGTGTAGGATTAATGAAGCCCCCCTCTAACTCTTTTATTGTGTTGGGGAGTGGGAAACATATGGACACGGTACAAACATCAAAGGGTACAGAAGGTGTAAGATAGGTGGTCTCCCTCCCATTTTTGTCCCTCAGTCATCCAGTTTCCCTCTGTAGGAACAACCCTGTTTTTCAGTTTCTTGTATATTCTTCCTGAAACGTTTTATGCATATATACAAACATACAGGTGATACACATTTTTAGCTATTTTCATATCCTTACACAACAATCTTTTGGCCTGGGAGTAAGAGTCTTCTCTCTCCCACCCCCGTCTATTTCTCAGAAAATGGGTAGAAGTGTTCTAATTTACATAGTTTTTTACCTTTTTTTCTCCAGATTTAGCATAGACCTGTAGCGTATTTCCATGACATGCTGATGTGTAAGATTCTATTGATTATTTTGATGTTTTGCATTTTTGCCATTGGGAATTTAGAAGATCTAATTGCCACATTATAACCTAGTCATTTGCAACAAAGCAATTAGTAATCTCAGTGCTTTGTTTTGTAGCTGTTATTCTTTTTTTCCACTTATTCCATTTTTAAAAATAGCCAGTAAACCCCAAAGGGCAAGTCAGTATACACATAAAAATTTATGAAAACTATGCAGATAGCTTCCTGAAACAGTCCATTAATGTGGGTTTCAGTTTGCTCATAAATGGTTGTTGCCAAGAGAGAGAAAGTACAGGAGACGCTCCAGGGACACTTGGGGTAGGTGCTGAGCAAAGGGGAGGGCGCACAAGGTGAAGGAGAGGGGAGGCCCAGGCGCCTGGCTCCTAAACACAGACCCAGGCCCTGGGCTGGACTGCGCTGGGTGTGCGCGGGCTAGGGCAAATAGGAGCAGCCTGCCCTGGAGTAGTGGCTGGCTTCACGTAGTTATCAGATTCCACATCCCAGGAGTTTGGAAGGTTAAAGAAAAGAAAAAATGTGACGGATTTTATTCTCAGGAGAATGAATCATTGAGTTGGAACTTCAGGTGGCCTGTCACTTACCTTGTCTTTTATTATTTCCTGATATTGACAGTGACAAACTTGGGCACACTTTGTTTCTGTATGTTCCTGTTGCCTTTTATCTTTGCATTCATTTCATGGCCCTTTTTGCAGTAAAACTGTTTTTGTGTGCTGCTTAATTACCATGTTTTTCCACTGGAGATGCCCCATTGACATAAAACAATGCCTTTTTTTTTTTTAAACATACACAGTAGTGTTACATAAAAATAAAATTTCCTATTACATTTGTTTGCGGTATGTTTATTAAATTACACAATCCAATAACTAAATGCCAATTAAAACTTTAAATTGACAACCTCAGTTCTCTGTAAAACGTTAAAAAGTTTAGAACTCTTTTAGAATATAAGATTTATTGTTTTCTTTGTTGTTTTTTTTTTTTTTTTTTGTGGTATGCGGGCCTCTCACTGTTGTGGCCTCTCCCGTTGCGGAGCGCAGGCTCAGCGGCCATGGCTCACGGGCCCAGCCGCTCCGCGGCATGTGGGATCTTCCCGGACCGGGGCACGAACCCGTGTACCCTGCATCGGTAGGCGGACTCTCAACCGCTGCACTACCAGGGAAGCCCAGTTTTATTGTTTTTTAGTGCAAAAACTGGGACTGGGTGATATGTTGTCTACTTATAAAGTTTCAGAAATAGAAATGCTTCATCTACATTAGATTGTGATGACAATGTGTTTAGCCCACAGAGGCTTTTCAGCATTTTGATTCAAACAGTATTTTTAAAAATTGAATCTCAAGTGATGTGTGAGGCTTTGGTCAACTGTTGTTCTGTGTACTGGATTGTGGGGGAGAAACTGAAAGCACTCAGATTATGAGGACAAGTGCTTTTAATAGTGGGCTTTGGGATTCTTAAGTGTGTCCTATTATACCATTTCCAGGTGAAGCCTTCCTTTGCGGTTATAATGGTGATGGTTTTGGATGAAGATCGTTCATCAAAAAGTACAATGTAAAATTCATCTTTCTAGGACGATATAAAGTATAAAAGGAGGACAGATTGAATTTAATGGGCATAGTAAATAACATTAATTTTTAAATATGTCCTGCCTAAATGGCATTTATCATAACTGCAGAGTACACGTTTCACTTATTCTTCAATATATTAATATATCTTTTCTTAAAGTAAAAATGAATGTGACTTTGTATTTCATATATTCTCACAATGGTTTGTCAAGAATATCAATACATTTCTGCTCACTGGATGCTTGCCTTGTTTTTAAAAAATCAGTTTTGAGATGAAGTATAGTTTACTATGTAAATAAATATTTCTTTTAAAATATTTTTAAAACTCTGTAACTAATTCCTTGAATTACCCAGCAGGGAACCTCTTTGTGCTTGTTTCCTCATCTGTAAAATGAAAACTGAGCCGCTAAAGCAAAGAGCCTGGTGTTCATGAGCCTTGCGTGATATGGTCCCCAGTTCCATTGGCTGCAGCCTGAGGTGTCTAGACTGCCAGTGGCCGATGTTGGTTCTGTCGAGTTTAATTCTAGTGGAGACTCCTGGGCCTGTTACTTAACATCTTGCAGCTTCAGTTTCCTTTCCTGTCAAATTAGGGTAATAATACCTAAATCAGGATTTTAAAAACTTTGAAATGGCATATATATAAGCAATTGATGTATTATAATATATATGCAATTTATATATTATATATAATACATCTAATTTATAATACTGTATTATTTATATATATTAATAAGATATTGAGGCCAATGCTTGTTATTGTAGCTGTTAGGCTGTTTCATTATTTTCTTCTGCCAGTTACCAGAATTTGCTCTTAAGTCCAATAGAAAAAATTTTCACGTGTTCTGTAGGGCCCTTGCCTGTAGTGTCTTGACACTCTGAGGACAGGTAGTTTGTACCACACTCCTATCACCTCCCCAGAATGCCAGCTCCTGTTGTTTTTTTCTCTTCACTCTAACCATCTCCAGTGGCTGAACCAGTTTCATCTCCACTAATCCTTTCATTGCAGACTTTCCTTCCACCCTACTCTGTTCTACTTTTTAGAAACTTAGAAATTATTTGAGCTTACTAGTGTCTTACTTCTCCTTACAAAATGATCTCTCTACATCCATGATGTTATTGAATCCTTGTTTCCCCCAGTCCCAGCTAACAGAGACACACACACAGGCGAGCACCTGCGTCAGGTCACTTTTTGGCAGTGGTCTCCTGTAGAAATGGCTCATAATTTCACATTACTTCTCCCTTTCAGATTTTATACCTTTTTTTCCTCCTGTCTAACTGTGATGGATAGCATCCCTAGAACAAAATTAAATAATTTGGTATAATGTACTTGTATGCCTTGTTCTTAATTTTTTATTTTGCCAAAATAAAATATTAATGACCTATATTAAAGAGAATATTTATATAAAATGTATAGAGTCATATGTATTGAATATAAGATAATGTCACTGATTGTAAGAAACAACTACATTTTATGGACTAATTAGAAAAAAATGATCACTTACAAGACACGATCAGTTGTAAGATGCAGTTCTACTTCATGAATGTTATAATATGAAGAAAAATGTAACTTTGGATCAATGAGATATGGCAAGTATAGCAGTTACTGTTTTTAGTCTTACTAAATTTTCTGTTAAAATTTTTATGTACTCTCGTTTGTGTGTTAGAAACTTCAAGTTTTCTTATTTTTGTAGTTTCTGTGAGCTGTATCTAAGTTACTTTTTGCTTCATTGCATATATTATGCACACTTTCTCTTGGTCTCGTTCTTTCCAAACGTTTGATGCCTTTATGATGACGTGAGTTGGTCGCCTCTGCTACTGAATTCCCACGTGCCCCCGCACAAAGATGCGGCATCATTGAATGCTTGCGATGGAAAGCAGTCTTCCTTTTTTCAGGAAGGGTTAGCAGTCCTGAAAGTCTCTCTGCTCTTCTCCCCACTCAGAGGATTGTTCCCTAGCCCTCCTCACACTGACTGACTCCATGCTACTGTGCCTCATGACACGGGGGAGCCCTTGGCCTACTCTCTTCTCTCCAGAGCTAAATAGCAAAACATTTTCTTGTTTTTCAGCTTACTATCCCTTAATGTTTCCCAGCCCTTTATTACTTCACGTTCTCATTATCTCTAGAGGAATGACTTAGAAATCTCGTTTACCCTGAAAGAATTCTTATGTTGAGGTTGGGTGGTGTAGGTATCCAGAAATGGGTTTACATTAGTATCTTGCATAACTTAGAACTCTCAGTTGGGAGAAAAGTCACTGTATTTTTTTTATCTGAAGGAAGATGGTTCTGTGTCCCCTTGAGGGCTACAACCCAAGGATGACATCTAGTGATCTGTTAAGCCTGGATTGTCTTCTTGGGGACGCGGGGTGGGGGGGTGTGTGTTCAGGAAATCAGGGGAAAAAGGAATTATAAAAGCAGATCTTTCAACCAGTTAAAACATTTTAAGGAACTTAAGCTCCCTGAAAATGATGTAAAATAGTGATAGAGTAATGTTTCGTTTGTAAATGTTAGTTCAGTTTCTAATGTAATAGAATATCCTGGAAGTACTCTTTGGTTAGTCCTTACTCATAGGTGATCCAGAAACTTAATTTAATAATCATTTCAACCAGTTTAATTATCTTATGCCTCCTTAGCAATGGTTCTTACTCTTGGGGTTGATAGATTTTAGGGAGAGTCCTGTGAACTCCTGAACTTATATGTAAAATTTGGCCATTAGGCACAGTTTTTTGGTAGCGAGAGGAGGATCCATAGCTTTTGGCAGATTCTTAAAGAGATTAATAACCCCAAAGAATTGAATCCACTTCTGTTGTGTTCTAGGGCGGCCCTATTTCTGCCTCACTGCTCTCCATTGTGGCCTTGGTTGTAAATCATGAAAACCTCAGAGTATTTTGAAGCTCAAAACAAAGAAAATTTGATCTTGAGTTATTGGCCTTAAAAATGGCAGTGTTGTTCAAGTGGTACATTTAAAACAATAGTAATACCACGAACTTCCAGGGAATCCACTTTTAGGAAGTAGTGAGTGTAAATGAAGGTGGTATTGTAGTCACGGGAAGAGACATTCAAAAACTGCAGATCCACGTATGTTGAAGACATGTGAAGGATTAAAACTATGCTTCTGTTTTGAACTTGAGTAATTAATTTCATAGTTGTGATTTAAATTATTTTTCTAAAGAATATTGGAAATGATAAATGTCTGGTGTTTGTATGTATGTGTGTATAGGAATTACTTTTTAATGTTTATATGAGTAATGAAAATATGTGATTTTTTTTTATTATAGTGCATGCAAGATATGGGAAATACTAAAGCAAGACTACTATATGAAGCCAATCTTCCAGAGAACTTTCGAAGACCACAGACAGATCAGTATCCTTTAACATTTCTTTATTGTGGGGTTTAAAAGAATCAGCTCATTTTTCTAGTTCATATTTTAACTTTGTATTGAATATTTAGGAAGAAGTGACCTTTATCATACTGTTGTTCATGAAAAATAGAAATTGATTTGCCCTGAGCTATGCTTTGTATATGGTAAGTTTTTAATAGGAATCTGGTAATACATGATCTATATAGTATTTTTATGTAATTATTATTGAGTATAAAATATTATAACTGATTCCTCTTTTTTCTTGTTTGTTTTTTCTTTTGCGGTATGCGGGCCTCTCACTGTTGTGGCCTCTCCCGCTGCGGAGCACAGGCTCCGGACACGCAGGCTCAGCAGCCATGGCTCACGTGCCCAGCCGCTCCGCGGCATGTGGGATCTTCCAGGACCGGGGCACGAACCCGCGTCCCCTGCATCGGCAGGCGGACTCTCAACCACTGTGCCACCAGGGAAGCCCCAAACTGATTCCTCTTGATTGATCTCCAACTCTTGATTGGAGCATATAGGTTGTTTATTACTTTAGACTATTATTAGAGGTTTGATTTGTGAGCATCTTGAGTATTTTTTGAAAAATCATTTCCAGAGAAGTTTCCTTTGAATATTTATTTATTTATTTGGCTGCATCAGGTCTTGGCTGCATTGGGTCTTCATTGCGGCACTTGGGCTTCTCTCTAGTTTTGGCATGCGAGCTCTGGAGTGCACAGGCTCAGTAGTTGCAGCGCATGGGCTCTCTAGTTGTGGCACATGGGCTTAGTTGCCCCATAGCATGTGGGATCTTAGTTCCCCGACCAGGGATCGAACCCGTGTCCCCTGCATTGGAAGGCGGATTCTCAATCACTGGACCACCAGGGAAGTCCCTGGAGGAATTTCCTTTGATCACCTTTATGTGGTAATTATGTTTATGTGAAGCAGTTGACAGACAAATCCCATACTTGGTGGACGTGGATGGTGGCAGGGATGTGGGGTCATGTCACTGCTGACCTTCCGTGGGTCACAGGCTGCATGGCTCTCTCTGCTTTCACATCTGACCTAATGAATGAGGGGAATATTTTCTCACAGGCGTTTTAGTGAGGATTTTTTTTTCACACGTTAAAGAGAAATCGTTTGATTTTATAGGATTCCTCGAACTCATATTGAAGTTTGAGAAAAAGCTCATCAGAATAAGATTATCTAATTGACTGTAGGTATATGTGATTTTATCCAAAGGTGATTTTTGTGATTTTGGCAATATAATCTAGTTTCTTAAAGATCAGTTGTGTACTGGACTCTCCTGGTGATCCAGTGGTTAAGAATCTGCCTTCCAATGCACGGGACGCGGGTTCGATACCTGGTCGGAGAACCAGCCCACGTGCCGCAACTACCAAGCCCGCGCACCACAACTAGAGAGCCTGTGCGCCACAACTACCAAGCCCGCATGCCACAGCTAGAGAGCCTGTGTGCCACAACTACCGAGCCCACGTGCCACAACTAGAGAGCCTTGCGCCACAACTACCGAGCCCGTGTGCCACAACTAGAGAGCCCGCGCACTGTGCAGCCCTCACGCCACAGCTAGAGAGCCCGCACACCACAACTACTGAGCCCGTGTGCCACAACTTGATAGAAGCCCCCATGCTGCAAGGAAGAGCAGAGCCCACGCACCACAACGAAAGATCCCACATGCCCCGACTAAGACCTGACGCAGTCAAGTAAATAAATATTTTTTAAAAAATTATGTGTAGCTTAAAAAAAAACAAAAAAAGAACAGCTGTGTACTACCCATGTGTATACTAAAACAGTTTGTGTGATCAAACAATGAAAAAAATTGATCTTTTCTCAGAGATACAGGCCATTATATATATATTTTCATATTTGTATAGAAACCTTTTGGGTTATACTCAAGAAGTTAGTATTTGTCCTGTTCTGTTTCTGCTTCCTCCACCTTCTTCACACACATTTAGCAGTCTGATATCCCAAGCTATTTTTATTATAGCAAGATCCTGGGGTAGGAGTGGGTGGTACATTTCAGGCATAAAAAATTGTGTGAGCAGAAGTATGAAGGTGTGAGGACACTTGACATTTTAAAGTTTTGATATGACAAGATTTAAGTTTTGTGGGCCAGTGGCAGAAGCAGCTCATTTTTCCAGATTGTGAAGGGTTTTCAGTACCATGTAGAGCAGCATATAGGTAGCATATAGAGCAGTACCTCATTTCATTGGCCCAAAGGATTGAAGGATTTGAAAAGCCATGAAGAATTTTGAGGCAGGAGAAACATTAGAAATATTAGCTTCTACCACAAGGAAGATGAGTTGGAGGAGGTCGTGGAGTCACAGAGGGCATGTAGAATACTAGTACAGCCCTGAGGGGAGCAGTGATGAAGAGATGAATTACGTGGGAGACTTGAGAACAGGCAGGAGGGAATTGGGGAGACTGGAAGGGAGCTGGGAAGGCAGGGGCAGTTGGATTAGGTTAAGATTGCCTGGGCTTCCCTGGTGGTGCAGTGGTTGAGAGTCCGCCTGCCGATGCAGGGGATGCGGGTTCGTGCCCCGGTCTGGGAAGATCCCACATGCCACGGAGCGGCTGGGCCCGTGAGCCATGGCCGCTGAGCCTGCGTGTCCGGAGCCTGTGCTCCGCAGCGGGAGAGGCCACAACAGTGAGAGGCCCACGTACCGCAAAAAAAATAAAAAATAAATAAAAAGATTGCCTTTGTTTCCAGGGAAGACACTGCAGTGACCCCAAGTTTCCTAGCTTGGCTGAGGTTCTGTGAGTGAGGTAAACTTCTTCATCGGGGAAGGAATTCAGTACCAGATGAAAGTGTGAGGGTTACAAATTGAAGACAGTGAGCCATCACTTTGGGCAGAATAAGGTGTCTGTGGGACACATGCATGGAGATGCCCATCTAGAAGCTGGAAACAGGAGTCTGGACCCTAAAAGAAAGCAGGAAATGCAGTGTAGGCAGGAGAGTCACTTAGCATGTAGGTGGTAGAAAAATGCTTGCTAAAGTTGTGTTTACCTAGGGCAGTGATCCTGTATTCTTTTTAAAATAAATATATTTATTTATTTATTTTTGGCCTCGGGTCTTCGTTGCTGCACACGGGCTTTCTCATTGCGGAGAGAGGGGGTACTCTCCGCTTCAGTGCGTGGGCACTCTTCTCATTGCGGGGGCTTCTCGTTGCGGAGCACGGGCTCTAGGCGTGCGGGCTTCAGTAGCTGTGGCACGCGGGCTCAGTAGTTGTGGCTCGCGGGCTCTAGAGCTCAGGCTCAGTAGTTGTGGCGCACGGGCTGAGTTGCTCTGTGGCACGTGGGATCTTCCACGACTCAGGCTCGAACCAGTGTCCCCTGCATTGGCAGGCAAATTCTTAACCACTGCACCACCAGAGAAGTCCCTGGTCCTGTATTCTTTTTTGTGGTTTTATTGAGAATCTTGGGAATGCTGTTTTCCTTCTCCTCTGGAAAGTGAGGGCATAGGGCAGAATCCTGAGGAAGAGAGCATGGTGGAAGGAGATACCACAGAGCAAATAAACTGTGTTCCAGGTGGTTGTTACCACTGCTTGCTAGTTGTATTAGGTTATTCCTTTCTCTGCTTCTCACCCCCAAGCCTGAGTTAACATATAAAATCCCTCAAATTGAAGAATGTCCCTTGTCTGGAAGTTTGTGCGTATGTGTGTGTTTGTGTGTGGGGGGGGTTGGTTTGGTTTGAATTGGGTTTTTTGGACTTCTCTTGAACGTTAAGAGGGTAAATGACTTGAGGTTCTTGAGATTTGGGGTAGTGTCCTTTATGTGGTATCTGGTGGATGAATGTGGCTTCCAAGGTATTTAGTTCATCCCCATGATGCCGTGTTCCTTTGACAAAGTCCTGAAGGTATTCAGGGGAGGACAGGACCTCGGTGTCCCCTTACACTGCCCTCTTCTGTGTACCATTTGGTACACAGTCGTAGGAATTCTGTTTCTTAAGTAATTACTGTCCGTTTTATGGTGAACCTAATAGAAGTAAAGGATTAGTGAGATGGTGAGTTCTTTTTTCTGGTGTTTTTTGCCATGTCCTTAAATGTTTGGTCCTTATCTAAACATTTCAGGAGAGATGAGATTTTTGTAGTGAATTGATTGGTGTCTGGTATCAGTAAGTCCTTGACCTTTGACACAGTGAGGGTGTGGCATCGGAAACAACTGCAGTAGCTTTCCTGCTCAGCGAGGGTTCACTGTGTGCCAAGCCCTGAGTTTGGCACTTTATGTACATTAGCTTTCTAAATTTTCAGAGCAGCTCAGATAGAGCATAATATTTTTATTCTTGGCAGGCAAGAGGGTAGGGTTCTCAAAGAGCTGTTAAGAAACTTCCCAAAGCCTCCAGACTTTCCCTCGTGTGTAAGGACACTTGGATATTATTATACTTAATGATGATAGTCTGAGTAAAATCAGTGTTGTCACATTTGAGTCCTGGTGGGTGGCTTTTTAAAATAGATAGGCTTATAGTTTGGAACTCTTTGCCGCTAAGACCATAAGGTCTAGGTGAGAATGTCAGTTTTTGAGTACCTGGTATGATTCAGGTCAGGCTCTTAGATAATGTGTGTCTTTGCTACTGTTAGTTCAAGCATGTGTGTTTGATTTTTCAAACTAAATGTTACTTGTAAAGCGTTTGCAAATTATGGTCATGTTCATATGAGGTGTTGACCTCTTGCTGTTTACAGAAAGATAATCTAAGTTTGTCAGAAACTAAAGAGGGATTTTGTCTAAAGACATTTGAGATAGATGACTACTAATGATAAGAGTATAAGATGACATCTCTTGGACCATGAGACCAGCTTCTATATCTAGTGTAATACTATAGTCTTCAAAAATGTTTTTTACCAAAAAAAAAAAAATGGTTCTGAAGAACCTAGGGGCAGGACAGGAATAAAGACGCAGACGTGGAGAATGGACTTGAGGACACGGGGAGGGGGAATGGTAAGCTGGGACGAAGTGAGAGAGTGGCATGCACTTATATATACTACCAAATGTAAAACAGATAGCTAATGGGAAGCAGCCGCATAGCACAGGGAGATCAGCTCAGTGTTTTGTGACCACCTGGAGGGGTGGGATAGGGAGGGTGGGAGGGAGACGCAAGAGGGAGGAGATACGGGGATATATGTATACGTATAGCTGATTCACTTTGTTATACAACAGAAACTTAACACAACATTGTAAAGCAATTATACTCCAACAAAGGTGTTAAAAATGTTTTTTACCTTAGTTATTACAGCTACGTCACTTTTATCCCTTCTTTTAATTATGAAACACTGATTTGGAGCTATTATTAGGAAGACTAGTAAAACCAGCCCCCTTGTTTTCTTCATTTCATCAATCATTGTAAAGCTCAGTGCTCTCTGAGAAGCCTAACATCTCTGCACTTTTACTGATTTAAATATAGTTGTCTCATCCTTAGAGGCAAGTAAAACTCATACAATATGGGACCTCACTGCATTCTTAACAAGATTTGTTACTTTTTAAAAGCTTTGCAATTTACAAAAGTTAGGCAGAAGCTGCTGTGAAAGTGTAATTTCTCATGTGGCCTGTGGTTAATTCTACGTGGCATGTATGAGTGCATGACAAGCGATAAAGCTTTACATTAAAGCTTTTCATTAGGATCTTTCGTCTTATCTGATAACTTTAATTACCTCAGTTCCATGAGTTCTGGTGTGTACCAGAGCTAATCAGCGGTGCTTCTCCCTGGAGCTTTTGAAAATTTTACTGCTCTCTGTGTTTTGTGTCTGGAACTGGAACATTTTGTTCTTGGGAATAGATACTAATTTGTATTTTAAGTGGCATCTTTAAAGAAAGGAAAAATCTTAAAATACAAATAAATACATGTGAAAAGATAAAACACATAGTGATGTGAACGTTTTTCTGGACTTCTGCAGTGCTTGCTGTCTGTTAGTTTTGAGGATTGGGACAGTGATTGGTGCCGTGCTGAGTGTTTTGTGACCAAAGGCATGGAGGGTATTCTGGGGTATTTCGTTGTTTGTGTACTAAGTCCCAAGTCACCCACCTAAACTTGCGTTGTCGTTGGTATATTCCTTACCTTGATTTGCTGAAAATATTACTGTTCTATTTCTTTTTGTGGGGGAGGAGTTGTATTATTGATCTCTGTCAGTAATAAGTCCTTTTGTCTCAAATGGCACCTGGATGCTGGAAAATGAAGATAAGTATTCCCTGATCTTCAAATTTATTGGTTCTTTTGTTGCTGCTTCTCATTTGCTCATCTGTTTAAAGTTGATGATAGGCATGCCATCTTAGCCTTGGCTCAGCAGTTTTCTGTTTCCTCCTCTGCTGTGGGCCCTGTGTTTAAAAGAGCGGCCTGTCAGAGCATGGTGATTGATAATAAGAGCTGAGGGTTAAACAGTAGTCACTCTGCCCCCCCCCCCACTGCTCTTAGGCCTTTCCACACACTAGCGTGTTTAATCCTGCGAGGTGAGTCTTGGTGTTATCGCCATTTTAAAGGTGAGGAAACTGACACCAAGTTACACAAAAATAAAAGCTAACTTCATTTATGCTTACTGTTTATTAGGTACTATGCTGAGGGCTTTATCTATATTATCCACAAAACTGTTAGCAATTTGGTAAGATATGGAGTATTATTGTCATTTTCACTACTGGTACCAGAAATGAGGGTATGCATTGGAGACCATCTTCCTTGAGAATTAGTGCTATAGTCAGCTTATCATGCAAAATTATTGTCAAATTTCCCTTGAAAATCCCTTACATTGTCTACAGTGGCAGTTTGCAGACACAGAGACCCTCTATAAATCCAACTGGGCTGTTCTTGGCCCACTAGAGTTGGAATAGAATTCAAGCATCAGTGACTACAGGCCCATGAGCCAACTCCTGTTTTTGTAAATAAAGTTTTATTAGAACATATCCATACCCATCCATTTATCAGTTTTCTGTGGCTACTTTGGAGCTACAAATGCGGAAGTGAGTAGTTGCAACATAGACCAACTGACCCACAGAACCTAAAATATTTACTATATGGCCCTTTAAGAAAAAGTTTGCTGACCCTGGGAATAAATCAGCGTTTCTTTAGGTGAATTAACAGTGAAGAATTGGCTTGCTTTTGGGACATTTTACAAAAATACACGAGGACCATGTGATACATTCTTGGCCTAAGAGGCCATGTAGGGCCTGAGAGCATCCAAGGATGTGGCATGTTCCCTGAATCACAGTTCTTCTCAGGTGACTCCACTGAGTTTTAAAAGTTCACTTTGTGGTGTGCTTTGTTTTTTAAAAAGCAATGTTTTATGTTAATAATGAGGAATATCCTAGTACATTGTCCTATCTTGATGCTTTAATTTTTTTATGTCCTTGAAAAACAGATCAACTTTCATCTCATATTAAGTTTTTAAAATTACTTACTGCTTGGATAATTTCTGATAGGGTTTCTTCTTTAATATCATAAACAGTAACCAGACTCAGCTATATTTGAATTATTTATTTAAAATACACTAAGTATAAATTAAGATTTCACAGATATCTGTCATTTCTGAAAATTCACACAACATATCATTTCATCAGATGTTAGTATTGTTTTTCACTCCAAAAGATTGTATACTTAAAATGTTTGCCTTTTTCAAATCGATATTTATAAAACCATCATAGTTTTCAATATTTTAGTTTTACAGTGGTGGTAAAATTATTTTATATACTTTATTTTTAATCTTAATGATTAGTTTCCTAAAACTAAATTTTGGTCATAAACAACAATCTTTCCTTTGTCATGAACATTTCATAAATGAGAGTATTAAAATCTTTCCAGGCTTTAATATGTAGTACACTTGAGGGACTTCCCTGGTGGTCCAGTGGCTAAGACTCCGTGCTCCCAATGCAGGGGACCCGGGTTCGATCTCTGGTCCAGGAACTGGATCCCACGTGCATGCCGCAACTAAGAGTCCACATGCCACAACTAAGATCCTGCATGCTGCAACTAAGACCCAGTGCAGCCAAAATAAATGAATAAATATTTAAAAAATATGTAGTACCCTTTAAACAATATCCAAAATAGACTGTTGTTTCCATCTTTAAGGAGGAAAAATATCAGTGTTGTTCACCTCCCAGATATTTAAACATAAAAATTATACTTTAAGAATTTAGGGGCTTCCCTGCTGTGGTTGAGAATCCGCCTGCCAATGCAGGGGACACGGGTTTGAGCCCTGGTCCGGGAAGATCCCACATGCCGTGGAGCAGCTAGGCCTGTGAGCCACAACTACTGAGCCTGCGCATCTGGAGCCTGTGCTCCGCAACAAGAGAGGCCGCGATAGTGAGAGGCCTGCACACCGTGATGAAGAGTGGCCCCCACTTGCCGCAACTAGAGGAAGCCCTTGTACCGAAATGAAGACCCAACACAGCCAAAAATATATAAATAAATAAATTTTAAAAAATAAAGAATTTAGATTCCCCAAATTTTCTTAGTTAAGAAATAACTATATACATATTATATGTAATATTTATATCTAGAAATAAATATAATTACTGTTTTTAAAATAGTATACAGTTTTTAAAAACAGTAAACATATTTCCTGTCATCTAGAGTGGAAATGACATCAGTCTACGTAAATTCTATTTTCTCTTCCCTGTTGTGGTGGTAAATAGTTGTCTCTGCAGTGAAAGTTGCTCGATACACCACATTCACACACCTCATCCAAAGGGCCTGTCTTTTTGATTGTTTCATTTTTTCCTGTTAGAAAACTAGAATAATGTAATATTGAACATGGATTTACAGTCATGTGCGAACTTAACACTTAGCTTATTTACATGTGAAATAGTTGGAATAAAAAACATTCTTGCATTTTGTGAAAATCTTGGGGTGTTTTGGTAATTTTTTGGTACTGGCTGCCAGAATGTTCACATATCTAAATAAATAATCAGCCTCTGACAGCTCTGGGGCCTTTCACTTGAAAGGTCTCCAAGGCTACCTTGAAAATAAAAGGCACCCTCCACATTTGACCTTCTTCTCTAGATTTGAAAGCATTTATTATCATTAGCAGAAATAAATGACTGATTCACAAATGAACTTGTGATGACCAGTAACATTCTGAAAAAAGTGGAAGTCAGACATTCTGGTTTCGAATCATCACAACTCTCCCTTCCTTGTACTGTAGAATCCCAGAGAACTTCTTAAACTTTCTGTGCCTGGTTTTAGTTGTAAAATGGCACCTACCTCATAGTTTACGAGGACAAAAGGAGATAAAGTACCTTTCACATACTCAATTTATAAAAACCCATCTTTAAAAATGGCTTTCAATTATTCAGCTTACTTAATAAATTGAACGTTTAGATTTTCTGTCTTACTTGCCCTTCCTGGCCCCCTTGGAGTGCTTTCTTTTAATACCCACTGTATAGTTGTCTGTCAGCTCTTTCTATTACCTATGGCCTCAACTGTCAATTTAAAGAGCTTTGATTAATTTCTAATAAGGAGCTTTTGACTGAAAATATATTGTTTTACTGCTTCAGGTAACTTTTCTTTGAACAGGATGTCTTAACCTGGGGATCTACAGAGAGATTGTATTTCAGTGTAATTCATTTCCTTTGTAATTCTATGTATTTTATTTTATGCATTTTTTTAAGGTTTTTTTATTTTAAGTGCATTCTTTTTAAAAAAATTAATTTATATTTTGGCTGTGTTGGGTCTTTGTTGCTATACGTGAGCTTTCTCTAGTTGTGGCGAGCAGGGGCTACTCTTCGTTGTGGTGTGTGGGCTTCTCATTGCGGTGGCTTCTCTTGTTGCGGGACATGGGCTCTAGGCGTGCTGGCTTCAGTAGTTGTGGCACGTGGGCTCTAGAGCACAGGCTCAGTAGTTGTGGCGCACGGGCTTAGTTGCTCCATGGCATGTGGGATCTTCCTGGAGCAGGGGCTTGAACCCGTGTCCCCCTGCATTGGCAGGCAGATTCTTAACCACTGCGCCACCAGGGAAGTCCCTTTTTTTAAGGCTTTTATTTGTTTTTATTAAGTCAGTGCCCAATTTATACTATTTTATGCATTTAAAAGCGCTATCTCCACAGGCTTTACTTGACTATCAAAGAGGTTCGTGGTACTAAAAAATTAAAAAGTTACAAATCCCTGATGGAAGAAGTTCCATTTTAGTAGAATATGGTAAAGCCATGGTTGTTGGACTGCTGAGAGAAGTCATCTCTGTAAGATAACTCAGGGCTCTTGGATCCCACTAGAAATGACTCACCTATCAACAGGTAGGGCTGGTCCCCCCAACTTCAGAAAATTGAATAGTTCTCACCTTGGTTTTAGCTTCTTGACTTCTCCGTTTCTAGAACCTTTGCAGGAAAAAAAATAGCCACCGTTTTTCTAATATACAGAGAATCTTCTCTGATACAATCAGAGGCAGCCATGTATGGTGGAAGGGACATAAGTATTGAAATCACAATTGTTTAGTCTTTCCAAGTTGCTGATTCTTCATCTATGATGTGGAAATTATAATATGCACATTACTGTGTTGAGGAAGGATTAAAGGAAAAAACTATGGACAGGGACTTCCCTGGGCACAATGGTTAAGAATCCACCTGCCAATGCAGGGGACACGGGTTTGAGCCCGGGTCCGGGAAGATCCCACATGCCGTGGAGCAATTAAGCCCGTGTGCCACAGCTACTGAAGCCCACGCACCTAGAGCCCGTTCTCCACAATGAAGAGAAGCCCCCGCTTGCTGCAACTAGAGAAAGCCCGCATGCAGCAACGAAGACCCAACACAGCCAGAAAAAAACTATGGACAGCACACAGCACACAGTGTCTGGTGTGCTGTGGTTATTGCATGGGCGTTAGTTTCTTTACTTACACCGAGAATCCAAAATGAACATTAAGTGAATTTAGAGCTGAGTCAGGGTGGAGGGCTGTGGAGCGTGGTGGAATTGAGAAATGTGGTTACTTTTCTTTTTAGAATCAGGTTGAGTGGGGAAAATTTCCTGAAAGAGATAGACTCTTTGGCAGAAAGAAAAGTAGGCTGCAGAATTTAGTTGCAGAAATAGTGTGTGAGTAAAATACAGACCGGAGAGTAGGAAAATTGAATTTAAAGTCCAGGCTTTGTGGAGACGAATGAATAAAGGGGAGTGTATATGTCACTGAACTCATGCTTTTCCTTAAGTTATCTGTTTTCAGAGCAGTGGAATTTTTCATCAGAGATAAATATGAAAAGAAGAAATACTACGATAAAAATGCTATAGCTATTACAAATGTAAGTAAAATCTTCATCTCTATTGCCAACTGATGCTTGTTGAGTAGATCTGGAACTTTTAACATACGATACAAAGCTCTGTTTATTTATTGTGAAAATGTGCTAGTTACATACTTGAAAAATTTTATTTTATTTAAATTTATTTTATAAAAATTTATTTTATTTAAAATAAAAAGCTCTATTTATTGTGAAAATGTGCTAGTTACATACTTGAAAAATTTGAATATTGGAAGTTTTTGTCACATAATGTTAATGAGCTTTCACAAAGCAGGACCCTTGATTCAGAAAGGAGCATATTCTATGTAAGAGTCTGATAACTGCTTAAATGGCATTTAATTAATTTTATGAAATTTGCAAAAAGATAAAGTCACTAATTGAAAAATGGGGGAGAGATAATTATTTTTACTAGATTCGGGAAATGAACGAAAAAGGAAAATCCGTCTTCTTTTAAGGGCTTTGGTGGATCTGTCCAGATATAAGTTTATTAAAACATGGCATTTTAATTGGTTATTATCAAGTATTATCAAGTAATAGTTGAGACCTTACTGTAGTGATCCAAATATGTTATATCACTGATCCTTTTTAAGTTTTTCTTTCTGATTAAATTTTCCTATCCCAGTTAAATGCTGTTTAAGGCTAATTATCTTTAGTGCTGCAGTCATTTTTTAAGTCTTTGATTCCAAGATTAATAATAAAGCTATAAGCCAGTTAATTGTGTGGCTAATTCATCTGTCACGCAATTTAGAGACAATAATTTCCTCTCATTTTGCATATAAGCTGGTTTTCCTTTTCAGTCCATATGGAGAAGCAGTATACTAAAAAATTCAACCAAATACTAACAAAGTAAGGATATTGTAATGCATGGTCTCTGACCATTAAAAAAAATCTTTTAAAACAATGTTTCAAGTATGATTAATGTATATTTTGGAGCAAAGGTACCCTTGATAGAGTTTAGGCTGCATTTACAGTGGGTGTAGGAGAGGAAATCTCTTGAAAGATCAGTAAAAATTGACAATATTGAGAGTGATGCTTATCACATCCATGAAATTAAGTTTACTTACAGCATTGTGGGGGAAAAATGACAAACTTTAAAGCATAAGTAATATATTTTCATATGAAATTCTAAGAAATCATTTTAAAATACAGGGTGTGTAAACCAGGGGTGGGAATTTTGGTGGCCACCTTAGAATTCTTCCGCCACGGGGATGCAGAATGAGTCTGCCCTCCTTGGTATTCCTTAATGAATGAGTGATAGGGGACATTTGAAAAACTGAGTACAGAAATTGTCCTGTCTGTCCGCCCCTCACTCCCCGTAAGTAGTGGTGCAACACAGCTGGCAACACCGATCAGGTGAGTTCTTAGGAGATCTAGCAGGTGTTGAGCAGATGAGGTTGAGCTCTGCCATGTTGTTTGCCCTTTTCCAGCAGCAACTTTTCTCTGTTCCCCTCTCCCCCCTCGCTCTTCCTCTTCTCCCCTCTCCCCCGCCTCTTCTTTCCCTCCCCACCACCCCCTCGCTTCCCCCACCACACACTTCCATCCTCACGTGATTCATTTGCTATTATAATCATCAAAAAGAAAATCTGTTACACCAGGAAAATGTATAGGTAACCCTAACTATTTAATCCTTACCCCTGACTGGCTCAGTTTTGTCTTGGAAAAACAGCTAATAGTTGTTGGGAGTTGGTAGCTTTAAAATGAGCACTCACTTGTTCTTGTTTCAGTTTCTCTTACATATTTCTTGCCTCCTTTGCCACTTCTCATCCCTCACAAGTAACCTCTTGAACTCAGTTTGAGTACATGCTTGAGTTTGCATCACAAAAAGGTTTTAATTCTCCAGTCTGAATTTCACATGAAATTACTATTCCAATCAGTTGCCATATAATTGATATTATATAAAAGTTTAAAAACAGGAAAACTTTCGCTTATTTTGTTTCATATGTGTGTATCTATATATGTATATACACACATATATGTGTAAAGACTAGTATTTAGTACAACAAAAGTAAAATTAAATCCGTTATTTCAACTTAGAAATTGTGGAAACAATGGTTCTGTACTGTATTATAATAAAAGAGCTAGCACTAGTAATTTCATTAAGCTCTGTTTACAGTTAACTGGTGATTATATAATTCATTAATATAAATGAGCAATAATTTTAAGACAGTGTGAATTGCAATAAATTTTAAGATGTCCTTCCTGATAGGGATGAGAAACTTAGACGATGAATGATCAGGTGGTGATTTAAGATTACCCTGAAATAGCAGTTTCAAGTTGGGCTTTTGTTGTTGTTGTTACTTCTTCTTGTTACAGTTTTAGTTTCCTCTTCTGTGGAATAGGGATGATCACGGCATCCACTTTTGACAGTATTCTTACGGGAGTTAAATAAGGTAGGGCCCGCTGCATTTCTGTTGCGTGCCTGGCACAGGAGCGCTTAACACATCGGAGCTCCTGGGAGGAGCGCCTGGTGGGGAGGGAGGGGCACCTGGCGGGGAGGGAGGGGGGCAGGAGCAAAGGGGCCCAAGCGCAGGGGCGGGTGGGGCTAGAAACCGCGGGGCTCACACGCCGCCCAGAGGCTGTATCTCATTGGCACCACTGACTTGAGTTCTGTCGGATTAATACTGCCACATTTCAGTCAGCCCTTTTTAAATTATGGGCTGCCAGGCCACTGATGTGGCAGTTATAGGACTTCTATTTGAAATTTCTCCAGAATTCTGCATTTCTTAGTGGCTTATCCAATGATTTTAAAGTTAGCATATTAAAATTCAGGCTTCTTCTACATATCTGGTGGCTATGGTTACTTAGTTAAGCTTGTCAAAAAGTCTTTTAACTCTCCTACTGATGAGTTTAATCGATGGTTTCTTTTGTATGACTTTAGTTCAGTAAATGTATTTTCAGCTTTTGTACCTAACACATACCATGGAAGGTAATTTGCTTTGGAAACTATATTTTTTAAATGATTTCTCAACTCCTGAAAAAGTAAAGCTTCACGGTGTATTGAAAGGTCATGAGATAGCCCATTTGAGAACTGCCGTGATCAAATCTTCACTTGGAAAATATATTCAAGAATTTCCAAAATGGGTTTGAAGTGATGTATTGCTTACAGGTAATCCATAAGGTATTTTTCAGCATTTTGAAGCACCAGATTTTTATTATAACATTATTCTGTCAAAAAGCGTGAGACAGTAAAAAGAAAAAATCATCAAGAAAATAATGTGATCTTTTCTTGAAAAGATAGATGAGCATTTTGCCTTACTACCTTCAACTAATTGTACTGGTATTTTTAGAATACTTGATACTTTTTCACCTTATCCTGGAACGTGGTAGTTGGAAACCTGTTTTACCAGGTCAGTTTTCCTTCTTCAGTAGGTGCGTTTGTACACTTGGATTGCTCTGGGAGTTTCTTCGGTGGTGGCCTAGAGAAGAACCTCTGGTCTTAAGAATAATTGAAGGGAGGACGTTAGCTCCTATTCCCGAAGGAGATCTTTACTGAGTTCCCACTGTGTGTTCTCTCATGGCTGGGGGTGGGGGAGAGAAGGGTGGGGAATAGAGGGACAGTAAAGCATGACGACTGCCTTTGCCAGCGCCACCAATTCCCAGCGCCATTTTCAAGGTCAAAGTCTTGTCCCCTCTCTCTATAAAAGTACTGGAATCCAGTGAAATGGAATTATCATCTAGTTACAAAATAAATTCTGAATTTGACAATGAGTGTATTGGGTTGGCCAAAAGTGCCTTCAGTTTTTAAGTAAAAGTAAAAGACACATTTTTCATTTTCACCAAGAACTTTATTGAACAACGTATTCACCCTTCTGTTCCACTACCTTCTGCCATTTTTCAGGCAACTTCATAATTCCATCTTCCCAAAACTTTTTATCTTTTTGAGCAAAGAACTGTTCCAGATGCCTTTTACAGTCTTCCAGGGAAATTGATTTTTTCCATTGAGAGAATTTTGTAAAGACCGAAATAAATGGAAATCCGAAGGTTCAATGTCTGGTGAATACAGTGGATGAATCAGAACTTCCTAGCCAAGCTGTAACAGTTTTTGCCTGGTCATCAAAGAGACATGGTCTTGTGTTATCCTGGTGGAAGATTATGCGTTTTCTGTTGACTAATTCTGGACGCTTTTCATCGAGTGCTGCTTTCAGTTGGTCTCATTGGGAGCCGTTGGAATTAACCTTTTGATTTTCCAGAAGGAGCTCATAATAGAGGACTCCCTTCCAATCCCACCATATACACAACATCACCTTCTTTGGATGAAGACCGGCCTTCGATGTGGTTGTTGGTGGTTCATTTCCCTTGCCCCACGCTCTCTTCCGTTCCACATTATTGTACAGTATCCACTTTTTATCGCCCATCACAATTTGTTTTAAAAACGGAACATTTTCATTACATTTCAGTAGGGAATGGCACACAGAAATATGGTCAAGAAGGTTTTCTTCCATTAACACGTGGCACCCAAGCGTCAAAGTGATGAACATAAGCACGCTGGTGCAGATGATTTTCAGCGCTTGCTTTGGATATTTTGAGTATGTCGGCTGTCTCCCGCGTGGTGTAATGTTGGTTGTTCTCAATTAATTTGATTGAGATCTCGATTTGATTGCTGTCAACTTCAACTGGTCCACCCAACCGTGGAGCATCGTCCAGCGAGAAATCTCCAGCATGAAATTTCACAAACCACTTTTTTGACATGTTCAGTCAGTCACAGCACCTTCTCCATACACTGCACAAATCTTTTTTTGTGTTTCAGTTGCGTTTTCACCTTTCTTGAAATAATAAAGCATAATGTGCCGAAAAGGATGCTTTTTTTCTTCCATCTTCAGTATTAAGATGGTTACGCAAAAGTTCACCAATCTTGATGTTTTTTTAAATGCACACTGATGTGACAGCTGTCACAGTACAATCTAACAAAATTGTTTTGAATGAAGTTAAAGACAGCTAAGTGCTACTAGAGCCATCTTGCAGAAGAAACTGAACGAATCTTTTGGCCACTTACATGAGATTTCAGAGAAGTATGTGAGCAAGCCAGTGCACTTTCAGAGCACAGTGAGAACTGCTGATGTGGAGCCTCCTTTTGGTTGTGCTTCTGAGATGCTCTCATCCTCCTGTTTCCTTTTTGTCAATTAAAAAAAATTTATTGAGACCTGTTGAATGTCACATGCTGGAGATGGTGAACAGAAGAGAAACAACGTCTGTCTCAGAGAACTTCAGATGAACGAAGAATACCGATAAGGAATCGCCTCTGTACTGGACATCACATGATCATGTCTGCCAGAGGGAAGCGTTGTAGGAGACTGGAGGATGAGGGGACACTTCCTGGAGGAGGCCACGTCAGGATGGGTGGGACCCGCTGGGAGCATGGGTGCTTCCAGCAGAGGAAGCAGCAGGAGCAGAGACCCCTGGAGGCTGGGGCAGAGACTGGAGCGCTGGCACCAGAGGAGTCGCGTGTGGCTAGATGCCTGGTCGCAGGTCAGGGAAGGCGGGGACAGGCAGAGGACCTGTGGTCTGGTTAAGGGGTTTAGACTCTGGCCTTGTGTAATGTGTGTGAACTGTTCAAGCCTCCTAAGTAGGGTTAGGTGCTGATCACCTTTGCATCTGCTATCGTCACAGTCTGTAGAAGAGCAAGACCTGGGCAAGGCGACCCGTGAGGAGTGCTCATCCAGGCGCTGGAGGCTGGTGGGTCCCTGCTGGTGGTCAGTGCAGGGGTGGTGGGCAGCACTTGTAGAGAATTGGAAGGAACACAGGAGCGCCTGGATTTTCTTGCCTCTGCGTTTTTTTCTTCTCCCCCGCCCCCACCTGCCTTTTGCTTCTCCCCCATCTCTCTGTTCTGTCGTCTCTTGCTTCCAGCTGAAGCAAGACGTGTAGACTCTAGTTCTTCATTCCTTGCTCGCATGATGGGGCTTACCCCGCTCATCGACTTTTTAAAAAACCAATGTTACTGAGGTAGAATTTACATACAATACAAGGCAGACAGTTTAAGTTATAGTTCAGTGAGTTTTGGAAAATAAATACTCTATGTAACCACGACCACAGTCGATTGGCGCGTAGACCCTTTCCTTCTCTCCAGAAGGTTGCTTTGTGCCCCTGGCCTCCCACCCCTGGCCCAGGTAGCCGCTGATCTGCTCTTTATCACGGTAGATTGTACTTGTCTCTGCTGGAGCTTCATATGAATGGTATCATACCCTGTTTACTCTTTGATGTCTGGGTTCTTTCAGCATGTTTCTGAAATTCACCCCTGATTTCACGTGTACTATGAGACCATCCCTTTTTTACTGGCTGATAGTGGTTTGATTTATGGGTACACCAGTCTGTTCACATTCACCTGTGGATTTGTCCATTGACTTTTCACATGTGTTTCCTACTGACCAAGCATCTCTGTTTTTTCCTAGCTGGAACTTAGTATTAATGCTTTTTTATTTTTGCATTAAAATGCTTTGTTAAATGACTGAGATTTATTGAATAGTCTTATGTTGCTCCTTGTGAATTTTAAAAGTGGCCAAATCAGTTTATCATCCTCTGGAAAGGAGAACAAGCACTTTTACAGGGAATTATGTTGACTTAGTAACACTCGACATATTAAGTGTCCCTATTCCTCTCTTACATTTTTATGTTCAGCTTTTACATGAATTTGGGCAAAAATGGTCTTTATGATACAGGTTATTATCTTAAGTGATTTTATGTGCTTTTTCTAATCTCTTGTTTTCTACATAGCTCTAGCAAGTAAATGTCCAGTGGGATAAACCAGCTTTGAAGCTGTGCTTTAAGGCACAGTTTGTCTTTTTTAATATTTTCTTCTACATGTAATTTCAGTCAGTAGTTACTGAATGGCTAGTTTGCATACTTTTAGCAGAGCTAACAGTGTGCCAGGGGAAAACGCCCCTAAAGATTATGGGCTTGGGTTGTGAGTCAAGAATTGCAGCTGTAACTAACTCAGTAACAAGCAGATTCGAATGAGGACTTGTCATCTCACACTGTTATTTTGACATTGCATAATGACCTTTCTATAATCGCACCTTTTATTTTTAAAGATTCCTCGTAGGCACTGTTGGTATGATAGGGCAATATAGAGATGTCAGTTTTATGGCTCCAAAGATCTACTACGTATTTTGTAAACGTATTTCAGTTTTATTTTGGCAGTAAAGAGGGCAGGAAGATAACGCTTACTTTAAAGTGATGAACCACGCTTGTAGGAATTGGGTAGGAAGATGTGTGAAAAGGCTTTTAGACGAAATTGTCTCCATGTATAAATTGCCTTTGCTGCATCTGTAACTGTCTCATAGTGCTTTGGGGTAATTCAGCCAGGGCAGCCCTGGAGATGGTGTCTGTGTGCACGGAGCTTAAAGAAGGAAGTGTAGGAGTGGCTTCACGATAAGTCTTGTTTGCTGCTCAGCTGTTATGCTCCATTAATCCACTCTTTTTTCTCCCATCCTTCTTTCTGTTTTCTTAAACAGTTGATTAAAACTTGAGCTGACTTTTACTGTTTCAGCTCTGTGTTATTTTCCATTCTTGAAGCAGTTACGGTCAGTAAGAACGAGAACTCGCTCGTGCTCTCCGGCCACTTGGAACGGTGTGTCTTCGCTTCAGAGCATGAGCACCTTGGCAGTAGCGCTGATGGAAAGGGAACCACCAGTGACGCTTAGTTGTTCTTCACGTACTTTGCGGGGGGATGATCTTGTCTGAGTGCATTTTATATTTATGTCATAGTGAAATCCATTTTAAATCGTACACTCTTCTGTAGTAAGTACTTTTACTTATAGAAATTCCACATGGAAGCATTTAGAAAGCAAGACTTTTCTCTTGATGCATTATTTTCATTTAACATACTTCTGACTGCTTCTGTATCTCTGAAATACACGAGTGTGTGTTTCTTTCCTGTGCCTATAATTCTGATTGTCTTCTTTTTGTTTTTTTCTCCTGACTTTCCATCTGCATTCCACAGATTTCCTCCTCTGATGCTCCTCTTCAGCCTTTGGTATCCTCTCCTTCTCTACAAGCTGCTGTTGAGAAGAACAAATTGGAGGTATGGTAGTGTTTTAGCTATAGCCTCATTCCATAGCGCTCGGTGGTAAATGTGCCATCGTTTGGGATGCTGTAATAGTTGTTTATGTCTTGAATGGTCGCCAGTATTAAAAATGTTAAATCCAACAAGAATACTTTTCTATGCCACAGGTAGGATCACAGGGTTTTAATCTGCATTTAATTTCAGAATGACTAATTTATTGTTACCATAGATATATCTCAGCATTTAATAAGCAATTCGTTTTTTGTTGTTTCCATTACCACCTACGCTTAAAGGAGCTTTTCTGTAGTTGCTCTTGAATTCTTTGACTTATTTGGAAGGTTTTTGGTTAAAAATGTTTTCTTTCTGTTATTATAAGCACTTGAAGAAAGTTAATGTCAAGTTTCTTTTTTTAAACAATAGTATCCATCACATAGATAAAACGTAGGAGTGTAGAATCATCAGTGATGATTGTTGGAGTGTGTGTGGGGTAGGGGTGGTTAGGGTGCACGGTACTACCGTTATGGATTTGTAAAGTCATGCCTACCAATATTTGAAGGTTTTTAATTTTTTTGACTGTGTATCTTTTTGTTCTCATCCTGACCTGAGTGAATTAGTTTGAGACGTCCTTTCAACTCACACTGTTTCTGTGTCTCCTCCTTGATAAATGGTGTGCTTGACACGGGGGATGCAAAGGTAAACAAGATGTGTCTCCCTGCCCTGGAGCAGCTTCCATCTAACAGAGGAAAACGAAGAACTTTACAGAGGTTTCTAGCGCGGCAGAACGTGTGCTGCGATTGCCATGCGCTCACGGTGCTGCTCTGAGCGCAGCAGGCGTCCTTCTGATGCGTCTTACACTCTTCATAAACATTAGCTGTGAGGACTAGGGCACAGTGCAAGCAGAGGAAGCATCTTGTGGAGAAAAGCCCGTGGGCAGAGCTGGGGATTTGCGGGGAGAAGGGCGTGGCTGGGACACGCGTGGGCCGGGGAGAGAAGCGGAGAGGAGGCTTCCTGTGAGCCTGCTGGCGTGTTTGGCCTTCGTCTTGAAGGCCTTGGCACTTCGATGAGTTTCAGGGGCAGAAGGAGTATTCAGGTCATAGCATTCTACTTCACTGTCTCCGGAGAGCCAACTTCGTGCGGATGGGTGCGGAAAGGCTTGAGGACCTGTTGCACTGGTCCATGAATAAATGGTGGGCGGGGTGCTAAAGTGGAGACGGAGTGAAATGGCGAGCGCAGCTGTCAGAGATCTCGAGAAGCTCGAGCCTGTGGGGTTTGTGATCAGTGGGCTGGGGAGGCGCTTTGGGAGCCTGGATGGCTCCTGGCGTCGGGCCCGAGCACCTCAGTAGATGACGGCGCTGCCCAGTGAGAAGGGATCCGGGCTGAGCGGGTATGAGGAGAGAGCAGGGAGGGCGGGACTAAACGCTGGGTGTGTTGCGTGTGAGGTGACGGCGGGACGTCTGGGTATCTGGTCAGGGCTTGGATGCACAGGTCCATAGGCCAGAGGAGAGATCCGGGTCGGAGAAGGGGGGAGGGGGCGGCAGCCCGGGGAGAGCCATGAGAGTGGAAAGCTGGGTGCACTGAAGAGTTAGCAGAGCGAGGGGAGGTCCCCGGGACAGTGGGGGACAGTTTGGAGCAAGAAGGGCATGGTTGGAGGTGAACAGGCTTTAGAGGTCAGAGTGTTGTAGGGGTCAGAGGTCAGCAGGCAGGCCCAGGGAAGAAGCACCGCAGGAGGGCGGAGGTGGCCGCGAGGAGGTGGAAGGATGGCAGCGACACTTGGTCCAGAGGGTGGAAGCCCTCAGTTTCCGTGTCTGTGCTGTGTGGTGCCTGCCGCCAGGTCCTAGAAAGCAGGGGTCTGATCCAGCCGAGCACTCATCATCGTGCCTGATGGCATTTAGACACTGGGGAGCCCCACAGGAGAGTCCACTAGAATGTCTCTTCGTGCTTTCTTTTTCTTACCCTTTTAAAATTTCTATTTTTATGTATGTTTTGTAATGTGTATAATATAGTGCTATATGTGCTTTATAAATATATACGTACATGTGGTAGAGTATATATGCTCCCAACTTTTTAAGATAAGAGTGCATAAAGAATTTGAGACCGTATCTTTAATTAAATCACTCAAGTGTAGTTTGATTATAATGAACCCAAGATTTACTTCTCTCTGTCTTGTAGGACGTGAACATTCATTCCAGTTTTCTTTTGCAGGAGGTCTCCTGTTTCACTATATCATTTGGATATATAGTAACCAAGTTTCAGGAACTACTGTTTTACAATACCAAACACCACTGTGTTTTATTCTTGATGAGAAAATAGTTTAAAGCAACTTAGCTTCTCACAGTACTCTGATCTTTCAGCAGCTTTTGCTTCTAAAGATGGGGGTCATCTGTCGGTCAAACTGTATGATCTGCGTTTAGAGCCCATTTTTTTTTTTTTTTTTGCGGTACGCGGGCCTCTCACCGCTGTGGCCTCTCCTGTTGCGGAGCACAGGCTCCAGACGCGCAGGCTCAGCGGCCATGGCTCACGGGCCCAGCCGCTCCGTGGCATGTGGGATCTTCCTGGACCGGGGCACGAACCCGTGTCCCTTGCATCGGCAGGCGGACTCTCAACCACTGTGCCACCAGGGAAGCCCTAGAGCCCATGTTTTTACTTCAAAGCCTGTGTTCTAAAACCGCTGCTGGCATCAGTAGATTACAGCCATATTTTGACAGCTGAAATTCCAGTGTTCAAGAGCATCTCCCTCTGTTAAACATAGCTAACTAATTTATTTTATTGTTGCTGATTTCAGATGTGCCCACCAATCATAGCGATTAGAAAGACTGGCTTCTCCCCCATCTCATGACGGTGACTTCCTTGAGAAATAACTGAGAGCTCTGAGCAGTTACAGAACCGTTCATCCCCAGCATAGTAGTGAGAATGATCAACCACATTGCCTTCCTCCCTAAACTTGACTAATATCTGGAAAGCATTTTGCAATATATGAAGGATTTTTGCACATCTTGTTTATTCTTCACTTACACAGTGGCAGTGATACTGCTTACCTCATATGGTTGTTGTGAGGATTTAAATGGGTCACATGATGTCTGGCACATGGGAAGGGCCCAGTAAGCGTTAGCTGTCCCCATGGGGAAGAAAAACTGCATAGACGGCAGCCCTCTGCTGGGCGGCAGGAAGCACTGACGCTCGACAGTCTGGGCCCTGCAGCCCCTCGGCCCTACTACGATTAGCTCTGTGTGTTACTTTCCTGAGATTTTGTTTCTCCATTTGTAAAATGACAATAATGACTTTTTCCCCAGACATCACTGTAAAAATTAAGTTAGACAATAAGGTGCTTATCACAGTGCCTGGCCCATAGGACCTTTAATTATATCTCTTACATTATGGCCTAGGAATTGCCGGTGTTGGCTTTCTTGATTTACAAATAGCAAAAATTCTACTCTTGAGAGAGGTGGTGTCAAACACCCTTTTAAAGGCACAGGTGCAAATGCGACCTCTAGGCATTTTGACTAAGTTCCATGTGTTTATTATTCTGCCTTTTCTAGGTTCACCAGTTTATCTTTCATGTTTGCTGCCAGGAAACTAGGTCGGCACTCAGTTGCAGTATCACCCAGTTCTAGGTTTCTAGGCATCTTTTCCCTCTACATGCCTTATGAATGCTCTTTGTTTAATCTTTGCTTCATTTTCCTTTTTTTAGCATCTTTATGGACCTTAAGTTTTTATTATTATATCCTATTTCAACCTTCTTGGAAACTGTGAACATTATAATACCATTATAGTTTATCTAGACTGGGTTGGATTAAATATGCCAACTAGTCAGCTGGCTCTGGTCCCCAAGCACTATCTCCAACATTCTTTTCGTGAGAAAATTATTGTATTTGCACTTTTAAAAATCACAACGCTGTGGTAACAGACTGAAAATGTTTTGTGTTATTTTAAAAAATTAAACTGTTTTTACCCTTTTCTCCTCATGTTTACATGTTGTAATTGGTCTTCATCTGTGTGATAAAGAATTCTGTTCCATCAGTTAGTTTGCTTTTTCTTTGTATTCAAATTTCAACTTTATGGTTGCTGTTAGAAAGCCTGACCTTATGTAAAGATGCAGTGAGAATTTATTGAATAGAGGTCTCATTTCTTTAAAACAAACTCTAAAATATCAAAGAAGTTCTAAATTGTCTCACTTCTGTATTTCTTTTTTAGAAAAGTTATTCTTTATTGTGTTATCAACATACTCAATGAGAGTATGAATTTGCTGTGCTTACTTTTACATCTCAGTATCACTGGATATTGTCATGATTGAATATTTATTTGTACCCTTTTCAAATGATGACTCAAAGTAATAAAATAAAAATGTGTTAAGAGCTAACATTTTTTAAAAAGTAAACTTATCAAAACTTTCGGCTGTGTTTTAGAAAGAAAAAGAAAAAAAAAAGGAAGAGAAAAAGAGAGAAAAGGAGCCAGAAAAGCCCGCAAAACCTCTTACAACTGAAAAGGTAAAATTTCTTCTTCTTTTTTTTAATCTACAAAGATTACGACCTTATTTGTATAGTTATATATGAATGACTTTTGGGATATTCATGATATGCAAATAATCATTCTTTCAACAAGTATTTGTGGCATGAATACTGTGTGCTAAGCATGTCCGTCTGGCTTGTCCTGTATGATTTGTAATCGGCTACATATGTGTGGGTATAGATTCATGTGAGTTCCTCAAGGGCAAGTATTATTCCTGACTTAAAGAAGTGGTGGTTTTAGCTTCATGCACGATCAGACTTCAGCGAAAGTTGAGAGGATGCGGAGACATACCTGCAGGGGCCTTCAGAAAAGACTCCATGCTGAAGGTAGCACTTGAGCTGGGTTTTGAAGTGTAGGTAGGAAGGATTAAAGTGTGAGGCAGGAGTGTATCCTGTGGAGAGAACGTTGAGGACATGGAAACTGGAAATAGACAAAGTATGTTTTAGAAAAATAAATGAGTAGTGGAGTTTGAAGAAAGATCTATGTCTGTGTATAGAAAGTAATGAAAAATAAGACCAGAATGGTAGATTGAGCTCAAATTGTAGGGGACCTTAAGGTCCAGATTGATTCTTTTTTGAAGGAAAGGCTGTGGGCAGCATTTAATTCAGAAGGGTTCTACTGGAAGATTATTTTGCAGTGATAAGCAGGATAGAAGTGATCAGACCTACTAGAGGTAGAGAGAACATTAGATTTCTGTCAAGCGCTTGGTTAAATAATCATGGTGGCTTGGCTTGAATGCATTTCCTCGTACAAGAATGGAAGCACAGTAAGGGACTTGTCAGTAAAGGGAGCATCCTTACTTTAACTGTTGAAATTTTAATAATCAACTTTATGGAGGCATCAGTTATATACTACAAAGTGCATCCATTTAAAGTGTGCGAGTCAGTATTTACTGGTTCTTTTCCCATCATGTTTATTAGAACAGTCTCTACCTTCAGAGAGTTATAAACATGCCTTCTGCATTTAAGATGTGCTAAGTATCCCAAGGCTCCTTAGTCCTTTATGTAGCAACCAAACACGTCCACCATCTGCCCCTTGATCCCCCTCCTAGCAGTCGCCCCCCGTCCTTCATACCGGGCAGACTTGCGTCTTTCCCCCTGAGCACACTAGCCATCCCTCTGGGCACTGAGCTGCCTGGCCAAGGATGTCCTTTGCTCTCCGCACCTCTTATCTAGGTTTACTCGTTCCTCCTCGTCCATCCAGCCCCTCTGACGCCCCAACCTCATAGGCTCTCTCCCTTCCTCAAAGTTCTGGTGACATTGTCCTACATTTGACTTTATTACTTCCTGCCTCATATTATTGTTTAATTGTATTGTTAGATAAATTTCTTTGTCTAACACAGATGCATCCATATTTATGTTCTGTTTCCTGAGATTAGGTGTCAATCAGGTGGGGACTAACAAGTCTTAGGTTTCTTTGTATTTCTGACAGTTTCTTGTGTGTATCAGATGTTTAGGATAAATACATGTACATTGATTAGTTGATGTTTTCCATCTCATAATTCCTGTTAATGTTTTGATCCCAAGGTCATGCAGAACAATAAACTGCAATTTATTTCTGAATAATTTGTTAAATACTGAAGACTTGCTAAGTGGAATTCTTTGAGATATTTTTTGAAGTACTTTTAAGTTAAAGTTAGTTTTTTTGACTATCACTAATTGTTTTAACGATTGTTTACTGAATTAGATTCTTACCTTTCACCAAATTAAATTTAGATGTTAAGTATTATAAAACTTTTTAAAAGGAGTGATTAAGTTGGTAATTATAGCCTGATTACTTAAATAGCTTTAATTCTGCTCTGGAAACTTTCTCTTCAGCATGCATCAGTAAGAAGCTGTAAGTGAAATCTCTTACAATTTCCTATTTGATTACAAAGGAACTTAAAAATCACTAGTAGGTTTTATCTTTTATTTCCAAAAGTTGGAAGTATCAGAGTTTATATAATGCCTTATTGTTGTACTTGGCAAGATGTAAAATTTAACCACTTTTAAAACAAAATATATTTATTTTTTCTCTTAAAAAATATTTACCATCCAAATATAGTGAGCATTTGATGTAGTGACCATGTGTGTTTCATGGTCTTGCATGTAAACACTTGCTTTCTGTTGCCTGCTGTGGAGAGGGGCCGCCAGGGTTACCTGGGAACAGTCTCTGGATTGGGAGCTTGAGAAGAGCAGTTCAGGGCGTGTGAACAGCGAGGAATCCAGCACTATTCCGTTACCATTTCTCTTTGGTACTTAGGTTTTTTGTGTTTTTTTTTGTTTTGTTTTGTTTTAAATAAATTTATTTGGTTGCACCGGGTCTTAGTTGTGGCAGGTGGGCTCCTTAGTTGCAGTACACGGGCTCAGTTGTTCCGCCGCATGTGGGATCTTCCTAGACCAGGGATTGAACTCATGTTCCCTGCATTGGCAGGCGGATTCTTTATCCACTGCGCCACCACGGAAGTCCGGTACTTAGGCTTTAAATAAACCCAGTTCACACTTCATCTGTTATTCTTGCTCACCCTGCAGAGGTCAGGACTCCTGTTGCCAATGGTGGGAACCTTGCAGAAGGAATAATCACCCAGAGGGAAAAGCTTTAGTTCCTGTCAGATTTTCGTGGTCAGGATATTGTAGGTTATGTAAGGAGGAAGATACATTTACAAGCGTAACAGTGGGGAGACTGAAAGAACAATAGCACAAGCAAGCTTTACTTCATTCACATTAGGCGTTTTTCTTTGTGTTCTCCCTGAGCTGATGTTTTCAGGGGGCATGTATAATCTAGAGGAGAAATTAGCAGTAATAGCAGTGAAAATCATAGCAATAGTAATCAGAATATCATTCTCATAAGTAGGTAAGAGTTGGCTTCTTTGGCTGTCTGGTATCTGCCAGGAGCTGGGCTGGTGTACAGCTTGCATGCACACTTGTGCATGTACACTTACACGTGAAGTGACCAGCCATGTATTCAACACCTAGTCAGGAAACAGAACATGGCTGCTGCCCAGAAGCTGCCCTCCCCAGCTCTTCCCAATTAAATCACTTCTCTTCTCCCAGAGATAATCATTTCCTTGTATTTTAGAAATAGATTTACCTTCTCTGTGTGTTTCTAAATAATAGAAATATTACTTAGGAAATACTGTTTTTCTCTGTTTTTTGAACATACAAATGAAATGATGCCACAAATATTCTTTTGTGTTTTGCTTTTTTCAGTCAACATTGTTTTTGTAAGGGTTAATCATGTTCTGTATAGATACAGTTTACTCAGTTAATTGTTGTGTAGTATTCCATTATTTATATGTTCCTTACTTTATGCATCCCATCGTTGATAAACACTTGGATTATATCCAGGCTTTAGCTGTTATAAATAGTGCTGCTTTGAACACTTTTGTACATGCACCTAAGTATGTATTTCTTTAGGATGTACTTAGGAGTGGACTTGTTGGGTCACAAAGTATCTGTATCTTGAACTTCACAACATAACGTCAAACTATTTTCCAATGTGTATACCAAATGTATTCTGGTCACGCTACATTCTTTACAACATTTGGTATTGTCAGAGGCATTATTACTTGCAGTCTGATGGGTATATAAGGATATCTCATTGTATTTTACATGTCCATTTCTTATATTACTAATGAGGCCCAGTGCCCGTGTCATATGTTTATTGCCCATTTGGAATCCCCCTTTTGGAGTTCTGACTCAGATCTCTTGCCTATTGTTAAATTGGATGGCTTACCTTTCCCTTTTTGATTTGTAACAATCTACACACACACTTACACACATATATAGAGGAAACTAGTCCTTTTCCAGTTACGGGTTTGCAAATATCTTATCTCTGTGGTTAATTTTATTGCTCTTTTTATTTCTGGTTTGTGAATCGGTGATCGAGGGCATCCTTGTCTTATTCCTGACGTCAGAGGGAAAGCTGTTTGTGTTATCTTCATTCCTTACAAAAACTACAGTTATTGTTTAGTTAGAGAATTTATGGAGTCTGGTTTGGAAAAATAGATTTTATTTCTTTTTTAAAGGCTAAACTCCATCTCGTGTCTCTTTATGTGTTTAAAAGAATGATGCTTGATAGGTGTTATTTTTTCCCAGGACACTTGTTCTGAGTCCACTTGCAATTAAAGCCATTAGTATGGTTCTTGGCACATAGCAGTGAGTTAATAAATGATTACTTACAAGTATGTTAATTGGGGGGTTGGAAGGAACCTTACCTCTCTTATTTTATAAAAAAATTAACTAAACCCTAGAAGGACTCTTGAGTCACTGAAAAGTGACTTGCTCAGTGCTAACAGTTGGTGACAGCTCAGGGGTTTGAACCCATGTCTTCTTCTGATTTAAGTCCCGCGTTGTGTGTATGTGTGTTTTGATTTGACATATATGTCTTCAGTTTCCTTTCTTGATGCAATTTTTAGTCCTTTTGTACATTCTACATCATTTTATAATGAACAGTCCAAAGCTCTCTAAAAAAGAACAGTGTGTTTATATACAACGCTATCCCATACTGTCCTAACTAGTGAATTCATAATTTTTACTGATTTGTTAAGCGTCCGGTAGGGACTTCTTCATTCTGTAAATACACTTGTTTTCCCTGAGCAGTCTACCACTTTGCTTAAATTATATTTTGTACCTAGGTCTCCCTAAGGTTTACGTTTTGTGTTGTGTGAGCATCTGTTGCCAGTGGGGTTAGCTGAAACCAGGCTTACTTTCTTTTCTGAGAGGAGAAAGGTAAAACCTAAAAATTTAATGAATCAAGTGATTAATAGGACAGATGCTTTTGACACTTAAATAGATGTCTCTCTGCTGTGCTTTAGATATTCTGCTGGAAAATTGTGTATAAATTTGACTTTTTCTAAAATATTCTGTCATACGTTTGACATTTCTAATTCACTTAGTTTGGATTTATCTACTAGGCTATCTCCCAAGTAGCCAGTGATCTATAAATATGTTTATGTAGATGAGAAGTACTCTACTAAAGGAATGTACATGAATTCTCTTTCAGTTTATATGAGCAGATCTTAATTTCTCCTTTGGGAGGTTCTGAGTTTTATAGTTTTTCTTTTCTTAAAGATGTGCATATCAAAACATGGAAAATGGGCAAATAGTCACTTTTGGGGATGGGGAAGTTAAACCCTTTTAAGGTAATTTAAGGTAATAACCGCAGTAGTGGTTCTGGTTTTATTGCTATTTATTATAATACGGTTTGTTACAATATGGGTTATTATGTTTTAAGTTCTGAAACTTCAGAATTATATGCTAAGAAACCTTTAATGTAGGGGTCAGCAAACATTTACCAGAGAGTAAATATTTTAGGCCGTCGGGTGTCTTTCACAACTACTCAGCTCTTTCTTTGTAGCACAAAAGCAGTAAATGAGTGTGTTCCAATGAAATTTTATTTGCAAAAACAGGCGGTCAAGTTTGCTGAGGACCGTCCCCCTCACGCCTCCCCACAGCTGAGAATTGGTCGCAGTGGGAGAAGCAGGGTCAGGAGAGGATAGCCAGGTTCAAGCCTTGGTCTGTGTTCACTGTCTTCTTGGCAAAGTCAGTTAACTGCCCAGATCTGCTTTTTCCTCATATATTAAATGACAAGCTTTGCTTAGATGATCTCTAGAGATCCTTATGGTAATAAATAGTTTTAAATTTAGAGTTACTTATTACACCTACTGAATATAGGGACAGATTCCTAAAATCATCTGACTGTATCCTTAAAGATGGCTTTTACAACTCCACAGAGTTGGTTTTTATTCAACGAATTCTCTTTATTGTTTCAAACTGGTTTTTCACTCACCTTAGTTGCTATTATATTTTAATCAGCTAGTTTTCCTATTAAAACACAAAGTATAATTTAGGAAAAGAGTATTCAGTTCTTCCTAAGGCAAGCTACTTCTGTATTTACATAGAACATGTATGTGTGTGTGTGTGTATTCAGAAAAACTGGCTTACTTTAAGGTAGTTGGTATTTCTGTTTAGGTGTCTATCTGTACAGGTGTTACTGCATCATTGGTTTTATATGTAATGGGTGCATTAACGGGATAATTTAGATTATTCTATCAAAGTAATGATTTTATATTTTCATAGACTTTCTTAAAATCTCTCTGAGATAATTATGATGAGAGATTAGGACATAATTATGCACCTGTCTTGGAATAGTTTTATATTTTTATGAGTTAAAATTCTTCTAGTATTCAAACTTTTATTATATATTTATTAAGTATTACATATTCTGTGTAGGAAAAAATAAAATATACAAACAGGCCAAACATTAAAAAAATATGTAACTTTTCATAATCCCTCTACCTAAGGATGACTGTCTTAAACCTTTTGTGGTATAACTTTCTATGCTTGTGTGCACATGTGTGTATTCTTACCAGTGTCTTACATGTGCCTTGGTGGAATTCTTTAGAGATTTCTGTGAATGGCATGTGGTTCCCTAACTATGTGTTGTAATTTTTTTTAATGTAATATTTTTAAAGTGTTTTTTGTGTAGATACTTGCCACTAGCTTCTTGAAGTTTATGAGAGCAAGTCAATTCATGACGTGTATCAGTGTAAAATAAAAAATTCCAGGAGGGAAAGTGGCGGAGCAGTGATGCTGTGGGAAGGAGGCGGCCCCCACTTTGGATCATACTCACTGTCATCGAAAAGTGATCTCAGTATATGACAAGTATTCAAATCTTTAAGAAGATGATATAGGTAAAGAGTGATTGTTTTTAACTAGTTGGGAAGAAACCAAAAACAACCAGCAGAGTTGCTTTTCTGAACAAACCTTATGTTAATAAAACTTTAAAAAGTGCATTTTTACTTGATAAATATAAATGGTCTACCTTCCAATATAAGCAAAAGGTACAATTGCAAATCTCTTGAATTTGAAATTTCAATATAGCCATGTAAAAGTAAGCAACCAGTTGTAAATCAAATAAATTGTTCTTAGTAAACCATTAAAGTGAAATTAAGTGGCTCATTGCCAGATGCTGAATTGGTAGGTTATGTTGTTTAACAGTCTGACAGAGACACTTACGCAGCCACCAAGCTCTCAGTGTAATTTAGGCTAAATAAACAGTTCATGTGATGCGTGTATGCATTTGACAATAAGATATTTCCAGTAATTAATGCTCTTGTAGAAATCATGGAAACACATGGTCTAGGTGAGTAAGCAGGTCAGATGTCTTACAGAGCATTTTTATAAGTGGGT
This sequence comes from Delphinapterus leucas, assembly GCF_059928025.1. Taxonomy (NCBI): domain Eukaryota; kingdom Metazoa; phylum Chordata; class Mammalia; order Artiodactyla; family Monodontidae; genus Delphinapterus; species Delphinapterus leucas. Next base: position 14,314,407 of record NC_143140.1, read on the forward strand.
TTGGAAGATTCTTTGTATTTTCCACAAATCATTTCATTTCTAGCTAAAAAGCTGACACTGGAGATTAGTTTGATAATACTCTTTGTAGATTAAAAGTAATATAGTCAATGTTACTGTGCTTTAGGCTTAGCAAGCATTTTGGTCCTGCTTCTCTGTGGTCCATGTTTTATTAGGGCATGGATTGCTAGCCCCTGTTGACGGCTTTCTTTCTTTAGCTGTTAGGTTTCTTTCTTTAAGTAAATCCTTTCTTTCTGAGAAAGAAAAGATCACAGTGCTGCTCCTAAGTAAAAAGAAATCATATGTCCTGTCTAGTAAATTTATAGTTTTTCATTCTTTAACCAGGAGACTGAGTACATAGAGACCTAGTGGATTTTTAAGTAGCATCTCGCTTCTACAGCCCGTAACGCCCAAACCATGTCTCTTTTAAGAAGTTAAAAAACACGCATAAGCAAAAAGAAAAAAAATCACCGTAGATCTAACGACTTAGAAAAATTATCACTAACTTTTTTTTTAAAATAAATTTATTTATTTATCTTTGGCTGCATTGGGTCTTCGTTGCTGCGCACGGGCTTTCCCCAGTTGCAGTGAGCAAGGGCCACTCCTCTTTGCGGTGCACGGGCTTCTCACTGCATGCCCCCCCTCCCGTTGCAGAACACAGGCTGTAGGCGCACGGGCTTCAGTAGTTGTGGCTCGTGGGCTCCAGAGCACAGGCTCAGCAGTTGTGGTGCACGGGTCCAGTCATTCCATGGCATGTGGGATCCTCCCAGACCCGGCTCGAACCTGTGTCCCCTGCATTGGCAGGCGGACTCTCAACCACTGTGCCACCAGGGAAGCCCTCATTAACGTTTTGATGTTCATCCTTCTAGATTGTTTCCCGTGGAAGTATATGTATCCACACGGAATCATACTACACATATTATTTTGTAACCTACTCTGCTCCTCTGTCATACAACAGTATATCTTGAATATCCTTTCTTGTTGATAAATATGCATATGCTTTTCTATCTTTAATAACATTCCACTGAATGGGTGTATCATAATTTATCTTCCTCTGAATAAAGAGAGATTCTTCTTAAAATTTATCTCTTTTGAATAATGAAAATCTGTACAAATAATCAGTGTACAGCTGTGTGATCACTGATTAGGATGAGCTTTTAAAACTGGAATTGCTGAGTCAAAGGATCTGGACTTTTAAAAAGTCTTTTGAAAAATACTAAAGATCTATTGGAAGATAAAGATGGCAGAGCCTGGACTTGGTAAGAAGACTTTAATTCCATTCTCTGCTGTTTACTAAATAGTTGACCGCTCTGAACCTCAGTTTCCTCATATGTAAAACTGTTAATTCAATGGGCATTTTTGTACCCACCACATGCCGAGCATTACTTTAAATACTAGGAGTAGCGTGGCAGGGGCACGTCTGTGTCTCGCAGGATGTTTAGCGTCATCCTGCCAGTCCTGGCAGTCAAAAATGTCTTCAGACGTTGCTGCGTGTCCCCTGAGGGCAAAATTGCTCCTGGCTTCAGAATCGCTGATTCACATTCCAGGTCCGTGGAACTGATCTCAGTGGAAGAATGAAAGCCTGCCTGTTGTACGACTCGCCGGAGAGCACCAGTGAGATCAAGGCTCTTTCGGATATAGACACAAATCTTTTTCTCAGCAGATTTACTCAGATGCTGAAAGGAAATAATATAGTTATACGTATGAAAAAAAGTTTATAACAATGCCATTAAGTGGGAGGTAAAATATAAGCGCATTGGAAACTGAAATGGGCGTTTTCTTAATTAGAAGTTACTCAGAGTCAGGTTTATCCTGTAAAATCACACGTCGTTTCATCCAGTTCCCATCTTATTGGAATCATCTGCATTTTGGAGGTGAGAACAGAACAGCGTGTTAGGGTAAAAACTGGATTAGATTCATGGTCTTGGGCCATAGATAGCACTTAGCCCTGTAGCCATAAACTTTGTTGTTATTCCCCTTCTGGAAGCTTACTTTTGTGGTACTTGCAGTTATTTGTCTGGATTACTGCATTTATTTCAGAGCATTGCCTTGCCGGAAAAACTGGGTGCAGAAAAGAAAGAATTCCAGCTTCATCAGAACTTGGTGGGGGCCCGAACACTGGGAAAGATTAACAGATAACTGAGCCTAATTGCTTATAGAATAAAGTACCTGAGCCCTTCAAAGTCTAGCTCCTCCTAAATCTTTATCATTGTGGTAATGCTATCAGCCATATTTCTTTTTATAGCCATTTTCCCCTTATTATACAAACCATGGAAAATACAAGAAAAAACTGTCAAGGAAAGCCTGTCATCTTACTATCCAGAGTCTCATCACCTTTAACCTTTTAGTTTTTACTTTCAGTTTTTTTTTCTATGTAGACTATTTTTAAAAAAATTTTTCTTCCTTCATCCCTCACTTAATATTATATAGTGAGTGTTTTCTTATCCAATATTTGTATTACCACGAATCTTAGTGTATGGACAACATTAATAAGATTTTGTATCTTCTAAATTTCTAGCTTACTTTATGGCATTCTTATATATAAGTAGAAATGAAAACTTTTATAGGATTTTAAAAGGGTACTTTATATCTTACACCCATTAGGATGGCTGCTGTCAGAAAACCCAGAAAATAACAAGTGTTGGTGAGGGTGTGCAGAAATTGGAACCCTGTGCCCTGTTGGTGGGAATGTAAACTAGTGTGGCCATTGTGAAAAGCAGTTTGGTAATCCTTCAAAAAACTAAACATGGAGTTACCATTTGATCCAGCAGTTCTACTTCTGGGTATATACCCAAAAGAATTGAAATCAAGGACTCAAACAGATATTTGTATGTCCGTGTTCATAGCAGCATTATTCATAATAGCCAAAATGTAGAAACAGCTTAAATGTCCATTAGTGGATAAATGGATAAACAAAATGTGGTGTGTATGTACAATGGAATATTATTCAGCCTATAAAGGAAGGAAATTCTGACATAGGCGACAACATGGATGATCCTTGAGGACATTATACTAAGTGAAATAAAAACGAAAGGACAAATACTGTGTGATTCTACTTCTAGGTACCTCATGCAGGTACCTAGAATAGTCAGATTCATCGAGATAGAAGGTAGAATGGCGGTTGCCACGGTACAGGTGGGATGGGGGGAAGGGCAGTAATTGTTTAATGGGTACAGAATGTCAGTTGTGCAAGATGGAAAGAGTTCTGGAGATGGATGGCTTTGGTGGTTGCCCAGCAGTGTGAATGTTTAATGCCCCTGAACTCTGTGCTTAGAAATGGCTGTTACCACAATTTAAAAGTTAGTAAATAAAACTTTAAAGGTACTTTGTAAATATATACAGCTTTTCCTTTATAATCCAATTTTAATGAATTTTATGGTATAAAAATTTCATGCTGGGCTTCCCTGGTGGCGCGGTGGTTGAGAGTCCGCCTGCTGATGCAGGGGACACGGGTTCGTGCCCCAGTCCGGGAAGATCCCACATGCCACGGAGCGGCTGGGCCCGTGAGCCATGGCCTCTGAGCCTGCGAGTCCGGAGCCTGTGCTCCGCAACGGGAGAGGCCACAACAGTGAGAGGCCCGCGTACCGCAAAAAAAAAATTTATGTTATCGTGTTTTTCTTTTGAATACATATTCAGACTCACGAATTACGGCATTTATTTTGGCTACCTTTCAGAGGAATATTCTGTTTATCTGAGTTACAACCTTTTCTTTTGTAACCATGGTGTTTCAAAAATTTTTTTTAAATATGACGTTTAAACTTTGACAACAAGGCATAACTGATTGGCCCTGTATGGTGCTGTGTGTGCTCCCTGTGTTGGTGTGGGGAAGGAGTCCAGGCATCCAGAGGATCCGGGGAAGGGTCCGTCTGTCCAGCCGAGCAGTGACCACCTGCCACGTAACAGATGTGGATGAGGGCAGTTTACCTTCCTGTTTATTATGCCATCCTTACCAGTGAGAACGATAATGAACTGAAAATAAACTAAGGTTACGTTTTACAGATTTGTGCGTAACCTGTTTAATGAGATGAGTGCATCTCGTGCTCTGAGCTGCTTCTCGCCACCAGCCATTTACACACTGTGACACACTGCTCAGAAGGATTAAAGCTTAATGTTATGTTTTCTTCATTACGTAAAACTCTAAACAGAAAAACCTGATGTATCATTTTTTACCTTTTATTTTCCTATTTCCCCTCCTGCCCCTGCCAAAAAAAAACTGTTGGGGAAGGACTTATACTTGTCCTAAACTTACAGGGCTCTGGCTATAGTAACACATGCTTTCCCTAGTAAATACTTGTTTTTTAAAAAAATTAAAATTTTTTTTTCTAAACATACAAAAACTTCAAGAAAAGTTTCAAAACCTGTTTCCTGTTGAACTTGAAGATATTTTCTTTATGTTCTTTGTCCCTTAATTTGACGGGTGGCATTTGACTTAAAAGCAATAATATCTGACCAGAAAGTAAAAAATGCACAGTGATGAGAGGCCGGGGTGCTTCTTCATTCACGTGGAGGCATCCCCGCTCTGTTTTTAAAAAGTACCCACCTGAGACTTCCCTGGGGGCACAGTGGTTGAGAATCCGCCTGCCAATGCAGGGGACACAGGTTCGAGACCTGATCCAGGAAGATCCCACATGCCATAGAGCAGCTAAGCCTGTGTGCCCCAACTACTGAGCCTGTGCTCCAGAGCCTGCGAGCCACAACTACTGAGCCCATGCGCCACAACTACTGAGCCTGTGCACCACAACTACTGAGCCTGCGCTCTAGAGCCCACGAGCCGCAACTACTGAGCCTGTGTGCCACAACTACTGAACCCGCTCACCTAGAGCCCGTGCTCTGCAACAAGGGAAGACGCCGCAATGAGAAGCCCGCGTACCGCAACAAAGAGTAGCCCCTGCTCGCCGCAACTAGAGAAAGCCCGCGTGCAGCAACAAAGACCGAGCGCAGCCAAAAATGAATAAATAAATGAATACATTTATTTATTAAAAAAAAAAAAGTACCCACCTGTGCGGAGCACAGGAAGCCCTGGCCCCGGGGTTATGATTCTCCTTGCCTTGCTGCCTTCTGCTGAGGGCCACTCACTGGCTCTCCCAGGCCTCTCTTGTTTGGGCTCATGGCCTCCTGCAGTCAGCCTGGCCAGGTTATTACCACTGCGTTTCACCTTCTTAGCTGCGCCTCTGGAGAGATAGACAGACACTCTCTTTTCTGGTGGATGTGGTAGGCAGTCTTGAGGCATTGTTTTTATGTGTGGATCATGAGAACAAGTTTCATCACTGACCAGCTGGTGAGAACATCCCTACAGTCTGGTGCGGACACTGGAAGCAGTGAATGAAGAGCCTTAGCGAGACCACGGTGCAGCCTCTGTGCCCAGGGCTCTCCAGGCCTTTCGTCACTGGATGCTTTTCCTTTGAGCTTCACGGGCTGCACAGCTCCCGTGTGCCTGTATCTTACATCTGTGGCCACGGTTCACCTGAATGCAGTTCCCTGAGTCCCCGACTGACCTCTTCACCCCCACCCAGGCTCAGCCCTCCTCTCTCGACTGTGTGAAGTGTGCTCTAGGACCAGTGGGTGCTGCTGTGCCAGCTCCTGTGGCATTCTGTGTGGTGTAAGTGCAAGGCTGATACAAGTAACCATAAGAGGGAGTTGATCTGACAGTTTGGTTGCCTTTCAGTAGATTAAATGCTACTGACGTTCTGTATCCAGGGGAGAGGTATGGTGAAAGATTTCTGGGAGGAAATATTTGGATTGAATGTAGCCACTGTTAGGGTGCCTGCAGTGTACAAGGCAGCTAAAGTGTTGGAAGCAACTTAAAAATGAAGACAGAGCTTACCCTCAAGAATCTTAAAATTCGGAAAGACCAAGTGATTGAAAGGGGATGACAGGAAAAATCACTTTAGCAAAGGCTGTTACAGGGCAGTTGGGGAGGTACAGAGGGTGGAGGCTCAGAGAAGTGAAAGAGAACACGCGGGGTTATTAAGAAAGTCTTCATGGAGGTGCTTACACTTGACGTGAGCTTTGAAAGACTGTCAGGAAGGAGCACAGCACAGTAGGCAGAGGGATGGTGTGAGCAGGTGGCTGACGTTGGGAAGTGTAGTTTGGCAGTAATGCCTAGTTCAGTTTAGTTAGAGTGAACTAGAGGGATAAGACAGCAGAGATGATACTGAGAGAACCGTAAGTTTCCTGATAAACGCTAGATCGCTGGTTTTGAGTAGGGAAGTACATTGATTTGAACGATGGTTTAGTAGGATGGTGCCTGGTTGCAGGAGATGTATTGATGGGAGGAGAGGCCGTAACCTGTAGTCCAGGCAGTAAGACAGCGAGGGCCTGACGTAGACTGCTGGCTGGAGGTTGTCGCCATCTGCTTCCTGAGGAAGAACGATTGACAGACTGTTTAGCTGTAATGCATTTTACTCGGCTTTTTAATGAATAGCCTTGTCAGACTCTAACGGGTTGTTGTCTCAGAGTCACTCAACAAATATTTATTAAGCAATCACTGTATACACAGTACCAGGGATACAGCAATAAACAAAACCAGAATTCCTGCCTTCATATTAGAATGTATACAGAATCGTTTCACATGCATGTAAGGTTCTTTACCAATACAATATATTGGTGTGCTGTTTGGTAATTCCCACCACCACCTTTACGTTAGCCAAATGCCTAAAAAGACATTATGATGCCAGCTCTATTTTTATCTCCTGAAAGGTAGACGTTAAACTTATAGCATTGGTAAAGACTTCAATGATCTAGTCATTTGATTTTAATGATGAATATGCATTTACTTATTTTTCAAGGAATTTTAGCAGATGCCTCTTTCAGATACATTGGTGATTTACAGACATTGCATTGAGTATAACAGAGCCTCCCAATTCCATCTCTCCCCCCAGCCAATAGCTGGGTGTTAGTGACAGGACCTCCGAAGCAGTAGTTCCAACACTGTGAGACTCCTTCCACCCCAAGTTATTGTGACTCAGCAGATCCGGTGGCCCCGCATGTTGTGTGTTAACACACAGATTCTAATGGAGGTGAAAGGCAGCGGGAAGAGGCGGTAGGTAGTGTTTACTCTGCTTCTCAACCGCCCATCCTGCCGAAGCCAAACTTCTGTGACTGCTGAGTGGAGGAGACTAGTCCAGGGTCCCTAGTTTTCTTACTACACCGTAGGTTCTTGTTTCTGTGGCGTTGTAAACTTTAAATGTGTGGAACTGATAGAAGGGGAAGCACTCCTTTCTTCATCACTGATTTGAAAACATCTGGGGAAAAATCTACTTGGTTTCTGCTCATCTTCTGATCCCTAGAGCCATCAGCAGGGGCCTGAGGTGCAGAAAGCCACACTCACAACAAAGTAAGGGTCCATGCAGGCGCCAAGCAAGGGAGTGGGAGACCAGCCTCAGGGCCGATCCCGCTTGGGCTTTGAGTTGGGGGTGTTTTTAAAGCGGAAGAACAAAGAGGCTGGGATTGACCGTCATCTTGTGATTTTGCTTAATCACAGTTTTGAGTGTCAGGGTGTCTGGTTTATGATTCTCTGGCCAGGTGGTCCATGGCTTGCTTGGGGGCCTGTTAGTGCATCTTGCCTTGGAGAAGCAGCCTGAGTTTGTATGTTAAGGACAAGCTCTACAATATCAATGTTAGTCCTTAATGGTGTTATTGTCGACTGAAGAAAACGCACAACCTGAGAGCTGTGAATTATTTGGGGCAAAATGCGGACTATAGCCCTGGAGACAGCCTCTCGGGTAGCTCTGAGGAACCGCTCGCAGGAGCTGGGGGGAAGGGCGGTATTCTATACGATGTCAGTGAAGGGGGCACGTGCAGTCAAGCACACGTTGAGGCAGAGGCTGGCTGCTGGTCCTGAGGAGCAGACGTCACCATTGATGATGGTAGTGCTTTTCTAGATACCAGCAGATGCAGGAATCGGGCTCATACAGTCTTCTCCAGAAAATATCTAACTATATGAAGGTCTGTTCTGCCGTTTTTCCCAGAGCACAGAGGGCCTCACTCCTGATCTCCACCTTGAACTCCTTTCAGGGGGTTGAAGGTCAGTGACTGCAGTGGCTCATGACCTTTTAAATGACAAACAGTCTAGGTGCTTGACTTACTGAGAGCGTTCGTTGTTTCTTCTTTGTTCTTTTTTATTATTCCCTTTGTAACGGTTGTATTTCTAATTTCTCAAAGTTGTTCACGAAGTGTTTTTTTTAAAATTTTTATTTTATATTGGAGTATAGTTGATTAGCTGTTCACAAAGTTTAAAACCTCTTTGACTCCATCTCTTTGTTGATTTGTAAAGAGAGGTCACAAAATGAATTTAATATATATTTTTCACTGCCTGGCTACTTTGAGTTCCCTGAAAACCAAGTAGAAGCCAATAAGATCCATAAGGGAGTAAAGTGTTCCCTTGAAACCCATTTTGGAAAACCCAAGGATGTTGAGAATTGTCTTTGAAGCAAAAGTGTTTGTAATTACATTATAAAATCTGAAAAAACAAATTGCCGGGGTAAATTGTTATAATTTAGGCATAAATTATATAGGCATTTAAGCATAAAATTGCCTTTATTACAAGATCATAAATCTTTGGGATTTGTTTCTCAAAGTGTACATTATCTGTAAGTGTAAATTTATTCCAGATGTTTAAAGTTTCATTTTATGAAACTTTACTTGGAAAATGTCAAATGTATACACACCTGTTACTCAGCTTCAACAGTTATCAAATCATACCTACCTAATCTTGTGTCAGCTATACGTTTACTCTTTCTACCCTTATTATTTTGAGGAATTTTTTTTTTATTGAAGTAGAGTTGATTCACATTGTTGTGTTAGTTTCCGCTGTACAGCAAAGTGACTCAGTTGCACATATATATATATATATATATATATATATATATATACACGTATTCTTTTTCATATTCTTTTCCATTATAGTTTATCTCAGGGTATTGAATGTAGTTCCCTGTGCTGTACAGTAGGACCTTGTTGTTTAGCCATCCTGTGTGTAATAGTTTGCATCTGCTCACCCCAAACTCCCACTCCACCCCTCCCCCACCCCCTCCCCTTGGCAGCCACAGGTCTGTTCTCTAGTCTGTGAGTCTGTTCTATTTGTGTCATATTTTAGATTCCACCTGTAAGTGATATCACATAATATTCGTCTTTCTCTGTCTTACTTACTTCACTTAATATGATAATCCCTAAGTCCATCCTTGTTGCTGTAATGGCATTATTTCATTTTTTTTTAATGGCTGAGTAATATTCCATTGTATATATGTACCACATCTCCTTTATCCATTCATCTGTCAATGGACATTTAGGTTGCTTCCATGTCTTGGCTATTGTGAATAGTGCTACTATGAACATAGGGGTGCATGTATCTTTTTGAATTATAGTTTTGTCTGGATATATGCCCAGGAGTGGGATTGCTGGATCATATTGTAACTCTATTTTTAGTTTCTTGAGGAACCTCCATACTGTTCTCCATAGTGGCTGCACCAGTTTACTTTCCCACCAACAGTGTAGGAGGGTTCCCTTTTCTCCACACCCTCTCCAGCATTTATTGTTTGTAGACTTTGTAATGATGGCTATTCTGAGCAGTGTGAAGTGGTACCTCATTTCTACCCTTACTATTTTGAAATAAGTCCCAGAAATTGTCATTTCATCCATAAATATTTCATTATATATCTCTAAAAGACAGGGTCTCTTAAAAAGAATAAAAGGCCATTATCCCTGTATACTAAAACAAAAAATACAGCGATTCATTATTCCTCATCAAATACCCTATAAAGGATCCATATTTCCGGTTATCTTACACGAGTCATGAGTTTTCCCCCAGTTTGTTAGTTTGCGGCAAGCTACAGATCGGGTTGGCTTGTCATTTAAGCCTCTTAGCCTAGCAGTCCCTCCCTCACCTCTGTTTTCCTGTAACTCACTTGTTGAGGGAGGGGGTCTTCTCCCTCCCACAGTCTGAGTTTTGTTGATTGGCATCCCTGTTGTCCCTTTGTCCTTCGGATTTCCATTTGATTTATTGTTTCATTTTACATAGACTGTGGTGTTATTATTTCTCCATCAAGAGGCACATAACGTCTGGTGTTTTTTATTCTGTCTATTAGCCCATTCACCTCAGTACCTGTTTCTTTTTTTTTTTAACATCTTTATTGGAGTATAATTGCTTTACAGTAGTGTGTTAATTTCTGCTGTGTAACAAAGTGAATCAGTTATACATATACATATATCCCCATATCTCCTCCCTCTTGCGTCTCCCTCCCTCCCACCCTCCCTATCCCACCCCTGTAGGTGGTCACAGAGCAGGGAGCTGATCTCCCTGTGCTATGCAGCTGCTTCCCACTAGCTATCTATTTTACGTTTGGTAGTGTATATATGTCCATGCCACTCTCTCACTTCGTCCCAGCTTACCCTTCCCCCTCCCCGTGCCCTCAAGTCCATTCTCTACGTCTGCGTCTTTATTCCTGTCCTGCCCCTAGGTTCATCAGAACCATTTTTTTTTCTTAGATTCCATATATATGTGTTAGCATTGTTAGCATACGGTATTTGTTTTTCTGTCAGTACCTGTTTCTAGCAAGTCATCAGGCCCTGCAAAATGGTGATTTCCTAATTCTGTTATTTCTTTTCTAGTAGTTGAAATATTTCTACTAGTTTGGGTTACGTGGTAGTTCATATAGGAGAGGCAGCTTGATTCTTTCCCTAATCGACCAGTTTTCAAAATAATAAGTTGATTCGTTAGCATCCTCTCGTTGTGTCCAGTTAGGGTTTGGGGGGGGGGTCTCACTGTATATTCATGGATTTAAACAGGTATAGTATGTTTGCAACCATCCACTGCAGTTATTATCCTTTGATGGAAAACCTCTTCATATTGGCTCCTGTATCTGTGATACAACTGTAGTCGTATGATAATGTCCTTGATACTTGGTATGGTAATTGTTTTAAGCTCATCTTCTACGTTGCCTGCCCCGGACCTGTGTCCATTTTACTAGGGAGCCCTGGTGCCTTTTAATGGAAAAGGATGTTTTATTACAGTACAGGCCCTGAGGATGCTCAGTGTCACTCCAGATATAACATAGTTTCTCAGATTTAAGTTGTTTACTCCCTGCACCTGTCATTTTATAGAAAAAAGTTGCTAATAGTGGTAGCAAATAAAGAACAGATTGTGGGTTTGAGTTTACTGTGTTCTTAGTTGAAAAGATGTGTCTCCCTCAACTGGACGGCCAGCGGTGACCCGGCTGCACTGTGACCTGGCTCCTCAAGAGCCCGGCAGGAGGTGCTTCCCTGCGTCCCATTTCTCACTTGTTTTCACTACCCCCGTCGCTAAATCCTATTTTTAAATATGCTAGTACATTAAAAATGGGGAGGGTACCTGGAAATCTTTCCTCAATAAATGCTCTGATGAAGGGTAGACTTACTAAGTTAAAGCCTGTGCTTAAGGATGTTGCAGCCAAGGTGGAAGGGTCAGCAGTTAGGTTTGATGGGTCATTGCAGGTAATCAAGAGTCCATGCTTCCTGAGGGCTTAACTCTGCCAACCTTGTTCTGAGCCCTCAGTGTGTGTTACTTCACAGTCCTCAGAGCAGCTCCATGAGCTTGACACCATTCTTATCCTCCTTTACTGCTGAGCACCTGAGAGAGGCAGCTTTGGTAATTTATTCATGGTCACACAGCTATTGAGTAGCCAGGCTGAGATTTGAGTCTGAACGTCCTGCCTTCAGAGTACTTGCTCTTAACTACTGCCCCTCAGTGTGTTACTGTTACAACCAAAAGCGGAGAAAGAAAGGAGGATGGTCAAGGGATTAACTGAGCGTCTACTAAGTGCTTTGCGTTGTGCAGCATCTTATGTGTGCTAATTAATTCTCACAGAAACCCGACATAGTCATCATGCAGTCATCACACTAGGAGAAACGTAAGATTCAGAGAGTGAGATTTACCCAGGGTCCCACAGTGGTCGAGTAGGTCTTTCTAAAAAGGAGGCCACTGATAGGGAGTTACTGTCTTCCTGTGAACGTCTGCTGTAGATTAACTTAAACAACTGTTAATACCCATCAGGGAGTAGCGAGCTGTTTCTCTCTGAGGCCCACAGCTTCTAATGCGAGTGTTCCTGGAGTGATTCAGCATTCCATCTCTGCTAAATAATGGCAGCATGGTACCTGAAAAGAATATGGACTTTAGAGTCAGAAAGACCTCAGTGTTTATGATTAAAATTTAAGTTTAAAATGGTAATTAGAAATCATAGTTGATAAATATTTTTGGATGGGCCACTCACCTGCCCAATTCCAAAGATGCACCCAAATCATTCAGCAGATGCATAAGGGGTGCCTGCACTGTGATGGACACGGGGGTACGGTCTTGGGGGCGACAGTGAACAAATCAGACAAAAATCCCTGCCCTTTAGAGCTTACAGTCTATCAACTGTATTTAGTTGCTTTTCTGATCTTTACATGGGCACTGCCTTCCTGTCATTCAGATTTTACTTTAAACAACACCTTAGACAGAGGGCTACTCTGAACGCCTAATTCAAAGTAGTCCTGAGTCATTCTTGATTATGATGCCCTTTTTTAACTTACCCTACGGCACTTAACACCGTCTGCTGTTTTATTTGTGGTCGTTTGTTTTATTGTCTGTTTCTCCCCTCTGCATCTCCTCCCCCCATCCCCAAAATGCAAACTGTAGAATGTCAGTGCCTTGGACACTGCCAAGCATGTATGTGTTGGCTTAATTATCGAAAAAATGACTCTCAGTGGAGTCAGCGTTCTTTGTGGAAAATGATGGTGGCAGAAATGATCCTCTTTATGATGTGCTGGTGGGAAGGTTGCACGTGAAGCTGACACAGTTTAGGGGAGTGGAGAGAGCTGAGGGAAGGGTCATTGCAACTTCAGACCAGAGAAGAGTTTAGTTCCTGGCTGTTGACTTTGCCTGTAATGCAGACGGCTCACTGTCAGGTCACTTTACTAGACAGGGTGAGTGTTGAATGAACAGAGGCGACACATGTGGTTAAACACGTAACACAACCACTGAGCCTGCAGGGGGTATATAAACAGCTTAGTGTTCAGGGTACTTTTCTCTCCAACTGATACTTTTAATAACCCACCGTAGGGAAATTTTTTTTTAAATAGGGAAAAAAGATAAAACCACCTTTATAATACTGGAAAGTACTTAGCCAAACTGTAGAAGGTATTTTTAAAGAGTAATATCTGTAGCTGTTGTCGCAAAAAGTTCCTAGCAAATGAATTATCAATAAGTCTTTGCAGTTCTAAGAGGATTGGTTAATATGGTGCTGATAGCTAAGCTAATTTATGTCTTTTAATGATACATCTTAGAATATCTAATATATGGACGTTGTCATTTAAAAAGGTGTTTTCCTGCTCTGGAGATTCTGGTGCAGTAGCTGGCAGGCTGTATGGAAACGTATGCACTAGCCCTTGGGAAGGCCCACCGGTACCCACACCCACACAGGAGTTCTGTAGAGACGAGATACTTATTTGTGTTAGAGCTGGTAAGGGCATAAGCAGCTGCGAGCTGAGTGCGATGAGACCGTCTGTAAGTGGTGCCGGGGTGAAGCCCCACGGCTCCCGACCAGAAGCTCTGCCGGGTGTAAGGTGTTGGGAGCGGCTGTCTTTAATCGGGAACAGTGCACCTGGCACTCGCAGTGAGTGTGCAGATCCAGCGATGCAGGCAGCCTTCTCTATCCATTACCTAGACCTGCAGGAAATAGTTTGCAGCCTTTGTTTTTGTCTCTGACTTTGGAACTGGAGCAGTAGTTTTTCATACACAGTAGTCTGTTCATTGGTTGTTGGTAAAACACCTGATAACTTGTACACTCTGTTTGGTAGCCATGAAAGTTTTTTCTCACGTCCTTCCCTGCGTAGCCTCCCTAAGCTGAGGGCCCACATTTCTCCGGCAGACCATGAGACAGGAGCTTGTGGTTACCTACCTTTGCCCTGGTTTAAGAAGAAGATATAAAGCTGGAAGTGAAGTGTTGAAAGACAGCATCATATTATTCGGAAGCAGCCACAGCCAAGTGCCAAAGAGAGAGGATATCCAGTCTTCAGGAGAGAAGGAAGATAGGCCAGCTTGGATTGGACGGTAACGGGCGGGGGGTTGGAGCAGAAGGGGAGTGGTAATCGTAGTGGTGTTTGTAGTAGAGAGGCGAGAGTGCTATTAGTAACTGTAGTGGCAAGACAGCATTTCAGCTCACTGTGCCTTGTCTGAATGAGCACAGTCTCCAAACCCTTACACATCAAGGTGACTCTTAGATTCTGCCGTTAACTAATAAAAGTAAAAAAATTAGAACATGGGTTTACTGCATGTGAACTGCATAAATGGCAGTTGTTAATTGTGGTTGTGTTGGTTGTGCTAACATTAAATTATATCTTTGGATGGATTTCTTACCAAATTACTAGAATACTTGTAACATGATTTAGACATACTAAGTATCAAATAATGTTATCTCCTAATAATATATAAATAACATTCTGAAATAAAGTAACTATAAAGTATCAGTTCTGTTCTTTGCTAACAATGTTTTCACTTTATTAACAGATATTTTACTTTATCAAAACCAAGAACTTTAAATAGACAGACACCCTCTGTGTTTGAGAATTGAGTGAGTGGTTTCTGACGCTCAATTTCAGTTTCCGCTGTAGACTTAATGCATCATCTTAAGGCAGACAATGAAAGGATGAAAACCTCTAGGTTTCTGGTGATTTAGTCATAAATTGCTGTAATTTCTAGAGAGTTCCCAACCTGGCTATGAAGGAAATCTTGAAATAGTGTTAAGATATCTGATAAAGCAGGCTGACGTTCATGTGGTACCACTCAAGTGTGTTTGGTAACACTGTGTTCTCTCCTAGTACCTTACGGTGCGATGAAACGTAAAACTACCAGCTTCCGAGATATTAGTGAAGAAAGAGAGTAGGAAGAGTCAGGTTATAATAGTAACATTAAAATCTCAAATGTTGGGCTTCCCTGGTGGCGCAGTGGTTGAGAGTCCGCCTGCCGATGCAGGGGACGCGGGTTCGTGCCCCGGTCCGGGAAGATCCCATATGCCGCGGAGCGGCTGGGCCCGTGAGCCACGGCCGCTGAGCCTGCGAGTCCGGAGCCTGTGCTCCGCAACGGGAGAGGCCACAGCAGTGAGAGGCCCGTGTACCGCAAAGAAAAAAAAAATCTCAAATGTTTATATTTTTTTATGTTTACAGTTTACAAAGCACTGTTGTAATACTTACCTTATTACCCTCACTTATTCATCCTCTAATGTTCTTCCGTTCTTCAGCCGTGTTCAGTCTGCTGATGAGCCCATCACAGGCGTTCTTCATTTCTGTTGCATGTTTTTGATCTGTACCATTGTTTTATTCTTTCTTGAAATTTCCATTTGTCTACTTACATTACCCGTCTGTTCTTGCATGCCGTCTACTTTTTCCATTAGAGCCCTTAGCATATTAAACATAGTTCTTTTCAATTCAGTCTGATAATTCCCACATCCCTGCTATATCGGAATCTGGTTCTGATGCTCATTCTGTCTCTTCAAACTGTGTTTTTTGCCTTTTTGTACACCTTGAAATTTTCTGTTGAGGCTGAACATAATGTACTGGCAAAGGAACTCCAGTAAATAAGCCTGTAGTAACGTGGCAGTGGGGTGTGAGGGCGGGGCAGTGTTCGGGAGTCCTGTGATTAGGTCTTGTCTTTTGCTGAGACTGTGTCCCTGGGCTGTGAACTCTACAAGCGCCTCTGCCCTTCCCCACCATAGGTGGGACAGGATGGCCTGGGTGGGCGGGGGCGGTGTGCTGAAGTTGGCTATTTCCCTTCCCCAAGTAACAAAGTTTGTTTATGCAGCTTTCTTAGCCGTGAATTGCCTAAATGGTGATAACAGTCCTTTCTTTCCTCCTGGTGTAGGGAGGATGCCTCCACGTGGGAGATTTATTTTCCGCTTCAGGTGGACAGAGGAGGGTCAGAGTGTTTCGGGCTTTTTCTTAATATCTTTTAAGAAACTATCTTTTTTTTCCCAATTAATATCTTTTTTTTTTCCTCAAGCAGCTTTGATTTAGAATAATCAATATGTCACTGAGGCATATTTTCGGGTAGCCTGTCCTGGGCCCCAGCACTACCCTGGTGTTGGTTTCTGCTCTAGTGAGTTATAATTCTCTGTATTCTCCAGTCTTCTCCAGTTTGGGGTGAGGCTTGGGGAGCGGCTATGGTTTGCCCGTGACGTTACTTCTCTGATGGATCTAAGAAGAGTTGTTGATTTTTCAGTTTTTTACTTCTTGTTGTTAGGATGGAGTGATGACTTTCCAGCTGCTCACATGCTAGACCAAAAACTAGCCTGGGTATATTTATCTTAGTTACTGTTTTAGTAGTCATAAAGTCAATATGACAATTATTCCTTTTTTACTGAGGCCCAGGGACAAGGCCAGCTACATAATTTGCAGCCACTGCAAACTGAAAATTAGAGGCCCCTTGTTCAAAAACAAGAAAAAAGTACCATTAAAGGTACTAAAATATAAAGCTCTTCTTTTTTTTGATGTGGACCATTTTTAAAGTCTTTATTGAATTTGTTGCAATATTGCTCTGTTTTATGTTTTGGTTTTTTGGCCACGAGGCATGTAGAATCTTAGCTCCCCGACCAGGGATCGAACCTGCATTCCCTGCATTGGAAGGTGAAGTCTTAACCACTGGACTGCCAGGGAGTGCCTATAAAGCTCTTTTTGTTCTTCTGCAGTCTCTCCACTTGTCTCTCAAAGTTGATTTGCTTTTAATGGTAGAAAAATTAAAAATTTACATCATTAACATGAATTTTATTACTCATTTTTATATTCCACAGTGAAAATCTTCATTGCAAACACAAGAGCACATAGATGTGGAATCATCTAAATTATACAATTTGTGTTTCTTAGCGTGTACATGCCCATGAATTTTGCTCTTAGGCGGGAATGGTGGGCACTGGTTCCCTAGGCCAGGGATTGTGGGTCCTTGGACTCTTTAATCAATAGAAACTGATAAGAAGCCAGACGAGCGATTCAGGCAAGGCTTTGCTGGGAGCCCAGGGAGCAGAACCAGGAAGCAGGTGCCCTGGCTCGTGCCCCGAGGGGTGGCGAGCGGGTCCCTTAAATGGGGCGAGGGTAGGGGCGGGTCAGTGGGTCGGGCAGGAGCGGGGGCTCAGGCGGTCTGCCCACCCCTGGTGGCGCTGTGTGCAGGGCTCATGCGCAGGACCTTCTCTTGCTCCCAGCTCCTCAGAAATGGCAGTTGCTTTGTGGCCTCTTTGTATCTTACTGGTCGTAACTGCCCCAGCTGCACATGCACACAGTTATTTTTAGTCCCGTGCTGTCACGTCTTCCCTGTAAGTGGTCTGCTGAGTACGAGGCGAGGAAGGTGCTCTGGGTCTTTCCTGGGCCTTAGGATCACGCCCCTGCTGCCTTGTGTGTTGGGAAGAGAAGGCGTGGCCCACTAGGGCGTCAGCCCCACCTCGCAGTGTACCTCTTGCCCTTGTCCCGCACCGGGGTCTGTGCTCACGGAGCATCGTGGGCCCTGGTCCACTGGATGAAGCGGGCAGCGAGGCACCAACCGAGGGGACACACGCAGCTTCTCTGGAGCGTCAGCTTACCTTCCCTTGGCCCTTTGCATTTACAAGGTCAAGTTCAAAGATAAAATGAAGAATTTCCAGATGTAATTGCAGAGTATTAAACCTCTGTGGGCTCTGGGGGCTGTGCAGCCTATGCCTGTGAAGTGACCCTAATCAGAGGTGTCAAGTGACCTGTTGAAGCTTCCCATACAGACTGGGTTTAAAATTGGGCTGTTTTTCCTTTCCTCCCTCCCTCCCACCCTCCCTCCCTCCCTCCCTCTCTCCCTCTCTCCCTCTCTCCCTCTCTCCCTCTCTCCCTCTCTCCCTCTCTCCCTCTCTCCCTCTCATCCTCCCTCCCTCCCTTCCTTTCTTTCTTTCCAAACCCTGGTGTCGAGGGCTGACGTTCAGCAGGTCGCAGTGAGGGAGAGCCCGACCCAGAAGCAGGCCGGCCGAACGCTTTAGCACCAGGTCCTGGGAATGTGCGTGTGTGACGGGCAGGCGGTGGCCCCCTCTCAGCGGTGCCCCATTTAATTGTTTTCTTTCTTTCATACTTTTGCTAACAAGTAAGTGGTGAATTATAAAAAAACTACCTTCTTTTTCCTTCTCTGCAAACCTCCAGACTACTGTGTAGACAAGGGTAAGAAATTGGGGTGGGTATTCGCAACTGGGTCCTCCTAAGAGTGAAACCGGAAGTTGGAATCACAAGCACTGAGTGGGGTTGTCCCGAGCAGACTGGGGCGTCCGGCCGCCCTGCCACCCTAGGGCCATGCGTCCCAGAGGACACCTCTCAGACGCTTGCGGAGCCCTGGCCTGCTGCTCCTCTGAGCTTTTACTCCATTACTGCGCCGCTCCCCACGGAACTGGAATTATGTTTGTGTCCATTTGCTTGACCAGAATATACGCCTCTTAAGCTTAGCAACCACGTCTTAACTCATCCTTGTGTCTCTAGTGCTTACGCTTCTGGCACGTATTTATGAAAGGCACCCTCACAACCACCAGCAGCTGCCGGTTTGGAAGCCCCGGTTATGTGCCAGCCACTGTGAGAAGGACTCTGTATATTATTTTAACCCTCACAAAAATTCTGCACAGTATTCTTTTAAGGGAGCTTGCCCATGTAGGCACTCGATGTTTGTGCTGAGCGGTGAGAAACTTTGCAGGCCTGATGTGTGAAGCATGTAGGCCACTCTTTGAGAAGCTGTCCCTAAGTCAGGACCCAGGAGTTTAGAGAGAGACAAATGTCCAGATCTTCAGAAGGAAAATGTAAGTGGGTCATGAATGCTTGTATCATTGTCTTGGCATGAATTCTATGCAGAACTCAAATGGAATTTTCTTTCTAATGACTTAGTCCTTTTTTCAAAGTGTTAGCAACATTCACTAGTCCCTGCATGGGTTCCCTAAGAACAGTGCCTGTCAGACTAAGCTTAGGTTCCCAGATCTCCTTCTGGTCCAGAGGTAGGCAGCTGGGCCTGGTGAGCAGGCTGTGGGTGGACTGAACGCCGGATGGACGGCTGTGCCCGGAGAAGTGCAGGGAACAGAAGTGAAGTCAGTGTCGAGGGAGCTCGCTGCATTCCGCGGGGCTCAATCCTGGACTTCGCTCTCTTCTGCGTTTTTATTCACTCAGCGTATCATTGTCATATTGTTCGCATTTTCAGATGACCAGGCAACAAAGGTTAGTTAAGCCATTGCACGATAGAATTTAGTCCCTCAGAAACTCTTAGATACAAAATACTGACAAATTGGGTAACAGTAAGATTCTGAAGTAAAGGCACTGGCACCTCAACTGCCCTGAATATGATAGCACAGAAGAAAACGTCAGGGACTTTTAGATGGCGGAGGGCCTGGTGTGAGCGCGTGGTCTGCCGTGGCTGCTGGGAGTTGGTGCCCCATCTGTTCACTCCTCATTTCTCTGTTGCATGGCGGTGTCCAGAGACTAGAGGTAAGCGGGTAGATGTTACAGGCTGCCTGAGGAGGAAACTTTCTCATCTTCAGATTGTCTGAATATACAATGTGCTGTGTCATCATGTCCAGTGATTCCATAACGCCGGGGGATTTTCTTACCCAGAGTGGCCCTGTATGTGACATGTCCCAGTGGTGCTTCACGCGCCATGTAATGAGTTGAGTAAATGTCGTCTGAGGCTCCTTTGTGTTCTCAAATTTATATAAATCTTTGCTGCTTCTCCAGCCCAGGGACATACTGTTTGGGGTTGTAGTGTCCCTAGACCATGAGAGCCATTTACTGAAAGATGTCCATGTGGCTGGGGAAATCAAATGTAGATTACAGTTCGAAATCGAACTCTAAAAATACGACTTAAGAAAGAATATTAAATTCAAAACCAGTGTAATGAGAGGTTTAATGGGAAAAAGATCCATATGTATATTATAAAGAATGGTTAAAAAGAAAAAGGGAAACTTTAACAAGATTCTAAATAGGTAAAACAGGAAGATTTGGGGAATAACCAAGAGTTGCGTGCAAGATTAATTCTCAGGTTGTATATAATTTGGTTGTGAAAGCACACACATACAAACATGGTAATTATAACTATGAAAATATAGTAGGAATGTGGGACTTCCCTGGCCGTCCATGCTTCCACTGCAGGGGCCGCGGGTTCGATCACTGGTTGGGGAGCTAAGATCCCGTGTGCTGTGTGGTGCTGCCAAAAAAAAAAGATAGCAACTTGAACACCTGTATTTAGCTCAGCTCTTTCCCCAAACCTCTTAAATCTACAGTAAAGGAATTTTTAAAAATATTGGGAACGTAAGACAGTGATTTGTATTAATTATTGATATGCCATTGAACGGCTTCAATGGGTGAACAACATGGATAACACAGTCTGACTTCTGTTTCTGCTTTAGAGTAGAATATATGATGATGTACAACCCAACACCTTTGAGTAACTCGTCATTCATAAAGTTTTACTAAAATCTGTAGTAAAGGTGAAATCCCACCATTAGTATTTCAGAAGGCACCCGGACGAGGTAGTATTCTGGGAACTGTGTGTTGTTGAGTAGCTATTAGAGAATATTTCAGGTTTCAGGCTGTGATGGGGCGGCGGGTTCGTGTTCATTTTCCTGGGCGTTGCTCTGCTCGTGTCGTGGCCGCACACCCTGCCCCGCAGTGGCAGTGGTCATCTCCTTTCTCAGGGCTGTTCCTGCGCACTGCCCCGCGAGGAGTAGCTTTGTTTTTGCGACCTGCCTTGAAAATTCATCCAATTCCTAGCTCTGGTGGGCCGTTTGGGTCCTTGTGTAACATGGCTCAGCTTACTTTTTCAGCTTTACCTTTTATTCCTGACACTAGACCTCCAGATTAGGCAGGTGGGTCCGCCATCTTTTCCACACTCGGTTTTCTTCCCAGGGTGCCTTTACCAGCTCCTACCTTTTAGACTCCTTCCTGTCTTCCCTGCAGACCTCCCTGCCTTTGTATCACTTTAGTATCCTTAACTTTAAAATGAGAGAATTAAACAATATGTTTTGTCTCATCTAGTTGTATGAGTCTGTGAATGTTAAAGGAAGCTGATTATAGACAAACTAGTTAAGGCATAATTTATGATGTAGTCAGTTTTTAAAGAAAAGTTCTAATAATTACGTCTAGACCGTAGAAAGTTGTCTTACATATTAACACTATTATTTACGTTAATTGGTCAACTGAAGAATAGTGAATCACATTCTAGAGGCTCAGCTGTTATTTCTGTTGTTTAAAGGCTTAGGAGATGCTGGTAAATGTAGGAGTTGGAAACTAAGTGGTTTTTGATTCAGTTACATTCTGTGATGTAGTTTTATGAGTTACGAAAGGATTGGCCAGTGAAGTTTCTGCTAATACAGGTTTTAATAATTTGAATGAGACATTTGCTTGGTATGAATCTAAGGAAAATTACATTTTTATAAAATTGCTTTATCTAAGCAGACCTGGGTTCTTGCTTGTTAGGAAAGTTTGTTTAATAAATTATAAATTGCCTAATTTTACCCATTGACAGCCGGCTGCATTCTTCACTTATTAAAAGGCAAATTCCATATGTGATGTTTTCAGTAGCAGGAGAATTTGAAGTGGAATGATTCTGTACATACTGCTTGAATATCAAAAGGGTGACAGTTACATGAGGGAAAATGTGCCTCTCAGGGTCTTGACTTACTGTTCTGACACCGTGTTCTGTGTCTGCCCCAAAATCTAACAAGACAATAGCATTTTCATTCTTAAGTCTTCTAAAATTTGGCTTTATATGATAGCTGTATTTCAAATATCTCAACTTTATCTTTGCAAAGTACAATGGAATTGGTACACTATAGAGCAGAAGGTCAAATTAATAGTTTGTGTATTAATATTTTTGTTTGAGGTTTACTGTTTTTATATCCTGAAAATATGTGATAAATAGGACTGCTTGTGTTACAAGCAAGTCTGGTAGAAATCAGGTGTGTTCGTTTCAAAAGAGCTTGCTCAGGAAGGCATAACCTGTTACACACCTGTTTGTTTACTACACAACATGTTTAACTGGAATACATTGTGGGAATCTACTTGTAGTTCTTCTCTGACATTAACCTGGTTCCATATGTGTATATTCTTACATACATAAAGATAGGGAGTGACA
This sequence comes from Delphinapterus leucas, assembly GCF_059928025.1. NCBI lineage: Eukaryota > Metazoa > Chordata > Mammalia > Artiodactyla > Monodontidae > Delphinapterus > Delphinapterus leucas. Next base: position 14,336,518 of record NC_143140.1, read on the forward strand.
ACTATGTTTAGCTGTAGAAACTAAGTACACTTCAGAGTGGCCATTAGACAGGGTTTCCAGGATGAACTCAGGGCGCATCTCTTTTCTTGATAAATCCAGGCTGTTTAAAGACTGTCACAGGCGGATTTAGAGGATTTTATTTTAGAGTTTTTTTGAACCTCCATAATGGTAATATATAAACACAGATTTTTTGAATTTCCTGGCTCTATATTTTTAGATATTATTACTCAACTAAGGCTAGGAAGGCTATTCCTGTCATGTTACACAAAGATCTATGAAAATAATTATAAATATGGCTGAGAATTAAATTTCAGTTATTGGAAAGTCACTCAAAGAAATTGAATAGAAAATTAAAATCTTTTTATGGATATTTAACTCTAAAAGGTATTATTATAAGCATTATTCTGACTAGAATTTCAGGAAGATGTCTTACCTATGTAGTTTAGTGCTGTGGTACATGTCCTTCAATTTTTAAATATGTTTTAAAATACAAACAATGAGGTTACTTTCTTATGTTTACATTGACGGGCAAAGAAGAGTATCATCTGAATTCAGTCTTTGTAGTTCTCACTAATGCATATAAGGCAGTACTTGGATTACTGTGCAGTTACAGAACGATCTCTAAAATGATCTCCGCCACACACCGATGTGTTCACGATGCTGCCTCAGCAGGATTTGAGGTTGAAGGGATACAAAACAGTTTTTAAAGTGATCAACTCTTTTGCCATTTTGATTTGTGGGACAGCCTATGAGATGCCAGCTGTAAGGGTCACTCGTGTCTGAATTATTGAAATCCATGTAGAGCAGCTCTATTTGGAGTGGTCGGTAAGGTTTAGGGCATAGACATTGCTCACTCAAGTGAGCTGACCCACTGTAGCAGCAAAGGAGCAGACCATCTCTAGAACAGTGTTTCTCAGCCCATGACTCTGGTAAGAAATTTGTTTTACATTATGGTCCAGCCTTCATGCACTCACATATGTGCACAAATGTGCAAAACAGTTCATGAGTGCTTACCTTTACTTTGTGCAGTGTGCTCTGTTTTATGTTCTATTTCATTTTTTTAATACCAAAAAAAAAAATCTAGTTGTTATACATAAAAGGGGCTTTAAGAACCCACTGGCGGGCCGCATCTGTGGTTTGATGAACTCTGTGTCGGACGTTTCCTTATTCTCGCCTCCATGTTTCTCTTTACCCTGCTCACCTACACACCTGCTCTCTGTTATGCAGTTTCCTGTGGAAATGGTTGACATACACCCGTTTAAAACTATGATGCAGTCGAAATCCAAGGAAGAAGAGAAACTCTTGGGATGCGTGTAGGTGTGTGATGTCTGGAAGGAAAGATACTTTCCAGATTGTCTGCAGCGGTGCTGAGGGTGGGAGCCCAGCTTGTGAGCGGGCCTCGGTGTTACTTGATTTGGCGTTTTCTCCCCTTTCCAAACGTTGGGGGGCGGGTACGTTCATACTCAGTAATGTTTTCAAAGGTAGTTCTCTAATTGAGTGGGAGGATAACTTATAACCAGAATTTGAATTTTTAAAAAGAAATCATTTTAGCCTGAAGAGGTTCTGGATTCTTAGACTGTAGAAAGTGAGTAGGAAGGGATCTGTCACAGGTTTGTGCTGTGCTTCTTTGCACGGAAGAAGATTCAGTAAAATATTATACCAAAGAAATCAATCTGAATTGAGGGACAGAATATAAATTTTAGTTACTCTGTCCCCATTTGGCATATAATATCTGACCTCAGTTAATAATGTAGAATGAATGAGTTTGCCCATATTATCTAAGTTTATTTTCAACTTTAAGGCTTTCTGATTTTAAGTTAAGTCAGGGATTAGATTTTTAAGTGCCAACTGAACATGTGACACTTGCATATATAATATACAGAGTACTGCAAGGAGTGTGACAAGGGAAGGCCTGCCCCGGGAGGATTTTAAGTTTGTGCGCCCTCTCGTGGCCATTTAATCCCCCATTTCTCTTGCAGATTTAAGTGTTTAGAGTAACATAGGTTGTCCAGTTTAAAAAAAAAGGAAGGAAGGAAGGTCTAGCAGTTTAAGTATTCAGTTGAAAAGATTGCTTACTTTGTTACTACAAACTGTGCTTTCTTTGAAATTATTTTGCTAAAAAGCAAGGTAAGTCTTACCTCTGTTGGAGGTTGAAAAAGAGAATGCAAAATGAATTATGTTAAACTTCTGAGAATTATATAGTTACAGGCTGATAATTGTGTATTTGGGAAGGTTACTAAGAGTCCACCTGCTGATGCAGGGGACAGGGGTTCGTGCCCCGGTCCGGGAAGATCCCACATGCCGCGGAGCGGCTGGGCCCGTGAGCCATGGCCGCTGAGCCTGCGCGTCCAGAGCCTGTGCTCCGCAACGGGAGAGGCCACGACAGTGAGAGGCCCGCGTACCACACACACAAAAAAAGAATTGATATCTATAATGATTGGTAGGCTAATTAGTTAAAAAGCTGATTCTGAGCGGGAGACAGTAAGTGACCAGAAACAAGTAAGGGGAGACATATATGTATGTTCTTAGAAATTTATGCACTTGTACAGCTAACAAAAAATGAACTCATGTAACAGCTGAGCTATGAGTTCTTTAGGTAGCTGAGGAAATGATCTTGTGGGAGTGGTTTGAGAAATAAATGAGCAAATGAATGAATGTTTTATTTTCTTGGCATAAGAGAGGTGGGCTACATATTCAGTGGAATATTACTCAGCCATACCTTACTTTAAAAATACTGTATTGCCGAAAGAAAGCTAACCATCATCTGGGCCTTCAGCAGGCCGTAGTCTTTTTGCAGGTGGAGGGTCCTGCCTCCGTGCTGGTGGCTGCTGGCTGATCAGGGGCTGGCTGCCGAAGGTGGGGCGGCTGCGGCAGTTTCTTAAAGTGAGGCAGTGATGATGTTTGCCGTGTGGATTGACGCTTCCTTTCAGGAACGGTTTCTCTGTTACATATGATGCTGTTCGATAGCATTTTACCCACGGTAGCATTTTTTCAAAATTGGAGTTGTTCCTCTCAGACCCTTGTGCTGCTTTATCAACTAAGTTTATGTCATATTCTAAATCCTTTGTTGTCATCCAGCGATCTTCACAGCATCCTCACCAGGAGTAGATTCCATCCCAAGAAACACTTTTCTTTGCCTCTCCGTAAGAAGCAACTCCTCATCTGTGAGAGTTTTATCCTGAGACTGCAGCAATTTAGTTATTGGGTTGGCCAAAAAGTGCCTTCGGTTTTTAATTAAAATAAAGGGCACATTTTTCATTTTCACCAAGAACTTTATTGAACAGTATAGTCACCTCTTTTTCCCACTACCTTCTGCCATTTTTCAGGCAACTTCATAACTGCATCTTCCAAAACTTTTTATCTTCTTGAGCAAAGGACTGTTCCAGATGCCTTTTACAGTCTTCCAGGGAATTGAAATTTTTTCCATTAAGAGAATTTTGTAAAGACCGAAATAACTGGAAATCCAAAGGTGCAATGTCTGGTGACTACGGCGGTGGAATCAGAACTTCCCAGCCAAGCTGTAACAGTTTTTGCCTGGTCATCAAAGAAATATGTGGTCTTGTATTATTCTGATAGAAAACTGTGCATTTTCTGTTGACTAAATCTGGGTGCTTACTGTCGAGTGCTGCTTTCAGTTGGTGTAATTGGGAGCAGTACTTGTTGGAATTAATCGTTTGGTTTTCCGGAAGGAGCTCGTAATAGAGGACTCCTTTCCAATCCCACCATATACACAGCATCACCGTCTTTGGATGAAGACTGACCTTTGATGTGGTTGGTGGTGGTTCATTTCCCTTGCCCCACGATCTCTTCCGTTCCACATTGTCGTGCAGTGTCCACTTTTCATCTCCGGTCACAGTTTGTTTTAAAATCGGAACATTTTCATTACGTTTCAGTAGGGAATGGCATGCGGAAATACAGTCACGAAGGTTTTTTTCACTTAACTTACATGGAACCCAAACGTCAAAGCGATGAACGTAACCACGCTGGAGCAGATGATTTTCAGCGCTTGCTTTGGATATTTTGAGTATGTCGGCTGTCTCCCGCGTGGTATAACGTTGATTGTTCTCAATTAATGTCTCAATTTGATCGCTATCAACTTCAACTGGTCTACCCGACCATGGAGCATCGTCTAGCGAGAAATCTCCAGCACGAAATTTTGCAAACCAGTTTTGACACGTTGGATCAGTCACAGCACCTTGTCCATACACTGCACAAATCTTTTATTGTGTTTCATTTGCATTTTTACCTCTCTTGAAATAATAAAGCATAATTTAGAATTTGACATCTTGATGTCTTTGTTTTAAAAGCACGCTGATATGACAGCTGTCACATACAGGCTAACAAAATTGTTTTGAATGAAGTTAAAGACAACTAAGTGCTACTAGAGACATCTTACAGAAAAAACTGAGTGAACCTTTTGGCCAACACCATACATCTTCAGGCTCCACTTCTAATTTTAGTTCTCATGCTGTTTTCACCACATCTGCAGTTCCTTCCTCCATGAAGTCTTAAACCCCCCTCCAAGTCATCCATGAGGGTTGGAATCAACTTCTTCCAAACTCCTGTTAATGTTTGGACCTCTTCCCATGAATCACGAATGTTCTTAATGGCATCTAGAATGATGAATCCTTTCCAGGTTTTCAAGTGACTTTGCTCAGATCCATCAGAGGAATCACTGTCTGTGGCAGCTGTCTCCTTACAAAATGTATTTCTTAAAGAATAAAACTTGAAAGTCAAAGTGACTCCTTGATCCGCGGGCGGCAGAATAGACGTTATATTACCAGGCGTGAAAACAACATGAATCTCGTTGTCCGTCTCCACCCGAGCTCTGGGGTGACCAGGTGCATTGTCAACGAGCAGTCACATTTTGAAAGGAACCTTGTTTTCTGAGCAGTACATGGCTTAAAACACTCAGTAAGCCATGTTGTAAACAGATGTGCTGTCATGCAGGCTTTCTGTCCCATTTAGAGAGCACAGGCAGCACAGATTGAGGGTAATTCTTAAGGGCCCTAGGATTTTTGGAACGGTAGATGAGCATTGGCTTCCACTTAAAGTCGCCAGCTGCATTAGCTCCTAACAGGAGAGTCAGCCTGCCCTCTGAAGCTTCACAGCCTGGCAGTGACTTCTCCTTTCCAGCTATGAAAATCCTAGATGGCATCTTCTTCCAATAGAAGGCTGTTTCGTCTACCTTGAAAATCTGTTCCCCTTCATGAATTATCTCAGCCGGATCTTCTGGATAACTTGCTGCAGCTTCTCCATCAGCACGTGCTGCTTCCCCTTGCACTTTGTTGTTATGGAGACGGCTCCTTTCCTTCAGCCTCATGGACCAGCCTCTGCTGGCTTCAGACTTTGCTTCTTCAGCTTCCTCATCTCTCTCAGCCTTCAGGGAGTTAAAGAGAGTTAGAGCCTTGCTCTGGATTAGGCTTTGGCTTAAGGGAATGTTGTGGCTGGTTTGATCTTCTGTCCAGACCATTGAAACTTTCTCCACATCAGCACTAAGACTATTCGATTTTAACTTCCTTCAAGAACTTTTGTTCCGCATTCACAACTTGGCTGTTTGGTGCAGAAAGCCTACTTGTGGCCAATCTGGGCTTTTAACGTGGCTTCCTCGCTAAGCTTAATCATTTCTAGCTTTTGATTTAAAGTGAGAGACATGCAACTGTTCCTTTTCTTGAACACTTGGAGACCCCTGTAGGGTTACTCATTGGCCTAATTTCTGTATTGTGTCTCAGGGACTGGGGAGGCCCAAGGAGAGGGAGGGAGATGGAGAACCACTGGTGGGTAGAGCAGTCAGAACACACACAATGTTTTTTGATTAAGTTTGCAGTCTTATATGGGTGTGGTTCGTGGCTCCCCCATAACAGTTACAGAGTAACATCAAAGATCACTGATCACAGAGCACCGTAGCAAATATGAAAAGTTTGAAATATTGTGAGAATTGCCAAAATGTGACACAGAAACACAAAGTGAGCAAATGCTGTTGGAAGAATGCTCCACGCAGGTCGCCACAGAGTTTCAGTTTGTAAGCAGCGTGATATCTGTGAAGCACAGTAAAGGGAAGAGCGGTAAAACAAGGTCTGCCTGCACATCATATCAGGTTCCATTAGTGCCGGTGGCCTCTGCTCTGCTCGCGAGGACCCGGGGCCTGCCCGGCAGCAGGAGCGAGCAAGTATAATACACTGTTATAATACTATAATAGTGTGGAATGTTCATGTGAAGGTTTTAAATGCTTAGGAACAATTACATTAAGATTAAATTTCTACATTCACTGTTTTGGGGTCCTCGTGTCCGGTTTATCAGTTCAAGTTCAATGATTGTGTTTAAGTTTATGATAATGAATGCTCTAAGCTTTATCACACTATGCTTCTTCATAGGCTACATTACACTAACTTTATCAAAACTATGCCTAATTGGGGCTTAAAAGTCTTGTTCAGTTTATTTGAAAAAAAATAATAAATCTGATTATTTACTTTAAAGCTGCAGAAGAAAGAAGATCAGCAATTGGAGCCTAAAAAAAGTACCAGCCCTAAAAAAGCTGCAGAGCCCACTGTTGATCTGTTAGGACTCGGTAAGTAGTAAAAAAATACAAGTCATCATTAATTAGAGTTACAAAACAATTGAAACGTTTACTTGAAACGAATATAATAGCTTTATCATCAGTGTGCCAAAAGATACCTGTTAATTGAATTTGAAAATGGTATGATTAGTGTTTTGAGTTCCCACCAAAAGGGAAATCTTTAATAAGGGAGCTGGTGTCTGTCAGCAGTGCCTTCATGGAAATACAAGTAATGAGTTCCTTGGGGAGAGAGGATAACAAAGTACTCTTCAAAGGCTTGGTGGACTGTGACATCTCAGCATTTGAAATGTTTTCTCCCCCCACCCCACCCCGCCTTCTCTTTATTTAGTTTTGTTGGAAGGGGGGTCCCTTAGCAAAATAATTATGGTGTAGCCTTATTATAACATGTGCTGTTTTAAAGGACACTTTAATTTTGGTTAGCTGAAGCAACATGCTTTATACCTAGATCTAGTGGCTAGATTCATTTTATGTGTCTGATGACAATAAGAATGTCTGTGCTCATTTTAATGTCATATTTATTCTTATGGCCGACAGATAGATGTTGTCTGCCTGGTGAGTAAACAGACGTCCATTCAAGGAGTGCTTGTACTGTCCTTATCTACAAATACTGTCAGCTCTTTTTACATTTTTCTCCTCTTCCTTTTAAAATAGCTTGATAAATGGTTATTTTTAGTAATATCTGAGCCTTCAGCAGTAATTAATTTAGAGATTTTTTTTAGTTTAGGGAAAGATTAATAACAGGAAAACAGTGAAAGATAGTTGGAAGGTAGAGTCGACCTTCATACACTGCTTTTCTAAAAATTGATCTTTGTTCTATTGAGAAAATTGTTTTCTGTCTTAAGAATTACAACTGAATGTTTTTGTCTTACTTAGGAAACTGGTGTATCATGCAGATATACCCCCTATAGATAAACATCTTCTATGGTGGTGAAAATAAGTGGTATATCAGAAATATAAAAATAGGGCTTAGTCCAGGGGCTCTAAATATAATTGTGTTGAATACTAGTTCTCATAATTTCTGTATTTTATTTCCTTTGCTATAAATGAGAAAAAAGACTTACTGCCACAGTACGGAAGGATCCTACTAGGACTCCACGCGCCTTTGTCTCGGCGGCAGCATTTCCTCCCCGGCCGTGAGTGCCTGGTTATCGGTCCATAACTTAGAAACATAAGAGCTGAGCCAGGCCTGGCCCTTACCCTACAGACTCGCTCACTGACCTCGCACCTCCTCCTGAAGTGTCTGCCGCGTGTCCGGGCGCCGTCGTAGGCACTGGGGAGAGAGCTGTGAGGGAAGACAGACGAAGGTACCTGACCCCTGTCTGGGGAAACAGTGAAGAGATAGTTAAGTAAGATACGTCATGGTCATGTTTGCTAAGTGCTGTAGCTAAAAGAGAACGAAAGCAGTGGTGTGATTTTAAGCAGGGTTCGGGGGGTGGGCGTTGGGGGCCCCCTGAGATACCGTCGGAGGGAAGACCTGAGGAGGCTGGGGCTCCCTGGCTGTGCGCGGTGAGGCCAGGGCGGGTGCAGTGGCCCTGGGCATCCCCGCCGGGAGCGGGCGGGGCCAGGAGGAGGGCCCTGGCGTGGCTGCTGGCGAGTGACCCTGGGACCTGACTAAGGCTGCTACTCTGAGTGTCCTGGAAATGCATTGGAGGATTCAAGCAAAGAAGTACCTCATCCGACTTGGGTTTTTTAGGAGCCCTTACGGCTACCCTGTTGAGAATAGTGTAGCAAGGCGAGGCTGCAGGCTGGGGAGACAGGTGGAAGGGGGGAGTGGCCACGGGAGCTGCGAGAAGTAGCCGGTTCTGGGCCTGCTTTGAGAGAGAGCGCCAGTGGGGTTTGCTGCTGGGTGGAAGTTGTAGGGTGTTTCCCTTGGGGAGTGACCCTGCGGGACAGGCGGGCCTGCTAGGCGGTCCCCAGGAGCCGCGCCCGGGGGACAGGTGGCGGAACTGGTCTCGGGTGCCCAGCCCTTGGTGCGGTGCTGCTGCGTAGTGGCGAGCCTGGAGCTCGACCCCTGACCTCGGCAAACGCTTGTTCCTCTCGCTCTCAGTGCGTGGGTCAGCGCGGGCGTCTCTGCCTTCCAGCCGTTCACTGTCACACGGTATCTCCGTTTGTCGAGCTCCTGTCCGCGTGTCCCTGCCTTCCACCACCCAGTCTCAGAGTCCCTGGGTTTTAGGGTTTGGGGACGGCAGCACCCCTCTTCTGGTGTCAGTGTCTGGGAGAGTCAGCCGCGCTGGCAGCGGTTCCTCTTCTCTCACTCACGGGCCTGTGATCGGGAAGGCTGCTGTCTTTTTAGACGGGGGAGAGCGTCAGGAACCCGTGTCCTTAGGGGAGAACCGAGGTCTGCTTAGGGCAGGAAGGAGTGGCAGTGTTTGAGGGAGAGGTTAAGGGCGTAGAGAGGGCTTTGTGGGCGATGGGCGATTCTGGATCATGAGCTGGAATAGCTCCAGAGGTGGCAGGGTGGGCGCTAGGGTCAGAAAGAGGGATTGGGGGTCTTGCTGAGGGAGTGTTAGCAGCAGGAGACCGAGAGCCCTACCCAGAGCACATTGCAGCGCTTCCCTCCTGCTGCTTCTCAGTAACCTGAAAGGCACTTCCAGACTTTCAGAGAACAGCACTCCCAAACCGGATCGATAGTTGCTGTCGCCCTTGAGCAGCAGACTGTTTTTCTGCTGCCCAAGGTGAGCGTGGCGCTCTGGTTTTCCCCTGTAAAGTGAGACACAGTGGGGAGGAGGGGCAGGTGCCTTGCAGTCTGATTTATGGTCGTGCAGAAAAGATGGCATATCCCCATGTGAATGAGACCAGAACAGGCGTAAACTGAAAACATTTGCAGAAAATACAGAGAAAATTCCCACAGGGTTAGTTCAGTTACACAGCCATGGCGGGCCAGGATCCCAGGGTTACTGTGCGCTCAGGATCACGTTCAGTGGACTCCTATAGCGTGAGAGTCAAGATCATGTTTTAGAAATTCGAACTTCCCTTTAAACGGCCTTTTGGCAAATCTTTTTTTTAACCTGTTTTCTTCGGCTCACTTTTCCAGATCTACTCCCCATCCCAAGGTCAAATATAAAATGCTGTCTGTATACTTTCTAGCAGCAAGGGTCAGCAAATTCTTTTCTGAAAAGGGCCAAAGGTTTTTAGCTTTGCAGGCCTTACTCAGCTGTGCCCTGTGATGGGCACGAAGCGTACACGAGTGTGTGGGTGGTGACTGAGGCTGAGCCCTGCTGGACTTGAGGATGTGCTCGATCGTACCTGCAAGGGTGACTTTGCCTTTGGATGTTAACTTACGTTGGAAGCTTGTAGAAATACTATTTATTCAGTGCTTTACTGTCTGATATCAGAAGTGGGGTCATCGACTTGGTTATTACCTGCCCTCTGATCTTGGAAATAACCAAGATCTTAGGGCCCCTCTCGACTGAGGCCCAGAATGAACAAGCCCTGGATGCTCCAGACACAGACCCGCTTTCCTAGAATGTGTCCCCCGCTGTGTGAGAAGAGAATTGAAACTGGCTTCCAGGGCCTGTGCTCGCCACGCCCCTACACTGTATGCTCCTGTCTGTCCTCACATGATGAAAACTGACAGACTGCTTAGCAGTTGGTTAGGATAATCCCCCAGGCTTTTTTTTTCTTTCTTTTTCTAGAAGATCCCATCTGAGATTAGAGTCTTCAGGGGTGAGCACTGGCTGTCAGTGGAAGGTTTGAGCAGCATCGTAAACTGCAGGCTTCAGCTCAGTCTCCCCAGAGGTGGGGAGCCCTCCGCGGGTGTCTGTTCCGTGTGCGCACCGCTGCTGCCTGCTCCCTGCTCAGGAGGCTTTGACCGCAGGCCCATTGGGCACGGGGCGGGGTGTGTGTGTGTGTGTGTGTGTGTGTGTGTGTGTGTGTGTGTGAGTGTGTGTGTGTGACTCGGGGACCTCGAAAGAGCTCACAGAGAATCCACTGTGAGCTCGGTGATGAAAATCATACTGAACTATAGAGATGTATTTAGATAGAGGCTTCCTCAGTTTTTTCTTAATTGAAAAGCTCAAAGGAACATACAGTACAGCTTTGGGCAAGTTTTAAAGTCTTCGCTTCATGCCTCTGTTTCAGGAAATAAAAGCATTAGCTTATCACAGTAGCCAAGTTCAGGTGGGTTGACAATGCTAGTTAAACGTGGTTTTTAGTAAATAACTAGCTTAATTATCTAGTAATATATATTCCAGTTTTATATAATGAGAGGTGAATATATTACTTTTTTTCCTTAAATTTTTTTGTTTTTATAAGATTTTCTGGACAGAAAACAAACTAAAGGACGGAACACCCACAGAAAACACTCTAGTTACCTTTAAAGCAGAAAACTCCTGCAGGGAGATTTCTGTTTTTCAAAGGCCATACGCTGTCAAGTGAAGCAAGCTTGTGACTGGGCGGACTGAAAGAATGCCAGCCGTGGCCCAGCCCTGGACCCCGCCTGCGGCCCGGAGCTGTACACTCGGCGGATCCGGGGCTTGGGGTAGTTGTGTGCCACCCCTGTTTTCCAGGAGGGAGGAAAAGGGCCACTCTGTCTAGCGTGAGTGCCCGAAGTAATTTTGTAGTCTGTTACGCTTTTCAGTTATGGCTTAAAACCCGATAAAAATGTTTATTTTTTCTGCTGCCAAGTGTATGGTCCGCGAACGATTATAGACTGTTATTACCCTTTCAAAAAGGAGGTCTCGGGAATTGGTGGTAGTTCTGTGTGATCACACCTGTGGAGGGAGAGCAGGCAGGTGGGGGCCCGCGTCGCTGGGGGAGACCCGGCTGCCGGCAGCTCCTCGCGTGGCTCCGAGTCCGGGCTGGGAGGCAGCCGAGGGCGACAGGCAGGCCAGCGGGAGAACCAGCACGGCAACCCGGGGACGAGGGCGCAGCCCTGCCAGACCTGGGCCGAGAGCAGGAGGGCATCTTCACGGGCCTCCGGGGACCGTGCCGGCCACAGGAAGCAGGCAGGCGACGCTCAGGTGTTGAAGGAGCGAACACGGCTGTGGATGAGGCGCCTCGTGACTGCAGGTGGCTGAGCGTCTGAGCGTGGCTGAGATGGGCGGGGTCTGACAATTGTAGCGGGCGAGCAGTTTGGGGGGCGGCGCGGGGGGCGGTGAGGTCCGGAGCCGGGCTCCTCTTTCCTGCCCACTGTCCCGTCCCCCTCGGAGCCCTGGCTCTAAGCTCAGGCCCCAGCCCCCCGGCCTTAGGACCGCGTCCAAACTTTGGTGCATCAGTTGCTTTTCTCAGGAGGGAAAACTTCTCCCAGAAGATCCCCCAGCAGAGTTCTCAGGGACCCGCTGGGCCAGAATTGCATCCCGTGGCCTCTCTCCAGGGCGGGCGAGGCCTCTGCAGTGGAGACGGCTCTGCAGGCAGGAAGCCTCTGCGCAGCCCCTGGCCCAGGTGCGTGTCAGCCTGCGACGGCCCTTCAGCGGGGAGCATACTGTACACACACACACATCTTTGCCCCTTTTCCTTCTTCCCCCCACTTTTTTTTTTTTTTTTTTTAAAGAGACAAGGATACTGAAGCTGACAGAAGTTGGCTTCCAAGGCGCGGCTTCTGGACGACAGAACTGGGTTCAAACCCAGTTCTCCCTGACTTCACAGTCCAGTCTCGGCTCGTAGATGAACCGCAGCAAGATGTTTGACTCAAGTAGTAATTAAATTGTCATCTTGTTACTTTAAGAAACACTGAGATAGTGCCTACCGAGTGCCAGCCACTGTTTTGAGTGTTTACAGACATTTATTCGTTGGATCTTTGCAACAGCCCTGAAATTGGTGAACTACCGTTGTTTTCATTTTACGAATGAAGAAACTGAGGCGCAGAGAGGTTAAGTAAGTTGCCCAAAGTCACACCATTGGTAGATTACGGAGTCTGACCCGTGTTCTTAACTGTTAACACTGTGTTGAGCTCTGATAGGAAATGAAATTCCGAGACTGCCAGCTGACACTGTGTCACGTAAGACAGACATTAGGCCCATTTGTCCAGGGAACAGCTGGCAGCATCGTGGCACGGGGGAGCCCTGGAGTTAGAGGCGGTGCCCTGGGCTCTGGCGTCTTCACCAGGAAGTGAACGCAAGAGCCTCTCCGTGGTTGTTGGCCAGAGCGTGAACGAGTGGATCGTGTGACATAGGCAGCACAGTACTGTGCACAGAGTGGGGAGCACGTGTCTCTGTGGGGACTTGTCGGGGGCGGGGGTGCCCGGGGCTCCTGCGGGAGGTGCCGGGGAGAGCGATGGCTGCAGAGAGAGCTGACCTGTCCTATACAGTCTGGCTTCATACTTGCAGAGTTCTTGTCTCTTGAGGCTGTAACGTGGTACAGAAGTGTTTGAGATATATATCTTATATACATATGAAAGCTGTATATTTATATAATTTTTAAAGAGCAATCAGTTCTACGACGTTTACTTCTGAAACCGCTTCTCAGCAGTTTCAGATGCTCTCGGTCAGTGTGTGTGTCCCCTGAGAGGTGGCGGCACTGCGGACCCCTTTCAGCGCTGTCGTACCCGTCCACAGGGCACCCCCTGCCCCAAAGTCCCCCAGCTTGCGGGGACCTGCGGCAGGAGGGGCTTGGAAAGGAAGGGGTAAACAGAGCAGGAGGTTCACAGCAAATGTTAAGGCCACTCAGTCATTTCAGTAGATTAGCCTAAAAGCCATCTACTTAGCAGTAAGAAAAGTTAACTAAAAATTAAAAATAAATAATTCCACTTGACTCTCAGCCATCTTTTTTTAAGCTTTTGAAAACAGTTTGAAGCTTGAAAATTTTAATATGCTTCAAATGAATGTCTGTGACTTGAGTTTACAAGGTAACACACGTGGGAGTTTATTTCATTTCATAAGGCAAGTGTGTGTTTTAATATAAAGGAATTCCAAGTAACATTTTTATTAAGGAAAAGGCTTTAAATGGTTTCTTGAGTAGAAAATGAAAAGGGCTCTTTGAGTAACATGAAAACATACAAAGTTTTAAGAAGAAGGAGTTTTGCCGTTAAGGAGAGCATCACTGCATCTCATGGAAGCAGGCTTCTTTCTTTGATCCGTGCTGTTTCCACTTCAGATTCGCTCCTTCTCAGGATGACGCCTCACTAGTTACGGGTGAAGAATTAGACTCGGCACCTTACATTGCAGCCAGGGTGTGCTCAAGGCTGAGTGTTCACGGTCAGTCAAGAACAATAATGAAAAACATAACTTCCACTACTTACCATGTCCCTCTCTGCCTTACGCTAGATTAGTAATACACAAAATCTCATGCTGCTCTTTGAGATTTTTTATCATTTGTGCAAATAGATTATGACCAGCTAATGCCTCTGACATTCAAGTAAAGGATAAATTCATTAATATTTACTGAGCACCAGCCAAGTTCACGGGACTCTGGTAAATACGGGAGAGCACAGCTCCGTTTGTGTCTAGTAGTACAAGTGGGGATGCATCCACGTGCAGTCTGGAGATGAGAAGACAGAGGACTGTTGTTCAGGGAAGAGTGGGATTGTGGAAGAGAGATGTTTGTGAAAATTCAGCGTGAAACCTGGCATAGTGCCAAAATTCACAATTTGCATTTTATTTTCCTCCACTCAGAGGTTACTTTTCTTGCTGCTGCTAGTCAGAGGAGGAACAGATGAATTTTTCATGCTGTGCAAACTGACGTCAGGCAAACTCTCACGTGTCCTGGGGGTCATCTTTAGCATGAGTGGGCGCCGGGAAGGGCGAGCGAGCCCCCAGATACACGAGCTCCTCGCGCCTCCCCTTTGTAGAGTATCTTGTGATTTAAAGCCCGTCTGCTTCTTGTTGAGCAGACAGCTTCGGATGACCGACGGGTCAGGGCTGTGATGGTGCTTGGAGCAGAGCTGTGGAGAGGGGAGTAGGGAGGAGGTCGACCCAGGCATGGGCCGTCGTGTGTGTGTGTGTGTGTGTGTGTGGTGTGTGTGTGTGGTGTGTGTGTGGTATGTGTGTGGTGTGGTATGTGTGTGGTGTGTGTGGTATGTGTGTGGTGTGTGTGTGGTGTGGCGTGTGTGGTGTGTGCGGTATGGCGTGTGTGTGGTGTGTCGTATGTGGCGTGTGTGTGGTGTGTGCGGTATGTGTGTGTGTGTGGTGTGTGTGGTGTGTGTGTGGGGGGGCTGTGGCTGCAGCGATGCTCCCAGCTGTGGACAGAGTGATGCTGGAGGACAGGGTTCTGATTGAGAGAGAACTGCAGCCTCACTGCCACGGTGGCCTGGAGTAGGGATTCCAGCTGGGATGCAGTCGCGGTACCGAGGTGGCGGGTCGTGTGGCGCTGAGGCCGTGAGACCAGGAAGGGGGACGGCAGGGGTACCGGCAGCAGTGGCTGCAGGATCTTCCAGGAGAACGTGGACTCAGAGGAGGAGGCTTCCCGGGAGGAAGGCTCAGCGAGGGCCAGATGTGGGGGAGTGCAGAGGGCAGAGACCAAGAGGGGTTTGTAACCAGACCACTGGTTCTTTTCAGAATCAGTGTCATTATTTCCCTTCTTCTCCCAACAGAAGCAGGATTGCCCCCTGACTGTCGTTTTTCCCCGCGGCTCTGCTGTCCCCGAGAAACCCTCTGGTCTGTGTTTGGAAAGCATTTCAATTCACCAGTATTTGTGGAGCTTTTGCTCTGTGCCAACACTGATTGAGGAGGCAGCTGCGCCCTCTTTCTGACAGAGGATGGGGGGACAGGGCCTAGGCAGTCAGTGTGGTGCAAGTGTGAGCATGTGGGGCGTGCCCGTCACACTCAGTGTGTTCACATGCCGACAAAACCCAAAAATGACATTACTTATATTAAGGCACCTGGGAAGACTGCCGCTTTGCAGCCCCTGGATTTGGGGGGGAGGAGTTGGGAGGCTGCCTGGCCAGCGGGGGGGTGGGGCGCAGGCTGGGGGGGCCCGGGGGCGGGGCCGCGGGGGTCGCAGGGCTGGGGGCGGGGCCTCGTGCACTCAGTGGGGAGCTGGGGCCCAGGATGGCGCCCCCGACTGGGCGGTGAGGCCGGCCCCACCCTCTGTGCCCTCTTCTCGGGAGGTGGGGCAGCTGGCCCGGGAACTGTTTTAACCTTGGACGCGGTAGGGGCACTGCTTCTGTTTGGGGGAACCAGGAAAGGCTGCTCAAAAGGTTATAGCAGTTGAGTTTTCCAGCTGTACCACCAGACTTCTGTTGAAATCCTCGTCTTATTGTGTCAGAATCTCTGGAGGTGATGGGGGCGTTAAACTGAGACACTTTATATAGAGCTTGATCAGAGTACCCGGCAACAGAACTTAAAAATGTTAGTATTAATAGTGGGTTATTAAAAATCCAAACTGTTCTATTCTTATTTCCTTTTAGTTTATACATGGTATCATTCAAAAGCATTTGGAATGGGCCAGGAAGAAGACGCTAAATATTGTTTTAAGTACTTTGTTTACCTTTACTCATTTGGATTTTTGCTGTCAGGTGAGTTCTGGTATAGCCACGATTAATAGAATCGACAGCTACATGGAAGGTTTCTAGATGATAGAAATGGCCTTCATGACGTTGTGATATTTGAAATGCTACCTTCTTTCTAAGCATCTACCAGTGTGATGATGTGAAGTAGGCCAGTAACTGCGCGCTGGGCAGGCCTTCTGTTCGTGTGAGATGTAGCACTGATTTTTAACAACTTTCTTTGGCTCAAAACGTTTAAGCTTTTCTTGTGAATTTCTGGTATGTGTGCAGTATAAAACAGTCGTCTACCAACTCGGTTTTCAGATCAAACATTAGTCTGAAATCTTAAGGTAACTAGAAAGAAAATAGTTGCCCACAGGCAGCTAATTGTAGGCTTGATGCCTTGCCTTTAAAATGGAAATTCCTTCCCTGTTTTACTGCATTGTCTTCATTTCTTGTTTGCTCATTTCCTCTTCGAGGGGTCCTTTGTGCTTCATTATCCTTCTTTCTGGTGTTGTTCCAGCTAAGTTTCTGCCATTTGCCTCAGGCTGTTCTTGTACTCTGGCGCTCCCATTCTGTTTGCTGTCCACCGGCTACTGTTTCTGCATGTTGATGAGGGGGCCTGCGCTCCCCGCCCCTGCAGCCGGGCAAGGAGCCCGTGCGCACGGGGAGGTGCTGTGCGTGCAGGTCCTGATGCGCTATCTGCACAGACAGCCACTCCCGCCCTGGAGGCGCTGCGTGGCCTGGCCCTGGGCTCCCCAACCCCTGGAGGGGGAGGTTTCCATTGGTCTGGGTGTGTGTGCATGTGTGCCCATGTGTCTGTACACTCAAAATGTAGCCCATGTGGATTTAATTATTTTTCTTACATTATAGTGCTAATGTAAACATTTACATTGTTTAAACCATTTAGTTTGAATAAGACTTACTCTTTCTAAATTTTTAAATGTTTATCTGAAAAACTGCTTTTAACATCTTGGTATTCTCTGGCTTTTGTGGTCTCTGAGCTTCTATTTGATCGGCGAGGACTGTGCCGCTGGTGAACCCTTGATGGAGAGGCCGCGTTGAGCTGCAGTGGTTGTGACGGGGCTGCCCGTGCGGCCCAGGTGCCCCTCCGTGGCCGCACCGGCCGGGCCCCTCACTGTACCCTGAGGATGCTGGGCCTGGCAGGAGGATGGGGGCGGTGGTGTGTGTGTGTGTGGAGACAGGCTGGCGCGGAGTGGTTTCTGAACTGTTGATGCCACTGCTTCTCTAACTTTGTACTAATAATTATTAACTATGTAAGGGTTGGTTTTTAATGTTCAGACTTTTAAGTGATTTCTTTATCTACAGCTGTAACTACATGACTTTTGTGTAATGTGGCTTAAAGAAAGGAGCACGCACTGGTCCAGGGCTCAGAAGACTTCATTCTAGTACAAGTTTTGCTGCTTCACTAGGGAAGGGACATTGAGTCTTTAATCTCTCTGTGCCCTGGTTTCTGTAACTGGGGGTGATGGAAGGAGATGCCTTCTCATCCTCCATGGAGACAGAAATGATAACATGGAAACGTTCTTTTAGAAAGTCCAGGAAGCAGGTGATGTTTATAGTGAATGGTAATGATTACTAGCCTTCCCCTGTCCTTTTTAAATTCTGAAAATAAAAAACACAAGTTTTGAAACAAATTGAAACAGTCCTTGGTAGAGAATGTGTTTTAGCAAGCCAAATGTAGTAAGTCAAATTAGCAGACATTGAAATCCAGTGGGAAAACTCGTTGGGAATTTGTGTACTGATTTTGCAAGGGCAAGACGTTTTCATGTAAGTTAAGGATTTGTTTTTCGACAATTCTGTGAATGCTTAGCTTTTTTAGTAACAAGGAGAATTGATGGGAGTTTCAATCCGTCATATTAGGGGATTGTGTGGGGAGAAGACTGGAGGACTTCGAACAGACTTAAAAGACTGTACTACTTTGAACAGACTTAAAATTTCTGAAACATGTTCAGTTTCTAAAGTAATGCAAACACATTATTTGCCTGTAGTCGCTGAGCCTCTTGGTTCTCACACAGCGCATCCTGAACTCACTGATGTTGTACAAGCCAATTGACATGTCCTGGGGCAAAAAATAGATTGATACCTTTTTCCCCAATTCACCAAAAATAATAATAGTGGTAATAATAATAAGTTAATGATAGCATTTTCTCATGTTTAAGGTTTTTTTTAATATAAATTTTTCCTAATTGTTAGTGTTTGCTATTACTTGAAACAGCAAAAAGTTTTAACTGAAAAACTGGAAATAGTTACTTATGCTCATTTTTACTTTTGTTCCTCTTGGTTGTGGTTTATTTTGGAGGACATGTGCTTCTGTTTGTGAGTTTAAGTTGCATGAAATAGTCATATTTTCTGCTAATAAAGTGCTTCCATGTTCATGTGATAGAATGAACATGTCTGTTTGATGAGGTTGCTCCCCTGTCCTCAGCTCTGTAGCTTAGGGGTTCAAGCACCACGGACTCACATGGCAGTGTTATTTGAGCTTCTTTACTGAGTTGTGGATGGCACAGAGATGTTCCTTTAGTTGTGTTTTAAATCTAGAATACCCTGTCCTTCTAAAATATTTTATTTCTGGTTCATATTACCTGATGTACTACACATCAGGTAAATGGAACGTGGAATGGGCTGGAAAACATAAAATAGCACCTGAAAGAAGTCTAACTTCAGAATGAATGTTGCCGCTTTGAATGAGTTAGAAATGGAAAAAATTACTTTCATGTATGAGTTATATTTGAATTCTTTTATGTCATGGTTGTGTGTTAGCTTAAAATTCTGTATATTATAAATTAGTAATAATCTACGCATTGTTTTATTGCTTCACCTTTAAATTGTCCGTAGTGCTTATAGAGATATAACATGTGTAACGCATAAACATATGTGCTGAGTATATTTTTTTATGGCTCTGATAATGTGATATCATGGAAAATTATTGAAAAATATTTGCAGTTGGTTTCTTCCAAACTAACCTTTCATGGGTTTCACACACACTTTTATAAATTAAGTAGTAAAGAATATTTTACTGTGACCATTTGTTCATTGCAATTAATGATAATTTGTTTCACTGAAGCTTAAACAGGGAAATAAAAGATACTAATTTCTATAGTTACACCTCAAAAAAAGAGAAGAAATCTGTGAGTTTCTGTGGGTTGTGTTAGAAATACCTAGTACGTGGTAGATCTTGCGTTAAATCTGTTCAGTATCCAAGGATACTCTGTGCAAGACGTCCATCCCCCTCCTTGTCGAAGACGTCTTAGAAGATGCCTCATTTGCCTTTGAGGAGTGTGTGGTTCAGCAGAGGGATCAAGTGAGGTTGTAAGCTGTAAAGTGGGAGCTCGATTAGGATGTAAGTCCTCGGAGATTGGAATTGTGATGTTCTGAACTGCTCCTTGGGTCGTGACCACGGAAAACTGAGCTGTGTGAGCTGTCCTGCTCCCTGAAACCCCATGCTTGCAAGCTCTCTGCACCGCCCCCCACCCGGCCCCCCACCCGACACTTGGGAGTTCTGGACTGACGTCAGGGGTGTCGGTGCCGCCCGGCGGCTCAGTGCACCCAACACTGAGGGTGGCCGCACTTGAGTACAGAAAGGGTCTGTTTCAGTGTTTTGTGGATACTTCCTACGGAATCAGTGTATAGTGTATGTTTGTTTTCTTTCTGTCCAGTTTTTTTCCTTACGTAACTTTAAAATTTAACATTCCAGACATTTTAAACCATTAAAATTTATTTCCAAGGTAGGTAAACGTGATATGAAGTAATATTGGAAACACTCACACACACGCGCACACACACACACACATGCATATTTATGGAGAGGCATCCTTCGTAGGAACATGGTATCGTATCCCAGCTTAGCCAGTGACCACAAAAGTAGTGCCAGTTTCATAAGGTTATGGGATTAAATGAGTTAATATATGTAAAGTACTCAGAACAGTACCTTACATGTAAGGAAGCATCAGGACACAGAATAATGTCAATAGTATAATACCATTTGTTAAAAAGGGGTTTGCATATATACTTAGAAACTGGTGGGTAAATAATATTTCTTTGAGAACAAACAAAACTGGAAATGGTTTCTTTGGGAGAGAGGAGAGAGCCTGGGGTAGAAGGAGGGCATACATTTTGTTGTTAACTTTTTGAACTTTTAACCATATATTTTTAGAATAAAGCCATGTTTCAAGTAATTTAAGAGATTCTAGAATCTTTAAGACAAGAATCTACGTTCTTTTCAGACGGCCCTGCCGAGGTGCCAGTGACTAATGGGAACACAGCCACGGGACAGGCCTTGAACGATGATCTGGACATCTTTGGACCGATGATTTCTAATCCCTTACCTGCAACCGTCCTGCCGCCAGCTCAGGTATGTGTTAAGAGTATGGTTTTACACTGTGTATTTTCTTTTTGGAAAGTTTCAATTTTGGATTGTTTCTTACTTGAAAGCCTCTAGATCTTTAGGCCAGGAGTTGGCTAACTAAGCCTGCAGCTTGTTTTTGCAAATAAAGTGTGATTGGAGACGGCCACTCCGTTTACTTACACGCTGTCTGTGGCCGCTTTCACTCTGCAAAAGCAAGTTGAGCAGTTGCAGCAGATATTCCGTGACCCACAAAGCCTAAGAGTCACTGTCTAAAGTTTGCTAACTCTTGCTCTAGGCAAACGGTGCTTAGAATGAGTAAGTGGGAAAACTCGGACTGTTTCAGCCTTGCCTGCGATCCACAAGGTTACTTACTTCAGAGGGTTTTGAACTGTTTGGCGTGTGAACGTGGACTAGAAGCCCGTAGTTCTTTTCTTGCGCTCTGTCGGGCCAGCCCAGGACAGTGTTTCCTTCCGGGTGCCGGGAAACTGAGAACAAGAAATTCTAGCAAACTCAGTACCCATATGCTTTTTTATGAAGACACGTTATTTCTTAGCCTTAAAATCTGCCTTTTTTTATTTTAATGATTTTTTAAAAAATTATTTAGAACGTAATACTAACAATAAAGATTTTTAAAAAGTATCAGTGGTAAAGAAATTTTGACTTGCCTTCTTAACTTTACATGGAATTTTTTTTTTCTTTTTTGCCTTTATTCTTTTTTTTTTTTTAATTGAAGTCTAGTTGATTTACAGTGCTGTGTTAGGTTCAGGTGTACAGCAAAGTGATTCAGTTATACATATATGTTCTTTTTCAGATTCATTCCCCCTATAGGTTATTACAAAATATTGAGTATAGTTTCCTGTGCTATATAGTAGGTTCTTGTTGGTTAACTGTTTTGTATATAGTAGTGTGTATATGTTAATCCCAAACTGATTTATCCCTCCCCCCCTTTCCCCTTTGGTAACCATAACTTTGTTTTCTATGTCTGTGAGTCTATTTCTGTTTTGTAAGTAAGTTCATTTGTGTCGTATTTTATTGATTGATTGATTGCCACACCACACAGCATGTGTGGGACCTTACAGGGATCAAACCCGTGCCCCCCACCCCCTGCAGTGGAAGCGAGGAGTCTTAACCACTGGAATGCCAGGGAAGTCCCTGTGTCGTATTTTAGATTCCACATACAAGTGATATCATATCATATTTGTCTTTTCTCTGACTTCACTCAGTATGATAATCCCTAGGTCCATCCAAGTTGCTGCAAATGGCATTGTTTCATTCTTTTTATGGCTGAGTAATATTCCATTGTATATACGTACCACATCTTCTTTATTCATACCTCTGTTGATGGACGTTTAGGTTGCTTCCATGTCTTGGCTATTGTAAACAGTGCTGCTATGAACATTGGGGTGCATGTGTCCTTTTGAATTACGGTTTTCTCTGGGTATATGCCCAGTAGTGGGATTGCTGGGTCGTATGGTAGTTCTATTTTTAGTTTTTTAGGGAACCTCCATACTGTTCTCCATAGTGGCTGCACCAATTTACATTCCCACCAACAGTGCAAGAGGGTTCCCTTTTCTCCACACCCTCTCCAGCGTTTATTGTTCGTAGATTTTTATGGTGATGGCCATTTTGACCAGTGTGAGGTGGTACCTCATTGTAGTTTTGATTTGCATTTCTCTAATAATTAGAGATGTTGAGCATCTTTTCATGTGCTTTTTAGCCATCTGTATGTCTTTGGAGAAATGTCTATTTAGGTCTTCTGCCCATTTTTGGATTGGGTTGTTTGGTTTTTTTGATATTGAGCTGCATGAGCTGTTTGTATATTTTGGAGATTAATCCCTTGTCGATCACATCTTTTTTTTTTTGTTAAATATTTTTTCACCTTTATTGAGGTATAATTGAAAAATAAAATTATATGTTTAAAATGTATAACGTAATGTGTTGATATATGTATTCGTTGTGAAGATTCCTACCACCAAGTTAATTAACACATCTATTATCTCGCAAATTTACCTTTTTTGTGTGTGAGAATGCTTAAAATCTACTCTCATTGAATTTCATTTATACAATACAGTATAATCAACTATAGCTACCATGTTATGCATTAGATCCTCAGATCTTACATCTTATAACTGAAAATGTGTACCTGCCTCCCAGCCCTTGGCAAACACCATTCTGCTCTGTTTCTATGGGTTTGCCTTTTTTTTTTTTTTTTTAAGATTTCACATATAAGTGATACCGTGCAGTATTTGTCTTTAAGGTGAGATATTAATATATAACTTTCAGGGACATAGGTTACTCTTAAGCCCACAACTTAAGATTCTGTTTTGGGTTTTTGTTTGTTTGTTTGTGTTTTTTTTTTTGCGGTACGGGGGCCTCTCACTGTTGTGGCCTCTCCCGCTGTGGAGAACACGCTCCGGACGCGCAGGCTCAGCGGCCATGGCTCACGGGCCCAGCCGCTCCGTGGCACGTGGGATCCTCCCGGACCGGGGCACGTACCCGTGTCCCCTGCATCGGCAGGCGGACTCCCAGCCACTGCGCTACCAGGGAAGCCCGAGATTCTGTTTTAAATTTACAAATAAGCAACTAGTTTTTTGTAGTAAAGTATAATTTTTGAGGTAAAATATTTCTCTTTCTCTAGAAAACCTGAGCCAAATGGGAATTGTTTGGATGGAAAGTTTTAACAAGAAAGAACCAATGTCTTATTAGGAAGACGAATTACGTATATTTTTATTATATATATTTATTGTCATTATGATAGTCATTGTATAATTAACGCTGGAATTGAGCAAATAGATTTCTGAGGAATCATTAGTTTAAGTGGAGCTTTATCTGCAGCATCGCTGTTTATTTTCAGAGAAGATAGCTTTATTTTATGGCTTTGCCTCTTCTCCTCCTTCCCCCAACACGTAAAAAGAGGAACTAAGTATTGCTAGTATCGTTTTGGTTAACATTAATTACCTTGTGAATGTGTGCAGCCGTGGGTATGCGTGTGGTAGTAAAAGAAAAAGTCTAACACTAACATTTTGGGTGTGGAAAGAAGTATTTGGGATACTTGACAGTCCGAGCATGCAAAGCAGCTTCTTTTGGTCTAGCGTTCTAGCGGGGCCGTTCGGCCGGCCCGCCTTCCTTAGACTCCACTGTGGGGCGGGAACCGCTCTGCAGCTGCTTGGGCGTTAGACCCCAGGCCAGCCGAGGCCCCGTGGGTTCTGTGCAGGGAGAGCAGCGAGCCGGACAGTGCGGACCTCAGCCCCCCTCAGTGTGCGTGCAGCTCCTCCTCGTGCCCCCAGGGCCGCCCTGGCCTTCGTGCTGGGCCTCTGTACCTGAGAGGAAACAGGGCAGGTCTTCAAAATCACATCTCATTCTTTTTCTGGAATGTTTTTGGACCAAAATGGTGTCAGTTTTATGGAGCCCTCTAAAATAATTTGGTGAACAGAATTATCTTCCCTCCAAACTACATGTAAAGACTCTAATCCAGACATTTTGTCAAAATAATGTCTTTGAAAATTGGGGGAGGGAGAGAGAAGGTGGGTTAAAGCACACATTTTACACACACACACTGTACATAGTTTACTAATTTGGTGGCTTTTTATGCTGTGAAATTGAATTGGACCCCACTAGGAATTACTCTGAACCCTGCTTCTTTCAGTCCTGATTTTCTGAGTGTGGTGCAAATTCTGGTTGAAGATTTCCCCTCACGTGAATGTGAGCTGGATTGATGTGACCGTCTGCTTTCCTGTCTGGCTGTGCAGTCTTCCCTGAGGGGCTGGGGACGCTCAGCTGACCCGAGAGGACGCGTGTACTGGGGGTTGAGGGGGCGTCGTTCCAGTGTCCCCCAAGATGACACGTAGAAGCCCTCCCTTTCCTGTTCTGTCCATAATATCCACATCCCCACAGCATCTAGACTCACACAGGTGCTGTGGCCTGTCCTCGGTTTGGCCCCGGATCCCAGACGGCCAGAGAGCCTTTGGCTGGGGATCCTGCAGCCTCCGGAAAGTGCGCACGTACCGGCAGCAGTGGTTCTCCTTTTACCTTGGAGTGGTCCTGCCGGCACGTGGGGAGCCCCCATCACCTGCCCTGTAAATGGCCGTTCGAGCACCTGCTAGCCAGGCTGCCAGGTGGCTGTGCTTAGACTGTGTCCCTGTGGAGGCAGGCGTTCATCGGAAGAAACACATGCGTCTGGAGCACGGGGCTGCTCTAGCCTGAGGTGGAATAATAGTAGCTTTCCCAAGCACTTCGGGTTTTCTCACACGTCTGTGTCCTCCTCAGGGAACAGATCCCAGGGTTTTGAGCAGGTTCTTAGACTGAACAGAAACTAAACGTGCTGGAGGATCATTTAGTGAGGTGTGGCTGCTTTGTCACCTAGCAACACTAACAGCAATGCTGGCATCTGCCAAGCACTCCTTGTGGCTGTCGGGCGTGGCGGTAAGGCAGCTCCTCCCTGGGCCCAGAGGAGGGCGTGGGAAGGTGGAGTGGCAGGTCCGAGGGCACTGGGGCGAGCCTGCAGGCTGGCTGCAGGGCCCACGCTCTCGGCCTCTGCCTTCTGCTGCTTCATTGCTACGTCAGATATATTTGATTCAAGCCCACTGTTGTATTTGAATTCCATCATGTCCGGTTTCTTACACATTTCAGATCTTTTGCAAAATTATGTGGCTTTTTTTCCTATCTTAAAATTCTTGTTTGATGTCATAATAGATTCAAAATATTGTTCTGCTTAAGTTAGTTTGTGAGCATAATGCTTGGATGCTAATTTATTGAAAGGTTTTTTAGCCAAGGCATTAAATGTTTGATTTTTTAAAAATTCAAGCCAAATCATGTACACTATGATTTAACTTCTACTTGCTGCTCACCTCATTCTATAGTTTGAGAATACTCTTATCCAGTTTTTACTAGTCTTCATAGACTTCTCTGAAACTCTTCATATCTAAGTCAATTCCCTATACGCAAATGTGATTGAATATTTAGTGACCGCAGAGATCATTAAAGTGAGGTGTCAGTTGTGACTGTGTAATACTATCTTTGTGCAAGATACAGGAGATGAAGTGAAATTTTTTGTTTTGTATTACAATATGCACATGCTCATTTGTATTCGTCTTCTTACCCCTGTCTACAAGCGGAATGCAAGGTGTAGGGGAGAGTGCAGGTGGTCGCAGTTTTGCTGGACCTCATATCTGGGTAGACTGGAAGCATTCTAATATTGCGGTAAAAACGGATTAGATTCGGTTCATAAAAATATCATGATGTTGCTTTTGAAAATCAAAACTTTTCTTTTCCCCCCCAAAGAAGACAAAATCGGCCATTGCAGGACCCTCCTGCAGTCTGCTGTAGTTGTAGAAATGTTCTTCACTCCAAGGGATACCAGTTCTTGGCAGCAGTGATTGTGCGAACAATCAGGAGATGTGCGAACGTCTCCCAGGAATGCTGGTCCTCAGGCGGCACCACATGCCTGTTGTTGAAGCCACTGTGGTCAGGATGTAGTGGGCAGAACTCTGCATCAGAGAGGTTCTGTCTACTCCTTTTACATTAACAGATTCAAAATAGGAAATGTTCCTCTATCCTGCACGTAGGTTTTGCATGGGCTTTGTCAGCGATTCCCTTTAGTGTCACCATGTTACCTTCTACAGTTGTTTAGTTTCTAATTTCATAACTTCATTTGGATTTCAAGGAATGGATGAGCTGTGTTTTATTATGCAGAATTCGACAGCTTGTTTTGGTATCTGTCTCAGGGGACGTCCTCTGTACCAGCAGTTGCCGCTCTGTCTGCAGTGACATCTGGGGATCTGGATCTATTCACTGAGCAAACTACTAAGTCAGAAGAGGTGGCCAAGAAACAGCTCTCCAAAGACTCCATCTTGTCTCTGTATGGCACGGGGACCACCCAGCAGCAGAGTGCTCCTGGTAATGCATTTGAAATCTGCTTTCCGTGAATCGCAGTGACATCACTAGAAGTGTATTCTTTGTGCTTATGTAATGTCAGTTACATTTCTTCCTTGTTTTTCCTGTGTAGTGAGTGCTTTTGTTGTGGTGGTTTACACAACTACAAAACTGAAATGAAAGAAGCATTAGGATTAGAACGCACAAAACTTTATTCATTTAGGATTAACAAGCTGGTCGCATGTCACTTAATGTTTTACAAGCCTTATAGGACAGGGATTATCTTTGAAGAATTATTTAAATTTGATTTGCCTGAAGTTTATAACTCTGTACATTGTGGTATTCTTTCTGCACGTAAACAGTAAGTCTGAAATATCACATGAAATCAAAAAAAGCTTTGAGGTTTTTTTTTAATATATCAAAAAGAAATACTAGCATGGTAAAGATTTATGTTTACACAGTTTTAATCTGTCATTTCCTCTAAAATAATGGGCTGCATTTCACGTAAGAGCTGAAATTATATGACGTCTCAGCTGCTTCCATCAAAACCAGAGACAGTCCACTCTGACTTGTTTACTTGGTAGTGAGAGACCAGTGGTGCAAATCAGCAGAAACACAGTCTCATGCTATATAGTTTGGTCTTCACAGTGGATATTTTATGTAGCTGTTGCACAGGATTTATTTGCCCTAGTTAAATTTGCTCAGGCTCCTAACTGATTTGTCTGCTTCCTGGAAGTAACCAGCCCTGAGGGTGCAGGTGTGAGCTGCTCTGAGCAACAGGAGCCAGACCAGAAGGAAAGCCTTTGCCGTGGGTAGTTCAGCAAGACGGGCTTCTGTTTCTGTGCTGACAGAGGCGAGTGCAGCGCTATGCGGTAACCCTGTTCTCTTCGTTTGTTTTCTCTGCTCGGTTCTTCTGCTGCAGGTGTGTTTATGGGACCCACAAATATACCGTTTCCCTCACAAGCACCGGCTGCATTTCAAGGCTTCCCGTCCATGGGCGGGCCTGTGCCTGCAGCTCCTGGCCTTGCGGGAAGCGTGATGGGGCCGAGCGCGGGCGTGATGGTGGGCGTGCCCCTGCCCAACGGCTTCATGGGAAACGCACAGACTGGGGTGATGCCACTTCCGCAGAGTGTGGTCGGCCCCCCAGGAGGGATGGTGGGACACGCGGGTGCAGCCCAGAGTAAGTTTGGCCTGCCGCCAGCTCAGCAGCCCCCATGGAACCTCTCCCAGGTAGGGTCCTTTCTCTCCAATTTCTCCAAAATCAGAGAAACCAGATCTTGTTTTCTAAATGGTTTTATTTGTTTTTAAATCTAACAATCTGGCAGAAAGAATTGAGTAGGGATAATGTTATAAAAGGTAAAAACTGTCTAATCAAATAGACAAATGAGCTGTCATTGTTCCTATATTTAGAATATTCTGTAGAGAATGTTAAGCATTTTTTCATTTCTGATTATAACACAGCTGTAATGGAGAATGTCCCTCATTTGTTTGTAACAGCTAGAAATTATCTTGGGCATCTTTTGAAATTAGCACCAAGCTTTAAACCCAGCCCCCTGGTGGGTTGTTTGTATACACCACTTAGACCAACCTATTTTCACTAATAATTTTGGGGGCTCTTGGTAACTTTCACAAATTAGAAAACAACCCAGCCTCATACTCTCAGAGCACTGTTTTTGAGAGATCTAGGCTGTGCGTGGATTTATAAAAAATCTTTTTGTTCAAATACATTTCTAAAGTTGTATTTTCTTCTTACTTATAGTCACATTTATGTTTAAAAAATATATACACTAGTTCAAGAATTCCCGTAAGATATGAACCAGTCCATATTTGTGTCTTACATCCCCTCATATTACAAAATCCTATTTCTGCCTAACTTAGTTTAGAGCCAGGAGATGACATTTTAGTATTACCTCTTTCAAATCCATTCTGACTTTCCTCTGGCTTCACAGACAGAGGCCTCAGACCTAGGTTCGTGGTCCCACTCTTCTTCCTTGTACACTTCCTTATTTGATGTTCCTCTGGTATTTTGATGCCCTTGACTTCTGTTCTCGTCAGCATTCAGGGAATAGTATATAGCAATTTCTAACCGACATTATTAGCAAAATCACTGTATATCCCATGAATGTTCCAAGTTATTTTTTACTATCACTATTTAAAGGAATATCTGTATGACATTGGTCTGTGCACTCTGGGAATCTCAAAAATCGTTAAGTGTCAAATGTCAGTAATAGCTTTTGTGCAGCCGGAATGCTGAAGCAGACCCAGCCCAGGTTAGGGTGCCTGCTGAACCAGTAAGGACTTACCCCACCTTACTTCCGGGCCCGCCGAAGGGGGTGCTCTTCTCCAGCTCTCTCTTGGTGGGGTCTGCTGGCCATGACAGGTACTAAACATCCTTTAGTACCTAGGAAGAAGCGACCTGCCCCTCCAGACACTGTGCCTCATCAGTGATGTGGTTAGTATTAGGGTTTTTGAAGAACTAAGAACTGCAGACGGTTGAACTTTATTAATACAATCCAACCCTGAGCATAGATTTTTAATCTTTTTTTTTTTTTCTTTTTTGCGGTAAGAGGGCCTCTCGCGGTTGGGGCCTCTCCCGTTGCGGAGCACAGGCTCCGGACGCGCAGGCTCAGCGGCCATGGCTCACGGGCCCAGCCGCTCCGTGGCATATGGGATCTTCCTGGACTGGGGCACAAACCCACGTCCCCTGTATCGGCAGGTGGACTCTCAACCACTGTGCCACCAGGGAAGCCCTGAGCATAGGTTTTGAATCCACTCTACTTAGTAGTAAATCTCCTTGCCTTTCCTTCACTTACCATCAGTCTTAGAAGTGAGAGCACCACAGGGGAGGGTTAGGAGGCTTATGTACACACGGCTCCAGTCTGGAAGGAAAGTACATGTAATCTTACACCTTTTGTCATATAATAGGCATTTATATGGTTGGCTATAGCAAAAGAAAAATATGTTTTATGACCTTTTAAAATGTTAATAAAGTATACAGAGCTATTTAAGACTTGAATAAAGACAGAACAATTGCCATCATACAAGTCATAATTTTGGAGTTTACTTTCAAACATTTCCTTAGTCCTTAGTAGTTAAACTATAGTTGAAGGCATATCCTAGAAAGTATATAGTTGAAAGTATTGCTAGTATAGTTGAAAGTTCGAATAGCAGACTCATGGTACATCCAGATATGAATTCAGCGATTGCTTTGGTACTTTTTCCAGTTGTGGTTAATCTTTGGGGGACAAGAAATTGAGTCCAGAAAATGAATAAATACAAAATGACTTGAGACCACTTTATAGACAGGGTTGAAAAGCGGAAGGAAATAGCAACCAAGAAGGGAACACGGTAGCTATTTGCTTTCTGTGGAGAAAGCATCGTGTGGCCGTCTGCTTTTACCCCAGGGCTCGGACAGCTGTTCACATGGATGAAAAATACTTAGAGTTGCTATTAAGTGTCCGTGTCTCTCTGAGTAAATCAACTTCGAGTAAAGGCCCACTTCTACTAAAATAGGCTGGCCATTAAAAATGTCTAGCAGTGGCTGAAGAAACCAGGCCTGAAAAGTGAAGGATGCCTTTTGTGTGTTCACAGGTGAACCAGCAGATGGCTGGCCTGAGCCTGGGGGGCGCAAGCCCCGCAGCAGGCTTCAGCCAGCCCCCCAGCACCACGGCGGGGGCAGCGGGGTGGTCGGGGGCCTCGTCAGGTCAGACGCTCAGCACGCAGCTGTGGAAGTGACCCTGCAGCACGGCCCACCGCGCTCCCCCCTGACATTCCTGCGGAGATGCAGCCGGGTTCCCCTGTTCATTCGTGTACATAATATTTTTTTTTCTCCCCATTTGTTCATATTAAGAATTATCTGATTGATTGACCGTGTTGGTCTGTACTGATGGATTAAATTTGCTGTGGTGAAAAGCAGGTTGAGAAACCATTTCATGTCGAGGGCAGCTTTTGCTCACATTTCCCAGGATTTCATAGACACAGTATCTGGGAAGCTGCTCGGTCAACGTGCATGATCAGTTTCCCTCTCGAGGAAATTATAGCTCTCATGTTTGCATATAAGGGAAGTAGCTATCATGTTTGTTAGTAATACCTCTAACAGTATGAACCCCACCCCCAGATTAGCCAGTAATCCTGTAGGAAGGTACTGTATGATCAAATGTTTAATCATATAAATAGAATGTCAATGTATCACTGAGCACTGTTTTCTAGTGTATCCAGATTCTTTTATGTCATCATTCACGTCACTGTGCTGTTGCTATGATGTGCTTAACCGGGAACGTGGTTAGAGAAAGGAAGATAAGCCTGGATGTTACTACAAAGTTAGTTGTTTAACGAATGTTTGAAGAAGTCAGATTTTACCTGCCTCCCTTGTAATTGGGATCTCTTCCTATGTACACATAGTGCTAACAAACACGAGACCTTTCTCTGCACTAGATGCAAACAGGGTAACTAAACAAGCCACTTCAACCCTTGAAGGCGTATCCAGGTTTATGACAGTAATTGTGTTTACATTTTATGGTGCCTAGTACTGACAGATGTCATATCCCTGTATTAAACAGATGAATCCATAGACCTTTTTTTGTGGGTTTTATTTCCTATGATGATGTATACTGCCACCAATCTTACAAAAGTTACTTCACGTTGCAGAGTCACAAATTGGGAATGTGTTTGTTGTTGACAGAACACTTGTCATCTGTTTGTTTTGAAAACCTGTTCAGTTCTACCAATTAATTATAAGGCCAAATGGGAAAAAAAAAGTATGTAAGAAGATTCTGAGAATGGTACTAGCCTGCGTGCCATTAGCTGTGCTGTACAGAGACCCTCCGGGTTCCTTGTAAGGGAGCATGCAGAACAAACAGAGACAAGAGCAGATGTCTCTACCCGCGCTTAGCTTCCAGACACAACCACCCTGTAAGCAGGTGCCCGTCGGGAGGAGAGCAGAGGAAACGGCCCCCGGGTGCCCGCAGCCCTACCCCGCACGCCCGCCAGAGCACCAGCTGCGGCTCCGTCACACCTCGATCGTCACCGTGTCCAGGTGGTACTTGGGCTCGTTGGCTAGGTTCACCTTCTCTGTCCGAGTGTGCCACACGAGGACCTGCGGGGAGGAGACCTGATGGGTAGCCACGCTCTCAAGGGACACACAGCAAGGTCAAGAGACACGAGTGCAATGAATACCTTGGTGCAGTTACTTGCTTTCGGTTCCAGTTCTTCGACGGTCGTGATCTGCTTTAGAAAGTCAGATTCCTGCATCCCAGGCTGGGACCCACGACGCTTAAATACAGCTTTGGGGTTGGACAAGATGACTTGAAGGCTTACAGCAAATCCTTTGTGGAAGTTAAAAGAAAAAAAAGTCTTTAAAGTAAAATACTGGTGTACTTCTCTTTTTTCTATATAATTTTGGTCACATCAGAACCCATTTTTTTCAGTATCTACCATGGGCCAAGTCTTGGTTCACAGAGTTGAACAGGAGTGTTACCTGCATCATCATAGTCTCAGAAGGACAGCCTGCCTTTACAATAGAGCACGTCTGCCGCTCTGATCGAGGCTGTGTGTGGAGGGGTGGCTTCTGGACACTACGTAGCCTGTTGATGACAAAGGGTGCACGGCGCAGAGGCCGTCACAGCCCCCGCACGTTTGGCCTCTGGGAGTAACTAGAACTCAATACACCTGAAATGCACACAGTCTCGCCCTGCCTGTCCCCAGGGAGGAGGCCGCCCCGCTTTCCTGCCTGTCCTCTGACATCTCCATGTGTTCCTACCAAAGCCAGCGCTGCTCTGATGGACCCTGAGGTTAGAAGACGGAGGAATACAAGTCCGGTCAGTTAGCTGGGAAATGAATACTCTATAGTCATTTGGTAATAAATTTCCAATTTGATTCAATCTGAAAAGCGGGGCGTGGGGGGCTGGAAATCAGTACAGGAGATGATATCAGGCCATTTGGCAAATTTGGTTTTTGTAGTTCATTTTTCAAGGAAACAGATGAGTGTCAATTTCCTTAAATGGTTTGGCGTTACGAAAAATCATTACTCTGTAGTTTAACAAACTCTGTGTTACAGGCTTAGCCATTAAGCGCTCCACAAGCCGTCTCTGGAAGCAGCTGTCACAGCCGTCCTAATTGTTGTGAAAGTCTTTACCCCAACCTCCGCTCTTCACGACTAAGCTGACACTGTAAAGCCAGGCGCCCTTCCAGAGTTAGGAGGATCAGTCTCCAGGAACGTTTTCTTAGCAACTTTTTGCCCTTCCCTACATTAACTGAGCTGATTTATGCCGCTTTGTGCAAACGCATAGTTAGCAAAGTTAGTATCGAATGATTCCAGTCAGTCGCGGGGGAGCTGTGAGCAGAGCACAGCCAGCATCCTCTTAACCTCTCCAGATGCGGGACTGCAGACCCGCGCTCCCGACCCCGCTGCCCCCGTGGGAGAACGCACCGCGAAGCTGCCTACAGACACAGGTGGGTACCGCAGGTGCTGAGCGAGCCCGAACACGGAGACAGGTGCTGCGAGCGTTGTCCCGAGGCCTGGCCCAGGATCTCCACCAATCCTGGCGGGGCAGCACGTCCCGGCAGAATTCGGAGTTAGCACCTCCGTTTTCTCGTGGGTCCTTGCGGCTGAGAACCGGCCAAGTCACTCAGCCTCTCTCGATTCTGAAACTCCCCCGTTTCCTCACCCGCAAGGGTGGCGTGACACCCCCTCCCCTCACGTCTGATGTGAAATTAGTGAACAGAAAGACTTCACTAACTGCAAAGCTCTGTTCAGAGGACCCTAAGATAGATAAATACCGATACCATTGTAAATACTGTCATGAGGGGAGGTGGATTAGCCACCGCTTATGGCTGGAGAACAGTGTTGACGGGAAGAGGCTCAGGAAAGTTCCAGGCCACCTGCGTTTCACCCCACTTGGCTAACAAGTCTGAAGCCTTCCTCGGATGTGGCTTCAACAGCCCCGGGCCCCAACAGAAAGTCAAAGGTTCAAATTAACACAAAAAAAGTGACTTCTACTAGGTCAACTCAGATCTTAGGATGAAAAGATTTCTGGGGTGGTTTTCATGTGCTTTTAAGTAAGCTTTTTTTTTCCTAGCTCAGAGTCTGCCCTTTTTAACCATACTGAAGCTCCTGGTATATTTCTCACATGGCCTCAAGGTACTGATTTTATTTCCCCATTCTCATAAAAAAAAAAAAAAAACAGGATCTGAGTTGCGCAGAAGTCATTGTGAAAATTATATGAAGCCACTTGGATCTGACTTTCCCCATTTTCCCTCAGACTAACACATTTATCATCGTGACCACTGAAGGATTCAGATTAAGAGTGTCTTCTTGCTTTCTGTAGCTCAGGAATATCCTGCTAGCTCTTAAAGCAGTTATATGGCAAAGTCTACCATATAGACAGGCAGAACTGACAGCCAGCTGTGAAGCTACACCCTGCTCTGCTGCAAGGCCCTTTCCTGGTCCCACTGGAGAATGGGGTGCAGGCTGGCAGCCCGGGGAGAGAATTGGAGGGCAGCCGGCTCACCACCGCAGCAAAGTGGTTTTCTATTTAATACAAAAGCGGGGGGTGGCATTCAGACACCTCCCCCCCCCCCACTGTCTTCACCAGGCCCTGCTCAGTGAGCTCTTCAAGGGAAGCAGGTCACAGCAGCACCGGGAACCACTCGAGAACTAGGCCAAGCCCTGGGCTGCCTTCTGGGGAACCGTCTGACCTGCTGTGAACCTGGGAGTTAGAATCCTCTCTCTGAAAGTCGGACAAGGAGTTTTTCGCTCCTAAACCATTGCTTCCAACCCAAGATAGGTACCTTGAGTTTTCTTCATTTCCAAGCACTTATTATGCCTCAAGTATCGTATGTACCCTTCCCTTTTGTCAGTGAAGTTAGTTTAGTTTTAACGATGTTCTCAGAAGCCTTTGAGATACTAGGAGCTTTATAAAAATCGTGAAGTAGGAGTCTCTGTCCTGGTCAGTTGTGTAAAAAAGTGCAAGTGAACACTGGTTATTCACAGTGAAAGCAGGATTTCCTGGCTTCTTCAAGTGGACAGGGTGGGTGGTGGGGACCCAGTGCCTCCCAGTCAGAAGGACCACCCTGCTCAGTGTATGTTTACCAATGAACACATGCAGCTCCAAGTCCATCAGGCCATTTCCACTTACTTATGGACAAGATGGCCAAAGCAACAAGGACTGGGTTTTCCCTACTGTCTTAAATAGCTAAAAACCAGACAAAACATTTGAAAAAATAGTTTCTAGCACTGGGGAAAAGGCACACAGGACAGATCTCTGAAAAGAAGAGACAAATGTGAGCCCTACAGTTGCCCCAGCTTCCCGCCTGAAGGCTACACCCCTGGGAGGGGAACACACACAGCTCTGCCGTCTCCTTGAGCTGAGGAAACAGGATGGAGAACTCGGGGAGGCCAAGACAGCTGGAATCCAGGGGGTGTCACCCCAAGAGCAGAGGGTGCGACTGTCTGCAGAGGGCTTGCCTCAAGTCCCACTGAGTCTGGTCAGTAGATGCTGGTGAGACTCCCTGAGTTCAAGAAAGGAACCACTGGCAGGAAACAGGTGGATGGATCAATCCCTAGAGGCCACTCAGGGCTGGGACAGGCCACGTGCCCCATGGCCAGGGCACAATGGGCAACAGCTGGGATGCTCGAAGAGTGCTTGCACGGCCACTGGTCCACTGTGAGGCCAAACTAGCCCTAAAATGAAGGCTTAGCTGGTTTGCCCAACACTTTAAAAGTAAGCCAGGAAAGGATCAAAATGTTTCTAAGTAAATTATAGCCCAGAAAAAAGCTAAAAGTAAATAAACAAATACATATATAACATGCAAACATATAATTATATACACACCCACATGTATATGTGTGTGTATATATGTAGAATAAATGTATGTTACACATTTTATATATACAAATACAATGAAATATAAGGAACCAGACACACTTTTTTCCCTAGAACCTAGCAACATAAAATTTTTAATGCCTGAGAT
Organism: Delphinapterus leucas; assembly: GCF_059928025.1. Taxonomy (NCBI): domain Eukaryota; kingdom Metazoa; phylum Chordata; class Mammalia; order Artiodactyla; family Monodontidae; genus Delphinapterus; species Delphinapterus leucas. The sequence goes on from NC_143140.1 coordinate 14,371,666, forward strand.
ACAAAAATGACCAGATGTGCAAAGAAGCAGGAAATTACAATCCCATAATGAAAACTCAGCAATCCCACTCCTGGGCATATATCTGGAAAAAACTGTAATTTGAAAAGATACACGCCTCTCAATGTTCACAGCAGCACCATTTACAATAGCCCAGACATGGACGCAACCCAAGTGCCCATCAACAGATGAATGGATAAGAAGATGTGGTCTACATATACAATGGGGTACTACCCAGCCATAAAAAAGAATGAAATAATGCCATTTGCAGCAACATGGATGGACTTGGAGATTATCATATTGAGTGAAGTAAGTCAGACAAGGACAAATAACCATATGATACCACTTGTATGTGGAATCTAAAAAATGATACAAATGAACTTACTTACAAAAGAGGAATAGACTCACAGACATAGAAAACAAACTTACGGTCACCAAAGGGGAAGGGGAGGGGAGGGATAAATTAGGAGTTTGGGATTAAGATATATACACACGCAGTAGATATAAAATAGATAAACAAGGAACTGCTGTACAGCACAGGGAACTATACTCAGTAGCTTGTAATAACCTATAATGGAAGAGAATGTAAAGAAGAATATATAAATATATAAATGAATCACTAAAAGTATTATATAAATTTCATGCGTACAACATTATATTTCAACTTCTGTATACACTACAGCGTGCTCATCACCGAAAGCTGACCCTCTCTACCCATTTGGCCTTCCCTCTACCTGCCTTCCCCTCTGGTAACCACTACTCTGTTCTATATATCTGTGTGTTGGTTTGGTTTGGTTTGGTTCATTTGTTTGTTTTTAGATCCCACACATGAGTGAAGTCATACCATATTTGTCTTTCTCTGACTTATTTCACTTAGCCTAATAGCCCTCAAGGTCCATCCCATGTTTTCACAAATGGCAGGATTTCATCTTTTGTTAGTTTTTGTTTTTCTTATGTCTGAGTCCACTGTATATACATACCACATCTTCTTTATCCGTTCCTCCACTGAGGGGCACTTAGGCTACTCCTATATCTTGCCTATTGTAAGTAATGCTGCAATGAACATAAGGGTGCATGTACCTTTTCAAATTAGGGTTTTCATATTCCTTGGATAAATATTCAGAAGTAGAATAGCTAGAAAATTAATTATTCTTAAAATTTTTTTAGGAATCTCCATAACATTTTCCATAGTGGCTGCACCAATTTACATTCCCACCAACAGTGTAGGAGGGTTCCCCTTTCTTCACATCCTCTCCATCACTTGTTTTTCTTGCCCTTTTGATGGTAGCCATTCTAATGGACGTGAGGTGATATCTCATTGTGGATTTGATTTGCATTCCCCTAATAATTAGTGACGTTGAACATCTTTTCATGTGCCTGTTGGCCATCTGTATGTCTACTCTGGAAAAGTATTCAGGATGTTTGGTTTTTTGTTCTTGAGTTGTATGAGTTCTTTATATATTTTGGATATTAGTGCCTTATCAGATGTATGATTTACAAATAGCATGTCCCATTTGATGGGTAGTCTTTTGGTTTTGTTGATAGTTTCCTTCACTGTGCAGAAGCTTTCTAGTTTGATGTAGTCCCTATTGTTTATTTGTGCTTTTGTTTCCCTTGCCTGAGGACACACATCCAGTAAGATATTGCTGAGGTTGATGAAAAAATATACTGCCTATGGTTTCACCTAAAAGTTTTGTAGTTTCAGATCTTACATTCAAGTCTTTAATCCATTTTGGGTTAATTTTGTGTATGATGTAAGATAATGGTCTAGTTTCATTCTTTTGCATGTGACTGTCTAGTTTTCCCAGCACCATTTATTGAAGAGACTATCCTTTCTCCATTGCATGTTCTTTGCTCCTTTGTCATATATTAACTGTCCATATACATGTGGGGTTACTTCTGGGGTCTCATTTCTGTGCCATTTATCTGTGTCTGTTTTTCTGCCAATACTATGCTGTTTGGATTACTATAGCTTTGTAGTATAATTTGAAATCAGGGAGTGTGATACCTCCAGCTCCATTCTTTTTTTTAATCACTATTTTTTTTTGCTACTTGGGGTCTTTTGTATATCCATATAAATTTTAGGATTTTTAGTTCTATTTCTGTGAAAAATGTCATTGGGATTTTGATAGGGATTGCATTGAATAGACTGCACTAGGTGATATGGACATTTTAACAATGTTAATTTTTCCAATCCATGAGCATGGATTAACTCCACTTCTTTGCATCTTCTTCGATTTCTTTCATCAATGTCTTACAGTTTTCAGTATACAGGTCTTTCACCTCCTTGGTTAAATTTATTCCTAGGTATTTTATTCTTTTTGTTAAAATTATAAATGGCATTTCTTAATTTCTCTTCCTGATAATTCATTGTTAGTGTATGGAAACAACAGATTTCTGTACACTAATTTTGTACCCTGCAGCTTTACTGTATTCATTTATTACTGTTTTTTGGTGGAGACCTTAGGGTTTTTATGTATAATATGTCATCTGTAAATAGTGACCGTTTTACTTCTTCCTTTCCAATTTGCATGCCTTTTGTATATTTCTCTTGACTGCTCTGGCCAGGACTTCCAATGCTAATAAGAGTGGTGAGAGTGGGCATCCTTGTCTTGTCTTGATCTTAGAGTGATAGCTTTCAGCTTTTCACGGTTGAATGTGATGTTAGCTGCGGGTTTGTAATGTATAGCCTTTATTATGTTGATATATGTTCCTTCTGTACCCATTTTATTGAGTTTTTTCCATGAATGGGTGTTGAATTTTGTCAAATGCTTTTTCTGCATCTATTGAGGTGATCATATTTTATCCTTCCTTTTGTTCATGTGATGCATCACGTTGATTGACTTGCAGATGTTGAACCATCCTTGCATCCCTGGAATAAATCCCACTTGATCATGATGTACGATCCTTTTAATGTATTGTATTCAGTTTGCTAATATTTTGTTGAGGATTTTTGCATCTATGTTCATCAGAGATACAGGCCTGTAATTTTCTTTTTTGTGTGTTTCCTTGTCTGGTTTGGTATCAGGGTAATGTTGGCTTCATTATTATTAAGTTATGAAGCATTCCTTCCTCTTCAAGTTTTTTGGGAAGAATTTGAGAAGCATAGGTATTAAATATTCTTCAAAATTTTGGCAGAATTTCTCCTTCTTTTTAGATTTAGTTGTCTGTCTTCTTCCACCTGTATCATTTCTATTTTTCTGTCTGCGAGCTTGTTAATTCTCTCTTCCATCTGATCTGCTCTGTTTCCAGTGCCTTCTAATGTGTTCTCTTCATCTCCTTTATTGGGTTCTTCAGCTCCAGAATTTTTGTTTTGTTCTTTTTTAAGTTTCAATCTCTTTGGTAAATTATTCCTTCTGTTCGTTCATTTTATTCCTAAGCTCAGTAAACTGCCTTTCTGAGTTTTCTTGCCACTCACTGACATAACAGCTCATGGCAGCTGTTTTGAATTCTCTATCAGTTAGATGGCAGTATTCCGTGTGACTTTAAATTTGGTTTCCGGAGGTTTGTCGTTTTCTTTTTGTGATGCTGAGTTACTACGGGTTTTTTTATGGTACTTGACGAGTTGTTCCTTTGCTGGTGCATTTAAAGTAGCGAACACCTTTCTTATTTAGGTAAAGCTTTAAAAAACTTGATTCTAACAATTCAACAGGATAGAAATTAGAGGCTTTCCTTTTGTTTTTCAGTAGGCGGCGCTACAACACAAGTTTTTGGTTTCTCTTACTTAGGCTGCCTCTGGCTATATTTGAGAGTCAGCACTTTCCCCCCTCCACTGCCCCTGCCAGAGGTGTCACCTGGTGCCCTTGCTGTTGCTGCCTGTGTCTCCGGGGTTGCTGGTGCCTTGCTGTTGCCAGTATCACTGCTGTCACTGGCATCACAGCTTGGGGCCCTGGGATGGTGGGTGCCTGCACTTCATCCAGAGTTGCTGGGGTCAGGGGCTCTACAGCCGTGAGGGGAGATAGCGGGTGGTGGGCGAGCTGGGGCTGTGGGTGCCTCTGCCACATAAGGGGCTGTTGGGCTGCTGCTGCTCCTGCTGCAGGTGAGGGAGTCGCAGGTGCCTCCATGGCGGGGGTCGGGTTCGCAGGTCCTGCTGCCACTGCTGCCTGGTTTCCTGTGGCCAAGGGCCCTGCTGCACCAGGAATCTGGATTCGTATGCACAGCCTCCCCTGCTGCTACCGGGTTCTCTGGGGCTGCAGGCTCACCTGCCACGCCCCCAGGGTCAGGATCACAGGCTCTGCCTTGGCTGTCTGCTCCAGGCCACCCACCTTTAGATGCACAGATGTGTGGAGATCGCTGGCATCCTGGCACGTTGGGCAGAGGAAACCTTGTAGATTGAAGGGAGAGACAAAGGGAGCATGTCATGCTGCCGTGATGCTGACATCAGGCACTGAACACTTCTATTAGGTAAGAAGAAAGGTCTCAGCTCAGTGAACTAATCACTCGCCTTTGTACGCTAGAAAAAGAAGAGTAAATACAAGCCGGAAGTGAGCAGAAAAAAGGTACTGATAAATACAATCTGAAATCACTGAAACAGAAGCAGAAAACAATAGAGAAATCAGTGAAATCAGAACTGTGTCCTTTGTGGGGGGCGAAGTGAATAAAATTGATCGATATCTACTTTTACTTATCAGAAAAAGAGAAGACACAAATTACCAGGAATGAAAGAGGAGTATCAATACAGATCCTACAAACATCAAAATGATAATAAAAGCATATTATGAACAACTTGATGGAAGTAAATTTCATAACTTAGAGAAAAATGGACAAATTCCTTAAAAGATACAGGCCATCAAGCTCGCTCATGAAAATTAGATAATGTAAATAGCCCTGGATCAATGAAAGAAATTAAGTTTATAGTTAAAATCTTCCCACCAAAACAAACAAAAAACAAAGGTAAAAAAAGACCTTCCAGGCCTAGAGAGCTTCATTGGTGATTTCTAACAAATGTTTAAGTAAGAAATAATATAACTTTTCCAGAGTACAGAAAAGGTGGGAATACCTTTCAAATTCTCTGAGGCCAGTAGTGCCCTGATGCCAAAAGCAAACAGAAACATTACAAGAAAACTACAGACCAGCAACCCGCATGAACACAAACAGAAAAATTCTTAAAGTTCTAACAAATTGAATCCAAAAATTAAAAAGACAACAAATCATGATGAAGTGAGGCTTATTTCGTGACTGCAGTGTTGGCTTAACCTTTCAGAATCAATCAATGTAATTCACCAAATTAAGAGGCTTTTAAAAAAGAAAGAAAAAAACCCCACACCTGATTATCTCAATAGGTGAAGAAAATGCACTTGACAAAATCTAACATCTAAACATGATTTTAGGAAAGACTCTCAGGTCTTCTCTGGTGGTGCAGGGGTAAAGAATCCGCCTGCCAATGCAGGGGACACGGGTTTGATCCCTGGTTCCGGAAGATCCCACATGCCGCAGAGCAACTAAGCCCATGCGCCACAACTACTGAGCCTGCGCTCTAGAGCCCGCGAGCCACAACTACTGAGCCTGTGCACCACATCTACTGAAGCCCAGGCGCCTAGAGCCTGCGCTCCACAAGAGAAGCCATCACAATGAGAAGCCTGCACACCACAACAAAGAGTAGCCCCCGCTTGCCGCAACTAGAGAAAGCCCGTGGGCAGAAATGAAGACCCAACACAGCCAAAAATAAATCAATAAATCAATTAATCAATTAATCAATTAATTAAAAATAAAAAAAGAAAAGCCTCTCAGCAAACTAAGAATAGAAGTGAACTTCCTCAACTTGATAAAGTGCATCTACAAAAAACCTACTGCCAACAGTATACTTAATGGTGAAATATTGGGTGTTAAGTAAACCACTGAAGATTGAATGAAGCAGGATGTCTGTTCTCAACCTTTATTCAACAATGTACTGGAGGTCCTAGCCTTTGCAATAAGGCATAAAAAGTAAAGAAAGAAAGAAAAGGCAGACAAATTGGAAAGGAAAAAGCAAAGTCCAGTAAACCTCTTCTTCCCCATTCAGCCACGTTAGCAGCATCAGTAGTGCTTATCATTTCCTTCTACTGTGTATCAACTTAGTCTCCCCTGCATATACTTGTCTCACTAGCACACGCTCTCTTTCCTAACTACACATAATCTAATTTCAGCAAGGTTCTTACAGATAAAAACTGTTTCCATTTCCCAAAAGATAGTTTTTGGCAACAATTCCTTTATTGTCTGGTCACAAGAAAGATACTAATGGCTTTTTTACTTGAACAGTCACTCTGACTAGTTGTACTAGAACACTGGGCGGTTGACACACTTCTGCTGTTGCCAGTAAGTATCAAGTACTTTCAAAAGTCTCTCTCTCTCTCCACTTTAAACAAGAAAAGATTCCAAGTTCCCAATTAAAATGTATACACACAATAGTCTTGGGGAACTTGTTGGAGAAAGGTATGTGTCCAACACCTCCTCTCCTCTCTTCTCTAATTTTTTCTGTGGTCGACTCTCCTGTCATCTCTCTTCCCAGCAAAGCATACACTGCATGTGTATGTGTGAGAATCTTCCCTACCCTCCTTTATTGAGATATAATTCATCTATTGAAAAATGCCTTTTTTGAAGGATATGAATTACGTGGCTTTTGGTATAACTCTGGGCACCATTTTTGGTAAAGACTATTCTTTCTCTACTGAATGGTCTTGGCACCCATGGCAAAAACCCTTGACCATAAATGAAGGGTTTCTTTCTGGACAGTCAATTCTATTCCATTGATTCATATGCTTATCTTTATGCAGTACCATACTGTCTGTTACTTCAGCTTTATAGTAAGTTCAAATCAGGAAGTGTAAGTCTTCCAACTTTGTTCTTTTTCAAGATCATTTTGGCCATTGAATCCCTTGCTTTCCCATATGAATTTTAAGATCACCATGTAAATTTGGCTGCAAATAGGGCAGCCAAAATTTTGATAGGAATTGCATTGAATCTGTAGGTAAATTTGGGGAACACTGCCATTTTGGTAATATTAATAAATCTTCCCCATAACGTCAAGTCTTCTAATCCATGAACGTAATGTGTCTCTCCACTTATTTTGTTCTTCATTAATTTCTCTCAGTAATGTTTTACAGTATCTAGTGTACAAGTCTAATACTTTCTCTATTAAATTTATTACTATTTTATTATTTATGACACTGTTATGAATGAAATTGTTTTTAAATTTCATTTTCAGATTGTTCATTGCTGATGTACAGAAATTAAACTGATGTACATATATTGATCTTGCATCCTGCAAACTTGATAAATTCATTTATAGCACTATTGGTTGTGTGTGTGCATGTGTGTGTATGCATGCACATGTGTGTATTTCTGAGGATTTACTATGTAAGAGACCATTTTACTGTGTAAAAGATCTTCCTTTCTAACTTAGATGCCTAATTTCCCTGTAATTTATAGTAAAATGGAGAATACAAATGTCAAGAGGGGTCATCCTTGTCCTATTCTTCATTTGAGGGGAAAAACTTTCAGTTTTCAACTCTCAAGTATGATGTTGCTGTGGGTTTTTCGTAGATGCTGTTTATCAGCTTGAGAAAGTTCCTTTCCATTCCCCAGTATTGATCTTCTAGTGTTTTGTTTGTTTGTTTGTTTTGCGGTACGCGGGCCTCTCACTGTTGTGGCCTCTCCCGTTGCGGAGCACAGGCTCTGGATGTGTGGGCTCAGCGGCCATGGCTCACGGGCCCAGCCGCTCCGCGGCATGTGGGATCTTCCCAGACCGGGGCACGAACCCGTGTGCCCTGCATCAGCAGGCGGACTCTCAACCACTGCGCCACCAGGGAAGCCCTCTTCTAGTGTTTTGATAATGAAAGAATGTTGAATTTTGTCAGATGATTTTTCTGCATCTATTGATTTATGTGGCTTTTGTGCTTTATTCTACTGACATATTAAATTTATTGACTTTTGTATGTGAACTAACCTTACACTCCAGGGATAAATTCCATCTGGTCATGGTGTACAATTCTTTTTTATATGTTGCTGGATTAACTTTACTAGTACTTTGTTTAGGAATTTTGTATCCATATTCATAAGGGATACTAGTCTATAGGTTTTTTCCTTTGTGCTGCCTGGTTTTTGAATCAGGGTAACACTGGCCTCATAGAATGATTTCAAATGTGTTCCTGCCCTTCTATCTTTTTGGAAGTGTTTGTAAAGGATTTGTCTTAAATCCTCTTTAAATGTTTGGTAGAATTTACCAGTGAAGCCATCTAGAACTGGGCTTTTCTCTGTGAGAAGTTTTGATTACTAATTCAGTGTATTTCTTATAGGCTTATTCAGATTTTCTATTTCATTTTGAGTCAGTTTTAATAGCCTTTTGATGAATTTGTCCATGTCTTCAAGGTTATCTAATTTGTTTGCATACAATTTTTCATGGTTTTCTCTTATAATAAAAACAAAAGTCTGTTCCTGTTTTCATCCCTGAATCTTGTATTAATATGAAGCTTCTCTTCTATTTCTTGGGCAGTCTAACTAAAGATTTGTTAATTTTGTTGATGCTTTTAAGGAACAAGCTTTTGGTTTTGTTGATATGCTCAATTGTTCTTCTATTCTCTATATCAGTTATTTTTTCTCTAATTTTATTTCCTTTCTGCTGCTTATTTGGGGTTTAGTTTGCTCTTCTGTCTCTAGTTTCTTATGGTAAATGATTAGGTAATTTGTTTGAGATCTCTCTTCTTTTTAATAGAGGCATTTGGAGCTATAAATTTTCCTGTAAGCACTCCATATGTTTTAGTATGTTTGTTTACGTTTTCATTCATCTCAAAGTATTTTCCAATTTCCCTTGTGATTTCTTGGTATTTAGGAGTATGCTGTTTAATTTCCACATACTTGGGAATTCCACAGACTCCTTTCTGGTATTGATTTCTGACTTCACGCCAGTGTGGCCCAAGAACATACTTTGAATACTTTCAATTATTTTAAATTTATTAAGACTTGTTTTATGGCTTAACATAATACTTATGTTATGGTCTCTCGTAGAGAATGTTCAATTGTGCATTTGAAAAGAATGTGTAATCTGCTGTTGTTGGGTGAAGTGTTCTATAGATGTCTTAGGTCTAGTAAGTTTATAGTGCTTTTCAGGTCTTCTATCCCAGTTGACCTTCTATCTAGTTGTTCTATTACTGAAAGTGGAATGTTGATGTTTACAACTATTATCTTTGAATGTCTATTTCTCCCTTCAGTTCTGTTGTTTTAGCTTTATGTATTTTGGGTCTCTGTTTTAAAATGGGTACACATTTATAATTGTTTTATCTTCTTGATAGATTGACCCTTTTTTTTTTAAAGGCTGTGTTGGATCTTTGTTGCTGCATGTCGGCTTTGTCTAGTTGCGGCGAGTGGGGGCTACTCTTCGTTGTGGTGCACAGGCTTCTCATTGCGGTGGCTTCTCCTATTGCGGAGCAAGGGCTCTACGTATGGGGGCTTTAGTAGTTGTGGCATGTGGGCTCAGTAGTTGTGGGTCTCAGGCTCTAGAGTACAGGCTCAGTAGTTGTGGTGCACAGGCTTAGTTGCTCTGCGGGATGTGGGATCTTCCTGGACCAGGGGCCAAAGCTGTGTCCCCTGCATTGGCAGGCAGATTCTTAACCACTGAACCACCAGGGAAGTCCCTATTGACACTTTTATCATTATAAAACAAACTTTTCAGTGTTTGGTAACAACTTTTGTCTTAAAGTCTATTTTTTCTGGTATTCATATAGCCACTCCAACTGTTTTTTTTGGTTTCTGTTTAAATGTCTTCTTCCATTCCTTTGCTTTCAACCTACTTGTGTCTTTTAATCTAAAATGTTTGCCTTGTGTATAGGATATAGCTGGATCATATTTTTCTACACATCTGTCCATCTGCTTTTTGATTGGATTGGTTAATCCATTCACATGTAATGTAATTACTGATAAATTAAGATTTACATCTTCCACTTTACGATTTGTTTTCTATGTGTCTAATATATTTTCATTCCTCTATTTCTCCATTTCCATCTTCTGCTGCATTAAATAGGTATTTCCTAGTATACAATTTTGCTATCTACCATATCTACCCCTCCTCCTTTGTGCTGTTGTCATACAAATTACATCCATAAACATTGTGTGTCTCTCAACCCAGATTTCTAATTATCATTTTATGCAGTTTCCTTTTAAATCAGAGAAAGAAAAAAGAGTTACAGGTAAAAATTATACTGTCTTTTGAATTTATAGATAGAGTAACTTTTACTGGTTCTTTTATTTGTTCATGTGGATTAGAGTTACTGTCTAATGTCCTTTCATTTTGGCCTAAAAGACTCCCTTTAGTATTTCTTGTAGGTCATCTTTGCTAGCAGTGAATTTTCATGGCATTTGTATGTTGGGAATATCTTAATTTCTCCTTCAATTTGGGGGGATAATTTTGCTAGATATAAAATTCTTGTTTGACAGTTTTTCCTCCAGTATTTTGAATATGTCAAACCACTGCCTCCTGGCCTCCATGGTTCCCATGAGAAATCAGCTGTTAATCTTTATTGAAGATCCTTTACACATGATAGGTCACTTCACTTTTGCTGCTGTCAGGATTCTCTTCAGCATTGTCTTTCGATAGTTTGATTATCATGTATGATGTACTCTTTGAGTTTATCTTACTTAGAGTCCATTAAGGTTCCTGGATGTGTACATTAATGCTTTTCATACAAATTTGGGAAGACCGTTTTTTCTTCAAATGTTCTTTCTAGTCCTTTCCTTCTCTTTCTCTCAGACTTGTAGCATGCATATATTTGTACCCTTGACCCATAGGTCTCTGAGGCTCTGTTCATTTTTCTTCATTCTTTTCTCTTCCTCAATCATCCCAATTGACCTGTCTTTAGAATACACTGATTCTTTGGTCTGCTCAAATCTTCTCTGACCCTCCTAGGGAATTTTTCATCTCTGTTACTGAACTTTTCAACTCTGGCATTTCTACTTGGTTCTTTTTAATTTTTAAAATTTAATTAATTTAATTTTTACTTCATTATACCCCCTATTTGATGAGACAGCATTCTTATATTTTCTTTTAGTTATTTAGACATGGTTTCCTTTGGTTGATTGGATATATCTAAAACAGCTGCTTTAAAGTCTTTGTCTAGTAAGTCCAATGTCTGGACTTTCTCAGGGACAGTTTCTATTACTTGTGTATTGGCCATGCTTGTTTCTTTGCATGTCTTGTAACTTCTTGTTGAAAATCGAACATTTTACATAATAGAATGTGGCAACTCTGGACGTCAGATATTCTCACCCCTCTACTACAGGTGTTGCTCTATGTTGTTGTTGCTTGTTGTTACTGTTACTGTTTGTGACTTTCTTGAACTCTGTAAAGTCTGTGTTATTTGCTGTGTGTAGCCACTGAAATCTCTGCTCAGTCAGCTTACAGGTCAGTTAAATATTGGACATATGTTTCCTTAAATTCCTGGAACCAAAGAGGCTCTCAGTCTTTGCCAAGGGGCTCTGTGTGCATGTTGGGCCTGTGTTCAACACTCAGCCAAGCAGTTTACAACTCTGCCTTAACCTTCACCACTTCCTGCTTGCACAGAGGCTTGATCAGCTGGAGAGGAGAACTCAGGGCCTTGAAATATTTTTCTTAAGCACATGGCACAGCTCTGGACATGCACACAGACCTAAGCATACACATGGCCTTCTAGAATTCCAATAATATGTCAGAGCTTTTCAAAGCCTCTTATGGAATAAAATATCCCCCCAACTTTTTCTTTTAAATGTTTTGCTCAGCTTAATGTTTGCCACAACTATAATCACTGCCTCATGGAGCTGTGATGGTAAACAATCAATATTTTTTTTTATTTCTGTTTTTTGTTTATTTTGGTTTTGTTGTTTTGGGATTTTTGTGTTTGTTTTTTGATTTTGAAAAAATGTCCCCAGAGAAAAGGCTGTTTGCCCTGGGTGAGCTCTGAGTGAGGTCAGAAAAAGACAAGCTTTGTGAAAGGAATTTTCTAGAGAACTGTTATGTCAAATAATGGTAATTTTCTTAGAGCAGAGCTATGAATGAGTTCCAACCTTGTTCTTTCCTCCCAGTGAATGCTAGGGTCAGTAGCTGTTGATTGTCGCCACGACTGTAGGGCTCTTCATTGTCAAGGCTACCATGGAACTGGGAAGAATGGGTGGGAATAGGGAAAGTTGAAACAATGCAATACTCACTGTTTTACAAAGGTAATAGCCATTTTTATTGAATAAACACTCTCCAGATTGATGTACACCTTGGATTAGTTTCCATAGTCCTGAAAAAGTTGATTTTGACAATTCTTGCAGTATTCTCATTGCTTTTATATAGAACAGGCTCTTTAAAGATCCTTACTCTGCCAATACCAATGAGGGCACTGCCTTTCTTTTTACAAACCCCCAGTCCCATTATAATCCTTTGATGTGGATAAGCATGGAAGAAGAAGCTACAGTTACATAGGGCATGAAGGTTAAAAATGAACAACTGCTGAGGAATCAAAAAATACCTTGAGACAAATGAAAATGGAAATACAACGTACCAAAATTTATGAGATATAGCAGAAGAGTTCTAAGAGGGAAGTTCATAGATATAAATACCTACATCAAGAAATTAAAAAAGATCTCAAACAATCTAACTTTATACTTCAAGAGAATAGAAAAAGTACAGATAAAGCCAAAAATTAGTAGATGGAAGGAAATAACAAAGATCAAAGCAAAAATCAATGAAACAGAGACTTAAAAAAAATGAAACTAAGACCTGGTTTTTTGAAAAGATAAACATAATTGACAAACCTTTATAGCTAGACTCACCAAGGAAAAAAAGAGAAAGGACTCAAATAAATAAAATCAGAAATGAAAGAGGAGATATTATAACTGATAACACAGAAATACAAAGGATCATAAGAGACTACTGTGAATAGATATACACCAACAAATTGGACAACCTAGAAGAAATGAATAAATTCCTAAAAACATACAATCTACTACAAATGAATCACGAAGAAATAGAAAACACGAACAGACCAATTTCTAGTAGAAGATTGAATCAGTAATCAAACACCTCCCAACAAACAAAAGTCCAGGACCAGAGTTTCACTGGTGACTTCTAGAAAACATTTCCAAAGAATTAATACCAATCCTTCTCAAGCTCTTCCAAAAACAATAGAAGAGGGACCACTTCCAAACTTATTTTCTGAGGCCAATATTACCCTGATACCATAACCAGACAAGGATACCATAAGAAATGAAAATTATAGGCCAATATCCCTGATGAACATAGATGCAAAAATCCTCAACAAAATATTAGCAAATTGAATTCAACAATACATTAAATGAATTATACACCATGATCTAGTGGGATTTATTCTGAGGATGCAAGGATGATTCAATATCTGAAAATCAATCAGTGTGATCCACCAAATTAACAAAATGAAAGCTAAAAATCATATGATCATCACAGTAGATGCCGAAAAGGTTTTTTAACAAAATTCAACATCCATTTATGATAAAAGCTCTCAACAAAGTATATATAGACAGAATGTACATCAACATAATAAAGGCTATATATGACAAGCCCACAGCTAATATCATACTCAATGGTGAAAAGTTGAAAGTTTTCCTCTAAGATCGGGAACAAGACAAGGCTGCCACTTTTATTCAATATAGCATTGGAAGTCCTAGCCAGAGCAGTCAGGCAAGAAAAAGAAATAAAAGGCATGCAAATTGTAAAGGAAGAAGTAAAACTGTCACTATTTGCAGATGACATGGTATTACATATAGAAAACCCTAAAGACACCACCAAAAAATTGTTAGAATAAAAAAATTCAATAAATTGCAGGATACAAAATCAATACACAGAAATCTGTTGCATTTCTATATACTAATGACAAACTATCAGAAGTAGAAATTGAGAAAACAGTCCCATTTACAATTACATCAAAGAGAATAAAATACCGAGGAAGAAACTTAACAAAGAAAGTGGGGCAGGGGGAGGGATAAATTAGGAGTTTGGGATTAACATATACACACTACTATATATAAAATAGACAACCAACAAGGACCTACTGTATAGCACAGGGAACTATACTCAATATTTTGTAATAGCCTATAAAGGAAAAGAATCTAAAAAAATATAATAGATATATATGTATGTATAATAATCACTTTGCTGTACACCTGAAACTAACACAACATTGTAAGTCGACTATACATCAATTAAAAAAAAAAAAGAAACTTAACCAAGAAGGTAAAATATACCCTGAAAACTATAAGACATTGATGAAAGAAATTGAAAACAACACAGAAAAGATATGGAAAGATATTTCATGCTTATGAATTAGAAGAGGTAATGTTAAAATTTCCATTCTACCCAAAGCAATCTATAGAGTCAATACAATCCCTATCAAAATTACAAAGGCATTTTTCTCAGAAACAGAACAACAATCCTAAAATCTGTATAAAACCACATGACCCTAAACAGCCAAAACAATCTTGAGAAAGAAGAACAAAGCAGGAGGCATTACACTCCCTGATTTCAAACTATATTACAAAGCTATAGTAATCAAAACAGTATGGTATTGGCATAAAAACAGACACACAGATCAATGAAAAAGATCAGAAAGCACCAAAATAAATCCACACATATATGGTCAATTAATTTACGACAAAGGAGCCAAGAATATACAATGAGAAGAGGACAGTCTCTTCAATAAATTGCACCAGCAAAATGGACAGCCACAGGCAAAAGAATGAAACTGGACATTCCCTTACATCATACACAAAAATTAACTCAAAATTGATTAAAGATTCGAACATAAGGCCTGAAACCATAAAACTCCTAGTGATCATAAACATAGGTGGTAAGCTCCTTGACATCAGTCTTGGCAATGATATTTTAGATCTGACACCAAAAGCAAAGGCAACAAAAGAAGAAATAAACAAGTGGGACTACATCAAACTAAGAAACTTCTGCACAGCAAAAGAAACCATCAGCAAAATGAAAAGGCAAATCATATATCCTATAAAGGGTTAATATCCAAAATATATAAAGAACTGAAAGCAAAAAGCAATCTGATTTTTAAAACGAGCAGAGGATCTGAATAGATATTTTTCCCAAGAATACATACAGATGGCCAACAGGTACATGAATAGGTGTTCAATATCACTAATCATCAGGGAAATGCAAATTGAAACCACAATGAGATACCACCTCACACCTGTTAGAACGTCTATTATCAAAAAGACAAGAAATAACAAGTATTTATGAGAATGTGGAGAAAAGGGAACCCTTGTGCACTGCTGCTGGGAATGTAAATTGGTGCAGCCAGTATGGAAAATGGTATGAAGGTTCCTCAAAAATTAAAAAATAGAACTACCATATGATCTAGCAATTCCGCTTCTGGGTGTTTATCACGATAAAATGCAAACATTAATTCACAAAGATTCATGCAGCCCAATGTTCACAGCAGCACTATTTACAACAGTTAAGATGTAAGATGTGGTGTATGTATATACATATAATGGAATATCATTCAACCCCTACAAAGAAGGAAACTTGCTCTTTGCGACAACATGGATGGACATTGAGGGCATTACGCTTAGTGTAACAAGTCTGGGAAAGACAAATACTATATGATCTCAGGATTCTCATATATGTGAATTCTAAAAAAAACCCAAGAAACAAAAAACCCAAAATCAAATGCATAGAAACAGAGAACACATTGGTGGTTCAGAAGTTGGGGATGGAGGGTGGCTAAATGGGTAAAGGTGGTCAAAAGGTATAAACTTCCAGGCTTCCCTGGTGGCGCAGTGGTTGAGAGTCCGCCTGCCGATGCAGGGGACACGGGTTCGTGCCCCGGTCCAGGAAGATCCCACATGCCGCAGAGCAGCTGGGCCCATGAGCCATGGCCACTGAGCCTGCGCGTCCGGAGCCTGTGCTCCGCAACGGGAGAGGCCACAACAGTGAGAGGCCCACATACCGCAAAAAAAAAAAAAAAAAAAGTATAAACTTCCAGTTACAAAATAAGCCCTGATGAGGTAATGTACAGCATGATGACTATAGTTAATAATACTCTATTATATATTTGAAAGTTGCTAAGAGAGTACCACCTTAATCTTAAAAGTTCTCATCACAAGAAGAAAATAAATTTGTAGCTATGTGTGGTGATGGAAGTTAACTAGACTAATTCTGGTGGTCATTTTATAATATATATAAATACAAATCACTATGTTGTACACCTGACAATAATATAATGTCATATGTCAATCGTATCTCTATTAAAAAATGGAAAATGATACTTAAGTACATTTTTTCATAATCTTCTTCCTTCCAGTCTTAGCATCTGCTAACAATTCAACTGAAAAAAACAAATATGTTAACAGTAGTGCTTCAAGAATCATTTTCACTAGACTTAAATCAGATACAGAAAGCAAAAAAAAGGGCTGTCTAATAGGAATGTGTCCTTTATCTATTTACTATCATTTCTAAATTGCCACTGTTTCATGCAAATGTTCAGCTACAGATTTTCATGGTTCTAAGAGTGAATGCTTACATGCCAGGCTGTGCTCTTTAATGACCACGATAATGATTCCTTCCTAATCTCTTGCTTCCTAAGGGGCAGACAGAACTACAGCTTTCCACACTTACTTCCAATTATACTTTAGGGTGATTTTCCTCTAGCACAGAATAGGAATGAAAAAGCATGGCCTGGCCGTTAAATAGGTCTGATAATCTGCTCCAGAATACTGCCTGGAGCTGTATGATTGCTTCAGGGTAAACTGTGGTTTTGTTTTGTTTTGTCTTTATTACCATCTAAAGGCTTCTCAAAAGCCTTTTAGCAGCCATTGTTTTTGTGGGGGGAAAAATTCTTTATTTCTAAGAAGTGTTCTTTATTTAATCTATAAACAATTCATTTAAATCTCTACTCTGGAAACAATAAACCATCATAGAAAACTAAATCTTCCGAGGAAACAGTCAGGATGCTGAACAAGGATGGAAAACTTGATCCACAGAATAAAAGAAATTCAGGGGGTTTAATTAACTGAATACTAAAAATATGCACGAATGATTTCCTAGTAGGTTGGTGGCAAAGAACTGAGGCATACTAACATCGAAGGCTCTGTAGAGGGGAAGGTAGTCCTATCGGCTCAACAAAGGACAAACATTGTATAAGTCCACTTATATGAGGAACATAGAATTGTCCAGTTCACAGTGATAAGAAGGTAGAACAGTGCTTACCAGGGACTTGGAGGAGTGAGTGGGAAGTTACTGTTTAGTGTGTGGACAAAAAAAAAAAAAAAATACGTCACCTGCCAAATCAGTAAACAACAAATGTTGCAGCCATGAAGCCATCAGCCACTACGGTTGCCCTGACACATATCCTGATGAAATTCAGGATGGAGAAAGACAGGATACTGGCCCTAGATAGTTAAGGTGCATAAATATTAAAGGGAATAATTTCAGGGAGCCCAGACTCTTGCATCTTCCCATACATAGAAAAGCACAAAATCCATTAACTTGCATTGTGTTTTTTGTGATTAGCAGTAATCTTTTGATGTTCGACTACTTTTTTGTTTTCCAGCAAAAATGCCTATATCTCCTGGCTCCTCCCTTACCTCTTTGGGACAGTCCCTCAGAGCCATCTGAGAGGCCAGTTCCTGGGCTATGGTCCTCAGTAATGTCCTCAAATAAAATGTAACTCTCAACTTTTAGGGTGTGCTTTTTCTTCAGTCGACAAATGGGTACAGAGTTTTGGTTTGTGAGAAGAAGTTGAAGTCAGGAGATCTGCCCAGCTACACACGTGCAGAAAGGCTCCTCGAAGGTCAAAAGGGAGGCGGTGCCACCCCATAGTAAATGATGTCAACCTACCCATAGGCCTCTTCGCTAGAATCCATCTTGGCTAAAAGATGCTCATGCACACATGGGAGGACCCTGAGATAAACCAAATACAGATTCAGAACCAGGCAAAGCAAGATGATTGGCCAAAAGAAACCCAGAAGAAATGCCCCACAAAAGTGATTCAAACTGCCATGAGGGTGTGACTCTCTCTCTGAGTCCGCCCGTGTGTCTACCCACACATACTGTATTCTTTTTCCTCCTAATAAACACTTTACCTGTTTCACTAGTTTCCATCTTTGTGGGAATTCTCTTCTGCAAAGCCATAGGGCCAGGGCCTTGTCACTGGCCACTGGTCTAGTGGCTGGGATTTGGTGCTCTCACTGCCGCGGCCTGACCTCAATCTCTGGCCGGGAACCGAAACCCTGCTTCAAGCTGCTGCAGGCTGAGGCCATCCAAGATTAGCATGGAAGGGATCCAGCCTACAGAATGGACTAGAATGAGCCAGAGGAGGGAACATGCACCTTCTGACCACCTACACCAGCCGTTCTGGTCTCTGGCTGCACTTTATAATCCCCTCAAGACTTAAAATAAATATACACACTCCCCAACACCAGGCCTACATCCAGTGGTGATGGTTTAATTGATCAGCAATGGAGCCCAGGTTTCGGTATTTTTTCAAAGCTCCCTGGGTCATTCTGAGGTGTAGCCAGTCTGAGAACCACTGAAGGAGACCCTGTTTAGGGAGCTGTCTGGAATATAGCTAATTATCCTCCCCTTAAAAAAAAATCACAAGAGACAAGGGCAATGTGGTCTCAGAGGAACAAGAAGCTTGTAAAACTTGGAATTTTGATAATCCTTAGACTAGAAAAGGAAGACGAGTAAACATGAATTCAGCAGACATTATTCCAGCTACAACGTCAGGGACGGTGCCAGGCCTGGAGAGGCGGGGGAGACCCGTGCCCCCTCCTCTGGCGGAGGGGGCGGTGCAGCAGGAGTCCCACGCGAGCGCCACCTCGAGGAGGAGCGCCTAAGTGCAGGGCTGGGGGAGCACGCGGGATGCACCTCTACGCTGGAGGGAAAATCAGGACTTCCCAGAGAAAGTGATGCTGGCGCCACGAACGGGTCTTGAGGGGTGACAAGAAGCTAGCCAGGCAAACGTGAGAAGACAGAGACGATCTGTATTCCGGGCTGCGGGGTGGTACCAGCTTAGGGCGAAGCTCGGTGGATTTGAGATAAGGTGGGCTGAGGGCAGAGGGTCGGGTGGAGGGAGAACCCAGCTGACTTTACACTCCGAAGCCAGTCTCAGAAGCAGCCCCAGGTTAGCAGGGCAGAGCAACAGTCCTTAATTCTCATCATTTCCACCAACAGACTGCCTCTTTAACAGATTCCATGTGAAAATTACATCTATGGATGCTCTCAGGAAGGTCACAGTGGTAGAAAGGACATTCCCGCGTCCGCTGTGACCTGATTAGAAAACGTGAGAATCATCTTGTAAACCTTCCCCTGGAGCCATCGCAGAGAACAACGCTCCCTCTTTGCAGCGGGGGGGGGGGGGGGGGGCGATGGGGGGGATGGGGGGGAACAGAGGCCACACCCAACACCTTGCAAATCTATCATACATGCTACAAATGGCATTTTCTTTTGAAAGCTCAACTGCTTTTTGTTTGTTTAGTTTTTCAGCTGGGGAATTACAAAAATGAGTACATATCTGTTTCTAAATTCTTTTTTTTTTTTGCGGTACGCGGGCCTCTCACTGTTGTGGCCTCTCCCGTTGCGGAGCACAGGCTCCAGATGCGCAGGCTCAGCGGCCATGGCTCACGGGCCCAGCCGCTCCACGGCATGTGGGAACCTCCCGGACCGGGGCACGAACCCGTGTCCCCTGCATCGGCAGGCGGACTCTCAACCACAGCGCCACCAGGGAAGCCCCTAAATTCTTAAATTATCTTTCTAGGCTTGTTTTTCTCTCTCTGGGGCATATTTTCTCTAAAGTTAGGGCCAGTGTTTATCTCCACATGCCGTCCTGCACGCTGAGCCAATTTGCGGAATGAAAACGAAGGCAGGTCCACCAGCCAGGGGAGAAAAGCTCACGAAGAGCCCTGAGCAAGGAGTCCGCATGGTCTTCAGTATTAACCTTCCAGGCGGATCTGAAACAGACGCGCGAGTGCAGGTTCAAACCTTCACGGAACAGCAGGAACTTGGCAGGTATCTCTTCTCCTTTCTGCCTCACCACAGCCCTCAGGGCAGCCGGTCTGGTCCCTAATCCACAGGTGAGGAAACCAAGAAGTACAGCCTGCTGTGCCCAAGGGGGGCTCCGGAGTCAGAGTCAGCGCCCCGCCCGCACAGATGCGACCCCACCATGAGCGGAGTGGTCCCACACCCACGGCGCTAAGCGCATCCTGCTTCCTGGCCACCAGACATCCCGGTCGACGGGTGTCTACAGTGTTGTAGCCTGTGCTCCGTGTGTGCTGTCTCATTCTGTGAAGAACCCCACGGACTCTGACCTGAGGAGGTAGAGGACAGCTGCTCAGATCGAGGGTCCAGTCCCTTGGCTGTAAGTGGGTGGGATGGGATTCAAAGCCAGGTGGCAGGGCCATCTCCGGACCTGAGTCTGAACCCCGGTTCTACCGTTTAATCACTGAGCGGCCTTGGACAAGTTACTCGGCCTGTCTGGGCCTCCATTTCCTTATATTTAAACGAGGATAATAACGCGAGCCGCGTGGAGTGAGGGTTCTATAAGCAAAGCACCGAGAGTGCCTGAGGACGCCTGCCGCCGGGTGAAGCCTCAGTAAACAGTTAATTACCGAGTCTGCGGACTACGCTGCCATCAGGGAAACCTTGTGGTTTTCAAAAGTCCTACAGGAACTAGGTCTTATTCCGCTGAGATTTTGAAGGAAGTTACAATCTGCTCTGTTTGAAGTGAGATGGGGTGCCGGCATCCCTCTGCCCTCTCCCCCTGCAACCCCTCCCCCTCGTCCAGCCCCAGTACGGCTGCCCCGTCCGCAGCTACCCCAGGAAAGGGCCCTGATTACGGGCACACAGATGCCCCTTACCCCGCACACCCGCCTCTACCTGGCACGGTCATGCTGCCTGTGGACAGCACTGAACAAGCCACCGCAGTCAGCGAATGCCTGCAAGTCTCCAGGATACGCATCTCGCTCTGGGGATGGATAAGAAAAGGGCGCCAGGCTTCCGGCTGCCGTAACCTCCGCCACCATTCCTGCGGTTCTGCCTGCTGTCAGGACCAGCCGCTGCAGGGCCCCAGGAAGCCCGGGCAGGGCTGGGTCTCCCCGGCATCTGCAGGCCTGCAGGACAGCACACCCACAAACTTTAGTCCAGGGATGTGACATTTTCCCCCCTTAATATGCAATTTTCTATTTCAAAACAACTACCTCTTCTGGTCAACAGAATATTCTAATTACACAAGATGACCATATCTTCTGCTCCTAAGTTACAACTCAAAGGTAACACAACAGATCAAACCAATTAAATCGACCCCAAGTTAAAGGGACTATATCTGCTGTCCCCATACCACTCAAGTGTTAAAAAGACCTAAATTTCTGCTGACTTGTGAGCAGAATCTGAAATGGCTCGTTACAATTTCTAAGCCCCCGACAGCTGTCCCATAAGAGCTGCCCTGGCCTTCCGCTCCCTCACCTCGGCCTCAGCATCCTGCCCCTGGATCCCAGTGGCCTCCAGGCCCCCCTCTGCCAAGGTCCAGGCCCTACTCAGAACATTCCACAGACTCCCCAAGGCCACAGAGATGAGGGCAGAGGTCTCCACCGTGCCCCCCCCCGCCCAGTCAGGCCTCACAGCCCGACCCCAGCTCCCTCTCTTTAGAGCCATGGGTTCGCGGTCCTCCACTCCCACCCCGCTGCCCCGCCCTGGCCTGCGTGGAAGGCGCCCCTTAGATGTAAACCCAAAGCATCCACCTGCGCCTCATCTTGTGCCTCGTGGGGAGCCAATCATGCACTGTCGCCCCGTTCCCTCTACTGGGCGCGTGCTGGGCGGAGCGGGCCCTGCACCCCCGACGGCCCTCTGCCCAGCAGCCTCCGGGGAACTCAGTGTCTTGTCACCTCTGCTCCGTGGACCCTGCAGACGTCCGGCCCCCAGCACGCAGCCCTTCACCTTCCTGGGTCTTGTTTCCTCATCCAACTTGGCCCCTCACGTGGAGGAAGAGGAGAATCTGCCCAGGTGAACGCGTCCATCTAAGGTCCCGAGTCCTCCTTGTTTCCTCTCCTTTGGGACTTTCAACACTTACCTCTTTTGCCTCAAAAACTGCACCCTTCCGGCCTCTCACGGATCAAACTGCCCACCCTCTCTGCTCTGTTGGAAACCTGACGTTGGTCGGATGACCCTGCTGACCTTTCACTCCCCTTGCTGCCGGGCCTTTGTCCTCCCATGTCCCCCGTTCTAGGGAACAGTCTGCCAGCCGTCCGGCACTCTCCCCTCTCACCAGCTTGTCCACATCCGAGACACGAGATGCCCGACAGCCGAATTCACGACTCTCCACCTCTTCTGCAGGGACTGTGGTCACCCCTCCCCCCACTCCTTCCTGTTGGGCCCCGCCCCCTTCCGGGGCTCCTCCCCCTGCAGCCCCACTCCGTGACTGCTCCCAGGACGCACTCTGAGGCCACCCCCGGCCTCCCCGTGGGAGCGCATCCCTCCCCCCGTCCCCCGCAACCCCTCGTGGGAGCCACTCCATCCCCAGGGCTGCAACACGCCAACCACAGGACACCAAGACCCTCGCTCCGTGCTGTAAGCTGCACGTGAGAAATAGTTTTATCACTGTATAGTCATGTCTCATCAGCCATGACAAAGTGACCCCAGGACACCCCTTAACTCACCCTTTGCTTTTGAGGGTGAGAGTACTAGTAATGTGGAGATGGGGGCACTCTTCTTTATGACATCAAAATGATCCTTTACTGAGCCTGGTAATTAAAAAATGTGTGCGGTTTTCGTGCCAGGTTCTTGGCAAGGAGCTTGTAAAACCCTTAAAACTTCCTGAGTGACAGGGGTGACTCTGCTATGCTAATGAGGTAGCTCGAGGTGGACCCTCCATGGCTTCAGGATGGGGGTGGGTACCAGAAGGACCAGCTGCGTGGTTAAAGGGTTGGAGGCTTGCACCATCCCAATCTCTGGGGAGGGACTGAATCCAAGCACGTGGCTCAATCACGCCTACGGGATGAAACCCCAATAAAAACTCTGAACACGAGAATCTGGTGGAGCTTCCTGGGTTCTGAACACATGAATGTGCTGGGAGGGTGATGCATCCTGATTCCACGAGGAAAAGGCACAGAAGCTCTTCCTTCTCTCCCAGACCTCACCCTGGGTGTTGCTTCACTGGCTGATGCTAATTTGTATCTTTTAAAATAACAAGTTGAAGGCTATCCTGAGTTCTGTGAGTCCTTCTATTAACTGATCAAACCTGAGAGGAAAACAGCAAATTTATAGCCCATTCATCAGAAGTGCAGATGGCCTGGGGACACCCAAAGCGGAGCTGGTGTCTGGAGGAAGGGGACCACACCCTCTAACTTGTGAGGTCTGGGCTACCTCTGGGTGGTTAGGGCCAGAGCTGAACTGTAGCACACCCGGTTGGATTTTTACCAGAATAAAGTCCCTACAGTGTGCCAGGGACTCAACTGGAAACGGTACGTACTTCACACAGGGAGCATAGTGCCCTGCCTGCCACCCCCCCACCCCAGAGCTAAGAATACGGTGCATGCAAATGTTGAAAACTCAAAATAAGTATCTCAGCCGTAAGTTCTGAATTTTATCAAATCTACACCTCCAAGGGAGGCTGAAGATTACTTTAAGCTTGGTTCTTTTGAGCAATGGTTCTATATTGACACCTCATTGGAAGCAGCCAAAGTGACTCTTTCACTTGAAAGCAACTCCCTAAAAACTAAAACTAAAAACTTTGTGTGGGGCTTCCCTGGTGGCGCAGTGGTTGAGAGTCCACCTGCCGATGCAGGGGACACGGGCTCGTGCCCTGGTCTGGGAAGATCCCACATGCCGCGGAGCGGCTGGGCCCGTGAGCCATGGCCGCTGAGCCTGCGCGTCCGGAGCCTGTGCTCCGCGACGGGACAGGCCACAACAGTGAGAGGCCCGCGTACCGCAAAAAAACAAAACAAAACAAAACAAAACTTTGTGTGCACTGCCTTGCTTTCAGGCACTGAGAACTAGCCAGTGGCCAGATGCCTGTGGTGTTGGAATTAAAGTCTGAGGCACAGGCCAGTGTAGACAGTCCCAGGGCTCACTGGCTTGGCAGAGTGGGGTGGCCACTGACCAACTGCTGAAGCCAACTGCACGCCACAGCCAGGGCAAGGGCTGCCTCCGATGTGGTCTTTCTATCCTGTGGGTGAGTATCTTAGTTCTTGCTTCAATAGGAATCATTAGAATTTTTAAAATTACGTCCCCATGCAAGAGGGATAATCATGACTTCTGCCACTACCACTGTGCGTACAAGAAAACTTCAGGACCAGGTTTTCTCATCTCAGAGCAAAACTCACATCTGTGGTGTTCAGTGTGGCAACATAAAGACAGGCACGGAGTCAAACTCCACAAACGACATGAAACATTCCAGTTCCGATGCCTGATATGCAAATAAGCTTCTGGTGGAGGCTAGGCTGTGTCTTCACAGAAATACAAACAGGACAGACCCCGAGGGGCTTCTGCTGAATGTATGTTCAACCCCTCAAAGCAAGACAGCTGTGGAAATGTTATGCGTGGGCTCTTTGAGTTCATGTTTCTTTTTTTTTTTTAAAGGAATATGTATGATTTTATTTATCTTTTTGTTTAAGAAATAGTTTCTTTTTTTATTGAACTGTAGTTGATGGATAGTATTATGTTAGTGTCAGGCATACTACATAACGATTTGATATCTGCATAACTTGTGAAATGATCACCACGATGAACCTAATCATTATCTGTCCTCAAAGTTATGACAATATTCCTGATGCTGTATATTACATCCCCATGGCTTCTTCATTTTATAACTAGACAACTGTACCTCTTAATCCCCTTCACCTGTTTTGCCCACCTCCCACCTCCTCCCTTCTGGCAACTACCTGTATGTTCTTCGTATCTATTAGGATGTTTTCATTTCGTTCTGTTTTGTTTAGATTTCACATATAAGTGAGGTCATATGGTATGACTATCTCTAACTTATTTCACTTAGCCTTATAACCTCTATATCCATACATGTTGTCACAAAGGCAAGATTTCAGTTTTGATGGCATCTTTAGGATTTTCTATATATAGTATCATGCCATCTGCAAACAGTGACAGTTTTACTTCTCCCTTTCCAGTTTGGATTCCCTTTATTTCTTTTTCTTGTCTAACTGCTGTGGCTAGGACTTCCAATACTATGTTGATGAGTATGGCCATTCTTGTCTTACTCCTGATCTTAGAGGAAATGCTTTAAGCTTTTCACCGTTGAGTATTATGGCTGTGCTTTTGTTGTATGTGGCCTTTATTATATTGAGGTACATTCCCTCATTACCAACTTTGTTGAGAGTTTTTCTCATAAGTGAATGTTGAATTTTGTCAAAAGCTTTTTCTGCATCTATTGAGATGATGTGATTTTTATTCTTCAGTTTGTTAATGTGGTGTATCACATTGATTGATTTGTGGCTATTGAACCATCCTTGCATCACTGGGAAAAATCCCGTTTGATCATGGAGTGTGATCATTTTAATATATTGTTGAATTCAGTTTGCTGATATTTTGTTGATATTTCTGCATCTATGTCCACCAGTAATATCGGCCTGTAAATTTCTTTCCCCTTCCTTCCTTCCTCCCTCCCTCCCTTCTTTCCTTCCTTCCTTCCTTCCTTCCTCTCTTTCTTGTGTCGGTGGTGTCTTTGTCTGGTATCAGAATGATGCTGGTCTCACAGAACAAGTTTGGAAGCATTCCTTCCTCTTCATAATTTTGGAATAGTGTGAGAAGAATAGGTATTAACTCCTCTTTAAATTTTTGGTAGAATTCACCTATGAAGCTGTTTGGTCATGGACTTTTGCTTGTTGGGAGATTTAACTTACTGATTCAAGTTTATTAGTGGGAATTTGTCCGCTATATTTTCTATTTCTTCCTGATTCAGTCTTGAGAGATTGTACATTTTTAGGAATTTATCCGTTTCTTCTAGGTTGTCCATTTTATTGGCATATAATTTTTTGTAGTAATGTCTTATAACCCTTTGTATTTCTGTGGTGTTTGTTGTAAGGTCTCCTCTTTCAGTTATGATTTTATTTATTTGGGCCACCTCTTTTTTTCTTGATGACTCTGGCTAAAGCTTTATCAATTTTTTTATCTTTTCAAAATACCATGCTTAGTTTCATTGATCTTCTCTATATTTTTTTCCTAGTCTCTTTTTCATTTATTTCTACCCTGATCTTTATGATTTATTCAACTAACTTTTGGTTTTGTTTGTTCTTTTTCTAGTTCCTTTAGGTGAAATGTTAGATTGTTTATGTGGGACTTTTCTTGTTTCCTGAGGTGGGCCTGTATCCCTATAATCTTCCCTCTTAGAACTGCTTTTGTTGTGTCCCATAGATTTTGGTACTTTATGTTTCCATTTTCATTTGTCTCCAGGTATTTTTGATTTCCTCTGATTTCTTCAAGACCCATTGGTTGCTTAGTAGCATGTTGTTTAGTTTCCACATGTTTGTGTTTCCTGCATTTTTTTCCTGTACTTGATTTCTAGTCTCATAGTGCGTGGTCAGAAAAGATGCTTGATA
This sequence comes from Delphinapterus leucas, assembly GCF_059928025.1. NCBI lineage: Eukaryota > Metazoa > Chordata > Mammalia > Artiodactyla > Monodontidae > Delphinapterus > Delphinapterus leucas. The sequence goes on from NC_143140.1 coordinate 14,398,186, forward strand.
TGATTTCAATTTTATTACATTTATTGAGACTTGTTTTTGTAGCTATCATGTTATCTATCCTGGGGAATGTTCCATGTGCACTTGAAAAAAATGTGTATTTTGCTGTTCTTGAATGAAATGTTCTCGATATATCTATTAATTCTATCTGCTTTAATGTGTCATTTAAAGCCATTTTTCATTATTGATTTTCTGTCTAGATGATCTGCCCACTGATGTAAATAGGGCATTAAAGTTTCTACTAATATTACTATCATTTTTCTCCCTTCATGTTTGTTAATATCTGCTTCATGTATTTAGGTACTTATAATGGGTGCATATATATTTACAATTGTTGTTGGATTCATCAGTTCTTGTTGGATTGACCCCTTTATCTATATCTATAATACTCTTCTTTGTCTCTTGTTACTTCTTCGTTTTAAAGTCTTCCATCTGATGTAAGCATTGCTATCCCTGCTTTTCATTTCCATTTACATGAAATACCTTTTCCGTCCCCTCACATTCAGTCTTCATGTGTCTCTAGATCTGAAGTGAATTTCTTGTAGGTAGCATATATATGGGTCTTGTTTTTTACCCATTCGGCTCCTCTGTGTCCTTTGATTGGAGCATGTAGTCCATTTACATTTAGTGTAATTATTCACATCTTTTTGTCTGTGTATTTCTTAACTACTTTGGTGGATACAGATGATTCTATACTTTTGTCTTTTAACCTTCCTACTAGCTTTATAAGTGGCTGACCTACTACATTTACTATGTTTGCTTTTACCAGTGAGATTTTTCCTTCCATAATTTTCATATTTCTAGCTGTGGTCTTTTCTTTTCTGTTTAAAGAAGTCCCTTTAACATATCTTGTAAACCTAGTTAGTAGTGCTGAACTCCTTTCGCTTTTGCCTACCTTTAAAACTCCATCTTTTCAATTCTGAATGATAACCTTGCCCGGTAGAGTATTCCTGGTTGGAGGTTTTTTCCTTTCATCACTTTGCATATGTACTGCTACTCCCTACTGGCCATCAAAGTTTCTTCTAAAAAGACAGCTGATTGTCTTATTCCCTTGCATGTAACTAGTTGCTTTCGCTGCTTTTAAGATTCTCTTTAATAATTGCTATTTTAATTATAAGGTGTCTTGGTGTGGACCTCATTGGGTTCACCTCTTTTGGGACTCTCTGTGATTCCTGGACTTGGATATCTGTTTCCTTCCCCAGGTTAGGAAAGTTTTCAGCTATTTTTTTCTCCAAATAAGTTATCTGCCCCTTTCTCTCTCTCTTCTCCTTCTGGGGCCCCTATAATGAAAATGTGAGTACACTTGATGTTGTTCCAGAGATCTCTTAAACTAACCTAATTTTTTTGTTTGTTTGTTTGTTTTGGTTTCTGTTTTTGCGGTACGTGGGCCTCTCACTGTTGTGGCCTCTCCCGTTGCGGAGCACAGGCTCCGGACGCGCAGGCTCAGTGGCCATGGCTTACGGGCCCAGCCGCTCCGTGGCATGTGGGATCGTCCCGGACCGGGGCACAAACCCGTGTCCCCTGCATCGGCAGGCGGACTCTGAACCACTGCACCACCAGGGAAGCCCTATCCTAATTTTTAAAATTCTTTTTCCTTTTCTCTATTCAGCTCGGTTGATTTCCACTACTCTGTCTTCCAGATCACTGACCTGTTTCTCTATATCATCTAATCTACTGTTGGATTCCTCCTAGTGTATTTTTTATTTCAGTTATGTATTCTTAAATTCTGTTTCATTCTTATTTATATTTTCTAGCTCATTGTTGAAATTCTCACCATGTTCATTCATTCTTCTCCTAAGTTTGGTGAGCATGTTTATAATTATCATCTTGAACTTTTTATCAGGTAAATTGCTTATCTCCACTTTGTTTAGTTCTTTTTCTGAGGTTATCTTTTTCCTTCATTTGGAACATATTCCTCTGTCTCCTAATTTTGCCCAATTTTGTTTGCTCTATGTGTGAGGTGGGTCAGTTACATTTCCCAATCTTGGGGACGTGGCCTCATGCAGAAGATGTCCTATGAAGCCCAGCAGCCCCTTCCCCTCTCATCTCCAGAGCTACATGCTTTAGGGGTGCCCCCTCTCTGGGCTGCACGCATCCTTCTGTTGTGGCCAGGATGGCTACTGTGGGTGTGATGGTGGCGGGCCTGGGCCCTGGCCTGGCTGGCTGTGAGGCCGTTCCTCTTGCAGGGTTGCAGGCCTGCTGGAGGGCGGGGTAGCATTCTCACATGGTTGGCTGCACATTCTGTGTGGGCCTCCAGGCTTGCCCGCTGGAGGGCAGAGCTAGGTCCCCATGAGGCTGTCAGTTTCATGTTTTTTAATCAGTTTGTGGCAGTCCAAGCAAGACGCAGGCTCCAACGCAGTCCCCTCATTCATCCATCAGAACCACTTTTAAAGCAGTGATCCTCAGGCTTTCCAGGGTACAGCAGGGAAGCGGGCTTCCAGCTTTCTACTCTCTAGAGATTGTGAGTGTATGTGTGTCTGTGTGTGTCTCTTGAAAATGAGGTGGGAAGTACCGTTTGTACATGAACATCCAAAAGCCCTGTTCTCTCTTCCCACTAAGAGTAAATGAATCATATGGAATCTAAACAAAGCTATAAAATTGCAAGTTTTAGAATGAGAACAAACTGCTCAAAGTCAGATCTTTATCTCATCAACCAAATCCCTCTCACTTAAAGGTTTCCAAAAACATCAATAATTCACTGAAAACTAATTTGCAAAGCAAATTCACATGTGAAGAAACTAATTTAGTGTTTCAAAAGTTGTTTTCTTTGAGACAGAAATTTTATTCCGATTTTAAAATAAGGATAATTAATAAAAACAAGCAAATCATTCATATTTTACAATAGGTCTTATATTATGCTTTGAAAATCTATTAAAGTGCTTTTAAAAATCCAAACACCAGTCATGTCATGGAGAAGTTTCCCAGAGATTCTGGCAGTGAAAGAGTATGAAATATCTTGTCACCAGTCAGGCCTAATTCACAAAACCCATGTGCCTTTCTTGAATTTTAGATATATCTATTTGGATCCAAATTCCGGGGGGAACAATGCAAAATACTCGATGCGTTTACTGGATACTTGATCATCTACATAAAGTTCTTACAGCAAAATCCAGGAAGATGTATCTATGTCACCCTCACCTTGAAGTTAGCTTGAAGGGTGATGGGCAGAGAGCCCATGTGGGAGACTTGAACTCCTGGGGACCAGAAGGACCCAACATCTGCCAGCCGGCTGCGTCAGCAGCCACACCCTCACTTAGAATCCAGGGACCTGGACTCTCCTTTGAGCTTCCCAAGATAGGAAGCCAGGGAAAGAGAGAACTCGTTAGCAAAGACCTCAGTGGTCATTCACGCTACTGCCTCATTCTACACGAGGAAACTAAGTCCCAGAGAAGCACGAGATTTTGCCTAATGCTCCTCAAGACTTCTGTTCAAATTTAACACTTCTGAGCAGCAGAAAACTTGATTTTCAAGACACGTTATGGTCGACCTTATCGTTTCAGACTTGATTGAGGCGACACCCCTTTTGATAATCCTCGTCACCTTCCAAATACAGCTGACCTGCCTATCTGTCTGCCTTCAGGAAGATTCTTTGGGTGAGATGCCAGCTCAGCTCTGCGGCTGCAAGAACTGGGGACCGAGGAATAAGGCTTGGGTTGGAAGAGGGACAGAGGGGTTGGGACGCAGGGAGGGGGCCTGGGAAGGGGGAGGGGTCAGGGAAGGGTCAGAGGTCTGGACCACCCTTGGGTCAGAGACCATGACACACAATCCCACAAAGCTGGCCCTCAGGAAACGCTGTTAAACGTTGAGTTAAAATACCCTAGTTTGTCTTCTCCCACGAAGCAGGGCAGCAGGCCGGCCATCCCCAGCGCTTTTCCACAGCAGCTTTTATTCCTAGCGCTCTTCATAACCTCGCTCCCTCAAATTTATAGTATTTTCAGAATAAAATTCATGAAGCCAGTCAGAACACAGCCTCCATCCCATCACAATTCTGAGCAGTGATTCTGACTACAGCTGGGAAATAGCACACAAAAAGATCGGCCAAGCACAGGCTGACAGACAGACAGACAGAGCTCTGTTTCGGCGCTGAGATGGATGAGATCAATTTTGAAGCTTCTCTGCCTTCATATTCTAGGTTACAGACATCAGTGATTTTAGCGATTTTTTTTCTCTTTTGCCTCCAAAGCCTCATGTTTCAAACTGCATCGTTCCACAGTTATCGCAGGCATCATTTTATATAACCCCCAGAGAATGAGTCACTTTATGATAAAGCAGCATTTTAGAATTTGTGGTCTACAGTAGGTTTTATTCAATTTAGTTGGCTGGTCAGAGAGTAAAAACTTTGAAAGACAGTTATACTCACCATTAATACCGGTTCGAAAAACCAGTAATCCAATTTTATATTTTCACTCTCAAATGTATCAATAAGCACTCAATGTCTCAATCCATAGGCATCAAAATGGTTAGCTTGCCTATACCATATCACTGCTAAATGTATCAGTACGCATGTGATATATTACAACCAGTCGGACTTGTAGAGCGAGGCATGGACAGGTACAGGCTGTAGACCCCTGTGAGGCCGGGGCCAGGTCTGTTTCTCACCGCCCAGCTCCCCGCCGCCCAGCCCAGCACCTGGATGAAGGGATGGCTGCGTGGACAGGTAACAAATGGAATGGAATGAGTGTTTCCTAATCACTCCCCGAATCAATTTCCCCTTGAATCACCCAGCCAGCCTGCTCTGAAGGTTCAAACGTTCATCTGAACATAACACAACGTAGGGTTTAAGCAAAGCGGTCTCTCAGAGCGTCCTGCCTGCAGTACAGTTACACGCGGGGCTGGGGTGGGAGCGGGAACAACCCGGCAGGCACAAACCCCACGATCTACGCGCTCACCTGCCATATCGATGGCAAAGGGCCTGTCTGCTCTCCAGCCGGTGTACCAGCCGACGACCTTCCCGTTTTCCACCAACGGACGTTCATAGCGCCGCCCGCCAACCAGGCCCACTGGCCACACAGAGACCTTGCGCGTTGTTCGCATCTACAAAAGGGGAAAGAGATGTAGTTGAAGCTTGCTTAGGGGAAGGAACCTGAACGAGGAAAGGAATGTGAGCCACAGAAGAAACGGGGGGAGGGGAGATTTCCGAACGGTGAAGGTTTCCGAGCGGAACCTGAACCCTCCTGCGGGCAGACTGTTCCCCGGTTCCCTGCCGTGTGGCTGCCTGGTGCCACTGCCCTGTGCTGTCACGGACTCAGCCAGGGGCTCAGGGATGAGAAATAAAGTGGGTCCATGTCTGAACATCGCTCATCGGAAGCTGTGACCATCAAATACTCTCTATTTGTCTCAAAGCTGGATCTTCAACTACGCTTGGTCCCCCCACAAGTGCAAGTTCCCGACTGCCCCTTAGGCAACCTTATTACTTAGCCACAGCAGCAATTCCTCTCAGAGGAGCCACAAGGATTGCCTGTCTCTGATTTCTGTTTTACTGTTACAGACAGAGAGATCTTGTCTGGGGACATTCATAACGGGATCCAGATCCAGAACAGACACCAGGCACCCTCCGGACAGAAAGAAAAATGTCCCCTAAATTCGCCTGTCTTTCAAAGGCAATCAGGCCAAATTAGAGAGGAAAGGCCCACACGGGCTGCTGGAATCTCTGGTCCTCTCCAGGTACATGCTCTTAAAGACAGCCCTCAACTGGGAGTTATCTCCTGGATTTCTTTAAGGGGAAAGACATGTTGATACACAACACTGTAAAGCGACTATACTCCAATACAAATTTAAAAATAAAAAAGCAAAAACAAACAAAGACATGTTGATAACAAAGCTGGCCTCTAGCAGGTAGCACTTTGGGGGAAAACCATCACTGTCACCACCACCTCCTTCTGGGACACGTGCTGGGGCCAAGTCAGCCCATGTGGTGCCTTTCTGCAAACGAGAAAGAGCTGCCCCTTTCTCAGGTGGACACACCCATGCCGGGGCCCCTGGCTTGGCCATCAAAGCACAGGCTGGATTTCAGCAGTGCCTACTCTCCCAGCTGGGTGTGCCACACCGCTGCACCAGGCGGACCCGTTGTTGGGATCGTTATAATTTCAACGCCAATGCTTGACCTTTTATTTGCTATAGAACTGGGTCATGGTCAGTTAACCAGTGATTAAAATAAAGATTATCAATCAAGGAATTATTTAATGAAAGGAAGAAAAATTATATTCTTGGCAAAGATTTTCAAGTACAATTCAAATTAAAAGTTATACTACTGTATTAATGAAACTATAACTCGAAGCTCCCATTTAGCAAATATCCCAACTTTACTTATTTATTAATGTCCCACTTCACTCCAAAGAGCAGATTTTAGAGCATGAAGCAATCCAGGTAATGAAGATCCTATTCTATTGGTCTTCCACAAATCTGAAATGACTGTTTTTTATAGTCTATCACTTTTTCAGTAAATTAATCATTGCCTTGTGCTAGTTCATACTAACTTAATTTTTTTTTAAAAAAGTGCTACTGAAAAAAAAGGAGTGCTACTGAGGTATAACTGACTACAGAAAAGAATTAACAGTCCTGAGACTATGGTTTTCAGAAAAGCCTGCTTACAAGCTGGCCCTTGGCTGGCACCTGGGAATCTGGCTTTTGAAGCAGTTCCTACGCTGATAAGGTTGTTTTGCCCGCCTGGGCCACTGAACACATTTTCTTTTGGGGCATCTGAAATACTGGTGGGCAGAGGTGCCTATGTGACCATCCCCCAGTCAAAACCCTGAACCTGAAATGGGTTTCGGTGGGCATAACCACTGTACCTCCATAGTTACAGCTTTGCTGCTGGAGGGAAGGTGTGCTCTGCGGTCCCTCATGGGGGTCAGAGGACACAGGAAGTGGCACACGGATTCCTCCAGACCCTTCCTCACGTCTTTCCCTCACTGATGTGCCTATGGAACCTTACTGCATCCCGGTGACACATCTTATCCACAAGTACAATACATGCTGGGTGCTAGGGGTCCCAGTAAATCACCAAGCATGTGGGCAGTCTTAGGGACCCCTGAAAGGATAAAATGCATGTTTTTAAGAGTAAAATTTGATACACTTTGACCTATGTAAATGGCCATGAACACATGGCCAAAATGAAGATAATAAACATATCCATCACCCCCAAGTTTCCTTGTGCTGTTTTCTTTTCTGCTGTACGCGGGCCTCTCACTGCTGTGGCCTCTTCCGTCGTGGAGCACAGGCTCTGGACGCGCAGGCTCAGCGGCCATGGCTCACGGGGCCCAGCCGCTCCGCGGCACGTGGCATCTTCCTGGACGGGGGCACGAACCCGCATCCCCTGCATCGGCAGGCAGACTCTCAACCACTGTGCCACCAGGGAAGCCCCCTCGTGCTGTTTTTTAAAGCCATCCCTCTTTACGCTCTCCACATCCCCTAACCCCAGGCAACCGCTGATCTCCACAGAATTTTATATGAATGGAAGCATATGGTATATACTGTTTTTTCTTTTTTAATTGGGCTTCTTTCACTTAGAATAATGATATGGAGATTCAGCCAGCCTACAATGTGTATCAACAGTTCATTCCTTTTGCTGAGCAGTATTCTACTGTATGGATGCATGGGTGTGCCACAGTTTTGTTTTGTTTTTTTAAATCCATTTACCTGTTGATGGACTTTTGGGTTTTTTCAAGCCTCTGGATATTACAGACGAAGCTCTTATGAACATCGGTGTATGAGTCTATGCAGACTTCATTATATTTGGATAAATACCTAAGAGTGGAATGCCTAGATCACATGGTACGTGTACATTTAACTTTTTAAGAAAATGCCAAATTATTTTCCAAAGTGGTTGCGCCGTTTTACAATCCCGCCAGCAGTGTGTGAGTTCCAATCATTCCACATCCTCAACGAGACTTGGTGTGGTTGGTGTTTCATTTTAGCCATTCTAATAGGTATTAGTAGTATGTCACTGTGGTTTTAATTTGCATTTTTCTAATGACTGATTATGTTGAGTATCTTTTCATGGGCTGATAAGCCATATGGCATTGCTTCTTTGGTGAAGTATTTGTTCCAATCTTTTGCCTACTTTCAAAATTGCTTATTTCTTTCCTATTGTGTTTTGAGAGATATTTATATAGTCTGCATATGAGTCCTTTTCTCAGATATGTGACATAAATATTTTCTCCTTGTCTGTGGCTCATCTTTTCTTTCTTTTCTTCATTGGGGTATAGTTACTTTACAATGTTGTGTTGATTTCTGCTGTACAACGAAGTGAATCAGCTCTATGTATATCTCTATCTCCTCCCTCTTGGGAGATATGGCTCATCTTTGGAAGGACAGACAGTTTTAATGTTGACGAAGTCCAGTGCATGCATTTGTTCTTCACGAAGAATGCTGTTGGTGTCATAGCTGAGATAGTGTTGCCTGACCCGCAGTTTTCTCCTCCTTTCTACAAGTTATCATGGATTTAGGTCTTATATTTAATTATGATCTATTTTGAGTTAATTTTGTGTATGTGATGTGAGGGACTGAAATTCTTCTCCTTTTTCTTTTTTTGCATGTGGATATCCAATTGTTCCAGCTGTATCTAATTGTCCCAGAACTACAGAACAGCCTTTGTACTCTTGTCAAAAGTCAGTGGCCACCTACGTGTGAGTTTCCTTCTGGACGTTCTCCCTGACCCATTGGTCCACCTGGCGATCTAATGCTACTACCACACTGTCTTGATGTACTGTGGTTTTCTGACAACGGCCGTAACCAGGTGGTGTGGGTTCCCCATCTCTGTCCTTCTTCAGCAGAGTTGTTCTGACTATTTCCATATGAGTTTCAGAGTCAGTCTGTAAATGTTGGCAAATTTTGATCAGGACTGCGTCAAATCTATGTATCAATTCATTGAGAACCGACAACGTAGCAATATGGAGTCTTCGAATCCATGAACATGGTTTCTCTCTCTCCAGTTATTTAGACCTTTCATTCCTCCCAGCAAGGTTTTAGAGATTTAATTTTGAATCAGTATTAACATTTAATGCTTTTGTGTCCTAGATCTTTGCCATAGGTGGGAAAAGAGCCAGAAATTTTATTAAAAATTTCACAAAAATATGGCCCTCTCCTCAACTCACTCCACCCCTGTTCCCTCCCACACTGCAGAAAATGAAAAATTTCCATTTTTTTTGTTTGATATCTCAAATATGCCAAACATACTGAGAAATCAAGTTAAATCTAGTACATGTTTTTCTTACAGTGACAGAATGGCCTTGTATCTAACAAGGTACTGAAAATAGTGCTGTGTCCTTTTTTTGATATTTCCTTAAAATGCCTGTGATTTTTTAGCTCCTAAACTGCTTTTTCCTGGAACACTAAATTTTCAAATCTGAAAAGCTGGTAAGCGGACCTCGTCTCAGACCTGGGTATCCTCTTGAGAATGCAATAGGTTGCGCCTGCACACAGCAGGTGCCAAAACATTCTTGATAAGTGTGTAAGCACCATGTGGTACCTGAGACCTGAGCCATATGTAGCAAGCAATCAGGATGCTGTGTTGTGAAGGGGCACCTCACAGGCAAGAGGAGGACAGACAGGAAAAGAACAGAAGGAAAGGGAAAACAGGAAAAGAGAAATTCCCTTACAGAGGAGAATACACGGAACTGTGGGAGCGCTCCTACCGGGACAAGTGAACATGGCCAGACGTGTTTGGTGCCTGGCTTTTCACTTCAGTAGGGTTGTGAAAGACACGTAGGATTTTCCCCACAGACTACAGAACGGCCTAGGGTTCCGGGTAATGAGATGAATCAAAGAAGCAACGCTTCACGCTTCTGTGCTAGTCTCATGCTAGAACATGTAGGTTTTATTTAGCATGCTCCAAATTTCTGAGAGCAGCTCAGAGCGAACATTTGTTCATGTTTTATTTTTTCAGAGGGTCGGGTGCTAAAGGAAATGCAAGGACTACTTGAATGCAGGTGTTGTGGCAGGACTACGTTTCCAAGCATGCCACATTTTTAAGAGTCTGTCATGTAAATACAGGCAGCCCGTCACATCCGCGGGTTCCACATCCTTTACACTATCCGCGGTTGTTGAATCTGCGATGCCGAACCTGCGGATACAGAGGGCCCGGGATGGGACTTGGGCAGGTACCAAAATCCGATGGGACTCGGATTTTGGTACCCACAGCGGGTCCTGGAACCAATTTCCCGTGGATACCTAGGGACGACTGTAGTTTACAACTTCAGAAAGACCCAGATGCCCTTGACGTGTATGCACGGCTCTGAGATTCAGTGTGGAATCCTTCATTCCAGGGTTAGACACACAGCCCTCAGCACACGACCACTACACTGCACAGAGTGTGCCCGGCATTTCACAGGAAAATAGCACAGCTATTTATACAACTTCTGCTCGGCACCCCTGGGACCCATCCTTTGTTGTGTGTCCTTTTCTCTCCATCTGTGCTCTTTAAGGATTCCTAGGCAGCCTCCTTCTTTTCTGAGAGGGGGAAATGTAACAATGACTGTTCCTATTAAAAGTAAAAGCACTTTCCTATAACTAAAATATTCTCCATATTTAGAAGCTCTGTTACTTTCTTAGCACAAAATAGCAGTTACGTCACAGGCACGTCTTCCGGTGCCCGGTGTGAGCTCCAGTCTGAAACTGAAGAGTAAAGCACTGGATGTTAAGATGAAGAGGAAGCAGTTCACGTATTGATAGGACAATATTATGACCAGTTCCGGCCCCCAAAGGCATTCTCTTCCTATTTATTCCACGCTAGAGTCATACTCTGTCACTTACTCCTCCCGCCGTGACCCCCAGTGAAGTGGATAGGACTTGCAAGCCCAAATCACGGGCAGATCCAAAGGACCACGAGATGCATGTGGGACATTTGCATGCTCCTCCAGGCCACATGCCTTTTAAACTCCCCCAGGGCGGGTGGTGCTGGTTCTTCTGCACCTTCTCCAGGAAAGCAGGGCGGCAGGGAACTGCCGTGCACTCCTGGGTCTGGTGACTCTTACCAACAACCTGCTCCTGTTTCTTTAGCCAGCGTTTTTTCCTGCAGCTTTAAGCTGCATGGCTTTGGCCCCTCTCTGGGAGATGGCTAGCGGCCAGCGTTCCAGGACTGGGACGCTTCAGAAGATCACACGTATGTGATCATCAGAATGCCCTTAGAGTAAAACAGAAAAAGTTAAACAAATGCCCTTTAGCTTCCTTTAAGACCTGCCAGTAGGTGAAATCTTGTTTTATGTTTTCCAAAGGGAAATGAACAAAATCCTTGATCTTATGAAATATAAAATGCCATAGGCAACTTCAAGAAGCAGCATTACAAGAAAGAAGTTTACGTTTGGTATCCTCCTTTTCAAACTAATAATTTCAATGGCAGAAAAACACCCCAAACCCAAAACAACAAAAGTCACCCTAAATGGGGCAGGATCCAGTGAGCTAAAGACAGAAAGGAAAGAGCACAGAGTGAAGACCTGAGCCCAGGGTCTTTTCCAATATTATTGTGCATAAACATCTGGCATTTTCCAACACAGAAGCTGACTACGTTTATATGATCCAACACACCCGTACATTTTCTGTGAAACAAGTCTGCAAATTAACATCATGCCTGCTTTCTCTCTTGCATCTGATTCAGCATCCATTTCCCTCAACTAATTGTTACTTGGCTCAGGGCTATTCACTCAACAGTGTCCTTCACGTAACTGTACATTGCCCTGGATTTTTTTTTTTGATTCCCATACACAACCATTTCCAGAGCATGAACTTCTGAGGGGCAGAAGCTAATCACTTAAAGGAGCTAAGAATTCGAGAAGCAGAAACGTCCCTAATGTTATGTTCTCAGCCCTTCTCCTGTGTCATCGGGTAGAAGACCCAGAAGACCATGCCTCACATTTCTTCCATACCTCTTGTATCTTTTCACTAAATACTGGTCACATACCTAAAGTGTGTCCAGCGCTAGCCCCTGAGCAACTCACACAAGGTCCTTGCCTATGAAGCCAACGTTCCGGAAAAGAAAAAGCAGTAACACAACTAACTGCAAGATGAGCTACTTAAATTCAATGCTGATAAGGGCTGTAAGGGAAGCAGATGGTGCCATGAGGCATGTTGCAGAGACTCTGACCTGATCTGGGACCTGCTGAGGCTTCCCTGAGCTAAGTCTAAAGCATGGGAAGCACTGACCACTGCGGAGAGGAAGAACAAAGTCTTTGCAGGAAGAAAGCAACTCAAGTGCTCCAGGCCCTGGACAGGAGCGATCTAATGAAAACAGATCCATTCTGTACAGTGGCTGCTGGGAGCCAGGTTTCTCACCACTGGAGTGAGAACTTACAGGTAAGCAATAGAGGAGGCTAGCATGACCCATGTGGTTACGGATGAGTGTGGGAGACATCAGTATGAACTCAAGTTTAGCTTGATATAGAGATGGTTATACACATAGATATGTGTGCATACACATGTTGGTCAGTACACACACCTATTCCCTTGCTCTGTCAGCTGAGGGGGCCTAGAAGCGGTGACACTCCAGCAGCAGTGAGCCCACCTGGCCCCAGATCTCGGTTCCTAACACTGGGCTCTAATAAAGGGAACCAGAGCTACTCAGAGAAGCAGCTGACTCCAGGGCTGGGGCAGAAAATATACAAGATGATCCCGGGGTATCTTTAGAGCCAGAAAGTAAGGAAGCACTCAACAACACACACCAAAAAACGCACATTGACGGGGGCATACAAAGAGGCCCATGGGAGTCTACCAAATGGCCAAAGCTGGAACAATTTAAGCAACAAAATTAGGTTACAAACTAAAGCAGAAAATAAACACCAAACACCAATATGATTGAAGTATATACACAAATGCTTGAATAAATAAGCCAATGGGGAATACACAAACTTCCCATGCAAGAAGAATTCCAAATAATGAATGTAGGTAACCCTCCTTCCACCCAAGGAGGTAGAGCTAACTCCCCACTCCTTGGGTATGGGCTGCATAGTCATTTCATTCTAGAGACAACAGTATGGAGGAAACTTTACAGCGGAGGAGCCTCAAAGTTACCATCCACGGTTTTAAGTCATGTTGACAGTATGCACCCTTGATGTGCTGTGCTGAAAATGGCACTTTCCCTCTGTGGTCTTTTCTAACCTGTGTGGTTCTTTCCTCCCCTCCCCTCCCGTCTCCTCCCCTCCCCTTCCCTTCTTCCCTTCCCTCCTTCCCTTCCCTCCTTCCCTTCCCTCCTTCCCTTCCCTCCTTCCCTTCCCTTCCTTCCTTTCGTTCTTTCCTTTTTTTAAAATTAATTTTTATTGAGGTATGGTTGCTTTAGGTTCTTTCTAATAAAAGGAAACAGGGCTCCTTAGAGAAATGGCCGATGCTAGGACAGAAATGGAAAATAAACAATATGAGCTTAAATCATCCTGTAGTGCCAGAAAGTAAGGAGGGGTTTATAAAATAAACAAAGACCTCACACAAACCCACATTGATGAGGGTCTGCGAGAAGAACACAGCCAACTGAAAGAGCTCCCAGCGGCCAGAGCTGGAACAACGTGAGCTATAAACTAAGGCTGACAGTAAGTACCCTGGACCTGATACTATGAAAATGGCACTTTTCTTCCCCCAAACCCATAACCACATTCTAATCATGAGAAAAACCTCAGAAAAACTCCAACAGCGCGGCATGCTACGATATACCTGACCAGGACTCTTCCAAATTGCCAAGGTCATCAAAAATAAGGAAAATCGGAGAAACTGTCACAGCCAGAGAGGAAGCTATAGAGACATGACGACTGAACGTAACGTGGTGCCCAGAATAGGATCCCGGAACAGAAAAGGGACACCAGGTAGTCAGCACTAAGGACATGTGAATAAAGAACTGACTTTAGCTAATACTGATTCATTCATTATAACACATGTAACATATAAATATCAATGTATAATGTTAACAGTGGAAACTCGGTGTGAGGTGTACGGGAACTTACTAGTATTTTCTCAGTTCTTCTGTAAATTTAAAACTGTATTAAACATAGAGGGGCTTCCGTGGTGGCACAGTGGTTAAGAAACTGCCTGCCAATGCAGGGGACACGGGTTCGAGCCCTGGTCTGGGAAGATCCCACATGCCGTGGAGCAACTAAGCCCGTGCGCCACAACTACTGAGCCTGCATGCCACAACTACTGAAGCCCAGGTGTTCTAGTGCCCACGTGCCACAACTACTGAGCCTGTGTGCTGCAACTACTGAAGCCCACACACCTAGAGCCTGTGCTCTGCAACAAGAGAAGCCACCGCAGTGAGAAGCCCGCACACCGCAACGAAGAGTAGCCCCCACTCGCCGCAACTAGAGAAAGCCCACGCACAGCAACAAAGACCCAATGCAAAACAACAACAAAAGTCTATTATTTTTAAAAAATCCCTTTTCAAAGCACCTGAGGTGACTATTCCTTCTCTGTCCAGCCCTGTCGGGTATGATGCAGACTTAATCTCTAGCCTGGGGTCAAGTTTTCACTCATTTTCTCTGCCCTTATTTACTGTGCAGACCAGAGGTCACAGCTGGAGCATTTGGCCATACGTGGCCCTAGAGGAAAGGTTGGTTTGGCCTGCAAAAGTTTTTGCATTTTAAACAGAGATGTGTTAAAACCCAAAGATGTCCGGCCTCTTTGAAGATGTGGTACACTGGGCTGGATTCCTTTATGGGGACAATGGCGTCAAGGGCTGTGTCCCTTCCGGCAGCGCCAGCGCCCCCCCCCCATCCCTATCGCAGCCCCAAAGCCGAGTCTACCAGTCTGTGCTGTCATGGGGGATGGTCCTCTCTCCGAAGTGGGCAACTGGAGAACAGACCGAATGGGTCCCGCATTCAAGTACACAGGTCTAGAGCACTGTTATATGGATGGGAACAAGGACTGTTCCTGCATATATACTTTTTTTTTTTTTTTGCGGTACATGGGCCTCTCACTGTTGTGGCCTCTCCCGTTGCGGAGCACAGGCTCCGGACGCGCAGGCTCAGCGGCCATGGCTCACGGGCCCAGCCGCTCCGCGGCATGTGGGATCTTCCCGGACCAGGGCACGAACCCGTGTCCCCTGCATCGGCAGGCGGACTCTCAACCACTGCGCCACCAGGGAAGCCCCTCTATGTTTAATACAGTTTTAAATTTACAGAAGAACTGAGAAAATACTAGTAAGTTCCCGTACACCTCACACCGAGTTTCCACTGTTAACATTATACATTGATATTTATATGTTACATGTGTTATAATGAATGAATCAGTATTAGCTAAAGTCAGTTCTTTATTCACATGTCCTTAGTGCTGACTACCTGGTGTCCTTTTTCTGTTCCGGGATTCTATTCTGGGCACCACGTTACGTTCAGTCGTCATGTCTCTGTATACATGTTCCTGTATACTTAATATGCAAAGCATGTGTACAGAAGATGCCATTAGAAATAATAACAACCATGAGAAATATACGGGAAAGGGACGTAATTAAAAACCTTAGTAAATGAAAATAAATCAGGCTCAAGTTTTAGTCCTTTAAGTTTTAATACAAAAAAAGCAATACTGCTCACACCTGGCCAGGTTCACTTAATTATGTCACTTGCTTGAAGGCACATGACTGTGAATCCTGGTACAGAACGTCTGGGAGGAGCTGGCCGGGCTCTGCCTATCGTACAGCTACAGTAATCAAGACACTGTGGTGTCAATGTAAAGACAGACACTTCGGTAAACAGAAGAGATTCGACAGTTCAAAAATAATTCTTCCTACCGATGCCTGGCTGATTTTTTTTTTTTTTTTAAGATGCCAAGAAAACTCAGTGGGGGAAAGGATAGTCTTTAACACATTGTGCTGGAACAAAAGGACATCTATGGTCGGGGCGGAGGGGGAGGGAAATAACCTCCATCCCTGTATCTCACAATACTCATAGAAATTAACTCAAAATGGAATCATGGACATAAACACAAAAGCTTAAGTTATAGAACTTGTAGAAGAAAATATAAAAGAAACTCTGTGGAGGGGTGGGGCAAGGATGGACGGGGCGTTTGGGATTATCAGATGCAAACTATAATATATAGACTGGATAAACAACAAGGTCCTACTGTACAGCACAGGGAACTATATTCAATATCCTGGGATAAACCATAAAATGGAAAAGAATATAAAAAAGAAAGTATATATACGTGTATAACTGAGTCATTTTGCTGTACAGCAGTAATTAACACAACATTGTAAATCAATTATACTTCAGTCAAATACATTTAAAATAAAAAGAAACTCTTTGTGGTCTCAGGGTAGGCAAAGATTCCTTAGACATGTCCTAAAAATATGAACCCTAAACAATTCACAAATTGGACTTAATCAAAATTAAAATTTTCTACTCTCCAAAAGATACTGTTTAAAAAGTTTTAAACTAAGTCACCAAGTGGGAGAAAATATCCCAATACGTGACCGAAGGCTTGCATTGAGGACGCACAGGACTCTTACAGCTCAATAAAAAAGCCTAAGGCATAACCTCTACGGACAATTCAAAAACTGGCCGAAGGTTTGAACAGACATTTAATGAAAGAAAAATGAATGACCATTTAGCACATGAAAAGATGTTCTCTATCCTCAGATAGAGGATAGTGCAGAAATCAAGTGCAGAAATCAAAGCCGCAATAACATACCATCACACACCCACTACAATGGCAACAATTAAAAGACTGCCGACACCAAGTGTGAATGCAGATGTGGAATAACATTCCCGGTGGAAGTATAAAATGGTACAACCACTTTGGAAAACAACTGGGCAGTTTCTTATAAACTTAACAAATATACCGATCACATGACTCAGTCATTCCATTTCTAAGTATTCACCCAAGAGAGATGAAAGCACAGGCCACACAAAAACCTATACCTAAATGTTCATGACAGTTTAATTCATCACAGCCACGAGCTGGAAAAAGCCCCAATGCACATCAGCTTGTAAAGAGATAAATAAACTGTGATATATCCGAACAATGGATTACTAGTCAGCAATAAAAGGCAATGAACTATTGATATGCGTAACAACGTGAATGAATCTCAAAAACACAATGTTGAGTGAAAGGAATCAGAGAAAAGGCTGCATATTGCATTCTTTCACTTCTACAAAACTCTAGAATAGGCAGAGTCATCTACAGGGACGGAACGCAGATTAGAGCCACACATGGTGACAACTGCCTGCAAACAGCTAAGTCAGGTGATGCATACAAGCGTGCGAGGCGCTAAAATGTGCCAAACTCTACAGTTAAAATGAATACATTTTATTATCGGTAAATTACACCACAGTGAAGCTGATTTAAAATAAAAACAAAGTAGTTAGGAGGTTTTAATACAAACTCATGACTACAGGGCTTAGAAATATTACCAGCCCAGTTGCAATAAACACACCGAACACCGAAATCTTGGTCTGTAAATACCACTCTCCACTAAAGGGAACGAGGGCTCCTTGGAGAAGTGGCCGATTCCAGGTCCGGCATGGGGAAAGGATGAGTTTAAAATGTTTTGCAGCAAAGAAGTGCTCAAAGACAGACAATAAAGACAGAAGCTGGTCTGCCAGATGGCTGGCCAAGCTGTAAACAATTTGAGCGTCAGAAAGAATGACATTGATAGATTAAAACACATTGAGGGGGAGGGGAATTCCCTGGAGGTCCAGTGGTGAAGACTCGGCGCTTTCACTGCTGGGCACAGGTTCGATTCCTGGCTGGGGAGCTCAGATCCTGCAAGCCACGCGGTGTGGCCAGATAAAAAAAAAGCTGAGGGGTAAAAAGGACCCTAAAATCTATGGTTATAGGTTGGGGGTGGGCTGTGTGAGAGAGAAACTGTCCTTTAAGAAGAATGCCAGCTAACAAGTGCAGAAGGAAGGACACAAAGAGAAAAGCACCACTGGATGCCCCCAAAGTACGGCAGTAACTAATTCAAGCAAGAATCATCCCTGGATGCTTGAACTCTTGGGTAAAAGTTGTTGGGAAAGAAGATACTCACACTGGCTCAGAATATCAATCTATGGGTTACTCATCAATTACAGAAGAAAAATGTGCCTTTACCATGGAGAGATTTGGTGGTCCCTCCCTCGACCAAGTGGTCAAGCTTGGCATCACCATCCATGAGGTGACCTACCACGTCACTGGATGCAGGAGGATGACAACGGCATCTCTGTGGTGTCCTTGCTGAAAAGGTATAGCCTGAATATATTTATGAGCAAACAGATGACCGTGAGGGAGACCAAACAGTCAAATGCAATTTTTTTTGTCTGTGTGGACTTATCACAGCCCAATCCAGGACTATTTAAATTTCTATTTTCCTCAAGGCTTCTAGGAGAGTAGGCACTGTTGCAGAAAAGAATTCCAGCCTGAGGGTATAATGCTATCGTGACAACGCCGGACAGGACGTGAGTAAAGGCCTCTACTTTGGAGGTCCTCCCACCCACATGCGCCTATCCTCTCTCCTGCCATCAAGGTTAAGATATGTTCTTTCTAAAAAAATCGAAATAAGCTTCATCTATTCCACTATTCCTTGTATAGATCTATACACTTTAGTAAGATTTGATGTTTATTGAAAATATAAACATAATTCATTGCCAGCAACCCTGATAATACTTATTTGGATACCAAAAAGGAAAACTTTACATAAAGTCAAACGTATAAGATGTGGCAGCATCCTCAGTGGCCATCAGCACATGAATGGATAAAGATGAGGTACATATACACAATGGAATACTACTCAGCCAGAAAAAAAGAATGAAATTTTGCCATTTGCAGGAACACGGATGGACCTGGAGGGCATTGCACTAAGTGAAATAAGTCAGACGGAGAAAGACAAATACTGCAATGATATCACTTATACGTGGAATCCAAGAAATACAACCAACTAGTGAGTATAACAAAAAAGAAGCAGACTCACAGGTATAGAGACCAAACTAGTGGTTACCAGTGGGGAGAGGGAAAGAGGGGAGAGAAAACACGGGGACGGGGGAGGAGGTACAAACTCTTGGGCGTAAGATGGGCTACAAGGATGTAGTGTACAACACGGGGAATATAGCCAATATTTTAGAATAACTGTAGATGGAGTGTAACCTTTAAAAATTGTATAAACATTTTTTTAAAAGGCAATAGTAACTGAAAAAAGGGGAAAAAAAATCAAATGTCTAGTTAGGTTTGCAGAAAACTTCCACAAATCAGCATGCTACCATTAGTTCAATACTCTCAGTAGTTTCCCCCTTTAAAATCCGCTCCTTTGGCTCACACATTGCCCACCACGTTTCAAGAGTCCTGAGTTATTTAATGGCAGACAGCGCCTCACTCCCCTCTGCGGCCGTGTGTCCAGCCCATAAAGGAGCTGTACAACACTCAGTTCGGGCATCTGGAGCTCCAACCCACATCTGGTGGCTGGTCTCTTACTCCACCAACCTTCCATGTAACAGACAGACTCAGATACAAAGAAGCTAAGCCACACTTTGAAAAAAGTTATAAGTGAATACTTCTGACTTACAAGCTTTAAAGAAATGACTATGGTCTCAGAATTATAGCGCTGTGTGTGTGTGTGCCTGTATGTGTAGGGCGGGGATGCTGGGGGCATATACTGGATTTCCCAACCCCTTCCCATCAATCACTGCATGGGAGGTGGCAGAGTTCCCTAGGGCTGTGGCCTTGACCGCGTTCAGTACATTTTCCTAAACGAGTACTGACCCTAAAGGCCTCTGCTCTGGTTTGCTCAGTACTATGAGTAGGTGAGGAAATTAAAATTCTCTCATTTCTGTTTCTGAATTTCTCCGTATGAAAACCAACTATACCCATCTCCCATTCTTCCCAGAGAGAACAGTGGGGAAAGGAGGTCCCTAAAACACTCAGGTATTCTAAAAGATATTGTTTATTCATCATTCAGCTTCAGCATCAGGTATAATACTCTGGGACATTAAAGAGATCACACCTCCCTGTCACACACAGCAGTGTCTTAAAGCAAGTTCTGAAAAAGACAATCCCACTTTTCCCTCAGGCAATGAGATGTAAACTGTCTTTGTAGACTAAATAAGGTGTGACATATAAAGAGTATGGGAATCCAGGAGACTATTTTCACAGCAGAGCAAAAGTTCTGTGGATCTCCACGCCGCCAAAGGTGGGAAATACAGATACAGGAGGGAACCCGGAAAAAACAGCAGCAGCGGCGACAAAAACAACTGTCTTTTCATACAAGTGGAGTATAATAAAATATTCTCTGCTTCTTACTCTTCAGCACTGTCCCCTGCTGCATTTAAGATCCTTACACCTCTGGGTTTCTTTCCCAGTATTTACTTAACATCTAATGTTACTCCAAAAAGGATGTAAGGAAACTTACAGAGATACAAGAAAATTGAACAGAGGTGACTGATAACTGATAGCTTCCCTATACCCCAGCAAATACCGTGGAAAATAGCATTATTGTAGCCAGAGCAAGTAGGAAACGCCAGGCATAAACTCACTGAGCACAGTGCGAGAACCAAATGCAGAAAATCACAACCCTCACTAAGGGTAGGAAATGATGTGAAAGAAGGCAGAGACTGCCTGCCGCAGACACTGCTGGCTGCCTGCTCAACACTGCTTCCCTCCTGTTCCTTACTGGATGAGCTTCAGTTTAGCTCAGTGGTGACCAGCCTTCTCCACCCCCCCGCCCCCGCCAAAACATGACCGAGGAGAGGGTGGCCCTCTCTCAAGGTCAGGGGTAAATCCTGACTTATCAGTGATGACGTTGAATGTTGGCAGTTCTGGTCATCAGAGGAAATGCGCTGGGCTGCTTCTGGGAAAGGTTTCCCCACTCCCAAGGAGCTCAGCACACAGCCATGTCTGGATGTGATGGCTGGAACTGCAGCAGCCATTTTGTAACTGCGAGGAAAAGAGTGGAAACACAAAGCTGACATTCTGAGGGTGGCAACACGCAGACAGATGGGACTAACTCAGCCAGCCCTGAACCCTGCTCTCCATCTGGGCTTCCTGATATGGGAATGTGGCTCCTTGTTCACTACAGATCCTCCTCCTGGCCTCCCAGGAAGACCCCATGTCTTCGCATCCCTTGCAGTTAGGATGGAGCCATGTGACTGACTCTGGTCCTTACAAACAACTGGTGCAATCCACCAGCCCTCCTCACTTACCAGGGTGATCTTAGGAGCCATGTGTCACAGACGGTGCAGTGACAAAATGGAAGCACTGGGGTGTCTGCATCACCAACTTGACCCAGGAGAGTCGCCAACCCCCAGCGAACTTTGCGGGACCATCAATAAGCTTCTACTGTATCAAGCTTCTCAGAGGTCCGGGTTTGCTGCTGCGGTGGTCAATAATTAATTATTCTGCTAATAAAAGGAGACTATGTACGTGCTCATTGTTTAAGCCAACTTTTTGTCGTTTCAGTTGGGGTTTGTAACTTGTAGCCAAAAGTTTCCTGTTTCTTACACTCCCCATGTTCTTGGACCAGAAGTCTCAAAAAATATATAGGATTCTTCACACTGATGCCCCAAGTGACATTCCCTGACAATAGCTCTCTAGATGTACCTATTTGGGGCTGTTAGTTTGGTCCAGCGTTATAAAAGCTTTAACTGTTGAACCAGAGAAAAGTATGGTATGCTTTTATGAAGACAAACCTAAGGCTTCCAACAGAGATGTGAACGGGACTGGAGGAGGCCAAGGTGTCAGGGGCATATCCTCCCCAGGGAGCTAGTCCCAGGGCTGGAGGTACAGGTCATCTCTGCAGTGATCACCGAATTCACAAGAAAGTGGGAACTTTTCATCTTGGTAGAGTCTTTGACTAAATTAGTCTCTTAGCAGCAGGTCTGGAGCTTTTCGCCAATTAATAAAGCACCGGAGTGCTATGATGATCAACACAGCGGAGTACCTCATGACAAATTCTAATTTCCCAAGTAAACAGAGCAGTTATGAGAATTCCAATTAAAAAAAAAAAAGCTTCACAGGAGCCGAGGATTAGAGATGCATACTGCAATAAAAATACATCTTTTAAAACATGGTACAGCAGGGAAAAATAGAAAAAAATATATTCCATAATGCCACTTATATACATCTGAAATACTGCACACACAACACTATGGTTTTCAACAGGACACATACAAATGAAACAATTCACAGCATGTGTATTAGAATAGATGCCTGAAGATAAGGATAAAAGGAAACAAACAATAGAACAAGGGAGGAAACTTGAGCAGGACGATGCTGATAGCAGCTTAGAACTGGGAAGTAACATCAACTCTACCTGTACCTGAAAACTAAGGAAAAGAAAACAATGTTCAGGTTCTCCTGGTAGAAAACATTCAGAACATGTGATAAATGAATAAAAGAGGAACAGGGAGCGAAGCCTCTAAGGTTATAGAAGTTATTAAGCACTCCCAGAAAATACTGAAAAGGAAGAATACTATAGGACATTCCCTAGAACGGTAAGTTAAACTCTCTGTAGCCTCAGTAAAAGGTCATTTTACAAAGACCATCGGTTATCATGACCAATCTTTACTTTGGTCAAAAGTAAAGATATAGGTGAGTCTTGAAAGGAAACCTAATTTAGAAAGTCCAACTTACAACAAAATACAGAGGCTCTTTACTCACACAAGAGTCACAACAGGGGTTATTTAAATAAGGCTTTGTTACAGACTGCTAGGTCTTTTTTTTTTTTTTTTTTTTTTTGCGGTACGCAGGCCTCTCACTGTTGTGGTCTCTCCCGTTGTGGAGCACAGGCTCCAGACACGCAGGCTCAGCGGCCATGGCTCATGGGCCCAGCCACTCCGCGGCATGTGGGATCTTCCCAGACCAGGGCACGAACCCGTGTCCCCTGCATCGGCAGGCAGACTCTCAACCACTGTGCCACCAGGGAAGCCCCATGCTAAGTCTTTTTAAAGTAAATTTATTTATTTTATTTATTTATTTTTGGCTGTGTAGGGTCTTTGTTGCTGCGAGCGGGCTTTCTCTAGTTGCGGTGAGCGGGGGCTACTCTTCGTTGCGGTGCACGGGCTTCTCATTGTGGTGGCTTCTCTTGTTGCAGAGCACGGGCTTCTCTTGTTGTGGAGCGTGGACTTCATTACTTGTAGCACGTGTGTTAGGTCTTTAACTTGGGAGAAGAGTAACAGAAAAGCAAAATGGATAAAGAAGCAAGAACCAACATTATGCTATTTACAACAGACACACTTTAAAAGAACAGAGATAGGATGAAATTAAAGGATGGAAAAAGGAATACCGTGCAGACAGCATGCATATGAAGGCTATCGTGGTTATATTAGTATCAGATAAAGTAGCTTTCAAGACAAAGAGATTACCAGAGATAATGAGGGTCATTTCATAATGATGAAAGCATCAATTCTTCAAGAAAAAAATAACAAATCTGAAGGTGTGTGCACCAAATAACGTAGCTTCAAAATACATGCAGAAGAAAATAAGTAAGTTGAAAAGGAGAAAGAAAAATTCACTATCATAGTGAGAAATTTTAACACAGTTCACTTTGTGTTTGACAGAGAAAGCTCCCTAAATGTCAGTAGGGATACAGAGAATTTAAGCAGCATTCAACTAACTGACATCTATAAAACCCTATGCTCAACAACAGCAGAATACACATTCTTTTGAGGCACACATGGAACATGCCCCCAGACAGCCATATGCTGGAATATAAAGCAAATCACAATAAATTTCAATTGAGTGAAACTAGACTATGTTTTCAGACCACAAAGCATTGAACTAGCAACCAAAACCAAAGACAATAAAAAACTAAGTATTCAGAAATTAAGTAACATACTTTGAATGATTTAATAAAATTATAGAAAGATATGAAAAATAAATCAGTAGAAACTAGAAAATATTTGAAATGAACAATACGAAAGCACAGAGTCAAAATTTGTGGGATGCACTGTTTAGAGTGAAGTGTATAGCTTTACGCATATATTAGAAAAGAAGATAGAAAAATTAAAGATCTAACTTTTCATTTCAATAATTTTTTTAAAAGAAGAAAAATTAAATCAAAAATAAAGGAAGCGGGCTTCCCTGGTGGCGCAGTGGTTGAGAGTCCGCCTGCCAATGAAGGGGACACGGGTTCGTGCCACGGAGCGGCTGCGCCCGTGAGCCATGGACAATGAGCCTGCGCGTCTGGAGCCTGTTGCTCCGCAACGGGAGAGGCCACAACAGTGAGAGGCCTGCGTACCGCAAAAAAAAAAAAAAACCAAAAAAAAAAAACCAAAAATAAAAATAAAGGAAGGGAGGAAATAAAAGGGCAAAACGAAACAAACAAAAAATAAGTGAATTCGAGACAGGCAACAGAGAAAAAGCAAAGTGAAAAGCTCGAGCTGTGACCCCCTGCCCTCAGCATTCAAATCTCAGTTTCACCACTAATTAGCTGTGTGGTAGCAGACACGTGAGTAGGGCTCTTTGTGTCTGTTTCCATATATATAAGTGGGTATGATTACATTTTAGCAACATCTCATAGGGCTGTTTGTAAGAGTAAATGAGTTAAAAGTGTAAAGCTCTTATGACTCTGGTACATAGATAAGTGCTGTACTGATGTCTGCTGTCGCCGTCATCATCACCATCATCCCATGTTGCTCAGGGGCAGAGATTCACCAACCTTGGCTTAGACACTGGGACCTGTCACCAGGGAAACCCTTTTCCTACATGTTTAACAAACAAAAGACACCTATTTTCTAGGAAAAACTGCACCAAGTAAACTCCACAAATCCAGGCCTGGATTAAAGGGTGCCCTTCCTTCTGTGTTTCAGGATGTACAAGTTTAATCTCTGATGCATGTTTAAGGTCAGCCCTGAATATGAATATGAACAAGAATCAAGTCGTTTAAAATCATGCCTAGAAATGTCTCACCAGATACCACTGTTCCACAGAACACAACTCAGAAAATCTTGAATTATTTTATTTGTGTGTGTCCTCATGAAATGAGTAATACTTTGTGTGCTGTATTTTAAATATACATTAAAAAATAGCATTGTGGAATAGATTTTTTTAACCATTTTTTCTATGCTGTACCATATTTTTAAGATCTACTTATGTTGCTCCGTGCGCCTTAAGTTTCCCTCAGTCGTGGATTTTCTAGTTCTAGTAGTAGCATATGATAATATTTTTCAGATATAGGACAGAGACCAAAACTAACTTATTAAAACCCCTAAAAGGTAACACCAAAAAGAACAAAATAATTAAGAATAATCCTGAGACGAGGGGAAGATGGCAGAAGAGTAAGACCCGGAGATCACCTTCCTCCCCACAGATACACCAGAAATACATCTACACGTGGAACAACTCCTACAGAACACCTACTGAACGCTGGCAGAAGACCTCCGACCTCCCAAAAGGCAAGAAACTCCCCACGTACCTGGGTAGGGGAAAAGAAAAAAGAAAAAACAGAGACAAGAGAATAGGGACGGGACCTGCACCAGTGCGAGGGAGCTGTGAAGGAGGAAAGGTTTCCACACACTAGGAGCCCCTTCGCGGGCGGAGACTGCGGGAGGCGGAAGGGGGAAGCTTCGGGACCGCGGAGGAGAGCGCAGCCACAAGGGTGCGGAGGGCAAAGCGGGGAGATTCCCGCACAGAGGATCAGTGCCGACCAGCACTCACCAGCCCGAGAGGCTTGTCTGCTCACCCTCCGGGACGGGTGGGGCTGGGAGCTGAGGCTCGGGCTTCGGTGGGAGCGCAGGGAGAGGACTGGGGTTGGCGACGTGAACACAGCCTGAAGGGGTTAGTGCACCACGGCTGGCCGGGAGGTAGTCCGGGTAAAAGTCTGGACCTGCCGAAGAGGCAAGAGACTTTTTCTTGCCTCTTTGTTTCCTGGTGCGCGAGGAGAGGGGATTCAGAGCGCTGCTTAAATGAGCTCCAGAGACGGGCGCGAGCCGCGGCCAGAAGCGCGGACCCCAGAGACGGGCGGGAGACGCTAAGGCTGCTGCCGCCACCAAAAAGCCTGTGTGCGAGCACAGGTCACTATCCACACCCGCCTCCCAGGAACCTGTGCAGCCTGCCACTGCCAAGGTCCCGGGATCCAGGAAAAACTCTCCTGGGAGAACGCACGGCGCGCCCCACGCTGGTGCAACATCACGCCGGCCTCTGCCGCCGCAGGCTCGCCCCACACTCCGTGCCCCTCCCTACCCCAGGCGTGAGTGAGCCAGAGCCCCCGAATCAGCGGCTCCTTTAACCCCGTCCTGTCTGAGCTAAGAACAGATGCCCTCCAGCGACCTACACGCAGAGGCGGGGCTAAATCCGAAGCTGAGCCCCGGGAACTGTGTGAACAAAGAAGAGAAAGGGAATTCTCTCCCAGCAGCCTCAGAAGCAGCGGATTAAAGCTCCACAGTCAACTTGATGTACCTGCATCTGTGGAATACCTGAATAGACAACGAATTATCCCAAATTGAGGAGGTGGACTTTGAGAGCAAGATTTATGATTTTTTTCCCCTTTTCCTCTTTCTGTGAGTGTGTATGTGTATGCTTCTGTGTGAGATTTTGTCTGTATAGCATTGCTTTCACCATTTGTCCTAGGGTTCTATACGTCCGTTTTTTTTTCTTTTAAAAATTTTTTTCTTAATAATTATTTTTATTTTAATAACTATTTTATTTTATCTTACTTTATTTTATCTTCTTTCTTTCTTTCCCTCCTTCCCTCCTTCCTTCCTTCCTCCTTCCCTCCCTCACTCCTTTCTTTCATTCTTTCTCTCTTTCTTTCTACTTTTTCTCCTGAGCCATGTGGATGAAAGGCTCTTGGTGCTGCAGCCAGGAGTCAGTGCTGTGCCTCTGAGGTGGGAGAGCCAACTCCAGGACACTGATCCACAAGAGGCCTCTCAGCTCCGTGTAATATCAAATGGCGAAAATCTCCCAGAGATCTCCATCTCAACGCCAGCACCCAGCTTCACTCAACGACCAGCAAGCTACAGTGCTGGACATCCTATGCCAAACAACTAGCAAGACAGGAACACAATCCCACCCATTAGCAGAGAGGCTGCCTAAAATCATAATAAGGCCACACACACCCCAAAACACACCACCAGTTGTGGACCTGCCCACCAGAGAGACAAGATACAGCCTCATCCACCAGAACACAGGCACTAGTCCCCTCCACCAGGAAGCCTACACAACCCACTGAGCCAACTTCAGCCACTGGGGACAGACACCAAAAACAACGGGAACTACAAACCTGCAGCCTGCAAAAAGGAAACCCCAAACACAGTAAGATAAGCAAAATGAGAAGACAGAAAAACACACAGCAGATGAAGGAGCAAGATAAAAACCCACCAGACCTAATAAATGAAGAGGAAATAGGCAGTCTACCTGAAAAAGAATTCAGAATAATGATAGTAAAGGTGATCCAAAATCTTGGAAATAGAATAGACAAAATGCAAGAAACATTTAACAAGGACCTAGAAGAACTAAAGATGAAACAAGCAACGATGAACAACACAATAAATGAAATTAAACATACTCTAGATGGGATTAATAGCAGAATAACTGAGGCAGAAGAACGGATAAGTGACCTGGAAGATAAAATAGTGGAAATAACTACTACAGAGCAGAAAAAAGAAAAAAGTATGAAAAGAACTGAGGACAGTCTCAGAGACCTCTGGGACAACATTAAACGCACCAACATTCGAATTATAGGGGTTCCGGAAGAAGAAGAGAAAAAGAAAGGGACTGAGAAAATACTTGAAGAGATTATAGTTGAAAACTTCCCTAATATGGGAAAGGAAATAGTTAATCAAGTCCAGGAAGCACAGAGAGTCCTATATAGGGTAAATCCAAGGAGAAATATGCCAAGACACATATTAATCAAACTGTCAAAAATTAAATACAAAGAAAACAAATTAAAAGCAGCAAGAGAAAAACAACAAATAACACACAAGGGAATCCCCATAAGGTTAACAGCTGATCTTTCAGCAGAAACTCTGAAAACCAGAAGGGAGTGGCAGGACATATTTAAAGTGATGAAGGAGAAAAACCTGCAAACAAGATTACTCTACCCAGCAAGGATCTCATTCAGATTTGATGGAGAAATTAAAACCTTTACAGACAAGCAAAAGCTGAGAGAGTTCAGCACCACCAAACCAGCTTTACAACAAAAGCTGAAGGAACTTCTCTAGGCAAGAAACACAAGAGAAGGAAAAGACCTACGATAACGAACCCAAAACAATTAAGAAAATGGGAATAGGAACATACATATCGATAAATGTATCGATATGTGATGTAAATGGACTTACATTTAATGTAACTTACATTTAATGTAAGTTACATTACATTTAACTTACATTAAATGTAAGTTACTTACATTTAATGTAACTTACATTTAATGTAAGTTACATTACTTACATTAAATGTAAATGGACTAAATGCTCCCACCAAAAGACACAGATTGGCTGAATGGATACAAAAACAAGACCCATATATAAGCTGTCTACAAGAGACCCACTTCAGACCTAGAGACACATACAGACTGAAAGTAAGGGGATGGAAAAAGATATTCCATGCAAATGGAAACCAAAAGAAAGCTGGAGTAGCAATTCTCATATCAGACAAAATAGACTTTAAAATAAAGACTATTAGAAGAGACAAAGAAGGACATTACATAGTGATCAAGGGATCAATCCAAGAATCAGATATAACAATTGTAAATATTTATGCACCCAACATAGGAGCACCTCAATACATAAAGCAAATACTAATAGCCATAAAAGGGGAAATCGACAGTAACACATTCATAGTAGGGGACTTTAACACCCCACTTTCACCAATGGACAGATCATCCAAAATGAAAATAAACAAGGAAACACAAGCTTTAAAGGAAACGTGAAACAAGATGGACTTAATTGATATTTATAGAACATTCCATCCAAAAACAACAGGATACACATTTTTCTCAAGTGGTCATGCAACATTCTTCAGGATAGATCATATCTTGGGTCACAAATCAAGCCTTGGTAAATTTAAGAAAATTGAAATTGTATCAAGTATCTTTTCTGACCACAATGCTATGAGACTAGATATCAATTACAGGAAAAGATCTGTAAAAAATACAAACACATGGAGGCTAAACAATACACTACTTAATAACGAAGTGATCACTGAAGAAATCAAAGAGGAAATTAAAAAATAACTAGACACAAATGACAATGTAGACATGACGACCCAAAACCTATGGGATGCAGCAAAAGCAGTTCTAAGAGGGAAGCTTATAGCAATACACTCCTACCTTAAGAAACAGGAAACATCTCAAATAAACAACCTAACCTTGCACCTAAAGCAATTAGAGAAAGAAGAACTAAAAAACCCCAAAGTTAGCAGAAGGAAAGAAATCATAAATATCAGATCAGAAATAAATGAAAAAGAAATGAAGGAAATGATAGCAAAGATCAATAAAACTAAAAGCTGGTTCTTTGAGAAGATAAACAAAATAGATAAACCATTAGCCAGACTCATCAAGAAAAAAAGGGAGAAGACTCAAATCAATAGAATTAGAAATGAAAAAGGAGAAGTAACAACTGACACTGCAGAAATAAAAAAGATCATGAGAGATTACTACAAGCAACTCTATGCCAATTAAATGGACAACCTGGAAGAAATGCACAAATTCTTAGAAATACACAACCTGCCAAGACTGAATCAGGAAGAAATAGAAAATATGAACAGACCAATCACAAGCACTGAAATTGAAACTGTGATTAAAAATCTTCCAACAAACAAAAGCCCAGGACCAGATGGCTTCACAGGCAAATTCTATCAAACATTTAGGGAAGAGCTAACACCTATCCTTCTCAAACTCTTCCAAAATATAGCAGAGGGAGGAACACTCCCAAACTCATTCTCGGAGGCCACTATCACCCTGATACCAAAACCATTCAAGGATGTTACAAAGAAAGAAAACTACAGGCCAATATCACTGATGAACATAGATGCAAAAATCCTCAACAAAATACTAGCAAACAGAATCCAACAGCACATTAAAAGGATCATACACCATGATCAAGTGGGGTTTATTCCAGGAATGCAAGGATTCTTCAGTATACGCAAATCAATCAACGTGATACACCATATTAACAAATTGAAGGAGAAAAACCATATGATCATCTCAATAGATGCAGAGAAAGCTTTCGACAAAATTCAACACCCATTTATGATAAAAACCCTGCAGAAAGTACGCATAGAGGGAACTTTCCTCAACATAATAAAGGCCATATATGAGAGACCCACAGCCAACATCGTCCTCAATGGTGAAAAACTGAAACCATTTCCACTAAGATCAGGAACAAGACAAGGTTGCCCACTCTCACCACTCTTATTCAACATAGTTTTGGAAGTTTTAGCCACAGCAATCAGAGAAGAAAAGGAAATAAAAGGAATCCAAATCGGAAAAGAAGAAGTAAAGCTGTCACTGTTTGCAGATGATATGATACTATACATAGAGAATCCTAAAGATGCTACCGGAAAACTACTAGAGCTACGCAATGAATTAGGTAAAGTAGCAGGATACAAAATTAATGCACAGAAATCTCTGGCATTCCTACACACTGATGATGAAAAATCTGAAAGTGAAATCAAGAAAACACTCCCGGGCTTCCCTGGTGGCACAGTGGTTGAGAGTCCGCCTGCTGAGGCAGGGGACATGGGTTCGTGCCCTGGTCCGGGAAGATCCCACATGCCGCAGAGCAGCTGGGCCCGTGAGCCATGGCCGCTGAGCCTGCGCTTCCGGAGCCTGTGCTCCACAACGGGAGAGGCCACAACAGTGAGAGGCCCGCGTACCACAAAAAAAAAAAAAAAAAAAAAGAAAACTCTCCCATTTACCATGGCAACAAAAAGAATAAAATATCTAGGAATAAACCTACCTAAGGAGACAAAATACCTGTAAGCAGAAAACTATAAGACACTGATGAAAGAAATTAAAGATGATACATATAGATGGAGAGAGGGCTTCCCTGGTGGGGCAGTGGTTGAGAGTCCGCCTGCCAATGCAGGGGATATGGGTTTGTGCCCCAGTCTGGGAGAAGCCCACATGCCGCGGAGCGGCTGGGCCCGTGACCCATCGCCGCTGAGACTGCTCGTCTGGAGCCTGTGCTCTGCAACGGGAGAGGCCACAACAGTGAGAGGCCCGTGTACCACAAAAAAAAAAAAAGAAAGGAAAAAAAATAGATGGAGAGATATACCATGTTCTTGGATTGGAAGAATCAACATTGTGAAAATGACTCTACTACCCAAAGCAATCTACAGATTCAATGCAATCCCTATCAAACTACCACTGGCATTTTTCACAGAACTAGAACAAAAATTTTCACAATTTGTATGGAAACACAAAAGACCCCGAATAGCCAAAGGAATCTTGAGAACGAAAAATGGAGTTGGAGGAATCAGGCTCCCTGACTTCAGACTATACTACAAAGCTACAGTAATCAAGATAGTACGGTACTGGCACAAAAACAGAAAGAGAGATCAATGGAACAGGATAGAAAGCCCAGAGATAAACCCATGCACATATGGTCACCTTATCTTTGATAAAGGAGGCAGGAATGTACAGTGGAGAAAGGACAGTACTTCAATATGTGGTGCTGGGAAAACTGGACAGGTACATGTAAAAGTATGAGATTAGATCACTCCCTAACACCATACACAAAAATAAACTCAAAATGGATTAAAGACCTAAATGTAAGGCCAGAAACTATCAAACTCTTAGAGGACAACATAGGCAGAACACTCTATGACATAAATCACAGCAAGATCCTTTTTGACCCACCTCCTAGAGAAATGGAAATTAAAAACAAAAATAAACAAATGGGACCTAATGAAACTTCAAAGCTTTTGCACAGCAAAGGAAACTATAAACAAGACCAAAAGACAACCCTCAGAATGGGAGAAAATATTTGCAAATGAAGCAACTGACAAAGGATTAATCTCCAAAATTTATAAGCAACTCATGCAGCTCAATAACAAAAAAACAAACAACCCAATCCAAAAATGGGCAGAAGACCTAAATAGACATTTCTCCAAAGAAGATATACAGATTGCCAACAAACACGTGAAAGAATGCTCAACATCATTAATCATTAGAGAAATGCAAATCAAAACTACGAGATATCACCTCATACCAGTCAGAATGGCCATTATCAAAAAATCTAGAAACAATAAATGCTTGAGAGGGTGTGGAGAAAAGGGAACACTCTTGCACTGCTGGTGGGAATGTGAATTGGTACAGCCACTATGGAGAACAGTATGGAGGTTCCTTAAAAAACTAAAAATAGAACTACCATATGACCCAGCAATCCCACTCCTGGGCATATACCCTGAGAAAACCATAATTCAAACAGAGTCATGTACCAAAATGTTCATTGCAGCTCTATTTATAATAGCCCGGAGATGGAAACAACCTAAGTGACCATCATCAGATGAATGGATAAAGAAGATGTGGCACATATATACAATGGAATATTACTGAGCCATAAAAAGAAACGAAATTGAGGTATCTGTAATGAGGTGGATGGACCTAGAGTCTGTCATACAGAGTGAAGTAAGTCAGAAAGAGAAAGACAAATACCGTATCCTAACACATATATATGGAATTTAAGGAAAAAAATGTCATGAAGGGCCTAGGGGTAAGACAGGAATAAAGACACAGACCTACTAGAGAATGGACTTGAGGATGTGGGGAGGGGGAAGGGTAAGCTGTGACAAAGCGAGAGAGTGGCATGGACATATACACAGTACCAAACGTAAGGTAGATAGCTAGTGGGAAGCAGCCGCATAGCACAGGGAGATCAGCTAGGTGGTTTGTGACCACCTAGAGGGGTGGGATAGGGAGGGTGGGAGGGAGGGAGATGCAAGAGGGAAGAGATATGGGAACATACGTATATGTATAACTGATTCACTTTGTTATAAAGCGGAAACTAACACGCCATTGTAAAGCAATTATACTCCAATAAAGATGTAAAAAAAAAAAAAAAAAAGAATCCTAACCAAGGAAGCAAAATATTTGTACACTGAAAACTATAAAACACTGCTGCAAGAAATTAGAGAAGGCATAAATAAATGGAATGATGTCTCATGTTTATGGATTCACAGACTTAATATTGTCAAGATACCAATACTACCCAAAGCAATCTGCACATTTAATGCAATCCCCATCAAAACTCCGGTGATATTTGCAGAAATAGAAAAATCCATCCTAAAATCAAATGGAATCGTAAGGGAATCCAAATAGTCCAAAAAATCTTGAAAAAGAAAGCTGAAGGACCCATACTTCCTGATTTTAAAACTTACTTGAAATCAACAGTAACCGAAATAGTATGGAACTGGCATAAAGACAGACATATCGACTAGGGGAGTAGAATAAAGGGCTTAGAAATAAACGGTCACATATATACGGTCAAATGACTTTTAGCAAGGGTGCCAATACCATTCAATGGGGAAAGGACAGTCCTTTCAACAAATGGGGCTGGGAAAAACTAGATATCCACATGCAAAAGATACCATGTAATATTGTGTACAAAAATTAACTCAGAATGAATCAACATTAATTACCTAAACAAAAGAGCTAAAATTTTGCAACTATTAGAAGAAAACACAGGCGGAAGGCTTCATGACATTGAATTTGGCAACAATTTTTTTGGTCGTGATACCAAAAGCACAGGCAACAAAATAAAAAAATAGATAAGCTGAACTCCATCAAAATTTAAAACTTTAGGACACTATCAACAGAATAAAAAAGCAACTCTCATAATGGGAGAACATATTTGCAAATCACATATCTGATATAGGACTAATATCCAGAATATATAAAGAACTCCTAAAACTCAACAAAAACAAACAAACCTAATTCCAAAATGGGCAAAGGACACGAATAGACATTTCTCCAGAAAAGATATACAAATAGTACAAGCGCAAGAAAAAAATGGTCAGCATCACTCATCACTAGGGAAATATAAATCAAAGCCATGA
This sequence comes from Delphinapterus leucas, assembly GCF_059928025.1. Taxonomy (NCBI): domain Eukaryota; kingdom Metazoa; phylum Chordata; class Mammalia; order Artiodactyla; family Monodontidae; genus Delphinapterus; species Delphinapterus leucas. The sequence continues at coordinate 14,432,047 of NC_143140.1, forward strand.
GATATCACTTCACATTCCTTAGGTTGTCTATTATAAAAAATAAGCAACAGCTGGAAAAACAGTATGGCAGTTCCTCAAAAATTTAGACACAGAATTACCATAGTTTCCACTTCTGCATATGTACACATAAAAGCATTGAAAGCAGACACTCAAACACATATTTGTATACCAACGTTCAAAGATGCGTTCGCAACAGCCAAAAGGTGGAAACAACCCAGTACCTGTTGGTGGTTGAATGGATAAACAAAATATTGTCCGTACCTACAACGGGATAGTTTTCAACCTTAAAAAGGAATGGAATTTTGATACGTGCTACGATGTGGATCAACTTTGAAGACATTACGTAAAGTGAAATAAGCCAGACCCCGAGGAACAGATATTGCATGATTCTACCTCATAGGAGGTACCTGGGATAGCCCAATTCATAGAGACAGAAAGTAGATTATAGGTTATGAGGGGCTGGAAGGGAGGGCCATTGGGGAGTTATTGTTTAAAGGGTACAGAGTTTCAGTTTGGATGACGAAAAAGTTCTGGAGATGGACAGAGGTGATGATTGCACAACAGAGTGGCTGTACTCAAATGCCACGGATCTGCACACTTAAAGACGGTTAAAATGGTAAACTTCACGCTATACATATTTTACCATAATAAAAATTCTAATACGCATACTCAACTTTTGTTTCTGCCCCACGGCCCTTGACAAGGAGGGAAGAGAGACATAACAAGAAACAGAGAATAGGTGTTTGCTTTTAAATGTCACCGGATTTCCAAGAGCAACCAAATGAATGCCTATATTTTAATCTACAGGGCCATCAACTGGTTTTCAGAGGAAACTCTGGAGTGCCGTAAAACCACAAGTCATCACCCATAGACACCACAAGCATTGTCAACACGACTTTATATTAATGCTTTGGGGGTTTTAAAAAAATTATTTAAAACGAATTTTTCTTGGAGTATTGTTGATGTACAGTGTTGTGTTAGTTTCAGGTGTACAGCAAAGTGAACCAGTTATACATGTACATATATCCACCCTTTTTTAGATTGTTTCCATACAGGCCATGTCAGGGTGTTGAGTAGAGTTCCCTGTGCCATACAGCAGGTTCTTATTATGTTTCTGTTTTTAAATCTTTTTAAAATCCCTAAACAGAGGGGAAAGGCAACACCAGAACAGGTAAAGAGCATAAAACCTGTCTTTTGAGTATGCCCAGCAGGGATCAAAGGCAATTAGCAAGAGCCCCACGCCCCAGCTCTCTGCAGAGTGGGAACCCGGGCTTCTCTGCAAAGCGAGGCTGCAGCTCCCCTGGCAGAGAGACTTCCCAACGACGCCTCGAGCACTTTCGCCAGCGTGAACAGATGCAGTGGAGGAACTTTTCAAAGTTACAAAAATATCCCCAAACTGTCACTTGACCTTTAAGAAGGACACGCATTTTAGTCTTGCAACATCGAGTTTATCTAGATGATAACGTGTCCACACGTGGACCCCGTCGGCCGACTGCTGGGGCTGTGCAGGCATGGCAGCAGGGGGCGCTGGGGCATCGTGTCTTCTGCAGCCTCTCCCCAGCTCCTGGGGCCAGACCCCCGGGATAGCAGATGTCCAGGTGGGCTGGGAAGCTGCCCTTCTGACCTACGTGACACATGTATCCCCTCACGGAGTCCCTACAACTGTACACGTCACCCCCAGGCCCGTGAGGAAGCTGAATAGTAAGGCTTCTCTTCATTTGTAAAAAGGACACCCTGGTTCCTTAGACACATGAGGAGAATTAAACATCTCAACGCCTAACATGGGGCCTAGCACACAGCAAAGGGTCAACACCCCTGCGGTCACGAGGGCTGAGGGCCGAGGGCTTTGGCTCGGCCGGGCCTGGAGCCCACAGTTTCCAGTTCCTAACTTAATGCTCCTTCTACCAAAACAGCAGTTTTCAGGCTGGGGGTGCCTGGGCCTCGGGCATCTACGAAGACTCTCATGGACCATGTGAGCACAGATACCTTTAAGGGGACACGTTCTCAACCCCTGGGCCACCCTCCATATGCTCCCCTAAATCTCCTTGGATGGAGGGGCAGTTCCTGCCTTTCATCCATCCTTGTCCCAGTTGGCCTGCTCCAGCTTCATATCCATCCTGGATCATATTAAATATGCTCCAGGACCAAACAAAGGCAGTTAGAAATACTGCTGTCTTATGAAGAAAACTAACCTCTCTAATGAATGGGTAATAAGTCCTTTTAGAAGACAGAATGTTTCGACATGATTTTTTTCAACAAAATTGAACGAATGTCATCAATAGATTATTAAAATCATTTTTGCTAAGAGATCAACATGACTTTCGGCTTAGAACTTGAGGGTTCAAAAACGTGAAGAACTCTGCAAGAAGAAAATGCTTTCCACCTTATTTACTTCGTCATCTAAACAAGGGTGACCCAATGGCAACCAAACTTCTGCTAAACCCCACCTCCTTCTAGCAATAAGCAACACTCAACAATGATACAAAGTATGTATCAACAGCAACAAAATGCTTCATCTATTTCAGTAAGAAGTCAAGTTCCGAGAAATGTAGCTTTTATACTTAATTAATTATCCAACTCTGTAACATTTATGTTGTTTTGATGACTTGTTTACACCTCCTAATTGTAATGTTAACTCAATCCTACAGAGACCTTTTTTTATTGAAGTATAGTTGATTTGCATTATTATTAGTTTCAGATGTACAACAGAGTGATCCACTATAATACACTGGAAATCACGTGCTTTGCAGCAATTTTAAATGATTTTTAAAATGTAGACATCAATTTGAAAATATCCTAGAGGGAATGTAATTTTACCGAATTCTTTTAGGAGTTATACGAACAGAAAATATCAGAGACCCCTGGGTGAGACCACACGTCTGGTGAGAGACTAACCTGCATGGCACAGACTCTGCGAAGAAAGAACAGGGAGAGGAGAGCGCCATCTGCACCCATACAGCCCAGAAGGTGCCCAGGGACCTGCGGACGGACAGATGGGGACACACGCACGCACCACCCCCCACTCCAACAGCTACGTCTTCCCCAGGATGGCAGGAAATGGGCTATAAAATGTTTTTATTTATGAAAATTTAAGCAACATTTGAAAAACCAGAAAGCAGCTCGGGGTGAACCTCCCCGTAAGTGCCAGGCGGCTGATGCCCCTCAGTGTTCCAGCCAAGGCTGGAGGGGCCTGGGCACAGGGAAAGCCTGTCCAGTCGATCCTCCCTGCTTCCTCTGTCAATAGGTGCTGGGGAACCCGATATAGCTAACCTTCCCACCCAGCAGACGACCCTTAAAAAATCAAGCTATTGCTTCTAATCACGTGCCTGAAAAGTGGATTCATTTCATTCCTATTAAGCTGCGTCCTCCTTTGTAACATGTGGCCTCTTTGTTTCGTTCATTCATGCCAGAAAGAACCTATCATGTACAACACCCTAGGTCCACGCCAGAGGCTGGGGCCCCAACCGTAACTAACACACACGCCCAGGAACTGCAGGAAGTTGCGTGTATGCCCTGCTCTGAGACCCAGGCACGCCAACCTGCGACCTTGCACACACTCCCCAGCCAGCCCCACACCTCCTGACCCGCAGGAGGACATCCTTCTACATCCTCCCAGCCTAAAACCTCCTTAAGCTGCTTTCTACCCTCTCCCATCTCACCTCCTCCAGGACCCTTTATCGACAAGCTCTCTTTAACTCCTGTCTCGCTAATCACCGTCCTAACCCAGCGGTGTAATTCAGATCCCCAATTTCCCAGTTCCCCCAGATACAGACTAACTTGGAAAAATCAAGCACTTCTACCCCCTCCTCCCCTCCAGACCTCCAGAAACTCTGTCCAGATTTCAGGAGCAGAGGGCTCAGAGGCAGCTACCCAAGTGGGACAGCGCAGCTCTGCGGGAGACCCGTCACCCGGGCAGCCACCGCAGGGAAGCAGGGGAAAAGAACGTTTATGGAAGCACCCTAAGTGCCCATCATTGGATGAATGGATAAAGAAGATGTGGCACATATATACAATGGAATATTACTCAGCCATAAAAAGAAACGAAGTTGAGTTATTTGTAGTGAGGTGGTTGGACCTAGAGTCTGTCATACAGAGTGAAGTAAGTCAGAAGGAGAAAGACAAATACCGTATGCTAACACATATATATAGAATCTAAGAAGAAAAAAAAAAGGTCATGAAGAACCTAGGGGTAAGACGGGAATGGAGACGCAGACCTACTAGAGAATGGACTCGAGGATATGGGGAGGGGGAAGGGTAAGCTGGGACAAAGTGTGAGAGTGGCATGGACATATATACACTACCAAATGTAAAATAGATAGCTAGTGGGAAGCAGCCACATAGCATAGGGAGATCAGCTCGGTGCTCTGTGACCACCTAGAGGAGTGGCATAGGGAGGGTGGGAGGGAGGGAGACGCAAGAGGGAGGGGATATGGGAACATATGTATATGTATAACTGATTCACTTTGTTATAAAGCAGAAACTAACACGCCATTGTAAAGCAATTATACTCCAATAAAGATGTTAAAAAAATGTTTATAAGGCACCTCTGTTCAGTACTGGGGGCCATCGTAGAAGGGCAGGCAACCCTCGCCTATGTCCCATGACCTCTGGGCGGTGAAGCTGGACTTGAACGTGGGGCTGTTTAACCCCCAAGTTCCCGCTCGAGCCCCCCACCGGCCTCCAGCCTCACACGTGGGAAGCGGGCACACCCCCCGCGGGCTCTACACCCCTCCCCTCGCCCTCAAGGCATCCACAGGGACGCCTGGCTACACACTAATGTTCACGGGTCTCTCTCCCCCTCTCCTTAGCACTGAAAGCTCTCAGAGTCAGGGCAGGGGCCAATTTTTCTTCCAGTTACTACTTAAAGGGCTCAGTGTAACCCTAGCCCCACACACAGGCTTCAAGGCTGTGATCTGACTGACAGTCTCTGTGTGGGGGCCCCTTTCCAGGAACAGCCTCCTTCGGGAGGGAACAGAGTCCCTCAGCTCCAAAGCTTCCTACAATCCACTCAGTTTTGAGTGAGCATTTACTAAATGCCAGACACTAGAGACACAGCAGTGAACAGAAGAAAATTCCTACCCTCACGGAGTTTATATTCTAGCGGGAGAGACGGTGAACTGCAACACACATGCTGCACTCCGTTACATAAAGTGACGTTAGCTGCCACAATGAATCACAACTGTCTACATTAACAACTCCTTGGTACAACTAGATGGACAAATATATATATCTACATTTTTTTCTATTAATTTACTACCCACCTAATCCAAGTTCTAATTAAGAACGTAAAGGTCAAAGCTTTGCCTGATGGGGGATCTGAAAAGCAGATGTAAAAAAGTAAAGGCATGTCCCTCACACTGCTGTGTCCACACTTTCCAAATTCACAGACTGTTGGTGAGCATGGCTTTCTCTGCCTGGAGGGCTCTTTCCTCCCTGCCCCATGCCCCAGCCGGCCCTCCTCCTTTAGGTGTCAGCTCACATGTCACTCCCTCCTACAACCCACAGCTCCATCAGGGGCCTCTGCTTTACCCACCCAGGCACCTGCGTTTCTCTCAACAGGCACTGATCTTAGTGTGCAGATGTGGTCCAGATGCTCAATCTGAGAGGGCAGGGACGCTCTGCGTTCACAGCGGTGTTCTGCCCTGCAGTAACTAACACAGCGCCTGGCACGTAGTAGGTGCTCAATTAACATCTGTTAAGTGGAGGAGGATACGAATTCAGTACGTTCAAATATCTTCTGAACATGGTCATGTTTAATTAAGCCCAAGTAGGCACAAGGAATCTGGCACAGTGATACCCTATCACTGCTAAAATACACTTAGATCAGGGAAAACCCAGTTAATGGCGAACATTCAGCATTTAGCACATGCAGCTTTCATTAGAGAGATGAAGAGACAATTGACAAATACCCACCATTTGGGCGGCAGGAACGACGGTCAGATCCTGCACATAACTCACATACAGTCTAAAGTTCTCTTTCCACTGATGGAGGAGATGGGGGGGCAAAAACAACTGAGTTTTTAGTTATTTGGGGAAAAAGACCAAATAATCTGACTTTTGGTAAAGAACAGCCATCCTCAAGGTTTTCCTAGGATGCAAAGAGACTCAGCTCAGGATTTACTAATTTTGTTTTTAATCCAGGGAAATTTCTAGTACCAGAAGAATCAGACCATTAACAAACCTCCTACCCACAAGGGAGTTGTCTGGTGAATCTGTGAGTGCGGGCCAGCAGTGGTCAGTATAATGACCACCTCAAAGGTTCCTACAAGCTCATCTTGTGCTCCAGGGGTGGGGGGAGCTGCCCCAGCGCCCATGGGAGGAAGCAACTGGCAGGGGTGTGTCATCCACACCAGCTGCAGCTCAGACTGGCTGAGGTCCTCAGCCCCACTCCTCTGTCCTGATGGTAAACCACTGAGCCCACCTGGAACAATCCAGCATCACCCCCCATCATCATTCTATCCTGAAAATTATTCTTCCCTCCGATCTGTCTGCCCTGACAGGGTACACGCCCAGCAGAGACCATTGCTGATGTACACATATCAACTGAGGAAAAAAAATTAATGTTTTATCTTCTTGCAGAAATCAATTCTTACCTGTTCCCAGGAATATACAGTTCAAGAGCATATAAGACTACAGGTTACGCACTAACTTGGCAGTTTTCACCTGGCTTGAAAAAATAATCTAAAAGTCAAACGGTCTCTTAGTGAGACAGGGAGGAGGTAAAATTTTCATAAGATCAAATTACATCAGGAAGAAAAGGTCAAGAGAGAACATTAGAAGTTGACAACAGCCCAGAAGACAGACCCATATCTAAAACTGAATCACTTTGCTGTACACCTGAGATGAACACAACATAGTAAATCAACTAGATCTCAATACAAAATAATTAATATAAATGCTCAGAAAAGAAGATAGACCTGAGTTCAAGTATGGCAGAAGCTAGAATGGTATCAGAGGACTCCGGCTGATCGGATGCTTTATTTGTCACAATGACACGCGCCCACCTGACTATACACGTTAGTGGGATGGGTTGCAGGGCGTCAGACGGCAGGCTCCAGAACCGGGGCACTGGGCCCCCCATCCTGTCTTGGAACAGCTCCATGACCTTGTAAGCCACTTCCTGCTACTTCAGCTCTTCTGTAAACGGGGGACGCTGATTTTAGCGATCAGGGTAACGACTATATTAGATTCAGGCTGTATTTTTAAAAGTCCCTGCACTCACCAAAGAACTGTGTTCATGCCTAAACATTAGCATTAGGATGGTGGAGAATGGGGGCCATACTAGATCCTGCCTCAGGGGCTGATGTGAGGATCAAATGAGCTAATACACGTAAAACCCTAAATATGGTTCGTGGCCCACAGTAAGTGCTCATTTTGCTTGTATCCATGGTAAAGGGTATCTTACACATTTATTTAAAGTTGTCCCCAAAAATGACCTGGTACGAACAATGGATTATCTTAGTTTATTTCTATGTACTGGAAATCTAAACCTACCTACTTAGCAGCCTACCTACCTACCTAGGGATTGGTATGACGATTTTATTTGTTTCAGGGGAGAATTTGATAACTACGCAAAACTTGAATGGCATGCTTCAACAGCACTGCAAATCAAAGATAAATAATGTTATCTTAATTTATGCAGACCACGCAAATATTTCATCAGAGTCCAAGAGGTCTGAAGAGATATCTCTGAAGATTATTGAATTCTGTACCAAAAAAGCCCCACTACTTGAGTAGCACCTGGAATAGTTAATAAATAAGGCCGTCGACTTCGGTTCTTCTATTCTGCTTTTGTAGCATGCCTTAAAAGCAATTACTATTCCATTACTGTTCACACGAGAAAATTTACAAGCCTGCAATCCAGAGGCAAGTGGGGTAGATGGAAGAAAACGGAGTCGCCCACTAGTTTCCAAGAAGCTTCAGACAAAGTCTAAATGCTTAAAAGACACACATTCATTGTAGCCGACAACAGTCCGGATATGCCTTCATGTCTATTCATGAGACAGAATAATCGGTGAAAAGTAGGTTGGAGGACGAAGAATGGGAAAAAGACAATAGGAAGAGGCAGAAGAGAGAAGGCCTTTTAAATCCAGAGTTATTTCTGGCCCATTAAAATATCAAAATCCAAATGAAAACTGCTGGTGTCCAAGGAGAACCCTGTCCAAAAGGAACCACAGCTCAAGTACTGTACATCCAGCGGGAGTAAAGAAAATGTACAGATTTAACACGGATGGCCTAAGAAAGCTGTCCGTAGTTTTATAAATCCAGTCTACACAATTCTCACATTTGATCAGACTTATGGCGTGGCTATTAACATGCTTTCAGGTGGGAAGAAAGAAAACACAAGGGGAGCATTTCAGGTAAAATCGTCATTGGATGCTACCCCCTAAGAGAATCTTTGAGGTTTCTTCACTTTGAAAAGATAATCATCCTACACCAAGTAACTGCGTCAGGGGAAAAAGGAAAGGGAGATCTCCTGTCTCCTTTTAGGAAATACATCCAGAATCTACTACTTAGGGGGAAAGTGCCGAACACTGTAAATCTGAATATCCTTTGGATTAGGGGCTCCAGTGAGCTGCATGTAAAGGGAGGAACATATGTATAAATGATCAGAAAAGAGCAGGACAAACTCGCCCTCACCACTCCCAGCACACAAACCGCTTCACTGCACCCAACACAGCATCGAACAAAGGGCCTCTCGAGTTCACTGCTTGCCAGAAACGTCTTCCAAAGCCGGTCTCATTAACTGAGCCCTTTCCTGAGCCCCTAAGGTGTTTTCAGAGTCAGCTTGTCTTTCAGCCTCACCTCGCTCAATTTAAAGTTTTAAAAGTTTCATTTTCTTGCTTGGAAAGTGCCCTTTTTTTTAACCTTTCAACTCAACGGGTTTCCCAAGGTGAAAGTAACTTCACCTGAAAAGTGGCTGCTTTGAACTCAAGAGAGCTTGGAAGGTTTTCTAGCAAAGGACAGACATCTGATCAAGAGCGTTATTGAAAATGTGACCAGCTACAGTCCCATTGGTCTGTGGCTGCCATTTTTATGAAAGCCGTGTACATCCTTTGCGAATCAGCGTTTCCGGAGAGCTATGTCGATGGGGTGTGCAGGCGGCAGGCAGCAGGATTACCCGTGAGCCACGGCGCCAAACCCCATCAAGGCCACAGGAAGAGGCCATGTTGAGTTACTGGCAACGTGGAAAACTCCAGGCACCTCCTTCTCCAACGGACAGCCCAGCTTCTGCGGCTACAATTCACACAGCTTCATTTGCAAATGGATTTGGCTATTAAGCATAGGATTGTCTGATGCAAATATTTCTTTCCTGGTGGCACAGCTCAGTCGAAAGGGGAGCCTGAAAATTAGCTAGCTGGACGGGAGAAGAAAGCTCCATTCCAGTTACCAGGGAGGAATAATTGGACACAGGGTGCCTATTGCACCTTTAATTGAATTTGGAGACCTTTCAGCTTTTACTTTCCTTCATTTGCAGCCAATGCTTAGTGAGTTCATTTGTACCTGGTTCATTTTCCTCCTTTTATCTTATCTGTGTTAACATCAACCGTGGAAATGAGGGGCACCATGAATAAAAGATGAAGGTTAGCTCAGGACACTCTTTCCTAAGGTACTGTGAATTACTTAAAAATGAATTTGTGTGTGCACCCCAGAAAGGGCTTAGATATACGCCTGGCCCTACAGCATCCCTGATCAGCATTTGCCCTCCCACCCAAGAAGCTGTAGTTTTTAGATGTTTTAACTGGTCCTACCTTTTCTCCAAGAAAGCACTGTCTAGACTGCAATCCGCATGGAATCATTATTCCTAGAACTGGTGGAGAGTAGGCCAGCTCATTAATGCACAAGACTAAGGATGCATAAACTCCACTAATCTGACTTTTTAGAGAGTGCAATCCTGCTTGCCATGAAAAGAATGTGCTGTAAAAGAAAACTGCATGTCTCAACATAGATGCCTGGTGAACAGAGAGATGCCTGCTTTGTCCAAAAACACTGTGTTGGGGGAGGGATGGTGGGTGAGAAAGGGATTAGTCCTAAAATGCCTGTCTGGGAGGAACCTCTAGGAGCTACAGAACTTAAATTCTAAGTGTATCATGCATATTATGCTTTTTTAAAAATCCCTTCTCTTGTTTATTTTGTATATGTGGCACCTCTCCTTAAATAACAGTTGCACGTGCTCTTAAGTTGATTTTGAATATTTCATTACTTCCAACTGTACAAAACGTTAGTGTCTTGAAAGTTTTGCATTTCTTTCCTATATAGTTTCCTCTCAGCCAAAGCTATTTTTTTCTCCTTACCCTCGCCTCTTTCTTTTATCTTCTCTGTCTCTTTTCTCCCCCATGGACCAATAAAAAAAACCCTACTGCATTCTTCTCTTGCTGCTTCATATCCACCACCACCAAGCCTTCCTTTCAGTTTGGGAAGCATCAAAGGAAGACTGTGTTCTGAGCCGTTTCTCTGCCCGTCTGTGGTAACTCTGTGCCAATTCAATCCAATACCTCACACCAACTGGCTAGAAGCTGGAAGAAACTGAAACTCACGGCTCTTCATAGCCCGTCCCCTTAAAAGGTTAATTAATAATAATGTTCAGTATTTTGCTTACATAAGACCACACATTTTCACAGGTAGGGCAACTTCCAAGTTGTAGAAGAAGGAAAAAAGACTTTGGGGTTTACGATAGCTAGTGGGAAGCAGCCACATAGCACAGGGAGATCAGCTAGGTGCTTTGTGACCACCTAGAGGGGGTGGGGGGTGGGTGGGTGGGGATAATGAGGGTGGGAGGGAGGGAGACGCAGGAGGGAAGAGATATGGGGATATAATGTATATGTATAGCTGATTCACTTTGTTACAAAGCAGAAACTAACACACTCTGTAAAGCAATTATACTCCAATAAAGATGTTTAAAAAAAAAAACTAAACCTAAGATCCTACTAGAATATGATAAGCAATAAATAAATGTTATTTTAAAAAAAGACTTTGGGATTTAAAATGATGGTGTACTGAAATGTAAGGGTCTTTGCTTCAGGATACAAACCACGTCTTTTGGGGGCAAGAGTACGCAAACAGGATCACAATAAGAACCCAACTTAAAACATCAGATGATATCTCTAATCTTGGTTATAATAAAGACCATACTATAGATGACAAGCTTATTGATTTCTTCGGGGGGGAAGGGAACATGTGAAGAAAGCCCTTCATCGCGAAAGCATGAAAAGAAAAGATGGGAGCAATGACTGGTCCTTTTATTCATGAAGCAGGAGAGGATGAATAGAAATGAAGGCAGCGTGCTTCCCTGGCGGCGCAGTGGTTGGGAGTCCGCCTGTCGATGCAGGGGACACGGGTTCGTGCCCCGGTCCGGGAAGATCCCACATGCTGCGGAGCGGCTGGGCCCGTGAGCCATGGCCGCTGAGGCTGCGCGTCCGGAGCCTGTGCTCCGCAACGGGAGAGGCCACAACAGTGAGAGACCCGCGTACCGCAAAAAAAAAAAGAAAAGAAAAGAAAAGAAAAAGAAAAGAAATGAAGGTAGCAATTGCCCTTAAGAAATGGATTTTTAAAGCCACACAGGCAGAAAAATTAAGCCGGAGAGGTACAGAATAGCTCCGTCCTGAGGTTATGAAAGCCAAACTGAGATATCTGGATGAAAGCATGGGACGTTTGTGATTTCTAGACGTACAGATTGTCCAGTTTACTTGGCGGAAGAGGAGGGATGATGGCGTCTCGGAGGCAGGATGTCAGGAATTTGGGGGAGAGGAAGGCAACAGTCCCACTATATGTCAAAAAGCCCAAGATTTTTTTCCCGCTATATTTGTGGAAGAGGAACAAGAAAAATGAAAAACTACGCAATCCAGCCTCATTTGCAGAACGCTCGCGCATGCGCACACACTCAGGCGGCAATATACCAGCCTCAAGAACTAACACCTGTTCTAACCGGGTGCCTGATGGCTTTGTGCATCTGTAGCCTCCAAGGGAAACTGTGCCATCGCAGCAGCAGCAGGCCGGGCTGCGCCGAGGACCTCATGGCGGGCACCAGGATGCAATGGCCCGGTGCCAGAGTGTCCAAAGAGGGTCCTAGAGAAGGGTAAGGAAAAGGAAACGGGCAGTCCAGCTGATACCTCGGACTGCAGAAAGACAGAACCACAGGGCAGGGCAGTCTCGACTCAGTTACCAGAGGGCTTCCTCCTAAAGGGGGTCATCTTTAGAGTCTGAAAGGGCCTTTGCGGGGTGCGGGAAGAGATGGAAGGAGGACCCCTTAGAAGTCAGGGTTTTCTCTAGTAACCATTTCCGTGCCAGCGGACTGTACGAGAGAAATGTGTCTCTGGGCTGATTTTTAGTTTCCTTCTCCACCGTCCTCCCGATATGGTTCTAGACTCAGAATCACACATGTGTGTGCAGAAGGGCCTCGGAGACCACCGAGCCCGCCCCCAGTGCGCTGGGTCCCTCCCCGGTCTCTCCTGCAGCCCGGCCCCACGGAGCTCCATCCTCAGGCCGGACAGAGCCCAGCTCCTAGAAATCATCCCCGCGCCTCACACCTGCGGCACCGCCTCGGCCCAATCGTGGGGCCGGTGTGTGTGTGTCGGGGCGGGGGAGCAGCAAAGCCCCCGCCAGACTCCCTCCCCGAGTCACAGTGGTCCTCCCACCCCCTCCACCCCCGGGGCCAGCGGGGGGCTGCGGAGCTCTGCGCCCGGAGTCCCGAGTGCGCGCCCAGGTAGGTGAGCACTGCCCAGCGCAGCGGCGTCAGGACCGGCACGCGGGGGCCCCTCCCGCCCGCCTGCCCGCCCCTCCCGGCGGGGCGCGCCGGCCGCTACCTCCTGGAAGAGCTCGAGACTGTAGGTGTTGTCGTCGTCGGCGAAGAAGAGCACGCCGGGCTGCGCGCGCTGGTGCCCGTGCCTCTGGCGCAGCCAGGCCAAGCCGGCGTTGCGCTGCTCGGTGGCGCGCGGCAGCCCGGGCCGCTTGTAGCGCCGCGGCGTGGGCACGTGCAGGTGCGTGCTGGGCAGCCCAGCGCGCGCCAGGAAGCGGCTCACCAGCTCGCTGCGCGCAGCCGCGTCCTCCACCAGGATCCAGTGCAGCTGCGCCACCTGGCGGAACGTGTTAGCCAGGCGTGTCAGCTCGGCCTTCTGCACCGGGCGGCTGTAGGTGGGCGTGATGGCATAGATGGTGGGCAGCGGCGGCTCGGGCGGCAGCGGCGGCGGCGGCGGCCGCGACTCGTTGCGCTGCTCCCGGCCGCGCCCCGGGCCGCCCCGGCGGAGCGGGAGGCGGGCGCCCCCGCGGCCCCCGGCGTAGGGCGAGAAGTGGGGGCGCGGGGTGAGCGGGGGCGCGGGCCTACGCGTGTCCACGTCGAGCATGATGATGACGATCAGCATCCAGGGCAGGAGGATGAAGAAGCGGCTGAAGAGCACTGACTTCATGGTGCGCTCTCCCCCGGCCTCTCGGACGCCCCGGACCGGGGCGAGCCGGGGGACCCCAGCGCGCAGTTTGGACGGCGGCGGCGCCCGCGCTCAGGAAGCCGCGACCCGCGCGCTCTCCACGGGGTGGGTAGCGGGGCGCTGCGGGGGCGCGGAGCCGGGCCTGGGGGATCCGCGCAGGTGCCGAGGAGCTCGGGCTGCAGGGCGGGCGGCGATGCCCCTACTCCGGGGAGTCGGCGGGAAGCGGGACTCGGTCCAGCCGCGCGCTGCCGGCCCCGGAGTTACGCCGAGCGCCGGGAAGGCGGCGATCCCACCGCGCTCTTTCCGAAGAGTGGGACCTGGGAGCCGTCCCGCGGCGCTGCGGGAAAAGGGACTCCAGCCGCGGGCCCCCGATGCGCTGCCGGGGGCACCTTCGAGGGCGGGGGGCAGGCGCCGAGGGCTCTCCTTCGTCACATCCCAGCCCCGGCGGCGAGGACCGAGGGCGACGCTGGGGATGCCGTACGCCCAGCTCTGCTCGCGCGCCGCAGCGGAAGCCTGCGCTCCGATCCCTCGCTCCGCTCTGCTCTTCGGAGAACCGCTCCCGGCTCCGGCAGCAAGATCCCAAAGCCAGGAAAGAAAGAAAAAGCGAGGGGCGGGGGCGCTGCGGACTCCAGCGTCCTCCCAGTGCTCCTGTGGGGAGACAGCAGCGCTGCTACTGGCGGAGAGGGGCTGCGAGGGGGAGGCGGGGAGGGGGCCCGGCCAGCCGGCTCCGGAGGCTGCTGCTGCACCGCCGGCGGGGAGCGAGAGGAGGGTCCCCCCCACCCCGGGCGCCACGACCTCGGGCAGGGGCTGGATGCTCGCTCGCCCGTCTCCGCGCGCTCTTAGCTGTCTGAAACGCTACAGGGTCTTTGGAGACCAGTCAGGAAAACCCAGGCACGTGAGGAAAACTCGGGAGACCTCGGGTGGAGAGTGAGAGGAGAGGGGAGACGGGAGAGGGCGAAGGATGCCTTCTCTGGCGCCTGGACGCGGGGTTCGTGTGCTGGGGGTGGACCGCACAGCGCCGACAAAAAGCGCTTTCACCCAAAGGCAGAGCTCAACAGAAGCCCCGGGAGACGGAGGGGTGCCTACACGGGTGTTTGGCTTGTGAGATAGCCTGGAAGAAAGAATCAATCCGAACGTTTGCTGCCTGACTGCAGTTAGATCATTGCGGGGAAATTCCTAAAACTCCAGCCGAGGACGTGGAACTTATTTTCCTTCCTTAATTTGGAGTCCCATTTCCTCACAGTTGACTGCCGTCAGAATTATTCCGTTCGACCCGCCCAACGATCCTTTCGAGAAGGCCTGGGGAGTGGAATCACCTCGTTTTCTGGATGAGGAAGCTCCGAGGCTGGTGGCGTTGGCCCAGAGGAAACGGGACGCGGATGCCCCGAGTCTAGCCAGTGGCTTCTTCTCTGCGCGGCCTGCAGAAGCCTCTCCCGACACAGCCCCGCCGGGGGGGCCGGCCCCCCCTAGATGTAAGCATGGTGCGCTCGAAACCAAACGGAGCGCACAGCGACGTGTGGGAACCATGACAGTGCCTGGAAGGCACGAGTAAACGTAGGCGCTTGGTTTGGATTTTTTCTATCTAGCGTACCCACTGGCTAAGTCCCTGGCTGTCTGTGATGGACGGTGATGAAAGAAGAGGGACCTCGCTTCGTAGTCACGTCCCGAGGAGGTGCTCGCAGGCAGAGCAGCAGGAAAGCCTGTCCCCCCAGACTATGATAAATAATTTCTGAGCCCGTCTTCCCATGGCTGTCTGTCTTCCTCAGGCTCGTTCACAAGTAAATCCCTGCGATCGCGCTCCGAGTGTGCGCGCGGGGAGCACCCTGGGGCGGAGGCCCCTCTGTCCGGCGGTTCTGCCGCTCCTGGTTTTCTCAGGACCGGGAATCTGGTTCTGCCCGGCCCGGGATGCTGTGGTTGCTCCCACCCGTCCTCAGGCCCTGGCGCGTCCGTGAATTTCCCCAACTTCCCGCCCAGAGTCTGAAGCCTGAGAGTGAAATTTATAGATCTAACCCCGCCCGCCACCCTCGCAAGGGCTAACCTTCTCTTCCACTTCCCGGTATCACCTACAGCTCATACTTCACATCGGCGGATCACTGCCTCCAAGACATAGGACACAATGAGTTCATCGGACCCCTTCCCATGTTCGCGGATAGCTTAACGGGCCTGTGAAAATAGCACAACCTCGGGAAAACGCGTCCCGGTCAGGCCCCGGGCTTTCAAGGTCAGCATCCTGGGGGAGGCGGACGGACGAGGGTGGGGGAGGGGATTCAGTGGAGGCTTTTCTCAAATACTGGAAAGCAGCACACACACCTGCCCACCCTGCAAAGATTACTGAAGTCTCTTTCGGCCTGTTGGAATTTTTTTTAATGCAGTTGAAGAGAAATGCCTTGTGTGTTACCTGTAGTGAAGTCGGATTGGGTACAGAATTGTTCTTAAAAGCGTCACTGACCTTCGTTAGTAGGAACCTCTTGGTTATTCCCTGTGTACCATAAAACATGTATCCTAATTGCCTCTTTTCCAGCAACCAGGACTGTTCGGGGGTGAGACATTTAGCAAAATCAATCAAATTTTGGAATTTATTTTGGGATTTTGACTGCTGCCCAAGAGCCACAGGCTCATACAACACAACACTTCACCAGCACACGCACATCCAGGAGGTCCGTGCATCTTTTCTGTTATCCTTAGTCAGCATTTGCACCCAGGTTCATCTCATCCAGTCATCTGCTGGGAGCATCATGTTTCTTGGAGTCAGGTGGAACGGGGTTTGATCCCCAGCTGGGCTGCTTGGGCAACTTTAGAAAGTCAATGAGCTTTTCAAAGCCTGTTTCCTCATCTGGAAAATGGACTTGATAAAACATACTCCATCGAAATCTTGTAAGAATTAAATGGGATACGTTAGGTAAAGTGTTTTGCAGAGGATCTGATGGTATTTAAACACAGGTTAACACTTCCTCAAAGGAACGTCTCACCCCAGGGGATCTGTGTGATCCTTATGACAATGCCTCTAAATAGGACCCGCACCTGTGGAGAAGGTGTTGGGGTGTGTGGTAGAGTCTTCCGGAGGTGGGGTAGGGACCGGAAGAAAGAGGAAATCAACTTTCCCCAAATACAGGGTACCCCTTTTCACACAATAAGGGTGACATGATTCCAAGTGACATTTATTTCAAACAACTGAATATGCCACATTGTTCTACATTCAGTGCCTCAAAAATGTGGACCCATATCTTTCATGATCAAATCTGAGCAAAGATATAAAGCTATAAAAATTATTAAGAATGTCCCTCTGAAGCCCCAAACCAGGGTAAAACATTTTCGAGCGCAAAAATGTATCATGCTTTAAAAATCTTGAGAGAATTATCAGGTGCTAGAGTGGAAACAGCTTCTTTACATGGAAGCATGAAGAAAATGTCATTTTTCTGAAGCCTAATCACGGGTAGCTGTAGTACATTTCCATATTTGTTTACAGTCTTCTTACATGAAACAATTTAAACGTTATGATAATGAAGGTTGTTGAAAGTCACTAGAGTAATTAAAATGACTACCTAACTTCAGAGCTTCTGTATATCCTCTTGGTGCTTATTTTCCTCTAATCTCTCTAATTATTTGTGTAACAAAGTGAGCATTGCTTCTTCTGTACTAGTGAAGCCTTGGATTGCTGGCATCGGCTACTGTGTTTCAGCATTCAGCTGCTGTTCTCAAATAAACAGAGGTTAAAAAAAAACAAAACCTCATCTGGGGAGTTAACAAACAACATAATCACTAAACATTTGCATTTTGCCTTGGTGAGTAATATGCAACTGTTACTTCGGCAGCAAAAAGATTGCAGCCCGATTAGTGCTCTGTATAGAACTGATCCCATTTGACATTTGAGCCTGGGGTTCTGCTAGTGTGACTAAATCAACCTTCACGTGAGCATTTTGAAACTTCCTTGATATTCTTAGTCAAGTGAGAAGGAGATCAAGAAGAAAAGCTATACACAATTAGGTATTTGTAAATATCTGTATAATATTATGGGAATGCAAATCAGGTTGTAAGAAGAATCAGCTAACTCATGTGGGAATAATAATGTAATGGGGACGGTATTGATCATCAATACCCACCTGTGTGTGAACATAAATATTTTCTGATAAAATATCAGATATAATTATGTGAAAGAATGACGTCAAAATAAATAATTCGAATAGTCCCAAATTCCAGGGATACATGACAATTTCATTGATCACTGTCAGAAAAATGACATCCAAACCACAAATTAAATGGCTCATTTGGTTAATTTATTTTCATGCATCTGGATCCTTTTCAAATATCAACTTTGGCCTAGAATTGTTCTAAATTTTAATGCTTCCTTAAAATTGTAGACGTTTGCGGCTGTTATGTACAAAATGTGACATTAGAAGTAGTTTGTCAGTAAAACTATTTTTGTAGGATGGGTTGGGATCAAGTTTATTCAGCAAAAGTGGTTTTCTTGAAAATTAGAAATTGGCAGTTTATCCTAATAATTTTATTGAGAAATAATTTCATTTAGTTTGAATAATAGCGGAAGATAAAACATGCCAGCGTTCCTCCTTTTCTCTTTATTAATGAATTAGGATGCACAAAAGAACAATAAAACATGCACAAGGCATATTAGCATCCTTTATATCTTTCCCCCTCACTATCTTAAATATTGGCGTTTACGTTAAAACGGTAATTTGTTAGAAAGGGGATTTTTCCGTAAAACCACATAATCTACCTTTCACAGTTGTCATGAGAATCAAGAGAAATAATGCAGGTGAAAATATGTTAAACACTGCAAAGTCATGTATGCATGCAAAATACAATGAAACAAGATTGGCCGTGAGTTGGTAATTGTTGAAGCTAGGATGTTACACCTGGCGGTTCCAATATTATTGGACCTATTTATACACGTTCCAAATTTTCCTCAATTAAAGGTTAAACTACATAAGTGATTATGTACTACTGTTTGTTTACCAAGATGGGACTGCTGGACCCGGAAGCTGGGTGGGTAGAGTATCCCATATCTCATGGAATCAGTCTCTTGGTCCAGAGACTAGGTTAGTCAGTTAAACAGTTATGTCCTATTTCGGGAGGCAATGGTGTAGGTGGAAGTTGTGAGGTGGGGATATCTAAATTAGGCCTTAATATAGTACGAGTACCAGTCATTTAATAAGGGGCATGTCTATGGAAATAAAAGAAAAAGGCTAATGATTAGAACAAACTATAAACTGAATTTTTTAGTCCAGAGGGCAGTCAGTCGAGATTTTTAGAGGTTGGGCTTGAAGCATCTTTAGATGGTAGACTGAGGATAGGTAGTGGCAATCTAATATATATATATATATATATTTTATATATATATATATTTTTTGGTAATTTGACTATCTCTGGTGATGGCATCAGGTGATATGTATCATGGTGAAATTTCTGAGGGGCCTACAGCCAGCATGAAGGTTGTCTATACATGATCTGTTGTGATTTCCTTGGTTTCTTCTTTTTTGTATCAAGTCGTCCAACTTCAGCTTGCTGGGATTCAGAAAAAGGGCAGCTTTAGTTTTTAGTGACGTTAGGTCAAGAGGGTGGGAGAAAAATTGGAAATATTAATTATAGACGAAATGCACAAAATGGCAGGAACGAGATTACGAAGAGGAGAAAAAGCCCAGTCAGTGAACATGGCACGGTTCAAAAGGCACGCGGGCGTGTCACAGTTTTCACTGATACAGAATTTTCCCCAGACAGTCACCCCCACTTTTACCAAAGATAATCGAAGGAAGATGAATTTGTTTATAAAACAAGTCTACTCTCAAGAAAATTGGCTTGATTATTTACATAAGTACAACAAGAATAGTGATTTATCATATAGGCCCTTTTAAAGTCTGTTTTGCTGTAACTTTTAAGAAGGGGTCTCAGGAGAGTGGCAGAGATGGCGGAGTAGAAAGACCCTGAGCTCACCTCCTCTCAGGAGCACAGCAAAATCACAACTGTCTGTAGAACAACCATCAGTGAAAAAGACTGGATGGAACCTACCAGAAAAGATCTTCTACAACTAAATACAGAAAGAAGGAAACACAACGAGGCAGGTAGGAGGGGGCGAACTCACAATATAATCAAGTCCCATAACCCCAGGTGGGTGACCCACAAACTGGAGAATAATTATATTGCAGAGCTTCTCCCACAGGAGTGAGAATTGTGAGCCTCCCGTCGGGCTCCCCAGCCCAGGGGTCCAGAGCCAGGAAGAGGAGCCGCCAGCAGAACTTAGTTTTGGAAGCCCCACCGGCCTGGGGGAAATAGACTTCACTCTTATTTTTTTTTTTTTTTCTATATGCGGACCTCTCACTGCTGTGGCCTCTCCCGTTGCCGAGCACAGGCTCCGGACGCGCAGGCTCAGCGGCCATGGCTCACGGGCCCAGCCACTCCTCGGCATGTGGGATCTTCCTGGACCGGGGCACGAACCCATGTCCCCTGCATCGGCAGGCGGACTCTCAACCACTGCGCCACCAGGGAAGCCCCTAGACTTCACTCTTAAGTGCCACACACAACATCTCACACGCACCAAGACCCAGGGCAAAAGCAGTAATTCAACAGGAACCTGGGCCAGATCTACCTGCTAGTCTTGGAGAATCTCCTGGAGAGGCAGGGGGTGGCTGTAGCTCACCCTGGGGATACAGACCCTGGTGGGAGCCATACTGGGGAACATTCTACTGCACGAACACTACTGCTGGCAGCCGTCATCTTGGCTCATTATTGCCAAGGCTTAACCCCACCTAACAGCATGAAAGCTCCAGTGCTGGGATGCCTCAGGCCAAACAACTATCTGGGCAGGGACACAGCCCCACTCTTCAGATGCCTAAATAGTTCCTGAACCCACAGCCCCTAGACTTGGCCCTGCTTCCCAGAGGGCCAGGACCCAGCTCTACCCACCGGTGGGCAGACACCAGCTTCTCCCACCAGGAAGCCTGCACAAATCTCTAGACCAGCTTCACCCCAAAGCGGGCAGACACCAACACAAGAAAATTACAGTTCCACAGTCTGCAGAGCCAGCCTTCCCACAGCAGGCCAGACCCTACACTGGGACCAGCTGGGCTCTGGCCTTGCCCCGTAGCAGGTCAATGCATGCTTTGGGACACCCAACACCCCATACTCAACTGTGTTAGGAACACCCACACCTCCACCCAAAGATCTGAAATGAGCTCTGGGATCTGTGAGCCCTGCAGTCAGACTCCAGGAACCAGCTCTGCCTGCCAGGAGTCCAGCACTAACCCCAGTATCTGGCTTCACCCACCAGTGGGTGGGCAACAGCTCCAGAGCCTTTGGGACCCTGTCTCTGCCCACCAGTGAACCCGCACCAGTCCAGGGGCTCCGAGGGTTCTGCAGCCAGCAGGCTCGTGACCAGGAACCACTAAGCAGCAGCATCTGCACAAGGCAGGGCCTGGCAACCAACTGGGCTAGGGGCCAACCTAGCCTGCTAGGTCACCCACATAGTCAGCCCACCACACAGAAGAACCCATTCAGCCCTCTTAGGAGGAACCCCTAGAGCATATAGCTCAGGTGATGAGAGGGGAGTGCACTGCTGTGATGAGTAGGATGTCTCCTACAGAAGGCAACTTCTCCAAGGTTGACAAACGTAATCTAATCTCCCACATACATAAACATACAAATAGTTATTTAGACAAAATTAGGTGGCTAAGGAATATGTTCTAGATGAGGAACAAGATAAAACCCCAGAAAAAGAACTAAAGGAAGTGAAGATAGGCAACCTACCCAAGAAAGATTTCAGAGTAATGATCATAAAAATGATCAAAAAACTTGGGGGAGAATGGTTGCACAGAGCAAGAAATTAGAAGTTTTAAACAAAGAATTAGAAAATATAAAGAACAACCAAACAGAGATAAAGAATACAATAACTGAAATGAAAACTATACAGAAGGAATCAATAGTAAATTTAATGAGTCAGAATGCACCAGGTTCCTTAAAAAATGAAAAATAGAGCTACCATATGACCCAGCAATCCCACTACCCTGAGAAAACCATAATTCAAAAAGAGAAATGTACCACAATATTCATTGCAGCTCTATTTACAATAGCCAGGATATGGAAGCAACCTACCTGTCCACTGACAGATGAATGGATAAAGAAGATGTGGCACATATATGCAATGGAATATTACTCAGCCATAAAAAGGAATGAAATTGAGTTATTTGTAATGAGGTGGATGGACCTAGAGTCTGTCATACAGAATGAAGTCAGAAAGAGAAAAACAAATACTATATGCTAACGCACATATATGCAATCTAAAAACAACGGTACTGATGAACCTAGTGGCAGTGCAGGAATAAAGACTCAGATGTAGAGAACAGACTTGAGGACACAGTGGGGGAAGGGGAAGCTGGGATGAAGTGAGAGAGTGGCATAGACATATATACACTACCAAATGTAAAATGGATGGCTACTGGGAAGCTGCTACATAGCACAGGGAGATCAGCTCGAAGCTTTGTGACCACCTAGAGGGGTGGGATAGAAAGGGTGGGAGGGAGATGCAAGAGCGAGGAGATATGGAGATATATATATACATACAGCTGATTCACTTTGTTGTACAGCAGAAACTAACACAACATTGTAAAGCAATTATACTCCTATGTGTATATATATATATACACATATATATACACACACATATATATATGTATATATATATATAAACCCAATGGATCAGTGAGCTGGAAGACAGAGTAGTGGAAATCACTGCTGCTGAACAGGAAAGAGAATGAAAAGAAATGGGACACCATCAAGCACACTAATATTCATGTTATAGGGGTCCCAGAAGGAGAAGAGAGAGAGAAAGGGCCTGAGAAAATATTTGAAGGGATAATAGCTGAAAACTTCACTAAACTGGGAATGGAAACAGTCACGCAAGTCCAGGAAGCACAGATAGTTCCACACAGGATTAACCTGCAGAGGAACACAACAAGACACATTGTAATCAAAATGACCAAAATTAAAGATAGACTATTAAAAGCAGCAAGGGAAAAGCAACAAATAACACACAAGGAAACTCCCATGAGGATATCAGCTGACTTTTTAGCAGAAATGCTGCAGGACAGAAGGGAGAGGCATGATATATTTAAAGTGATGAAAGGGAAAAAATTACAGCCAAGAATGCTCTACCTAGCAAGGCTCTCTCCTCAGATTTGATGGAGAAATCAAAAGATTTCCAGACAAGCAAAAGTTCAAACAGTCCAGCACCACCAAACCAGCTTTACAACAAATGTTAAAGGAACTTCTCTAGGAAAAAGAAAGGCCAAAACTAGAGACAAGAAAATTGAAAAATGTAAAAGCTCACCGGTAAAGGCAAACATACAGTAAAGGTAAGAAATCATCCACACACAAAGATAGTAGGGAGGTTAAAAGACAAAAGTTGTAAAAGCAACTGTATCCACAATAAGCAGTTAAGGGATACATAAAACAATGATATGTAAAATATGATATCAAAACAGTAATAATGAGGGGAGGAGAGTACAAATGCAGGGTTTTAAAAATGCATTTGAAATGAGGAGATCAGCAACTTAAAACAATCAACTATATATACAGATTGTGACACAAAAGCCTCGTGGTAACTGCAAACAAAAAATCTATAACAGATATACAGACAAAAAAGAAAAAGGAATCGAAACATAATACTGAAGAGAGTCATCAAATCACAAGAGGAGAGAAGAGGTGGGAAGACCTGCAAAAACAAATCCAAAACAATGAATAAAATGGCATCAAGAGCACACCTATTGATAATTACCTTAAACGTAAATGGACTAAATGTTCTAACCAAAAGACACAGACTGGCTGAATGGATACAAAAACAAGACAAGTATACATGCTGTCTACAAGAGGCTCACTTCAGATCTAGAGACACACACAGACTGTAAGTGAGGGGATGGAAAAAGGTATTCCATGAAATGGAAATCAAAAGAAAGCTGGAGTAGCAATACTCATATCAGACAAAATAGACTTTAAAATAAAGACTGTTAGAAGAGACAAAGCCACTACATAATGATCAAGGGAGCAATCCAAGAAGAAGATATAACAATTGTAAATATATATGCATCCAACACAGGAGCACCTCAATAGAAAAGGCAAATGTTAACAGACATAAAAGGAGAAATGACAGTAACACAATAATAGTGGGGGACTTTAACACACCACTTACCTCACTGGGCAGATCATCCAGACAGAAAATCAATAAGGAAATACAGGCCTTATATGACACATTCGACCAGACGGACTTAATTGACATTTATAGAGTGTTCCATCCAAGAGCAGAAGAATACATATTCTTTGGAAGTGCACATGGAACATTCTCCAGGATAGATCACATGCTGGGCCACAAAGCAAGCCTCAGTAAATTTAAGAAAATTGAAATCATATCAACTATCTTTTACGATCACAATGCTGTGAGACTAGAAATTAACTATAAGAAAAAAACTGCAAAAAACATAGACACGTGGAGGCTAAACAATATGCTACTAAACAACAAATGGTTCACTGAAGAAATCAAAGAGGAAGTAAAAAATACCTAGAGACAAATTAAAATGAAAATACAATGATCCAAAACCTATGGGATGCAAGAAAGCAGTTCTAAGGGAAGTTTACAGTGATACAAGCTACCTCAGGAAACACAAAAAAATCTCAAGTAAACAAACTAACGTTACACCTAAAAGAACTAGAGAAAGAAGGACAAACAAAGCCCAAAGTTAGTAGAAGGAAAGAAATCATAATGATCAGAGCAGAAATAAATGATATAGAGACTAAGAAAATAACAGAAAAGATCAATGAAACTAAAAGCTGATTCTTTGAAAAGTTAAACAAAATTGATAAACCTTTAGAAATGAAAAATGAGAAGTTATAACTGATACTACAGAAATACAAAGGACCATAAGAGACTACTACAAGCAACTATATGCCAATAGAATGAACAAGCTAGAAGAAATGGACAAATTCTGAGAAAGGTACTAGCTCCCAAGATTGACTCAGAAAGAAATAGAAAATAGGAACAGGCCAATCTGTTGGAAAGATTGCAGAAGGAAAGAAATCATAAAGATCAGATCAGAAATAAATGAAAAAGAAATGAAGGAAACAATAGCAAAGACTAATAAAACTAAAAGCTGGTTCTTGGAGGAGATAAACAAAATTGATAAACCATTAGCCAGACTTATCAAGAAAAAAAGGGAGAAGATTCAAATCAATAGAATTAGAAATGAAAAAGAAGTAACAACTGACACTGCAGAAATACAAAAGATCATGAGAGATTACTACAAGCAACTCTATGCCAATTAAATGGACAACCTGGAAGAAATGCACAAATTCTTAGAAATGCACAACCTGCCAAGACTGAATCAGGAAGAAACAGAAAATATGAACAGACCAATCACAAGCACTGAAATTGAAACTGTGATTAAAAATCTTCCAACAAGCAAAAGCCCAGGACCAGATGGCTTCACAGGCGAATTCTATCAAACATTTAGGGAAGAGCTAACTAACACCTATCCTTCTCAAACTCTTCCAAAATATAGCAGAGGGAGGAACACTCCCAAACTCATTCTATGAGGCCACCATCACTCTGATACCAAAACCAGACAAAGATGTCACAAAGAAAGAAAACTACAGGCCAATATCACTGATGAACATAGATGCAAAAATCCTCAACAAAATACCAGCAAACAGAATCCAACAGCACATTAAAAGGATCATACATTATGATCAAGTGGGGTTTATCCCAGGAATGCAAGGATTCTTCAATATATGCAAATCAATCAACGTGATACACCATATTAACAAATTGAAGGAGAAAAACCATATGATCATCTCAATAGATGCAGAGAAAACTTTTGACAAAATTCAACACCCATTTATGATAAAAACGCTCCAGAAAGTAGGCATAGAGGGAACTTACCTCAACATAATAAAGGCCATATATGACAAACCCACAGCCAACATCACCCTCAATGGTGAAAAACTGAAACCATTTCCACTAAGATCAGGAATAAGATAAGGTTGCTCACTCTCACCACTATTATTCAACATAGCTTTGGAAGTTTTATCCACAGCAATCGGAGAAGAAAAAGAAATAAAACGAATCCAAATTGGAAAAGAAGAAGTAAAGCTGTCACAGTTTGCAGATGACATGATACTATACATAGAGAATCCTAAAGATGCTACCGGAAAACTACAAGAGCTAATCAATGAATTTGGTAAAGCAGCAGGATACAAAATTAATGCACAGAAATCTCTTGCATTCCTATACACTAATGATGAAAACTCTGAAAGTAAATTAAGAAAACACTCCCATTTACCATTGCAACAAAAGAATAAAATATCTAGGAATAAACCTACCTAAGGAGACAAAAGACCTGTATGCAGAAAATTATAAGACACTGATGAAAGAAATTAAAGATGATACAAATAGATGGAGATATATATCATGTTCTTGGACTGGAAGAATCAACACTGTGAAAATGACTCTACTACCCAAAGTAATCTACAGATCCAATGCAATCCCTATTAAACTACCAATGGCAGTTTTCACAGAAGTAGAACAAAAAATTTCACAATTTGTATGGAAACACAAAAGACCTCGAATAGCCAAAGCAATCTTGAGAACGAAAAAAGAGCTGGAGGAATCAGCCTCCCAGACTTCTGACTATACTACAAAGCTACAGTAATCAAGACAGTATGGTATTGGCACAAAAACAGAAATATAGATCAATGGAACAGGATAGAAAGCCCAGAGATAAACCCATGCACATATGGTCACCTTATCTTTGATAAAGGAGGCAAGAATATACAGTGGAGAAAAGACAGCTTCTTCAATAAGTGGTGCTAGGAATACTGGACAGCTGCATGTAAAAGAATGAAATAACAACACTCCCTAACACCATACACAAAAAAAAACTCAAAATGGTTTAAAGACCTAAATATAAGGCCAGACACTATCAAACTCTTAGAGGAAAACATAGGCAGAACAGCCTATGACATATATCACAGCAAGATCCTTTTTGACCCACCTCCTAGAGAAATGGAAATAAAAACAATACTAAATAAATGGGACCTAATGAAACTTCAAAGCTTTTGCACAGCAAAGGAAACCATAAACAAGACAAAAAGACAACTGTCAGAATGGGAGAAAATATTTGCAAATGAAGCAACTGACAAAGGATTAATCTCCAAAACGTACAAGCAACTCATGCAGCTCAATATCAATAAAACAAACAACCCAATCTAAAAAAGGGCAGAAAACCTAAATAGACATTTCTCCAAAAAAGATATACAGATTGCCAACAAACACATGAAAGAATGCTCAACATCATTAATCATTAGAGAAATACAAATCAAAACTACAATGAGATATCACCTCACACCAGTCAGAATGGCCATCATCCAAAAACCTAGAAACAATAAATGCTGGAGAGGGTGTGGAGAAAAGGGAACCCTCTTGCCCTGTTGGTGGGAATGTAAATTGATACAGCCACTATGGAGAACAGTATGGAGGTTCCTTAAAAAACTAAAAATAGAACTACCGTATGACCCAGCAATCCCACTAGTGGGCATAAGCCCTGAGAAAACCATAATTGAAAAAGAGTCATGTACCACAATGTTCATTGCAGCTCTATTTACAATAGCCAGGATATGGAATTCACCTAAGTGTCCATCATTGGATGAATTGATAAAGAAGATGTGGCACATATATACAATGAAATATTCCTCAGCCTTAAAGTGGAATGAAACTGAGTTATTTGTAGTGAGGTGGATGGACCTAGAGACTGTCATAAAGAGTGAAGTAAGTCAGAAAGAGAAAAATTAATACGGTATGCTAACACATATATATGGAATCTTAAAAAAAGAAAAGAAAAGAAAATGGTCAGAAGAACCTAAGGGCAAGATGGGAATAAAGATGCAGACCTACTAGAGAATGGACTTGAGGATATGGGGAGGGGGAAGGGTAAGCTGGGACAAAGTGAGAGAGTGGCATGGACTCATATACACTACCAAACGTAAAATAGATAGCTAGTGGGAAGCAGCCACATAGCACAGGGAGATCAGCTCGGTGCTTTGTGACCACTTAGAGGGGTGGGATAGGGAGGGTGGGAGGGAGGGAGATGCAAGAGGGAAGAGATATGGGGGACATATGTATATGTATAACTGATTCACTTTGTTATTAAGCAAAAACTGACACACCACTGTAAAGCAATTATACTCTAATAAAGATGTTAAAAAAAAAAGAAACTTATGGTTACCAAAGCGGAAAGAGGGGGGAGGGATAAATTAGGAGGTTGGGATTAATATATAAATAGTACTATATATAAAATATGTAAGCAACGAGGACCTACTGTATAGCACAGGTAACTCTACTCAATATTTTGTAATAATCTTTATATATATATATATATATAAAGAATCTGAAAAGGAATATATATATGTATATATATATATTCCTTTTCAGATTCTTTATATATATATATACATATATGTATGAAGAATATATTCTATCTGTATATATATATATATATATAGAGAGAGAGAGAGAGAGAGAGAAAACCAAATCACGGTGCTGTACACCTGAAACTAACACATTAGTTTCAACATATATATATATATGTGTATAAAGAATATATTCTATCTGTATATATATATATATATATATATATATATATAAAACCAAATAACGGTGCTGTACACCTGAAACTAACACTTTAGTTTCAACATATATATATATATATATATATATATATATATATATAGCTGAATCACTGTGCTATATGTACCTGTAAGTAACACGATGTTGTAAATCAACTATACTTCAATTAAAATTGCAAATAAATAAATAAATAAATAAATAAAATGGCTCTAGCCAGCACTGGTGTTATCGCGATAGAATGAGATCCCAAAGTGGCTGCTGGCAGAATCTCATTCCCCAGGGGGAGTTCCACTTGCCTCCTGCCTCTCCAGGGGGCTCTGCAAGATCAGCAAGTGGGTGTGACCCAGGCTCCTGTCAAACTACTGCCTCTGTGCTGGGATTTGGAGTGAGTGAGATTTTGCAAGTGCCCCTTAAGAGCAAAGTCTCTGTTTCCTACAGCCGTCCTGCTCCCCCAAGATAAACCTACCTGTTTTCAAAGCTTGGCTTTCTGTGGCTCATTCTCCACGTCAGGAGTCCCAGGCTTGAGGGGCCTGCTGTGGGACTCAGACCCCTCGCTCTCAGGGAGGACCTCTATGCTTGTGATTTTACCTCCCTCTGTGGGTTGCTGACCCAAAAAACCACATCTCCACTCCTACCCATCTCGTGGTTCCTCTGTATCCTTTCTGCTAGTGTGCAGGTCACTCTCATAGACAGTTGCTCTGTATGTACTTGCAGTTTTGTTGTGCCCATGGGATGAGGTGAGTTCAGGTCTTCCTGCCCCACCATCTTGATCCCCGACCAAGTGGAGCTGAAACTTTGTCATTTTAACTGAGAGAAAATTGATACTAGCTTTTCATCAGTATATTATTGAGCTCATTTAGAAAGCGCTTATAAATAAATCCATTTCATCTTAGTCATCTTTGACATTGCAACAGAAAAAAGTTTTTTCCCCACAAACCTTCTGCAACTTCCTATATCCATTTAGGTTTTGTCCTTCTCTTTTCCATTTCTCATTGTTCATGACTAGAACAAACAGACATTTTATTTTAGGACAAAATTTGTCTCTTTTTCCCGTAACAGAAACATATACTTCATATCTCATATCTTTTCTTTTCTTTTTTTAAATTAAAAATACATCCCACTTTCCTTTCAAACTTTACATATGGAATTGTTTCCCTTCACCTTTCTGGTTTCTAGTAGTTTCATTTACATATTGATTGCCTGTCATATACTAGCATTCTGTAGCAAATTAACACATTTTATGAATATACCAATTCATGATTTATAAGTAAATTCTTTTTCATACTGCAATTTTTCCACATGACAAAAAGGAACATGTGTATTAGTAAACTCAAATATCCTTTGTCTCTGTAAAACTTAAGATGTCAAAAATAGATAAACTTATGTTTAGCAGTTAGTGTTTCAATGTTTTATGTTATTTGGAAAGGACCTAGATATTCAATGAATATCCATTATTTAACTTAAGTTAGTATAACTTTAAGGTTTCAAGAAACCAAAAAAGGTTAGGAAACTACTTTTAAGCCGACATATTTTATAAAACATAATCATTTTTGAGAAAGTTTATTTATAAATTTTATCCCACTTACATCCATTTATTTCACTTGTTTTTAACAAGCATGTTTGAATTGATCATCAGAATTTCATGAGACATTAAACAAAGCTGTCCATCATCTTAAGTTACTTTTCTCGGGAATATCATCTGGAGGTAAGAAAAAGATCACATATACACAACATGCATACATAGAAACACAGAGAGACACAAACACACATCTTGATTTCTTTTGTTAACATCTTAATTGGGGTATAATTGCTCTACAATGGTGTGTTAGTTTATGCTGTATAACAAAGCGAGTTAGCTATATTTATACATATATCCCCATATCTCCTCCCTCTTGCATCTCCCTCCCTCCCACCCTCCCTATCCCACCCCTCTAGGTGGTCACAAAGCACTGAGCTGATCTCCCTGTGCTATGAGGCTGCTTCCCACTAGCTATCTATTTTACATTTGGTAGTATATATAAGTCCATGCCACTCTCTCACTTTGTCCCAGCTTACCCTTCCCCCTCCCCGTGCCCTCAAGTCCATTCTCTACATCTGCGTCTTTATTCCTGTCTTGCCCCTAGGTTCATCAGAACCTTTTTTTTTTTAGATTCCATATATATGTGTTAGCATACGGTATTTGTTTTTCTCTTTCTGACTTACTTTACTCTGTATGACAGACTCTAGATCCATCCACCTCATGACAAATAACTCAATTTCAACAAACACAGGTCTTGTAGTTTTCATTTTAAACCTTAGCCATGAGTTAGGTATAAACAGAGAAACATAAAATTTACTAATTTCTATAAGAGTTGATCCTCATCTTTGCCTTATCGTTTTTTCCTTTTCAGTCAGATCTTCCCATTGATAACAATAGGATACTTGTTTAGAATGTCAGATCTCTAAAAAATCATTTTAGATATAAAAGTCCAAATCTTGAAAGATATATCTATTTTAATGTGACTCTAAGCCAATAAGCCTTTTTATGGCTTAAAACCAATAAGCCTTTTAATGTCTTAACTGTGGTCCCAAGAGCCATCCCCAAAGAGGATGCAAAAGTTGTAGGCCTCCCAAGATCCAGAGCTACTCCCACAGGCAGCCGAAAGAAAGACTGAAGCAAGGCTCCCGGAAAACTCTTAACTGTTGGTAGGATGATAGCCGCCAATGGGGTGCAGCCACATTCTGCCCCGCCCCATTCTGGGGGCCTCCAATCTGATGAATGGCTGCCTGCAGACACGGGTCCAACCCACCCCCACCCACCTCTGCCCACGTCCCCGCAGGTGGAAAGTCAGCCAAGCTCTCGGTACACAAAACGAGACACAGAGGAAAGCACGGCTATCCCTGGGAGGGAAAGGATCAATCATCGGTGGGCACCCAAAACAAACTCACAAGAGTTGCAACACAAAGAACCAATTATTATTATTATTATTTTTAACATATTTATAGGAGTATAATTTCTTTACAATGTTGTGTTAGTTTTCTGCTGTACAACAAAGTGAATCAGCTATACATATACGTATATCCCCATATCCCCTCCCTCTTGAGCCTCCCTCCCACACTCCCTATCCCACCCCTCTAAGTGGTCACAAAGCACCGAGCTGATCTCCCTGTGCTATGCGGCTGCTTCCCACTAGCTATCTATTTTACATTTGGGAGTGTATATAAGTCCATGCCACTCTCTCACTTCATCCCAGCTTATCATTCCCTCTCCCCGTGTCCGCAAGTCCATTCTCTACATCTGTTTCTTTATTGCTGTCCTGCCCCTAAGTTCTTCAGAACCTTTTGTTTTTTTTGAGATTCCATATACATATGTTAACATACGGTATTTGTTTTTCTCTTTCTGACTTACTTCACTCTCTATGACAGACTCTAGATCCATCCACCTCACTGCAAATAACTCCATTTCTTTTTATGGCTGAGTAATATTCCATTGTATATATGTGCCACATCTTCTTTATCCATTCATCTGTCGATGGACACTTAGGTTGCTTCCATGTCCTGGTTATTGTAAATAGAGCTGCAATGAACATTGTGGTACATGACTCTTTTTGAATTATGGTTTTCTCAGGGTATATGCCCAGGAGTGGGATTGCTGGGTCATATGGTAGTTCTATTTTTAGTTTTTTAAGGAACCTCCATACTGTTCTCCATAGTGGCTGTATCAATTTACATTCCCACCAACAGTGCAAGAGGGTTCCGTTTTCTCCACACCCTCTCCAGCATTTATTGTTTCTAGGTTTTTGGATGATGGTCATTCTGACTGGTGTGAGATGATATCTCATTGCAGTTTTGATTTGCATTTCTCTAATGCTTAATGATATTGTGCATCCTTTCATGTGTTTGTTGGCAATCTGTATATCTTCTTTAGAGAAATGTCTATTTAGTTCTTCTGCCCATTTTTGGATTAGGTTGTTTGTTTTTTTGATATTGAGCTGCATGAGCTGCTTGTATGTTTTGGAGATTAATCCTTTGTCAGTTGCTTCATTTGCAAATACTTTCTCCCATTCTAAGGGTTGTCTTTTCATCTTGTTTATGGTTTCCTTTGCTGTGCAAAAGCTTTGAAGTTTCATTAGGTCCCATTTATTTATTATTGTTTTTATTTCCATTTCTCTAGGAGGTGGGTCAAAAAGGATCTTGCTGTGATTTATGTCATAGAGTGTTCTGCCAATGTTTTCCTCTAAGAGTTTGATAGTGTCTGGCCTTACATTTAGGTCTTTAATCCATTTTGAGTTTATTTTTGTGTATGGTGTTAGGGAGTGTTCTAATTTCATTGTTTTGCATGCAGCTGTCCAGTTTTCTCAGCACCATTTATTGAAGAGGCTGTCTTTTCTGCAGTGTATATTCTTGTCTCCTTTATCAAAGATAAGGTGAACGACCATATCTGCGTGGGTTTATCTTTGGGCTTTCGATCCTGTTCCATTCATCTATATTTCTGTTTTTGTGCCAGTACCATACTGTCTTGATTACTGTAGCTTTGTAGTATAGTCTGAAGTCTGGGAGCCTGATTCCTCCAGCTCCGTTTTTCTTTTTCAAGATTGCTTTGGCTATTCGGGGTCTTTTGTGTTTCCATACAAATTGTGAAATTTTTTGTTCTAGTTCTGTGAAAAACACCATTGGTAGGTTGATAGGGAGAACCAGTTTTTTTTTACAAATGTTTTTCTCCTGCCAACTTGAACTTGGAAAGGAAGGGACAAGAAGAAAATTTTACCTTCCTCTTGACCAGTGCTAGAGATTCAGGAGAGCTGATTTTGTTAAGAATTTTTACCTTCTGCTGGCCTTTTTCAGTTCTTCCAGGATCCCCTCCACCGGTTCTGGAGAGGGCAGGAGTGGGCATGCCAGCCTCTTAAGGTCACATCCTTATTGTCCAGAAACTGTGAGGAAGGAAAAACCTAAGGTCTCTGGCTGACTCTGAGAATTAAATAGACATAAGGCTGATTAACAGGAGAAAAACAGGCCAGCTTACTTAATATATAAGTTGTATGTGACATGGCAGCCCTCATAAGGAAATGATGATCTCAAAGAAGTGGCAAAACCTGTGCTTTTATACTAGGTTGAACAGAGAGGCATTTTTTCTTGTGATGAGATCTTTCAAGGTTTAAACTAATCTCATTCTTGAGATCTCTACTCTTATGACCTAATTACCTCCCAAAGACCCCATCTCTTAATACCATCACATTGTGAGGTTAGATTTCATCATATGAATTTCAGGGGGACACAAACATTTAGTACATTGCCCAAGGTTAAAGAGGATTTGCAGTATCTTCTTAAATAAGAAAGTATCTCCTGTCTGTCTCAAAGTAAATCTTGTTCTTGTAGGTTAAAAACATGTTATATGAGCATACCACCCCCAAAATATAAGAATTAAAATTGTCAGTGTTTTAAGTGTAATTTCTTCTAAATATGGTGGCTCATTGGCTTGAATTAGTTCGTTCTATTTTCATAAGAATTAATTTATGAGCCTGCAGTTGGACAACTGAAATGCCTACATTTATTAGTTTCTGTTTCTTAAGTGCCAAATTAAGTATGGTTTGGCTTGCACATGTATTCAGGGTTCTAAGTGAAATATGAAACCTTTAAACAAAATGAACAGGGAGCTTGTGCCCTTATTCCTCTGCCTGTCAGGAGTTTATAGCCTCAGTCTAAGAATTTACCCACCCAGATTTAGTCAGAAAAGAAGCTCATCAAGAGCTCTTGATTCTGAAGCAGAAATAGTGTAAGGGCTGCAAAGTTGAGTCCATTATTTTTCAAGAAAAGTGTTTGGAATTCTATTCAAATAGAATGCAATTAAGCCAGTGCAATCATTATTCACAAACTAGAGTATAATTGCTTAGGATCTCACTTCAACTAAGCAAAAACAAAAGCCCTCAAGTTCCAGATGAAGTCCATGTTCTAATATGATCTCCGAGCAGCTAGGTGTCAGGGTTGTCACAGTCAAGGTGCTGTCACTCTGTAGCACTTGATTATTTAGAAGGTGGGCGTAATAAAGCACAGAGACCTAAGTGTGAGGACGCTATCTGCCAGCTTTCGTGGCTACAGTGCTTAGAAGTTACCGGAGACCCAGGCCAACCTTGTCAAGAGGGGGGCACGTGGCACCTGGGATAAAAAGCTGCCTCAGAACAGGAAGACACAAGTCCATATCCTGGATACCCAACCACTATGTTACCTGTCTGATGAATATGGCACCAACACGTGCCTCCCGCTACTGCTTCTAAAACTAAGGGATGCTCTGTAGGGACTGTCACAAACCAGGTTCTGTTCAATGCACTAAACATACTTCAACACAACAACCCTGCAAAGTCAGTACAGAGAGTGAGAAACTTTTCAAAGGTCATCCAGCCAGTAAGTATAAGAGACTGAATTTGAATCCATGTCTTTTTTTTTTATTCCACAGCCAACACTCTTTCCTCTATAGCTGTTCTCCACAGTTGTATAAGAGTTGAATGGATAATAGGAAATCTGTAGATGTAAGTTATTTTAGGATTTAAAGTCTTGGTGATTGAGCTGGTAGGTGTCAAGCCCTTAGAACAGCAACATAGTAACGATTTAGTGAGCGTGGCTGCTGCTATTCTAATAAGGATGATAGTCATAATGGAGGGTGCGCTTTTGGCCTCTGAATAGGCAGTGTCAGCAACAGTTAGGTAGGACTATTACACACATTTAAAAAGATGAGTAATCAAGTGGTCATTGTTACACAAAAGCCCACATTGGTGGGAGAAAGAGACCTGGGTTGGAGGTCCGACGGATCAGGGTCCCAGTTTGGGCCTCTCCCATTTTGTCACTCACAACAAGAAGAAGTACCTGGAGGTTTTCGTGAGGATTAGCTTCAACTATGTGTGGGGTTCTGTTGCTATTGGTACAACACTATAAAAATGCTGGTCAATATTTAGAGAAGGTAATCTCTTTGGGGCCTAAGGATTTACTGATACTCTCTTTTCTCTTTGTTGCTGCCAACAGGAGAAGGTGTGTTTACACACTGTCTGTAACTCATGTAATGTGGCATACAAGCTTGGATTTTAAAAAGGAGTTCTTTTTCTCCTTTTTAACAAGGACATTTGACTGTCAGGGAAAAAGTCTCCAGTAATATAAATTAAAAAATTCATTTAACGGGGCTTCCCTGGTGGCGCAGTGGTTGAGAGTCTGCCTGCTAATGCAGGGGACACGGGTTCGAGCCCTGGTCTGGGAGGATCCCACATGCCGCGGAGCACCTGGGCCCGTGAGCCACAACTACTGAGCCTGCGTGTCTGGAGCCTGTGCTCCGCAGCGAGAGAGGCCGCGATAGTGAGAGCCCCGCGCACTGCGATGAAGAGTGGCCCCCGCTTGCCACAACTAGAGAAAGCCCTCGCACAGAAATGAAGACCCAACACAGCCAAAAATAAATAAATAAGTACATAAATAAAAGAAGAGGTACCTATAAAAAAAAATTCATTTAACATGTTGTTTGCTGATATAATGGAGTTCTTCAAACAGTGCTTGCGCCCGGTAAGTGCTGTGTGTTAGTTAGTGTTATTATTGCTACTTTTAGAGAAACTGACCAGGAGGGATGCTATTGGACTGAATGTTTGTGTCCCCCTCCAAAGTCGTATGTTGAAGCTAATCCCTAACATGATGATATTTGGAGGAGAGGCTTTGGGGAGGTGATTAGACTTGGATGAGGTGATAGGGGTAGAGCCCTTATGATGGGATTAACGCCCTTACCAGGGGATGAAGAGTTAAGAGTTCACTTCAACACGTGAGGACACAGTGAGAAGCCAACTGTTTGCAACCCCGAAGACGGCTCTCCCCATATCCTGACCATGCTGCACTTGCTCTTAGATGTCTAGCCTCCACGACTGGGAGAAATAAGTGTCTGTGGCTGGTAAGCCACCCAGTTTACAAAATTTTGTTAAGCAGCTCAAACGGACCAAGACAGGAACAAGCAAGCCCAGCCAGCTCTGCCTGCTCTGGGGGCTCTTGTGAAGGTGAAACTTGCACACGTCTGAAAACACACTTTATAAATGGTGATGGCAATGAGCAATCCCATGTTTCTGACACAAGCAATAAGAACAATGTCTCTGTGAAAGTTTAACACTATGGACAGATGCTTGTAAGTTATACAAGAGAAGCAGAAATGGCAGCAAGACAGTTGGGGGTGGAAGAAAGGAGAAAACTGGAGAGAGCCGGGGCCAACGTTGAGCAGTCCAGCAGGGTGGCCACAGGCCAGCACATATGGCCGTCGAGCACCTGAAATGTGGCTCCTTTGAACTGAGACCTGCTGTCAGTGTAAAATGCACACAGGGATTCAAAGTCTTAGTGCAAAAAACAGAATGTAAAGTATCTCATTAATTATAATCTTCATGATGAGTTGAAGTGATAATATTTTGGATGGACTGGGGTAAATAAAATGTATTATTAAAATTAATTTTACTTTTTCCTTTCTACTTTTTTAATCTACTGAAATTTTTAATTTAAAAATTTTAATTAAATTTTAATTAAAAAATTTTAATCTACTAGAAAATTTAAAATACATCCAATCCTAGAGATTATCATGCTAAGTGAAGTAAGTCAGACAAAGAAAGACAAATATCATGTAATATCTCTTATATGTGGAATCTAAAAAAATGATACAAATGAACTTATTTACAAAACAGAAGTAGACCCACAGACATGGAAAACAAACTTAGGGTTACAAAGGGGAAAGGGGGTGAGAGGATAAATTGGGAATCTGGGATCAATAGATACATACTACTATATATAAAATAGATAAATATCAAGGGCCTACTGTATAGCACGGGGAACTCTACTCAATATTTTGTAACAACCTATATGGGAAAAGAATCTGAAAAAGCATATATATATATATATATATATATATATATATATATATATATACACAAGTGAATCGCTTTGCGGTACACCTAACACAACATTGTAAATCAACTCTACTCATTGAGAGTTGAGTTCACTGAACTCACAACATTGAAACTAACACAACATTGTAAATCAACTCTACTGCAATAAAAAACGAACCAACAGACAAACAAACATCGATGGCTTGCATCGTGTTGCTATTGGGTGCTGGGCTAGAGACAAGGGGAGGTGGAAAGGGCACAGGGACAGACCTGGGGGAGAGGATGGAGTCACAGTCTGGACCCACACGGACCCCTGGGGTCCACACAGAGCCAGGTGTCCAGGTTGTACGGCACTGCTTCCTTCTGTACCCTCAGTGCAGGCACAAAACAGGACTGCCGCCAGCCTGCCTGGAGCTGGATGAAAGGAAATCAGGTCCTCAGCTCTGGCCCGTGGGTCGGAACTTCCAAATAATTCCTAAAATCTGGAATTCAATTCTTATGTTCTTCTCGCGTTAACCTCCCCTCTCCACCACCCCTGCCCAAGGACTCTGTGCACCACGCTATACCCGCCCCAAATAGTTTTGAAAAGGCCGCTCTGTGTCTGGTTTCTTGTCCTCACAGACCAGCACTGTGATGGCAGTCAGTATGCCCTACTATGTGTTTTTGTAGGTGGCCCATAAACATCTGTTGAATGAACGAATATTTGGAAACACCGATATAATGAACTCAGCCACTATATAGATGCATCCTGTAAGTATTAACAATTAAAGCCTCAAGCCTAAGCGCTCACACGAATGACCAAAGTTCCTGGGCTGTTGAAGCTTCACAAAGGTAGAGGCCTGTTTACTGAAGGGGACGGGACCTTCCTTGACAGGGGTCCCCCTCCCACCTCCTCCTTAAAAGGGGCCAGTCTCTGTTGTTAGGCTTAAGGGTGAAGTTTTGTCTGTGTTAAGACAAGGGACCCCGGGACTTCCCTGAGAGTCCAGTGGTTAGGGCTCTGTGCTTCCACTGCAGGGGGCAGGGGTTCCATCCCTGGTAAGGGAATTAAGATCCCACATGCCGTGCGGCGCAGCCAAAAAAATAGACAAAGGACCCCAAGCAGCTTGACTCCCAACCTACCCAAGGGAACAATACACACAAGAACAGCAGAATGAAAACACTCGAGTACTGATACTTGGGCAACCACTGATACTCCAGAGCTGAGCTCTAATATACAGCCGGGTTGGGAGTTTTGAAAAGGGACCCTCACACCATGCATGTAAACCTGGGGACCTTCAGCATAGGCACAGCTGACGGGCAGGCAGGGAGAAAAGAGACAAGCCAGCTGTATTCCAAGGAAAACCTGGTCCCTTCCCCCATAGCTGCACACCCAAGAGAGAGTAAGGAGAGGGCTTCCCTGCCCAGCCTGGCTGCCCGGCCACCTGGGTTCCCTCTGGGGACAGGCAGTGAATCAGGAGGGAGGGGAGCTCAGAGCCTAAGGGTGCCTCTGTGGTGCAGGGTCCTGCGAGGTTTGGGTCTCAGACCAATCAGATCAGAACCGCTCACCCAGGGTGGGCTGGACCGAAAGCTGTGGCCCAGGCCGGAGCAGGTGTAGACGAGGTTCCCCTTCCAGAACAAGCCAGGAGGCAACATGCAGTTGAAGGGTGTGACCAGCTCCCCCGAGGTGCTCAGAAAAGAGCCTGGATCCAGCCTGGCAGCAGGAGGTGGAGGCCAAGAAGCCAGCTCCACCCAGCGCTTCATGAGGGTCTCAGGCGTGTGTCTCAACTGGGACTAATTGTTTCCTCTCTTTTCTCCTTGTCTTTCCCTCTTCCTCTCTCCCTGCTGCTTTTTACTTGTTTCCTTACAAATATACCTTTCTATACCGCAGAGTTTACCATGGTTTAGCGGTGCCATTCTTTTAGTGATAGATTTTGATGTCTAACAAAAAGAACCGGTATTGATTAGGTAGTTATTATGTATCAGTCCCTGTGCTAAGCACTTTAAACATGTCTTATGTCACTGAATCCTCACAGCAACACTACCCATTTTACAGATAAGGAAACTGAGGCCTTGAGAGGTCATTTAACTGGGGAGTGGTGGAGCGGCTGGGTACAGCCCTGCCTGAATCCTGAACGTGATTTGAAGCTCTAGCTCTGGTGCTTCGTTTAACTTGACTGTATCTCTCCAGGTCATGCTTCCTGCATCGTCTTTTTTTTTTTTTTCTTTTACTGGGGGGCCATGCTGCGGGGCTAGTTTCCTGACCAGGGATCAAACAAGGGTCCTTGGCAGTGAAAGTGACGAGTCCTAACCACTGGACCGCCAGGGAATTCCCTGCATCCGTCTTTTACTTCCTTTTTAAAATGTTTGCTCCTTTTCTGTTTTCCTTCCTTCTCTTTGCCCTTGATTCCTTGTTTATTCTCTGTTAAATTTACCCCCTCTTTTTATTGTCTTATTTAAAATTTTCCCTTCCTCCTACTCTGTTACACTTTCCTTCACTTTTGAAGTAGACTTCAATGGTCAGTGGGCTAAATACAGAAGGGGCAACAGAGGTGAAGCCGCACACCATCCCTACCATCCCTCTCCCCCAGCTCTGGCAGTGACCCTCCCATTCTCTCCCTGGCAATGGTGCTTAGATTTGAGTGTGCATCAGAACCAGCCAGCTGGAGGGCCTGCTAAAATGCAGGTGGCTTGCCTCCACCTCCAGAGTCCCTGATTCAGCAGGTCTGGGGGGAGCCTGGGAGTGTGCATGTCTAACTAGTTCCTGAGTGATGCTAAGGCTGCTGGTCCAGGGACCACAGATGCAGGAAGCCTTGCTCTGTGGACTTCCAACCACACTCAGAGCAGCTTCCCCAAATGCCTGCAATGAGCCTCAGGAGACCCGCAGGTGTAAATCTCTAGATGCATGGGTTTTGTCCTTAGGGGACTGTGGTGGTTCCTAAAAGTCATCTCGATTGTGTATCTTAGAACCCCTGGTCTCTGGTACCTAAAGTCATTGAGGTTTGGACAAATTGTGTCCATGATGTCGTGAGCCAGAATGCAAGGTCACATGGGCAGAGGAGAGGTCACACTTCCACACACAGACTCTGGTCTGACCTCGATGACCAACTGATTCCGGACCTGGGCAGATATGGTGGAGGGCCAGCTCAGGGGTTACAACAGTGTTCTTGCCTCTGGGCTTCATTCTCATGGTGGCCTGATTCCACGCTGGTCACTTCCTTCAACAGCAGAGCCATAATAGATGGTCTTGGTATGTGATTCCCTCATGAGAAATTGGCTTGAGCAAGTGTTAAATCTGAATAACTAACTCAGTTCCGCCTAAGCTGGGTGGTTTTCTTAACTAATTAGTATCTAGACTGGGCCTCCCCAAACCTTTTCAGAAGACTAGGGTATTAAGGAAAGGCATGTCTAACCCCTGGACCTTGGCACGTCTAGGGAAGGTATTAGGATTCTGGGAGACATGTGAGTCTGGGTTCTTCCAGCCCTGCGGCTTCCTACTGAAGGGTACAGCACCTGAAGACCCTTTCAGATCAGACCAAGTCTACAACTTGGGCATTTTTCTCCCAGTAGATATGTGGGTCCTATCCCAACACCCTCCCCATGATGGGCTGTGTCTGATGCCTTCTGTTTGGCCTGGTTGTTTAACCCTCGCACCCAGCCTCAGGATTCCCAGCAGCTCTGGCTGAGGAACTACTCTTCAGCTCACACGTGCACTCCTACTTTATTTTCCCTGCGATCCTTGATAATCCTTGTTGTTTGCCCAGGGCCAGTGATACAGTTCAGGAGGCATATAGGATTCCCTGCTGTTGCCACACCAGTTACAAATGTCGGGGGCGTTCAAGGCCACCCTTAGAGCCAATACTTCACAAGAATGACTCACAGAACTCACCAAAAAGCTGTTAGACTTACGGTCCTGGTTTATTAGATCTAAAGGACACAGGTTAAAATCAGCCAGAGGAGAAGCCCATGCGGCAGTGTCTGGAAAGTTCCAAATTCAGGGCTTCCAATTATCCTCTCCTGGTGGACAGCATCACTTTCCTGGCATTGATGCAGGACACACACAGGAGAATTGCCAACCAGGGAAGCTCACCCAAGCCTTTGTGTCCAGAATCGTTACAGGGGCTTAATTGTGTAAACCTGGGTGGTCACCCACAAGGCTGACTTCAACCTCCAGCCCCTTGGGAAGTCAAGCTGATACCACTGACTGAAAGCCCCTCGCCCCTTGCATCACCTTGTGGATGTGACTCAAAGCCCCCGGGTAAACAAATACAATTTCATCAGGCAGGATATTCCAAGGGTTTAGAGATCACCTCCAGGGTCCAAGGGCAAAGGCCAAACATCTCCCTGGACAAGGTTAAATCCTTTACTGACATAGTTACCAAGACCAGTCCGGGTCATGGTGTGACACTCAGAGTGGCAGCGTTTGAAGCGGCAGGTCACATAGTCAGCAACCCATCCCATCCCGTCCCAATTTCCCAAAGATGTCAAACCCACCCCAGTTCTGTCTCTGAACTTAACCACAACATACAGATACTGCATTTCAGTTAACTTCTCAAGGGATATAACTTCAAGCTTTCCATGAATCAACAGTTCTCCTGAGAGAAAGGATGTTTATGGTGGATGGCCAGATGGATGTGGAGTTCACACATCCCATAAAGGAAGCTGGCCACCTCTGAGGCACTGCCTGGGCGGGGTGGATCTCATCCAGACATGCTTCTATCTCAGTCACATGAGTGCACACATTATAAAATATACACGAGGACAGAGTCTTGCAGGGAGAGACCCTGTTATTAATCTTTAGATCTCTGCGACTAGCCACTGCCAGCTAGTTAAAACAAATAAACACTCTATGTGCCATTTAAAATTGAACTCAACGTCATGTCACTGGAAGTGCTGGTTTGGGAAGATGCATCACAGATTGAGATTCTGACTAATTAGAACATCAGGGAATTCAGTCAGAATCCACAATCCCCTGATTATGCCTTGGTCATCACACAGATGCCAGCTCTCAAAATTCAGTAACTAAGGGATAGTGGTAATTAACGTAGCACTATAGAAGCAATATGGGTCAACTACACTGGTGAGTTGCCTGTGGTTAGGACAAACGCATAAAAATAAGAAGATATACATCCCCAAATATCTATATTTGGGAGAGAACATGACAAGGGCAAAATATATTAGTGAGGCTTGTTAAAACAAGTAAAAAAAAAAGAGAGAGACAAATTTAGAAGACTATAAATTTCTCATATGAGACTCAAAGCCTCATTAACTTAAAATTTTTTAAAAGTAAGCACATGACTAGGGTCAAATTTTCAAACAGCAACGAAGAGTAGGAAATAAAGGTTCCTTGCTATTCCACTTGTATCCGACCCCCCCGGCCTCCAGCTTCTCCAACCCTCTGTGCTAAGCCCTGCGCCCCTCTGCTACTAGCGTCTTTGAGTCATGTCTGAGTGCACACTTTCCCCACCGTGACCTATCTCTACAGCAGGTCAAGCCATCTGAATATCACTGAGAACCTCGTTCCTCACCTCCTGATGCTCTCTCAGTGAAGACCCAGAACGGAAATTTGACTCCGGTCTCAGAGCTGGGAATGGTTGAGCTTCTCCAGAGTTGTTTTCCTCTAAAGGACCATGGCAGTGGCTATGGCCACATCATAAATTACCCTCAAACTGAGTGGTGAAAAGTGATCATCTATTATGCTCAGGAAGTCTGCGGGCCAGGAATCCCACCAGGGCAAACAGTAGGGTGTCTTGTCTCTGCTCACCGTGTCTGGGGTCTCAGCTGGGGGTTGGAATCGTCTGTGAGCTCATCCTCCTGATGATGGCTTTGGCCAAGACCTTGACTGGTGTTGTTGGCTGGAACCCTTGTATGTGGCTTCTCCCTGTGGCCTGGGATTCCTGACACGTGGTGGCTGGGTCCCAAGTGTGAGAGCATCCCCGGAGAGAGAAAGCGAGAGAGAGCTGGGAGGGGCTGTATCATCTTTAACGGTCTAGTCACGGACGCCATGTAGCATCACTTCTGTTGTCTTCCACGTGCTGGGGCAGCTACAGAGTCATTCCCCAGGCTCAAGGGGAGGGGGATAGAGCTCACCTCTTGACTGGGAACAAGGTTCCAGAGAAGCAGAGGGGATGAGAAACGCTGCTGGGTACGTTTCTGGAAAGTATGATTGGCTACAGGACTCTGACACGTGGTCCACTCTCTATAGTAACTACTTAGAAACCCTAGAGGCAAATCTGTGGCCAGAATCTCATGCCTGCATCATACACACTCCCTCGCTTTGGCTTCACACTGCTGTTGATGACAAACTTATCAGTCGATCTAAGAAAGAAATGGAAAATTTTATTTGAGCCAAATTCAGGATTATAACCTGGGAATAGCCTCTCAGAAAGCTCTGAGAACTGTTCCACCCGTTAGATGTCAAGGCAGTTATACAAGTTTTTTGAGACAGAGGGCTGTAAATTAAATGACATATTATTGACAGTTTACACAATCCAGATCTAAGCATCACTGTGGTCCCTTACAAGATCAAGAAGGAATGTTGGGCTTCCCTGGTGGTGCAGTGGTTGAGAGTCCGCCTGCCGATGCAGGGGACACGAGTTCGTGCCCCGGTCCGGGAAGATCCCACATGCCGCGGAGTGGTTGGGCCCGTGAGCCATGGCCGCTGAGCCTGCGCGTCCAGAGCCTGTGCTCCACAGCGGGAGAGGCCACAACAGTGAGAGGCCCGCGTGCCGCAAAGAACAAAAAAACAAGAAGGAATGTTATCTTTTAAGGAGTTATCTTTTTGATGCTGTTCTTTATGGCTGAGCAGGTATCCCTGCCGATGCGGAGGTTGGTTGATGCTTGATGGAGATACACGATGCACAGTGTGGGGAGAGAGGAGGCCAAAGGGCAGAGAAGGATTTTTTATGTTTAAATATTTCTTGTCTTACCATAAAATATGAATTTTTTTTCACACTGCTTTCCTCTCCTTATTTTACTTTTGCTTCACCCTCCTCAACTTTTATCTTGCAACATTTTATGTATCTTTCTAAATCACTGCGAATAATTTTGGGGGAAAACTAAGATATAAATGAACTAAAATGGACCTCCAGGAAAAATATTTCTAAGTACCAAATTAATTGGAAAGTAAGAGCGTGAAATTCAGGAATCAAATCCCAGCAACTGCTCTCTGCTATCTAAGCTTTA
This sequence comes from Delphinapterus leucas, assembly GCF_059928025.1. Classification (NCBI taxonomy): domain Eukaryota; kingdom Metazoa; phylum Chordata; class Mammalia; order Artiodactyla; family Monodontidae; genus Delphinapterus; species Delphinapterus leucas. Next base: position 14,476,173 of record NC_143140.1, read on the forward strand.
ACCTTAACTTACATTGACCTAGAAGGGAAGCCCAGGAGAGTGATTTAACTTTGCAAGTCAATTTTTTTGATCCCTACAGTGGAATGGTTTTGATTCATCGCACTGGAAAAGTATGTTAAATAAGTGAATTCATTTCCTAATTGTTCTGCCGTTTGGAAATATGAATCTCAAATGGTTCTGCGATACTTATTTCATCTACTTAAAATGCTGTGTATCGCACCACTTAAAAATAAAATACACTTTTTTTCTGAAAAGGTAGGCTCAGAATTTATTAAGTTTCTTGGCATTACTTTTTATAAGAAGATAATACGATTTAATTTTTCAACGAGGCAATTATGTAGTCTTCCTATCTTTTCCGCTAAAGAGGAGATATTGTATAATTCTCTGGTGGCACAATTAACATTTTATTTGATGCATCTCTATTAGGAATTCCTTATCTATGAAGAGCCATGAGTTTTATTAACTATGTCACCTACCATATCAGTTTTGTTTTAATCAAGTTTCATTCTGCTTCATTTGCTTACGGCACTACTTCTGGGCTGCAAAACCAGTTCAGTCCTCTGTATATAAATTGATTATTTCATGAGAGGTAGCCACTGTAACTATTAAGTACGAAATTGACCATAACAGGGACTGCGATTGCCAATTTGGCCACATCTAAATTGGGAAGCTGTGATTTTTCTGTAAGAGGGATTAATTTAACATCTTTGTGATTGTTTCTCGTGGACATTCCTCAGTGTATCTAGAAATTTACAGAAGCAGAATGCTGCAAAATAAGCAAGTTAGTGTTCTCAAGAACCATGAAAATTTATATGTGAAACACTGAGTCTTTCCTGTCCTTAGCATAAGAATTAGAATTAATTACATAAGGTGTTATTGATCTTTTGGGGTAAGTTGCAAGACAATTGAATAAGTCTTTCACAAATAAAATTAAAACAGCAATCACGGGCTTCCCTGGTGGTGCAGTGGTTGAGAGCCTGCCTGCCGATGCAGGGGACACGGGTTCGTGCCCCGGTCCGGGAAGATCCCACGTGCAGTGGAGTGGCTGGGCCCGTGGGCCATGGCCGCTGAGCCTGCGCGTCCTGGCCTGTGCTCTGCAACGAGAGAGGCCACAACAGTGGGAGGCCCGCGTACCGCAAAAAAACCCACAAAAAAAACACAGAAAAACAAACCAGCAACCACATGACTGTGTAATGACCACCAGGACACATTAAGTCCCTGTTCTCTCCACGTACTTTTCATTCACTTTCCTGCCTTGTTGAGGTTGCTTCTGCTGCCTTGAAATGCCCACCTGTTGGAGTCCTAACCCAAGTTCAATGCCTGGATCCCATATGGACAACTGAAGGGTCTTTTCTGCTTCCTCTGTGTGGCGACCTCTCCTCCTGGCTGCCCTTTGGTGACGGTGTGCGCCAGCCTGTCCTGCCCAGCACTTTCTATGTGTTTGTCATTTCCCCACAGCCTCCTCCCAGCTCCAGGCCTTCAGTGAGTTCTGGGCGGGGAGAGGAAGTGCCATGTTTGTGCATTTTTGTCACCCCTGACCCCAGAGCACTGGGGCCACGGCTCTGCGCCTGGAAGGTTGTCGAAAATGTTGACTGGATTATAAACCGAGGTTTGTGCGCCATGAAGTTGACGGAAAAATGTGTAACACCAAACCTTCATGAGATGATAGCTATTATGGTAACTGAGCAGGATCCTGTGGGGCCTTCCTGGGACAGACCCACCCCCATGTCCTCCGCCTGCCTCTTGTCTGTAGAAAACTTTAGCCTCCTAGGTCTTTCCTGAGTTCCAAAGGGTAAATTTAATCAGAGAAGTGAGAAAATGCAGAAAGGAGGGAAAACAGTCAAGTAAGACAAAATAATAATAGTTTAGCCATTAAACAAATTCAAGGACTTTTAGTTTCTCCTCAAGCACTGTAGATAATATTCTGAGCCTTGTCCTTGAGATGTTTTGAAGATGCTGAAGCCCCAACCAGGGGGAGAAGTTAACTACATGCTGCCCACAAGCACGTAGACCCCAGACTGGTTGGAACCAGAAGGTTGATGATGCCGACTCCCAATGACTTCCCCACCAGCCAATCAGAAGAATGTCCATGAGCTGATCACACACCCCACACCCCCCTCCCTCACTCTGTTTTTAATTTTTTTATTTTTATTTTATTTTTTTGCAGTATGCGGGCCTCTCACTGTTGTGGCCTCTCCCGTTGTGGAGCACAGGCTGTGGATATGCAGGCTCAGCGGCCATGGCTTATGGGCCCAGCCGCTCCATGGTATGTGGGATCTTCCCAGACCGGGCTACGGACCCGTGTCCCCTGCAGTGGCAGGCGTACTCTCAACCACTGCGCCACCAGGGAAGCCCCCCTCATCCTGTTTTTAAAACCCCTTCCTGAAAGCCATTGGGGAGTTCAGGCCGTTTTGAGCACGAGCTACCTGGACTCCTTGCTTGGCATCTGCAGTAAACACTGCACTTTCCTTCACCACGACCCGGTGTCAGCAGATGGGCTCTACTGTGCCTGTGGGCAAGTGGACCCACGTTTGGTTTGGAAACGTTATCATCTGTGAGCCCACTCTGTCTGGATGGACGTGTGTGTGTGTGTGTGTGTGTGTGTGTGTGTGTGTGTGGTGAGAGATGGCACGTGGAGCCTCTTGACACCCACACTTGTTTGCTCCTTCTAAGTGCTCCCGTTTGGTCAATAGCAGTGGCTTCGAGGATTGGAGAGACTGCTGTGTGAACAGCACTCTCCCACCTGCCAGGACTTCATCCTCCCCTCCCCTCCCTTCTGTCTCTGGCTTGGTTGACTCCAGGCTTTGCCACTGCCTCCCTGCCTTGCCCCATTTAGGGTCAGAACGGGGCTTCAGACTGTCTGCCAGGATCCACCTGTCTCTTTTCTAGGAAGCGCCTTCTGGTAGCCACACCAGCGCGCTGCCCTGGCCTCCAGAGCCTGACTCTTCTTATCAGGGAGGGAACCTCAACATTTATGATATTCCAAGTAATATGAATGGGATTCATTAATTTTGGAATGAATATTCCTATCTCAATAGTCATGGTATTCTAAGGAAAAACTAATGAAGCTGATTGCCATACGTGGGCCTTATTATTATTTTTTACTTTGCACTAGTTAAGTTTCCACTGGTTAGGTTTTTACCCTTGAGGCTCTTTTTAGATTGCATGAAAAACAGACAAGACACGAACTTCTCAATGAGAGTATTTCGCAGTGACAGGGAAGGGTGATGGGTGCCTAGTGAGCAAAGTCAGGTGCTGGTGCCTCTCTCCTTTGCTGTCTGATTTGCTAAGACTCGTGTCTTTATGGATGGAAACAGCCTGAATTCTGGAGACACGAGTCGCTTCTGTAAAACTGCCCCACTCCCACTCCTTACCCCCAGCCCCTCACAGTATGCTTCTGGCATTTTATGATCTACAAAGTTTGTTAGAAATTTGTTGGCCTGTTTAATTTTCCTGTTGGAATCTCAGAGGCTGGTTTTTAACTAATGTTAATGGGTGCTTACTACCTTGAACATGATAGCTCTATTTGGTTTTCTGTGAAATTGAAGAATTCTAGAGCAAAAGCTTGGCTGCTAAAGGCTTAAAGACAAAAGTATAATTTATACTCACAAATGTGAAGGGCTTTATAGCCCAAATTTTTGTGTCTACCTCACTCCTGGTCCCAGTTTAACTTTCCTGCTTTTATTATATTTTTGCCTCGTGTTTTTACACCTATTTTGAATGCATTTTACTTGGTTGTATTACTTGAATTTTATAAGCAATCAGGTCTTTTCTGCTACAAGGTAGGCTACACATAAACAAACTTCAGAAAGCACGCATATAATAGAATTGACATTTGAGAACCGTATGAAAATATTTTCAAGAGGGAATAAACCTATGATAAGACTTTGATCCCTATTTGATAAAGAGGTAATTCTGGTCAAGTGCACCCCATGGTCAAGTCAGAATGAATCAGAAGATGGTTATGGTTCAACTATTGCTAAGAAGCTTCTTGAAGTTACCGTGCTGCTCTTTGACCCTAGTCAGCGGAAAGTACTGAACATAATTGATTTTTTCTTAGGTGACCAAGGCTCTCACAATGGCCAGGGGTGTCACTGTGAACACCCATTTAAATTGGGCCATAATCGGAGATGTTTACATTTTAAGAGAGGAGGCTGAATTTGCGTGACCCCAGGACACGTTGTAAGCTGACCTAAAAGAAACCTTAAATTTCGTCTCTCAGTTTGGTTGTCAGCCATTCATTTCTTTTTCCTCACAGTGACTGATAGCAAACCAAGCCCCCGCTCACCACACCCTCACAAAGAAACACAGATATTTAATTAAAGACTTCTTGTTGAGGTCACTTTGCCTGACTAATTAATTATTTTGACTGAGATCTTATTGTTCACACCTTTGGGACTGTTGGCAGTACCACTGGGGATGAGATCACGCCTTCCTAATGTGGAATGAAAACCTTGGGATGGCTCTCCCATACTCAATTTGTCTGTGAAAACTCAGTAGAATACTGCTTGGGAATTTTTAAATTAAGCAAATCATGTATTTTTAGTAGAAACAATACATTAAAGTTGTCCAAAAGAGGATTAAAAAAAAGGACTCTTGTTTGCCAATATACAGGATAATTAAATGCTGGTGAGGACAGTTAGTCTCCAATAAAGAAGGACATCTCAACTCAATCACTGGATGCAGGTAAGAAGTCATCTCTGTCTGGTGGTTGGGTACCTGACCCTGTGAATGATTCCCCACATCCCTACACACTGCAAAGAAAGCGGGAAGGGACTGAGTTGGGAGGACATTCTGTAGGGTGGAGTGGAAGCTGCCTTGGGACACACTTTGCACTACATTACATGAGACTCGATTTAGCAAGCTTGAATGTTTGGTTCCTGTAGTCGTCTTCAGTACTTCCTAGGGTTCAGAAGGCAGGGAATTAGAAGGAATGAGGGAGAGAGGGAAAAAAAGGCAGGTGATGTGTCTGTTGTGTGAGTGTGAGATCTCGTGGGTGTGGGCACATGAGGGAGACCTGGGGGGTCAGCATCCTGAGGGACGGCAACCACTGTGACAGAGAGGAGAACGGCATCTCCAATTATATAAATACGGTCACTTAGGGAAATTTACGTACATCCTCTATCAGCAGTTGTCTTGTAATTTTTAATGAGATGGTCAGTCGGTGCAGCCACAGGAGGAGACGGAAGAGAACTCAGGAAAACCAAGGTGATTATATGCTCAGGTCCTAGAGGCAGGAGGCTCGCATGTGCAGCCGCGTGGCAGATACACCGGGGTGGTCAGGAGACGGATGATGGGGGGTGGGCATTTAGGGAGCCATTTATTGGGGTTTCCTCGGGAAAGGCAAGGCAGGGCAGGAAAAACAGTTTAGGACTGGCTAGGTTGAATACTTTAGGTGGCTTTGGGTTATCGGGGTGTGTCTGGTTGCCTGGTACCTGGCCTGGCATTCTGGAGGCAGAGGAATATTGGGACGATGGGCTGGGAGACAGGATGTGGACTCTCCCCAGCCACAGGCATTCTTTAAGATGGCAAAACATCCTAGTACGCAGAAAGCTAAGAATAATATAATACAGCACGGAAGGTCATCCCTGAGAACCAAACGCTATACATGGAGACCAAAGTCTATAACGTCAAGCAAAGTTTCCCAAAGCAGAGACGTGCATATGTGTTGGGCAGACCTCTTTATTTCTTATTTATTTTTGAATGTCTCATAACTTTTTACTACATCATTCATATTTAAAACATAAACTTATTTCCTCTTAATTGAGGTTGACGGTCTGGTCATAATTGCTTTCTTTCTCTTTTTAAAAAATTTTTTATTGAAGTAGAGTTGATTCACAATGTTGTGTTAGGTTCAGGTGTACAGCAAGGTGATTCAGTTATGCATATATATTCTTTTTCATATTCTTTTCCCATATAGGTTATTACAAGATATTGGGTATAGTTCCCTGTGCTATATAGTAGGTCCTTGTTGTTTATCTATTTTATTTATAGTAGCATGAATATGTTAATCGCAAGCTCCTAATTTATCCCGCCATTTCCCCTTTGGTAATCATAAGTTTGTTTTCTATGTCTGTTGGTCTGTTTCTGTTTTGTAAATAAGTTCATTTGTGTCATATTTTAGATTCTAAGTGATATCATATTATATTTATCTTTCTCTGTCTGACTTACTTCACTTAGTATGATAATCTCTAGATCCATCCATGTTGCTGCAAGTAGCATTATTTCATTCTTTTTTATGGCTGAGTGATATTCCACTGTGTGTGTGTGTGTGTGTGTGTGTGTGTGTGTGTGTGTGTACCACATCTTCTTTATCCATTCATCTGTCGATGGACATTTAGGTTGCTTCCATGTTTTGGCTGTTGTAAATAGTACTACTATGAACATTGGGGTGCACGTATCTTTTCGAATTAGAGTTTTCTCTGGATAGGTGGGCAGACTTCTTTCTAGAGTGAGTTTGCCTGTATGTGCTGTGTGTCTCCTTAAGTTTTATCACCTCAGCTATAACCTTCATTTCCCTAAAATGTTCGTTATCCAAACAACAATCCTAATGATAATAAATACATGGGATTTATGTGTTTTCCAAGATAAATGGTACACTTGTTCTAGGGGTACTATTGTTTCCTGCCATTATGGAAAATATAGGTTTACTACACCCAAGGTCAGGTCTCTGAAAAGAATGTTTAAGGAAGAAGAAAAGATGCATGAAAGTATGCCTTAACATTCTGTAAATTCTATAGCTAACTACCTCTGAGTATGTCTGTGTTTGCAGCAAATCATTTCCAACCGTGCCACATTTTTTTTTCACAGCTTCCCTCCAAAAGGTGTTACAATGTCCACGTCGTGCATAGACATTAAATCAAGTAAGTAAACACTGAAAAAAAACAAACAAAAAAATGCTATTAATGCCAGGCACAATTTAATATTTAAATTAATTAATTTAAATTAATTAAATTAATTAATTTAAACATTTGCCTTGGTTTAAAAAATGGATGCCATCTTTTGAGAATGTTTCTCTTCACTCATTTCTAGGTGTGTCATTTGAAAGGCTTTCATGGGGGTTAATGACAGACTTGAGGTGAGCTGGTGAAGAGCTTGTGTTTAATCAGAATGCTTTCTTTGTTCTGCAAATCCTCCACCTTTGTTAAAGTTCTCTGTTCTGCCTGATAAACTGTGTGCCCTACTTCCTTTTATAAAAGAGACTACCCTACCCAATCTGTTTGACATTTTCCTTTTACGTAATGAAACGTTGATAATGGCAAAAAAAAGTTCTCCTTTTTTCTTCACCCACTGGGGAAAACCTAATAGGATGAATGTATTGTGGCAACTCGGAAGGTAGAGAAGTAGTGAAGTTAGTGGGATCTGCTCAGATTAGGGCATGGTTTTTGACAGCTTGCATTTTTTATGACAGACATCACTTAGATCACTAAGAATTGTTTTGGGTTTTCCTGTTAGCTAATTCAGATGAAAGGATATAAATAACACTGTATAAGCCACATAAGATAAATGGAAACCAAGAAAGTATGGCTGTGAAAAGAAATGACATTGAGCTATATATACACCAAAGTCCCCACAAAATGACATCTCTGAAATATAAGGTATGATTATAAAGGAATTTAATTCATTTCAAAAGTATATAGTATCAGAACCTATACCTCCATCCAAAGAAGACATACAGATGGCCAAAAGGCACATGAGAAGATGCTCAACGTTGCTAATTATTAGAGAAATGCAAATTGAAACCACAATGAGGTATCACCTCACACCGGTCAGAATGGCCATCATCAGAAAGTCTACAAACAGTAAATGCTGGAGAGGGTGTGGAGAAAAGGGAACCCTCTTGCACTGTTGGTGGAAATGTAAATTGATACAGCCACTATGGAGGACAGTATGGAGGGTCCTTAAAAAACTAAAAGTAGAGCTGCTGTATGACCTAACAATCCCACTCACAGGCCTATATCTGGAGAAAATAATAATTTGAAAAGATATATGCACCCCAATGTTCATTGCAGCACTATTTACAATATTTATTACATATATTTATACACACACACACACACATACACACACACACCATGGAATATTACTCAGCCATAAAACAGAATGAAATAATGCCACTTTTAGCAATATGGATGGACCTAGGGATTACCATACTAAGTGAAGTAAGCCAGATAGAGAAAGACAAATATCATATATCACTTATATGTAGAATCTAAAAAATAATGATACAAATGAACTTATATATATAACAGAAATAAACCCACAGACATAGAAAACAAACTTATGGTTACCAAAGGGGAAAGCGGGGGGAGGGATAAATTAGGAGGTTGGGATTAACATATACACACTACTATATATAAAATAGATAAACAACAAGGACCTGCTGTATAGCACAGGATCTATACTCAATATTTTGTGATAACCTATATGGGGAAAGAAGCTGAAAAAGAATAGATATGTGTATATATAAATATATATGACTAAAAATACCCTTATACCTCCAAAATGAACTTTGTCACCTTCAGAACTGTGGCAGCGTGGTCCAAAGAACACTGGTTTTCAAAGGCAAAGGAGTGGTAGTTATTCTGGCTTCACCACTCACCACGAAGCTGCCGTAACAGCCTAGGCCTCAGGTTCCTTGGTTATTTTATTTTTATTTTTTGCGGTACGCGGGCCTCTCACTGTTGTGGCCTCTCCCGTTGCGGAGCACAGGCTCCGGACGCGCAGGCTCAGCGGCCATGGCTCACGGGCCCAGCCGCTCCGTGGCACGTGGGATCTTCCCGGACCGGGGCACGAACCGGTGTCCCCTGCATCGGCAGGCGGACCCTCAACCACTGCGCCACCAGGGAAGCCCAGGTTCCTTGGTTATTAGCGGTGGTGATGAGGCCTACCTCTCTGGTTCCGAGGACCCAGTGAACATGCACCAGTGGCCACAAACACTAACTCTCTACTTCTCTTCCATCTAAAAATGGGACGTCTCAAAATACGACAGTGAGAGCAGGAGAGAATCTGTAACTGTCTCCAGAGCCTGTCTCCTATTTATTTAAATTAACCATATATGGACATGTAGCACCTACTGCATACATTTCCCATTGAACATCACATTTTACCTTTAAAGATGGGTTTGAATTTTGGATACTTCCAAGAGCCCCGGAAGTCACTTCTTGTGACTATGGTGACAGATCAAGGTGGGGTCAACGTGTTTTGGTAACATCACACGCACACACACAGACATGTGTGAGCCCACACTCCTTTATGCGTACCGTTAGACCTTAACGAGACAGGTGTGTGTGTCTCTCAATTTTTTTCCAAAGAGTCTTCCAAACCTGTTTGTGCTTCGGCAGCACTTCCTCTCTCCCCTACGGTGAGCAGGCCCTGGGGGCCAAGGTTCACCAGCACAAACTGATGGGCGGTGGCTTCTGGCGATGATTCCTCCGTGGGCTGCCTGGAGAAAACTGTACCTTCCTGACCTACTTCAGAAGCATGAATGGGCATCCTGAGAGATAACCAATGAGTTCACAGACAGTGCTCCGACACTGCAGACATTTGTGAACGGCAGATTGAGAAGGACTTTCAGAGTCTAAACTCCCCATTGTAAACAGAAAGTGAGCCCCAGAAAACCATCAGGAACACCAGGGGCAGATGCCACACCAACAATGGGATCGCAGCCTTCACATTCTCCCTTTTCCAGCTGCGGTGGCCGTGGTCCAGCAACTGTCAGCGAGGGTGAGTCTCCCTGGTTCATACACAGATGCTCTCAAAGATGCTGTCATTAAAGTCACTTACAAAAAAATAAAATAGCCCTTAATTTAAAAAAGTGAGGCCATGGTCTTAAAAAAAGAATATTGCCGTGGTCTTCTTACTTTCAGGGTCTCCATGCAATCCTCTTCTTTTGTGTTCTCAATAAATATCCTCCTCTCCTCCAGCTTGATTGAGGTGTAATTGGTATATAAAAGCTGTACATAATTCATGTGTATAATTTCGTGAGTTTGGACATATGTATACCTCATATTACCATCACACAGGTGATAATTAAGGTAATAAAAATAGCCATCACCTCCCCCAATTTTTTTGTCTCCCCCTTTTTTGTGGTAAGAACACAACATGAGATCTACCCTCTTAACATATCTTAAGTGCACGATATCTATTTTTCTCCATGCAATGGTTGCGGTGCTTTTTGATCAATGTTTTCAGCCCGTTTTTGAAATGCTTCCTTATGTTTTCATTATACTTCTACTCTGCTGGAATGCAAGCATTGCCGTTACCATCTCTTGACAGCTCACATTTTCTTACGCAGATTTCATGGATTTGGACTAGTTGGATTTTCTGCTAAGTTGCATCTTTAAATGCACTCCACACCTTTGTCTTGGCTGCCCTTTCACATGGATTCTTCTGTTTATATGGCATTTCTTTTCTCTGACATGGAAATCAGTGAACACATTTGCATGGACAATGGTAAAGTGTCACAATAATGAAGAAACTTACATAAAGGGAAAATCGATGAATGCAGCAGCATGTGTGTGTGATTAAACCAAAGGCAGACTCAAGGCTGCCTAGCAATCCAACCTGATTAACTGTTTTCCAAATCCTGACATAATACAAAGTAACTGACAATGACAGGGACAAGGGGAAAAGCAGACGCAGAGTTCGGTGTATCAGTGGCAGCTGGTTAACAAAACACATTGCCCAGAGTCTTCCAGAGTTTCCATAGTTCTGGAAATAATTGTTTCTATGGCCAAACTTATTTTTACAGACAATAAAATAGTCTTCAGTATCCAGAGAATGGAAAAACATTACATCTTTAGTAAGAGCCTATCAGCCAATCTTTACCGCCCATCCAGATGAAAGGCCAATTTTCTACTATTCTGTACAGTTACCAAAATCATTATTCCAAGCTCAAGATTACCCTGGAAATGTATTAAATCCCCCTCTTGTTCAATGGCAATGATGTTGAAGTTAATCAAAATGAATCGTAATAGTTGATAAAAGCTGGCATTTATTAGGTGCCAATAAATCTAACAGGCGTTCTTTGGTATTTGTTAAAAGTTCTAATCCTCATAAGTGTATTCATTAGGAATTATCATCTCCATTTTACACATGAAGAAACAGGCCCAGGGTTGTTGAACACTTTGCACGTAGCAGTGAGAACTGGAGCAGGCTTGTCAGACCCTAAATCTCATGCTATTTCCACTCTGCTACGATCCCACTTTATCACTGTTGAACCTCCATAGATTTGCGAGTTAAACAATATTTTTGCAACATTTTTGTAGTTTATTTCCAATGTTATTCCAACACAGTCAGGCAATTAACTTGGCAGTAGTAAGCCAGTGAATTCCATTATTAAGACAGAGGCAGGAAAAAGAATATGGGATTTAGACTCAAATGACCTGGCCCTGCCATTGGTCAGCCACAAAACACTAGCTAAATCACTAATTCCACTGAACCCCAGTGTTCGTGATTTTTGGAAGCAATGTGTTATCAAAGGGTTTTGCGACAGTTAAATGATTAACACCAAGGAGTTTTTGCAAATTTAAAAACTTGATGCAAACACGGGTTATTAGGATTGAGCAGAAGACTGTTTAGTAAGTCTATTGTCAGAGCAAATCATCAGTAAGATTGGTCATGTCATTTGGGAGGCTAGGCAATGTTTCTAGCTGAGAGGAAATGAAACGGCTAAACGCTCATTATACCCTCTTGTTCTCACTTCCGAGACATGGATGCACTTGTTTTTAACATCTTTAGCAATTTCATGAGTGCCACCTGTAAAGTCTCCAGGGACCATTCACTGAGAGAAAGGACATCAGGTAGTGAAATCACGCTGCGGGGGGGCAGGGGGGCAGGGGGTTCCCAAATCAGCAGGGAGAGCCGGGGAGAGGGGTAGACTGGAGAGGGGGCCCTGAGAGACGTGTGGAATCGAGGTGGGACCATCCTGTCAATGCTGCCCACTGACAGGGTGCTGCGGGACAGACCAGCAGGAACAGAAACAGATGTGCTTCTGGAGTCCAGGCACTGGGGCGGGCGGGGTGGGGGGACTCAGCGGGGCCCAGCAAAGACACCTAGAGAAGCCAACCAAAGTAAGTGTTTCCAGGTGCCCAGAAACGGACAACGCTTTGGTCAAACAACAGCTTTTTTTTTTCTTTACAGAAATATATTCACACCCTTATCTGTTTCTAATCACTTTCAAAGACACTATTTTGGAGGACGAAGAAGAGAAACATTAGGTGGTATGATCAAAGTCTTTATGGAGTTGTTCATTTGTGTGAATTCAAAGACGGCTGAAACATAAGGCAAACACGGGGACAGGTTCATTTCAACCATATTCGCCAGCCCAACCTTTGCGCTGCCCATCTTTGGACCAAGGCCTTCAGCCACTGGCGAGGTGTGCCAGGCCGATGGCACTGCTGGTCCCTCGCCTCCCCAAGCAGGGACAAACCGGGGAGAGGATGACAAGCCCACAACAGACAGGGTCTCCCACTTAGCGCTACAATTTTCCCATCTCTCCTCTCTCTCTCACATGCCCCTTTACCCCCTTGTTCACTGCTCAGGCGCCAGCGAGAAGCTGATCAGAGGCAGAGGGTGGTCCAGGGCTTTTGCGGGCGCCCCTGGCCGGCCCTCAGATCTCCCCTCAGGTGCGTCAATGTGCACGTTGGGCTACCCACATCCCGGCACGTGTGCATGTTTGGCGGCCATCTGGATTGGGACAGGCTTTCCTGACTGTGCTGGAACCGTCTCTTCCCACTGATTCCACGGTCGCAGACGGAGTGCAGAGGGGATTTCTCTCCTGCCCTGGAATCGATGGCCCAGCCGCTGTTCCCATCTGTCAGGGTGACACGCCAGCCCGCTAATGCTGAGTTGTTGATACTCCTTCCCAAAGCGAGTTCACCAAACAGTTCAAAATCGGTGAGAAGGGGGTGGTCAATTGCAAATGAGGTTTTAACCCCATTCTTCCAGTGGACAGGAAGCTGGTAGCTGCGTCCCAGCCAAGTCTGCTTGATTATGTTACTGCAGAGAGGGGGCCTCAGGGCTGCAAAGGGAAAGCATGCGAAAGAGCGACACAGTTTGCCTTTTTACGGAAGAGGGCTCAGATTGCTCTCCAAATAAGCCGCATTTACCAGCTAACCTTCCCTAGTTCCCCAGCAAAATGTGGGTACCAATAACCAGAGGGGAAGTTCTTTCCTAGTCCAAAGAAATGCCAAGATTTCCTTGAATAACCGGGATTCTAACATGAATTTGATCTTCAGTCCTCAGGGGAAGGTGGTGACTGGAGACACAGAGGCTCACCTCTGACTAAGCTCCTACCAATTTTCTCCTGGGTGTTAGGATACTAAGTGCCGCTAATGAGTGTAAGGTCTGACAACCCGTTGGTTTTACTGAGCAGCATCTCAGGAGATCACAGACTTTCTCTTCCATGTTCGGTGTCATAAATTATACTCTTTAGGGAGCGCATTTATTGTTATGCACTGCGTAAACAGCTGCTTTATTTTATACACAGAGGTGCCAGGAGGTACGTTCTGAAGACACGGGAAGCCCAGGCTGCCGGTGTAATAAATGAATGGGCATGTTGTATACTTCCATTCATTTGGATGGACCTTTTATTTAAGGGCCTGCCAAGACACATGCAAGGCCAGAATGTTGAAAGGATTGACTTTCATAAATTTTAAGCCTTCCACATCGTTTCACCTGACCGTATTTTTCACTCTTCCAGCTCAGTGAACTGTTACAAACACGGGTCTGCGGCGCCATCTAGTGGACAGGAAGTGGGGGGCAGTGCACACATACCTGGCTCTAAAATTTGGAAGCAGGGTTCCGGGTGTGGTCCGACCCTCCTGATCCTTGCGGAGGGTCTCGGTCATCCTCCGGATGAAACCCGAGTAGGATGGCAGGGACCCTTGCTGCAGGTTGGCTCCATGGGAGGGAGGGGAGGTGGGGCAGTGCACTGATCTGTGCGTTTTGATCGGTGGAGAAATAAGTTACTAATCAACAAAGAACTATTGATTTCCCAGCCAGGAAGCAGTGTATCTGCTGTTACTATTAACAACCAGCGTGCTGGGAAGTTGCCCACTAGCATCTATGCCCCTGGCTTCGGTCAGCAGATCATCAAAGATGGGGGATCCTGAATCTCCAGAGTGATGGCTGGAAGAGGCTGAGGAATTCTAAACAAAACACAAAACGAATTTGCATTTTGTAGTTCAAAAGGGGTCCGGTCATTTATTCTCTTTACATAAAAAGAATGTGAGAACTGCATTATTTATGACATGTGGGTTCTCTTCCTTAACTAAAAATGGAATTATTAGGACCAAGGGAAAAAAAAAATCAGTAATCAACAGATATTTATCAACTGCCTACCCAAGTCCAGATGCTCCTCTAGGGAACAGACGTTACAATCCCTGCCCTTTCTTATCTATTAGTATTTAATACTCTGGGTCGGGTGATACAGACACCATGGTACCACCACAGTTTTCAGTGTTTTTCTCATTTCGTATAAACACACTTCAGAGTTATATTAAAATAGCATTATGGTGTGAGGTATGTGTCTCAACAGAGAAACAAAACCCAAACACATTCAGTTTAGCTGTCTCGTTTTTCTCCTATGTCAGTCTTTCATGAGATTATCCTTACTGAGGACATGAAATATTCCAGACTTCAGTAAGGTTTCCTCGTGGCAATTGTCCTTTAAAACCAGCCTGGGCCAAGTTCAGATGAATGACTATCAGGTCCTCAGGCCCTTGGACAAAGGCCAGGTTCCTAAAAGCTTGCTCCCTGGATCCATCACCAAGGAAAAGGAGTTGGTGCTGGGGCTGCCTGGCTGGCTTGATAAGACGGATTTCACAGTCTGTTCTCTGGGGACAAGGGCTGTTGCTCAACCAACCTCTCCAGAGTTGACACCTATGGAGAACCTGGCAATTGAGGGAAGGCTGAACAGTGGCAGGAAGAAAAATTATAGTGGTCTTTTAAAAACTGATGTTATGGATAGGACTGTAAAAAGCCAGGAATATGACATTTCTTATTTGATTTGCAGAAGTGGTTGATAGACTTGTGTGTTTCAGACACTGAGGAAATAAGGTTGAGCTTCCCTGCATGCGAGGCCCTCCTTGCCGAGCAGTGAGCAGAAAGAACCAATAATTATAATGCAGCGTGAGGTGAGCCAGTGGCATGAACGCAGTGCTTTAGACAGATTCTCAAACTTGGACATGTATCTGTATCACCTTGTTAAGCTACAGATCATTTTGCCCCATGGCCAGAGGTGCTGCTTCAGAAGGTCTGTGGTGGATTCTGAGAATTTGCATTTCTAACAAGTTTCCCAAGTTGCTTCTAACAAGACAAGTTGCTGTCTCTCTGGGGACAACTGTTTAAGAGGTGGAGAAGCAGGGAAAGCTTCAGGCTGTGACATCTCCGCTGGGACGTGCAATCAATGTTGGGAGTTTGGCCAGTGGAGAGGGGTCTGAACATCTGAGGCAGAGATGGTACGAGAAGGCACATCTGGGGGTGGTCAACACTTCGGGGTCACTAGGGCACTGAGCATATGGGGGGTGGGGAAGAAGGAGGCCCAAACTGCAGGCTGGGCAGCTCTGAAGGCCCTTGGGTGCTGGGTGCAGAGTCTGGACACTGTCCTATGAGCAGCGTGGAACCATCAGAGGGTTTTCAGGAAAGTGGCATTATCAGATTTGTTTCCTACAAAGGAAGTTGTCTGCCATTTGAAGAGAAAACTGAGGCAGGAAAAGCAACTAGGAAGTTGCTTCAGTGGTCCAGGGGATGGACAGTAAGGGCCTTCACTAAGGCCATGGCAGTCGGGATGCAAAGGCGGGAGCAGATGAGAAAGATCTGGGGGGCAGAATCCATTGTAACTGGGAACAGCTGAGACAGTGCTGCATGTAAAAGGTGAAGGGGGAGGAGCTGGGAATGGTGTGTAAGGCAGTTCTAGGGACCCTGCACGGAAAGGCTTGGTGTGAGTTGAGATGCTGTAAGATAAAGAGCAAGTTTTGAAGGAAGCATTGCCAGGAGAAAAGAAAGAAAGAAAAGAAAAATGAATGAGAGTAACACAGTACCTGTGTTCAACTGAATGAAACTAATGGCCTGGTGGCGGGATTGACATTTATACACCTGCTTTAAATATTAAGCCATAAGCATAACCCTCCTAGACTTCAGACTATACTACAAAACTACAGTAATCAAAACAGCATGATACTGGCACAAAAGCAGACATATGGATCAATGCAATGGAATAAAGGGCCCAGAAATAAATCACACACCTATGGTAAATTAATCTTTGATAAAGTAAGCAAGAATATACAATGGAGAAATGACAGTCTCTTCATCAAGTGTGTTGGGAAAGCTGGACATCCCCATGTAAATCAATGAAGTTAGAACACACTCTCACACCATACACAAAAATAAACTCAAAATGGCTTAAAGACTTACATATAAGACTAGACACCATAAAATTCCTAAAAGAGAACATAGGCAAAACATTCTCTGACATGAATTGTACCAATGTTTTCTTAGATCAGTCTTCCAAAGAAATAGAAATAAAGGCAAAAATAAACAAATGGGA
The DNA here is from genome assembly GCF_059928025.1 of Delphinapterus leucas. Lineage (NCBI taxonomy): Eukaryota > Metazoa > Chordata > Mammalia > Artiodactyla > Monodontidae > Delphinapterus > Delphinapterus leucas. The sequence continues at coordinate 14,492,725 of NC_143140.1, forward strand.
CATAATCAGACTTACAAGCTTTTGTACAGCAAAGGAAATCATAAATAAAACAAAAAGACAACCTACGGACTAGGAGAAAACATTTGCTAATGATGCGACAAACGAGGGCTCAATTTCCAAAATATAAAAACAGCTCCTACAACTCAACAACAACAAAAAACCCAATCAAAAAATGGGCAGAAGACCTAAATAGACATTTCTCCAAAGAAGACATATAGATGACCAAAAAGCACATGAAAAGATGCTCAACATCACTAATTATTAGAGAACTGCAAATCAAAACTACAATGAGTTATCACCTCACACCAGTCAGAATGGCCATCATCAAAAAGTCTACAAACAATAAATTTTAGAGAGGGTGTGGAGAATAGGGAACCCTCTTGCACTGTTGGTGGAAATGTGAATTGGTGCAGCCACTATGGAGAACAGTATGGAGGTTCCTTAAAAAAACTGAAAATAGAGCTACCATATGATTCAGCAATCCCACTCTTGGGCATGTATCTGGACAAAACTCTAATTCAAAAATATACATGCACCCCAATGTTCATTGCAGCACTATTCACAATAGCCAAGACATGGACACAACCTAAACGTCCATCAGCAGATGAATGGATAAAGAAGATGTGGTACATATATACAATGGAATGCTACTCAACCATAAAAAAGAATGAAGTAATGCCATTGGCAGCAACATGGATGGACCTAGGGATTATCACACTAAGTGATGTAAGTCAGACAGAGGAAGACAAATATCATATGATATGGCTTATATGTGGAACCTAAAATACTACACAAATGAACTTATCCACAGAACAAAAACAGACTCACAGCCATAGAGAACAGACTTGTGGTTGCCAAGGGGGAGGGAGGGTGGATGAGAGTCGGGTTGGGAGTTTGGGAATTAGCAGAGGCAAACTATTATATATAGAATGGGTAAACAACAAGGGCCGACTGTATAGCACAGGGAACTATTTTCAATATCCTGTGATAAACCATAATGGAAAAGAATGTGAAAAAATATATTTATGTGTATAACAATCACTTTGCTTTACAGCAGAAATCAACACAATATTGTAAATCAACCATACTTTGATAAAAAAGAAAAAAATATTAAGCCAAAAGATGGACTCCCATTTTCCTTTTCCCTTTTATCTCAACAGAGCCGGTGGAGATCAGAAGTTCACGTAATCAGGGCTTCTTTAAAGAAATTATTCAATCTACTAATCACATACACACTACTTACAATGTGCTTAAAATATGATGGGGGAGATAAGATGAGGGCTCTTGAAATGATAACAAAAGTAGATTTTAAGTACATATCAAATGAGTAATTTAGATAAAGATGAGCTTTCTAGTTGAAATATTCACAGAAACTGCAAAATCTTCTCCCCCTGCTCCTTTATTACCTGGCTCTTTTCTGTGACACTCACCAATCAGCTATTTTAGCCCCATTATTCCTGCCCTTTGGCTAGCACATCTGAGTAGAAAATATCATTGGGAAGTAACCGAGGTGTGTTCAGAGGCCCAGGAAATTCTAAGCGGCTCGAAACTGGAGGTCAGGTTGATGAGAGCAGAGCTTCTCAGTTCTAAGTGCACAGGAGTCACCTGGGGTCTTGTTAAAATGCAGATTCTGAGTCTCTGTGGGGCCTGAGAATTCCTAACAAGCTCTCCAGTGATGCTTCAATGCTGCTGGTCTGTGGACCACGCTGCCAGCAAGGTGCTAGGGCACTGTTGGAGCAGTGGAAACCATTGGCTTTAGAGTTAGATGGACTCGAGATGGGCCATTGGGCCTGTCAGTTAGTAGGTGGTTGGCCTTGGGTAACTTACTCAACCTCAATTGAAGTTTCTCCTTCTGTAACGGTAACATCTTACTTTGGGGGTTGCCACTATCCATGTGCTTTCTGGCATCCTTGGTGTTTTTGAGGATGGCTTTTATGTACAGGTAAGAGTTTTCAGGGACCATTTTGGTATTACAAATTAACATTCAATTTAATTAAAATTGTGAATTCAAAAGTTTCAGAGATTGGACTCAGGAGAGGCAAAGGCTGTGTTTGAGTCTCAGCTATACCACTTAATGACTACAGCCTTGGACTAGTGACAGCTTCATAGACACAGTCATTTATCTCCACCACAACCCTGTATAGATGCCCTTATTATCCCCAGCTGGGTCTCAGTTTCCACATCTCTAAATTGGGAATACTAGTGGGGGGGGCAGTTGTGAGTTCCTGTGTGAAAAGCACTCAGAAAAGGCCTAGCACATGAGAAAGCTTGTATCAGTACTGTTCCTTAAGCCTTTGAGTTCAACTCATATGTCTTAGCTTTCTGTTTATAAGTCTAGCAGATTTTAACAATCATTTGTAAAGTAGCTGAAGGTGGTTCTGCCCACCAGTTAGGATGTGTGCGGGAGTTTTCCCCACACCACCGAGCAATGCTCTCACATTAGAGGGTGTCCTACGATTCAACTCAGTTCTGACACTATCCACCCGGAGACAGCATCTGATCCCGCAGGTTAAGGGCTCAGTTTCACAAGACTGCTCCCCCTTTCCACCCCCTTCAGATGCCAGTCGTAAGCCCGGGTTATCCCCTGTGCTTCTGACCCATGACTAATAGAGCAGAGGTTCCAATGACTCCCTCCTTGGGTTCGATTAATTTGCTGGAGAGGCTCACTGAGCTAAGAGAAACATTTTACTTACTAAGTCACCAGTGTATTATAAAAGGGTACAACTCAAGAACAGCCAGATGGAGGAGATGTACAGGACAAGGTACGGCTTTCCATGCCCTCTCCAGGTGAGCCACTCTCCCAGAACCCTTCACATGCTCACCAACCTGATATCTCTCCAAACCCCATCCTTTTGGGTTTTTATGGAGGCCTCGTTACACAGGCAGCATTCATTAAATCATTGGCCATTGCTAATTGAACTCAAGTACCCCTTTCCCAGGAGGTCGAGGGTGGGACTGAAAGTTTCAACCCTCTAATCACACAGTTGGTTCCTCTGGTGACCAGCCCCGTCCTTAGGAGACCTGGGGACATTCCAAAAGTCACCTCATGAACATAAAAAAAATGATACCTTTATAGCACTCTTCACTTAGGAAATTCCAAGGCTTTTAGGAGGTCTGTGCCAGAAATGGGGACAAGGTCAAATATATATTTCTTATTATAAACCACAATATCACAATTTAATTTACCTTATATGCTCTCAATTGCATTTCTAGAACCAGGGTTCCTTATTTTTTTTAAGGAATTCATTTGTCTATAAAACAAACCATATCAAGTACCTAAATAAATCTTATAAATCTAAAACATTAAACTTATAAATATGGAGAATCTTAAGCCGTGGTGTAGCAATCGGGCTGATAAATGTGGTCTGCTCTGGGTGCATTATCTGTAGGGAATTTAAAAACAATAATAAAACCAGTAAAATGTTTATTAGTCTGCTTTTTATTATCACTATGTACTGACAGGCTAACAATGACTGTGATAAAACACGCCTCTGTGCTGGGCTGGACCACACCTATTGTCTGTGCCCCTTTGTATATCCATCCTGAATTTAATTTCTCCCTAATGTTCCCAAACTACTTAAAATCTTAGCCAAAATCTCTTTTACTTTTCAATTAAAAATAACAAATCTAGTTGTCCCTAGGCTTATCTATTGATTATTGTGTCATTAAATATTATAAATAATTAAAATACCAAATGTTCACTAGCTTTTCCCTAAACACAGTTCAAAATATTAATACTAAATGTTTGATTTATATCACTATTTATACATTTAATTATAAAATTTTCCCAGGGTTTTATAATGTTGACCCAGTGAAACACTTGTCATAGAAACAGAACAGCATACTGAGCTAAGATTATAAAATTTTGGTGCAGACTGTCTGGCTTTGAAGCCTGGCCCTGCCACTTGCTAGCTGTGTGACCCTGGGTTGGTTATATAACCTCTCTGTTCCTTCATTTATCAAATGCGATACTGATAGCTTCCTCATAAGGTGACTAAATTATTATGCTTAGTATAATGTTAAAATTTGATTGTCTGTGTATGGGTCTATTACTGAATTCTCTTTTCATTTTATTGATCTATTTGTATATTTTTAGACCAATACTATCCTGCCTGGATTATTGTAGCTTTATATTAAGTCTTGAAATCAGGTCATATGAATGTTCTTTTTCAAAGTTGTTTTGGTTGTTTTTCATCAGTGAAGCTATCTGGGCCTGATGTTTTCTTTGTAGGAAGGTTTTTAATTATAAATTCAATTTCTCTAACAGATATTGGGCTATTCATGTTATAAAAATTTTTCTTATTGTGTCAATTTTGGTAATATGTGTCTTTAAGTAATTTTTCCACTTAATATAGGTTGTTACATTTAGTGTCATAAAATTTTTTTGTAACAGTTCCTTATCTTCCTTTTTGAAAACATGATTCTGTAGTGTTGACTTGAAACAAATAGACTGCCAGATATTTCTCCACAAAGATGGGTTTATTTGGGGTCAACAGAGAATTGCAGTTCAGGGTCTGCAATCATGGTGAGTCACATGCAAGTTCCCTCCCCCTTCCCCCCCGCACAGTAAGGGAAGGAGAACCCTCTTGTAGAGGGAAAGGAAGGTGGGAGGGCTGGAGTAAACAAAACATCCATGGCTTTTCATTGGCTGAGTCCTTGTCAGGAAAGAAGAGGAGTCTTTCTTCTTCCTGTTGGGCTTTGCCATTGTCACAGGAGTTGAGAGCTCCCCCTGCTGGTCTCCCCACTCTATTTAACTGCGGTTTCTCTCTCTCTCTCTCTCTCTCTCTCTCTCTCTCTCTCTCTATATATATATATATATATAATTTTTTTTTTTACAGTAGTTAGGCCCCTAGTTCATTCTGGTATTGGTAATTTGTGTTTTGTGTTTTCTTCTCCTTTTTTTTCTTGACTGACTTTGCTAGAGATTTCTAAATCTTGTTAATCTTTTAAAAGAGCCGAATTTCGCTTTGTTGATTTTCTCTATTATTTATTTCATTGGTGTAATGATGTCTGTTTTATCTTTATTATTTCCTTCCTTATACTTACGTTGGGCTTAATGTGCTTTTCTTTTTCTAGGTGTGTAAGTTGGAAGTTCAGATCATTGACTTTTAGGCATTTTGTGTTTCAAATATAGGCCAATTAAGCTATAAATTTCCCTCTAAGCACTGTTTTAGCTTCATGCCACACATTTTCATATGGGGTGTTTTAATTTTTATTCTGTTCAAAACATTTCCTAATATATCTTGTAATTCTTGGATCTATGAGTCATTTAACTGTGTTACTTAATTTCCGATTATTTTTCTTCCTGTGAGCTCTTACATTTCCCCCTTCAGGCCGTCTTCCTGGCCCCTCTGCCTGTTGCACTTGCAGTCACTTCTGCATTTATATAAGGGGAGATGGGGGGGTGGATTGAGTCAAATGGGTGCAGAGGGTCAAAAGGTACAGCCTTCCAGTCATAAAGTGAATAAGTCCTGGGATGTAAAGTGCAACATGGTGACTACAGTTAACCATACCATACTGCATATCTGAAAGTAGCTAGGAGAGTGAATCTGGAAGGTTCTCATCACAAGAACTCTGAGAAAGGATTTCTGTGGTCCATATTGTTGGCACACTGTTTATTTCTAGTGTTATTTTTACTGTTTTACAATTACAATATATGGTGATACGTATTCTAATATTTTGAGGGACTAAGTCTTTACCTTCCTTCCCTCAAGGGATAGAAATTCTGATATGAGTCGAAGACAAAGTGGAGTCCCCAGGGGCCACTGGGACTGGTCCCAGTGGAAGAGTGAGCTTCTGTGCCAGGTTGTGGGTTCAGGGGCCAGAGAACAGGCTGCTCAGCCTGTGTGTCATCTGGGCCTTTTGATAAAGTCCAGGAAACAGTTCTCTAAGGGTGGAGGATGTGCCTGGAGAGTTCTGCTATAAACACCCACGAGGATTTCATCAGGATAGAAGCAGCGGGCTGCTGGAGATGAGCTGTGTGTTGCTGTAACCATGTCTTCCTCTACACGGCTGACGTGAACAGGTTACCACCTGGGACGACAGCCAATAACAAGAGCTAACAGTTAGGAGCACTTTCTATGCACAGGTGCTGGGCTAAGTTTTTCATATCTTATTTACATCACACAAAGCCCCTACGCTAAATACTGTCGTCATCAGCCTCAAGTGTAAAGACACTTGAGGAATTCAGTGACTTGCCTCAGGTCACTCACAAGGACGCTTTCTACAGACATGTTTGCACCCAGTACAACTTAGCAAAAAGGAAGAGGCTTTCCTCATCATCCTGGACATCCGGTCACTTTCTGTAATAGAGCCGACATTGGTTCTGGGGCAACTGGAAGTCAATATATTTTGAAAAGCTCTCAACAGAATAGGCATCATGATGATAGAAGCATCTTCCTCCGGCTGTCTGGTCTCAGTTACGCTGCAAAACACACGATGCAGAGAAACCTGGGTCATTCTCCACCAGCTGCCGATTGGGGAGGGGCAGGTACACCTCCAAGCCTACTGCCCATCAGCTTGAATTTATTCCTTGAAGAGTAACTCCAGACTTAAGAATGGATTCTTATTCTTGAGGGGAAATTTCCCTATCCTGCATTAATAATCATAAGAATTCAGTAGCAATGTTGCTAAGAACCCTCAGAAAATTATTCTGTTCTCTCACATAGAGACAGGTTGATAATGGACTGAAAAACAGGACCTTGGAAAATCAAAATTTACAGCATTAAGCTTGTCATTCAGTTTTTGATATGATGACTCTAATCTCCTGTCTCCTAAACATTTATTATGATATTAAAGAGACAAGAAAGTTGCTGGCGAGGGAGAGCCACCTCTGCATATCCTGATTTTCTTCTTTAACAGGAAACTCCTGGCTGGAAGGCTGGCTTCATGGCCCTGCCACCTGTGCGGTTGCACTGGGCCCTGAGCTCCAAAGGCCCTCTGCTCGCTTTAATGCTCTGCTGTTATCATCAGGAAATTCTTAATAATTTTATCCCTGAGCTTGTTTTTTGTCAGGTAGGTCTGGGCCCACCTGCCTGCAGTGTTGGTGATGCCCCATCAATGGTGTGATGCCCCATGGATGCCCCATTCTATGGAGAATGGAATTCCAGGGGCCGACAGGACATGGGGCTTTGGGAGTCAAAGGAATACCAGGTGAGCATGGTATGTACAGGACCGAGCACCTGGGGGTGCTGCCAGCCCCAAGAGGCTGCGCTTCCATTTGAACCAGAACTTGCTTCAAGCCCAGAAAGAAGGCACTGACATTCTAAGTACACGATTGACCAACAAACCCAATCATATCCTTTTTCCCTCTTGTCACTGCCTTGTGTTAGCCAACCACTCACTGGTGATATTAATGGCATAAAGGAAAGGGAAAGATTGGGTGACCCACAGTTCTTTTCCTTTCAGGCCATCCTTACTCATTAACAAGCTCAAGGTACAGATTGTTGATAGAATATATGCATATTAAGAAGTGAAATAAAACAGTCGTGGTAATTTTGTGTGGCATTTCCACTGTTGGGGTGAGAACAAAATACATATGCACACATGAGCTACGAAATGAATTGTGTAATTTCAGTGATTCAGCATTTGAGTTAAATGCTTTTCCATTTGCATTTAAACGGGCATCACACGATATAAAGATGAATAGTAAAATGCATGCCAGTAATTTAAAATTTTAATTTTTCTTTACTTAGAATGACATTACATAGCATTTATAAAACACCATGACAAATCAAGAGAGTGTGCAGGAGGGAAAAGCTCTATGTTTTAGTACCTAACACATTGCCCCCTGCTTTTTGAACAAGGGACCCTTATTTTCATTTTGCACTGGGCCCTGCTTGGCTGAGCCGTCTCTGCAGCCTGCTGGCAAGGGCCAGTTTCCCGCCCCTTCCCTTCCTGTCCAGCTGGCCATTCCTAGCTTCCTCCACCAGCTCGTCCCTGGCTCTCTAAAGGTGGAGACTTGCACTGTGGTGCTGGAAGCACATGAAAGTGTAATCAGGAAGAACAAATCTGACTCCATGTTAGGTCTGTTTCTTTCACTTTAACCTTTGTAATCTATTGCTTTTGCTTCAAGTTAAGAATGTTGCCTATAGCCTGAAATATACAGGAGAACCCATTCTCAAGGCTCTGATCTTTAAGGAGATAACACATTTACATTCCTAGAGCGGTACAAAGTTGCAGAACAGAGAATAACATTTGTCTTGTTGAGGTTTACAGGAACATATGACCTGACCTATGTGGACAGCTGCAAGAACAAAGGATTCCTACACCAAGAAGTTTGTAACAACCAACCACACCCCTTCCCCACCTGGCCTTTAACAATGCTTTGCTGAGACCCTTCCGGGAGTTTGGGGTTTTTTTGGCGCCATGAGCCACCTGTTCTCCTTGCATGGCCCTGTAATAAATCTTTCTCTGCATTGTTTGGCCACACTATGCGTCAGGCACACAAACTTGCGCTTGGTAACAAAAGCCTCCTGATTAAGACAGTGTTGGCTCAGTATCAAGAACTTGAATGATGCTGGTGCCCAGGGTCAGACCATCTGGGTTCTGGCTTCTTTCCCCAGTGGAGTGTGAGTGCCTCATCCTGTAGCCGCCTCCCCCCAAACCCCCCACCTGTGGCTTGTGCCGCCCTGACATTTGCTATCTGCATCTCCTCATGTTGTTCTAATGTCTGGGTCTGACCTTGAGAAGCAGCCATGCTCCTCCTCTGCCCTGATCCCTTGATTCCAGACCTCTGGGTCCACCTTAACCGATGGCTACTTTACTTTTAAAAAGTGCTTGGTTTTTTGAGTATGTCATAAATGCACACTGCACAAAACTCAAAACATACAGAAGAGTGTACAATGAAAAGTGAAAGCCCCTCTCAAACTTGACCCTGACTCACTTGGCCTCATCCCTGAAATCAGTTTCTCTAATCAGATTTCCGTACAGACTTCTAGGGATATTTTATGCATGTGTGTGTCTGTGTACACACATATACATACATACACATATATATGTGTAAATATATGCACTCTCACACACATATATGTTTTTCGTGTTCTCAAAAACGCAAATGGAGCGTATTCACCTTGTCTTTTTACTTAAGAATATATCTTGGAGATTATTCCACGTTAGTACATATTGGGCTCAGTTATTCTTTTTAAGGTCTAGATAGTTGTTTATTGTGTTCTTTGAAAGACATTTAGATTATTTCTAATATTTTGATATTGCAAACAATGCTGAAATGAACCTCTTTCTTGCACCTAATTTCACACGTTGGTGGATAAGTTTTTAGATGTAGAAATGGAGGTTCTAAGAGAATATACAATTTTAATTGAGAAATAGATCGACAAATCGCTCTCCATACAGGTTGTATCATTTACACTTCCACCAGCCATGTGTGCAAGTCTGTGGATCTTTGAACTTACTGCTCTTTGCCACTCTGACAGGGGACAACTTGTTTTTCTAGGGTCTTTACCTATGAGTCGATGTCCAAGGTCTTGGAGAGCAGATATATTTGAATTCACTAGGGAGTGTCGGCCTGTCAGGTGGTCTTCTGCCTCCTGGCCAATACTTAGTGCTATTAGACTTCTAACTCACTCCGGTAGGTGAAGGGGGAATAATATTTCAGTGTGGTTTTAACTTGCATTTCCCTAATTACTAATAAGGTTGAACATTTTTTTCTTCGTGTACCCATGAACTGTTCTTGGTTCTTCACCAATGAAATGTCAGTTGTGTCTTGCCCAATTTCTATTGGGTTGTCTTTTTAAAAAATATTCTGATACCCGTCCTCCGCGAAGTATATGTGTTGTAAAAATCACTCCCAACTTTGTGCTTATCTTTCTACTCTCCTTATGATATCTTAGCATGAACAGAAGTTCTTAATTTTACATTCATTTAATGTATCCACCCTGAACTTTATGATTTATGCCTTTTATACTTATTTAGGAAATCATTTCCTGCCCTAATGTAAAAATGGTAGATTCTTACACTATTTTCTAAAAGTTTTAGAGTTCTGTCTTTCATAGCAAAGTCTTTAATCTGCTTGAAGTTAAACTCTTATATGGTGAGAGGTAGGAATCCACTTTCGTATTCACTCTGTAGATAAATAATTGGTTCATTACTTTTTATTGGGTGGTTTATTGAATAGTTTCTCCTTTTACCACTGATCTTCAGCTCTCTCTCTATCATAAGTCAAGTTTTCATACCTGTGTGCTTCTGCTCTGGACTCTCTTCCCTCTTCCTGGTCAACCTGTCTTGACCACCTTGATACCGCACTACCTTAATTACTATAGTTTCATAAGTTTTCATATCTCATGGGACCAATTCCTCCACTTTATCCTTCCTTTAGTGCTTTGCTCTTCCATAGAAATTTGAGAGTTTATCAAGTCTTCCAAAAGTCCTGCTTGGAGCTGCATAGCACAGGGAGATCAGCTCCGTGCTTTGTGACCACCTAGAGGGGTGGGATAGGGAGGGTGGGAGGGAGACGCAGAGGGATGGGATATGGGGATATATGTATACATATAGCTGATTCACTTTGTTATACAGCAGCGACTAACATAACATTGTAAAGCAATTATACTCCAATAAAGATGTTAAAAAAGAATGCTGCTTGGGGTTTTGTTGAATTGCAGTTAATCTATAAGTCAATTGGGAAAGAACTGCCATTTTTAAAATATTGAGTCTTCCTAGCCAATAACATATATATATATATGTTACTTTACTGGTTTTTTTTACTGCTTTAAAAAATTTATAATTTTTTTCATGATTGGCTTTCACATATTTAGACTTTTCCCTAAATAATTTGTTGCCATTAAATAATTTTGTTGCTATTGAAAATGGTGTCTTTAGAAGCCATTTCCAGCTAATCACGCATGGTGAATAGAAAAGCGATTGACTTCTTAATATTGGTTTAGTACCCAGCAAAAGTGTACCTTCTGCGTTTTCACACAGAAACACAGCAAAGTAATAAGCCTACGGAAAAGTTTTAAATGGCCAAGTCAAGGTGGCATTTGCAAATAATGGCAGATTTGCAAATAATGACAGATTTGTTTCATCCTTTCCGATCTTAATGCCTCTAGAAAAGGTCTAAGAGAAGTGGCAATAGGAGGCATCTCTGTTTCTTAATCCCAAAGATAATGTTTTCAGCATTCCAGGATAAAGTGTATTTGCTATGTTTTATTTTCTGTATATACTTTTAATGAAATTAAGGGAAGTTCCCTTCTATTCCTAGTTTGCCAAAGGGCTTTATTTTTAATCTTCAATTTTTATCTTTGTGAGAAATGATGAAATTACTATACTTTCATTTTCTGCATTGTTTCTTCTTTTGCCTCCACCACGCTTTATGTTGATGATATGTTTACCTTTACATATGACACACTTATACCTTTTCCTAGTGGTTTAATATCTTTAATTGCTATTTTTATCCCTATCTGTAAAACGTGAGGAATTCAGTGTACTACTTTATCTCTCACCGTTCAGTTCTTTTCTTCCTAAATTTTATTAGTTATATCATGGTAATATTGTCTATATTCATTTATTTAGATTCTGTTCTTCAATCATAATCCCTACATTTGTTATAGCTTTTTTTCCTATAGTTAGATTTAGGACTTACTGCCAGTCTGTCCTTTGTAGTTTTGTCATCATCTTTTGTTTGGCTAACAGGTGTCCTCTAACAATATCTTCAAGAATTGCTTGTAGCAGCTATATTCTCAGGGTTTTTTTTTCTGTTTATACTTGAACAATAATTTGTTGGGTATAAATTCTTGAGTTATATATTCTTTCCTTAGTAACTTTTTGGCTTTGGACTATTACACTATTTTCTAGGATCTCATGAAAAAGACATTTTTCCTTTAATAGATGAATGTTTTGCCTTGAGGTCCACATAATTCTTTCGTTATCTCTGAAGTTCAGTCACGTTTCCAGGAGATGTCACAGTGTTAACGGTTTTGTTTCACTTTTTTTTTTCCCCTTGGGACATGGCATGTAGTTTCCAGTGCAGGTTCAAATCTAACTTTCGTTTTTGAAAAATGTCTTGTACACAACATTGTAAATCAACTGTAATTCAATTCTAAAAAATTTTTTTTAAAAGTATCTTGAATTATATCTTTCCTGTTCTATTATTTCAGTTAAAAAATTCGTTTTTTGGTGGTGGGCAAGAGAGAACCACGTAAGATCTCCTTTTAAAACCTTCTATATTTATCAGTTTAGCTGTAATTATTTTTAAGTCTTCATTTCCATTTTATTTGCTTGTATTTCTCAGTCCTGTCCTCTGGGTCCCTTTTGGTGGTTTTAGTGGTGTCTGTTATCTTTGGTGGTTGCTCCTGGCGTGGCCTTCATTTTGGTAATGATATTGTTTTCTCTCTTCTTTCCTGGATGCTGTAACTCCTTGTATTGTCTCTTCAGGCTCCATCTGAGTCCTGGCTCTGCTCCAAGCTCCCCGTTTATCCTGGCAGCTGCTTTTTAATATGATTATGAATTCTTGCTGGTATATTAGCTCACAACCTCATCTGTCTTGTGGCAACATTTTCAAGGTGCCATGTTTCGGGAATTCTCCTTGTGTATAGTCTTATAAGTGTGAATTATTATTATTATTTTTTTTTTTTTGCGGTACGCGGGCCTCTCACTGTTGTGGCCTCTCCCGTTGCGGAGCACAGGCTCCGGACGCGCAGGCTCAGCGGCCATGGCTCACGGGTCCAGCCACTCCGCGGCATGTGGGATCTTCCTGGACCGGGGCACGAACCCGTGTCCCCTGCATCGGCAGGCGGACTCCCAACCACTGCGCCACCAGGAAAGCCAAGTGTGAATTATTTTGATCTTGATTTCTCTCTTCCTAATTGATACGGCAGCTGCAAACTCCTCCTGATGGGGTATCACTCCTCTGTCTTGTCTCACTGACCCGCTACGTCCTACATTTATAGACCATCGGTATGGTTCTTTACTCATTCCCATCTTCTCTAATTTTCCTTTGTGCCAAACCAGGTCTAGGCAAGCTCCCTCCTCTCTCCCATATGCACCCTTCCCGTTGACGTTGCCCGTCAGATGGTACCACTTACTTGATAGTATTGTGCTTTCTCCTTGGGTTTGAGCTCTGTAGCCGTGGGCATCCCCTCTCAGCATCTTCCAGGACCCATCTCGACTGTCATGCATCTGACGGCTCTTACTTCAGTACTAGTTTCAGTGAAGATAGAATTTGCATTTCTGTCTCTCATCCTGCTTATTGCTTTTAGATGATATTTTAGAAAAGAAGAACTGCCACCTTGACTTGGCCATATAAAACTTTTCTAGGGACTTCTTACTCTGCTGTTGGAACCGTCTAATCCTGGGCCCATCTCCAGCTCCATCCCACCTTCCAGGCCTCATTCAGGAAATGTGCACGCCCAGCCCCTTGCCCCATGGGTTGCCGGTACTGCCTGCCACATGAGACTCTGAAGAATGCCTCTGGGTATTAATCCGTGATGATGGGTGAAACTTTGCCCTTTAAAAGAAAAGAAACTGTGTCAGTACTTTTAGTCACTCTTGAGAAAACTAATTAGATCCTGAACTATTCCTATGAGACCTGAAAGCTCTGTATTTTTATATCTAGCAATAGAAGAGCTTGCAACTCTCTCCTTGAAAAAAGGCCAATCCGTGCTCAATTCTGAGGCTCACACTCCAGGCGTTTCCTGCTCTCAAAGTATGACATCCGAACTGCAAGTCTCATAGTGGTTCTCCAGTAATTTTCTTACATGAATGCATATCCGTGGTTTCCTAAACTGGGACTAATACAATCAAGACCATACTTTTATTACTTCTGTATGTAACCACAGTCTAAATAAAAACAACAACAAAAAAGAGAAATAAAAGAAGGGTTGCACAGTGATGCGATCATACACACACAACCATGCACGAGTCATTTAGCTGAAGTCTCATTCGTAAAGTGGGAATGACGACCTATCCTCACAGCGTTGTTAAAAGGGGCAAAAAGGAAAATGCATGTCAAGTGCTGCATAAACTACAAGAGTCGCACCAGTGCTGGGTGCAGCTGCATTTTTCGCTGCTGGGGTGGCGGCTGCCTGAGCCCTCAGACACTGGCCGGCAGAGAAAGGTGACCTCTGACCGCAGCCCTGGGGTGTTGGGGGCCGGCCAGTCAACACAGTCTCACAGCTCACAGCTGTGGGACGGCCCCTGCCAATCCTCTCACCCACAGTCTCCTCTGGGTTTTTGTTTATTTTTAAATTTTATTTTGGCTGCGTTGGGTCTTCGTTGCTGTACCTCTGCTTTTCTCTAGTTGCGGTGAGCAGGGGCTACTCTTTGTTGCGATGCACGGGCTTCTCATTGTGGTGGCTTCTCTTGTTGCGGAGCACGGGCTCTAGGCGTGGACTTCAGTAGTGTGGTGCATGGACTCAGTAGTTGTGGCTCACGGGCTCAGTAGTTGCGGCTCGTGGGCTCTAGAGTGCAGGCTCAGTAGTTGTGGCACATGGGCTCAGTAGTTGCGGCTCATGGGCTCTAGAGTGCAGGCTCAGTAGTTGTGGTGCACAGGCTTAGTTGCTCCATGGCATATGGGATCTTTCCGGACCAGGGCTCGAACCCATGTCCCCTGCGTTGGCAGGCGGATTCTTTTATTTATTTATTTACTTTTACATCTTTATTGGAGTATAATTGCTTTACAATGGTGTGTTAGTTTCTGCTTTATAACAAAGTGAATCAGTTATACATATACATATGTTCCCATATCTCTTCCCTCTTCCCACCCTCCCTATCCCACCCCTTCAGGCAGTCACAAAGTACCGAGCTGAGCTGATCTCCCTGTGCTATGCGGCTGCTTCCCACTAGCTATCTACCTTACGTTTGGTAGGGCAGGCGGATTCTTAACCACTGCGTCACCAGGGAAGCCCTGGTGTTTTGTTTAAATTAAAGTAGTTTTATTCTAAATTTCAAAGTTACTTTTTTTTTCATACAACTAAGATATAAAATTTAAATCATGTATATGAATACAAAGATGCACATGAGTGCTTTAAACTCCGAAGATATCTAGTTACAGCATAATATATATTTTTAAACCACTGGGCCGCCAGTGGTGCTGTCAGCTCAGTGCTGTGAGAAGCACGCTGACCAGGCCGATAGGATCGTACTCCCTGTTTCCTGGGCCTCGGTTGTCTGCGTGTCTTTGAGCTAGGATGCTTCCTGAGCGTGCACGAGGGGTAAGATGCAGAGAGCACGGGCTCTGGGGTCAGGCTGCCTGGATTCCAGCCCCGACGCTGCCACCAATAAAGTGTGCTGTGAGGCAAGTTCTTAATTTCTCTGTGTCTTGCTTTCTTCTTCTATAAAAAGCGGATAAAGATGCCAATAATATTACCTCAGCCTGGGTTTTTGAGGAGTAAAGTAGGTAATGTACATAAAGTGTCTGGCAAGTAGCACTTAGTAAATACATATTAATCTTATGATAGAGTGGAATGTTATCTTTTTAATGAAATACTAATGAGAAGGGGCCGATTCTTGATGCTGAGACCCCAGAGGAGACTGTGGGTGAGAGGATTGGCAGGGGCCGTCCCACAGCTGTGAGCTGTGAGACTGTGTCCCCTGGCCAGCCCCCGACACTCCGGGGCTGCGGTCAGAGGTCACCTTTCTCTGCCGGCCAGTGTCTGAGGGCTCAGGCAGCTGCTACCCCAGCAGCGAAAAATGCAGCTGCACCAGCACTGGTGCGACTCTTGTAGTTTATGCAGTACTTGACATGCATTTTCCTCTTTGCCCCTTTTAACAACGCTGCGAGGATAGGTTGTCATTCCCACTTTATGAATGAGACTTCAGCTAAATGACTCATGCACGGTTGTGCTCCTGGGGATATGTGGAATCCTTCCTCAGACCGACATCTTGGCCATGGAGGCATTTGGACATTGGCCACAAGAGCCTCTGAAACAGACTCTCCACCGAGCTCCTGAAACCCTGGGGCCTGTAAGAATGACCAAGGGAACTTTTAACATGTAGATTCCTAGGCCTATGGCTGGAGGGTCTGAGGTCGGGAAGGCGCCTGGGAGTCTGCCAACTTCATGGGCCCAGAGGTATGTCAGCATCTTCCAGGCCCCGTCTGCTCTGCACTGCATTTGGCTGGCCTTCCTTCAAGATTATAGTTTGGATGTACGTTCATCTCTTAGTTTCACTGGACACAGAGCCAGATGGTTCTCCTCTAGCCCAGAAAACTACACTGGTGAGGGAGAGGGGTGAGTAAGACAGACAGAGCCATTGCCCTCAGGGGTTCGGAGACGGTGCCCTGCTGCAGTGCCACCAGGCTGGCACATTCGTCTGGAGCATCAGTTGCCCCAATCCTGCCCCTTCTGTGATTTTGCTTGTGGGTAGCTGTGTACGTAGCCCTGTATCTGTCATCAGCACAATCTGGGGAGACATCTGATTCTGTGCTTATGAAGGTCCCATGTTTGACTGACCCAGATTTAAATCACATAAAAGTCACGTGGAGTTAACAGGGACCCATACGTGTTCACATGTGACGCTTCCCCTTTATGTCATTTCCCCGCACAGCATCGTCTTTTCCTCCCAGGCATGGTGGGAAATATCTCCCCACAGCATCTTGGATGATAAATGCTGTGACTGTATGTTTGATCAGTGACATTACTTATCAAGCTCTTTTGCTTATCTGTGTTACTGGATTCTCAGATCGACCTGGTGAGGTGGAGAGAAGAATTAGTTGTTTGTTTACAGAGAGGAGACAGAGGTTGAGGGAAGCTGGGCTTGACCGTTATTACCCAGCTCGTTGGTGGAGGAGCTGGAAGCAAAGCCCCTTCCTCTGGCCCCCGATGCAGGGCTGTTCCAGGGCATCCAGTGCCGAACAGATCAGGGCCCGTTGAGCAAAGCTGCGGAGGCTGGAACCTGCCGGCCCTGAGCCGGGCCCCACGCCATCAGCGTGGGCGTGCAGTGCTCTCCGTGTAGTGGTGCCTATGGACGACCGTGCTGCCTGGTCCCCAGAGCTGTGTTCTGAATACAGATGGTGGCAAGCTGAGCAAATCGCAGGGCGAGAGCCGCACGCCCATTAAGGATAGGTGACATGAGCACCTGTAAATCTGTCCATAGACCTTACAGGGCAACACATGCATGCACCACAGGAGACCAAACCCAGCAGCTGAACGCCTTTGAAATCCAACAAGAAAGCTCATCTCAAGCAAGGACTAGAGCTTCTATCAGAGAGAGATTAAACGTCAGGGTCTATTTCTACCATTTTCTTCCTTAGCAGTTTTGACCTTCCTTTCCTAAAATAAGAGTTAATAACTGCATGTGTTTTTCAGAAGGTAAGCTAATTCCTTCTTCGTTCTGTTTGATCACCTTTATTGGAACACCTTTTTATTTGAACACATAAAATACCGGAGAGAGTCAAAGCAAGGCTGTGTGAACTGGTTAGTAACACACAGTTATTAACAGATAGATTCATTAGGGAATTTAAAGATACAGTTCCAGAGTGAACAGTGTCTAAAGCTGGCGGTAAGCCCTCTTCGAATATTTACTTTACCACCCAAGCAGCTGGATATGGAGAGTCTGATTCACCAGCTTTAGACGTGGCCTCACAGCAAATAAAGTAGTTTTCTGAAAATCAATAGAGTGACTACAATTACCAAGTGCATTACTTGCAAGGTGTTAAGCACCATAAATCAAACATGTCAGCTGGAAAATAACGACCATGTTATGTGAATATGAGAAAGCACGTTATCAGCTGAGGAACTGGCCGGAATCTCATTCTAAGGTTTCTTAGGAAAATAAGTAGTTCCTGCTTGTTTTTTGTGTTGTTTTTTTGAG
This sequence comes from Delphinapterus leucas, assembly GCF_059928025.1. Classification (NCBI taxonomy): domain Eukaryota; kingdom Metazoa; phylum Chordata; class Mammalia; order Artiodactyla; family Monodontidae; genus Delphinapterus; species Delphinapterus leucas. The sequence continues at coordinate 14,510,488 of NC_143140.1, forward strand.
TCACTTTGGAGGCTGTTTGTCACCGTCTGACAAAGCAAAATATACAGTTTTGTAATCACTGACAGACAGTTGGAAGGGAGAAGAAATGCAGTCGTGCTGAAAGGTTTGCCTGGAGTTGTCTCCACTCAGGTGGCAGAGGTAGGCCAGGCAGGGGAGGTCGTGCTCAGTGCAGACCCCAGCTCGACCGAGCCCAGGCTGGGCCAGGACAGCTGAGGAGGAAGTGCCTGACGTGCTAATTTTTTTTTTTTTTTGCGGTACGCGGGCCTCTCACTGTTGTGGCCTCTCCCGTTGTGGAGCACAGGCTCCGGACGTGCAGGCTCAGCGGCCATGGCTCACAGGCCCAGCCGCTCCGCGGCACGCAAGATTCCCCCGGACCGGGGCACGAACCCATGTCCCCTGCATGGCAGGCGGACTCTCAACCACTGCGCCACCAGGGAAGTCCCCTGACGTGCTAATTAATTTGCATCCTGGAAGGTCAGGGTTGGAGAATCTGCAGGAAAACTCCACTGTGAGCACCCCTGTGATGCTCACGGCCTTTCTACCACCCCCAGCGATGGCCACACGCTCAGGCCCACGAAGCCCTCTCGTCCTGCCATTTCTAACTGGTAGGAATTTCTGAAACGTGGTTCAGCCCCCTTGGGACCGCATGGCATCATCTCAAGAATTTGCAGGTCGCCTTCTCCAAGGTAAGCAACCTTAGTTTCTCCAGCTGTTCCTCAGCTCTCATGGTTTCCAACCCTTCACTTTTCTGTTTGGGCTTCACCAGATGGGCTCCAGTATCCACTTTCTCCTTGAAGGGTGGCGCCCACATGTGGAATGTCATGGTCAGCCTGACTCACGCAGAGGAAGGTGAGCCTAATACTTTCCTCATTCCTGGTGTTTCATTTTGTGCAGCTAATGAACAACTTTGGGTTCTAAAGCCTATCTTGTAATAAGCTATAATGGAAAAGAATCTAAAAAAGAATATATATATCACTTTGCTGTATACCTGAAACTAACCAATCACTGTAAATCAAATATATTTCGGCCCTACTGTATAGCATAGGGATTCAATATCCTGGGATAAACCATAATGGAAAGACTAAAAAAAAGAATATATATATGTATAACTGAGTTGCTTTGCTGTACAGCAGAAATTAACACAACATTGTAAATCAATTATATTTCAATAAAAAATAAATTAAAAAAAAATAGGGCTTCCCTGGTGGCACAGTGGTTGGGAGTCCGCCTGCCGATTCAGGGGACATGGGTTCGTGCCCCGGTCTGGGAGGATCCCACGCGGAGCGGCTGGGCCCGTGAGCCATGGCCGCTGAGCCTGCGCGTCCGGAGCCTGTCCGCAACGGGAGAGGCCACAGCAGTGAGAGGCCCGCGTACCGCAAAAAAAAAAAAAAAAAAAAAGAATTACAGTGGACTTCTCACCAAAAACCAGGCAAGCAAGAAAAGCTTGGAGTGAAATCTTTAAATGTTGAAAGAAAACAATAACAAAAATCGCGGCCAACCTAGATTTACATATTCAGCAAAATTACCCTTTAAAAGTGAACAAAAACTAAATATTTTTTCAAACAAAACAAAACAAAAAGTATATTTCAATAAAAATTAAAAAATAAAGCCTGTAGGTGATTCATATGCATGAGATAACGCTGATTGACTCATTCAGTATTAACTGAGCCCTCACTATGTGTCAGGTGCTGGGTGCATCTGCCCACCAGGACTCTCTAAGAGGGCGGACGATCTAAATGTAATGCATTAGAAACTGGCATGAGGAAGGCTGGGGTCAGACGGAGGAGGGCACCTCCACCTGCCAGGCGATATTGGTTATCGGAGTGGTGGGGCTGGAGGAGGACTGGGGGCCCGGGCGGCTTCTGGGAAGACGCGGAGCCGGGCTGGTTCGTGATGGACGGTGGGAGGTTAGGGAGACTAGCAAAAGCAGGAAGCAAAAGTGAACACCTGGGACCCACACACCTGAGCGCTGGTGGTCGGCAGTGCTGGGAGATGGAAGAAGAGGCTTGAGAGGAACCTGATGTCGTCGTTGCCAGAGGATTTGGATTTTATTCTGAGCACAGAGGGAAAGCACTGGACGCTCTGCTGAGCACGTGTGGGAAGCCTCCAGGGAAGCAGGCGTGGAGATCCGCCAGAGCCCTGCGCTGGCACAGCAGGGACCACAGGACACAGAAGGCGGACACCGGGCCTGAGTGACACGGCGCCCAGGGAGCTTCTATACAGCTTTATACGGTAATACAGGTTGCTTTGGGTGAGGAGCTCTCCGGGCAAAGGAAAGGTTAATCCAGCTCAGTGTCATCCGGCTCCTAGCGCAGACCTCCCGGAGAATGATGAGTTAGAATCCTCAGTGATCTTAGTAATGGGCTCATTTTAGTTTGCAAATATCAAAGTTCAGTAATCTTCGATAACTAATTTAGCAGTTACTGTGTAAGTAACTCTCTTTTTCAGAGACTCTAAAAAGGAGGGTCTCTGGAGCTACTCATCATTTTATTTGTCTCTAAGCATCAAAGCCAGGACATGCAGTTTGGGAACACTTTGAAGACTCTCAGGGGGTCTTTTGTAATAGACAACAATCCTCCAGATGGACACTCTTGAATTAATTTGCAGTCGTTCGCCTTGTCACTTAACCCATTACGAGCCATAAAATTGCGTTGCCGCCTCTTCCCCCGTTCTCCGTCTTGTCCACAAATACCTCACGAGAGACTTTGTTATAATTTCTTCAGGCACCATCAGCTTGAGCTGGTGTATTAGCTACACCTAATATTTATTAAGCACTTTACATGGACGATTGTCCTTTAATGCTCGGAGCATCCCTGTTGGGGACGTGATTTTAGCGCGAAGCTTGGGGGAGGTAAGTAACGGCACAGGGTCTGCGAGCTAATGGAAGGGCAGGATACACGGGGGACCTCGGAAAACTGGTCCCTGCTCGCTCTGCGGAAGAGTTTCACGCTTCCTGGAGGGAGCAGAAATAAGAGTGTGCGAGTCTCCCTGACCTTGGCAGAGCAAAAGGGCTCTGTTCTTCCCTCACGCCCAAAGGTATCCCCCTGTAGCCCAGATGGGGCGCTGGTTGCTGTCTGCATCCTGGTCGCCCCGCGGGGCTCAGCATCTTCCGACCTGGCTGGCTGGTCCCCTCCCTACAGCTGCTGGTCCCTGGAGCCCCAGTGCCCCTTGGGGGGACGGACACCTCCATCCAGGAAAACCCCTCCTGCCTCGCCCTCGCTGAGACATAGGGTGGCCTCGCGCTGCTCTCTGGGGTCGGGCTGGGACCCGGGGAAGCTGCTCCTTTGCTCTTTCTCTGGGCTGAGGCTTCTCTCCTCTCATCTGCCTTCTCATCCCTCTGATTCCACCAGGGCCCCCTCCCTGTTCCCATCTCTCTCAGTCTGTTCCTTCTTCTTTGTCTCTCTGCCCATTACCCGCGCCCGCCACATCTAGATTCATACCCGCCCCCCTCCTCTGCCGTCTGGGAACTTTTGTTACACAGATGCAAGATTTACCCTCTCTGGAACTTCCCTGGCTGTCCAGTGGTTAAGACTTCGTCTTCCAATGCAGGGGATGCGGGTTCGATCCCTGGTCGGGGAACTAAGATCCCACATGCCTCGAGACCAAAAACATAAAAACTGAAGCAATATTGTAACAAATTCAATAAAGACTTTAAAAATGGTCCACATCAAAAAAAAAAAAAAAGATTTGCCCTACATCTTCTTTCCTCCTCTGTCCAGTCTGCACAGGAAATATGGTCGGCCTGTCAATACTTGTTCTTACTAAGAATCTACACTGGTTCCCAGTGATCCAGACGTCCTTTCCTAAGCCTTCCCAAACCATCCTTTGGAGAAGTAATCTTGGAATCTAGCTGCAGTTTATAGTACAAATGTCTACAGTTTATAAAATTCCTAGTTTTGACAAAAATGAGAACAATTTTTGCCCATCTTCAGGCATGGAGCCCAGGCAGTGGGGTCAGGGACCTTATCTGCTGGTGTTCCCACCTCTGGGACATAATTCATCAAGACCCAAGACTGAAGCCACGGAGAGCACTAGAGGCTGCCTTCCTCAAGCCCCCAACCCCTCTTAACAATGTTCTGTTTCGTTGGGAGAAGATCACTCCCATCGACAGAGAAACCCACAGTAGAGTGTCGGTGTCCTGCGGCAGCACACCACGCACCCCAAATCGATAGTCTGCATTTACCCCCTGGAGCCTGGCTTAGTTAACCCTTTTAGTTTACAGCTGAGGCAACTGGTAAGCACCAGAACTGGAATCCACGTTTCTTGCCTCCTAGTCATCCAACTTTCCATTTTTGAATTAAGTTTTGCTAACATGTTCTCAAATTGAATATATGTTGATCAAACACATTATATGCATTTGGAACTTTAGGTCTTCAAAGAGTTTTCCAATTCTTTCTTATTTAAAGGAATTTATTTAGGGACACCTTCCCAATTTATCTCATACTAGGTAGCAAAACAAATGCAATATTCAAAGCTTGTGGAGAATAGTAAAGATGATACATTGGCATATAGTTTGACATCACTGGGGTCTTAGCTGTATTGCGGACGATGGTGCTGGTCTTTGAGTTTACAAAGAACATTGTAGGATAGCCCCTTAAAACCCATTCTTTGAAATTCAGCTTGAAATACCAAAACATAATTAAATATAGATATAATCATGTGTTATTTTATTCTGAAATCATGCACCTTCAGCAAGATGGTCATCCACAAAATCCTTCCGTCACCAAATGGGAGTGAGGACTTTCTCAGTGGGTGTGTCCCAGGATTCATACGAAATGTGGACCAGTGACGAGTGATGGGGGTGCTAATGGAGACCTCAACACAGGTGTTTCTCTAGTGCCTTTTGCAGGAGGAACATCAGGTTTATCTGAGGCTATTCCTTTAGAGGGCCTGGGGGTAGGTACAGGAAGGTAAAATCCTACTGGATGACGGACACAGTAAGGCCGCGACCGCAGAGCCAGAAGAGAAGGGTTCTCCTCACCACACATGCGCTCAAATCCATCCTAATTTGTGGGTGAAAAGTTACATTATGGTGGAATTTCATCCTTTAATATTTATTGGCTCTTCAAATAAAGGAAGAGAGCAGTGGATTAGAATAAGAAATAAGATGTGATTGCCATGGCAGGTAGAATTCCTGCGAGGGGTGTGCTCTGTTGCTGGGACGGAAGAAACACAAGGCAAGGAGCTGAGGGCAGCTTCCAGGAGCCGAGGATGTCGCTTGGTTGACAGCCAACAGGACAATGGGGACCTCAGTCCTACAACCACTAGGACATGAGGGAGCTTGGCAGAAATTATTCTAGTCGAGGCTCTAGATGACATCTCTAGCTGACATCTTGGTTTCAGCCTGGGGAGACCCTGAGCAGGGGACCCAGCTAAACTGTGTCAGACTCCTGACCCCTGGACATGATGAGATAATGCACCTGTGTTTAAATTTGTGGTAGTTAGTTTGTTACACAGCAATAGAAAATGAATCCAACTGTGCTCAGGTTTTCTCTGAAATTAACTGGGTTTTCCTTAGGTCCATTTAACAGTACTCTGAACCCACTAGATGGAAGAGTCAGCCTTACAGCAGGGCTCAGTGACGGTGGAAAGCCAACTTGGAGGTGAAAGTTGGTGTGACAAACCTAGAAAATCTTTAGCTATCACTATGGGATAAGCATAGTGATCATGTGCATGGACATTGGAATCTGGACTCTCCCACCTTGCTATTTATTTATGGGGCATTGGTTAAGTTACTAAAGCCCTTGTCTAAATTGGGATACAAATATTTACCTTGTATATATACTTGTGCAGTTTTAGTGAAATACAGCATTTAGCACAGGGCCGGCACATAGTAAGTATTTAATACTGATCACTATTATTATTGTTCTAATTAAACAGGAAAAGCTGTGGGGATTGTTAAAGGACCACGATAGCAAGAAGGAGAAAAAAAAGCAAAGCACACCCATGGGAAAATGCATCTATGTGCCAGGTTTTGCTGTGGGTCACCAGCTATCACAGGTACACAGCAGCCAGATTTTGTTCACGGGAAAAACCTTCAAAGAGCCTGGAGACAGAGCGAGTAGCACATTTTTTTGCAGTGAAATAGATTGCATCCCCAGGTTATGGGTCAGTCACCCAAGGCTTATTCAGATTCTGTTCCTGTTTTGAATTTAATGTTCCGTCTATCTCACTGAACCCGAGGCCACTCAAAAGTGAAGGTGAAACTACAGACGATGAAGTAGTGGAATGCACGGGAGAAGAGGGAAGGGAGTCCCAAGACACGGCTTTCCGACCTGACTCCATTGGCGGAAGGCTCCGGGGGCATCACCTCTAACAGGGAGATCGTGTCTCTCCATTCATACGGCACTTCAGAAACACAGGAGGAGAAGGGGAAAAAAAGACTTGGTATCTAGAGATTTTTTTCCCCCAAGTGTAATGGGCCCAATGCACGCCACCTTTCCAAACACTGGAACAGGGAATAACACGCGGAGGTTAAACCCATTAATGTTTTATGTCCATGTATTTCTGATAGAATTTTGTTATAAAACGGAAGATGTTTGAATGTTTATGAATTTAGTGTTAGATGCATAAACATATATGAATGGGTACAAATAGAACGTATTCAGTGTTTTTTAAAATGGAAGTATAGGTGATTTACAGTGTTGTGTTAGTTTCAGGTGTACAACAAAGTGAATCAGTTATGCATGTATATATATATTTTCATATTCTTTTCCATTATAATTTATTACAAGATATTATAGAGTTCCCTGTGCTATATGGTAGGTACTTGTTGTTCATCTGTTTTATATATAGTAGTGTGTACATGTTAATCTCAAACTCCTAATTTATCTCCTCCCTGGCGCTGCCCCCGTTACCCCCTCTGCTAACCATCAATTTGTTTTCTACGTCTGTGAGTCTATTTCTGTTTTGTAAATAAGTTCATTTGTATCATATTTTAGATTCCACATATAAGTGATGTCATATTATATTTGTCTTTCTCTGTCTGACTTACTTCACTTAGTATGATCATCTCCAGGTCCATCCATGTTGCTGCAAATGGTACAGTTTTTTTTTTTTAATTTCTGAAAAGTATCTAAGGTGTTGTCAATTTATTCTTATTTTGTTTCAAGAGTATCTACACTGTGGGTGGTATCTATATGGATATTAAATGTTAGTTTTCTCTAACATCACCAAACACAGGAAGAAATATAACTTTAACATTTTCATCTTACACAAAATATTTATTACTTAGTGTCTCTCTTTAAATACAAAAAACATTAAGAATTGAGCAACCCTCAAGGACTAGTTCTTATCTTGTTTTTTTTCGTATCTTTTCCACAGCCCTCTCTAGAGCCGCAGAGTACTGGCCAGTGTCTGTGGAAGGAATGAAATATTTCAGACTCTGTTCTCCAAGAAGGAGGCTGCATTGAGATGCAAAGCCCGGCGGCCACCTTCACGGGGTCTTGGCAAAATCATGGCCCCTGTGCTGTGGTTTCCTGTGTGAAAAACAAGATGGCAGCCCTGTTCCCTTCTAACTCCGCCATATGAGATTTTAATGAAGCAAGGAAAATTCCCTGAAGTAGGACAATCGAGTTTTTTTATGAATATGCAAGAGAATACACACCATACAACTAGTAGGGCTTGTGGAGTGTGTGTGTATAGGAGGGGGGCGTTCAGGCTGCCTCTTGCATTTTTGACTAAATCTGCTTCAGAGATGCCAAAGAGCTATCAAAAGTGATCTGTTGAAGAAAGCCTCTTTTCCTCTCCTTGAAAAAGTGACCTGTGATCTATTGGCAATGATTTCAGAGGACATTAATTGTAGGTCACGTGCGTTAGTGGGAGAATGTTTGTGCGTGCATACTCCCCTGCCATCACATCCCTATTTGTGTTGTTATAATTATGATCAAGGGAATCATTGCCATCAAATCCTGTGGCAACAGTTCACTCACAGAGCCTTCCTTTTTCTTTTTTTTTTTTTTCGTGTTTTATGTCTGAAAAAGGAGGGGATACGGGAGAAAGGAAATGACTCTTCTTTCCAGCTGCTTTGTCCTCAGATATCAAGCATAACAGGTTTCAAGAGCAAAGGAGTAATGTGAAGGGTGGGAGTAAAAGGAATCACCCTTTGAAAACTAATGTCAAATGATAAAAATAAGTTCCTAAAAGACAGAGCACCTTTTGATGCAGAGCGAGCTTTGATTCCAACAGTGCTGGCTCTTGTTGGAACCAGCACAGAGAAATGAAAGCCTTGGCTATTTCAACCCTTAGACACCTACCCCAGAAAATGCTGCTGGAACCAGCTACCAGGCATGTTACAGGTTTCTGCCATCGGCTCTGCCAAAGATGCCATCTGCTCAGAGACACCCAGCACTGACCTGTTGGCTTCCTGACCTGCACAGTCCCGGGTTAGGATGCAGCCCCTCATACAGCCAGATTGCCCCCACCCCATGCCCCGAGCTAATTTCACACTGAGATGGCTTAGATAGCTAATGGGTGAGCTGGACTGCAGCACATCCAGAAAATGAGGTCACGTGAGCCTCCAGCCCTCCAGTCTCTCTTGGGTAATGAGCCACCGAGAAATGCATTGAATTTAAGAAGACATCGACAAATATATAATTTTTTACAACTGTGGCTTGTACCTGACCATGGAAAAAAGCTTTCCAAATGAAAAGTTATAAACCCTGATGTTGTGAAACAGAACTGTCATCCTCAAGTTATTTGGAATCAGGTCACTGGAAAGACAGACCAAGTTACTTCTCAGAAAAATGGCTTGAATGTGAAAGGGGGTCAGAATCCTGGATGTTCCAATACCAGATCTTTGCCCACTGGACACACTGATTCTTTCAGAGTTTTTTGTTTGCTGAGGAAGATGTGAATGACCTCTTTGAGAAACTGCAGCAGGGAAAGGGGGTGAAAAGCATTTGGGGATGGGGAGAGGAGATGTGGGTGGGCCTTCTGGTCAACTCATTACCAGCCCTGTCTCTTGGAGCTAGTTTCTTAACCTCTGTGCATCTCAGCATTCTTATCTGTAAAACAAAGGTGAGAGTACCCTTCTGATCTACCTCATAGAATTTTGAAAATTGAAAAGATAATACATATAAAAGTCTTTGATACATATAAAACCCTTCCCTACAACACTGCAGGGTAACAAGCACTGAATGCTTTTAAGACTGCAAAGTCATTTTTGTATGATCGTATTTTTGTATTGCTTAGCGAAAGATTCTTAAGAGAGCATATCCAGACTCTGAAATCAGCACTCAGAGAGATTGTGTTGACCTCAATAAAAGCTCAGATTGAGCCAAACCATTTTCTTGCCTTATTCTAAACTTCCAGGTGGCTGAGGCTCATGTTTCTTGAGTTCCCATATGGGGCATTCAATATATTTCGTGCTACTCAGGGGGCATTAAAGCTTCTCCTTCTTGTGTCCAGATTTTGGACATTGACTTCAGAGATTTAGCTGGCAAATGTTCTCTTCAACCCTGGCTGATAATAGAAAAATGCTCCCGCTTTTTAGGATTTCTTAAGATTGTAGCAATTGTTATCTACAATCTCTGGTCTCACAAAGCATATTTTCATTTTCAAAATTACCCAGCAGATTTCCAAGGCCTAATTTGGAACGTTACACAAAAGACGTTTTTGGAAGGAGTAATATGAAATATGAAGTATTCTATCTTAACACACTTTTGAGCTTTGGAACCTTTGCAAAATGCTTAGATCCCTGCAAACTAAATTAAAGTTTCCTCTGCTCCTGATTTAGGGATTAAGTGTAGAAATTCTGACTTGGAACACTGGGTAGCATAAAAGTCTTAGCCATGTTTTGAGAACATTAAGACTTGGATGATGGAAAACAAAACTACAGCTGTCTCAGAGGAAACTTACCAACTTTTTAAGATAATTCTCTTGAAACCAGTATTTTAATTCTTCTCCCTAATAATTGAAAACAAGTCTTATTGTATAAAAACAGAAAATAAGCGTATATAATACCTATGCCACAAGCTTGAAAATATATGCTGGGGAAAAGAAAAGGTTGTTTCTGTTTTATTACAGATTCTTAGGTTGGGTGTAATCAACATTTGTTTTACTGACCCTTTAGGAATTTAATTACTTGCTGTAGTCTCCAAAGAATAAGCAAGTGGCCCCCTGTATTATTAAAATAGCTAATCTACATCCCAGCTTTGTCGTCTTTTCTTTCCAATAGACTTGATAACATTTCTCCCGAAAGGATCATTTGCATACTCGTGGTATGTAAAATACGGGAATTGGCAGAGAGAGCTATAATTGAGGGAAAATGTTACTTTGGCCCTCTCCTTTGGAAGGGCCCCATTTGAGGGTAACTTGCATTATTCTCTAGAATTATTCCCCAATCACCCTCTGTGCCATCTGGAAAGTCGGAAGCCCTGCTTTCCAATATGTGCACTGATGAATGTAGGTTCTTGGAAATTCTCACAGCCTCATATAATTAAAGGGAGTCCTTTTTTGGCTCCTTTGCTCAACTCGAAAGCAGAGCTCAGTTGTAACTTCCAGTACCCAAGTGGCTCCTTCTGACACCCACATATACGTGCTATCTAGTCCCTAGGTAGCATCCCAGCTGGGTGTAAAATGAGAAATCTGAGTTACCAGAGAATTCGGGTCTTTTTGGTCTCGTGCTAAGGAGGTAATAAATCTAGATTTAGAACCGCAGAGCTGGAGGGAAGCTTACAGATTATAAAGTCCAATTCCTCATTTTAAACAAAAACATCTAAGGCCCTAAGAAATTAGGTGGCCTGCTCAAGGCCACAGTCTAGTGTTGGTGGCTTTTTTTTTTTTTCATGTAATAATTAACATTTTCTACCTGGAGACTTTACTGATGAGTTTCCATAAAGGAGGGAAAATATTCTATTTAAAACCCATCCAGCTAATCAACCAACCAACCAACCAACCAACCTGAAGCCCCTTGTTTCTGTGTGTGTAAATATACCATATATGCCTCTGTGGCCCACTGTGCACTTGCAGAGATGGGCTGACTGTACGGAGAGGGAGGGGCTATGTCTAGGAATTCTCGTGTGTATCATTAGCATCATACAGGATACTGAATTTCCTGCCAAGGATACTCATTACTCCTTGAGGATCAATGAACAGTATGTGGGTATAGACCGACAGCAAAATAACTGTTCAAATGATTTTGAGATCCTGTTTTGCAACTTCTGTTCATAGCTTTCATTCATGTGTGTGTACCATCATTCCCAACATTTTGGATTTCTACCGCTCAACTGGGTCTCATGAGATAACATATTCACTGAAAATAGGAACATAGAATTAGTAACAGATTAGCACTTAAAGTAATGATAACAATGATTGAATAAAATCAGTAAAAACTATGCATCTGCACATTTTGAATGGCGAAGTAAGAGTGGGCATTCAAATCACATATGATGCCATGATCGTGATGTCACGATTTTTCATTTTTACACATTTTGGGTTGTACCCTGAAACAACATGAAACAAACCCAAATTTGTTTCTTCTTGATGTATTCTTTTCTTTCCCCACTCTTTGAACCTTTTGATGATCACAAAACAACTGATAGACTTTTCCTGGGGAACGACTTTTAAAGACGTGTTATTGTCCACAGAGGGACCACAGTGACACCAGCAACCTACTCCTTTTCACCCCATCTCTCTCACACAAGGGGTGTGACATCCTGTACTTGATGCTTCCCATGTGCATCTGGTTCCTCTATGCTGCCACCAGCTTATTTGTTTTGGAGCCTTTATTTTTGTAACTCTAACAATAAGACTAATGATAAATTCTAATAATAAAATATTCAGTGCACAGACTGAAGATGAAGTAACTGCTTAATTACTAGTCTTAAAGTCATGTCCCTACTGTGAATAAACGATGAATAAACAAAATGCATACGTACCTTGGCTTTCAAAAATCAGCTTTAATGAGTTATTTTCTGGAAAAGCTATAATACTCTGATCATCTCCCAAGGGTATTGTCTTGTTCAGTTAAAGCGACACACATATTTAGTGTCTCAAGTTAGAAAGTCTTGAAATAGAGATTTTTATAGTGCACTACATACACAAGGGTCAAAAACCACCTTAGCAAAACCATTTTAGTGAAAACAACGACCATAAATACTTTTGTACAATAAATACTATTGCCTGGGCGTTTTCATTATTGAAGTGTTATGACTGATATAAAATCATAAATAATTCATATACTATAGAAAGGAGGCCTTAGGGAGAGGGAAATTGCTTCTCTCTCCATGTGTGCGTGTGTGTGTGTGTGTGTATGTGTGTGTATGTGTGTGCATATGTATGTATGCGTATGTGTATAACTTATTTTCTTTCACAGAAACCTATATGGATAAAACAACTTAATCTGCTATATTCTTGTTGCAAAGTGATTAATTTATGAAGAAATCAATAAATCCAAAATAATCTGTCTTGAAAAGCTGTCTGAACAGATGGAAGAATATGAGAGAACACCCTGCTGGTGGTGGAGGGGCTGAAGGGGAGGAGAAACAGCAGGGAAGAGAGACAGCCCCTTCCCTGGGAAGGAATTTGTATCTTGTTAATTCCAGTAGGAATTCTGTGATTCTTTCCTCACCACCCTCTGTTTCGCCCAAATAAACAACACTTTAACCCTTCTTTCCTCTCTTCTTGAATTGATATATTTCTATGATAAAGCTATTTTGTTTTACACTGAAGGTGTGGAAACACATCACAATATAATTTAAAGCTATGTAAGACATTGTTATTCCAGATGTAGAAAGAAGGCTTTGAATACTGATTCCCTCATTATCTTCACAGTTTCTTTGCCGTAGTTTAAAGGGGAAACGTTGTGTTATGCTGTAGAGATATCAGTGCCGGGGTTGAGCTGACGATGATGATGTGTAATGTATTAGAATACATTTCCAGTTTCCCGTGAAATTGCCTATGATGGGGTCGAAATTCTCAGGACACTTAGAACCATCCGACTCAGATTTAGTCGACCAGGTGAAAACAAAGATGGCTGCTGTGGGCGGGGGGAGGGTAAACCACACTTAGGTTTGAGAATTATGATGGAACATAAATTCACTTGTGAGGTTTGGATTTATCGAAGCTGTCTGAAAATATTGACCCCTGCTATTAGAAAGTATAATAGCCAGTCGACTTTCCCCAGCTTTGGATCTTAATCTTTCCTAGGATGCTATATTGTGATAAGTGGGACTTGAAAGGACTGAGTTTCATCTGGCTTATTGTATATTTATTACATCTAAATAATTGGTGAAAAGTACTTCCTCTCCTCAGTAGAAATACACTAAATATTTTATGTATTCTACATTTGAAATGGAAGGAGTTCTAAGAAAACAAATCCTGGATCATTTCCAAAAAGTGATAATAACAACATTATGTGATCATTATAGTCATTTGTAAATACAAGTATGATAAATGCAACAGCTGCTTGAATGAACTTAGGATGGTTGCATTTTATTAATGAGGGAAGTTGTTCATTGCAGCACTTGGAGTAATGTAATCTCGGCTTGGTCTTGACCTGTTAATTGATCAAAAAATCTAAGCAGAGTAAATCTAAATAGTATCCTCCTACACAATAATTTAAAAACCACTCACTTGCTTTCCATGCTGTCTCTGCTTATTGACCTCAATACATAACAGGATGTGGAATCACGTACACAGCTTTCCATTAGCATTATGTGAAGTGCCAGGGTTCACTCCAGACCTGAGTCTCTGAAGAGTATCTTGAAGCCACGGCTGCTGGAATGCACTTCCAAATGATATCCAGGCTGATTTGCAACTTCTGTTTGTAACTCTATGTACTGGTATGAATACATCATTATTCATTGTTACTATAGCAATTTTAATACAATAGTTTTGGCTAGACCCTTGTTATCATTCCTATGTCATAATATAACTTATAGAACATTGTAACAGTAAAAATTACAGATTGCATTTCAGAATAATTAAAATTAGTGGAAAGTAGTAGACAGGATTTTGTAGGTTTTTCTTTTCCTTTTTCTTCTTTTGATCAGAGAGGTTTATTGGCGGGGTGAAGCAAGGAGAATGGGTGGCTCATGCTCAACAAATACGAACTCAGGATTTTGTGCATTTTGGAAGGCCCAAGAAAAGATGGCCTTGCATCTATTCTCATGGACAGTCAGCAAGCTGTATCAGTTCCCAGCCTGCAGTGCCGACAACTCCAGATGATGGCTGTGCTGAGTGCCAATGCCACAGGGCTCACCTTTCGGATGAAGGTGGGTGGGATGAGCATCTCCCATCTGAGCAGGTAGATCCTCCTTTTAGTTCCTCTGGGTCCAAAGTAGGAAGTTGTTTTAGGTCCACATCCAGGCTCCGTGTACTGAGACACGTGGGTGAAAAGACGGTGGATTCGTCCTTGTTTTGAATCACCTCTACTCTTGTCCTTGTTCTCTCCAGTTCAACCATGAGCAGTGGTGGCCTCTCTAGAATGCAAGAAGCCATATTGCTTTAGGAAGGGTCAATGCTTTTGCTTTGAGTAGGAGATTCATGTTGCATCTTTTCAGGAAGTGAACAGATACTTTCATCACTGAACACAAGGAGGGTGTATGGACACAATTAAAACCGTGTGTCCCTTCAGGGTTTCGTTCCTTTCTCTTTGGTTATGTCAGCTCTTGCCTCTGGGCTGGCCTTGAATCCCATTGTGCACAGGAAGTACTCCCTGCAGCTCCCAATGTGCACGGTCCCTTCTGAGCCTTCTGATAAATCCTCAAAGTAACCTTATGAGATACATGCCATTGTGATCCCTGTGATATGTACAGGGAACCTGAGACCCAGAGAAGCCATGAAACTTGCCCAAAGTCACACAGGGAGTGAGGATTCAAGCCAGGTTTCGGCTTCTGTTCTCTGCAAATTTATTGTATTGAAGTATAGTTGATTTATAATGTGTTAATTTCTACTGTACAGCAGAGTGATTCAGTTATACATACATTCTTTTTCATATTCTTTTCTGTTATGATTTATCCCAGGATATTGAATATAGTCCCCTGTGCTCTACAGTAGGACCTTGTTGTTTATCCATTCTCTATATACCAGTTTGCATCTACTAATCCCAAACTCCTCGTCCATCCCTCCCCCACCTCCCTCCCCCTTGACAACCACACGTCTGTTCTCTATGTCTATGTTCAGACCCCTCTTCTGAACTCATGTTTCTAATAGGATGGCCAAGGAGGGCAACTTTGGTGGTCGTCTGTCTGCCAGGCACTCACAGTGGGCCTGGAGGCGGGGGTCACCTTTGAAAGAATATTCCGAGGGAAAAGCTATGGTGTTTAAAATTTTTATTTTATTTTTTAAAATTCAAGTTAGCTCTTGTGGGTTAAAAAGTTAAAACGTATGAAGAAAATGTTCATTAAGCAGCTTGGAGATAAGCAATCTGCCAGCAGAAATGGAATCCTATTTTCTTTAACAAAAACCTTTGTGAGAGGTTTGGAATAGACTTGTTTTATTGCTGAAAAGCCAAGATTCCTCTCCAGATAATAATGATGATGACTATGAAAAGTGCATTGCATACGTTGGAAATTTAATGCTCTCGACAACTTTATGAGCTAGGCACCACAGAATGTTCATTCTGCAGACAATATGAGGCTTAGAAACATTGAGTAACTTACCCAAGCACACACAGGGAGTAGAGAGGGACAAAGCTGATGGTCCAACTCAAATCTCACCTGATTCCAAAAACCAGGCTCTTCAGTACAGACCTAGCTGCCTCTTCAGTCATGAAGAGGCTACCCTAATTTTGGAAGGCCAAGTTGCCTTTAACCAGGGAATTTAGCTTCGAAGGGAAAGCATGGATGTTTCTGTATCTACCAGTGGCATCAAAATACCCTGAGACTTTTTCTTCACCGGTTTGCAAAAAGTAATAAGAAAGGTGTTATGGCAGCATCATATCCAGGTCGGAGTTACTGTGAGCTGTGGGGATAGCCACTGTTGAATTTATCTTCATGTCCCTGGTACCTAGTGCAGTGTCTGGCATGTCTAGTCAATGTGTGTGCTGAATGAATGTCCAAATGAATGAGCTCTCCCCTCATTATCCTCCTGCTTATCTAATGATTTGGGTTTTAGTTTAACTTTTTGACTCATTAATACATTTACATGGTTCAAAATCCCAAAGACACAAGACAGCATACAATGAAATCTCCCTGCCTGCCCCTGCCACTGTGTTCCAGCGACCCAGCTCCTCTCTCCACGGGCAATCACGTTATTGGTTTCTTGCATCTACTTCCATAAATTTAATGCATATTTAAGCAAAAATCAACATATATCCCTTTAACACAATCTGGTTCTTAAAAACAATATATTCATTATAAAGATGTAAGGCTTATTAAAAATTTGAACTATGCAGGAAAGTAGAAAGAGAAAAAAAATTCTAATATCTCAATAATTCATTAGAAACCCTGGAGGGTATTTTCTTCCACCTGATGGAATTATTAGGTCCCCTTTAATTACTCTGTTTCCCTGACTCTATGTCTAATCCAGGTATTCACAAAGCCTGGCCAGGTTTCAGTGGACTTGCTCTTCACTTTGGCCGCTGCAGTGGAGGACACTTTTCGTGGTGACTCAGGAGGTGGGGACTTCCAGCGTCTGGAGTCTCCTGCTTTCTGCCACAAACCGTGGCAGGAGGGGGACATGGAAGACACTGTTAAGTATTTTGCAACCCGCATCTTGAGGGGGTCCTTTTTTTTTTTACATCTTTATCGGAGTATAATTGCTTTACAATGGTGTGTTAGTTTCTGCTGTATAACGAAGTGAATCAGCTATACATATACATATATCCCCATATCCCCTCCTTCTTGCGTCTCCCTCCCACCCTCCCTATCCCACCCCTCTAGGTGGTCACAAAGCACCGAGCTGATCTCCCTGAGCTATGCAGCTGCTTCCCACTAGCTATCTATTTTACATTTGGTAGTGTATATATGTCAATGCTACTCTCTCACTTCATCCCAGCCTCCCCTTCCCAACCATATCCTCAAGTCTGTTCTCTTCATCTGTGTCCTTATTCCTGCCCTGCCACTAGGTTCATCAGTACCATTTTTCTAGACTCCATATATATGCATTAGCATATGGTATTTGTTTTTCTCTTTCTGACGTACTTCACTCTGTATGACAGACTCTAGGTCCATCCACCTCACTTCAAATAACTCAATTTCATTCCTTTTTATGGCTGAGTAATATTCCATTGCATATATGTGTCACATCTCCTTTATCCATTCATCTGTTGATGGACATATAGGTTGGTTCCATGTCCTGGTTATTGTAAACAGTGCTGCAAAAAACATGGTGGTACATGTATCTTTTTTTTTTTTTTATGGTACATGGGCCTCTCACTGTTGTGGCCTCTCCCGTTGCGGAGCACAGGCTCCGGATGCACAGGCTCAGCGGCCATGGCTCACAGGCCCAGCTGCTCCATGGCATGTGGGATCTCCCTGGACCGGGGCACGAACCTATGTCCCCTGCATCAGCAGGCAGACTCTCAACCACTGCGCCACCAGGGAAGTCCCCATGTATCTTTCTGAATTACGGTTTTCTCAAGGTATATGCCCAGTAGTGGGACTGCTGGGTCGTATGGTAGTTCTATTTTTAGATTTTTAAGGAACCTCCATACTGTTCTCCATAGTGGCTGTATCAATCTATATTCCCACAAACAGTGCAGGAGGGTTCCCTTTTCTCCACACCCTCTCCAGAATTTATTGTTTGTAGATTTTTGGATGATGGCCATTCTGACTGGTGTGAGGTGATACCTTATTGTGGTTTTGATTTGCATTTCTCTAATGATTAGAGATGTTGAGCATCTTTTCATGTGTTTGTTGGCATCTGTATGTCTTCTTTGGAGAAATGTCTATTTAGGTCTTCCGTCCATTTTTGGATTGGGTTGCTCGTTTTTTTGATATTGAGCTGCATGAGCTGTTTGTACACTTTGGAGATTAATCCCTTGTCAGTTGCATCATTTGCAAATATTTTCTCCCATTCTGAGGGTTGTCTTTTCGTCTTGTTCATGGTTTCCTTTGCTGTGCAAAAGCTTTTAAGTTTCATAAGGTCCCATTTGTTTATTTTTACTTTTATTTCCATTACTCTAGGAGGTGAGTCAAAAAGGATCTTGCTGTGATTTATGTCATAGAGTGTTCTGCCTATGTTTTCCTCTAAGAGTTTTATAGTCTCTGGCCTTATATTTAGGTCTTTAATCCATTTTGAGTTTATTTTTGTGTATGGTGTTAGGAAGTGTTCTAATTTCATTCTTTTACACACAGCTGTCCAGCTTTCCTAGCACCACTTATTGAAGAGGCTCTCTTTTCTCCATTGTATATTCTTGCCTCCTTTGGCAAAGATGAGGTGACCATATGTGCACGGGTTTATCTCTGGGCTTTCTGTCCTGTTCCACTGATCTCTCTTTCTGTTTTTGTGCTTGTACCATACTGTCTTGATTACTGTAGGTTTGTAGTATAATCTGAAGTCAGGGAGCCTGATTCCTCCGGCTCCGTTTTTCCTTCTCAAGATTGCTTTGTTTATTTGGGGTCTTTTGTGTTTCCATACAAAATTGTGAAATTTTTTGTTCTAGTTTTGTAAAAAATGCCATTGGTAATTTGAAGGGATTGCATTGAATGTGTACATTGTTTTGGGTAGTATAGTCATTTTCACAATGTTGATTCTTCAAATCCAAGAACATGGTATATCTCTCCATCTGTTTCTGTCATCTTTGATTTCTTTCATCAGTGTCTTATAGTTTTATGCATACAGGTCCTTTGTCTCCTTAGGTAGGTTTATTTCTAGGTATTTTATTCTTTTTGTTGCAGTGGTAAATGAGAGTGTTTCCTTAATTTCTCTTTCAGATATTTCATCATTAATGTATAGGAATGCAAGAGATTTCTGTGCCTTAATTTTGTATCCTGCTACTTTACTAAATTCATTGATTAGCTCTAGTAGTTTTCTGGTGGCATCTTTAGGATTCTCTATGTATAGTATCAGGTCGTCTGCAAATAGTGACAGTTTTTCTTCTTCTTTTCCAACTTGGATTCCTTTTATTTCATTTTCTTCTCTGATTGCCGTGGCTAAAACTTCCAAAGCTATGTTGAATAATAGTGGTGAGAGTGGACATCCTTGTCTTGTTCCTGATCTTAGAGGCAATGCTTTCAGTTTTTCACCATTGAGAATGATGTTTGCTGTGGGTTTGTCATATATAGCCTTTATTATGTTGAGGTAAGTTCCCTCTATGCAAGGGGGTCTTTTGAAGCATCTGTTCCCGTTGGCAGAGATCAAGTGTGGAAGGATGGAGATTTGAACAGTTGTATGCAGACTGAGGACGCTGTGAAGTTAGCCTGTCAGCTCCAAGGAAAGAGCACAGCGCTTACCCCGGGGATGTATGCTGGCGTGGCGTGGGCATGGATCCGTGGTGACCTGTACACAATAGTGGAAACAGACAGTACTGACCCAAACGGAATCCGTAGCATGTGTTTGCAAGCTCAGTGGTACCGCAAGGTCAGGGCTTACTAGTGCTCTGATGGAAGGACTGGTAAGTTACACCCTGACGCCTGGGTAAATATGTTGGCACAGTGAATGCAGTTACTGTTTGTGTGTATTTATACCCACACATACAGACTTACATACAGACTTTCAGGACATTTAACATTTTCCATGACAAATAGAGTTCAACCAGTTCTCAATTGTTACCTCTTTTGTTTATTGTTTTTAAAATTGGGATGAAAAACCCGTTCATGTGTGGTTCAGAAAGGTGTCTGGATCGTGGGCATTAAACACAATCGTGGTTGACAGAAGCCCAGCGTGGATGGGCCAGGGAAGCAGCAGCCCTTACAAAGTGGTGTCTGAGGACAGTGCAGTCCGGTCTGGGAAAGCCACAAGCCACAGAGACCTTCTCCAAGGTTAGGTCTGGTGATTCTTCTCTCCTAACTTTCAGCTTCAGTGGACTGAGATTAATATGTTCAGTGGAAAAGGGGAAGACATTCGCCTTACTGCAGGTCAGAGTGGAGGAAATGCCCATGCCATGCGTCCGCAGCAGGAAAGTTACAAGCTGTTGCTCACACTCTCCTCACCGCTGCCCCCGCTCCCGGCCATGTGCTGTGCTGCCTGATTTTTCCTCTGTCTGCCACAGTAACCCCCCAGCCTGGGGCCCCAGAGCCTCACAAAGTGTCTGGCATATGGGGAGTTCTCACTAAGTATTTCTGGAATGAATACTGAATACATTTGCATTAAAAAAGAAATAGGGCGGTGAGGATGAAGTACCAGCATTACTCCAGGGACCTCACATAAATGATGGTCTTTCTTATCCCTCCCCACCAGGCTTTGTTACCTGTCCTCTGGTCCTTTGAAAGGACATCCTTCCGGGGCTTCTGGTTTACTCTCTTGAATTACTTCAAACTGCTCTAATTACCTCTGGAAGACTAGTATTTCTAAGGAACAGATTTAATCACGTTATTCCCCTGCATAAAAAGGTGCCCTTCCACTTGGTAGTATTCCAGACCTCTGCAATGTGTCAGTATCCCCCCCACCCCACTGTTTCTGTGTGCCCACCCTGTGCCAAACTCACATCCTGTAGTCCGGTTAGGCCGGACCACCTCCTTATTTCCCAAGCAAATCTTACACTTTCCCATGTGCCACCTGCTGCTGTCTGCACGTGCCTAGTGAAACCCCGGAGTGTCTGCCACGTGAAGTCCATCAACCCGTCTGTGCTGCTTCATCATGACCACCCCTCCCCCCATACGTGATCTTCCTCTGCCTCACCTTCCTCTTTCAGACGTATCTCATTCTCTCCACCCTTGAACTGGACTCTTTGCTCACGTTTCCATCTCCTCTAAACTGTTTCCTAACCTCTCTGGAGAGCAGAATACCACGGCCCCTTGTTACCTGGAAATTCTGGTTCAGTAAATTTGGATTGGGCCTCTAGAAATTTTCAAAAAAATAAGTGCCCTGGGTGATTCTTAACACCAGGTGACTTTGGCAAGCTTCGCTAGACCCTGCTGAACAGGACATCTTACGCATATGAGCGCTCAGTAAAGAGGTGTGAAGTAAATTCAGTTCCCCAGGCAAGAATCCACAGCAGGACAGAGAGGCAGGTCGTGCCATATGGAAAAGAAAACGTCGTCAGGTTTATACTTGACTTGGAAGGCCCAACAGTATTGCAGGAGCAGACCCTCAAGGAAGACAATATTCTGAATGTGGGAACAATAATTCAATTTTGGGCAAACGTATCCTTTTGAATGTGCAGCATATGGGCACAGTCATAGAAAACTGAGCAGGTACAAAGCATCTTATTTACAATTTTAACCATTCAGAAATGTTCAGATACAGTTGTTTACTTCCCCGTGAGGAAGACTAACAGCGGCAACAGAAATAATTAAACTGTCCATTTTCTAAAGGAAACTTCTGAGCTCTCATTCATAAGCCCGTGTATATCCTACCACCCCTCTTCCTTAAATGTGTAGCTTAAGAAGCAGAAGCAATTTACCACCCAGAATATTACCTCATGATCTGTGGGAAAGAATCGAAGACAAGTTTAGAAAGAAGACCCGCTGAACACATTGTCACTTACCTTTGCTCTCTAGGACTTTACTCATCCTTCTTTTGTACACCCACTTGTCCTTTTATTTTTCCTTTAGGTATCTTTACTTTAGAGCTGGAGTCTGCACACTGCCTTCTGTCCCTGTGTGCGCTCGCTACTACTTGCCCCTATCCACTGCCCAACTTCCTTCCTGTAGTTAAATTCAAATTATTGTAGGATTGGGCTTCCCTGGTGGCGCAGTGGTTGAGAGTCTGCCTGCCGGTGCAGGGGACATGGGTTCATGCCCCGGTCCGGGAAGACCCCACATGCTGCGGAGCAGCTGGGCCCGTGAGCCATGGCCGCTGAGCCCATGCATCCAGATCCTGTGCTCTGCAACGGGAGAGGCCACAACAGTGAGAGGCCCGCGTACTGCAAAACAAACAAACAAACAAAAAATTTTTGTAGGAGGGACTCTGATAAGTCCAGCTAATCCGTATTTTCTTTCTTTCTTCCTTTTCTTCCTCCCTCCCTCCCTCTTTCTTTCTTTCTTCCTTCCTTCCTTCCTTCTTTCTTTCTTTTCTTTCTTTCTTTCTTTCTTTCTTTCTTTCTTTCTTTCTTTCTTTCTTTCTTTCTTTCTTTCTTTCTTTCTTTCTTTCTTTCTTTCTTTCTCTCTCTCTCTCTCTCTCTCTCTCTCCCTCCCTCCCTCCCTCCCTCCCTCCCTCCCTCCCTCCCTCCCTCCCTCTCTCTCTCTCTCTCTCTCTCTTTCTTTCTTTCTTTCTTTCTTTCTTGTTAATTTAGGAAGAATTTTCATACCAGCCTCCTTTCTAGGTGGCTGGGTCACTTATACACTAATTGCCCTTTACCTAGTATCTTTGGGGTCTGAACGTCTTGCCCAAGTCGCTGGGCCACATGGTTTAGAACACAGTCCTACTTCTGTGTGAAGTGACAGGGCCGTTGTCTCCAGCAAGAGCTAGTGGGTGGAAACAATTAGACAGTCAGGGAGGTGGGGGGCATCCTGAGGCTTGGCTACTGTGGGATGTCTCTGTCTGCTCGAGTCATAGTGATAATTTAGTTTTTAGTCATAAATAATAATTCAAAGGGCATTTTCTTGACAAATATATTTCTCTACTATTAATATATATATTATGATGATATATATATATATATATAAATTTTTTTCCTGAAGACACATGCAAGTCTTTAAAGTACTTAAAATCATTACCTAAAAGTAATGTTGAGTAGATAATATTTGCAGGCCCACTGGAACATAGAGTCAGCAGTGCATGAAGTGTTCTGGGTTTTAGTGTTGCCTTTCTTCCTTATCCCTCCCTGACCTTTGTCCACAACTGGCAGGACCCTCTCACATTACTATTTGCAAGTTCAAGGCAGAAGAGTGAGTGGTGTGTCAAGAAGTGCCCCTGAGGTTAGCCCTTCAAAGACAGAGGAGCCAGGCTGGTTATGAGAGACGAGGGAGGGACACAGGCCTGATGTTAGTCGACCAAGGTAGCCATGCCGGCTGGGGCAGGCTATCCTGGAAAGCTGGGCACCTGGCCCAAACCCAATTCTGCACACCTGGTGGGACCCTCCCAGAGCCTCCTGCGGGTCTTGGCTTTGTTCTCTGTTGTTCTCTCTGTGCTTTCTCACCCTTGCTGATGCTGCCTCAGTCTTGGCCACATTCATTTGGGTGCAAAGCCCAGTCCTTTCATCATTTTTAAAAATTCTCTGATTTCCAACGTTGCATACATTTTAGTAACTCTTCTGAGAATTTAGGAGTTGCAAGGAGGGGTCGAAACAAGGAAGCCTCAGCCTTTCACCATCTTCCTGGCTCGCCTTCCCTCCCCTCTGTGGTGCAACCGGAAAGAAACTTTCTCCCCTGGTTCTCGAATGTTCTTTCCACATTCAGGCCCCCTTAAGAGGTGTATCAGGATGTCTCTTTGTGAGCTGGGAATGGTTTCACCTTAGAGGTGGGATCTGAGGTCAGCTTCAACCTTTGGGGATTAGTCAAAGCATTTCCTTCCAACTAAGCCATCTTTCATTGATACTAAATGATGGGATAAGCAAATGTCTAATAAGGATGGGGAAGAAACGCAGGGATGGTGCAACAGGATAACAGGATTTAGAAGTTAGAGAAAAATGAGCAAATGAGAAAAGGCAGGCAGCAGTGACTCAAACTATTGAATGAGGTAGTTGGGAATAAAAGAGATATTGGGAGGAAGGACACCGTTTCTCATTTCATCTCTCAATTCTGCAGACTCACTCAGGTCCCTTCTCATCTTTTCAATCTTCTCTAAACCTCTCCTCTCACCTCTTTTTAAAAACTGAGGGTCTTTTTGCCTAGATAACAATCTAAATTTGATATATCAGATAACTTCCTATATTGTAATATGGATAAACGTTTATATTTCTAAGATGCTAGTGAGTGAATATGAACTCTGAAATGGTGCACAATTCAGGTACTAAAGAAGATTTGTTCAGAAGTGTAAGTTGAAGAGAACCGGTAACAGATGGCCCAACATCAGTGAGACGTATTAAATGCATCTCTGATTGGTATTAAATACCTCCCTCTTCTGCAGGGAGCGGAGGAGAAAGCAGATTCACAAACACTGAAATGATTGTATGGGCACAGCCATTGTGCACTTTTATTTGTCAAGATGGCATACGTTTTTCTCATTATTAAACGTCCACTGGGGACTTCCCTGGTGGGGCAGTGGTTAAGAATCCACCTGCCAGTACAGGGGACACAGGTTCGAGCCCTGGTCCGGGAAGATCACACATGCCGTGGAGCAACTAAGCCCATGTGCTGCAACTACTGAGACTGCGCTCTAGAGCCCGCAAGCCACAACTACATATACACACTACTATATATAAAACAGATAACCAAGAAGGACCTATTGCATAGCACAGGGAGCTATACTCAATGCCTTGTAATAACCTGTAATGGAAAAGAATCTAAAAAATAATGGATATATATTTATAACTGAATCACTTTGCTGTACGCCTGAACCTAACACAACATTGTAAATCAACAATATTTCAATAAAAATGTTTTAAAATGTATAAAAAATAAAATATATAGAAAAAAAGAGGCAAAGAAACACTATAATTTGTGTTTCTATTGTAGTTGCTTGAGCAGCTACATGTTAAATGTGCTGTAGTGTTTATGGGTGGAAATTTCTCTGAATAATAGCTTGGATAATGATGGAATAGGGAAGTCTTAATATTGTCTGGGGCAACACCCCTCTCCCCCTTCCACCTCATACACACTTTTTTCCCCAAGATGAACACACGAGGCTCAAAAGGATTAAAGGTGCTTTTCTCAAGATTGCAGATGTTGTCAGAAGTAGAGCTGAAACTAGAAGCAAGGTCTCCTTATTCTGAGGCCCCCATCTCTACCTTCAGTTTCTGCGTGAACCGCACTTGTTCATGTCCAGCATCTCCCAGTGTGTGCAAAGCCATTTCCGGAGGAGCTGTGTTTCCGTGTCTCCTGGAATATGATGCCAGGGGTCACGTGGGATCGTTGTGGGAATTAGTCAGCCGTGCAGCCCTCCAGGGCTTTGCTCCTTTCTCCGCTCCTAACCCATGCTTCTCAGACTCTCCAGTTTTTTTTTTTTAATTTTTAAAAATGGAAGTATAGTTGATTTACAATGTTGTGTTAGTTTCAAGTGTACAGCAAAGTGATTCAGCTATACACATATATATATATATATATTCTTTTTCAGATTCTTTTCCATTATAGGTTATTACAAGATACTGAGTGCATTCCCTGTGCTCGCCAGCAGGTCCTTGTTGTTTACCTATTTTATATGTAGTGGTGTGTATATACTAATCCCAAACTCCTAATTTATCTCTCTTCCTTCTGCCCCCTTTCCTGTCTGTGAGTCTATTTCTGTTTTGTAAAATGGTTATTATTATTTAAATTGCCAATGTCCTTGCTCCATTGGTGAGTTCTCTGACACTTGAAGTCATCTGTATCCTCTTTGAGGAGACAAGGCACTTGTCTCATACACTTGGCTCTGCAGCAATGTCAACTTGCTATAAATATCTCTAAATGCCTACCTTCAACCTCTGTCCTAAATAATCTGGGGAAAGGCAACAAAAAGCTTGCAAACCAGGCCTGGTGCACGGACCACACTCCTAACACGCTAACTCCAGGGGTCTCTAACTCCAAGGAGAAGCCAGATGTCTACAAGGTGAGGCCTTGGATGACCCCTCTGGGATGGGGTTGGGGGGTGACGTCTGGGAAATTCTCAGCAGCTTCACCGTAATCAGGGAGGAACGCACCCTTGGTATCTTCAGCTCCGCTCTGAAGGTTCCTGGGGACACTTGACTTCCTATGATGTCAGAGAGACGTGAGTAATCCACATGTGAGGAGCACTAATCCTTCAGAAGACTAGACACCCAGTTTCTTGTCACTGAATGTGAGTATCGGAGCTACAAATGCCTTTTGGCAATGAAGGCACTCAGGGGTGAGGGGGGAAAAGTAGCATCTGTGGATGTAGTGGAGAGAGAGGCTTATTTAGGAACTCAAGGCGGTGGAAATAAACTGTCAAAAAGTGACAGGCGGTTTTGAGAAGTTCAGATAAAACCTGAAATGCTGAACCAGGAGGTAAAGGAATACTTGAAGGAATATGGGGAATTCAAAGAACACCAGCTGCGACTGGGTGCTGGGCTGTAGACTGAAGGCACAGGTCCAGTTAGGCGTGCTCGAGAAAACCAGCGTCTTCAGGGAGGTGTTGGCATCTGGCGTGATGGCCTCTTGGGCGTCAGTAGGAGCTTCAGCCAAGTCTCCTCCCCAGTGACTCCGTGGCTGGAATGTGATGAACACTGCTCGGAGGTAGAGGATGTTTCTGCTCATGTCCTGTCCAATAAATGGGGCTGAATTTCAGAGGTACTGACTTGCCCCCTGTGGAAATGACTTTTATTTGGAGTCTGACCTGGAGCTGCCTTGGACAGTTCTAGAGGCTCAGACGTTTTCTTGGACACACATTTGACCATGTGATGGAGGCTTTCCTGACTGTCCACAGCAGCGTGACACAGAGGATGAGAAAGGGGAGTTTGGTCACCATCTGCCCCCTCTCTCGCTGGGACAGAGACGTGGTTGACAACAAGAAAGGGGAGATGAGTCCTACCCCAACAGAGCCCTTTGAGGCCACGTGTTGCTTTTCATTGCTTCTTATATCTGCTTATATCCCTGACTTTCACCGGGAACTTCTTCACTGGGCCTGAAGATGCCTTTTGGTATTTTACCTAGTACAGGTCAGCTGATGACAAATTTTCCGGTTTTCTTTATCTGAACATATTTTAATGTTACATTCATTTGTGAAAGCTATTCTTATGGTATATAGAATTATAGGTTAGCAGTTATTGCCTTTTAGCACTTAAATGCACTATTTCATTTACTTCTGGTTTCTATTGCCAGTGCTTATGTTAAGAACTACACTGTCAGTCTAATTGCGGGTTTTTTTTTTTGGAAGCTAGTCAGTCTTTTGTCCTCTGGCTGCTTTTAGGAATTTTCTCTTTGTCTTTGGCAGTTTTATTATAGTGTGTTGAACAATTTTTTTTGTTTATGTTTTTTGGGATTTGTAGTAATTCTTGAGTTTTTGGCTTGATGTTTTTCATCATTTTTAGAACAATCTTTTAGTCATCGCCTCCTCAGATACCGTTTTTAACACACTCTCTGTCTTCTCTCCTAATGGGACTCAGTTTACACCTATGTTAGAACTTCTCACTGTATCCCTTATGTCTCTGCCCTCTCTTCTGTATTTTTCATTTTTTTTGAGTTTCCGTAGTTCATGCTGAATAATTTCTTCTTACTTATTTACCAGTTCACTAATTCTTCCTACAACTGTGTATAATCTTTTGCTAAATACATTAATGGAATACTTTGTTTTGGTTTTTGTATTTTTTGGGCTAGAATTCTCATTTTGTTATTTTTTGTATAGCTTCCAGAACTCCACAAAAATTACCTTTTATCTCCCTTAACATAAAATCCTAGTTATTTAAAAGTCTTCGTCTGATAACAAAAATATTTGGTTGGAGCCTCTGTGGGTGTAAATATTGTTCTTTTATGGGGGCTGGGTTTTAATCACATTTTACTTACTTATACCCTTGTATACCTTGTTATTTAAAAAAAAATTTTATTAACGTATGCTATTCAAACAGAAAAGTGCACATATAAGCATATAGCATGATACATTTCCAAACACTAAGCACATTTATGTTAGTTTCACCTAAATCGAAAAACACATCATTACCAACACTCTTGGAGTCCTGTTTGAAACTTTCTAGAAATTATCTTTTCCTTCTCCTCTCCTCCACCCACCCAAGGAGAACAATTACACTGTTATGTCATGGCATAGGTGAGCTTTTGCCTGATTTTTGGACTTTATATGAATTTTATGCATTTTTTTGTGTTTTGATTTTTTCATTTAGCGCTGTGTTTGTGAGCTTCATCTATACTATTTCATGTAGCAGCTGCAGCTTGTTCATTCCCACTATTTAGTATTCTAGTGTGTTTATGCCACAAGTTATTTAGCATTCTATTGAATATTATTTATAGTTTTCAGTTTGAGGTTTTAACCAGCAGTGTGGCTAAGAATAGCCTTGGTGAACATATTTTGGTGAACATATGTACTGTCTAGTTATTTTTGATTGAGTGCTAGGCATTGTATTAGCAAAACTGTAGAAAAATCTGACACTTAGGATGATGTTACCATTCCTTAGGGAACATTTACGTTTGTTTCTACCTAGAACAACTTCAAGAGATCCTAGCTTTAAATACACATGCAACTTAATATTTTAAAAATATTTGAGCTCAAGTATGTGTTTAACTATGAGAGTCATAAAGCAATAAAACAAATGAGAAGGTATTTGGGAGGTATTCAGACTTTAACAAGGGGGTGTGTGAGAGCTCTGTACCCATGGGATCACTCACACTGTGCTAAACCTCTCAGCATGCTGCTCTCTAATCTCTAGTCATCAGGATAATTACTGATGTGAAGTCAGTGGCTTCCAATATATTCATGCTTGTAAAATGTCTTATAGTTTCCAATTGCTTTCATATTCATTATGAAAATGATTATGTCTGGGGTGATATCAGTATATAAGCATGTAGTGACAGGATTGCATCTAAAAGATTCTTTTTAAGGTCCACACACAAGCAAATGTAAATGTTGATTACTGTCATGTAGGAGAGAAATCAAACATCCACTGGAAATGGATTCTTCACAGGGACTCCTATGGGGGATAACACATCATGTAGATTTGTGTTAGGCCCATGGGCAGCATGGTGCCGAGGAAAGAAGGTAGGGCCAGGAATTGGAACCCCTGGGCCACTTCTACCAAGGGATGTTATGATCCTAAGTAAATCACTTCAACTTTCTGCATCTTAAATTTCTCATCTGTAGAACAAGGCTATTGATACCATCCCTGGCAAGTCTAGTATAACACGTCTGAAAGAATTTTTTAACCAGGCAAGCACTGCATCAGTGCAAGGGAGTCGTTATTGGGAGGGCAAAGTAGAGCAGGGATGTTTTTGAGCGGAAGGACCCTGCAGCTGAGGGGCCTGGGTGTCAGTCCCGACTCTGCCACCCATCAGCCATGTGACGTTAGCCATCTGCTGCTTTTCTCACGTGTAAAATGGGATTACAATGATAGTTCCTACCTCACAGGACTGTTGTGGAGATTAATACTTATAAAGCACTAACACTGCCTGGCACATCGTAAGAGCTGCATCGTCAACAGCTGTTATCATTCTTTGTAGTTCCATACATGATCTAAAAAACAGGTAGTCTGAGATGTTGTCGACTTGCTGAGAAACACCTGGCTGAGGAATGAAATAGCCCATTGAACAATTTGTTTTCTGACCTGTAGTTTATATTTTCAAGGACACAGGCAAAGTCCCTGTCCTAGAGACTTATATTTGATAGAGTGGGGAAGAGACAAAATCCCAGGGAGGCTCAGGTCTGCCTTGCAGACTTAGGGGCAGAAAGGGTGACAGGGCTGGGAGGTAGCATGGTTGGGAGAAGACATTCAGTAAGGTCAGAGTGGGTAGTTAGTTAGGCCATGGCAAGGAGCTGGATTTTACTCCTTGAATGCCAAGAAACTATTGAAGTGTTTTGTTCAGGAAAAGGATCAAAGAAAACAATAGGGCATATTTAATTTTATATGCCAAAGGCCTTTTCAGGATTAAACAGTGAGTTTAAATGATGAACCATGATTTTACAATAAATTATTTTGCTCAGTTAGCAGATTTTGATGGCTTTAGGCCAGTTTTCAGAATAAATCTGATTGAGAGTAGGACCGTAATTAAGGGTAGTATTTCCAATTAGTATGCTAGGTTTAGATGACGTTTTGCTTTTGGGGATCAATGGCCTCTAAATCCGTACTATTGGTGTAGGCAGAAACCATCATATTGTTATGCCATCACAGGACAACACTTAATCTCACCCTCCACGGTGCTGTGTGTCCTCCAGGGGAGATCAATAACTTCTCATTTATCAGATTTAAAAGGGAGGGCTTGTTTTTAGTTGTTCATAAGATATAGCCAGACTAATAGAGCCTTAAAGACATGTAGGTTTATTTACTATGATTATTTTTTGCTTCATGCAGCAAGTCCAGAGTGGTTTGGAGGCTCAAGTTATATCCGAGTCCACTTCTTTGCAGTTCTCTTCATTTCCTGCTTCATGGTCCCTCGGTGGTTGCTGCAGCTCCTGTCAACACATCCATGATCCAGGTAAGAAGAAACAGGGGAAGGAGGCAAGGGTGGTGCCTGCATCAGGGAATCAGAGACTTGCTCAGACACTCCTGGAAAGCTGCTTTTACTTCTTTGACTTGCACTGTGTCACAGCGTGAGCTTTTTAGTGGTCAGGCAGTCAGAAAAGGTGAATTTGAATTTTTGAGTGCAATAGTCAGGGAAGAAAAGGAACTAAGGTTGAAATGGGTTTGAGTGAGCCAGCCTATGTTACTTTTCACAGCAGGGCTCTCCCAGAACTTTAGTTCCCCATCCAGTGCCAAGATCTACAGCAGACACCAAACTGCTGTAAACTCTTGGCGTGAAAGATCACACCTGGAGACGGTTATCTGGGGAGGTAGTTACATACCTTTTCCAGCTGACTATGAAATCTGAAAGTGAAGGTAAACATCTGTAGTAAATAAAATTTCAGGATTGACTAACTTATAAAGCACTAACACTGCCTGGCACATCGTAAGAGCTGCATCGTCAACAGCTGTTATCAGCCGGGTAGTAAATAAAATTTCGGGTAGTAAATAAAATTTCAGGATTGACTAACTTCCAGAATTGATCCCAGATTTCTGTGATGAGTCACACATACAGCCATCCATTTAAATGCTCTTTGACCTTGATAGGGTGAGACCCATGGTTTCACTTAGCTCTGTAATAAAGCATCCGGACGCAAAGCGCAGTTGCTTCTGAGTGAGTCAGGCTGACATCAGTTGTGTATTTTCATGTAACTTTGTAACGGAGCAGGACCCTACGGGCCTCCCGGGACAGACCCCTCCCCCATATCCTCAGCTTTAGCCTCTCCCTGAAGTACCCAGATGACGGTGTCTGGTACACATTCCTGAGCTGTGTTACAGGTGCTAAACACCCACCAATGGAAGAAGTTAACTACCTGATGACCATGAGCATGTAGCCCCCAGACCTACTGGAGCCTGAGGACTGATGACATTAAGCCCTGTGACACCGCCTGGTTACCTCACCATCAACCAAGCAGAGAACTGTGACCGAGCTGATCACACACTCTGGGACGCACCTCCCTCACCTGGCCTGTGAAAATGCTTCCCTGAAACCCATCAGGGAGTTCAGGTGTTTTGAGCATTAGATGCCTGGAGTCTTTTTTTTGGTGCCTACAACAAATGCTGCACCTTCCTTCACCACAACCCGGTGTCAGCAGATGGGCTTTACCACATGCGGGACTCAAGTTTGGTTCAGTAACAACTTGAGGGTATCACCCCTGGGATTTATTCTTGGATGGAGAAGAAGATGCAGACTCCCAGATTTTGTCATATCTGGAAATGCCTTTAAAAGGGCAAATAAAAGCAGTTAAGTGGCTAGAAGCACTGGAACAATTATAAATCCCAAGCAACGTCCTTATAGAACAACAAAATAGGCTTGGCAGGAAGCTGATAAATTTAATCAGTTAAGAAAATCAAACTTGACTAGCCAGCGAGTGCTGTGGGAGGTGCACAGTGGAGACATGAGCGCTATTCCTCCACTCCCTGTGACCTTGGGGCAAGTCTCCTTCACTGTGAAACACGTAGAGTAATAGGTCCTGCATGAGAGAGTTGCCATTTGACTACACAGAGGCCAAATATCCTTTAAATTCTGAGGTACTCCTGAAACAGTTGGAAAACGTGGGCCCTTTCCCCACAGAAAGGGAAAATATCTCCTCTCTTTATCTGTAGGAGCCAGAACTCCAGGCAGCAAGTAGATTTTGCTGAAGAGAATCACCAGCTGCTTCCTGATAACACTGCCGAGTCCTGAGAGCACTGCCAACTCCTGAGAGCATTGCTGAGTCCTGAGAGCACCGCCGACTCCTGAGAGCACCGCCGAGTCCTGAGAGCACCGCCGACTCCTGAGAGCACTGCCGAGTCCTGATGGAGAGCCCTGAGAAGGCAGTTAGACATTAATTGAGAAAGGGGCTGAGGTCGAGCCTGGAGTCCAGTGGGGCCAGTGGCCAGGGTCCAGGGGTGGCTGTCTAGGGAGGTGTTGGTGGGAGGTCTAAGTTGTGCCTTTCCCCGCTTTGTTCCTGGCTTGATCCTGGCTCCGTGGGCTTCCCGTGGATTCTTCCCAAACATCCACTTGCCGTCCGAGTTACCTGAGAGCTTCTGTATCTGTAGCAGGGGGCTCTGTCGGCACCGGGTTGGGGGGCAGTGGTGAAGCACAGAGCCCTCCATCAGGAAGGCTGCTTCTCCTGGGTCAGGGGTTACCTCTGCAGCAGACAGCTGCCCGGGCTGGACAGCTGCCAGATCTCTACTTCTTTTTGTGCCCTGCACACTCGTTTACCCTTAAGTGTTTAAAACTCCGTCGCTGTGGGATGCTCATTTTTTACAAGCATTTAAAAATGCTGCTTGGGACATTTGAGTCACTCCATTAAAAGACTCCTTTGGGCTGTGCCTCCGTTGGTTGGGTTAACTGGTGGCAACAAATAGTGATTCTTTAGAGCACTTTCAACTACCAGAAAGTTCATCCTTGCTGCGTGTAAAGCAGTTATTTCTTCAGGCAAAAAAACTAGCACAGTTCTTGAAGGTGTCAAATGTGAAGTTATGTCTACTTCTAGATTATTCACAGCTGGTGAGAATACATCCTGTTTATTTTTCATAAATCTGAAGAAGAGCTAATCTTTGTACTTTTTTGGGGGGTGTTGTATTCAGTATCTATTTGTTGATTAATTCAATCTCAGATTTATGGGAGAAGGGAAAGTAGCTCTTCAGATACACCAGGCCCAGTGCTGACACTTTTAGGTACACTTTTCTCAATCCTCTTGGCAACTCCGAAAGTTACACACTTTATAGATGAGGATCTGAGATACATTTTATCCCCAAAACAAAATTAGCTCAAGGTCACCCGGTTAAGAAATAGTGGCAAAGTGATGGCACACAGGTTTGTCTATTCTAAGACCCATGTCTTTTCATCCACCTGATCGTGGAAGCTCAGCGGGTACTTAGCCTGGGCCGGGGATGGGGCTTGAATAACAAGTGAGCATCTCTTCCCTCAGGGGACACAGACCCAGTGACCAACAGCATACATACAATGCAGTGTGGGTAATCCATGCTGGAAGCAGGTAGAGGTACAGTGGGGTGGGCTGGGGGGGTGCTGGGGGGATGGTGGTCAAGGAGGGTGTCACTAGTGTGTGAAGGCTAAGCTGAGGCTAGAATGGAGATTGGGGTTGGCCAGGTGGGAGAGCGGTGGGTGGATTTATCATTTATCCATCTGTTATGGACCAAAGGTGTTCCCCCCACCCCAATTTATATGTTGAAGCCCTAATCCCCCAATGTGGCTGGATTTGCAGACAGGTAGGTAACTAGGTCAAATGAGTTCATAAGGGTGGAACCCTGATCTGATCTGATCATCAGATTTGAAGCTGGAATGGGCCTCACAGATGATCTAAAAGAAAACAAAACAGATACAGATGAACTTATCTACAAAACAGAAGGAGATCCACAGACCTAGAGAGAAAACTTATGGTTACCAAAGGGGATAGTGGGTGGAGGGATCAATTAGGAGTTTGGGATTAGCATATACACACTACTATATGTAAAATAGCTAAACAACAAGGACCTACTGTAGAGCACAGGGAACTCAACTCAATATTTTGTAATGACCTATAAGGGAAAAGAGTCTGAAAAAGCATACATATATATATGTGTGTGTATGTACATATATATATAATACATATATAACTGAATCACTTTGCTGTACACCTGAAACTGACACGACATTGTAAATGAACTCTACTTCAATAAAATTAAAAATACAATGGTCTCCTTTTACAGATGAAGAGACTGAGACCCATAAATGTTAAACTGTTGAAGTTGCTCAGTATTAGTGACTCACATACAACCAGAACCCAAGTTTCCCTAACTCTTAACTCTGTGCTTTCCAGATCACACGTGACAGACCTCAGAAACAGGCTCACGTGTCCCAATCCAGGCCACGCCTGCTTCCCCTGTAGAATACGGCTTTCCCCCTCTGCATAGCAGTTAGGTAGAGAATAGGTTCACTTCTGCAAAGCTTGATGGAAAATGACATTCCTTATGCTGAAATGCTTATGCTGGAGATGCTTTTACAATATATATATATATTTATGATTCCATGCTTGTTTCTGAATTTAAAATCAGTGTATTTAAGTAAGGGACACTTGTGATTTTTACTTGTATGCCTTCCATAAGTTATCTTTGCAAGCACATTTTTTTCAGTGTAGGCAGTTTTTTCTTCAACAGATATTACCAAGATCTCATTTTTCTTAGTCTCATATCTTTTAACAGCAGGATCTGCTCTTAGAAAATTTTAATTATTCATTTGCATTGCATGTGAAGTGCTATGTTATGTCAAACAGTTCTTTCAAAGAGTCTGTTTACTTGATTTCTCTTAATTCCCGACTAGCAAGAGAAAAAGAAAATGAATTATATTTGCCATAAAATCTGCTGAACTGACCACAGGCAACTCAGGATCTATAAACCTTTAATCAAAGCCTCTTAACAATGCAAAGTATTAGTTTGGGGAAAGAAAAAAAAAAAAAAACACGATTGAAGGAAAAGGAAACTCACATTCTAAGGATGCAATAGCTCCCCTCCCCAAACTTGTGTGCATGCATTTCCCCTCATCTGGCCGACTCCAGCGTGCCCCAGGAGTGACATCCTCCTGACAATTAGTAGCTAAGATGCCATGTAACGAGGTATTGTCAAGCATTACTAATCTTACAGGGATAAGTTAAATAAATAGGCATCAAGCAACTGAAAGCAAGTAAAGAAGATGGCAGTTTAATAGGAAGGAAATCTGTCAAGTGTTGAACACGGAGAAAAGATTTGGGTTCCAAAGTGAGACATATTAAGGATTGAAGAATTTCCCTGCACCGCACAGGACCTTTGGTTATAGCTGAATGCATGTGTCAGAGCAGAGGAGGAGGGTGCCCGGGGAGACTGAAAAGGACAATTGACAAGGAAAAACGAGGGCAAATTGGCCTCTCCCGACTCGTCACACTGGGTTGCTCCTTGTCAGTGAGTCCACACCGCCTGTACTTGCTCATGACCTTCCACACTGTCTGTCCTTCCCTGCCTGTCTTCAAATCCTGGCTCTGCCCCTGACTTGCCATGTGATATTGGCCAAGTGACTTAGTTGACTCCGTCTCCTCAGTCTCCCCACCTGTAATATGGGGATAATAAGGGAACTCACTTCAGAGGGTTCCTGTGTGCAGGAATGCCAGTGTGCACACCTGAAGCCTTAAGCTTTCCAGATGGTTAATTCAATTTCGTTAGGAAGGAGCCCTCTGTCTGCCTAGGGGTAAAACACCCCCATGGTGCTCTTAGTGCCAGAGTTGGGGTGAGAATTGGAGGGTGGGGCTCAGGCTGGGAGTCTGGACTCTACAGTTATTCCTATACAGCAGGGGTCCCCAACCCCCTGTTAGGAACCGGACTGCACAGCAGGAGGTAAGTGGCAGGTGAGTGAGCGAAGCTTCATCTGCTGTTGCCCATCACTGCCCATCGCTTGCATTACCACCGGAACCATCACTGGGATTCCTGCCTGAACCATTCCTCCCTCCCCCCACCTCCGTGGAAAAATTGTCTTCCACGAAACCGGTCCCTGGTGCCTAAACGGTTGGGGACCTCTGTTGTATAGACTTTCAAGGAACCTGCCCTTCCCTCTTCCTCTTGTTACTGAGTCCAAGCTCATACTGCTTGCCACATGACAGGCCGATAAATTGAGAGATGAGGTGTTGGGGTAAGGAATAGCGACTTTATTTGGAAAGCCAGCAGACCGAGAAGACGGTGGACTCGTGTCCCAAAGAACCATCTGACCTGGGTTTGGATGCTAGTTTCTTTTATAGAACAGATAAGGAGAGGTGAGGTGGTAAAGTAAAAAAGGTGATAAGGTTTTGCAAATATTTCCTGGTTCTGGCCAGATTCCGGAGGGGATGTGTTTATTTCTTCTTTCCTGCAACCATTCACAGGTGGGCCTGATCAGGATGTTTCCTGTGAGCTAAACAAAGGTATTTTAGCTTAACACTCAGGCAGGGGAGGTGGTGTTTCTGGAGGTGGGCCATTATGTATAATTTAAGCTTATAGGCACATCCCTTTAGTGATTAACGTGTAGCAAAAGCACTAGAACACAAAGGTTAAAGTAAAAGAAACAGATGCAATAAGGAGTCAGATTTGTTCTTCCCTGTTCCACTCTCACCCAATCGCAGCCCCCTCTGTTACTCCAGTTACAGAGCAATGGAGAACTAACACAGGTTCGAAGGTTTACCTGTGGTCCAGAAACTAATGTAACCAGGGGTGGGTGATGGAGTGAGTAACTGAGATGGAAAACAACTCCAGGCTAGTTTGGAGTACGGTTACAAGATAGGATCCTCATCGTAATCTGTGAAATATGACATTAAGCCAAGGAATAAGTAAGTTTGAATGTGTAAGAAAGAGGGACGTTTCAAATCATTCTAAGTGGAAGTTTAAAGACGAGCATAAATGATCACAGTGAAGCTTAAGTTTAACAAATGAGATTGGGACCAACAGAATATTATACGGCCATTACCAACAAGCATCCCCTTCGACTCTGTGCTGTAAGAAACACAGAGTCTGCTTTGTCAGACCCTTTACTGCACAGAGAGAAAGATGAGACATAAAGAGGTTAGTGATGCCAACCTTTGAGCCACATCTTAATCCCAGGAAGCCCATTAGACTGTGAGTGTCGACAGGCTGGAATCCTGTTACAGCATCTCTGCTCCAGTCTCCTCATTACATGTTTGATTCATTTCCAAGGACGACAGTGTGAGTGTGCTTTCAGGATGCTGACTGCTCAATAATTTATGTAAGGCTGTAAACACATTTCAGCACATTTAGGGAACCGATTTTCCTTAATTTTTTTCTATAGCATAGCCTCTAAACAATTTCTGGTCAATTAAGAGCTCTTGTGATCAATGGTCTTGTCATTTCCATTTTTCATAATTTTCAGAAAACCTAGCCTAAAATGCGTTTCTCACCATGTCATCATATCTAAGGATTAGCTTTCTACTATTTTTGTCCATATTGCAGATTCTGCCAAAACCATTTCCTTTGTCAACCAGAGCTCTAATATCACCATTTCTCTTATAAAATATTATGTCATCCATCATCATTAACATCACCCATCTCCTCTTTATCATGTTTATGTCTTTCTAGCATACATACCTCTTTGATATTTTGAATCCTCCCTGCTACCATTTCCTTATTTTAACTATGTTTCAGTAATCCCAAGAACATAGCACATTTTTTCTTTTTATTTTAGAGAGATACCTCACAGGAATCAATCTTAATATGTTTTTCCAGATATGGCTGGTATAATAGACATTTCATTTTGGAGTTTTATTTTTTCCTCTTATCTCACCTTGACTTTTCTTTTGATTCTTTCCTTTTGCGTTTGCCTGTAGACATATTTGTGGTATCTAGGTTCTGTTTTCCTTTCTCTTTTTTATGTCATGAATATAAATAAAGTCAATAAAATTATTTCCTAGATTAATCACAGGATTTCAAGGTTGGAAGAATGATAAAGGTTATCCAGCCCAATAACCCATTGGAAGCTGAATTTCCTTGACAATATCTCTCTAATGTTTATCAGCTGTGTTTGAACGAGTGCCATCTCCCAAGTTTGTTTCCTGTATGCGCAGCTCAGTTTTTAGAAAATTCTTCCTTACATTGGGTCAGATCTGCATTGTACCAAATTACCTCCTTGCTCTGTCCCCCACCATCCCCGTAAGTATCCTTTCTTCGATATAAATACCTGACCAACAATGATGCTATCTGCACATTTCCTTTTTCTTCCGGTTCTTGTAAAGGGCTCTTTCACCATCTCAGAAGTTTACCTTCTACTAATGAACATGGTTTTTAATTTGCATCATTAAACATTATAGCATGTTACTTTTCTAACAAATTATTAAGATTATAAAACCTAAGTCATATAAAAACATACCCATTTAAGTCATATTTCCTGAGACAAGTGATCCTATGGTGGGAATGAACTAAGACTTGTGATGGAAGGACAGAACAGCCTTGAATAAAGAGGCTGATTTTTCCCCCCAGATGCTGTATTAGTGTTTTATTGGTGCTGTAACAAATTAGCATGAACTCAGCCGCTTAAATAACATGGTTTTGTTATCTTACAGTTCTGTAGGTCAGAAGTCTGCCGTGGGTGTCGCTGGACTAAAGTCAAGATGTCGGCAGGGCTGGGTTCCTCTTCGGAGGCTCTGGGTGGGATCTGTGTTTTGCCCTTCCCTGCGTCTAGGTGCCGCCTCCATTCCTTGACGGGTGGCCCCTCCCTCTACCCTCAGAGCAGCAACAGCATGTTGAGTCTTCACATCGTACCACTCTGACCTGCCTTCTTCCTCCCCTTTCCACTTTTAAGGACCCGTGTGATCAGCGTGACCTTACCTGGATAATCCAGGCCAACCTCCGCATCTCAAACTGTATCACATTGGCAAAGTCCCTTTTGCCATGTAAGGTAACATAGTCATAGGTTCTAGATATTAGGACAAGGACAACTTTGGGGGCCGCTATTCGGCCTGCTACAGACTCTGAACCTGAAACTTTGGTGATTGCCACCAGTATACCCAGAGGTGCCTTATAGCCCCTTTTAATTCACTGAATCAATAGCTATCGAGCACTTACTGTTTAAAAGATATTACGTTAAATATTATGAGAGATTAAAGTTACGCTGTGTGAACCATCTGCCTTGGACACAAATCTTGCACACTTTCTCCAGTTTTCTCAATGCTTCCTCCTTCCCTCCTGCACTGTTTGGGCCCACTTTTGGACTTGGATGAAACATCACTGCAGGGAGTGGGGCTGGCACTGCCTCTGGGGCTGCTCAGGATTTGAGTACCCACTGAGGGGCTGATGGAATGCAACCCCAAAGTTGAGGGGGGTTAGCCTCCAGTGGGGGGAGAAACTTGCTCAAAGGGAAAAGGGAGATGGGAGGGGGTAGAGTGAAAATCCCCGCTCCGCTGTCTGGCGTGTGGACACCTCTTGGGGCACTTCCTCCTCCCAGTGTTCTGGAGAAGTTCCATGTGCTGAGTGAGCACATCTGCTGAGTGTCTCTTGGTTTCTCTGAAGCCAGCTGTGAAGCCACAGCCAGTGAGGAGGACCACTTTCCATCACATTCTACTTCTTCCTTTACCCTTTTACTCACCACCCTGGGCTTGCACTTCTCAAATAAATCCTTAGCAACTTAATCCTCGCCTCAGGCTCTGCCTTCTAGAAGACCAGGGCTGTGACACCAACTAACTCAGCCTTCTCAAAATATCAGAAATTAGAGACAAATGTTTCTAAACTCACAGATTCTTTTTTTTTTTAAATAAAGACCTTAAAATAATGGTAAGGATTAATCTTAAACATAAACTACAGGAGTTAAACAGAGAAGCACATTAGGGTAAAATTTTAAAAGAAACACCATAAACCTGCCTTTTTGTTCACAGACTTTGCTATTGCTTTGGTGCTGAATTTCATCCTTTATCAATCGCTACTTAACCTTGACTTTTTTTTTTTTTTTTTGCGGTATGCGGACCTCTCGCTGTTGTGGCCTCTCCCGCTGCAGAGCACAGGCTCCAGACGCGCAGGCTCAGCGGCCATGGCTTACGGGCCCAGCCACTCTGCGGCATGTGGGATCCTCCCAGACTGGGGCACAAACCCACGTCCCCTGCATTGGCAGGTGGACTCCCAACGACTGTGCCACCAGGGAAGTCCTTAACCTTGACTTTTTATGGAGGATGAAATTCTTTTATAATCCCTCCTGTTATATATAAAAAAAAATGCACGCACTTCTGCAGGTAGCATGCTTCTTTTGAAATCCCTGCTTTTCCAAACAATGAAAGAATTCTGAATTTCAAGTGAGGATCTGAGTCTTGGCTGTTTGACTTATTGACTGTATAACACAGAGGAATTGCTTTCTGGAAGGTAAGGAAATGAAGGATCAGGGAGAATTAACCAGTGCAAGATAACACCAACATTTGGACTTTTTTGCCTAGTATCAAATAAACAGCTCTTGAAAGGTTTCCCTTACAGAGTCTGCCCTGGTGTCTACAGACACCATCCACCCAGGCCTCCTTTTGCTGATGGGGTCCCAGCATCTCTCTTGTCTCCCAAGCAGGCTGTAGGGGCCTGAGAGCAGATTCTCTCTTGGCTTTTTTGCTTTTCCCACAGGGTCCAGCAGGGCACCTTTTATGAAGCAGGCATGTGGTAACGGTTGATTTCTTATTGAAGATGAGGGCAACCATCACTCACGTAGTAAATACTGCATCGATCTAAGGAATCTTTGATATCCTTTCTCTGCATGTGCAGTGACCAGAGGATGAAATCAATACAAAGGTATTCTCTGCATCCGGACTTTGACGTTCTGCTCTTCAGTTCTGAATGGTCCCTGGACGTGACCAAATGGTATAACTTCATGTGCAGAGGAATATTCAGGCTCATGTGAAATGTACCTGTACCCCCGCCCCCCGAAAGGGAGAGCCGGGGGGCTACATGGCACCCGATGGATGGTGGGTGTTGTTTGCGCTGTCATGTTACACAAATTCTTCAGGGCCATACCGTTTTAGCTTTACAAAATTTGGTCCGAGAGCCTAGAGAACTGAACAGAATACGTCTTTCCCGTGTTTTATTTCTCAAAAATAGTAATTCAAATTATATTAATCTCTGGTGATACTTACCTTGGTTAAAGCATGTATCGTAAAGCAGACAATTTTCTCCTCATCAAAGTGGGATTGATAGATAGTTTTAAAAATAGATCAGCCTATTGTGCACATCAGGCTATAAAAATAGAAGCCAGGTCTAAGCTTGACAGATTCCAAAGATAGTCTTCGGTGTGACTAGCTAATATTCACGGTGTTGCAGGTCTCTTGAATATTAATGAACTGCTAATGTCAATGCGAGAAACTCACAAAGAGCGTGGAAGCTTTTGAATATAATCACCCAGGCAGCAGTAAGATTTACATCTGGGATTTTGCAGTAATTAGAGAAATCTCCATGAATAAGCATAGGCTACAGTACATCCATTTTACAGGATATAGTGTGTGTATGTGACAAGAAGAAAGATGATGTTCCAAATCAAGAGTTGTTACTTTTCCTGGACTTGTTCCCTGGCCAACAGATTGAGAACATATTTGTCTACACTGCAGGGCATCCAACAACTTCTCTAGATCAGGTGCCAGATGGGGTTTAATCCTCCACCGTCTGCACCGCATCCAGGGATATCCTTCTGAACACTGGCGGGGAAGTTACTCAGGTGATGATGTGTATTCCCTGATGATGCAGCGTCAGGGGAATGAGGCTTATTTGGGAGTGGTGTCCCCTTTGTTTCTCTGTCTGCAGACCTGTGTCAGAAGGTGCCTCAAGACATGCTCTTCCTTGAGGAGACCTTAGCTCCTTGAGTGTCCCCAGGAATCCCTGAGGAGCTGGGGGATGGCAAGGCCCAGAGGACTAGATGGGGCACCTTCTGAGGAGCCCTCCCGTAAGCACCAACTCATCCTGCTGTACTGTCATGTCATATTTATTCAACTCTCTCCCGCCACTGGACCAGAAAAGCTCAGTTTTTGAATACTGATGTGAGTCCTTCCTGCAAGAATTTTTAGTTTCTAGAACTTTTTAATCATCTTTCTTATGATAATGTGTAAAAATGAAAATTACTTAAGCCCCTCTCCAGTGTTTTGAAGTGGTAGATAGGAATATCGAGAACTTTCAG
Organism: Delphinapterus leucas; assembly: GCF_059928025.1. Classification (NCBI taxonomy): domain Eukaryota; kingdom Metazoa; phylum Chordata; class Mammalia; order Artiodactyla; family Monodontidae; genus Delphinapterus; species Delphinapterus leucas. The sequence goes on from NC_143140.1 coordinate 14,552,415, forward strand.
GAAAAGAGAAATAATATTCATCTAAAAATATGGACACAGTAGCACTGCCAGTGTTCCTCCAATAAACGAAATCCTCCACCCAATTGAGGACTTACTTTGGCTCATGTGAGGCCAGGTCTGGGCAGATCAGAATATTTCCAATATTTTACTTTTTTCATTGTTATAGGTATACTATTTGTCAGTTTTAAGAAAATTGTAATATATAGACAAGTATAAAAAAATCACGATAATCTCACCATGAGATAACTATGCTTATTTTCTGTTCTTTTAGACTTTTTTCAGTGTTATATATGAGCACATGTGTGTACACACACATGTATTTTTACAAAAACATCATCTTACTTTACGTATTGCTTTCAGACCTATTTCTTTTCTCTTAACCTACTGTGGGTCTTTCCTTGTGAATTAATAAGTCAATTTGTACATCATGATTTGTCATGATTAAATAGTATTCCATCATATGGATGTGTAATAATATATTTATTATTATACAGGTACTTATGAATTGATACATTTGTCTGATTATTCTCTTAGAATAACTATTAAAAATATATAAATAATAAAATAAACAAATGGGACCTAATTAAACTTAAAAGCTTCTGCACAGCAAAGGAAATCATAAACAAAACAAAAAGACTACCCTCAGAATGGGAGAAAATATTTGCAAATGAAGCAACTGACAAGGTATTAATCTCCAAAATATACAAACAGCTCAATAGCAAATAAATAAACAACTCAATCAAAAAATGGGCAGAAGACCTAAGCAGATATTTCACCAAAGAAGCCATACAGATGGTCAAAAGGCACATAAAAAGATGCTCAACATCACTAATTATTAGAGAAATGCAAATCGGAACTACAATGAAGTATCACCTCACACATGTCAGCATGGCCATCATCAGAAAATCTACAAACAATAAATGCTGCAGAGGGTGTGGAGAAAAGGGAACCCTCCTGCACTGTTGCTGGGAATGTAAATTGATACAGCCACTATGGAGAACAGTATGGAGGTTCCTTAAAAAACTAAAACTAGGGACTTCCCTGGTGGCGCAGTGGTTGAGAGTCTGCCTGCCAATGCAGGGGACACAGGTTCGTGCCCTGGTCCAGGAAGATCCCACAAGCTGTGGAACGGCTGGGCCAGTGAGCCATGGTCGCTGAGCCTGCGCGTCCGGTGCCTGCGCTCCGCAACGGGAGAGGCCACAGCAGTGAGAGGCCCGCGTACCGCAAAAAACCACATACACACACACAAAAACTAAAAATAGAACTACCATATGACCCAGCAATCCCACTCCTGGGTATATACCTGGAGAAAACCATAATTCAAAAAGACACATGCACCCCAACGTTCATAATAGCACAGTTTACAATAGCCAGGACACGGAAGCAAACTCAATGTCCATCAACAGGGGAATGGATAAAGAAGATGTGGTACATATATACAAAGGAATATAATTCAGTCATCAAAAAGAATGAAATAATGCCATTTGCTGTGACATAGATGGACCTAGAGATTCTCATACCAAGTGAAGTAAGTCAGATCAGACAGAGAAAGACAAATATCATATGATATCACTTATAGGTGGAATCTAAAAAAGATACAAACGAATATTTTTACAAAACAGAAATAGACTCATAGACATAGAAAACAAATTTAGGCTTACCAAAAGGGAAAGAGGGGAAGGATGGACAAATTAGGAGTTTGGGATTAACAGATACACACTATTATATATAAAACAGATAAATGGCAAGGGCCTACTGTATAGTACAGGGAACTATATTCAATACCTTATAATAACTTATAATGGAAAAGTTGAAAAAAAATGTATAACTGAATCACTTTGCTGTATACCTGAAACTAATATAACATTGTAAATCGACTATACTTCTATAAAAATATATAAATAATAATTAAAATAATTAAAAAATTCAAATATTAATAACATTTTTATCTTAAAATACATTTAAAAGTTGTGGTCTTTTAGCCAAAAGGATACATTTTTTTAAGTTTTACCAAAAGTTTGCCTAGAACAACTGTCGGGGTGTATACTGGCCCCCCAAATTGAAGGTATAAACTTACCCATTTCCTCCCATCATTAGCCTGAACTGGGTACTGTTATTCTTTCATGTCTTTTCCAAATTGATAAGTGAAAAATCGTTCCTCTTGGTTTAACTTGCATTTCTCAGCATACTAGTGAAGTTGAACTTCTTTTCTCAAGTTTTTTGGCCATATGTAGGTTCAATTTTTGTCTAACCAGAACTTTGGATAGTTTTGGGCCAACGTGGTTTAAGAAACAGAACTCTGCCAGTTCCCAGGGGACCCATGTACCCTTCCTCATGGCAGTGCCCCTCCCTCCCCAAGGTGAGCGCTAACATGACTTCTGTGATCATTAGTATCTTGTTCTTTTTACAGCTGTACCACTTCTGTGGACACCCCTAAACGACAGAGGATTCCTTGCCTGTGTGTGGCCTGAATATGAATACAGCACAGCTGCGTGCTTTCTTCCAAGGCTAGCCTGCTGCGCTCGTACTGTGCCTGTTGGCTCACTGGTTGGAACGCCTGCGAAGGGGAGCCCCCTCTAATGGATGCGAGGTCTCCCCAGGGCTTAGCAAAGGCTTTCTAGCTCTGCTGTGCAATCTGTGGCTCTCCCTTCCCCCCTTCTTCGTATGGTCTGACCTGCGCTGTGGCCTGAAGGCTCTGCACACTTGTGTCCATTTCCTAGGGCTTCTGTAACAGATGACCACAAAGTTGGTGGCCTAAAGCAACAGAAATGGATCATCTCACAGTTCCGGAGGCCAGAGGCCCCATTCAAGCTGTCGGCAGAGCGGCGCTCGCTCCAGAGGCTCCAGGGTAGACCCTCCCCCGGCCTCTTCCAGCTTCTGATGCTCCAGGGGTCTCTTGGTTTGGGGCTGCATCACCCAGTCTCTGCCCCATCGTCACATGGCCATCTCCCCTTCTCTCTCCTAAGTCCCCCTCTACCTTTTCTCCTACAAGGGCACTTGGATTTAGGGACCACCTGGATAACATAGCATGATGTCATCTCAAGATCCCCAACCCAATTACATCTGAAAAGACTCGGGTTCTGGGACATGGACATATCTTTTGCAGGGTGGCATGGGTCAAGCCACCCTTCAATCACCCCCTCTGCTTCTTGCCTCTTTCTTCTGCGTGTGGGGTTCCCCCACCCCCGACCCTGGCACATCAATCTCAGGCCTGGTCCCATCTTAGCATTTGCTTCGTGAAGGACCTGAACCGACACAGATCACTGAGCCAAGCAAGCTGGCCCTGCTGTTAGGGAGGGCATAGGGTGCAGGGAGCTCACACCCTGTGAAAGAGGGGGGAGGCCAGCAGACTGGGTGGGAAGAATGGGACGAGGTACAGTTTCGGGAAGGATGCGGCTGGCACAGTGGCGATACCCGCACCCGTGGAAGGAGTTCCGGTCCCCCAGGCAGAGCTTGTGTCCCGCGTCCTTGGGCTTAGCTGTCAGCAGGGTGCAGCAGCCGGGGTCACCTGCGGCCTCGGCAGGAGGGAGGGCGGCATCTGGAATGTTCTCTGCCGCAAGACATCCGGGAAGCTCCTTTTTGCGGCAGGCACACCCCTTGCACCCCTGTCCCGCGCCCGTGGACCTCTTTCCCAGAGGAGAGACTTCAGAGAAGCGGGTCCCCCTTTTAGGGACAAACCAAGGTCCCGTCACCGCAGCTGGTCTCAGGGCCACCCCGGTGCTCGTCCTCCCTGCACCCCCATCATCCTCCGCTGTCACCTAGCAGGTCTCGGTGGCTCACCTCTGGGACGTGTGGTCTGAACCTTTATACCTGAGGGGCTGAGCCCATGGTAATCACACCCTCCTCAGACGCTCAGGCTGTGGCACAGGGAGAATTACCCTTCGCTTCCTGGACCTGTGAGTTCTTCCTGTGGGGACAGACTGCCATACAGAGGACTCTGACTTAAGATAGATGCTGCACCACGGAGGAGGGCGCCCCATCTCTCAGAGCGTTACCCCAGAGCTGGCACTTCAGCCTTGCCCTCGGAAAGTCGTTTCTGCGCTCTGTGAGGCTTGCAGCTGTGTGCTGTCGCCAGGGACGTGGGCGTGTGCCCCGCTGGGCTGTGGAAGAGGAGGGGAATGGGGGTGTCTCCACTCATCCTCCCTCCCGGGTCCCCTCCACGCCTCGCTCTGCACCCCAGGAGGCTGAGCCTTTGGGATGGCATCACCAGGTTGGATTCAGGCGCTGGAGAAGGGCTGGGTGGGGGGCAGAAGCACGACATTGAAGGGAAAGTGCAGAAAGTGTCTGAGATATGTTTTTCTGCCAGACCTCCTGCCTCGGGACAACAGGTACATGTGTCTGTCTTCCTCCCCCCTCCCTTGCACAGCCCCTCTCCATCAGACCCCAGCTTCACTATTTCCTGGGGGCGGCAACAGCTGCTCTCAGCCTTTTCCTTAAGCTCGCCCTGCGGCGGATACGCTATCATGTGGGTCCCCAACCCAAGTGGATTAGGTATCATGTCAGCCCCCAGAGAGGGTGTTGGCTGAGGGTCTGAGGACAGCGAAAACAAAACCATGTGTATAACAATGAGACAGGCTGGGACCTGGGCCCCTCTGCTGCAGGGCTGGCACCTGGACAATCGTCTCCTTGAGCAACGAAATACAAAGAAACTATAAGGGACTAAAAATAACTGCACGCATGCTCAGTCGGGGCAAATTATGAACAAGATGCAAAAAAGACCAAAAACCCAACTGCCACTTCTAAGGCGCCAGGAGCAAAAGCAGGGTCCAGGGAGCAACACAGATCTCCGCACACAGCACCACCAAGGGTGGGCAGACCACTTAAGTCACCCCTCAGGCCTGACCCCTGGGTCTGCCCACCCCCCCCCCGGGGATCGAGCAAGGGCACCCGTTACTTGTTTCGACTCCCCCTGCTACAGTACGAGTCCCAATAAAGCCTTGCCTGAATTTCTTGTCTATTGATTAAGGAGGCCAAGAACCCTGGTTGGTAATAACAGGTGTCTAGCCCTGTGAAGGGGAAACACTGGCCGTTCCAGGATGGAAGGGGTGCAAAGTAGTCAGCTTGCCACCAAGTGGCCAGCTGGTCTCTTTGAGGGGTGAACCATCTCGGGGCTCAGTTTGGGTCCTGTTGCCAGGAGGTTGGGCGGTCAGAGGCGGAAGGGCTGGGTGGGGTCTGTGAAGTGGGCGTCAGGCCGCTGGGTCCCCGTGCAGCCTCCACGGCATCCGTGTGCATCAGAGCCGGTTCTGGGGTAGCTAATGATGAAAGCTGGCTGAGTCCTTCTCTGAATTCTTATTTACTGCCTCTTCTGTGGTAGGTGATCTCTGGTGGGTGTTCACACGTGACACAGGAATATCCACACCTTGTGGCCACTGCCCTAGGGCCACCCCCAGCACCCTTGCCTGAGGAATGTAGTAAATGTGGCCCTTTTGGATTAGCAGACGTTAAAAATGATTCTAGTCTTATACAAAGTTGAGTAGTAGTTCAAGAGACTATCACAAATGGAATAACATCGATTCGTAAGTTTGACTGAAGTTGGGATTACTTAAGATTGAGAAATCTCATACTTTCTTTTTTTGAGTTTTATTTTATTTATTTATTTTATACAGCAGGTTCTTATTAGTTACCATTTTATACATATTAGTGTATATATGTCAATCCCAATCTCCCAATTCATCCCACCACCACCACGACCCCGAGCCCCCTGCTTTCACCTTTGGTGTCCATACATTGGTTCTCTACATCTGTGTCCCAATTTCTGCCCTGCAAACTGGTTAATCTGTACCATTTTTCTAGGTTCCACATATATGCGTTAATACATGATATTTGTTTTTCTCTTTCTGACTTACTTCACTCTGTATGACAGTCTCTAGATCCATCCACGTCTCTACAAATGACCCAATTTCGTTCCTTTTTATGGTTGAGTACTATTCCATTGTATATATGTGCCACATCTTCTTTATCCATTCGTCTGTCAATGGGCATTTAGGTTGCTTCCATGACCTGGCTATTGTAAAGAGTGATGCAATGAACATTGGAGTGCATGTGTCTTTTTGAATTATGGTTTTCTCAGGGTATATGCCCAGTAGTGAGATTGCTGGGTCGTATGGTAATTCTATTTTTAGTTTTTTAAGGAACCCGCATACTGTTCTCCATAGTACCTGTATCAATTTACATTCCCACCGACAGTGCAAGAGGGTTCCCTTTTCTCCACACCCTCTCCAGTATTTGTTGTTTGTAGATTTTCTGATGATGCCCATTCTAACTGGTGTGAGGTGACACCTTGTTGTAGTTTTGATTTGCATTTCTCTAATAATTAGTGATGTTGAGCAGATTTTCATGTGCTTCTTGGCTATCTCTATGTCTTCTTTGGAGAAATATATATTTAGGTCTTCTGTCCATTTTTGGATTAGCTGGTTTGTTTTTTTAATATTGAGCTGCATGAGCTGTTTATATATTTTGGGGTTTAATCCTTTGTCCGTTGATTCATTTGCAAATATTTTCTCCCATTCTGAGGGTTGTCTTTTCATCTTGTTTGTAGTTTCCTTTGCTGTGCAAAACTTTTAAGTTTCATTAGGTCCCATTTCTTTATTTTTGTTTTTATTTCCATTACTCTAGGAGGGGATCAAAAAAGATCCTGCTGTGATTTATGTCAAAGAGTGTTCTTCCTTTGTTTTCCTCTAAGAGTTTTATAGTGTCTGGTCTTATATTTAGGTCTTTAATCCATTTTGAGTTTATTTTTGTATATGGTGTTAGGGAGTGGTCTAATTTCATTCTTTTACATGTAGCTGTCCAGTTTTCCCAGCACCACTTATTGAAGAGACTGTCTTTTCTCCATTGTATATCCTTGCCTCCTTTGTCATAGATTAGTTGACCATAGGTGCATGGGTTTATCTCGGTGCTTTCTATCCTGTTCCATTGACCTACATTTCTGTTTTTGGGCCAGTACCACATTGTCTTGATTACTGTAGCTTCGTATTATAGTCTGAAGTCAGGGAGTCTGATTCATCCAGCTCTGTTTTTTTTTCTCTCAAGACTGCTTTGGCTATTTGGGGTCTTTTGTGTCTCCATACAAATTTTAAGATTTTTTGTTCTAGTTCTGTAAAAGATGCCATTGGCAATATGTTAGGGATTCCATTTAATCTGTAGATTGCTTTGTGTAGTAGAGTCATTTTCACAATATTGATTTTTCCAATCCAAGAACATGGTATATCTCTCCATCTGTTTGTATCATCTTTAATTTCTTTCATCAGTGTCTTATAGTTTTCTGCATACAGGTCTTTTGTCTCCCTAGGTAGGTTTATTCCTAGGTACTTTATTTGTTTTGTGGCAGTGGTAAATGAGAGTGTTTCATTAATTTCTCTTTCAGATTTCTCATCATTAGTGTATAGGAATGCAAGAGATTTCTGTGCATTAATTTTGTATCCTGCAACTTTACCAAATTCATTGATTAGTTCTAGTAGTTTTCTGGTGGCATCTTTAGGATTCTCTATATATAGTATCATGTCATCTGCAAACAGTGACAGTTTTACTTCTTCCTTTCCAATGTGTATTCCTTTTATTTCGTTTTCTTCTCTGATTACCGTGGCTAGGAGTTCCAAAACTATGTTGAATAATAGTGGTGAGAATGGACATCCTTGTCTTGTTGCTGATCTTAGAGGAAATGCTTTCAGTTTTTCAGCATTGAGAATGATGTTTGCTGTGGGTTTCTAATATATAGCCTTTATTATGTTGAGAGAGGTTCCCTCTATGCCCACTTTCTGGAGAGTTTTTATCATAAGTGGGTGTTGAATTTTGTCAAAAGCTTTTTCTGCATCTATTGAGATGATCATATGGTTTTTAATTTTTCAGTTTGTTAATATGGTGTATCACACTGATTGATTTGCATATATTGAAGAATCCTTGCATCCCTGGGATAAATCCCACTTGATCAAAGTGTATGATCCTTTTAATGTGTTGTTGGATTCTGTTTGCTAGTATTTTGTTGAGGATTTTTGCATCTATATTCATTAGTGATATTGGTCTGTACTTTTCTTTTTTTGAAGTATCTTTGTCTGGTTTTGGTGTCAGAGTGAAGGTGGTCTCATAGAATGAGTTTGGGAGTGCTCCTTCCTCTGCAATTTTCTGGAAGAGTTTGAGAACGATGGGTGTTAGCTCTTCTCTAAATGTTTGATAGAATTCACCTGTGAAGCCATCTGGTCCTGGACTTTTGTTTGTTGGAAGATTTTTTTTTTTTTTTTGCGGTACGAGGGCCTCTCACTGTTGTGGCCTCTCCCGTTGCAGAGCACAGGCTCCGGATGCGCAGGCTCATGGGCCTAGCCGCTCCACGGCACGTGGGATCTTTCTGGACTGGGGTATGAACCCGTGTCCCCTGCATCGGCAGGCGGACTCTCAACCACTGTGCCACCAGGGAAGCCCTGTTGGAAGATTTTTAATCACAGTTTTAATTTCATTACTTGTGATTGGTCTGTTCATATTTTCTATTTCTTCCTGGTTCAATCTTGGAAGGTTGTACCTTTCTAAGAATTTGTCCATTTCTTCCAGGTTGCCCATTTTATTGGCATAGAGCTGCTTGTAGTAGTCTTTTAGGATGCTTTGTATTTCTGTTGTGTCTGTTGTAACTTTTCCTTTTTCATTTCCAATTTTATTGATTTGAGCCCTCTCCCTCTTTTTCTTGATGAGTCTGGCTAATGGTTTATCAATTTTTTTATCTTCTTGAAGAACCAGCTTTTAGTTTTGTTGATCTTTGCTATTGTTTTCTTTGTTTCTATTTCATTTATTTCTGCCCTGATCTTTATGATTTCTTTCCTTCTGCTAACTTTGGGTTTTGTTTTTTTCTTCTTTTTCTAGTTCTTTAGGTGTAAGGTTAGATTGTTTAAGTTGCTTTTTGTTTCTTGAGGTAGGACTGTATTGCTATAAACTTCCCTCTTAGAACTGCTTTTGCTGCATCCCATAGGTTTTGGATCATCGTGTTTTCAGTGTCATTTGTCTCTAGGTATTTTTTGATTTCCACTTTGATATCTTCAGTGATCTCTTGGTTATTTAGTAACGTATTGTTTAGCCTTCATGTGTTTGTGTTTTTTACGTTTTTTCCCCTGTAATTGATTTCTAATCTCATAGCGTTGTGGTCAGGAAAGATGCTTGATATGATTTCAATCTGTTTAAATTTACTGTGGCTTGATTTGTGACCCAAGATGTGATCTATTCTGGAGAATGTTCTGTGCGCACTTGAGAAGAAAGTGTAATCTGCTGTTTTTGGATGGAATGTCCTATAAATATCAATTAAATCTATCTGGTCTCTTGTGTCATTTAAAGCTTGTGTTTCCTTACTAATTTTCTGTTTGGATAATCTGTCCATTGGTGTGGTGGTGTAAGTGAGGTGTTAAAGTCCCCCACTATTATTGTGTTAGTGTCAATTTCCTCTTTTATAGCTGTTAGCAGTTGCCTTATGTATTGAGGTGCTCTGATGCTGGGTGCATATATATTTATAATTGTTATATCTTCTTCTTGGATTGATCCCTTGATCATTACATAGTGTCCTTCCTTGTCTCTTGTAACATTCTTTATTTTAAAGTCTATTTCATCTGTTATAAGTATTGCTACTCCAGCTTTCTTTTGATTTCCACTTGCATGGAATATCTTTTTCCATCCCCTCACTTTCAGTCTGTATGTGTCCCTAGATCTGAAGTGAGTCTCTTGTAGACAGCATATATATGGGTCTTGTTTTTGTATCCATTCAGCCAGCCTGTGTCTTTTGGTTGGAGCATTTAATCCGTTCATGTTTAAGGTAATTATTGATATGTATGTTCCTATGACCATGTTCTTAATTGTTTTGAGTTTGTTTTTGTAGGTCCTTTTCTTCTCTTGCGTTTCCCACTTAGAGAAGTTCCTTTAACATTTGTTGTAGAGGTGGTTTGGTGGTGCTGAATTCTTTATCTTTTGCTTGTCTGTAAAGCTTTAGATTTCTCCAACGAATCTGAATTAGATCCTTGCTATGGGTAGTAATCTTGGTTGTTGGTTCTTCCCTTTCATCACTTTAAATTTGTCATGCCACTCCCTTCTGGCTTGTAGAGTTTCTGCTGAGAAATCAGCTCTTAACCTTATGGGAGTTCCCTTGTATGTTACTTGTCATTTTTCCCTTGCTGCTTTCAATATTATTTTTTTCTTTAATTTTTGACAATTTGATTACTATGTGTCTTGGCATATTTCTCCTTGGGTTTATCCTGCCTGGGTCTGTGCTTCCTGGACTTGGGTGGCTACTTCCTTTTCCATGTTAGGGAAATTTTCGACTATAATCTCTTCAAATATTTTCTCGGGTCTCTTCTCTCTCTCTTCTCCTTCTGGGACCCCTATAATGCAAATGTTGTTGTGTTTAATGTTGTCCCAGAGGTCTCTTAGGCTGTCTTCATTTCTTTCCATTCTTTTTTCTTTATTCCGCTCTGCAGCAGTGAATTCCACCATTCTGTCTTCCAAGTCACTTATTCGTTCTTCTGCCTCAGTTATTCTGCTATTGATTCCTTCTAGTGTAGTTTTCATTTCAGTTATCGTATTGTTCATTTCTGTTTGTTTGTTCTTTAATTCTTTTAGGTCTTTGTTAAACATTTCTTGCATCTTCTCGCTCTTTGCCTCCTTTCTTTTTTCAAGGTGCTGGATCATCTTCACTATCATTATTCTGAATTCTTTTTCTGGAAGGTTGCCTATCTCCACTTCATTTAGTTGTTTTTCTGGGGTTTTACCTTGTTCCTTCATCTGGTACATTGCCCTCTGTGTTTTCATCTTGTCTATCTTTCTGTGAATGTGGTTTTTGTTCCACAGGCTGCAGGATTGTAGTTCTTCTTGCTTCTGCTGTCTGCCCTCTGGTGGATGACTATCTAAGAGGCTTGTGCAAATTTCATGATGGGAGGGACTGGTGATGGCTAGAGGTGGCTGTTGCTCTGGTGGGCAGAGCTCAGTAAAACTTTAATCTGCTTATCTGGTGATGGGTGGGGCTGGGTTCCCTCCCTGTTGGTTGTTTGGACTGATGCAACCCAACACTGGAGCCTACCCGGGCTCTTTGGTGGGGCTAATGGCAGACTCTGGGAGGGCTCAAGCCAAGGAGTACTTCCCAGAACTTCTGCTGCCAGTGTCCTTGGCCTCATGGTGAGACACAGCCACCCCCCACCCCTGCAGGAGACCCTCCAACACTAGCAGGTAGGTCTGGTTCAGTATCCTCTGGGGTCACTGCTTGTTCCCCTGGGTCCCGATGTGCACACTACTTTGTGTGTGACCCCGAAGATTGGAGTCTCTGTTTCCCCCAGTCCTGTCGAACTCCTGCAATCAGCTCCCACTAGCCTTCAAAGTCTGATTCTCTTGGAATTCCTCCTCCCGTTGCTGGGCCCCCAGGTTGGGAAGCCTGATGTGGGGCTCAGAACCTTCACTCCAGTGGGTGGACTTCTGTGGTATAAGTGTTCTCCAGTTTGTGAGTCACCCACCCAGTGGTTGTGGGATTTGATTTTATTGTGATTGCGCCCTTACTACTGTCTCATTGTGGCTTCTCCTTTGCCTTTGGATGTGGGGTGTCTTTTTTGGTGAGTTCCAGTGTCTTCCTGTCGATGATTGTTCAGCAGTTAGTTGTGATTTTGGTGCTCTTGAAAGAGGGATTGAGAGCACATCCTCCTACTCTGCTATCTTAAACCAATCGAATTCAATTATTAATTGAAAATAAATTTAACCAGAGCAGCAATGACTTGTGCTGGTATATTGGTTGATGAGTTTCTAGAAATCTCATACTTTTTATTCTTAGAAAGCACCTCCAAGCTTATGTTAAAGGGAGAGTGATGCCAAAAGAGAGAGAAAGAGACTGAGAAATGTTTCCTGGGTAGTTACTAAGTCTGAGGCCTCATTCTAGCTGGGTGCTGCATCTACTGCAACTCTGAGGAAGGTGGTATATTTAAGAATGAGACTCTCTGACTGAATCAATGGCCTCCATCTGGGAAATATCCCCCAGAGAGAGAGGAATTTGTGATCTCTTGTGAAGGCAGGCACTCAGTGGGTATATATTTAACTTGTAAACGTGGAAGGTGTGTCCAGTAAGCCAGCTCCTAAGTGAGTCCTAAAGGCCCAAAAAGGTGCCTGCATAGCAATTACTCACCACGTGTTTTGTCATCCAGTGGTCTGTGAATGGAAAGAACCTTCACTTGCACCTGGACAAAGAACCACTGGGTCATCCATCATTGTACGCACATCACATGCCCAGAAGCCACCTGGAGGTTAATTGTCTTCACAGACAGGAAAATACAATTTTGTGAGCCACATCTGAGGAACTGATGCAGGAGGGCAGGCTTGAGGATGAATTTGAAATGCACAGGTGGATCACAGTTTTTCCACGCCTGTTTTCTTTGCATTTAATGTATCCCTACTGGTGACCTGTGTTGGATTCCTGCGTTTCAGACTGCGGATATATAATTCTACCAGTGGGAAATAAGGTTCTCGTGGTCCTATTAGGGAAAGCCAAATTGCTTCATCCCCAGAAGCCGGAGGATTTCACTGGCAAGCAGTGGGAAGCCTATACAAAGCTGTAATTTGCAGTCTGAGTCTAATTTCAAACCTCTTCTAAAAAAATAGAAATTAGTATATTGAAGAAACTCCCTGTATTACTAGCTAGCTTCCTCCTCAATTCTTTAGAATTCATGGGTAATCGATTTCTTGAGGAAAGTTAATTGGAGCTTAATCATTGCTTTCCATATCCTTTGATTTTTGCATGTACTGACCGTGGTAAATACGATGTGCAGGGCCATTGTGCATATTGGGAGACAAGTCATCGCATTATCCAAAGGCATGAATGCCTTTCACATTTTACCAGCTGAAGAAAACAATTTCGCCTTTTAATAAAAGTGAAAAATCTGCATGAATTCAGCCTTAAAATAGCCTGGAAAAGAGAGTGCAGTACCAGTGTGAGGCTGAACATAGGGGCCGCAGGGATGGAGAGAGCAAGGATGCAGCAGAAGGCCACACAGACCTAGGCTTTGGCTCTGCTCACGGGCACCCAACCCTCCTGCAGCCTAGTTAAGGAGGGGGCTGTGGTCCCCAGCTTCTCTACCACGACCAGCTCACAGAAGAGGAAGGAAACTGACCAGGGAAATTCACAGCAGAGACACGTGCTCTGAGACTTGCAAGGCTCTCAGTGGGCCCGAGGAGACAGGAATATTACTAGACAGACAAACACTCTTCCTTCCAGCGTGGAACTTGGAAACCAAGGTACGGGGCAGCCCCCCTCTAGAGGAAAGTGGCGAACAATACTAATACCCCTTTGATTTCTGGAGCTCTTCAAAAATGATGAGAACCGGCCAAGTTGTGCTTTTCCTCCCATCGCTTCTTTGCAGCCTCTGCTGAAAGTAAAAGCTAAAAAGCTGAGAAATGATCACAAGTTGAACTGAACGAGGTACCAGCTTCTGTTCGGCTCTGGGTCACTAAAGCCTGAAGGACATGCCCTGGTGGGGAAATTGGGGGTGGGGGACCAGCACAGATATCATGTTTTGGGGGGTGGGTTCTTTAAGAAGAAGACCCATTTATGAAATCAATAATAGGTGTGAACGTGTACAATTATTCAGAATGAGAAATCACAGGGAATTACATATTTTTAAAAGTTGAGAAATACTTCTCCTCCTAGGACGTGCCATTTCTCATTTCAAATACTTCACTAATCCTGTTCTGTTTTCACCACCACCAGAGAGATGCTGTCAGGACCAGCTACATAACTTGGGGGTGGGGGGAAGGGGCAGGGGTAAAATGAAAATCCATGACCCCTTGTCAAAAATTAAGGATTTCAAGATGGTGACAGCAGGGCATTAAACCTGGCACCAGGCGCTTCTGTGTGCAGGGCCTTATGTGACTTCACAGGCACTGTGCTCACCAAGCCCATCCTAACAGCATTGCAGAATACAGAAATATAATACATTTTTATTAATCATAGATCCACATCTACGATACAGCTTCCCTACATTTTTTGGCTGCAAATTCTTTCATTGCCACTTCATGTGATGACTGTTTTGTAACATCATTTTATGTTTTGTTTCGTTTAAAACTTTTTTTCATTAAAGTATAGTTGATTTACAATCTTGTTTAGTTTTAGGTGTACAGCAAAGTGATTCAGTTATACATATATATGTATATACAAATTTATATTTATATATATACGTAATCTTTTTCAGATTCTTTTCCCTTATAGGTTATTACAAAATATTGAGTATAGTTCACTGTGCTATACAGTAGATTCTTCTTGGTTATCTATTATATATATAGTAGTGTGTATACATTAATCCCAAACTCCTAATTTATCCCTCCTCCCCCTTTCCCTTTTGGTAACCATAAGTTTGTTTTCTATGTCTGTGGGTCTCTTTCTGTTTGGTAAATAAAGTTTATTACTACCCAAGGTAATCTACAGATTCAGTGAAATCCCTATCAAATTACCAATGACGTTTTTCACAGACCTAGAACAAAAAATGTTTAAATTTGTATGGAAACACAAAAGATCCTGAATAGCCAAAGCAACCTTGAGGAAGAAAAATGGAGCTGGAGGAATCAGGCTCTCTGACTCAGACTATACTACAAAGCTTTAGTAATCAAAATAGCATGGTACTGGCACAAAACCAGAAATATAGATCAATGGGACAGGATAGAAAGCCCAGAAATAAACCCATGCACCTATGGTCGATTAATTTATGGCAAAAAAGGTAAGAATATACAATGGCAAAAAGACAGTAAAACTGGAGAGCTACATGTAAAAGAATGAAATTAGGACATTCTCTAATAGCATATGCAAAAACAAACTCAAAATGGATTAAAGACCTAAATTTAAGACTGACTACTATAAAACTCCTAGAGGAAAACATAGGCAGGACACCCTTTGACATAAATTGCAGCAATATCTTTTAGGATACATGTTCTAAAGTAATGGAAATAAAAACAAAAATAAACAAGTGGTACCTAATTAAATATAAAGGCTTTGCACAGCAAAGGAAACCATAAACAACATGAAAAGACAACCCACAGAATGGAGGGAAATATTTGCAAATGACAAGGGATTAATTTCCAAAATATACAAACAGCCCATACAACTCAACATCAAAAAAATAACCTCAATCAAAAAATGGGCAGAAGATCTAAATAGATATTTCTCCAAAGAAGACATATAAATGGGCAAAAAGCACATGAAAAGATGCTCAGCATCACTAACTATTAGAGAAATGCAAATCAAAACTACAATGAGGTATCACCTCACACTGGCCAGAATGGCCATGATGAAAAAGTCTACAAACGATAAATGCTAGAGAGGGTGTGGAGAAAGGGAACCCTCATACACTGTTGGTGGGAATGTAAACTGGTATAGGCACTATGGAGCACCATATGGAGGTTCCTCAAAAAACTAAAAATAGAGTTGCCATATGATCTAACAGTCCCACTCCTGGGCATATATCCTGAGAAAACCATAATTCAAAAAGATACATGCAACCCAATGTTCACATCAGCACTATTTACAATAGTCAGGACATGGAAGCAACATAAATGTCCATTGACAGATGAATGGATAAAGAAGATGTGGTACATATATACAATGGAATACTACTCAGCCATGAAAAAGAATGAAATAATGCCATTTGCAGCAACATGGATGGACCTAGAGATTATCATACTAAGTGAAATAAGTCAGACAGAGAAAGAAAAATATCATATGATATCGCTTTTACATAATATCTTTTTCAATAGGGAGACTTGAAAAATAATTGTCTTCCCTTTAGCACATTTGATTGAAATTTGTCTCTTGTTGAATTATTGGTGGCTTAGAAAAAAGTTTCAGCATCACAACTCGTTGTTGTGCATATTTTCAGGGCTGTTGTCAAATTTGGGGAAAGCACTGAGTTTCTTTCTCATAGTAGCTGTGGGATTTGTTTTCCACAGAGAGGCTTCGTGTCACTGGCACGCTTCCAGTGCTAGGCTCTCTAGGACATGATCTCGCAGCAATGTGACTTCTAGCCCTATTTCCTGCTGTGTTGCTGGGGGACTGGGCACAGGAGTGGGTGGGGGGAGTGCTTCTTGAGGCCGTTCCTCCACCAGAACAGCTGGCAATAACGTGGAAGTGACATCTCAAACAGAACGATTCCCAAACTCGAGTTCCTCTCAGCTGGATTCCAAAGATACCCAACACCATCAGAAAGGAGGGAACATGAGATTGAGTTTGGGGGAGGAGGGATGTCAAGGTGGAAAGAGACAGTGCCCAATGCTGATCAGTATTAAAATCTCTCAGTTTTGCAAATTTAATAATAACAGGTGACATGGAACGGACCTGTGCAAGCTTAACCCTCATTAGCTTCTCAGTAAATCAACCTCTGAGAGTAAAACACACCACACTGGCATCTGGCGGTCTACCCGGCTGGAGCCCAGTATCATGCCAGCCCAGAGCTATGGAGCTGGCTGTGATATAAGCGGGGAGAATGGTGGCCATTATTTTTGTTAGAGGAGAGGTGATTTTAAATACCACGTGGCAAAGGCTGCTGCTTGGCCAGCCATGGTTTTAAGCACATGTGTCCACTTAGGTAATGAAGCAGACAGCAGTGGCCTGATGAACATGACACTTGTTGTACGATGGATGGAAAGAGGTCACCCACTTATTTTAAGTAAATGGTCAGTTCTGAACAGATCATTTGGCATCTACTCCCAGAATAGTGCTTCCACAATTATGATAAAAAGTCCTTCCCAGAAAACCAAAGCTCTGTGTTGAAATAAAGCATTTTACCCACTTCTCTAAAGGACCAGGATTATGCTAACCAAGGACTTCTCCTTGGAGAAGACCTAAGTGGGCAGTGCTCACTCTGTGTCACTCAGACCCCAGGTACCTGGCATCCTACGGAACTGAGGGGCAACTGAGATTCTCAAAGTTGGTTTTACAATCCAGGTTCAAGGGACAAAGCAGGACAACTGGCTATAAAACAAGGGGAAGAGCAGCAATGATACACAGCAGTGTTGATGTGCCTTTAGAGTCTATTTCAGTCCCTCGTGCCTGAGAGAGTGGTGACGTGGACGCCTGAGAAGTGGACAGTCCTCCCAGCTGGCCAGGCCACAGCACCGCTTCATACCCTCCTCCCTGACCTCTCACCACCTCTGAGACTGGGAACCTCTTCTCCTTCTTGAACTTTCTTTGGTGGACTTTGCCCACTCCACACCCCCCTTACCTCCCGCTGGGGTGGACTTCCTGCCCCCTCCCCTCCCCCTGCTGTCTCCGGGGCTCTGGCACCCTCTCTCCACCTCAGGGATGCTCTCTGAGGATGCTCTCAGCAGCCTGTATCTCCCTCCCCTTCCCGTCTCACCCGGCTGACCCACTGGCTTCTAAAGCCTTAGCACGCCCAGGTCTTCCTTCTGTTATCACGACCCCAGTCCTCCTAGGCACTCTTTTCAAAGCCTTGGGGTCACCTCTGACTCTTCCAACCTCCACTTCTGAGGTTTCCGCCCCTCTGCCCTTTTCTTTCCATTTCCAATAGCGTCATCTTAGTTTGGGACCACTGATGAACACGATCTCCTAATTACTCTCCCTGCTTCAACCCCCATCCTTTTAATCTATTTAAGATAAAATGATACTATCTTTTAATATCATTAAAAGCGGAGAAGGATTAGAGTCTTAAGAAGAAAGAAGTTATAAAAAATAATGTCCGAGAGTAGAGAGTTAAGTATGAAATTAACACAAGATGATTTCATACCTGGGCAATGCTGAACACCCCTTTAGGATCTCTTGTAAATTTAAGGTGAGACCGGCCAGCAGGGTTCTGTGATTTTCTCTAGTTGTAAATTAAAAAAAAATGATATTAAATTATCTTAATCTTCTCCATATCTCCTCTAAGTACAATTAGAAGATCACCCTCCCTGCTCAAACCCCTTCTGTGGCTCCCCACTGCTGTCCTTCATCAGGTACAGAGTTCCTTGGGGCAACATTTGGGGCTTCCGTGATTTGACTTCAACACATTTTTCCAGCATTATATCATGTAACCCTTCCTCACTCACCCTTTAATTTCGCAGAGAGGGAGTAAAAGGACAATGTGTAGCATAGAATCTCCATGTGGATAGCTGAGACCTGACCGCATTTTGTCTTTCCTCCAAAGCACAAACAAATGCTTTGCCGAGAGATTTAGTGAGATAGGGCAGGTCGCTAGGTTAATGGCTGAGGAATGCACAGAGGCACCAAGCCCATGGTGAGCACAGATGCTTTTAAATGGGACGAGGTGAATACACAGGCTGTCCTTACCCAGGGAATGTAGAAAGCAACTCAGCTGGTGCTGGCAGACTTTCAACATCCCCCAGCACCATTCTTGGAACACCCAAATCTCATCAAAATTATTATTAGTGGACTGACAATTTCTGCCTTTCTTTATGAAGGGCAGGGAAATGCTGCAGAATACCTACTCTGACATGCTTTCCCTAGATCTCCTATTATCTCTTTCTTTGCACTGATATTTTATGTCATATTTTGTGAAAAGCTAATTTTAAGGCACTTTTCTCCACATTGCTTTTCCTCAGAAGGAGATCTGATCTTCTGAGGGCATAAAAGGAAGTGAGGAAAATGCATTAGGCAAAACCAAGGCTAGGATATTAGGAGAAAGGGGCACTATGATAAACCATAGGCAAAAATCACTTTCCTTAAATTATTTTCTTTGTTAACTCATTGGAAGAAGAGATATGATAAGACAATATATATTCTTAAATACCCAAGTCCTATTTTTCTTTACCTATTTTTCTTTACATTTGTCATGAACTTTACTTCTAACACACATATGTTGAACTTATATCTGTCCCCTGACCCCATCATACACATATATGCACATATATTCACACCATATTTGTTTTTTTTTGAGGTACGCGGGCCTCCCACTGTTGTGGCCTCTTCTGTTGCGGAGCACAGGCTGCGGACGCGCAGGCTCAGCGGCCATGGCTCACGGGCCCAGCCGCTCCGCGGCATGTGGGATCTTCCCCGACCGGGGCACAAACCCGTGTCCCCTGCATCGGCAGGCGGACTCTCAACCACTGCGCCACCAGGGAAGCCCCTCACACCATATTTGAAAGAATAAGATGAATGAGGTGAGCATTTAAAGCTCATTTACAATCTATTGATACATATTCTTAATTGACAAATGAATCCCCTTTTTTCAATTATATTGGCTTTGAACAAAAGTAAAAACAGAACAATGGATACATGTTAGAAATGAGGTACATAAAGTTTAAAATTTAGGAGAGAATATTTTGGTGTAGTTTGTATTAAGTCGAATGTTAAGAGATTTTGTCACTTTGAGAAGCCATAGATATGTTTTAAAAATTAAAATATGTTGTGATTAATTGAATTAAAATAAAGATCATTTAAAAAGTTTGCAGGTTTAATCATTTAAACATCTTAAAATACTTTCAAAATTAAAAAGTAGTGCATAATTATCTAACCTTTTTAAGCAAAGAAAATTAGTTTACCAACATTAATTATGTTTTCTACTGACATTAGAAGTAAATTAAGAATATTATTAAATTGGTTTTACAAATGGCTAAGTTGAGACAGAGAAATATCAAGTGAATTTCCCAGAGTTATAGTCAAGCCAGTGGAAATTGAAACCTGTGGATTTTAATTTATATAGTATGGCTCTAATGATTATTAAAGTGTGTCTTCTTCAAAGTAGACCCGTTAACGACGTTAGTTATATAAAAAATTTTTTTACAAGATTTCTCACTCTTTTGAGAATCATGTTTCCTCTAACTTTTATAAAATGTTAAGAAGAGCACAAGTTAATACAGTTCTCAAAGTAATAAAAATATTTTGTAAATTATTTGGGTACATATAAAATAAAAATAGCTTTTGTGATAAGAACAGAGAATACTGATTGGAATAAGGATGAGTGAAATTTAAGACAAACATCAAAGGGAACCATGACCCATTTCCTTTTGATTCCCCCGGTCCCTGTACATCGTCATCAGCTTTGCGTCTCATCCTGGATTTGAGTTTTTTATGGTTTCTGATCACTTGGGGTTTCCTTTCTGTCTTTTTGCCTAAGCTATGCTTCGTGATATTGCTATTATTTTTCAAAGACTTTATTTTTTAGAGCAGCTTTAAGCTTACAGCAAAACTGAGGTGGAGGTACAGAGATCTCTTGTATACCCCTTTCCACCCAGACACGCACAGCATCCCCATTATCAACATCGCTCACCAAAATGATACATTTTTTTTTTTTTTAACCAAGGATGAACCTACGCTGACACACTGTAATCACCCAAAGTTCATAGCTTACCTTAGGGTTCACTCTTAGTGTTGTACATTCTGTGAGTTTGAACAAATGTATAATGACATATATCCATCACTATAATATCATACAGAGCAGTTTCACTGCCCTAAAAGTCCTCTGTTCTCTGCCGATTCACCTCTCCCTCTACCTCCATCCTCTCACACCTGCTAACCACTGATCTTTTACTGTGTCCATAGTTTTGCCTTTTCCAGAATGCTGTATAGTTGGAATCACACAGTCTGAAGCCTTTTCACATTGGTTTCTTTCACTTAGTCATATGCATTTAAGGTTCCTCCGCGTCCTTTCTTGGCTTGATTGCTCATTTATTTTTAGCACTGGATGATATTCCATTGTCTGAGTGGACCACAGTTTATTTATTCCATTTATTCACCTACCGAAGGACATCTTTTGGTTGCTTCCAACTTTTGGCAAGTTTGAATAAAGCTGCCATAAACCTCGTTGTGCAGGTTTTTGTGTGGACATAAGTTTAATTTTGTGAGAAACTGCCCAAACTGTCTTCCAAAGTGGCTGCACCAATTTGCATTCCCACCAGCAATGATGAGAGTTCCTGTTGCTCCACATCCTCTCCAGCATTTCGTGGTGTCAGTGTTCCAGACTATGGCCATTCTAATAGGTGTGTAGTGGTGTCTCATTCTTGTTTTAGTTTGCATTTCCCTGATAACATATGATGTGGAGCATATTTTTATATGTTCATTTGCAATTTGTATATCTTATTTAGTCAGGTGTCTCTGTTGATGTCTTTGGCCCAATTTTGAATGGTGTTATTTGTTTTCTTATTATTGAGTTTTAAGAGTTATTTGTATATTTGGATAACAGTCCCTTATCAGATGTGTCTTTTGCAAATATTTTCTGTCATTCTGTGGCTTGTGTTTTTACTCTTTTAACAGTATCTTTTGCAGAGCAGATGTTTTTAATCTTAATGAAGTCCAGCTTATTCATTATTTCTTTCATGGATCCTGTCTTTGGTGTTGTATACAAAAAGGCATCACCATACCCAAGGTCATCTAGGTTTTCTCCTGTTATCGTTTAGGAGTTTTATAGTTTTGTATTTTACATTGAGGTCTATGATCCATATTGAGTTAATTTTTGTGGAGGATGTAAAGTTTGTGTCTAGATTTATTTTTCTTGCATGTGGATGTCCAGTTTTTCCTGCACAATTTGGTGAAGAGATTATCTTCGCTCCATTGTATTGCACTAGCTCCTTTGTCAAAGATCAGTTGACCCTATTTGTGGGGGTCTATTTCTGGGCTCTCTATTCTGTTCCATTGCTCTAGTCTGTTAGTCTGTCTAGTCTGTTACTGATGTCACACCGTCTTGATTACTGTAGCTTTAGCGTAAGTCTTGAAGTTGGGTAGCATCAGTCCTTCAACTTTGCTCTTCTTCAACATTGTGCTGGCTATCTTGGGTCTTTTGCCTCTCCATGATAACTTTAGAATTGATTTGTTGATATCCATAACACAAGTTGCTGGGATGTTTCTTGGGACTACATTGACCCTTAGATCAAGTAAGGAAGAACCAACACCTTGACAATTTTAGGTCTCCTATCCACAAACATGGAATATCTTTCCATGTTTTCAGTTCTTCTTTGATTTCAATCATCAATCTTATTTTTTATCCAGAAACTTGGGGTTCCATTAGCACAGTCTGTCATATTGCCAGGAATTTCCTAATTTTTCCATATTTCTTGCTTTCTGAACTTGGACAGGAGAAGTAAGCTCTAGTCCTTTCCTTGATATTTAGAAATGGAGACATATAATACCTGGATAAGCCAGAATTTGAGCCCATATTCTCAGAGCTCATAGCAGGAAGGTGAAAAGATATGGAAGTTGGAAAAGATTCTGTAACAAAAAAGGGGAGAGGAACTGAACTAGGGGAGTAGGGAACCAGGAAGCTGTGTACATTCCCTCAAGGCTAAGCCATTCAGAGCATCCAAGCAGAAACAATGCTTCTCTGAATGTACATGTACATGCACTGATCCCCCATTTTTCTTAGTAATGAACAAAAGGTATCTGATAAGGTAAGGAGGTTGAATACATCTTATCCATCTTAGATTTTTAACATATTCACACTTTCAGAGAAAGACAAATACCATATGATGTCACTTATAGGTGGACTCTAAAATACAACACAAAGGAACATATCTATGAAGAAGAAACAGACTCACAGACATAGAGAGCAGACTTGTGGTTGCCAAGGGGGAGGTGGGGGAGGGATGAATTGGAAGCTTGGGATTAGCAGAGGCAAAATATTATATATAAGATGGATAAACAACAAGGTCCTACTGTATAGTACAGGGAACTATATTCAATATCCTGTAATAAACCATAATGAAAAAGAATGTATATATATGTGTGTGTGTATGTGTGTATATATATATATATATATATATATATATATATCTGAATCACTTTGCTATACAGCAGAAGTTAACACAACATCGTAAATCAACTATACTTCAAAAAAAATAACTGGAAAAAATATCAAAACTTTCAAATCCACTAAGTTCCGTTCACAAGCACAGAAAATTTCAGGATGAATTAGCCTTATATTTTCACAAAGTTAAGCTTATCTTTAAACTTCTAAATAGTGTTGAGCAGAATTGGAAAGCTTTTGGATATTTAAACACTTTTATTTTGGCAATATAGCCACAACAAAATGATGCCATCTTTTTGATGTTTGACATTAATACTGCTGCTTCTGTGGCATGTAAATTTTTGCTCTATGTGAATTATATCTCTTTTTGATGTGCTTTGTCAAAATCAAGATTATTTATCATAATAAATAGTTTATTATATAAAACAAGAGGTAATTTTACAACATCCACTTTCCTCATTCTGTAGCCCTGTTTTATAATGTGGTAGGCATTTAAAAAAATACAAGGTCGGCATAGTTTTGGAGAAGAGTCTCAGAGAAGAACTCTGCACCATGATCCTTTGCATAGAGGTCAAGAAAGCACCTTGATTTTTAAAATCTTTTTTATTCCCTGGGCGGTGGAGGAATAATAGTACAGTATAATATAACATTAATTTGAGCAAATTTAATCCACTAGGATAGCAGACCTTTAAGAAACAGGAAACAAAACAAGCCCCTAGGACTTTATTTGCATTCATCTGCACTGTCTCCCTGGACACTCAGAAGGCAAACCGCCTTTGTTCATCCTCTCACTTTAGATCAAGTCCCTTGGACAGCCATTTTCATAACACCCTGGACCTTTG
Organism: Delphinapterus leucas; assembly: GCF_059928025.1. Classification (NCBI taxonomy): domain Eukaryota; kingdom Metazoa; phylum Chordata; class Mammalia; order Artiodactyla; family Monodontidae; genus Delphinapterus; species Delphinapterus leucas. Next base: position 14,575,933 of record NC_143140.1, read on the forward strand.
CCTTTTGGCACTAAGCACTGTTGCAATGACACTCTTGTGAGATGAATGTCTAACTGCCCCTCTAGACTAGAAGAACCCCAAGGGTAAGGAGGGAGGTCTGTTTTGCCTTCAGCTGTATCTCCAGCATCTAGCCCAGTGCCAGGCTCTTAGTAGGTACACAGTAAATATTTTTGACTGAATATATTCATATATTATACAGTTATGGACTGGCTGTACTCTACCATGCAGTAATTATTGTAATGGAGAAAATTTCTGATAATCTTTAGAACTGGCACAAATGTAGGAAGGACAGTAAGTTTCATGATAAAAAATTGTTGACTATAGCACAAACTTTGCGGTTGATTTGAGATACTTTCTGGGAACCAATTTGGCAAGGACAATGATTGTCAACTGTTTCTTTCTTTTTATGTATTAATTTGATTCTTTCTATGTTATGTCTTTATGTTCTTCCCTCTGTCTTCCAAAATCTTTTATTTGATTTTCTCTAAATATAACTATGTAATAAGTTCATGCAGATATCTCTTTTAAAATATTAAATTTCTGATGAACAAATGAAACTCAGGAGAAAAATCTACTGTATATCCTTTTTTTGGATTTGCATGTGAAACCTTTTGTTCTTCTAACATCTGAAATATTATAGGTACAGTTTACAATTCTGTATTTAATAATTCCACCTCTGCAAAATAATTTTCTTTCAGAGATATTTACAATTTCTTCCTGCCAATAAAATTATGACATTTAGTTGACAAGGGTCTGTCTGATGAAGCATGGCTTGATTGAGTACCTACCCCTGAGGTTATTTAGGTTTGAATCTTGAATTTATGATGTCACTGTGTTCCCCTTATCACTATCAGTAAGAGTCTATACAGTTTTATTTTAAAATGTTTTCTAATGAGTTTCAAAATCTGGTCATATTTAAACAGAAATATGGGAGCTTTAATGAAAGAAATGAACACTGTCAGGTTATAACCTGCCAGGCAGATGAAAACCATATATACTGCAAATGATCAAAAACATAACATGGGAGGTTTTTTGGCCCAAGGATTTAGCCAAGATGATTACATAACATGAGGAAGAAGAAATAAAAAAGATAAGAATCAACAAAAAGATATTTTGAAAACTGACACCTCAACCTATAATACAGGCTTGATTCTTGCCTGAGACAAGTAAATGACAATTCTCCTCTGGTTCTCAGAAATATGTCACTATGAGGAAAGATGCAAGGAAGTTTAAGTTGCTCAAAATTAAAGTTTTAAAAATTATTTGTGACATGGGGGGAACATAATATATTTTTTGAATGATTTTTTTTTTTTTTTTAGGGAATGTAGTTGTTCCTAATTGCTATTTTTTCCATGTTTCTAGCTACAGTGGTCAAATCACTTCAGTGGGGCTGGGATTAAGCACTTTTATTCTGGAGGTCTTTGTAGCAGCGAGGCCTTTCAGCAAACAGGACTAGATCATCAGCAGGAAGTGGAGCAGGCTATCCTTCTGTAATAGGAAAGGACAAATCTGACACCATATTGGATCTGTTTATTTTACTGTAACCTTTATATTCTGCTTTTGCTACAAGTTAAGAATGTTGCCTATAGCCTGAAATATACAGTATAGCCCATTCTCAAGGCTGTGACCTTTAAGGGTATAACAGTTTTCCATTCATATAGACATAAGAAGTTGCAAAACAGAGAATAACATTTGTCTTGCTGGAGGGTTACAGGAACATGTGGCCTGACCTACCTGGACAGCTGCAAGAACAAAGGGTTCCAGCACCAAGAAGTTTGCAGCAACCAACCACGACCCTGTCCCATTAGTGTAAAATGAAGCCTGAATTCTAACTTGGGTGAGATGGTTCTTTGGGACACTAGTCCACCCTCTTCTCAGTCTTCTGGCTTTCTGAATAAAGTCTCTATTCCTTGCCCCAGCATCTTCTCTCCTGAGTTATTGGCCTGTCGTGCAGAGAGAAGAATGGAGTTTGGGCTTGGTAACACTTCCTGGATGCTTTGTCTGGGGCTTATCACCTTGAGAATTTGCATGGCCTGCTCTGAAGAGATCTGAAGTTTATATAAGCCCAAAGTTTACCCTAATTTCATCCTTAAAGTTAGACAGGATGGAGGGTGGTCTCTGAGGCCTAGATAAACTGGTTACAGAAATGAGGGATTACTATTTGTGTTCCCGTGGGGCTGGCTAAGCCATTCTCAATCTTTGGATACAAAATAATCTTGGTCTCAGAGATACTTTGCTCCTTCAGGTCAGGAAATAACAGGAGAGTTTAGAATGTGACAACTAAGGGTTAAAGGGATGTTTCTTAGGCCAAGAAATTTTTTTAAAAGGGAATTTTGTGACTTCTCTTTATAAAAGGAAGGAAGACTAGAGAATTACACATATCTCACAAGGACTGGCTGATGATAATATCATATATTTGGAGGTGTTTTGAAAAGTGTAAAGTGTCCAGCTGCAAGATGTTTTGGTCATTGTTATTAATAGAGAATACCTTAGTGAATGAAATTATTTTAAAAATAAGCTTTTAAAGGAAAACATACCTCTATAATAATGTTTTATAAAATGGGGAAGGCAGTATAATACCCGGATTGGCTTTGAAAAATGATCAGAAAAGTAGTGAAAATAATATTATCTTGAAAAATAATGGATTTTGTACAAAAGAAAAATAAGTGGGGAAATAATAGTAGTTTATAACTTTAATGCTGCATCCACAAAACCCCTTTGTTTTATGCCAAAAGCTGGACTTTCATTCATTTGCAGATCTTGGGCTGGAGAGGTGTTTATTATGCAATTAATTAAGGATGACAGCATTTCTAAAAATTCAACTGTGGCATCTTAGATTTCATTAATTAAGGCAAACATTTATTGAATGTTCATCATATGCTGGTAATTTTTTAGCTTCTGAGGATGCAAAAATACATCGATTTTCTTTGCTTGAGAGCAGTAATCCGTTGACTAAGAATATCACAAATAGGACATGTGGTGCCTTGTAAGTCCTTATACAGTGTAAAACACAATCTTTGGTTTTTCTGTAATGAACCCTTAATTTTTTCCTCTATAGACAAAACATTCCTGAAATTCTAGTAGGGCTAGAAGAAGTCTTGGGTGATAGGGACCCAGAGAAACTGTGTTATGGAAGAGGCAGCAGTAGGCACATGCAACCTCAAGGTGTCTCGGTAGGCACAGCAGTCTTCAAATATTTTGAGAGCTCTCAGGTAAGGAGAGTAGACTTTTTCTGTTATTCAGAGGTCAGAACCGTGCAGCTCTAAATGAGGATGCTTTTCCCAAGTAACTGTTAGGGTTTCCAACATTGGTACTGGCTGCCTCCTTACCCCAGGAGTTCAAGCAGAAACTGGGTACCCATGTTTCAGGGTAGAAATATAGATAGGTTTCCGAATAAGGAAGAAGTTGCATTGGATAAGCTCTCAGAAACCAGAAGTTTGTCATTCCAGATCTTTGGATGAGTCTGTGTGTCATGAGGCTGAAGAGCTAGTGAGAAGCCGATGAGTGTGGGAGAAGCTAATTAGTGTCAAATATGCATGGCAGTACGTGGTGTTAATTTGCTTTCCATAGACACTTTTTTCCCCTGGATATCTTCCAAAATTAGACAACTCAAAGCCATGAAATAATAATATTGTTTATGAAAAGAAGCCTTTAAAACACATTTATCACAAACCAAAAAGATTAAAATTCGTACCTGGTTTCTAATTTAAGAGTAGAGAGCGTGTTTCCTTAAAAATAGGGATCACTAGGTGGTAATATTCTCTTATAAATGAAAATCAAATCATCATAGTGGTGAGCCCATAAACGTCTCAGAATATCCCGGCGAGGTTTGAGAAAATGAATTATCATAGCCTAATTGACATTATGTAAGGAAACATAAGATGATTTTTTTTTTAAATTGGAATGGAGATTTCAAAATATTTTAAAGGAGTCACAAATAACAAAATGTTTTTCAGCTACAAAGTAAAAATTTAAATCTAGATAAGCCAGAATACATATATCTTGTGCAAAATTAAATCTTCGTGTTTCATTCATCAAAAAATCTAGAAACAATAAATGCTGGAGCAGGTGTGGAGAAAAGGGAGCCCTCTTGCACTGCTGGTGGGAATGTGAATTGGTACAGCCACTATGGAGAACAGTTTGGAGGTTCCTTAAAAAACTAAAAATAGAACTACCTTACAACCCAGCAATCCCACTACTGGGCATATACCCTGAGAAAACCATAATTCAAAAGACACAAACCTACTAGAGAATGGACTTGAGGATATGGAGAGGGGGAAGGGTGAGCTGTGACAAAGCAAGAGAGTGGCATGGACATATATACACTACCAAACGTAAAATAGATAGCTAGTGGGAAGCAGCCGCATAGCACAGGGAGATCAGCTCGGTGCTTTGTGACCACCTAGAGGGGTGGGATAGGGAGGGTGGGAGGGAGGGAGATGCAAGAGGGAAGAGATATGGGAACATATGTATATGTATAATTGATTCACTTTGTTATAAAGCAGAAACTAACACACCATTGTAAAGCAATTATACTCCAACAAAGATGTAAAAAAAAAAAAGAGTCACGTACCAAAATGTTCATTCCAGCTCTATTTACAATAGCCAGGAGATGGAAGCAACCTAAGTGTCCATCAACAGATGAATGGATAAAGAAGATGTGGCACATATATACAGTGGAATATTACTCAGCCATAAAAAGAAACGAAATTGAGTTATTTGTAGTAAGGTGGATGGACCTAGAGTCTGTCATACAGAGTGAAGTAAGTCAGAAAGAGAAAAACAAATACCGTATGCTAAAACATATATATGGAATCTAAGAAAAAAAAATGGTCATGAAGATCCTAGGGGTAAGACGGGAATGGAGACACAGACCTACTAGAGAATGGACTTGAGGGTGTGGGGAGAGGGAAGGTAAGCTGTAACAAAGTGAGAGAGTGGCTTGGACATATATACACTACCAAACGTAAAATAGATAGCTAGTGGGAAGCAGCTGCACAGCACAGGGAGATCAGCTACATGGTTTGTGACCACCTAGAGGGGTGGGATAGGGAGGGTGGGAGGGAGGGAGATGCAAGAGGGAAGAGATATGGGAACATGTGTATATGTATAACTGATTCACTTTGTTATACAGCAGAAACTAACACACCATTGTAAAGCAATTATACTCCAATAAAGATGTTAAAGAAAAAAACCTTCATGTTTGTGGTTGTAAGAAGCCCCTAACGGAGCTGTAAGCCCAGCAACAATTGTACCATTAGTGAGTGTAACTAATAGAACTGAGGAATGAGGATGGTCCTAAATGAGATATTTCCCTTCAGATACTGTATCGTCAGACTACCACTCGTGTGTGTCATTGCCTGTGCCAGCCCACTGCACAGCCCAGTGTGGCATCTCAGAAAAGGAAAGTTAATATCAAATGAAAACATTTGCTCTCTCTACACTTACGACTTACATTCAGTCTCTTGAAAAAGTACCAGCTTTTTATAGCTCTTGAGATAAGCTTATCTCCCAACCTCTACTCAGTCCCCTTCAGTTCTTGTAATTGTTTGGTTTGGAGGTGCATTGTGAACTCAAAGGCAAAGGCAGATGTTTTATGCCACGTGCCCTTTCTCCCCTACAACCAACTAATAAAACAAAATTAACAGTGCCCAGTAAGTGAATCTATCTGAAAACCAAACAGCCCTGCTACTTCTGTGGCTCATTGGACTCAACACCCAACTCGATGATGGGCATCTCAGTCCTTTGATTTTGGTGACTCAGGGATCACTCTGGGGTTTTAGAGCTGGAGGGGATTGTACAGATTATACAGACCAGTGGTTTCCAAAACTGGCTCTGTTTCAGAGTCATTGGAGGGACTTCTAAAAAATTCATACGACTGAACTCAGGCCAGATCTGGCAGAGTTGAGTTCTCAGGTGCGGCTCTGGCAACCTCCCCTGGTGATTCTGGTTTGGGGACCAGTGATCTGGTCTTACATTTTTACTTAATAAAAGCCTGAAGAGATGGGATTGTGTATAATGGAAAACATGGGATTGTGTATCATGGAAAAATTTAGATTTAATGGAATTAAATGACTTGTCCAAGGGTTGGTTAGGGACAGAACTAGGACAACAACTCATATGTCCTTGATTCCAATTTTCTTTTCATACCACCATCCAGTCCTATGGCCAGCATCACTAGAAAGCACATAATTTGTACCCATTTGTGAATAAAAGAAGTGTACACACACACACACACACACACACACACACACACACACACCAGACCTTTCCTGGGCTTTCTGATTGCCTTTGACACACCTTTCTCCAATTCCATCCCTCGACATTTTAATCATCTCCTTGACAATGTTCCCTGAGCTCCACCTTCTCTTTGGCTGTTTAACTCAGTCTCCTCTGAAGGCTTCCAAACGCCATTCATCTGTTTCTACATTTTCCGCCAAGACTGTTACTCATGGTAGAGCTGGTCTTTACCGTGTCTCACCATCTTCCATTCTGTTCCTGTCTTCCATTCTGGAGGTGTTTAGGTCTCCTGTATTCATCTTCCAAGTGGTTCGTTTTCTCCCTGGTTATTTCTGTATCTTTATCTGCTTGCTTTGAGCTTTGAGACATTTCTTCCACCTGATTTTGCGATTCCCTAACCTGGTTCTCCATCAGGACCTTCTTCCTCTTCAATTCACCTACTGAACGTTTTAGTCCTTAGATGCTTAGTCCTTAAATACATATATTTATATTTTCTCTGAGGAATTGGTTTATTTGACTATGGAGGCTTAGAGGACCAAGATTAGCAGTTGACAGGCTAGAGACCCAGAAATACCGATGGTGTGGTTCCAGTCTGGTTTGAAGTCTTGATGGCCAAGCCATGCGTAAGTTACAGTCCAAGTCTGAAGACAGGAGAAGACTGATGTCCTATCTCAGAGAATGAATTCTCTCTTACTCAGCCTTTTATGCCATTCAGGTCTTCAAAGCATCGGACAAAGCCCACATGCATTGGGAGGGCAACGTGCTTTACTCAGTCCACTGATTCAAACATTAATCTCATCAGAAACACCCTCGCAGACACACCGAGAAATAATGTTTAACCAAATATCTGAGTACCGTGTGGTCCAGTCAAATTGACACGTAAAATGAGCAAGTTCACCCCCTTGTGTACTTGGCATCCATACACAGCTCCTTAGCCCATACTCAATCTCCAAAAATAGACAACAATGAGGTCATAATTCCGCCTTACAGGATACAACTTACTGAGTACAACTGGAAACTCACTAACCCCTTCTTCAGAAGAGGTTATCCCCTAACCTCCTTCCTGTCACTTCACTGAGGATCAAACTAGAGCCTACCTACAGCCTTTGTCTTTTCAACATAGAATTAGATTCTTTCACCACATCATAGCACCAGGAGTAGATATGCCGTTAGTATTCACAGTAACTGCAGTGACCAGCGATCATATAGTTTACTAGGTCACTAGGCCTTCATTTCAAATACAGGACGTCACCTTTTAGCTATTCCTCCACAAGGACCTTTTTAATATATCCCAATTAATTACAGACTTTTATAATCACCTGCCCGACTATGATTCCTTCCCCCGTTCTGGAGTCCCCACCAACTGACCATGACAGCGGTTAAGAGGTCAGTGTAGGATGACCTCTATGCTGTGCGGGGGTGGTCAGGATGAGCCATGGTGGTTCCAGCAGAACCAGTGGGCCTGTGGGCTCTGGGCCCCCTGCGTCCCTGCTCAGTGACAGTGGTAGGCCCTGGGTACCACTTCCGTCCCATTTTGCCTCTTCAGTCCTTCCAACATGTCTACAACCAAATCACCGTCACAATTCTGTTTTCACATTTTTGTTACTAATCACTCCGTTCGAAATAACCAGAAAACTTTCTCTTTCCCTGGCTGGAAACCAACTGACATATTTAGATAATGAGACTTCTAGAAAAGAGTCTTGTTTACAGTGAGCTTGACCATGTTATCAAACAAAGCCATCAAACAGAGCCATGGGTCTTTCAAGCCATACTTGGTAGCAATTCCTCCACGAGCTGATTCTTTCCCCATGGCTCAGTCTAAGGTAATTGCACCTCGAAGAGGCAGCTATGCAGTTTCCAGGGGCTGATTTCTTCACATGGCAGCTCTGCTGTCTGTCCCTTCCCCTGTTGGGTAACTGCCCTGTCCCTCATGGAGGCCGTTCAGGTCGAGATCTTTGGCTAGCTGACAGCTTGCATCCAACAAAGCAGTGAAGTAGGAGAAAACATTGTGTCTGTCATCTACGCTCATGATCTGACTGGTTAATGTAGCAATGACTTTCAGTGCATGGTAATCTCCAGTAGGTACTTTCTTTTAAAGCATTTAGTCTCTGATTTGGAATTAAAACCTTTTCCCACTGAAGGCATTTTAGGCACCAGGCAGAGGTTTTTCATCAGTGCACACTCCGGGGATACCGTGGTACCACACTACTGGCCAAGCCAGTTCTGAGTTTCACCCTGAGGGGTCACTGCAGTGTGAATCCTTCTGTGGGAGAGAGGGGTTGATGCCCCAGGAAGAATGGGAAGGCACCAATGGTGACCTTTTCTCACTGATTCATAAATATTTGTGAGAAACAAATATTTACAAATCTTCATATGCAGCAGGTACGTGCTGGGCACTTTTTGTTTTGCATATTCAAGGTTATATGCAGCCCTATTTGATGATACTTTTCTACAAAGACCCCTGTCCTCATATCTGAGACTTCATTCCTCAGCCTCCTGCATTATTTCTACGTGTGATAATGAAGCTTCTCACAAAGCTGTATTCAACACATTGTCTTTATTAGTAATGATATTCCTGTATAAAAATTATTTTGGGGACTTCCTTGGTGGCACAGTGGTTAAGGATCCGCCTGCCAATGCAGGGGACACGGGTTCGACCCTGGTCCACGAAGATCCCACATGCTGCGGAGCAACTAAGCCTGTGAGCCACAACTACTGAGCCTGCGCTCTAGAGCCCGGGGGCCACAACTACTGAAGCCTGCGTGCCTAGAGCCTGTGCTCCACAAGAGAGACCATCGCAATGAGAAGCCTGCGCACCACAATGAAGAGTAGCTCCCGCTCGCCACAACTAGAGAAAGCCCGCGCGCAGCAACAAAGACCCAATGCAGCCATAAATAAATAAATAAATTTATTTAAAAAAAAAAAGAGTGGTGATGGGGTGGAGAGCTGCGTGTCTTATTAAAAAATAGTTATTTTGCCAAGATAATGCCAAGGCACTGCTTAGTAATCAGAGAATATTCATAAAGAAGTCATGTTTGACATTTCCCGATGTAAGACAAAGTCTAAAACAGCCACTGTATCTAGTGTAAACTCTACCTGCTGCCTGATCACCCAGTATAGCACATTTTTGGATTTAACACAGGATTGCCAAGGAGGATCTGGGGAAATGTCAGTGGCAGCGACACAATGATGGCTGTATATTCAAAACTTCCCCAAACAGTCTTTAAAATAATAAAAGAAGGAAATGAAGTCACACTGCTGCTGGGAATATTTATATAACACTACTCCTTTTCTAAATTAAAATGTGTCCCTTCTATAATATTAGAATATTATAGGTCATAGTTATAGATTTTTATGGCTATTTGACATCACTTTAATTTGCCCAAATAGACTCTATTTCCCTGTATTTCAGGGCACCCCTGAAAGCAGAGTCTGAAGAAAAGGGGTTAAGGTAGTCTATGTCGGGAGTGAGCTTGGAAGTGAAATATGGAGAGGGCGAGCCCAGGCAAGGATACAATCCTGAGTCAGCGCTGCGAGGGACTGAGGCTGCACCACTGGCATCCTTGGGCATTGCAGAGGATGCTGGTCAGAACTGCCTCCTGGGGAGGAAGGAGAGGGCGTCTGCTCATCTGTGTTCCCATTGGCTGAGGGTCGCCCACCGGGTGTTGAGTCCCCCGCAGGTGCCTGGGGGCTTGTGCGGAGCTGAGCGAGCCCGGACAGTGGGAGGTGTTTGGGGGAGAGGTGCTGTGAGGTGGGGCTGGGCAGAGCTCTAAGGAGCTGCTGGTGGTGCGTCTGTTCCCCCCCCAGGGGCACAGGAGGCCGTGGGGCCGGGTTCCAGAGTGTCCAACATGGGCTACCAGCGTTCAGTTGAAAAAAAATTAGATCAAAGGACAAAAATTGTTCATAAGGAAAACGATCCCATTTGAAGATTGTCCACTTTCCTTAACTGCTAAAATCTGTATTTCCATATTTCCATATAAAGACAACTCATCAGAGTTAGATCATTGAGTTAATTAAATATAATAAATCTGCGGTTTGAACACTAGGTAGGGTGATTAATTCTGTATTCCCTAGTCTAGCCTCATTTGAAACAGACCCCTGGGACACTGTTCTCACATTTATAAATTATGAACTCAGTGAACCTAATATTTTGCTGATAATGGGATATAATACATTAAGGCGTGCTTGCTTAAACAGACATTCTTCTTCGGAGCAGTTAGGATGGGGAATGTCTCTTGTGGTGGTACATCTTATTTTCAGGCTTTCTTGTAATTTAGCTTAGTAATTATAGGATCATTAAAGCAATGTGAATGCATTAACCCTCACAAATTTGAACAAAACAATTATAAAAATGAAAAGAGGAGTGAGAACTGGAATGGAAAGATATGGTGAGTGAGAAAAAGGAGTGTTTCCCAAGATCCACGTAAAAGAGTGGATTCGGAGGAAAGGACCCAGGGAGAAACCCTTGCGCTCACACATCGGGAGAGAGGTCTGTGTTGCTCTGCCTTTTACACCATTCAAAGTCCTCAACAGCTTCCTGTTGTTTTTCAGAACAAGCCCAGGTCATGTCACTTCAAGGACCTCAGCAAGCCAACCCCAGTTTACCTTTTCAGATCGGATCCCAGGGCTCGCTGGCAGGCACTGAACCCGCCTAAGCGTCTAGGAGGTGCCGAGGGGCGCACAGGTGAGTGATCTGACCCAGAGCATCAGCTGGTCGGTGGGGCAGCCAGGATGGGGACCCAGCCTGACTCCGGAGTCTGGGGTCTTCCTGGTCACATCCCTGCAGGGCTGCTTTCCTTATGTAGATGGTGGCCCTCCCTCCTTTCTACCTTTTGAAGCTCACTGGTCCTTCACGGCTGAAACCAAGTTCTACTGTCCTCCAGAAAGCCCCTGAGGCTGGAGGGCTCCTGGTCAGCCATTCTTCCTTGGGTTATAGAGACTGCAAGTGGGCATGGGTCCCCTGGTCCCCCACCACCACAGAGCAGGATCTGAGTCCCGGCACGTGTGCATTTCTCCCTAATCTGGACCTGCCCTTGTTGAAGGGAGGCCAGAACCTTATTTAAAAACAAGTTGCTTTCACTTTGCAGCAGAGTTGAAGTTGAGGACCCCAGGACCCCAGAGGACAGGGCTTTGGCGGGGACACCTCTTTGGGCTTTCTGTCACGCCCACTGCCCTCTCTGCATTGTGCATAGCTAGTGTTCAGAATTCATGGACGTGAACTGTAGTTGGGAGCTGTGATGATTCGGGCAGCCACGGCTCCAGTTCTATTTATTCAAATGAAAGTTTAATATGCGTTCCAGATTCAAAATAAGTGCAGAATGGCAATCTGAATACCAGAAATGACAGGTAATTTTTAAAGTGCTAAGAGTTGCAGTGTGGGCCTGGAAATGCTTCCTTACTCTCCTTTTCCAGGGAGAAATTGCACTTTCACAGCAAGCGGCCAGTGGTAATTAAAAGTATGCAGACTTAATGTAAATGAAAGACAAATATACATTCAGACACACAGATTTCCAGTGGTTTTTCTGAGGGGAAAATGGAGAGAGTTGAAATACACAAAGACAGCATCTCTTGCTCATTTCCTGCCTAACACTCTTGGTGCAAAGGCCAAAAATGCATGTGTGTGTCCGACGCCTGGCACGTTGGTGGATCCAGTTTGCCCGTCTTTGTTCTTGGAGTCAGCGTTTCCAGGGAAAGGGAGGGCAGGTGACCTCGAGAGGGTGGCAGTGGATTTGGGAGGATGCTCTCCTCACAAAGGTTACTGTTTGCATCTCAGCCCCTTCCTGGCTAAACATATTTATTGCGCCGTATCTGATGAGAGTAACAATGGCACTAATGACCATCGACTTCCCCTGCTTTGCGGGGAACCACAGCACGTGCTCCAGACCTGGTCTCTGATGTCTGTTCCCTTCCTCCTTCACTAGAGAACCTGGGGGAGGGCTGCTCAGTCAGACCCACCCAATCCCCAGGCCCGGGTGCAGCGGCCAAGGTCAGTTACTATTTTGCTTAGAAGTGACTCTCTCGCTGGTAATTTCCAGACCTCACAAATACGTGGTAAAGACTCCTTTCCTCAACCGATGTTTGATTTTGTCCCTTTTCCTCTGCCTCTGTAGCTGTCACTCGCAAATTATATCACCTTCTAGATACAGTGAGCTCCGTGAATGCAGGGTCTGAGCCTCCTAGTTTCCCCTCTGCTTTGTGGAAGGGGCTCTCCAGAGAGAGAGAAGCCTCGCAGATGTGTGGGGTGGGACATATGTTATTCCCAGCTGTGAATTTCAAGTACCATCAATGGAGTAAGAGAACTTTTTAATTAACTTTCCACACATTGGATAACTTGTAGGAAATAAAGTTATCTTGAAATGCTTTTTTTTGGCGGTGGGGAGGTCAATATGATTTTTCTTTTCTTGTTTTTTTTCTTCTTTTTTTGGGGGGTGGTCAGGATTGCTGACCTCAGGAAAGAGTGCTTCTCAGCCATTCTGACAAAAAGATGTTTTCCACTTGTTACCAGCTATGTGTATATATGTGCGTAGGGGGGGAGTGAGGCTGGGAATTTATTTCACCATTTCCCCTTAATTTAAAATTATACTTCTTAATTCTATACAAAATTTAACTGGATACAGAGAAAATTTCTTAGAAGCAATAGGCATACCTATTAAAAAAAGGCCACTTGTCGTATAACCAACAGATTCTCAAACATTACTGTTGATGTGACTCACCTGGGATCTCGTCAAAACGCAGTTTGGAGTCTGTGGGTCCAGCGTGGAAGCTGCGATTTTGCGTTTCTAACGAGCTCTGGGTGATACTCCACCCCGAGCAGTAAGAAGCCACACACAAGCCAGCATAACCCTTTATTTTAAAAGAATTTCATCATTATGGCAGCATTTGTGGGGTTTTTTTTAGCCTATCTGTGGTGGGTTTCGCATAGGTAGTAACAGCCCGCCTTCCTAGGTCTGCAGGAGGACTCAGTGATGTCAGTGCTTGGCCCGCACAGTGTGCTCTGCAGGTCAGGACAGTGGAGTAACCGGGAGCCTTCCAGAAACTCCGACTCCTGGGCCCCGCGTGGGTGGACGGACTCACCCGCATTTCAGTAAGATGCCCAAATGTTGTAGGCACAAGGATGCTTGGGAAGCATGGACACAGTCCAGATGAGTAACCAGTGCACGGGAAGCAAACAGTTATCCTCTGAGTTCATTCATTTTTCCATTTACAGGTGAGAAGACTGTACCCCAGTTAGTTACAGGACTAGAGTTCCAACCCTGTGACCTTAAGAGAAGTGAGTGTCCCGAGCAGCGAAGGCCTGGGTGACTCCCCCTTCTTCCAGCCCCCTTTGGCCCCTGGGAGCTCAGGCCCCTGACTGGTCCAAGTCCAGCCCCTGCACACGGGGTCCCCCATGGAACCTGTCCCCCTTTCTCCAGACAGAGACCCCTGTGCCTTGTCCCATGGTTGAATATTCCAGCGGACTCTGCTGAACACTGACTAGGTCCTGGGCTCACCTCCCCAGAGGAGTGCGCTTTACACAGGGTTTTCTGAATATAGCCATTTTGCTCAAAGAGGCACTCCTGGGGGGGAAATTGTAGACTTTGTAGGACTGGTGAGCATGTACTTTAGGACGTAGGGTGTGTGTGTGTGTACTATGTGTGTGGAGTGTGTGTGTGTACTATGTGTGTGGAGTGTGTGTGTGTACTATGTGTGTGGAGTGTGTGTAGTATGTGTGGGTGGACTGTGTGTGTAGTAAGTGTATGGAATGTGTATGTGTGCATGTGTGTGTCATGTGTGAGTGTGTGTGCACGTGTGTGTTGTGTGAGTGTGTATGTCATGTGTATGTGTGCATGCGTGTGTGTGGAGTGTGTAGGTGTGCGTGTGTGTGGAGTGTGTGTGGAGTGTGTATGTGTGTGTTGACTATGTGTGTACTATGTGTGTGTGGAGTGTGTAGTGTATGTGTATGTGCGTGTGTGTGTCATGTGTGTGTCGTGTGTATATGTGTGTGCGTGGAGTGTGTGTGTGTGCATGTGTCTGGAGTGTGTATGTGTATGTGTGCGTGCATGTGGGTGTCGTGTGTGTGTCGTGTGTGTGGAGTGTGTATGTGTGCATGCGTGTGTGGAGTATGTATGTGTGTGCGTGTGTGTGGAGTGTGTATGTGTGTGCGTGTGTGTGTCGTCTCATGTGTATGCATGCGTGTGTGTGTCTGTCCTGTGTGTGTGGAGTGTGTATGTGTGTGTGCGTGTGTGTGTGGAGTGTGTATGTGTGCCTGCGTGTGCCTCATGATGGCTGTGGAGATGGCTCCTAGCGTCCCTGCACCCCAGCTGGTGGCGGGCACCTGCCCTGTCATGTGTGTCTGGCCTTGGGTGTCCAGATGCTTGGAGAGAAGATGTTTCTGCAGGAAAAGTCAGAACAGAAAGGGACATGGGGGGCGAGGGGAGGAAAGGACTATGGCTCTGAGGTCTGACCAGCAACGTCCAGGGCGTGAAGGACATGATTTGGGGCCAGTGCTCTGGGGGAACAGGGGTATCGTGAAGACCATTCGTCCCACCCCGAGTATGCCATTTTCAAATTTAAATGCCATTTTTGTTTCTGATTTTCCTTTCAAGTTTTCAGAAACGGGCTAATCGGCTGTAGGTGCACTGTGGCCTGTTCAGCCATGTCTCGTGGTCTTAACTGCTTTGTATCTACACTTGAGGTGCTTTCCAATTTGCTCATGTTTCTCACCGCACGGGCGCTGATTGATTTGGTTTCGTTTTGCATTTTTGCTGATAGGAATCGAATGAGTTTGCTGATTCTCATTAGGCCTGTTTTGATAGCTTCATTTAAAACTGGGTTTTTACTCAAAATTTTGGTTTATTCTATGGTTTTGTCTCTTGGGTCAAGACCACTTGCCAGATAATGAATTCAGAGGCTGGAGGAAAACAGGTTAGGTCTCCAAGCCTTTCTATCCCTTTTGATTTCATTGTGATTTATATTTTGATGTGTCTTTTTAAAAAATAAATTTATTTATTTATTTATTGGCTGCGTTGGGTCTTTCTTGCTGCATGTGGGCTTTCTCTAGTTGTGGCGAGCAGGGGCTACTCTTCGTTGTGGTGCGTGGGCTTCTCATTGCAGTGGCTTCTCTTGTTGCAGAGCACAGGCTTGAGGCACACAGGCTTCAGTAGTTGTGGCATGTGGGCTCAGTAGTTGTGGCTCACGGGCTCTAGACATGTGGGCTTCAGTAGTTGTGGCTCATGGACTCAGTAGCTGTGGCTCGTGGCTCTAGAGCGCAGGCTCAGTAGTTGTGGTGCACGGTCTTAGCTGCTCTGTGGCACGTGAGACCTTCCCAGATCAGGGATCGAACTCTTGTCTCCTGCATTGGCAGGTGGATTCTTAACTATTGCGCCACCAGGGAAGCCCTGATGTATCTATTTAGGAGTTTGCAAGCATGTCTTGGTGTTGGTGATAGCACATGTAGAGGAAGAGATCATTTCACAGGTATATTTGGGTAGGTATGAGGTATGAAAATCAGTTCACTACCCGTGTCCTAGATCAACTTGGAAAGGCATTTATTTAGGACTAAAATGTAATAGTACAAAAAGCTTGCCCTCGGTGACTGTGAGAGACTTAGGCAAATCTGCTGGTTTGCATCAAACTACTCTGGTTCCAATGATTTTTTTGTGAACAAGGATGGACTAGGCCACTATAATGAAGAAGTGGAGAGAACCATTTAGAGTGCATTCAAATTCTGAATTAAGGGACTCAGAGGTTCATCTTTCTTCCCCTGACATCTCTCCTTCTCCAGCCCCCATCAGCACCTGCACACATATACATAGACATATGCATATACTCACTCCTCTGCCTTTAGTACAAACCATTTTATAGGCAGTTTGAATTCAGAAATCTATGGGAATTACTTTAATGATGTAGCACATTGGACCTGTCATATAATGAAACACGAAAAGTAAGAACTGTCATGTGGCACGAATATTGTACAGTGCACACACACTGTGTGTGCATGTGTTTATTTGTGGTGGGCTGAACCTCAATCCATAATCTCAGGTGGGCAAGGAATGTAACCTTGTATTCTACAACCCAGCTTCAGTTTTTGATCTTGTGCCCTGGTGTGCTGGGACTGGGTGAAGTCTCCACACCAGCCCTTTCTGGAGTTCTCCCTGCTTCCCTCCCTGGTGTTACTCCATCATCCAAGGTCCTTCCAGTTTCAGGAGCTGAGCTGCAAAGGGGGATGGTACCTGGTCCCTGTATTCCCACTGAAGTCTCAGCATCCTGGAGCCCCTGGCCTCCTCACATACGACTTCCCGCTGCCTGGTGCCGTCAGTAGGGAATCTCCCCTGCCCTGTCCATGGTCCTGTTTCCTAGATGCACAGCGCAGCCACCATCTCTGGGGTCTGGCCATTTCTCTTTTCTCCGGGAACTCCCACTCTCTGTTTTCCTTGTTCGTCCTTCCAAGCTTGGTCTGAAATCCATCTTTCTTCATGGTATGCCTGCTCAATCCTCTGCTCTTGGGCTTTTGGGAACTGAGGCTGGGGTTTCAGCGGGAGGGCCCATTTGCGTCCTCCTGAGGCACTGGACCTGGATGTAAATGGGACTGGGCGGGAGTCGGTGGGAAGAAGGGCTACCCCAAACAGAGGGAAGACAGCTCAAAGATCAGCTCTGCAATCCTGGGATCTAGTCGTGCGTGTTTCATTCTGTAACAACTATTCCAGAACACGGTGCTGATGACTTTTCGTTTAAGTTGCAGAGTCTGCCAGCAATGAGAAATCAACAAGTGTTCGCACACCCTTTGTCACTTATCAGATAGCCTCCTTGGTAGAAGAGATCCAAATTGTAAGCTGTGCAGAGAAATTACCTTTCTATTGTAAGTTTCTAAGGACGATTAATTTTCAAAGGTGGCTGGCAAGTACACTGTGAAAAGAAGTGGATTGTTACGTACCTATGTGAGGCCAAGTTTTTTTTTTTTTCTTCTAATAAGGCACTTAAAATCTTACCTTTTAAATACACTGCTTGATCAATGTGAATTATATCTGCAGCCTGACAAATATTTTTCAAAAACCATATTCATGGAGAGAAATAAAAGCAGAAGTAAATGGATGGGTGTGAAATCCTTTCATTACTTAAATAATAGGATAATTTATGCAATACCTCAAGCATCTAAGTCTTCTAATGGCCTTTTTGAAAATATAAAAGACTGAAAAAAATCAGTTATTCCCGTTCTCTCCTTCACTGAGTGTTTGTTTGAAAAACTCCTTGTTCAGTTAATGTTGTCTTGAAAAATAATAGTGGCCCTGTCTGGAAGAAAGAGGGAAGGATTGAATTCTTGTGGTTTTCTTTTCAGAAACTTCTATAGCTGTTTTGGGGAAATGTTTTCCCAGTTATAGTCCTTTCTCCTTCCATTATTCTGATAACACCTTGTGATGTACACCCTCGCTCGAATCTTCAGCATGACTTCAAATCTGATGCACCAACTTCCATCATCAGGTTGCTTTTTTCACTTTGAGGCCCACATTGCTGCACCTCTGGATGTCCACGGTAGCTTCTCAAGCAATCCGTGGTGAAGTACCAAGTTCCTAAACCTGCCCTGCTGTTCCTGTACTAACCTCCTCGCAGATTGGACACAGCAGCTGTCACTGGTGCCTGGGCCCATACATCGTAGGGGTAGCTAATGGTGATCTTTATAAGACATCTGGTTCTTACTTCAGGACCATTTTAACTTAAAATCGGCCACTTGTTCCCCTTAAATAAGACATCCCGATGGGTTAATGACTGATCAGCCCATGCTCACACATAACTGAGATTCCATACATTTGGTATTTTTTATTTTTCGGGGGGGGCCTGCACCGACTCAGATATGGCCTCAAGACTTGGGGTGTTCCGGGGTCCCGTTCTGGAGCCCACTGTCTCTGCCTTCCCCTCCTCCCCTGCCATCCTGGATACCTTCCCAAAGTACTGCTTTCTGAAATGAAATCCTTGCTCATAATGCCAGAACTCATAGACCCTGCCTGCAGCACCCGACAACACTTGGCCTGTGTCCTGGCCATTCACCCAGACCTTCTCTGTGGCTCTTCCCCTCCCCGGGGAAGCAAGCCCTCAGCACCCAGCCAGAGAGAAACCTGTGTCCACTACACTTGGCCGCTGTGATTTCCAGATGGCCTATAACATTCTGAACCACAAACGCCGCTCTCTAATTGCCTTATGTTTTCAAATGGATTGCTTATTTTAATTAATGAGTAACTAATGAATTTGATGGGGAAGAAGCATGGAGGGTTTCCAGTCAGGGAGGAGTGGGGCAGGAAGCAGACCACTGTCTGTACAGGGGGCAGGGGTGGTGGTGTGAAGATGGACAGGAATTCTTCACCTGGGCTCTTTAGGACGGCCCCAGGGAGCTGTCCACCCCTGATGTGAAGAGGCGTGTGGGGCATTTATGAGGACGTACACTACAACTGGTGTATAACCTTTTCTTAATTGAATTTTTACTGACATAACTAGACTCCCGTCTTGGCTGTAATGCCAAGAGATCCCACACACCCTGCCCGGCCCCGAGTGCAGCTCCCTGGCTGGACAGACGTAACACAGCTACACTCCAGTCACGTGAACAGGACGTCACCGTAGATTCAACCCACCAATCATATGCAGATGTCCCCAGGTTTATGCACGTTCAGCACATGCGTAGGTTTGGGTGGCTACGATCAGAGTAAAGATAGAGAACAGCTTCATCACCACAAGGACCTGTCCTGTTGCCCTTTGAAACCACCCTCACTTGGTTCCTCCAGCCTCACCCTACTCCTCAGCCCTGGCCCCTGCTGAACTGTCCTCCATTTCTAAATTGGGTCGTTCCAAAAATGTTACGTACATGGAAGCATTCAGTCTGTAACCTTTCGGGATTGTCTTTTTTCACTCAGCATAAGTCTTTGGAGATTCACCCTAACTGTTGTATATATTGATAGTTTCTTTATATTGCTAAGCAGTGTTCCATGGTATGGATGCATTAGAGTCTGTTTAATCATTCACCTGCTAAAGGACATCTGGGCTGATTCCAGTTTCAGGCTGTTACAAATAAGGCTGCAATGAGCATTCATGCACAGGTTTTTGTGTGAACATGATTTTTTATTTCTCCGGGTTAAATGTCCAAAAGTGCAATGCTGGGTCACACAGTAGTTGCATATTTTGTTTAATCTTTTAAACTCATTATTTAACGTTGTTTTCCTACTGTACATTTTTGTATCATGATGCAAAGTCCAGTTGCTGGAGCAGTTATGGCTCTGATATTAATCCCTGAATAAAACCTTCTTCCTTTCTTAGTCTTTTTGACTCTTGGAAAATAATCTTAAAACTTAGATCTCATTTTATTCTTAAAGTAAATCTATAAGCTCAATGGCATTTTACAGGAAAACTGAGACACAGAAATGTTAAATGACTTGGTCATACAGGGAATTAATGGCATGGTCTGAAGAAAATCCCCAAGACCCCTAAAATAGAATTCTTTAAACCATACCTGACAACATATTAATGGGTCATGAAATCAACAAAGTCAGTCTCAAAAAGAATGTTTTTATAAAGAAAGTGACTAGACTAGAATACAAAATACCATAGTGCATCACACATAATAAGAGTATGTACTGTGTAATCTTTGTTGCATTTTTACAAGACCAGTGCTCTAACGCCTGAGCTATGCAACCACTTTGTTGCATGTATATATGTATATATAGTATGTGTGTGTGTGTATATATAGTATGCACGTGTGTACGTAAGTATATACGTATATAGTTGGCTGATAGTTAAAATATATGTATATAAATCAGTGATGGTTAAAATATATATATTTATATAAAATCGAGCAGTGGTTAAAAATGTTAGAAACTCTATCCCTATAGATTCACTCTTTCCGTTAAAACCCACATATATTTACCTTACATTTTCCCTTAACAAGGACTTGCAATACTCCAACTAGAATGGAGGTTTAATTAAGAATTCTTGGTTAATATTGGTATAAATGTAGGTTTGAAGGGAGATCTCTTATCCGATGGGAATTTGTCAAACTCTTATTTGTCACTTTATAGAACTTTATTTTCTTCATCACTTGAGACAGACCTCAGGTACAAACGCTTCCATATTATAGGAAAAAAGAAAACTCCACCCAGCACATATGATAAAATTACCCTCACATTGATAACAAGACATTCTGATGGCAGTGCAAGGAGTCAGAAGTTAGAGGATGTCCCCAAGGTCACACATTTAGAAATGACTGGAGCTAAGACCCAAGTCCGAATGTCCAACTCCCAATAATATGCTTCCCCTGAGATCTTACCCTGGTTCTCCGTTGTGGTATTTTCAAAGTAGTTACGTTGATCTTGTTATGAGCAGTCTGCATGTGCCAGGATTTTCATACAGAGATGAAAGCTGCAGCCAAGAAGCCTAGGGAAGACAGACGGACAGTCTGCAGACACTGGAAGGGCTGCCATGTCGGAAAGGTGGATAGCGCTTCTGTCTTACAACAGAGGCAGAAGTAGGATGAGCGTTTGGCAGTTAGGACGAGGGAAATGGGTCCATCCCAAGGAAAATATTTCTAAGTAAACTATCCAGGAACGAGAGAGCTGCCTAGCGTGGTCTTGAACTAGCCAAATGAAGAAGTACTCATGGACTCATCAGGAAACCATCTACTCTAGCTGCAGGGAGACAAAATTCTGGGATTAGACCAAATGTTTTTTAAGATCTTTTCCAAATGCAACTTCCTAGGAATCTACCGCTAAATGACTTTCTACTCTGTGAGCCATTTGTCTCTGCAAATTCTGCCCACACACCAGATTTCCTTGCAATCTGTTTAGAGTAAAGAAATTATTTCAAATCAAAACCTTAACTACAATGATTTTATTTCAAATAGACATCATTTATCAAAAACTGAGCTTGAGGAGTACGGTTTTTTTCCTCGTTATATTTTGAATTGGGTCATAAATCAATTAATTCATATTGTGGAATGGAATAGAAGAGGATATGTGGAATTAGGTGTTAATGTGAAACAGAGATTTGCCCCATCATAAGCTTCAAGAAGTAGGTAGGGGCAGGGCTTCCCTGGTGGTGCAGTAGTTAAGAATCCACCTGCCAGTGCAGGGGACACGGGTTCGAACCCTGGTAAGGGAAGATCCCACATGCTGTGGAGCAACTAGGCCTGTGTGCCAGAGCTACTGAGCCTGCGCTCTAGAGCCTGTGAGCCACAACTACTGAGCCCACGAGCCACAACCGCTGAAGCCCATGCACCTAGAGCCCGTGCTCCACAACAAGAGAAGCCACCGCGATGAGAAGCCCGTGCACTTCCACGAAGAGTAGCCCCTGCTCACCGCAACTAGAGAAAGCCCGTGCGCAGCAACAAAGACACAATGCAGCCAAAAAAAAATAATATAATAAGTAAAAAAAAAAAAAAAAAAAAAAAAGAAGTAGGTAGGGGCAGAAATTCCAACAGGGGGAGAAAAAGTGATTTTCTTTGCAGGGGGAGAAAAAGTGATTTGCTCAAGGTCATGGAGCTAATAAGTGATCACACAGCTAATATATTGTCATACAGCTAATGAGTCCTGGGCTTGCTAACTGCTTGCTAACTGGTGACTTCTTGAATAAATATTAAACTTTCCACAGGAGAATATGTGTGAAGGACACTTCTTACTTCTAATGAGAGCATTTTCAAAGGGTTATGAGTCCAACTGTGAGTGAGTTATTATTTACATAATAAAACTCACCCCTGCTTTGCTTACTAATATGTTGCTAGAAAAAAACAGAAGCTACTTCCCCCTTCCATGGGGTTTTGCCTTATAAACAGACTCTTCTATTCCGAAAGCAAAACATTCTAAATCATAAGATTTTACGTCGTGGTTTTACATTTCAAATCCCTCCACAAAAGATATTGAAGTTCACGTCAAGTACTGTCAGGAAAAAATGTGAGTATATAACTAAAATGTTCAAGTAATCCAATCCGTACCTTTTTACACTGTAGTGTCAACTAGACAACAATATTTACATATCTTTTGCTCTCACTTGGTTTCCATTTCATCTAGTTGTATTTGAGCTCAAACTCCTGTGCGCTGGCACCAGAGAAAAGAGCGGGTGTCGACTCCAAGGTCTGACAGATGTTTTTCATAACGTCTCTGGGCCTACAGTAATAAAAGGAGGTTTGGTTAGCTCTGATTTAGAAAGTTCTAGAGATTTGATCTGGAAAAGCCTGGATGGAGAGATGAGGGAGTTGTACTGTGAGAGTGAGTGATTACTGTATATGTGCAGGGAGTGACCTAACAGAGAAAGGGTGGCCAGGCTCTGGGGAGAACCCTATTTTATGCCCTTGGACTCCCCATCTCTACCCTGGCTGTGTGGCCCCTTGGACGTTTTAAGACATGCACAGGCAAAGGGGGAGACGGCATGGAGGCCAATTTGGAAATCAAGGCTCTGCTGCTGCTGTTTGAGCCTGTTTTCCTAGTAAGCGAACCGCTGCTGAGGGCATCATAGGTCTGGGCCTCTGCAGATCCCTTCCAACCCTCCCTAGTGTTGGGGGAACTTTCAGAAATTTGTCTTTGGGCCTTAAGTCTGTGAGAGCTTTAATAAATCCCACATGTTGCCAGCAACCCCAAGAAGCTACTTAGGCAGACTCCAGTAGACACAACTCACCGAGAACTGAGTTTCAGGGATTGTTTCGGGGGCTTTTGCTCTTTCTGCATCAAGAGCTGTAAGGAGAGTGAGTGCTGTGTGTCTGGGAGGAGGGGTGCTTAGCTCTCCTGTCCTCCCAGCCCACCATCCCCATCCCTCATCCAGGCAAAACCTGAGCAGCAGTTTCCACGTCTTACTCTTCGCAGGAGGAATTTTGGTGATTAAAGGAGGGAGCAAAGGTGGATGCTTATGTTAAATTCTTTTGTCTTTACCCAGAAATTTTACATAACTTCTAAAAGTTCCCTTTAATTTTAAACATTCTTGATCATTTTTATAGTCTCTTCTTTAGTCTACTCTATTCTATTTATTTAAATTGATTTTTTTTTTTAGAATGGCAGATTCACAAGAAGTTGTAAGAAATAGTAGAGAGATCCCAGTTTCCTCCAGTGAAAACATCTTATGAAACTCGAGCAGAATATCACAACAGGATATCAACACGGATACTGTCAAGATAGAGAACATTTCCATCACCACAAGGAGCCCTTGTACAGTCACTTCCTACCCACCTCATCTCCTCCTCAACCCCTGGAAAACACAACTCTGCTCTCCACTTCTGTAATTTTGTCATTTTCAAATGGAATCTTATATAATAGAATCATATGTTATACAACTTTGGGGGCTGGCTTTTTCACTCTGTAATCCTTTGGGAATTCACCCAGGTTGGTTGTGGGTATCAATAGTTTGTTTCTTTTGATTGCTGAATAGTATTCCATGATATAAATGCACCACCATCCGCCTGTGGAAAGACACCTGGACTAACTCCAGGTTTTGGCTATCATGAAAAATCCACTAGAAACACTTATAGACAAAGTTTGGTATGAACGTAAGTAGTGTCTTGCCAAGTTTTATCAATCTTTTCAAGCTCTTTGGGGTGCTTGCTTTTTCTATTGATTTCTTTTCTCAATTTCAGTGATTTCTGATTTTACCTTTATTATTTCCTTACTTCTACTTGCTTTCAGTTTATTTTGCTTTCCTTTTTTTTCCCCCCCTGGGTTCTTGAAATGGGAGCTTAAATGATTGATTTGAGACTTTTATTCTCTATAATATCTTCACTTAGTGCTACCAATTTCCCTTTCAGTACTGCTTTAGTTATGTCCCACAAATTTTGATATATTGTATTTTCATTCAATGTATTAAAAATATTTTCTTGAGACTTCCTCTTTTACCCATGGGTTATTTAGAAATGTGTTGTTTAGTTTCCAAGTGTTTCAAAAATTTCTTACTCTTTCTATTTTTGATTTCTAGAGTGATTCAAGTTGGAGAACACACTTTGTATGATTTCAATTATTTTAAATTTGTTGGGGTATTTTTATGGCTTGGGATATAGTCTATATTAACATATGTTTTGTGAGCACTTGAAAATAAGGTATTTTCTGCTGTTGTTGGGTGGAGTGTTCTATAAATGTTGATTAGATTGTGATGATGTTGAGTTCTATATCCTGTTGATTTTCTGTCTGGTTGTTCTATTAATTGTTGAGAGGAAGTGTTAAAGTCTCCTGCTATCACTACAGATGATACATTTCTCTTTTAGTTCTATTAGTTTTTGCTTTACATATTTTCCAATTTTTTAATTTGGTGCATACACATTTGAGATTTTTATATCTTCTTGGTGAATTTAACTCTTTTATCGTTGTATCATGCCCTTCTCTGTCTCTCATAACTTGCTTTGCTCTGATGTCTATTTTATCTGATAGTAACAAAGTCAGTTATGCTATCCTTGATTAATGCTTATATGATATGTATTTTCTCATTTTTTAAACATTCAACCTGCCTATATTGTTATATTTGAAGTAAGTTTCATGTAGACAGCACATAGTTGAGACATGTTTTTAAATCCACTCTGCCAATTTGTTTTTTTTTAAAACATCTTTATTGGAGTATAATTGTTTTACAATGGTGTGTTAGTTTCTGCTTCATAACAAAGTGAATCAGCTATACATATACATATATCCCCATATCTCCTCCCTCTTGCACCTCCCTCCCACTCTCCCTATCCCAGCCATCTAGGTGGTCACAAAGCACCGAGCTGATCTCCCTGTGCTATGTGGCTGCTTCCCACTAGCTATCTATTTTACATTTGGTAGTATATGTAAGTCCATACCACTCTCTCACTTTGTCCCAGCTTACCCTGCCCCCTCCCTGTGTCTTCAAGTCCATTCTCTACGTCTGCATCTTTGTTCCTGTCCTGCCCCTAGGTTCTTCAGAACCTTTTTTTTTTTTTTTAGGTTCCATATATATGTGTTAGCATACGGTATTTGTTTTTCTCTTTCTGACTCACTTCATTCGGTATGACAGACTCTAGGTCCATCCACCTCACTACAAATAACTCAATTTCATTTCTTTTTATGGCTGAGTAATATTCCATTGTATATATGTGCCACATCTTCTTTATCCATTCATCTGTCGATGGACACTTAGGTTGCTTCCATGTCCTGGCTATTGTAAATAGAGCTACAATGAACATTGTGGTACATGACTCTTTTAGAATTATGGTTTTCTCAGTGTATATGCCCACTAGTGGGATTGCTGGGTAGTATGGTAGTTCTATTTGTAGTCTTTTAAGGAACCTCCATAATGTTCTCCATAGTGGCTGTAACAATTTACATTCCCACCAACAGTGCAAGAGGGTTCCCTTTTCTCCACACCCTCTCCAGCATTTATCGTTTCTATCTTTTAATTGATGTAATTAGACCCCTTATATTTAATGTAATTTTGATATGTTGGAATTTGTCATTTTATTATTTTGTTTTGTCTCTAATTCTTCTGTTTTATTTTCCCCTACTTCCTGTGGATTATTTGAACTCAATGTAGACTTCCATTTTGATTTATCTACAGTGTGTTGTTTTTTTTGTTTGTTTGTTTGTTTGCGGTACGTGGGCCTCTCACTGTTGTGGCCTCTCCCGTTGCGGAGCACAGGCTCCAGACGTGCAGGCTCAGTGGCCATGGCTCACGGGCCTAGCTGCTCCGTGGCATGTGGGATCCTCCCAGACCGGGGCACGAACCCGCATCCCCTGCATCGGCAGGTGGACTCTCAACCACTGTGCCACCAGGGAAGCTCTCTACAGTGTTTTTGAGTGTATCTCTTTTACAGTCTTTTTGTAGATGCTCTAGGTATTACAGTTTATATACAGAATTGTCATTGTCTACTGGTGTCACCATTTTATTAGTTCAAGTGAAGTATAGAAATCTAACTTCCCTTTACATCTCTACACCCTTCCCTATTTATAATAATATTGTCTTACATATTTTCTGTACACTTAGACCCGCACCAGACAGTGTTATAATTTTTGCTTCAACTGTCAAACATAATTTAAAAACTTAAGAGGAGAAGGAAAGCTTGTTACTTTCTCCATTTTTGTTTGTTTATTGTATTCTTTCTTCCTTCCGAATATTTCAACGTTCCTTCTTTTATCATTTCCTTTCTGTTTAGAGAATTTCCTTTAGCTTTTCTTTTTTTGCAGTACGTGGGCCTCTCACTGTTGTGGCCTCTCCCGTTGCGGAGCACAGGATCCGGATGTGCAGGCTCAGCGGCCATGGCTCACGGGCCCAGCCGCTCCGCGGCATGTGGGATCTTCCCAGACCGGGTCACGAACCCGTGTCACCTGCATCGGCAGGTGGACTCTCAACCACTGCGCCACCAGGGAAGCCCTACATTGTTCTTTCTTATGAAAATAATGAGTGATACAAACCTACTCCATCAAGCTGTTAGGAACTTGGCTTGGTGAGCAAAGAAACGTTCAAAATCCTCATAATGATCACTGCTTTCTGACATTCTCTCCAGTGTAAGAAAGAGACTAAAGCAAAATAAACAGAACCTACCCTAAGAGGACTGAGTGACGACCTGGACAATTTCACATTGATGTGATTTGAAATGAGAGATGAAAATCTCTTATTAATGGGGTTACAGGATAAAAGCCCAAGAAGGCCTTGCACTGTGGGATGCAGCCAAGCATCTCTGCACTACAGGGAATAAAGCATTAGAATGAGGATGGGTGGGTCCTCTCCCCATCCCACAACCCATTTCCACCTCGGCTCTCACGTATTTTGGCTCCAGGATCTTTGAGGATGGAACTTCAGTACCAAATGTTTGATCTGGAAAAGTCAAACTAGAAAATAGCTAAGAAGCATCTTCCTTCTGCCTGAAATATCCCATTTTCTCACTTAACATTTTGGGTCTTGGCCTAGATGTCACCTATAATGGAAAGCATTTCTGGACCTTGTAGCTTGAGTCAGGGCCATTTTCTCTGCTCCTAAGACACCCTACCACAATACAGAGAACTTATACAGGGCTATTCAATTTCCCTTAAATCTCCCTTTTTACTGTCCCCTTGATTCCCACTCAAACATAGCTAGCACTGCCCAGTAGAACTTTCTTCAGTGATGGAATGTTCTAATCTGTGCTGTTCAACGTGGTAGCCACTAGTTACATGTGGCTATTTAGCTCTCAAAATGTGGCAAGTATGACTGAGGAAACAATTTCAAGTTTTATTTCATTTAAATTATGTATACTTATTTAAATTATTTAAATTTAGATGATAAAGTATATGTAAATGCTATAAATAAATTATAAATAAATTAAATACTTTAAATTGCTTATTAAAATTATCTAGGGGCTTCCCTGGTGGCGCAGTGGTTGAGAATTCGCCTGCCGATGCAGGGGACGAGGATTCGTGCCCCAGTCTGGGAAGATCCCACATGCCGCGGAGCAGCTGGGCCCTTGAGCCATGGCCGCTGAGCCTGCGCATCCGGAGCCTGTGCTCCGCAATGGGAGAGGCCACAACAGTGAGAGGCCCGCGTACCATAATAATAAGAAAAACAGTAAAATTATCTAGATTTAAATTTAAATAGCCACATGGTGGCTTTTGGCTACCATAGTGGACAGCATAGCAGTAGACAGTAGCTTCTTTTTTTTTTCTTTAACATTTTTATTGGAGTATAATTGCTTTAAAATGGTGTGTTAGTTTCTGCTGTATAACGAAGTGAATCAGCTATACGTATACATATATCCCCGTATCTCCTCCCTCTTGCGTCTTCCTCCCACCCTCCCTATCTCACCCCTCTAAGTGGTCACAAAGCACCAAGCTGATCTCCCTGTGCTATGCAGCTGCTTCCCACCAGCTATCTATTCTACATTTCGTAGTATATATGTCCAAGCCACTCTCTCACTTCGTCCCAGTTTACCCTTCCCCCTCCCCATGTCCTCAAGTCCATTCTCTGCGTCGGTGCCTTTATTCCTGTCCTGCCCCTAAGTTCTTTAGAACCATTTTAGTCTTTTTTAAGATTCCATATATATGTGTTAGCATACGGTATTTGTTTTTCTCTTTCTGACTTAACCTTCACTCTGTATGACAGACCCTAGGTCCATCCACCTCACTACAAATAACTCAATTTCATTTCTTTTATAGTTGAGTAACATTCCATTGTATATATATGCCACATCTTCTTTATCCATGCATCTGTCGATGGACACTTAGGTTGCTTCCATGTCCTGGCTATTGTAAATGGTGCTGCAGTGAACCTTGTGGTACATGACTCTTTTTGAATTATGGTTTTCTCACAGTATATGCCTAGTTGTGGGATTGCTGGGTCGTATGGTAGTTCTGTTTTTAGTATTTTAAGGAACCTCCATACTGTTCTCCATAGTGGCTGTATCAATTTACATTCCCACCAACAGTGCAAGAGGGTTCCCTTTTCTCCACACCCTCTCCAGCATTTATTGTTTCTAGATTTTTTGATGATGGCCATTCTAACTGGTATGAGGTGACACCTCCTTGTAGTTTTGATTTGCATTTCTCTAATGATCAGTGATGTTGAGCATCCTTTCATGTGTTTGTTGGCAATCTGTATGTCTTCTTTGGAGAAATGTCTATTTAGGTCTGTGCATTTTTGGATTGGGTTGTTTGTTTTTTTTGATATTGAGCTGCATGAGCTGCTTGTATATTTTGAAGAAAAATCCTTTGTCAGTTGCTTCATTTGCAAATATTTTCTCCCATTCTGAGGGTTGTCTTTTCATCTTGTTTATGGTTTCCTTCGCTGTGCAAAAGCTTTGAAGTTTCATTAGGTCTCATTTGTTTATTTTTGGTTTTATTTCCATTTCTGTAGGAGCTGGGTCAAAAAGGATCTTGCTGTGATTTATGTCATAGAGTGTTCTACCTATTTTTTCCTCTAAGAGTTTTATAGTGTCTGGCCTTACATTTAGGTCTTTAATCCACTTTGATTTTATTTTTGTGCATGGTGTTAGGGAGTGTTCTAATTTCATTCTTTTACATGTCCAGTTTTCCCAGCACCACTTATTGAAGAGGCTGTCTTTTCTCCATTGTATGCTCTTACCTCCTTTATCAAAGATAAGGTGACCATAGGTGTATGGTTTTATCTCTGGGCTTTCTATCCTGTTCCATTGATCTATATTTCTGGTTTTGTGCCAGTATCATACTCCCTTGATTACTGTAGCTTTGTAGTATAGTCTGTAGTCAGGGAGCCTGATTCCTCCAGCTCCATTTTTCTTTCTCAAGATTACTTTGGCTATTAGGGGTCTTTTGTGTTTCCATACAAATTATGAAATTTTTTGTTCTAGTTCTGTGAAAAATGCCATTGGTAGTTTGATAGGGATTGCATTGAATCTGTAGATTGCCTTGGGTAGTATAGTCACTTTTACAATGTTGATTCTTCCAATCCAAGAACATGGTATATCTTTCCATCTGTTTATATCATCTTTAATTTCTTTCATCAGTGTCTTGTAGTTTTCTGCATACAGGTATTTTTCTCCTTAGGTAGGTTTATTCCTAGGTATTTTATTCTTTTTGTTGCAATGGTAAATGGGAGTGTTTCCTTAATTTCTCTTTCTAATCTTTTGTTATTAGTGTATGAGAATGCAGGGCTTCCCTGGTGGCGAAGTGGTTGAGAGTCCGCCTGCCGATGCAGGGGACGTGGGTTCATGCCCCGGTCCGGGAAGATCCCACATGCTGTGGAGTGGCCGGGCCCGTGAGCCATGGCCGCTGAGCCTGCATGTCCGGAGCCTGTGCTCTGCAACGGGAGAGGCCACAACAGTGAGAGGCCTGCGTACCACAAAAAAAAACAACAGAAAAAAAAGAATGCAAAAGATTTCTGTGCATTAATTTTGTATTCTGCTACTTTACTGAATTCATTGATTAACTCTAGTAGTTTTCTGGTAGTATCTTTAGGATTCTCTCTATATAGTACCATGTCATCTGCAAACAGTGACAGTTTTACTTCTTCTTTTCCAATTTGGATTACTTTTATTTCTTTTTGTCTCTGATTGTTGTGGCTAAAGCTTCCAAAACTATGTTGAATAATAATGGTGAGAGTGGGCAACCTTATCTTGTTCCTGATCTTAGTGGAAATGGTTTCAGTTTTTCACCATTGAGAACAATGTTTGCTGTGGGTTTGTCCTATATAGCCTTTATTATGTTGAAGTAAGTTCTCTCTATGCCTACTTTCTAGAAAGTTTTTTTTTATCATAAATAGGTGTTGAATTTTGTCAAAAGCTTTTTCTGCATCTATTGAGTTGATCATATGGTTTTTCTCTTTCAGTTTGTTAATATGGTGTATCACATTGATTGATTTGCGTATATTGAAAAATCCTTGCATTCCTGGGATAAACCCCAATTGATTACGGTGTATGATCCTTATAATGTGCTGTTGGATTCTGTTTCCTAGTATTTTGTTGAAGACTTTTGCATCTATGTTCATCAATGATGTTAGCATGAAATTTTCTCTTTTTGTGACATCTATGTCTGGTTTTGGTATCAGGGTGATGGTGGCCTCATAGAATGAGTTTGGGAGTATTCCTCCCTCTGCTATATTTTTGAAGAGTTTGAGAAGAATAGGTGTTAGCTCCTCTCTAAATATATGATAGAATTTGCCTGTGAAGCCATCTGGTCCTGGGCTTTTGTTTGTTGGAAGTTTTTAATCACAGTTTCAATTTCAGTGCTTGTGATTGGTCTGTTCATATTTTCTGTTTCTTCCTGGTTCAGTCTTGGAAGGTTGTGCTTTTCTAAGAAGTTGTCCATCTCTTCCAGGTTGTCCATTTTATTAGCATGGAGTTGCTTATAGTAATCTCTCATGGTCCTTTGTATTTCTGCAGTGTCCATTGTTACTTCTCCTTTTTCATTTCTAATTCTACTGATTTAAGTCTTCTCCCTTTTTTTCTTGATGAGTCTGGCTAATGGTTTATTAATATTTTTTATCTTCTCAAAGAACCAGCTGTTAGTTTTATTGATCTTTGCTATCATTTCCTTCATTTCTGTTTCATTTATTTCTGATCTTTATGATTTCTTTCCTTCTGCTAACTTTGGGTTTTCTATGTTCTTTTTCTAACTGCTTTAGGTGTAAGTTTAGGTTGTTTATTTGAGATGTTTCTTGTTTCTTGAAGTAGGATTGTATTGCTATAAAGTTCTCTCTTAGAACTGCTTTTACTGCATCCCTTAGGTTTTGGGTCGTCGTGTTTTTGTTGTCATTTGTTTCTAGGTACTCTTTGGTTTCCTCTTTGATTTCTTCAGTAATCTCTTGGTTATTTAGAAGTGTATTGTTTAGCCTACATGTGTTTG
The DNA here is from genome assembly GCF_059928025.1 of Delphinapterus leucas. Lineage (NCBI taxonomy): Eukaryota > Metazoa > Chordata > Mammalia > Artiodactyla > Monodontidae > Delphinapterus > Delphinapterus leucas. Next base: position 14,607,402 of record NC_143140.1, read on the forward strand.
TATTTTTTACAGTTTTTTTTTCCTGTAACTGATATCTAGTCTCATAGTGTTGTGGTCAGAAAAGAAACTTGATAAGATTTCAGTTTTCTTAAATTTACCAAGGCTTGATTTGTGACCCAAGATACAATCTATCCTGGAGAATGTTCCACGAGCACTTAAGAAGAAAGTGTATTCTGTTGTTTTTGGATGGAATGTCTTATAAATATCAATTAATTCCATATTGTTTAATGTATCATTTAAAGCTTGTGTTGCCTTATTTATTTTCATTTTGGATGATCTGTCCATTGGTGAAAGTGGGGTGTTAAAGACCCCTACTATGATTGTGTTACTGTTGATTTCCCCTTTTATGGATATTAGCATTTGCCTTAGGTATTGAGGTGCTCCTGTGTTGGGTGCATAAATATTTACAGTTGTTATATCTTCTTCTTGGATTGATCCCTTGATCATTATGTAGCATCCTTCTTTGTCTCCTGTAATAGTCTTTATTTTAAAGTCCATTTTGTCTGATATGAGAATTGATACTCCAGCTTTCTTTTGATTTCCATTTGCATGAAATACATTTTTCTATCCCCTCACTTTCAGTCTGTATGTGTCCCTAGGTCTGAAGTGGGTCTCTTGTAGACAGCATATATATGGGTCTTGTTTTTGTATCCATCAGCCAGTCTATGTCTTTTGGTTGGAGCATTTAGTCCATTTACATTTAGGGTTGTTATCGTTATGTATGTTCCTGTTACCATTTCCTTACTTGTTTTGTTATTGTAGGTCTTTTCCTTCTCTTATGTTTCCTGCCTATAGAAGTTCTTTTAGCATTTGTTGTAAAGCTGGTTTGGTGGTGCTGAATTCTCTTAGCTTTTGCTTGTCTGTAAAGCTTTTAATTTCTCCATCAACTCTGAATGAGATCCTTGCAGGGTAGAGTAATCTTGTTTGTAGGTTTTTCTCTTTCATCACTTTAAATATGTCCTGCCACTCCCTTCTGGCTTGCAGAGTTTCTACTGAAAGATCAGCTGTTAACCCTATGGGGATTCCCTTGTATTATTTGTTGTTTTTCCCTTGCTGCTTTTAATATTTTTTCTTTGTATTTAATTTTTGATAGTTTGATTACTATGTGTCTTGGCATGTTTCTCCTTGGATTTATCCTGTCTGAGACTCTCTGTGCTTCCTGGACTTGACTGACTATTTCCTTTCCCATATTAGGGAAGTTTTCAACCATAATCTCTTCAAATATTTTCTCAGTCTTTTTTTTTTTTCTCTTCTTCTTCTGGGTCCCCTATAATTCGAATGTTGGTGTGTTTAAAGTTGTCCCAGAGGTCTCTGAGACTGTCCTTAATTCTTTTCATTGTTTTTTCTTTATTCTGCTCTGTGGTGGTTATTTCCACTATTTTATCTTCCTGGTCACTTATCCGTTCTTCTGCCTCAGTTATTCTGCTATTGATTTATTCTAGAGAATTTTTAATATCATTTATTGTGTTGTTCATCATTGCTTGTTTGCTCTTTAATTCTTCTAGGTCCTTGTTAAACATTTCTTGTATTTTCTCCATTCTATTTCCGAGATTTTGGATCATCTTTACTATCATTACTCTGAATTCTTTTTCAGGTAGACTGCCCATTTCCTCTTCATTTGTTTGGTCTGGTGGGTTTTTACCTTGCTCCTTCATCGCCCGTGTATTTCTCTATCTTCTTATTTTGCTTAACTTACTGTGTTTTGGGTCTCCTTTTCGCAGGCTGCAGGTTCATAGTTCCCGTCCTTTTTGATGTCTGCCCCCAGTGAGTAAGGTTGGTTCAGTGGGTTTTGTAGGCTTCCTGGTGGAGGGGACTGGTGCTTATGTTCTGGTGGATGAGTCTGGATCTTGTCTTTCTGGTTGGCAGGACTTCTTCCAGTGGTGTGTTTTGGTATGTCTGTGAACTTATTCTCTTTTTAGGCAGCCTCTCTGTTAATGCGTGGGACTGTGTTCCTGCCTTGTTTTTTGTTTGGCATAGGGTGTCCAGCACTGGAGCTTGCTGGTCGTTGAGTGGAGCTGGGTCTTAGCATTGAGATGGAGATCTCTGGGAGAGCTTTTGTTGTTTGATATTACGAGGGGCTGGGAAGTCTCTGGTGGAGCAATGTCCTGAACTTGGCTCTCCCACCTCAGAGGCTCGGGCCTGACACCTGGCTGGAACACCAGGGTCAACCACATGGCCCAGAAGAAATGGCAGAAAAAGAAGGAAGGAAAGAAAATAATAAAATAAATAAAATTGTTAAAATAAAAAATAAAAATGTAATAATAAAAAGAAAGAAAGAAAGAAGAGCGCAACCGAACCAAAGAATCCATCAGTTACAAGTGCTAAAAACCTGCTCCGGCGGGGGAACAGACAAGCCTCTTGGGCTACTGAGTGCTGGCCGGCACTGATCCTCTGTGCAGGAATCTCTCCGCTTTGCCCTCTGCACCCCTGTTGCTGCGCTCTCCTCCGTGGCTCCAAAGCTTCCCCCCAGGCCACTCACAGCCTCCTCCCACAAAGGGGCTTCCTAGTGTGTGGAAACCTTTCCTCCTTCACAGCTCCCTCCCAGAGGTGCAGGTCCCGTCCCTATTCTTTTGTCTCTGTTTTTTCTTTTTTTCTATTGCCCTACCCAGGTACGTGGGGAGTTTCTTGCCTTTTGGGAGGTCTGAGGTCTTCTGCCAGCATTCAGTAGGTGTTCTGTAGGAGTTGCTCCACATGTAGAGGTATTTTTGATGTATTTGTGGGGAAGATGGTGATCTCCACCTCTTACTCCTCCGCCATCTTGAAGGTCCCCCTGACTGTAAGCTTCTTGACAGCAGGGATTGCATCTTACTTACCCTTATATTTCCAGTATTAGAAGATAGAATCCTGCCATTTTGATGCCTTCAAGAAATACCTGTTGACTATTGTATGAATATCAGTGGTCTATCCTTACTTCACTGCCACATTTTGTTTGATAGCTGAGACTCAGAAGCCGATATCAGAGCTTAAATTCTGGCTCCATCAATTAACATTTAGGTCAAGGGTGACAATCTCTCTATGCCTCAGTTTCCTCATTTTTAAAACAAGATAATTCATTAAAGTAATAAATACATTTACTAGTGCTGTGTGAAATGGTTGGCAGATGTTAGTTCTACTATAGGTTGGCTATTGTTATATTAGTTTTGTCTTTTATTGAGAGAATGAACGAAAGAGAGAGATAGAAGGATAAAAAGGAGAGAAAACACTACTTTGGTAGAAAGTATTGTATTCTGTGCAAGATCATTTAAACTAAGCGCTGGCAGGAGGGGGTCTTTATGTGTATGTTTTTAAAAAAATTTTTATATTTAATTTAATTAATTTTTTTATACAGCAGGTCCCTATTAGTCATCAATTTTATACACATCAGTGTATACACATCAATCCCAATCTCCCAATTCATCACCCCCCCACACACACACCCCTCCGCCGCTTTCCCCTCTTGGTGTCCATACGTTTCTTCTCTACCTCTGTGTCTCAATTTCTGCCCTGCAAACCAGTTCATCTGTACCATTTTTCTAGGTTCCACATATATGCGTTAATATACGATATTTGTTTTTCTCCTTCTGACTTCACTCTGTATGACAGTCTCTAGATACATCCACGTCTCTACAAATGACCCAATTTCGTTCCTTTTTATGGTGGAGAAATACTCCATTGCAATTATGTACCACAACTTCTTTATCCACTTGTCTTTCAATGGGCATTTAGGTTGCTTCCATGACCTGGCAATTGTAAATAGTGCTGCAAGGAACATTGGGCTGCATATGTCCTTTTGAATTATGTTTTTCTCTGGATATATGCCCAGTAGTGGGATTGCTGGGTCATATGGTAATTCTACTTTTAGTTTTTTAAGGAACCTCCATACTGTTCTCCATAGTGGCTGCACCAATTTACATTCCCACCAACAGTGCAAGAGGGTTCCCCTTTCTCCACACCCTCTCCAGCATTTGTTGTTTGTAGATTTTCTGATGATGGCCATTCTAACTGGTGTGAGGTGATGCTTCATTGTAGTTTTGATTTGCATTTCCCTAATGATTAGTGATGCTGAGCAGCTTTTCAAGAGCTTCTTGGCCATCTGTATGTCTTCTTTGGAGAAATGTCTATTTAGGTCTTCTGCCCATTTTTGGATGGGCTTGTTTGTTTTTTTAATATTGAGCTGCATGAGCTGTTTATATATTTTTGAGATTAAATCTTTATCCGTTGATTCATTTGCAAATATTTTCTCCCATTCTGAGGGTTGTCTTTTCGTCTTGTTCATGGTTTCCTTTGCTGTGCAAAAGATTTGAAGTTCCATTAGGTCCCATTTTTAAATTTTTGTTTTTATTTCCATTACTCTAGGAGGTGGATCAAAAAAGATCTTGCTGTATTTTATGTCATAGAGTGTTTTACCTATGTTTTCCTCTAAGAGTTTTATTGTGTCTGGTCTTACATTTAGGTTTCTAATCCATTTTGAGTTTATTTTTGTGTATGGTGTTAGGGAGTGTTCTAATTTCATTCTTTTACATGTAGCTGTCCAGTTTTCTCAGCACCACTTATTGAAGAGACTGTCTTTTCTCCATTGTATATCCTTGCCTCCTTTGTCATAGATTAGTTGGCCATAAGTGTGTGGGTTTATCTCTAGGCTTTCTGTCTTGTTCCATTGATCTATGTTTCTGTTTTTGTGTCAGTACCATATTGTCTTGATTACTGTAGCTTTGTAGTATAGTCTTAAGTCAGGGAGTCTGATTCCTCCAGCTCCCTTTTTTTCCCTGAAGACTGCTTTGGCTATTTGGGGTCTTTTGTGTCTCCATGCAAATTTTAAGATTTTTTTGTCCCAGTTCTGTAAAAAATGCCACTGGTAATTTGATAGGGATTGCATTGAATCTGTAGATTGCTTTGGGTAGTATAGTTATGTTCACAATATTGATTCTTTAAATCCAGGAACATGACGTATCTCCCCATCTGTCTGTGTCATCTTTGATTTCTTCCATCGGTGCCTTATACTTTTCTGCATACAGGTCTTCTGTCTCCGTAGGTAGGTTCATTCCTAGGTATTTTATTCTTTTTGTTGTAATGGTAAATTGGAGTGTTTTCTTAATTTCTCTTTCTGATCTTTTGTTATTAGTGTATAGGAATGCAAGAGATTTCTGTGCATTAATTTTGTATCCTGCTACTTTACCAAATTCATTGATTAGCTCTAGTAGTTTTCTGGTGGCATCTTTAGGATTCTCTATGTATAGTATCATGTCATCTGCAAACAGTGACAGTTTTACTTCTTTTTTCCAATGTGTATTCCTTTTTTTTCATTTTCTTCTCTGATTGCTGTGGCTAGGACTTCTAAAGCTATGTTGAATAATAGTGGTGAGAGTGGACATTCTTGTTTTCTTCCTGATCTTAGAGGAAATGTTTTCGGTTTTTCACCATTGAGAATGATGTTTGCTGTGGGTTTGCTATGGCCTTTATTGTGTTCAGGTAGGTTCCCTCTATGCCCACTTTCTGGAGAGTTTTTATCATAAATGGATGTTGAATTTCGCAAAAGCTTTTTCTGCATCTATTGAGATGATCATATGGTTTTTATTCTTCAATTTGTTAATATGGTTTATCACATTGATTGATTTTCATATATTGAAGAATCCTTGCGTCCCTGGGATCAACCCCACTTGATCATGGTGTATGATCCTTTTCATGTGTTGTTGGATTCTGTTTGTTAGAATTTTGTTGAGGATTTTTGCATCTATATTCATCAGTGATATTGGTCTATAATTTTCTTTTATTGAAGTATCTTTGTTTGTTTTTGGTATCAGGGTGATGGTGACCTCATAGAATGCGTTTGGGAGTGCTCCTTCGTCTGCAATTTTTTGGAAGAGTTTGAGAAGGATGGGTGTTAGCTTTTCTCTAAATGTTTGATAGAATTCACCTGTGAAGCCATCTGGTCCTGGACTTTTGTTTATTGGAAGATTTTTAATCACAGTTTCAATTTCATTACTTGTGATTGATCTGTTCATATTTTCTATTTCTTCCTGGTTCAGTCTTGGAAGGTTATACCTTTCTAAGAATCTATCCATTTCTTCCAGGTTGTCCATTTTATTGGCATAAAGTTCCTTGTAGTACTCTCTTAGGATACTTTGTATTTCTGTGGTGTCTGTTGTAACTTCTCCTTTTTCATTTCTAATTTTATTGATTTGAGCCCTCTCCCTCTTTTTTGTGATGAGTCTGGCTAATGGTTTATCAATTTTGTTTATCTTCTCAAATAACCAGCTTTTAGTTTTATTGATCTTTGCTATTGTTTTCTTTGTTTCTATTTCATTTATTTCTGCTCTGATCTTTATGATTTCTTTCCTTCTGCTAACTTTGGGTTTTTTTTCTTCTTCTTTGTCTAGTTCCTTTAAGTGTAAGGTTAGATTGTTTATTTGAGATTTTTCTTTTTTCTTGAGGTAGGCTTGTATAGCTATAAACTTCCCTCTTAGAACTGCTTTTGCTGCATTCCATAGGTTTTGTATCGTTGTGTTTTCATTGTCATTTGTCTTCAGGATTTTTTTGATTTCATCTTTGATTTATTCAGTGATCTCTTGGTTATTTAGTAACATATTGTTTAGCCTCCATGTGTTTGTGTTTTTTATGTTTTATTCCCTGTAATTCATTTCTAATCTCATAGCGTTGTGGTCAGAAAAGATGTTTGATATGATTTCAATTTGCTTAAATTTACTGTGGCTTGATGTGTGACCCAAGATGTGATCTATCCTGGAGAATGTTCCGTGTGTACTTGAGAAGAAAGTGTAATCTGTTGTTTTTGGATGGAATGTCCTATAAATATCAATTCAATCTATCTGGTCTATTGTGTCATTTAAAGTTTGTGCTTCCTTATTTATTTTCATTATGGATGATCTGTCCATTGGTGTAAGTGAGGTGTTAAAGTCCCCCACTATTATTGTGTTACTGTCGATTTCCTCTTTTATAGCTGTTAACAGTTGCCTTATGTATTGAGGTGCTCCTATGTTTGGTGCATGTATATTTATAATTGTTATATCTTCTTCTTGGATTGATCCCTTGATCATTATGTAGTGTCTTTCCTTGTCTCTTGTAACATTCTTTATTTTAAAGTCTATTTTATCTGATATGAGTATTGCTACTCCAGCTTTCATTTGATTTCCATTTGCATGGAATATCTTTTTCCATCCCCTCTGTTTCAGTCTGTACGTGTCCCTAGGTCTGAAGTGGGTCTCTTGTATACAGCATATATATGGGTCTTGTTTTTGTATCCATTCAGCAAGCCTGTGTCTCTTTTTTTTTTTGCGGTGCACAGGCCTCTCACTGTTGTGGCCTCTCCCGTTGCAGAGCACAGGCTCCGGACGTGCAGGTTCAGCATCCATGGCTCATGGGCCCAGCCACTCCACAGCATGTGGGATCTTCCCGGACTGGGGCATGAACCCATGTCCCCTGCATTGGCAGGCAGACTCTCAACCACTTCACCACCAGGGGAGCCCAAGCCTATGTCTTTTGGTTGGAGCATTTAATCCATTCACTTTTAAGGTAATTATCAATATGTATGTTCCTATGACCATTTCCTTAATTGTTTTGGGTTTGCTTTTGTAGGTCCTTTTCTTGTCTTGTGTTTCCCACTTAGAGAAGTTCCTTTAGCATTTGTTGTAGAGCTGGTTTTGTGGTGCTGAATTATTTTGCTTGCCTGTAAAGCTTTTGATTTCTCCATCGAATATGAATGAGATCCTTGCCAGGTAAAGTAATCTTGGTTGTAGGTTCTTCCCTTTCATCACTTTAAGTATATCATGCCACTCCCTTCTGGCTTGAAGAGTTTCTCCTGAGAAATCAGCTATTAACCTTATGGGAGTTCCTTTGTATGTTATTTGTCATTTTTCCCTTGCTGCTTTCAATAATTTTTCTTTGTCTTTAATTTTTGCCAATTTCGTTACTATGTGTCTTGGCATGTTTCTCCTTGGGTTTATCCTGTATGGGATTCTCTGCGCTTCCTGGACTTGGGTGGCTATTTCTTTTCCCATGTTAAGGAAGTTTTCTACTATAATCTCTTCAAATATTTTCTCTGGTCCTTTCTCTCTTCTCCTTCTGGGACCCCTATAATGTGAAGGTTGTTGCTTTTAATGTCGTCCCAGAGGTCTCTTAGGCTGTCTTCATTTCTTTTCATTCTTTTTTCTTTATTCTGTACCGCAGCCGTGAATTCCACCATTCTGTCTTCCAGGTCACTTAACCATTCTTCTGCCTCAGTTATTCTGCTATTGATTCCTTCTAGTGTAGTTTTCATTTCAGTTATTGTATTGTTCAACTCTGTTTGTTTGTTCTTTAATTCTTCTAGGTCTTTGTTAAACAATTCTTGCATCTTCTTGCTCTTTGCCTCCATTCTTTTTTTGAGGTCCTGGATCATCTTCACTATCATTATTCTGAATTCTTTTTCTGGAAGGTTGCCTATCTTCACTTCATTTAGTTGTTTTTCTGGGGTTTAATCTTGTTGCTTCATCTGGTACTTAGCCCTCTGCCTTTTCATCTTGTCTATCTTCCTATGAATGTGGTTTTCATTCAGCAGACTGCAGGGTTGTAGTTCCTCTTGCTTCTGCTGTGTGCCCTGTGGTGGATGAGGTTATCTAAGAGGCTTGTGCAAGTTTCCGGATGGGAGGGACTGGTGGTGGGTAGAGCTGGCTGTTGCTCTGGTGGGCAGAGCTCAGTAAAACTTTAATCCGCTTGTCTGGTGATGGGTGTGGCTGGGTTCCCTCCCTGTTGGTTGTTTGGCCTGAGGCAACCCAACACCGGAGGCTATCTGGGCTCCTTTTTGGGGCTAATGGCAGACTCTGGGGGGGCTCATGCCAAGGAGTACTTCCCAGAACTTCTGCTGCCAGTGTTCTTGTCCCCACAGTGAGCCACAGCCACCCCCTGCCTCTGCAGGAGGCCCTCCAACACTAGCAGGTAGGTCTGGTTCAGTCTCCTCTGGGGTCACTGCTCCTTCCCCTGGATCCCGATGCACACACTACTTTGTGTGTGCCCTCCAAGAGTGGAGTCTCTGTTTTCCCCAGTCCTGTTGAAGTCCTGCAATCAAATCCCACTAGACTTCAAAGTCTGATTCTCTAGGAATTCCTCCTCCCGTTGCCAGACCCCCATGTTGGGAAGCCTGACGTGGGGCTCCAAACCTTCACTCCAGTGGGTGGACTTCTCTGATATAAGTGTTCTCCAGTCTGTGAGTCACCTAGCCACCAGTTATGGGATTTAATTTCACTGTGATTGTGCCCCTCCTACCGACTCATTGTGGCTTCTCCTTTGTCTTTGGATGTGGGGTATCTTTTTTTGGGGAGTTTCTGTGTCGTCCTGTCAATGATTGTCCAGCAGCTATTTGTGATTCTCATGTTCTCGCAAGAGGGAGGGAGAGCAGGTCCTTCTGCTTCGCCATCTTGGTTCCTAATCCCCAGGTCATTCTTACTAGCAGGAAAGTTTGGGAAAAACATGCCAGGATCCCTCATTCCACAGGACTTCCCAAATGCTCTATGCGTATGTTATTTTATTTGAGAATCTTAACCATCAAAAGGGCTGCTGCTGTGATGTGTCCCGTATGGGATGGACTACAGTGCATGGTTGAGACAGCACAATAAACAAAGGCTATAAAATGGAGTAATTCAGAATACAGATGGAGTGACACTTTTGTTAGTGACAGCTACATTACTATCATTTATAATATAAATTAAATGTAATCAATAGTAGGCACATGTACCTTATAAAGAATGTCAATAAGGTTGCTGACAGGTGCAACGCCATCCAGGTGCAGTCGTCCACTGCTGTCAGTCTGAGCCAGCACCGTTTGAAACCAGGCAGTGGCGTCTCTCCTCTGCAGTGGCAAATTACATCACATTTTTCTTTCCTGGTTTGACATCTGTTTTTCAGTACAGAGCTGATGAGTGAATTAAAAAAGCGTCTTAACCCTGAAAATGATTTCTTTCTTCATATTCAGATTGTTGTTTTGATGTATTGATATGTCTATCTCCATTTGGGGAATTAGAATCTGGTGGTGGCTCTTGGCTTTGGACAACTCAGGCCATGCCCTCCCCATTTTGGAGGAAACTTGGGGCATTATTATCCATTTTTTCGGTTAGGAAAACTAAATCTCAGAGACGTGTTGTTTGCCCAAAGCCACACGGTTCATAGTAAATAATAGAGTTTGGAACTAGGGTCTGGGTTTTGCAATTTCTAGTTCAAGGTGTTTTCAATGAGTTTTGAGTTTAGAAGATGGTGGAAGAAAGGAGAGAAGGGGTAGAAAGAGGAATAACCCTAAGCAGGTTTTATTTATTTCAGTGGAGTTTAGCCTCTTATTAATCATCAATGAAAATCTGTTGTAAGCTGCTGAGCCTCTCTTCAAGAAAATGCACATACAGTTTTTTGCTGACAATTTTGGGTGAAAATAGTCCCTGAAATCCACTGATAGGCCCTTATTGAAACATACTTAGTGTGAAAAGAGTCTGGTTTCTTTTTAAGGGATCATAAATAATGCCTCCAGCCCTCTGTACTTCATTATGCTCTGAAACATCTGCTGGAAAAGGGAACATTCTCAGGGGAGAGGGTGGATGCGGAACAGGTTTTATTATCCTCGATTATTGAAAACACTAACTGTAGATTGTACAACTTCTCCTACTTTCATACCTGATGGGTCATGAAAACAAGCTATGAAATTACACTGTAATACCTTTTCTTTTTCTTTAATAAGAAAACATTATCATATGTTCCTTCTTACCAATAACATTTGAAGTTAGTTAATGTTACCGATTATTACCAAGGTGTATATATTTCAACGGCATTTGCTTCCTAGGAAGTAAAATATTCTAATTCCAAGGAGTAAAAGTGGAAGATACATTTGCTACGTGGCGCTTTCAAGTTTGTGAAATTGTACTAGGAAAAAAGCAAGAAAATATCTGAGATGCTTTTAATAATGCTGACATTTTAAGAATTTAAATAGGTTGCTAAAAGGATTAAAGAAATTGTGGTAAGTAACCAGATACCTCTTTAAACATGGATATTAGTGTCAAATATGAAATCCACTAACAGCAAGTTGCTGGTGGGGACAGTATAAAAATTTAAAGAGACATTATGAAGGTTTTATTACTGGTTTAAATCCTCATTTTTACTTCTTAATGGGAAAATATGAAACCACTTCTCAGAAAAGTAATTTTAAATTGTGTAAATGAGGAATGAAATCATGTTAAAGAAGTATGTACCTTTAATACCTGTTTTAGAAAGTACAATAAGCCATTATTTATTTATCTTAAATATATAGGAAATAGCTCCAGGGCAGCTTGGATAAAATTTATCTCATCTGTCATTGGAAGTGCTTTCTATTTATTTTAAAGGTACTGGTAGGGTCTTATGAAGAATTTTATTTCTTTAATAAACTCAGGCTATCCTTTCTTGCAGGACACGCTCTTTCATGCTGAGAGAGAGAGACTGAGCATTCACGTCTGCTCTCACACAAGTACGTTTCTGTAACACAACGGTGCAACACCAGTGTGCCCCTCCCTAGAAACAGTCTATAACCAGAGTTGTCCATTGTTTGTAAAGAAGGCCACACTCTAGCTACCCCTGATCATGGTGCAACGCTCTTTTTACAGCCTGATTTGATCTAAGCAAACAACCTTTAAAGTATACTCACAAAACAGATGGACTCACAAGTGAAAACATGTGGTAGGGCTTTAACTGTAGTGGTTTCATTCCTACAGGAGAACTGGGGGAAACCATGTCTTGTCACATCAGTTTTTCTCAGAGCCTAATATAGTCAGCGCAACGACCAGCCCAGTTCAACACCTGTTTGTTGAACACTTTCCATACATCAGGCTCTGTGCTTGGTGCTGGGGATACCAGGATGAGTGGGACTCAACGACTGCCCTCAGGATCCCCACAGATGACGGGCAAGAACGGATTCATTAGGACGTGATTTTGATACAATAGACACGATGCCTTGAGAGAGGTATGCACAGAGCATAGTGAATATGAGAAGGTACCAAGGGCACCCTGGAGACAGGAATGCTTGTCATTCAAAGAAAAGAGTGCAGTAGGGGCACGCAGGTGTTAACAAGCATGAGGACCAGCGCGAGCAGAAGCATGGGGCTAGAAAGAGCAACTGTTTGGGAGTCGCTGGAGTAGGAAGCAGCTATGGGGCTGGAGAGAAAAGCAGGGTCCATATGCCATTCCAAGGAGGACCTCGTATGCCATGCTCTCCAAGGAGTGGGCTTTATTCCATGTCTCTACCTGTTTATAGGGAAGAAATGCGTGGGAGGCTCGGGGACAGCATCAGAGGTCTGGAGGTCCTCAACGTGTAGTAGGAACCACAGAATGGAAGTGACCAGTGGGGGAGGGTCTGTATAGAGTAGCCTGAGGAGAGCACGGGAGAACCTCGACACTCAGTGGGTGCTCGAGGAAGGGTAAGAAAAAGACTGCGGGGTAGGAGGACCACAGTGCAGCAACACTGCGGAGGCCGTGGGGAGCCCCGGGATTAAAGCCAGGAAGTGTATCTGGCCATGAAGGGGTAACAGCGTCTTAGTTTCAGGGGTTAGTGGGTTAGGGAGTGAGGGCCACGCTGCAGTGAATGGAGAAGTGAAGGCAGGTGAGAAGCTTGGCTGAGCGCAGATGGAGAAGGCTGCGGCAGGAAGTCCGTTTTCTCGGAAGGAGGCTTCGGGGTGCATTTAAAGGCTGGTGGTGGGTCTGTGGAGGTGAAGGGGAGAGGGAGTATTGCTGGAGCCAGGTCCGTGCGAATTTAGGAGAGAGCGGGATAGAGGCTCTATGAAGTGAGTTTTCTTTCAGCCGCAGGGGGACCTGTCTTCCTCCGAGACTGAACAGAAGGAAGCAAGAGATGTTAGAGCAACTTTATAAAACATTTAAGTAATTTATATTTTGAGTAGATAATTCTATCCATGCCATGATTCAAAATTTGAGAGGTATAAAATGTTATACAGTGAAAAATATTCTTCTGCTCTCTGCTTCTTCTTCGTCTGTTACCTTCTTAGAAAACACTTTATTGAACATCTACAATATACAGATGCTGATTCCTGTACTGGAGAAACAACAGTGAATGAAATAGAAGAAGTTCCTGCTGACGTGGTGTGTGTGCATGTGTGTGAAAGAGAGAGAGAGAGAGAGAAAGAGAGAGAGAAGGAGAGAGAGAGAGAGAGAAAGAGAGAGAAGGAGAGAGAGAAAGAGATTGACAATAAAGAAATAAAACAAATAGTTGAATAACAAAATATATTAAATTTCTTAGAAGAAAATAAAGTAGGCAATAGTTAGAAGGAGGCAGACAGAGAAATTCTGTATATTTGCAGGGCGACCAAGGAGGGTGCTCTGAGAAATGGATGTGGAACTAAGCTGTAACTGCACTGAGTGTATTAGGCTCTGAGAAAAACGAGTGTAAGAAAGCATGGTTCCCCCTATCCTCCTGCAGGAATGAAACCACTACAATTAAAGTTCTACCAGATATTTTCCCACGTGAGTCCATCTGTGTTGTGAGTGTACTTGCAGGGTCTCTGATTCTATCATCTATTATTATTATTATTATTTTGGCCGTGCCGCGCAGCTTGCAGAACCTTAGATCCCCGATCAGGGATCGAACCGGTGACCCCTGCGGTGAAAGCGCGGCGGAGTCTTTTTTTTTTAAGATGTTGGGGGTAGGAGTTTATTAATTAATTAATTTATTTATTTTTGCTGTGTTGCATCTTCGTTTCTGTGCTAGGACTTTCTCTAGTTGCGGCAAGCAGGGGCCACTCTTCATCACGGTGCGTGGGCCTCTCACCATCGTGGCTTCTCTTGTTGCGGAGCACAGGCTTCAGACGCGTAAGCTCAGTAGTTGTGGCTCATGGGCCTAGTCGCTCCATGGCATGTGGGATCCTCCCAGATCAGGTCACGAACCTGTGTCCCCTGCATTGGCAGGCAGATTCTCAACCACTGCACCACCAGGGAAGCCCGCAGCGGAGTCTTAACCACTGGACGACCCGGGAAGTCCAAGGTTCTCTGATGCTGACAGAACAGTGTCCCAGGCAGCAGGAAGGCCCTGACCAGGGACAGGGTCCTGTGTTTGAAGAGCGACAGGCAGGGAGCCTGAGTGGAGCTGAGGAAAAAGTGGGAAGACGAGGATCGGCCATAGAGGTCACCGGGGGCAACGTCTGGTGTGGTTTTGTCCTAACTTTGTGTGGTTTGCTTGAAACTGGGATTAGGATGTAATGGCAAGACACTGAAAACATCCCGTTAGAAAGCCGCTTCTGACTCAGGAGGTCTCAGGTGGGGCTCGAGGGTCCAAATTGCCAACCAGCCCCGGTGATGTAGTGGCTGCTGGTCCAGGCCAGGCTGGGAGCGTGGTGGTGAGAGGCTGACTCGACTCCAGACACTGGGGATGCAGAGCTGTGCAAGAGCAAGCCGTTCTCCCAAGGGATGAATACAAGGCAAGTGCAGGTTCCAGACCAGTGGGAACCTACAGGCACGCTCCAGAAAGAGGATGAAGAAGGTGTCAGTGGTTTTGCTGCTTTGTGGCTGGTTCCTGAGGGCCCAGTGAAAGTTGTCTGGGTGAGTAAGTGCATAGTATTGGGTCAGATTATGGGATGTACAGAATTTATGAGAACGGTGGACAGATACCGAGGGTGAGCTGGCACCTAGAATTGCTCACAGTGACTGAGATATACAAGGGCGTGAGGAAGCGTGGGTTTACTCTCCATGCTCCTTTAGGGGAAAAGGTACCATCAGATCCAATTTGAGCCTCTTTCATAAGATTAGGATCTTGAACAGACTGTTGTAGTGTAGTGAGGCTGGGAGTGTTGTGTGTCAGGGGCTGGGGGTCTTTCCTGGACTAGGAGGAGGTCTGGGGGTCTCCTTTGCAATCACCCTAATGGCAGGGTCAAGGCCTGGGGAAATGAACAGAGCTCTGGGGGACCCATTTGCATCCCTCCAAGGCCACTTGGGTCCTTTCCTCAAAGCATCCAATGTTACTAGTCTCCTGTGTATCCTTTCTGAGCTATTTTATGCAGACAAATAACTCAATGAGGTTATAAAACATTTCAACAGCACAATTAACAAGCTCGATCTAATGGGCATGAGAATATTATACCATCAGCTGCAGAACACACATTTTACTCCTTTCAAGGACCCATGGAAGGGAACTTCCCTGGTGGCGCAGTGGTTGAGAATCCTCCTGCAATGCAGGAGACACGGATTCCAACCCTGGTCCAGGAAGATTCCACATGCTGCGGAGCAACTAAGCCCGTGTGCCACAACTACTGAGCCTGCACTCTAGACCCTGCGAGCCACAACTACTGAGCCTGCATGCCACAACTACTGAAACCCGTGTACTCTAGGGCCCATGCTCCGCAATAAGAGAAGCCACCGTAATGAGAAGCCCATGCACCGTAACAAACAGTAGCCCCCACTCGGTGCAACTAGAGAAAGCCCACGCACAGCGACGAAGACCCAACGTAGCCAAAAATAAATAAATAAATTTATTTTTAAAAAGTGAAATGTGGAGCAAACTTTAAAAAAAGAAAAAGCTAATGGAAGGATTCTGTTCCAAAAAAAAGGACCCATGGAACATTTACACAAATTGATCCATACTGGGCCATGAGGCAAGTCTCAACAAATTTCAAAGGATTTGAAATTTAAGGAACACATTTCTGAAGATATCATAACAAATCAGGAAATATTTAGAACTAAATAAAAATGGAAATTCTTTTATTAAAACCTGTTAGATGCAGCTAAAGCAGTGCCAGAGGAAAGCTTTTAGCCTTAAGTATTTGTATTAGATTAGAAGGAAACATGAAAGTTAATAAAGTAATCATCTATATTCAAAAGTAAGAAAAACAAAAACCAAAATTAACCCTGAAAACAGTAGAAAGAAGGAAACAATAAAGAATATGGATTTAATAAAATAGAAAACCAACATGCCATAGAAAGACCAAGCAAAGGCAAAAGCTGATTATTTGAAAAGAGTACATTTGCTAAACCTCTGGTGAATTCAAGAAAATAAAAAAGGAGAAGACAAAGATTAGAAATAAAAACAGGGGCATATCAATAGAAGCAGCAGAACAAAATGATAATAAGAGATATTATAAACAACATTATTTATTACAGCATTGGACATATTCCTAGAAAAATATAATTTACCAAGGAAGAAATAGAAAATGTTAGTATTCTTAGATCCAATAAATCAATAAATTTGTAGTTAAAAGTCTTCCTATTAATAAGCACAGATTGATTTACCAATACATTCAGAAAATGCTAAGAAAATGAGTAATTCCAATCTCAGGCAAACTATTCCAGTGGATAGAGAAAAAGGGAACACTTGGCAAATCATCATAAGAGTTTAGTTTTCATAATCTTGACATCAAACCTGATGAGGACAGTTTGAAAAAGAAAAACCTAACTCACAAACTTGGGAGAAAATATCTTAAGCAGTATTAACCACATGAATCTTACAATGAAGAAATAGGTGAGTAGTGCAGGAGGGGCCTTAGAAAGAAGAAAAAAAAGAGGACAAGTGAAGAGAAAGGTGTCAGAATCTCAGGATGAGGAGTTATCAGGAGACTGGTGGGTTGATACCAAAGAGAAACCACACCTCTGCAATTTTGCCACTTCTTGCCCTAACATTACAAAGTGTGAAGGAAATGAGACCTTGAACTTTTATTTTTTTTTTGTGGTACGCGGGCCTCTCACTGTTGTGGCCTCTCCCATTGCGGAGCACAGGCTCCGGACGCACAGGCTCAGCGGCCATGGCTCACGGGCCCAGCCGCTCCGCGGCATGTGGGATCTTCCTGGACCGGGGCACGAACCCGTGTCCCCTGCATCGGCAGGCGGACTCTCAACCACTGAGCCACCAGGGAAGCCCGAGACCTTGAACTTTTAAATTTGTTTATTCAAGTAGTTATTAAAGCCTTTCTATGTACAAGGTATATGATTTGGAAATTTAAAAGGTACACTCTGACGATTCTGTGAAGAAGACAGAGGCATCTCCCCAGATTCCCCTATGAAACACGCAGAACAGCCAGGATAGAGAAATGCCGCGATGCAGACAGTCTTCACAACACAACCCCCAAATCGTGGGTGAGTCATGACAAATCACCAACAGCTACGGGACCTCCTGGGAATTAGCATCCTTCCAGGTGGATCAGAGAGAAGCAATGGGGTGTCTGACAAACCTGAAGGCTTCCAAATAAGAAGCAAGCATTTGCCTGGAAAACTCAGCTACTGTGTTGAGAACAGTAACAAACTGGGAGGATTTTCATGGTCCCAGAGCATCTGCGGTGAGACTGAAGGGGCTTGAGTGGTCTGAGCTGCCTGCATCCTCAAAGCTACCAAACCGAGTCCCTCTCAGGACGGAGCTAGGGTGGTGTCCACGCTGAGAACAAACTGCTGAGGAGAGAATCTAAACTGCACATGTCACGGACAATAGAGACCAAAGGAATGTGAAGTCCAGACCGAAGCTGTGATGGAGAAGAGAACCAGGAGCTCTTAGAATGCACCTGTTCACGTAGTTGAGTGAATACATTACCAACAAAAAGAGGGGGGTCTGGAGACGAACTACTCTAAGCCAAGCCTCCTTTATAAAAGTTCAGAAAATCTAATTCTATGAATTAATTCTCAGAGTCTTATTCTAAAAATAAGCAACAGAAAAGGACAGAGTTCGAATCACATTCAAATTTATTGCAGGATAAAAAGAAAGAATAAGGGGCTTCCCTGGTGGCACAGTGGTTGAGAGTCCGCCCGCCGATGCAGGGGACACGGGTTCGTGCCCCGGTCCGGGAAGATCCCACATGCCGCGGAGCGGCTGGGCCCGTGAGCCATGGCCGCTGAGCCTGCGCGTCCGGAGCCTGTGCTCCGCAACGGGAGAGGCCACAACAGTGAGAGGCCCACGTACCGCAAAAAAAAAAAAGAAAGAATAAGGAGTAGAATCTCTCTATAGATAATGAAGACATGTCAGATATTTTATAAGATACCCTTACAAAAATGAAAACTATAATATTCTTTCAAACTGAGATAAAAGAAGATATGAAATCATATTGAAAATCTCAGTAATGAAGTGGTAGAACTTAAGAAAGAATTAGACATAAAAGAAAAAAGTCATTTCAGAGATTAAAACTAACTAGAAGTATAACAAAGAGCAAACAGGCACAACAGGTAATGTTTTACAATAAATAGAAAATGAAAAGGGGGAAAATATTTAAAGATCGAAAAGGAATGATGGTGTCAGGAACTTGGTGGGGTGAGGGGTCCCTGAGGAGTTATTGTTTAATGGGTACAGTTTCAGTTTTGTAAGGTGAAGAGCTCTAGAGCTGGATGGTGTGACAGTTGTAGAACAGTGTGAGGGTATTTAATACCACTGAACTGTACACTTCAAATTAGTCAAGGTGGGAAATTTTATGTTATGTGTATTTTACCACAATAAAAAATTGAAAGGAAAGAAAGGAAATAAATAGAGAAATGAAAAATATTAACAAGAGTATGATAAATTCAGAGGATAGGCAGGGAAAATCCAACGTGTGTGTGTGTGTGTGTATGGACTCCATGAATAACAAATCAGACTAAGTTAGAAGAATTGCCTAATCATAATTTCATAATTCAAGAAAACGTTCATAACATGAAAAATTAAAATTATGTATAGAAAGAGCACATTGCATACCTGGGAAACTGACCCAGGACAAATATCTGAGCGATAGACTGATTTATGAGGGAAAGAAGAGTAGGTTGTCATCAGGCTTTTCAATAACAATGCCTTAGAGCAGAAGAAGAGTAATGTTTAAGACCTCGTAGGAAAGAAACTGTGAACCAAGGATTTTATATTCAGTCAAACCAACTTTTAAGTATAATGGCAGCAACTGGCACGTAAGGGCAGGAACTTGAGGAAGGAGGTTTCCAGACGCCTTTCCTTGGGCATATATGAAAAACGAGCTTCAACCAAACGGGGTAACTGCAGAGACACTGACTAGAGGTGGATGTACTTACACACAGGACAGAGGAGGGGCATTACGACTAGAGTGGAGAATGTGATGGCTTCATGCTCTGACCCTGTAGACACAGTGTAATCTGTAATCCTGAAGCAGCGTATGAAAAATATTTAAAACAGTTTTTTAGTAGCTATACTGATAGAAGTTTTGGCATTGTTATTCCGAGGACATTTTGTGTGACATCGAAAAAAACCCAGGATTCTTGCTGTGGACAGAAGATTGGGATGAAAGAGAAAAGAGTTTCCGTAAATATGGACTTTGAATTGGGAGTATCGGTGTGAGCACACAAGATATTTTACCTGTAAATAAATAAACAAAACCTTTGCATATATAGTTGTCATAAAATTATAAGCAATTTTTACCTATTATATTGCACGTAGAATTACACAGAATTATACCAGCCATAATGGACCAAGCTGGGAGACAGGGTTACATTCTGTAGGACAGAGTAGTAGATGTAATTATGTCCATTCTTGGATATTATTGGAAGCCCTTTCCTCTAGGTTTGCAAGCTCCTTCCTTGTACATTTTCCCTCGGCTCTAAAGACAGTAGCTGCCTCTTGAAGTTGCTACCTTTGCATATTTTAGAGCTTATACCTTTCAGTAGTTAACCGTCTTCACCTTGCTGACAACTCTTTATATTAAATTTTACCAGCTCAAATGATAGGTGTGTTTTCTGCCTGCTGATTGGATGCCGGCTGCTGCAGGCTGTGTTTGTCCCCGAGGCTATGGGACAGAATCAAACATTTACATGCACTGGTGAGCTGCCAAAGGATTTTTGAGGAAGCCGGTGATGGTCTTAAAACTTTGTGTCGGAAAGTTAAAAGTGGCTGACCTGTCTAGAAGAAGGAAAGCCAGGACGTAAGCTGTGTCACTGAGAGGTAAAAAGAGTGATTCCGGGCATGGGCAGAGGAGATAGGAAGGAAAGATGGGAACTGAGAAAGCCTAGGGAAAGAATTAATAGGATTTAGGACTGCTCAGAGAGAGAAGCAAAGGAGATGCTGATAATTTCAAGCCATAGAATTTCAACGTGTCAGAAATGTTGCTGACTTTAAGCCAGGGATACTGATAAGGATGTGAGGAGAAAGATCTTGTTTTGGGAGGACCGTGGTGATTTGGGTCTTAGACATTTTGGGTTTTAAATGAAAATGAGCTATTTGGGTAACGAGGTCTGAAAGGCAGTTGAGTATAAAGGTCCGGGGCCCTGGAAGAGGCAATCTTCACAGCTCTACTGCTATACTTAAAATAAAAGGCCTTTCCATGAAAAAAAAAATTTTTTTTTAAAGTATTACATTTCGTTTGGAAAAAATAAAATTAAAAGAAGAGAAAAGACTAGTGATTCAGTCACTCCTTGGAGTGTCCGTGATGTTCTGGGTGTTGGGATTCGGAGCTGACTCAGCACGTACACGGCCTCTGCCTGAGCGAGCACACACCAGGGCAGGGTGCGTCCCGGAACCGAGAGACGTCCTATATATAACTCATTCACTCAGGCATCTCCTTGTGCAGCTGACACTGACTCCTGGGGACCTCACTGGCTGCCCATGGTTTCTCAGATTTGGCACCAAGGTTCAAAATCGAATCCAGGTATTCTAAACTATGTATGCTTTCCAATCCTAGGCTACCTCTCTGCACAAAGTAGGTGGTTAATACTCCACTGCCTACCCCACTAAT
Organism: Delphinapterus leucas; assembly: GCF_059928025.1. Classification (NCBI taxonomy): domain Eukaryota; kingdom Metazoa; phylum Chordata; class Mammalia; order Artiodactyla; family Monodontidae; genus Delphinapterus; species Delphinapterus leucas. The sequence continues at coordinate 14,628,023 of NC_143140.1, forward strand.
TGAGAGGGAATCTCAGCTCTTTATTGAAATGACTTCTGCAGCAGGTGAGGTGCTTCTTCTTCCAGGGGCATTTTACTTTTGACAGACATTGAAACTTTAAAGGATGAAACTACGGTGGTGGAATTTCAGAAAGTAGCCAAGTCCTGATAGGGCCCAAGCAAATGTCTGCTTTCTCCAAGGTTGAAGCACCCTCAGCCTGTTCCCTGGGCGCACACTCTCCTGGGTTCAGACCAAATAAAAGCAAATTAGTCAAATGGAGAAGTGCCCAAGTACATCAGACTAAATTCCAACTCTAACTCCCCTTTCACTCATCAAAAGCTAACGTGTTTCTCACAAGGAAATGAGAGACACCTAGTGTGTTCGTGATTATCGGGCCAACTAAGTGTTTTCTTATTTTATCAGAAGTTGAACATGTAATGAAAGGGAACAGAAAACATATTGATGTATTTGGAGGTAGACAGTCCAAATATATATATATTTATATACGTAAAATGGAATCCCTTTGCTGTACACCTGAAACTAACACGTTATAAATTAACTATATTCACTGTAAAAAATGGTTTAAAAAACCCTGAAAAAAAAGAGTGGCCCCTTGCAAACACGACATAAGTGTTAATATTATTAATACTGCAGGGTCTATTATATCCCACGTACCTGATGTATTTGGTTTTCCCAATTTGCCTGTTTGTACCGCTGGGCTGGGGGCTACACGGATACGGTTGTACTCTAGGAATTTCACTTTATTTGGAAAGAGATTTACACCAGTGAAGAGAGACCCCATAGTGAGCATAAGTAAAAATGCCAACTGCACAAGCAAGTCAGTGCTCCCTGGGAGGGCGAGAGGTGGGTGGGCTTTCGTGGTGGAGATTCCCTGGGGCCAGCACAGGTGCACACACAGGTGTGTGTAGGGAAGGCTGCGGGGACGACCGAGGCGTTGGGCTGAGCCTTCAGGCACCAGAAGCTTTTTGATAAGGAGTAGAGGAGGTCAGTGGAGAAGCTGGGAAGAATGAGAGCAGGGAAGGGACTGGAAAACATGTGAGTGACAGACATTATCCAAGAGGGCTTGTCCCTGGATCTCTTCCGTGCACCTGGGAAGAACACCTCAGGTCTCAGGCCTAGGTAGCAGGTGGAGGGATGGTACCACTTACCAAAATAGCAAAACCAGAGGCAGAAGCTGGCTTTGAGGGGATAACACTTTTATTGCCACGCAGGTTTGGTTGTTGGGAGGCTGGGATGAGACATGACAGGTAGATCACTCGGCACAGTGCCTGGCACAGAGGCAGCACCCATTACATGCTAGCTACAATCATCTCTGCTCTCCAGAGGGTGCAGGGTGGCAATTTCAGCGCCAGGCTAAGAAATGCTGGCCACTGATGCGTATAGAAATGTGCACATTTTCTGAATCTGTTTGTACACTTGGGTCCTTTTTTTAATGAAATAAACAAAGTATATCTTTATAGCTGTAAGATTTCACTGGAATTCTCACCATGGTTTTAGCTGTGATTAGAAAAACTGGGAGAATAAAACAGTCAGACCACAGGTGAGGACTTGCAAGCGGCCTTAGGGAGGCAAGTTAGCCAACATCCTGTCACCTTTTCCTCTAATTCCAAGTTTCCCTGAGAGTCGGGTTTTTTCCCACCTAGAATAAACGAAAAGGAAAGTCTTTGACGGCCTTTGGTTCAGGAACAGCTGCTGGTACTGTTTGCACAGGCACATTCATTATGGGCTCTAAACTTGCTGAGCTGGCTGACGGCACGTACAGAGCCAAGTGGGAAAACGCCCGGGAGTCCTGGTTACATTAGAATCCCATGTATGTGGTGCAATGAGTTTAATTCATGCAAAATAAATTTAATAATTTGTTGACTTTGTCTTCCTTCTGGACTCGCTCCTTTGCATTGTACTTGAAAAAGCATTTACTTAAATGCTGCAGGAGCACTGAAGGGAGGCATTGGAACTCAAGCCTCACGCCACGGACTCCGCAAGATTACGAGCCCCAGTGGGGAAGGTGAGGTGTAAGGGGCAGGCAATTAACACTGTTTCTTTTAAGATGTTTTCATTGACAGCTGGTATTTTTTTTTAAAAAAAGGTACATCACTACAAATAATTCAATTTCCTTCCTTTTTATGGCTGAGTAATATTCCATTGTATATATGTGCCACTTCTGCTTTATCCATTCATCTGTCAATGGACACTTAGGTTGCTACCATGTCCTGGTTATTGTAAACAGAGCTGCAATGAACATTGTGGTACATGTCTCTTTTTGAATTATGGTTTTCTCAGGGTATATGCCCAGTAGTGGGATCGCTGGATCATATGGTAATTCTATTTTTAGTTTTTTAAGGAACCTTCATACTGTCCTCCATAGTGGCTGTACCAATTTACATTCCCACCAACAGTGCAAGAGGGTTCCCTTTTCTCCACACCTTCTCCAGCATTTATTGTTTCTAGATTTTATGATAATGGCCATTCTGACCGGTGTGAGGTGATACCTCATTGTAGTTTTGATTTGCATTTCTCTAATGATTAGTTATTTGTAGTGAGGTGGATGGACCTAGAGTCTGTAATACAGAGTGAAGTAAGTCAGAAAGAGAATAACAAATACCGTATGCTAACACATATATATGGAATTGAAAAAAAAAAGGTTCTGAAGAACGCAGGGGCAGGACAGGGATAAAGATGCAGATGTAGAGAATGGACTTGAGGGCACGGGGAGGGGGAAGGGTAAGCTGGGACGAAGTGAGAGAGTGGCATGGACTTATATACACTACCAAATGCAAAATAGATAGCTAGTGGGAAGCAGCCGCATAGCACAGGGAGATCAGCTCAGTGGTTTGTGACCACCTAGAGGGGTGGGATAGGGAGGGTGGGAGGGAGATGCTAGAGGGAGGTGATATGGGGATATATGTATATGTATAGCTGATTCACTTTGTTACACAGCAGAAACTAACACACCATTGTAAGGCAATTATACCCCAATAAAGATGTTAAAAAAATAAAGAATTATACAATGTTATATGTCAATTATATCTCAGTAAAGTTGGAAAAAAAGGAAAAAAATGGTACCTCAGCTGTGTTTTTCCTTTTCACTGTCAAAGCAAGCTGAGATTCTCAGCTCCATGAACAGGAGAGCTGAGACCCTGCACCCTGTAGTGAAGGCAGTGAGGGTTATGCGGCATGTTCAAGGCCACAGCAGAGCCCAGATCAAGACAGAACCTGGATCCTGTTGCCTGCTTGCTGGCTGCCCGTGCCCCCTCCATCCCCGCCCATCTGATGTCACTGGAGGCTCATTGCTGGTAACTAGGTGAGCATCGTCTGAGGCATTCAAGGATGTCAGAATTGGAAGGGGCCTTGGAGAGAATCAGCCTCAACCCTGCGAAGCTCTGGGGCTTGTTCAAGTTTGGGGATAAGGGAAAGAGCTTTGCTGACTGGATCCTGGGCCGTTTGCATTTCTTTAGGCCACTCCTGGTCTGGTGGACACGATTCAGAGAGCTCCTGTCACCGTAACTGCCACAGGGCTCGTCCACTCTAGGACTTGTGTGTCTTGCGTTTCCTCTCACTCCAACTCCCTGGGCAGGGTGGTCTCGTTGCAGGTGGTCCACAGGCTCTTCTGGCCCAAACATCCGGCACTTTGGTGGTTCCGGGTACAGCCCGTGATGGAATTCCCTAGATTCCTTCCAGAAACCTTCTGGTGCAAACAAACAAATCATTTCTCTTTCACACAACCCCTGGCATTTTCCACTTCTGTCCCTTTGCAAAGCCGTTCCCTTTTCCTGGAACCCTCTTTTGCCTCATCTTAATGACGTACTGATGCTCCCCTGGGATGTGATGCCGCGGGAGCTTAGGCCTGTCTGTCTTCCCCTCAGAACAGTGCTCAGCGCATAGTAGGCACTCACCAAATATTTGCTTAAAAATGGGTCCAGAGGATTATCGGTGCTGCTTGGTTCCCATCTTTTGGAGGCTTATTCATCCATAATAGGGTCCTTGATCCTGACCTGTGGGCTCAATCCCATCTTCGACTCTGCTCAATTCTCGCCCAGATGGAAGAGTCATTAGGCCTCTTGCCAGGAACAGGTATAACTTGATATCAGGTTCGTTCTGCTGCTACTCAGGCTCTGTCCTTGGGCCTTATCTCTGGACTCTGGTTTCCTACTCAGTTACTCTGACGATGAATCTAGTGCCCTTCCCCACCAGGTGGCGGTTTGGTGTATCTTGTTTAACTTTAGGCTAAAAAGGTCATGCTGTACCCCTGGCTGTCAAGTTCTGCTTGCCAGACTGACCTTTCTTGCGGCGTCTGTCACAGACTCTGTCCCCGCAGCGCCTGTCCTACCCTGGGGGTGGGTGACTCTAGGTCTCCACTCCTCCCTGTCATGTTCTGTGTGGGAGTCATTCTCTCTCTCTCTCTCTCTCTCTCTCTCTTTTAATAAATTTATTTATTTGTTTTTGGCTGCATTGGGTCTCCGTTGCTGTGTGCAGGCTTTCTCTAGTTGCGGCAAGCGGGGGCTACTCTTCATTGCAGTGCGTGGACTTCCCATTGCGGTGGCTTCTCTTGTTGTGGAGCATGGGCTCTAGGCGCATGGGCTTTAGTAGTTGTGGCACGCAGGCTCAGTAGTTGTGGCGCGCGGCCTTAGTTGCTCCACGGCATGTGGGATCTTCCCGGACCAGGGCTCAAATCTGTGTCCTCTGCATTGGCAGGCAGATTCTTAACCACTGTGCCACCAGGGAAATCCTGGGAGTCGTTCCCTTGGTACCTTGATACATCAGTGTCTGTTAAGATGATGCTTTGCCCCATCCAGTGTTCTCGCCCTGAATTCCAGTCTGCTCTCTGACGTGTGTCCTGGAAGGTGCTGCCTGCTTGATTTAGTGGTCTTGCCGCCTCGGGGCTCCAGCTGTGACTCTTGTGGGGTCACCCTCGCCTCCTGGCGTTGGACTGGCAAAGCCAACCACCGCCTCTGTAGTGTTTCATTGTAAACTCCACTGGCTACACTGGTCTTTCTCCCAGAACTGCGACCATTTCCCCATCACCTTCAAGTCCAAGACCCACATCTGGGATCACCGTTAAGAGCCTCGACACCAGCTGTGTGACTTAGGCAAGTTACTTAACTCCAAGCCTCAATTTTCCCATCTGTGAAATGGGGGAGAAATGTAGGCAATCACTGTATTTTGTCTCGTTTGGTCATGATGAGGACTGAATTAGCAGGAAGTGTAGCCTATAAGTTTCGCACCCAGGGTTTCCAGGCTCCCCTGCTCATCTCAGCTCTCCAAGCTGCTCTATACCCTTGAGCTCCCATAATGCTTATTCTCCAAACCACTCATTTTGGATTTAAAGGTCCTCTCTGGAAACTGTAATTTCCATTTTTTAGACCCACGTCTCACATCTCCAGCTATATCATCAGGTCCTTTAAGTAAAAACAGTGTCTGGTGCCACCTGGTATCTTCCAAGGCCGGCCCCATGCACTGCATATACCAGGTACATAAGAAATGCTTACTCTTATTGAGATCTCCTTTAGTCTCAAAGTCAAACACAAGCATCCCACAAACGCTGATGAGCTTGCTCACCCTGGAGTGCATTTCCTTTGCTGAGTGTGCAAGGACACACACCAAGGCCGACAGAACACTTATTAGCCACCCCAGGGATTGATTCTGCCGGTGGCAGCTGTCCTGGGACGGTGTTCCTTGTTAATGATGTTCTTAGATGCAGGGGTGAGAAGTCACAGCAGCTAAAACTCTGCTTTCCCATCAGCTCAGGGAAAATGACGGCTCTAGAACTCAGCTTGCTGGGAGCTAAGGACTGACTCCCAGTGTTTCAAATCCTGCCTCACTTGTGGTGGTGGAGTCCCATCCTCACTAGGATGTTTCAGATCTGGCCATGTAATTGATCATTTTCCTCAAACCATACACCTTGACTTTACCTCCCGTTGACCAGTAAGAGGATGAAGCCTGCCACACGTGTCATCAGTAAGTTCAATAAGGTCACATGGACTTTCTTGGAGAAAGGAATTTAACCCAATTAACAACCTGACACATGGCAATGGTTTAAAGAAAAGCTTCTTTGGGTTCTGAGTTGAAAAGCAACTGACATTGGTGCTCTCACACCATAAGGTCTCTTTCTTCTATAAAATGGGGGGGAAAGTATTTTCCTGCCCTGCCCTCCACAGGAGGTCGTTGTAAAGGTCATACCTGGTAACATCTGTGAAAGATCCTTCTGAGCTTAAAAGGGCTGATGGGCATAAGGCAAACAAGATGGTCTTGTTGACTACAGACCCTCCCAGGCCTGGCGGTGTTCACAGGGCCTGGCCTGGGGCCTGGATGGAGAGGCCAGGGTTGGGGAGGGGCGGGCAGGGTGCACCGTGAAGGTGTTGTCATCATGTAACTCAAGCCTGGCTCATCTGAAGGATGGCCAGGCATCCTTTCGGGGGTAAGCCTTGCTATTCCCTTAGAGCTTGCAAATTCTGATCTAGGGACCTAGAGGCTTCTGTTCCAGATCTCGGTGGGAGGGTTCTGAGGAACCACGGCCTGGGACAAGACTTCTCCTACCTGAATATTTGTCCTTAGGACAAGAATTCTCTAGATACACTAAGAAACACATGCTTGTTTTCCTATGGTCCATCTTCTCTGGGAAGGAGAGGACCAAGAAAAATGGACCTAAAATTACAAAAGGGATATTGTTTGGCAAAGTGGGGAGAAAGCAAAGCAAGAAAAATGTGACGGTAGACAGAGCAGGGGAAGAGTTTTATGTCCGCTCCAGGGTTAGAGGTATCCCAGCCTGTTAACAACAGAAGCTGGGTTGGCTCCTGGATACTGCGAGGGAATTACCTTTCTGAGATGACTTAGGGGCATTTCGTCTCAAGGTCTCTTCAGTTTCTTTGCCGAGTCTATAACCTTTGTGAGGGAAAATAGAAACGTATATCCACTTCAAGAACAACGCGACAAGCTATCCTTTACAGTGGATTCTTGCACTTTTTAATTTTTTAGGACTGAGAATTCTAAGAAATGAGGAAGGAGAGTGGATATGGAAGCAAGATGTCATGAGAACACATTAGTAACTAATTTGTTAAGCATGTCAGGTAGTTTCCCTTGAGGTTGTTTGCCTTAAGCACGAACTCCTAGAGATGTTACCCTAAATGTTATCTCTACAGAGGGGCGGATACTGAAGAACCAAGAACCAAATATCTCTCAGAGACAGATAATCTCCAGATTGAAGTGAGCATCGTCTGCACGCTCAGGGCTCAGAAAGAAATTGCCAACATCAGACTGTCCACCTTCCTCGCAGAGAAAGTACGAAAGTAGCGTTCAAAGAAGTAGAGTTCAAAGAAGGCATATAAATAACTGACCCAAATAATAGCCTTCGGGGGTCTCCAAAGAGGCTTCCTTAGCGAGACATGCCTCTAACACTTTTGCAGAAAACTTCATCTTTCGTTAACAGTGGTAATAACACTACAGCTTTAAGAAGTACTTCTAAAGTTTGGGGGAAAAGCCCTCTCACCCGGAGGCAAGAAACAGCTCATGTTAGATGATCCATTAACCCCTGAACGAGGCCTATAAACAAAATGGTTTACAGAGAAAGGAATTAAAGAATTTACAATCTTTGTCAAAACCCCCAAATAACTCCCGTGATTTTTCTGTTTCAAATAAAGATTCATAGGCAGATCTAAAGAGTAATGATTTTTAAATTAAAAAATTTTATGAGCTTTTCAAGCAGAGAAGTAAAACTAGAGGGTCAGGCTCTTTCTCTGCAGAGAAAAAAGAGAAGAGTGGGAAGGGGAAGACAAAAGCCATATGGGGAGAGTAACCGTATTTTTCGGAGAGCTCCTGAGAACATATTTATGGCGGATGATAAAACCACTGAATCCTGACTTTGTGTTGCTTAGAGAACGGTTCTCTAAGCAGATTAATAGCACAAAGACTATTCCAGGTAGGACCCAGAACTTAATTATGAGAAGAAGTCATGCTTATCATTAACAGCACAGTTTGCAAACCAAAAATGTCTCACTCGGTGCTTCCGTGTTGACGACAGAAGGGCTGGGAGCAATGCTACTTGACCACACTTTGGAGAGTCGTCAGTTGGAGTTAAAAGTTTATAACAGGAATCATAGATTTTAGAGAGTGGGGGACATCACAAAAAACCTAAATTGATTCCACCTCTCCATGTGTAGATGAGAAAATGTTTAAGGTCACAGTTAGTTGGTTAAAAGGGTCTAAGATTACATTTTAGAACGTCTTGTTCAGGTTTCTCTTCTCTACCATAATGGTTTACTTAAAGCAGTCATGGAATCAGAGCGTTTTACTCAGGTTGGAAGAGGCCTTGAAATTCATCCTTTCGGTAACCTTCTCGTTGATGTATAACACACGTACAAAAAAGTGCACAAGTCATAAGAATACAGGAAACACATCCACCTCAGAAGGGAAACAAAACCTCATCTGAACTCCAGGAGATACCTTGGGCCTCTTCAAGTCATTGCCTCTTCAAGTCATGGCCCACACCCAGGGTCAGATATCTCTGTGCCCAGTTGAGGAATCAGCAAATTGAGGTCCACATTGGATAAATGATTTGCCCAAAAGCACGCTATTAGTGATTTTGTGCCACCTATGTCTGTACTTTTCCACTAAGTTAATTCCATCTAATTTAACTAAGAATACAAAGCTTAGCATGGTGTAACACTGCAGTAAGAGTCTCCCCAATGTTTGTTGAGTGAATTAATGAACTCATTCTGGAGGTTCCTTCTGTTTCATACGTCACTTCTGTGTCCTCTGTGTGTTTTTACTTGGCCTCCTCCCGACATGGCAGGTCTCATCCTATCTCCTTGATGATTCTGGGCCATCCACATGTTTCTGTGAGAGAATTGAAGCTGTGTGCATGGCTGGTGTCACCCTTTGTAGGGCTTTTCTCTAGGGGGTGGAATGTGACCCATTTCTCTGGGTAAACTCCCATGTTGGTATCCAAAGAAATTTTCTCTGGGGTTATTTTATTTTATTTTTTTAAATGTTGAGCCTTCTTTTAATTTATTTATTTTTATTTTTGGCTGTGTTGGGTCTTCGTTTCTGTGCGAGGGGTTTCTCTAGTCGCGGCAAGCGGGGACCACTCTTCATCGTGGTGCGTGGGCCTCTCACTATCGCGGCCTCTCCGGTTGCGGAGCACAGGCTCCAGACACGCAGGCTCAGTGGTTGTGGCTCACGGGCCTAGTTGCTCTGCGGCATGTGGGATCCTCCCAGACCAGGGCTCGAACCCGTGTCCCCTGCATCGGCAGGCAGATTCTCAACCACTGCGCCACCAGGGAAGCCCTCTCTGAGGTTATTTTACTTTGATAGTAAAGAATCCCTCCATTGCCGGGGGACACGAGGACTGCTAGTATTTTACAAGCAGTGTGGGAGAAGGAGTGGCGACCTGCTCCTCACGCAGGAGATTTCACTAAACGCTGTTTCCATTACTACCTCTCCTTCCACTCTCCTCTGGGGGAGACCAAAAGTTGACCTGCTTTTTATTGTTGCCATGCGATAGCAGTCCCAAACAACGGCAGTGATAAAACACCCTTCTGCCCTCAAACATTAAATTGATCTGGTTCTAAATAACTGCGGTTGCTATTGTTTTTAGCTTTATGGAGATTTAATTGACATACTGTAAAAGTCACCTACTTCAAGTGTACCTGTAATGACTCTTGGACCTTGCACACAGTTTGATGAACTTTGGTAACTGTACTCAAGATACAGAACACTTCCATCACTCTGAACAGTTTCCTTGTGCCCCTTTGCACTGGAGCCTGTGCTCCGACTTTCAGTCCCCGGCAACCACGGATCTGCTTTCTCTCAGGATGCTTTTTACCTTTTCTAGAATTTCATATAATGGAATCAAGTGGTATGTAGTCCCCTGTGTTTGTTTCCTTTCACTTAACATGGTTTTGAGATCCATCCATCTTATTGTGTGTATTAGGATTTTATTTTTTTTTATTGCTGAACAGTGTTCCATGATATGGATATCTTACAATTAGTTTATCCATTCACATGTAGGTGAATGTTTGGGTTGTTTCCAGTTTTTTTTTTTTTAATTAATTAGATTAATTAATTAATTAATTTGGGGGGCTGCATTGGGTCTTCGTTGCTGTGTTCTGGCTTTCTCTAGTTATGGTGAGCGGGGGCTACTCTTCGTTGTGGTGCGTGGGCTTCTCATTGTGGCGTCTTCTCTTGTTGCAGAGCGTGGGTTTCAGTAGTTGCGGCACGTGGGCTCAGTAGTTGTGGCTCGCGGGCTCTAGAGTGCAGGCTCAGTAGTTGTGGCACATGGGCTTAGTTGCTCCACAGCACGTGGGATCTTCCCAGGCCAGGGCTTGAACCCATGTCCCCTGTGTTGGCAGGCAGATTCTTAACCACTGCATCACTAAGGAAGCCCTGTTTCCAGTTTTGGACAATTGTGCATGATGCTGCTGTGAATGTTTGGTACAAGTCCTCATGTGGATGCACAATTTTATTTCTTTTTGATAAATGCCTAAAAGTAGGATTGCTGGAACTTGTGTTTAACTCTGTAAGATACTGCAATATCAACTCAGAATGGCTGTGCCACTCTGCATTCCACCAGCAACGGATGAGAGCTGTCATTGCGTCATCTACATGTGGAGTTGTCAGTATTTTTAATTCAAGCTATTCTAGTGGTGTGTCGTGTTATCTCATCCTGGTTTTAGTTTCATTTCCCTGATAACTTGTGATGTCATGTTCTTATTCGTCATTTATCTTCTTTTTTGAAGTGCCTGTTCAAGTCGTTTTTTGTCTTCCTATTATTGGATTGTTTGCCTTATTACTGAGTTGAAAGAGTTCTTTTTATACTTTGGATACAAGGCTTCATCAGATGTATTTTGGAAATTTTTTTTTCCTAGTCTAGACTTACCTTTTTGTTTTCTCAAATATGTCTTTCTAAGAATAAAGTATTAAATTCTGATGAAATCTATTTTGTCAGTTTTTTCTTTCATAGGTCATGCTTATGGTGTCCTATTTAAGAAATCTTTGACCCAGGCCACAGAGATTTTCTGTTTTCTTCTAAACATTTTATAGTTTTGCTTCCAATGTTATGGTCTATTACTCATTTTTGAGTTAATTTTTATTGGTGTAATGCCTGGATTGAGGCTAATTTTTAAAATAAAGATATCCAGTTTTTCCAGCATAATTTAAAGACCATTTTTCCTTGTGGAATTACCTTGGCTTGAGAAAGGACTCGGCATATTCCACAGATAGAAAGGAGGTCAGTGTGGCCTGAATAGAGCAAGAAAGGAGGAGATGTTGTATCGTGTTGTTGGAGAGAAACACAGGTGCCAAACCTTGTAAGGTCTTATGGGCCTTGATAAGAAATTTGGATTTTATGCTGAAAGCTACACAATTGCCTCAAGGGTTATAAGCAGGGGTGCTGGAAGATCTGATTGATAATCTACAATGAAAATTCTTTATCTGTCTGTATGAATCCATTGCAACCTCTCCAAATAAAGTAGGTCATTACTGACCATGCAAACAGTGTGCCAAGTTTGATGAAGTTTTATTGTTTACCCAGTGGGACAAAATTTGACCCATACCTCAGCAGTTCTTAAATTGCCAACTGCACATTCACCTTTCCCCCTCTCCTTGTAGGAGTCTGTATAAAACCAGAGCTAATGCACTTTTCTGAATGCTAGCTTATATGCTGCTACTGCCAGGAATTTTTGCCAGGGATATTAAAAACACTACCTGGTGTTTTATGTCCTTTGGTTTCTCGTTTTGCTCTTTCTTTATCACCAAGGTAAACATTGTGCTAATGCCAACAGGAAAAAGCTTCAGGAGACTCTTTAGTTATTAGAGATTGCATACCCCTTGGTGATTATTACCAGCTTAAGGTATATGAAATTAACTAAACATGAGGATAGCATTCCTAGAATAAAGAATATTTATGATGTGCTGTGAACCTGAAAATGATTAAATTAGCTTAAATAAAAAGAGGGATTTTGATACAGAAAATTTTTCTTCTGTATTAGAGCAGGTTATGAGAGAAATTGTAGAGATCTCTAACAATAGAATCGTTTTGGGAAAATTTTGTTGACGAATGGTTAACCAGTTAAGTTATATCTAGATACTCTTTTCAGCTCAATTCTCAAAGTCTCTTTATTTAAATGTATAACTGTGCCTAATCTATAGCAGTGTTAATAGATGCTTTATCTTTTAGAACATTTTACATATTGAAGTTAAGAGAGAAGAAATGAAAGTTAAATGAAGTTGTATAAATAGGTTATTATTATTTGTTCTTCCACTGAATGAGTTCTATATGATTAATATCACAGGTTGGGCTGATCAGTTCAAAATTTGCATCATAAGTCATAATTTGTCTAACACTGTGAAAATGCTGGCTAGGAGGAAGGACACTTTATTCAATAAAGTGTTGCTACTGGTCTTAATAATCCTGACATTCCTTAACTTTACTTTCTTGATATGAACTCTACAATAATTCAAATTTCATTCTAAAGATTTAAAATCTTTACATGTAGAATATAGTTTTAGTCTTCTAAATTTTTCTCATTTATTGAGATAGTCTTGCTAGAATTGAGTTGAGAAATTTTGTAATTTAAAGAGATGTAGAGAAACTCCCACTTCTTTTGGGCTAGATATTGTGAAAATTCTCCCACTAATGGCATCTGGAAGTTACGAGATGGATATCTTCAAAGAGAAAATGGAAATTAGAGTGGTAAGCTAGCACAGAAACTCTGATTTCCCTGGCAGTGTTTACAATACCAGAAACATAGACCAGGGCTTTGATAGCCTCATAAAGAAATAGGGGCAAGAACATTTGTCTAGCAAGATGAGCAGATAACGAAGACTCATGCATAAAGCTAGCATGCTCAAAGGGCTAGACTCTCAGTGAAAGGCTGAGCTGGGAAAAATAACCATATCTTGTTGAAGGGATTCAAAAGGAAATTTTTAAATTCTTAGTTCTTGAAGGGCATAGAATTGCTTCTCTATTCCTAACAGTATTCTCCATTGTGTTACTGAAAATGCAGTGTTAGCAAAGAGGTAGGTTCTGTTTTCCAGGTGAAACTTCCAGCTCCATGACAGGCCAAAATAGCCCATAGTTATCTGTGTACACAGTTTACAGCTACAAAAACTGACTTTGGTACTTATTACAGAAAAATGCTCAGTTAAATGTAAGTGTTATTCCTTTAGCTAAATATTCACTGACCCAAAACCTTGGGTGGCAACTTTGCAGAGCCCACAGTCTGATGCATGTTTAGACAGGTGGGTTTACACTGTCTTAAGAGGATGAGGGCCTGCCCCTGAGATATTACCTCATTATGCAAAAATAACATATCCTTCATGACAATTTTCACAGATGTTTAAGACACATCTGATGAAGTTCAACTTTCAGGAACCAAGGACTGCCAGAAAATATTAGCCTCTACATTATGCATGCATTTAGAAGCTTACCTGAAATCTGCCTTTTATAAAGGATTAGTGTGGATAAGTTGAACTATACATTTTTTTAAACTCGACTGCCATTAAAGAAGAAATCATAAGGTTGCAACAACAACAAAAATAATAAATAAATTCTTAGTCCTTGGCTTCAGGGGGGAAAATGTCTCACCTGAAAATTAATTACCAGCCTATCTATACATGATAATTTACAACACACGTACAGTTCGAAAATCACCATGCTAACAATCTAATTTAAAGTACTTCCAGGTAGGTAGTGTACCAGTGTGGTAGAGCAGTGACCAGAAACAAATATATATTCATTTGGAGAAAGGCATTCTTAACTTGTTTTCTTCAAATTAAGGTCAGCAAAATAGGAGGCAACAAGCCACAGTGAGCAGAGTCAACAAACTAGCAAACAGTGAATTACAGACCTGACTTAGGACCTGACAGAGCACATAAGATGTGATTACCTAATGAAGAATGTAAAATAAGTAAGCTTAAAATGTTTCTGTAAATAAAAAAAGAATATTGTAAATATGACCAAAGACTAAGACCGAGAGAACATTTTTTACAATTATATACGTTTGGAAAGGAACTGGAGAGAATTTATAGAAGTAAAATGTATTCATTTAAATTAAAACTCTGGGGATGGGTTAAACATTAGATAGAGCTTCAGATAAAGCTGAAGAGAAATTAATTAAATGAAGAAGAGCTTGGTAGAATTCTGCAGAATTTAGCAGAGAGAGAGTAAGAAAATACAGAGGACAGGTTACGAGGCATGAGAGACAGGATAAGAAGGTCCAACACATGCTTACTTAGAGTTCCAGAGTAGAAGAGGGGTGAGAAGGGGAAGAGGAAGTATGTTTTAAAAAATATTAATATTTAAAAAAATGAGACTTCTCCACAATTGAGAAAGACCCAAATTCTTAGATTTAGGGAAACAATAAATCCCAAGCAGAATAAATAAAAACTAGTCTTACCCCTGTCATATTGTAGTCAAAGTGAAACCATTAGTGACAAGAGAAGATTAAAAAGCAACTTGTTAAAACAGGCAGCCTACATTCAGATAAAAATTAGACTGATGTCACAGCAGCAACAATGGTAGTTGGAGAGAATAGAAACATATCTTCAATGTGCTGAGACAAAATAAAAGTTAATCTAAAACTGGGAAGTTAGTTATCTTTCAAGAGTGAGGACAAAATAAAGACATTTTTCAGACAAACATGAATTATAGGAGTTAACCACAATAGACTTCACTAAAGGAATTCCAAAATGATGTACTTAAGGCAGGCATAATATGATCCCAGATGGAAGGTCTAACATTCAAGAAAAATGGTACAAAAAAAATTGCTAAACATGAGGGTAAATATAAAGATGGACTGGATAAAAATGGAAATAACTTTTATTTGGAGGTAAAGGTATAAAAATCTCATAATAATAACTTTTAAGATGAGAGGGAAGTTACATGTTGAATTATATCCCCCCCTAAAAAGATCTGTTGGAGTCCTAACCCACAGGACCTCAGAATGTCATTTTATTTGGACATAGTGTGTGGTCAAGACACCATTGTAGTCTGGGCAGGAAGTGATGGGCTACTCCGTAAAGGACGGCTATTTAGGGAATTATCATTTTAAAAAAATGAAACAAAATCAGATTTCAGATCCCTATTTCATACCATATAAAAAATAAGTTCTAAGTGGACTGAAGACCTTGGAATAAATATAACATAACCATAAGGTAATAGATAATTATGAATTCTGAGTACGAAATTATTTCTTACACAAGACCTAAAAGGAACAAACCAAAAAGGAGAAAGATTGATTATATATGACAATTATATCTTTTATCAAAGTAAAAAGAGATCATATTTACAGCACATAAAACTGATAACTGAATCAATAAAACATACAACTTGATCAATTAAAAAAAGACGAATTGGGCTTCCCTGTGGCGCAGTGGTTGAGAGTCCGTCTGCCGATTCAGGGGACACCGGTTCGTGCCCTGGTCCGGGAAGATCCCACATGCCGCGAAGCGGCTGGACCCGTGAGCCGTGGCCACTGAACCAGCGCGTCTGGAGCCTGTGCTCCGCGATGGGAGGGGCCGCAACAGTGAGAGGCCCGCGTACTGCAAATAATAATAATAATAATAATAAAATAATAAATAATAAATAATAATAAATAAAAATAATAATAATAATAAAATAATAATAATATTTTATATTATATTAATATAATATAATAATAATTATATAAATAATAATAAAATAATAATAATAATAAAATAATAATAATAAAATAATAATAATAATAATAAATAATAATAATAATAATAAAAAAAATAAAAAATAAACCAATTATATATAAGTGCAAATAGTACAAGGTGAATCAGCAACTCATAGAAGACAAAACTAAATGGTCAGTAAAGAAAGAAAGAAAGACAAAAACCTCAAGAATAATTCAGCGAATTCAACATAACATAATGAGATACTATTCACACATATCCAACCAACAGAAATTTAAAAGGGCTGCAATCCCGCGTATCAGTGAAGAGGCTGACCGACACTGGCCAGCACATATATTTCTTGCTGTAAGCCTATGTACAGAAAGTCCCTCACATTACACAGGAGAACGCACAGCAACGTGTATAACATCTTTATCTATAAGAACAAAGTATTGGAAACAAATGTCCATCATAAGCAAACCTGACAAAACTTGTGTACAACCGCACAATAGACTACTATCAGGAAATCAAAATTAATTAACTATAGTCACAAATATCAACATGGGTGACTCTCAGAAACATAATGTTGAGGAAAAAAACCAAATAACAGATTAAATAAACATCACAGTAATATTTATATAAGGTTTAACACTTCCATAAATATATATAACAGAATGGGAGTTTGGGGTGAGCAGATGCAAACTATTGTATATAGAATGGATAAACAACAAGGTCCTACCGTAGAGCACAGGGAGCTATATTCAATATCCTGTGATAAACCATAATGGAAAAGAATATGAGAAAGAATATATATGTATGTATAACCGAATCACTTTGCTGTAGAGTAGAAATTAACACAATGTTGTAAATCAACTATACCCCAATAAAATAAATTTTTATAAAGTAAATATATACAGTAGAATTACAAAGAAGCACCCTAGAATGCTAACTATAAAATCCAGAATGAGTAGTCACGGTTCAGGGACAAGGTGGCATGATCAGAACAGGCTATAAATGGATCGGTGATATTTTCTTTCTTAATCTAGTTGCTGGATGCATGGGTATTTATTACATATAGAATTTTTATATAACTTTTATTAAGTATTAAAATTAATTTAAAAAGTTGTAAAACCAACAACTTAATAATAATAAAATATTAATAAAAACAGTTAGAGGGCTTCCCTGGTGGTGCAGTTGTTGGGAGTCCGCCTGCAGATGCAGGGGACGTGGGTTCGTGCCCCGGTCCGGGAAGACCCCACATGCCACGGAGTGGCTGGGCCCGTGAGCCATGGCAGCTGCGCCTATGCGTCTGGAGCCTGTGCTCCGCAACGGGAGAGGCCACAGCAGTGAGAGGCCCGCGTACCGCAAAAAAAAACCCAAAAAAACAGAAAAAAAGAAATTTTCATTGAGTTTCTTAAAATGCCAGGCATTGCTAGACAATGGAAAGGAACATCCTGCTGAACAAGAAAGACATTGTTCTTGGCCTTACAGATTTTGAAACCTATCTGGAAGGATGGACGTTGAACAACTAGTTACCACCACTCTGGATGACTTGCCGTTCTCAAACACATGGTTTTTAGCAGATTCCTGCTTCCTCTTGGCCTTGCCTGCTCTCCTGTGATCCATCTTGTAGCACACATGTCTCATGACTACAGAGTTTTCCCTGATGTCCCCCCTCAGTATTGATCCTGCCTCTCAGGTCACCGGGCTTCCCTTTTTAGCCTCCAAATTGCAGTTATTAGCTTACTTTTGTCCCTGCCAGTAGTGTGTGAGCTCCTTAAAAACAAGGACCTCTTTGTATCTATCCAGCATCATGGCACATAATAAATGTTGGAAAGCTGTGTTGACACTTGAAAAGAGAAATACTGAGGCAGCTGTGTAGATAACACAAGGTTAAAGTGAAAGCAAGATACAAAGTCATTTGCCTCAAAAATTAGAATATTATTGGGCAAAATTTTATTTTAACATAACAAATATAAACCCAATGATACCACTAAAGGTTTTAAAGTTGTAACAAAAATAAGAAAACTGTTTTATTTTATTCTATTTTCTTTTTGGAGTTTTCTTTGTTAAAATATGGACTTTCCCCTGCACATGGAACTTCTTTTATATGCCATCAAAATAAGTATGTAAATTGAACGGAGACTTCAAGAAAGTTTTGATAAAAATGTTTTCATTCAAGGACATTTTTTTCCTATATTGCATTCATACAGAATGTTTTTCATTATTAACCAATTTCCTGGAAAAATACTTTTTCTTTATAAGTATAGCAGTAAGAAAAACACTAGTATTTTTAAACCAGTGTTTTCCTTGACCTGATACACCATAAGAACTTCTCCGAGTTGCTTTATATGTATAAATATTGATATCTCATTATAGCATATATTCTTACTATGAATTTGATTATTACTTTGCATAATGTGCTACCTTGGTGTGACATAACTTTTTTCAAACTACTCCCAAGGATTAAACCTTATTAAATAAAATTTTCAGAAAATCTGCTAAGTACAATACTTATACTGGAGTCCCTGTGATTAAAAAGATCCCAGTATGTTCCTATTTATGCTCATGTGTTTGCAATAGCGACTTGAAATTGAGGTGACAGCCTTGGTATTACATGAGCTTGACCGAAACATATTATAAAAGGTACACTCTCTGCTGCCCTGTGACTAAAAAATTTGTTTCAATGTTGCCGACACCAAATAATCTCCATTCACATACACATTTAAGAAGAGAGTGGGGCTTCCCTGGTGGCGCAGTGGTTGAGAGTCCGCCTGCCGATGGGGGGACACGAGTTCGTGCCCCGGTCCGGGAAGATCCCACATGCCGCAGAGCGGCCGGGCCCATGAGCCATGGCCGCTGAGCCTGCGCGTCCGGAGCCTGTGCTCCGCAATGGGAGAGGCCACAACAGTGAGAGGCCCGCGTACCGCAAAAAGAAAAAAAAAAAAGAAGAGAGTGGATCAAATACTTTAAAATCATAAAAACCCAGATGAATTCAGTTTTCCATTATCCTACTGTAATGGGAATCTGCCTCTAGCCCTGAGACTTGCTCTCACAGAGGCATATCCTATTCTTATTGGCAGGACCTCTATGGCTTTGACTTAACCACCTCATCCACACAGAGACAGGAAGACAGCAATTTGGTGCATGTAATTCAAAAGGATTTCTCCAAGACTTCTTTGAGGTAATATCAGAAAGTTCCCTTTATTTCCATCTCGAAAGAAAATTGGATCTTAAATTTAACTCCACAGAAACACATCTTCTGTAGTGTCACAAATAAAGCAGGTTTCCTGCCTGGGGACACCTGCTTATTGCTCTAGCAGATTTCACTCACTATACTATGGGGAATAGAGCATCGCTACATTTATCTGCCTCAAAAACTGCCCCAAGAAGGATGCCCCCACCTCCACTATTATTTCATGTCAAATTGGGAGTGTTAAACATTGCACTCAGACGTGAAGAAAGGAGTAGAGGTATGAGAATTAGGAAAAATAAAGAAATAAAACTAGCCTCATTTGCAATCGATGATATTCTTGGAAAACCCGAGAGACCCATAAGTTAACACAACATAAGTTCTGTGATGTACAGAACACAATTCTAACCTACAAAAACAATAACCTCATATAAATAAACAATAACCAGCTAAAAGACATAATAGATGAAAAATTCCATTTGCAACAATGAAAAATAGAAAATACTTACATATAAACTTTAAAAAAATGCCCAAAATCTATATAAGAAAGGCTTTAAAATATACTTGAAAAGCACAAAAGTACATTTTACTTTATTTTTTTTCCCAAGTGGAAATTTGTTTTATTTAAAGTTTTATCTGAAGTTGAAAATCATATGTACATTCTACACCCACACAAACATTCACATATACATATATCTTGCTATATCACCAATCAGAAAGAGGCTCTTTGGCTTTGTTCCAAAGCCTTAAGATTAATCAGAAAAAGGAGCCATTTTTTTTTCCTCTTATGTACATTTTTTAAAACAATGCAAATAACTATTTCACTGACTTCTATATACATTGAAAGAGTCTGTATCACTCCTCTTTACATTTTCACTGTTACTGTAAATTACATCATTAATGTAATTAATATAAGAGTAGGACATTTGAGAAAATGCTGAATTAAAAAATTTTATTGGATTATAGTTGATTTACAATGTTGTGTTAGTTTCAAGTGTACAGCAAAATGATTCAGTTATACATATACATATATCCGTTCTTTTTCAGATTCTTTTCTCACATAGGTTATCACAGATACTGAGTAGAGGTCCCTCTGCTATACAGTAGGTCCTTGTTTGTTATCCATCTTATGTATAGTAGTGTGTATATGTTAATCCCAAATTCCTTATTTATCCCTCCCCCTACATTTCCCCTTTGGTAACAATAGGTTTGTTTTCAATATCTGTAAGTCTGTTTCTGTTTTGTAAATAAGTTCATTTGTATCATTTTTTAAAAACTAGATTCCACACATGAGTGATATCATATGATATTTGTCTTTCTCTGTCTGACTTATGTCACTTAGTATGATAATCTCTACGTCCATCCATTTTGCTGCAAATAAGTGGGATTTATCCCAGGGATGCTAGGATTCTTCAGTATCTGCAAGTCAATTAGTGTGATATGCCACATTAACAAACTGAAGAATAAAAACCATATGAGCATCTCAATAGATGCAGAAAGAACTTTTGACAAAACTCAACACCAATTTATAATAAAAAACTCCCCAGAGGGTGGGAATTGAAGGACCTCAGCATAATAAAGGCCATATATGACAAAGCCACAGCTAACATCATTCTCAATGGTGAAAAACTGAAAGCATTTCCTCTAAGATTGGGAACAAGACAAGGATATCCACTCTTGCCATTTTTATTCAATGTAGTTTTGGAAGTCTCAGCCATGGCAATGAGAAGAGAAAAAGAAGTAAAAGGAATCCAGATTGGAAAAGAAGAAGTAAAACTGTCACTGTTTGCAGATGACATGATACTATACATAGAAAATCCTAAGGATGCAACCAGAAAACTATTAGAGCTCATCAATGAATTCAGTAAAGTTGCAGGATACAAAATAAATGCACAGAAATCTCTTGCATTCCTGTACACTAATAACGAAAGATCAGAAACAGAAATTAAGGAAACAATTCCATTTACTATCTAATCAAAAAGAATAGGGCTTCCCTGGTGGCGCAGTGGTTGAGAGTCTGCCTGCCGATGCAGGGGACATGGATTCGTGCCCCAGTCCGGGAAGATCCCACATGCCGTGGAGCAGCTAGGCCCGTGAGCCATGGCCGCTGAGCCTGCACATTCGGAGCCTTTTGTTCCACCATTGGAGAGGCTACAACAGTGAGAGGCCCGCGTACCACAAAAAAAAAAAAAAAAAAAAAAAAAGAATAAAGTACCTAGGAATAAACCTACCAAAGGAGACAAAAGACCTGTGTTCTGAAAACTATAAGTCTCTGATGAAAGAAATCAAAGATGACACAAGCAGATGAAAAGATATACCATGTTCTTGGATTGGAAGAATCAATATTGTGAAAATGATTATAATACCCAAGGCAATCTACAGTGCAATCCCTATCAAATTACCAATGGTATTTTTCACAGAACTAGAACAAAAAAATTCTAAAATTTATATGGAAACACAAAAGATCCCGAATAGCCAAAGCAATCCTGAGAAAGAAAAACAGAACTGGAGGAATCAGGCTCCCTGACTTCAGACTATACTACAAAGCTACAGTAATCAAAACACTATGGTACTGGCACAAAAACAGAAATATAAATCAATGGAACAGGATAGAAAGCCCAGAAATAAACTCATGAAGCATGGTCAACTAATCTATGACAAAGGAGGCAAGAATACACAATGGAGAAAAGACAGCTTCTTCAATAAGTGGTGCTGGGAAAACTGGACAGCTACATGTAAAAGAATGAAATTAGAACACTACCTAACACCATACACAAAAATAAACTCAAAATGGATAAAACACCTAAATGTAAGCCCAGACACTAAAAAACTCTTAGAAGAAAACATAGGAAGAACACTCTTTGGCATAAATTACAGCAAAAGCTTTTTTATTTTATTTTTAACAGTAGGTCCTTGTTGGTTATCTATTTTAAATATAGCAGTGTGTGCATGTCAATCCCAAATTCCCAATCTATCCCTCCCCGCACCCTTCCCCCCAGTAACCATAAGTTCATTCTCTAAGTCTGTGAATCTGTTTCTGTTTCGTAAATAAGTTCATTTGCATCATTTTTTTTAGATTCCCCATATAAGCGATATCATATGATATTTGTCTTTCTTGGTCTGACACACTTCACTTAATATGATCATCTCTCTAGGTCCATCCATGTTGCTGTAAATGGCATTATTTCATTCTTTTTTATGGCTGAGTAATATTCCATTGTATATATGTACCACCTCTTCTTTATCCATTCCTCTGTTGATGGACATTTAGGATGCTTCCATGTCTTGGCTATTGTAAACAGTGCTGCCATGAACATTGGGGTGTATGTATCCTTTCGAACCATGTTTTTCTCTGGATACATGCCCAGGAGTGGGATTGTTGGATCATATGGTAGCTGTATTTTTAGTTTTCTAAGGAACCTCCATACTGTTCTCCACAGTGGCTGTACCAATTTACATTCCCACCAACAGCACAAAAGGTTTCCCTTTTCTCCACACCCTCTCCAGCATTTATTGTTTGTAGAGTTTTTGATGATGACCATTCTGACTGGTGTGAGGTGATACCTCATTGTAGTGTTGATTTGCATTTCTCTGATAATTAGAGATGTGGAGCATATTTTCATGTGCCTCTTGGCCATCTGTACATCTTCTTTGGAGAAATGTCTATTTGGGTTTTCTGCCCTTTTTTTGGTTGGGTTGTTTTTTTCTTTTGATATTGAGCTGCATGAAATGTCTGTAAATTTTGGAGACTAATCCCTTGTTGGTCACATTGTTTGAGAATATTTTCTCCCATTCTGTGGGTTGTCTTTTTGTTTTGCTTGTGATTTCCTTTGCTGTGCAAAAGCTTTTGAGTTTCATTAGGTCCCATTTGTTTATTCTTGTATTTATTTCCATTACTCTAGGAGGTGGGTCAAAAAGGATCTTGCTGTGATTTACGTCATAGAGTGTTATGCCTATGCTTTCTTTTAAGAGTTTTATAGTATCTGGTCTTACATTTAGGTCTTTAATCTGTTTTGAGTTTATTTTTGTACATGGTGTTAGAAAGTGTTCTAATTTCATTCTTTTACACATAGCTGTACAGTTTTCCCAGCACCACTTATTGAAGAGGCTGTCTTTTTTCCATTGTATAGTCTTGCCTCCTTTGTCACAGATTAACTGATCATAGGTCATTATTCTGAATTCTTTTTATGGCAGGTCACCTATCTCCATTTCACTTTGTTGTTCTTCTGGGGTTTTATATTGTTCCTACTTTTGGGACATATTCCTCTGCTGTTTCATTTTGTCTAACTTCCTGTGACTGTGGTTTCCATTCCACAGGCTGTAGGACTGCAGTTCTTCTTGCTTCTGCTGTCTGCCCTCTGGTGGATGAGGCTATCTAAGAGGCTTGTGCAGGCTTCCTGATGGGTGGGGCTGTGTTCCTTTCCTGTTGGTTGTTTGGCCTGAGGTGACCCAGCGCTGGAGCCTACAGGCTGTTGGGTGGGGCCAGGTCTTGGGAAGAAAATGGTGGCCTCCAGGAGGGCTCATGCCAGTGAGTACTTCTCAGAACTTCTGCTGCCAGTGTCTTTGTCCCCACGGTGAGCCACAGCTGCCTACCACCTCTGCAGGACACCCTCTAATACTAGCAGGAAAGTCTGGTCCATTCTCTTTTGAGGTCACTGCTGTTTTCTCTGGGTCCTGGTGTGCACAGGACCTTGTGTGTGCCCTCTAAGAGTGGAGTTTCTGTTTCCCCCATCCTGTGGAATTCCTGCAATCAAACCCAGCTGGCCTTCAAAGCCAGATTCTCTGGGGGCTCCTCCTCCTGTTGCCTTTCCTCCAGGCTGGGAAGCCTGACTTGGGGCTGAGGACTTTCACTCCTGTGGGAGGGCCTCCATGGTATAATTGCTCTCCAGTCCATGGGTTGCCCATCCAGTGGGTATGGGATTTGGTCCTATTGCTTTTGAGCCCTTCCTACTGTCTTGTTGTGGCTTCTTCTTTGTCTTTGGCTGTAAGGTATCTTTTTCAGTAGGTTCCAGCACTTTTCTGCTGATGGCTATTCAGCAGTTAGTTGCGACGTTGGTGTCTCCATAAGAAGGCATGAGCCCATGTCCTTCTACTCTGCCATCTTGAGCTCAGCAATAGCTTTTTTGATCCACCTCTTAGAGCAATGAAAATGGAAACAAAAGTAAGCAAATGGGACCTAATTAAATTTAAAAGCTTCTGCACAGCAAAGAAAACCATAAACAAAGCAAAACAAAAAACAACCTACAGAAAGGGAGAAAATATTTGCAAACGATGTTTTTTGGGGACCCATGTTTTCCTTAAGAGAGGAGGTACTAGTTTGGAATGAGTAGAGGTGTTGGGATGGAATTGTAGCTATCAGTGTGAACTCCTGATATATATATATATCATATATATGATATATATGTATCAGTATATATATTCACATTTTAGCTCTATGCACTGAATTGGTTTAGAAGAAGGACGTTCACTAGCCATCCACACACCCAGCATCCTGATCTCAGTTTCTAAGTACATTCTCCACTAAAAGGAATCAGGGCTGCTCCTTGCAGAAATGCCTGGTTCAGAGAAGGATCAGGAAGGTTCAAGGTGAGTCTGGGACATCTTTTGCCAGAAGTATGAGGACATGTCAGAAGGACTCAAGAGATGTTTTAATAGAATTTTACTTGCCACATTTTGGACAATTAGAGTATCAAAAAGAATAATGTAGGTAATGGATTACAATGTAGTGAACAAAAGAAGAAGCCATGAATCCATTGCAGTACTGATAATAAGGCAGAAGTGTATGAAAAGTACTTCTTTACAAAAGAATGCCAACTAATTAATGTAGAAATAATGAAAGAATTAGATATTTTTCAAAGACCAGTGTAATCATTTATTCAGGCAGAAATCATGAATGAATGGTAAAAAAATTGAGTGAACATTCTTGGGCATAGAATACTTACAGGGACTCCCTGACACATTATCCCACAGATTATATATTCATTTCAAAGTGTAAAAGATTCTTTTACAATGTGGGGATCTGAGGAACACCACCATAACTAAGTAATTAATGTTAGTATTTCCAATAATGGGACAAATCGACATTCTATACTTCCTGATGTGAAGCAGTGAGAAGTATCCTTACAAAGTATCCTTGTCAAAAATGTCTAACATGAATTAAATCATAAAGATACAATCAAATTGAAATTTGGGACACTATATAAGACAATTGGCCTGAAATGCTGAAGAAAAAAGAAACAAATGTCATGAAAGACGAATGAATGAATACATGAATGAATGGCGAGGAGGAATTTCCTGTACTGAAGGAGGCTAAAGAGAAAGGAACACTACTGCAATGAGTGGTTCTTGATTAGATCTTGGAAAATAAAACTGATATAGGAGACATTTTAGAATAATTGAGGACATTTGAATATAGATTTCAAATTTGAGGGTGTTACTATATCAGTGTGAATTTCCTTGTGAGTGACAGTCTCATGATATTGACACAGACTGGGACCTGGGACCCTTTGCTGCAGTGCTTGCACCTGGACACACCTCTCCTCAAGCAACAAAATACACAGAAACTACATGGGACTAAAGACAACAGTGTGCATGCACAGTTAGGGAAAACCCTGGACAAAAGATACAAAGAGACCAAAAAACCCAGCTGCCACTTTTGAAGAGCCTGGAGCAAAAGCAGGGTCCAGTGCATGGCCCCTGCTCACAACACCACCAAAGCGGTGGGCACACCACCTAAGTCACCCCTCTGGCCCGACCCCTGGACACACTCCTACCCTCACCCCATACGAGGAACAAGCTCACCTCCCCTCAGGGAGCAAGCAAGCAAGGGAACGTGTTGTTTGTTCTCGCTCCCCCCTGCTGCAGCAGGGGCCCCAGTAAAGCCTTGCCTGAATTCCTTGTCTGGCCTCTAGTCAATTTCTATTGATTGCGGAAGGCGGAGAACCCTGGTCAGTATGAATATTGTTGTTGGGAAGATATTGTGCTTATGAAGTAAAATGCCTGTTTTTAGGTGACACATGGCAAGTACTCAGTGCTGAAGTACTAACACAAGTGGAGAGCTGCAACTTATTCTCAAATGTTTCCAGGAGGCTGAGGTGGAGGGGGGCAGGGGGAAGAAATACATAGGAAGAAAAAATGAAACAGCGAACTTGGAAAAATGTTAAAAGTTGGTGAATCTAAGTGAAGGGTATATGGAGATTCATTGGTTTCTGCTTTTAACATTTTTTTCTTGGTTTGACTTTTTTAAAATAAAAAATTGAGGAAAAACAAATCACACGGAAAAAATAATGTTTTTTTTTTTTTTTTCTGAGCATGTTTCTATCCTGTTGAGCATCCCAAGACAATTTCACATCATTTACATTCAAGAAGTATGTAGCAACTTTTCCTTAGAGACTGCGTTCAGATTGGCCCCATCCCAAGTTACCAGAGTGGAAATTTATATTCTCATGTTTGTGCTTCCTTTCCTCAGTCCCTCACCTCTGCTTTCATAGACAGCAAGGCCCTCTTCAATCCCTAATGCCCAGTTCTAGTTAAGGAGGGAAGCTATGTGATAGAATTTCCCTAAAATGAAGAACCTTCATTTTTGTCATGCCTCTGAAAAGGTTTTACATCTTCAGAGAGACTGTGGAAAAGGTAACAAATGACTCTTAGATTGGGAACACATTTTTGAGGGGGTCCAGCTCTTCTCAGTGTGTCTTTAAACCCATATCGGAAGACTTTTACATTGATTTAAGTATCCCTGTCTCTTTGAGGCATATTTCTTACCCCGTAGGGGCAATTAAATTTGACTAGATTAGTCGTTTGCACTTTAGAAAATCATGAGCTGTTCCATGACAATATATGGTCTCTGAATGGCTGGTTTCCCTAACCTTATTTCTTTAGGGTTTTTCCTTAAACGTACCCATCACTTCTCCAAATGGCAAAGTGTATGATATGAAGCCCATGTAACTCATGACCAGGGCCAAATTCATGTGTGTGGGAGAAGTGAGCTGTCCTTTTATAATTATTGACCACTAGCCTCGCCAGTGAGATGAACCAGCAGGTAGACTACCCTTCAATTGTTTTCCCTTTACCAATCTTCTGAGAGTCAATTCTGATCATCGTCTTTGTGAGAAATCAGATAAAATGCAAAACATTGTTAAAATGCAAAACATCGTTAAAAACTTTGAGACACTGTTTTTATTCTACTGAATCTCAGAGTTTCCCTTTTTGTAAATATAGTAAGTCCGCTACATATGAAGAAGTTCCGTTCCAAGAGCGCTTTTGTAAGTCCAACAAAGTTAGTCTAGGTACCCAACTAACACAGTCGGCTGTATAGTACTGTACTGTAATAGGTTTATAATACTTTTCACACAAATAATACACAAAAAACAAACACAAAAAATAAAGCCTATTTAATCTTACAGTACAGTACCTTGAAAAGTACAGTAGTATAATAAATCAGCTCGCATACAGGGGCACGTTCGCATCTTTGAACATGAAGATTCGTATATAGGAGATTTACTGTAACATACAGTCCCAAAGCATGGTGAGGGGTGGGGAGGAAGTCTCTTCTAGTCTCTCTTTTAATTTTTGTCTTTTTGTCCAGGACTGTGCCTAACTCAAAGTAGAATGTCCATCTGGGCTAGTGGAGCTGTGTTGTCACCAACAGGATTAAGGTTTACTGGAGCTTGAAGTTTATACGATTTTTGTTTTATGATTCATTTTCAGAAAAGTAATAAAAAATTATGAATAGAAAATTAGGTACAAATATGCATGTCTATTTAGGATGGGAAAGAAGTCATATCTAATATAACTTTTAAGAGCTAACTAGTAAGGGGACATGGGTTCAAGCCCTGGTCCAGGAAGATCCCACATGCCACGGAGCAACTAACCCTGTGCACCACAACTACTGAGCCTGTGCTCTAGAGCCCGTGAGCCACAACTACTGAGCCCACACACCTAGAGCCCGTGCTCCGCAACAAGAGAAGCCACCGCAGTGAGAAGCCCGCGCACTGCAACAAAGAGTAGCTCCCTCTCGCCGCAACTAGAGAAAACCCGTGTGCAGCAACAAAGACCCAACATAGCCAAAAATAAATAAATAAATTTATATTAAAAAAGAAATGGAAAATTAAAACAAAAAGAGCTAGCTAGTACCAACAATCGGAAAAATCCTGAAAATAATATTTTTATTAGTCAACTGCATAATGCATATTTTTATTCTTTGGCTGTAACCTTTTAATCATCTTTTCATGGAACATCAATTTTGGAATATTTTCTACAAAGATAATAAAAAGTTGAGTTCAGTCTTTCCTTAAGCACTGCTGATCTAAATTCATATAATTCAATTTCTCAAAAATGTTCTGCTTCCACAACTTGTTATTGGTAATGTGCTTAAGTTTTAAGATTGCTGTCAAGCTTGGAAACATCCCTACCAAGTTTCTCTTATGTATGACTTGGAAGATATTAGATCATTATTGAGTACACTTTGGATAGGAGAGAACTTGTGTTTTGACTGAGAGTTAATAAAAGCCAGCCCCTCACTCATAGTTTTATTGCATCTTGTTATTGGAAGAATCTTCCTCAGACTAATTTGTGTTTCCAGATGTCTCAAACCTCATTTCTCCTTCACTACCCACCCAGTTCTGGACTAGGAGTTGTGGGCACCTTTGTGAGTTGTTACAGGAAATGATAGGAGCTTTTCTGGAAGCAAGTCCTCGGCAGGGTAGCTGGTGGTAAGTGGGCATGGAGTTGATCGTGAACCACGGAAGTCTATCCCCTGAACCGGACACCTTCCACAGTGGCTCTAGGACCTCCTGCCAGGAGGGAGTGTACGATGCAGGGGACGCTGAGGTAGAAAATAACAATAGTCTTAACTGATTATAATACAAATAGCTTTTACATTTGCAAATTTTTCTAAAGCATGTCACCACGTGAACACATTACTAGGGGTTAGTCTTCATTATTTTCGCGGTAAACCCATCTCTGGCTGTCACTGCAATACAAAACGGTCCTTTCCCAAGTCTTCAGTAAGATCTGCTGAGCAGCCAGGGATACAGGAACCATGTTTTGTGGCCCTCTCTAGCCACCCCACGCCATGCACAGTTCCGTAAGAGTAAGAGGAAAAGATACTTTTGCTATTCTGTTACTGTACCTTTCCTTAAGTTGGCCCACTTGCAGAGGTAGGGATGAGTGAAATGAGCAAGCATTGGGGGGTACATAGTGGTTATAGGGCCTAACAGAACATTGTTCAGAAAATTTTAATTACAAAACCACTTGGGTGCTTTATAAGTGTACAGAAAAACATTTCAAAGAACATTTTCAAAATTAATAAAATTTACTATCCAACATAAAATTAAGTAGAAGGGATTCATTACGATCTCAGAGAAAAATGGGAGGGATTAAATACGATGACAAAGGCAGAACTATGTTAGCACAACACTACAAAGCCCAAGAGAAATATTTGTAAAAAATAAAGGTAGGGGGGACCTTGAAGATGGCGGAAGAGTAAGACGCGGAGATCGCCTTCCTCCCCACGGATACACCAGAAATACATCTACACGTGGAACAACTCCTACAGAACACCTACTGAAGGCTGGCAGAAGACCTCAGACCTCCCAAAAGGCAAGAAACTCCCCACGTACCTGGGTAGGGCAAAAGAAAAAAAGAAAAAACAGAGACAAAAGAATAAGGACGGCACCTGCGCCAGTGGGAGGGAGCTGTGAAGGAGGAAAAGTTTCCACACACTAGGAAGCCCCTCCGCGGGCGGAGACTGCGGGAGGCGGAGGGGGGGGCTTCGGGACCGAGGAGTAGTGCACAGCGACGGGTGCGGAGGGCAAAGCGGGGAGATTCCCGCACGGAGGATCGGTGCCGACCGGCACTCACCAGACCGAGAGGCTTGTCTGCTCACCCGCCCGGGCGGGCGGGGCTGCGAGCTGAAGCTCGGGTTTCGGTTTTGGACGGAGCGCAGGGAGAGGACTGGGGTTGGCGGCTTGAACATAGCCTGAAGGGGTTAGTGCACCACGACTAGCCGGGAGGGAGTTCGGGGAAAAGCCTGCACCTGCCGAAGAGGCAAGAAACTTTGTCTTCCCTCTTTGTTTCCTGGTGCGCGAGGAGAGGGGTTTAAGAGCGCTGCTTAAAGGAACTCCAGAGACGGGCGCGAGCCGCGGCTAAAAGCGCGAACCCCACAGACGGGCGCGAGCCGCGGCAAAAAGCGCGAACCCCAGAGACGGGCGCGAGCCGTGGCTAAAAGCGCGGACCCCAGAGACGGGCGCGAGCCGCGGCAAAAAGCGCGAACCCCAAAGACGGGCGCGAGCCGCGGCTAAAAGCGCGGACCCCAGAGACGGGCGGGAGACGTTAAGGCTGCTGCTGCCGCCACCAAGGGGCCTGTGTGCGAGCACAGGTCACTCTCCACACCCCTCTTCTGCGGAGCCTGTGCAGCCCGCCACTGCCAGGTTCCCGGGAACCAGGGACAACTTCCCCGGGAGAACGCACGGCGGGCCTCAGGCTGGTGCAACGTCACGCCGGCCTCTGCCGCAACGTCACGCCGCCTCTGACGCCGCAGGCCCTCCCCGCACGCAGTGCCCCTCCTTCCCCCCCCTCACCCCCGGCCTGAGTGAGCCTGAGCCCCCGAATCAGCGGCTCCTTTAACCCCGTCCTGTCTGAGCAAAAAACAGACGCCCTCCAGCGACCTACACGCAGAGGCAGGGCCAAATCCAAAGCTGAGCTCCTGTGAGCTGTGAGAACAAAGAAGAGAAAGGGAAATCTTTCCCAGCAGCCCCAGAAGCAGAGGATTAAAGCTCCACAGTCAACTTGATATACCCTGCATCTGTGGAATACCTGAATAGACAAGGAATGATCCCAAATTGAAGAGGTGGAATTTAGGAGCGAGATCTATGATTTTTTTCCCTTCTCCTCTTCTTGTGAATGTGTACGTGTATGCTTATGTGTGACATCTTGTCTGTATACTCTTGCTTCCACCATTTGTCCTAGGGCTCTATCCGTCCATGGTTTTTAAAAAAAAAAAAATTTTTTTTTCTCAATAATTAATTTTAATTGTAATAACTTTATTATACTTTACCGTCGTTCCTTCTTTCTTTCTTTCTTTCTTTCCGTCCTTCCCTCCTTTAGACAACGAATCACCCCAAATTGAGGAGGTGGTCTCTGAGAGCAAGATTTATGATTTTTCCCCCTTTACCTCTTTTTGTGAAAGTGTATGTGTATGCTTCTGTATAAGATTTTCTCTGTATAGCTTTGCTTCCAACATTTGTCCTAAGGTTCTATCCGTCCCTCTTTTTTTTTTTTTTCTAAATATTTTTTAATTCAATAACTATATTATACTTTATTTTATTTTTACTGTATCTTCTTTCTTTCTGTCTTTTTTCCTTCTTTCCCTCCTTCCTTCCTTCCTTCCTTCCTCCCTCCCTCCCTCCTTTCTTTCCTTCTTTGCTTCTTTCTTCCTTCCTTCCTTTCCTCCTTTCCTTCTTTCTTTCCTCACACTTCTACTAATTCTCTCTACTTTTTCTCCCTTTTATTCTGAGCCGTGTGGATGAAAGGCTCTTGGTGCTCCAGCCAGGAGTCAGGGCTCTGCCTCTGAGGTAGGAGAGCCAACTTCAGGACACTGGTCAACAAGAGACCTCCCAGCTCCACATAATATTAAACGGTGGAAATCTCCCAGTGACCTCCATCTTAACACCAGCACCCAGCTTCACTCAACGACCAGCAAGCCACAGTGCTAGACAACCTATGCCAAACAACTAGCAAAACAGGAACACAACCCCACCCATTAGCAGAGAGGCTGCCTAAAATCATAATAAGGCCACAGACACCCCAAAACACACCACCAGACGTGAACCTGCCCACTAGAGAGACAAGATCCAGCCTCATCCACCACAACACAGGCACTAGTCCCCTCCACCAGGAAGCCTACACAACCCACTGAAACAACCTTAGCCACTGGAGACAGACATCAAAAACAACGGGAACTACGAACGTGCAGCCTGCAAAAAGGAGACCCCAAACACAGTAAGATAAGCAAAATGAGAAGACAGAAAAACACACAGCAGATGAAGGAGCAAGATAAAAATGCACCAGACCTAACAAATGAAGAGGAAATAGGCAGTCTACCTGAAAAAGAATTCAGAATAATGATAGTAAGGATGATCCGAAATCTTGGAAGTAGAATGGACAAAATGCAAGAAGCACTTAACAAGGACCTAGAAGAAATAAAGATGAAACAAGCAATGATGAACAACGCAATAAATGAAATTAAAAGTACTCTAGATGGGATCAATAACAGAATAACTGAGGCAGAAGAACGGATAAGTGACCTGGAAGATAAAATAGTGGAAATAACTACTGCAGAGCAGAATAAAGAAAAAAGAATGAAAAGAACTGAGGACAGTCTCAGAGACCTCTGGGACAACATTAAACGCACCAACATTCGAATTATAGGGGTTCCAGAAGAAGAAGAGAAAAAGAAAGGGACTGAGAAAATATTTGAAGAGATTATAGTTGAAAACTTCCCTAATATGGGAAAGGAAATAGTTAATCAAGTCCAGGAAGCACAGAGAGTCCCATACAGGATAAATACAAGGAGAAATACGCCAAGACACATATTAATCAAACTGTCAAAAATTAAATACAAAGAAAGCATATTAAAAGCAGCAAGGGAAAAACAGCAAATAACACACAAGGGAATCCCCATAAGGTTAACAGCTGATCTCTCAGCAGAAACCCTACAAGCCAGAAGGGAGTGGCAGGACATACTGAAAGTGATGAAGGAGAAAAACCTGCAACCAAGGCTACTCTACCCAGCAAGGATCTCATTCAGATTTGATGGAGAAATTAAAACCTTTACAGACAAGCAAAAGCTGAGAGAGTTTAGCACCACCAAACCAGCTTTACAGCAAATGCTAAAGGAACTTCTCTAGACAAGGAACACAAGAGAAGGAAAAGACCTATAATAACGAACCCAAAACAATATAGAAAATGGGAATAGGAACATACATATCGATAATTACCTTAAATGTAAATGGACTAAATGCTCCCACCAAAAGACACAGATTGGCTGAATGGATACAAAAACAAGACCCTTATATATGCTGTCTACAAGAGACCCACTTCAGACCTAGAGACACATACAGACTGAAAATAAGGGGATGGAAAAAGATATTCCATGCAAATGGAAACCAAAAGAAAGCTGGAGTAGCAATTCTCATATCAGACAAAATAGACTTTAAAATAAGGACTATTACAAGAGACAAAGAAGGACACTACATAATGATAAAGGGATCGATCCAAGAAGAAGATATAACAATTGTAAATATTTATGCACCCAACATAGGAGCACCTCAATACATAAGGCAAATACTAACAGCCATAAAAGGGGAGATTGACAGTAACACATTCATAGTAGGGGACTTTAACACCCCACTTTCACCCATGGACAGATCATCCAAAATGAAAATAAATAAGGAAACACAAGCTTTAAATGATACATTAAACAAGATGGACTTAATTGATATTTATAGGACACTCCATCCAAAAACAACAGAATACACATTTTTCTCAAGTGCTCATGGAACATTCTCCAGGATAGACCATATCTTGGGTCACAAATCAAGCCTTGGTAAATTTAAGAAAATTGAAATTGTATCAAGTATCTTTTCTGACCACAACGCCATGAGACTAGATATCAATTACAGGAAAAGATCTGTAAAAAATACAAACACATGGAAGCTAAACAATACACTACTTAATAATGAAGTGATCACTGAAGAAATCAAAGAGGAAATAAAAAAATACCTAGAAACAAATGACAATGGAGACACAACGACCCAAAACCTATGGGATGCAGCAAAAGCAGTTCTAAGGGGGAAGTTTATAGCAATACAAGCCCACCTTAAGAAGCAGGAAACATCTCGAATAAACAACCTAACCTTGCACCTCAAGCAATTAGAGAAAGAAGAACAAAAAAACCCCAAAGCTAGCAGAAGGAAAGAAATCATAAAAATCAGATCAGAAATAAATGAAAAAGAAATGAAGGAAACGATAGCAAAGATCAATAAAACTAAAAGCTGGTTCTTTGAGAAGATAAACAAAATAGATAAACCACTAGCCAGACTCATCAAGAAAAAAAGGGAGAAGACTCAAATCAATAGAATTAGAAATGAAAAAGGAGAAGTAACAACTGACACTGCAGAAATAAAAAAAATCATAAGAGATTACTACAAGCAACTCTATGCCAATAAAATGGACAATCTGGAAGAAATGGACAAATTCTTAGAAATGCACAACCTGCCAAGACTGAATCAGGAAGAAATAGAAAATATGAACAGACCAATCACAAGCACTGAAATTGAAACTGTCATTAAAAATCTTCCAACAAACAAAAGCCCAGGACCAGATGGCTTCACAGGTGAATTCTATCAAACGTTTAGAGAAGAGCTAACACCTATCCTTCTCAAACTCTTCCAAAATATAGCAGAGGGAGGAACACTCCCAAATTCCTTCTACGAGGCCACCATCACCTTGATACCAAAACCAGACAAGGATGTCACAAAGAAAGAAAACTACAGGCCAATATCACTGATGAACATAGATGCAAAAATCCTCAACAAAATACTAGCAAACAGAATCCAACAGCACATTAAAAGGATCATACACCATGATCAAGTGGGGTTTATTCCAGGAATGCAAGGATTCTTCAATATACGCAAATCTATCAATGTGATAAACCATATTAACAAATTGAAAGAGAAAAACCATATGATCATCTCAATAGATGCAGAGAAAGCTTTTGACAAAATTCAACACCCATTTATGCTAAAAACCCTGCAGAAAGTAGGCATAGAGGGAACTTTCCTCAACATAATAAAGGCCATATATGACAAGCCCACAGCAAACATCATCCTCAATGGTGAAAAACTGAAAGCATTTCCACTAAGATCAGGAACAAGACAAGGTTGCCCACTCTCACCACTCTTATTCAACATAGTTTTGGAAGTTTTAGCCACAGCAATCAGAGAAGAAAAGGAAATAAAAGGAATCCAAATCGGAAAAGAAGAAGTAAAGCTGTCACTGTTTGCAGATGACATGATACTATACATAGAGAATCCTAAAGATGCTACCAGAAAACTACTAGAGCTAATCAATGAATTTGGTAAAGTAGCAGGATACAAAGTTAATGCACAGAAATCTCTGGCATTCCTATATACTAATGATGAAAAATCTGAAAGTGAAATCAAGAAAACACTCCCATTTACCATTGCAACAAAAAGAATAAAATATCTAGGAATAAACCTACCTAAGGAGACGAAAGACCTGTATGCAGAAAATTATAAGACACTGATGAAAGAAATTAAAGATGATACAAATAGATGGAGAGATATACCATGTTCTTGGATCGGAAGAATCAACATTGTGAAAATGACTCTACTACCCAAAGCAATCTACAGATTCAATGCAATCCCTATCAAACTACCACTGGCATTTTTCACAGAACTAGAACAAAAAATTTCACAATTTGTATGGAAACACAAAAGACCCCGAATAGCCAAAGCAATCTTGAGAACGAAAAAAGGAGCTGGAGGAATCAGGCTCCCTGACTTCAGACTATACTACAAAGCTACAGTAATCAAGACAGTATGGTACTGGCACAAAAACAGAAAGATAGATCAATGGAACAGGATAGAAAGCCCAGCGATAAACCCACGCACATATGGACACCTTATCTTTGATAAAGGTGGCAGGAATGTACAGTGGAGAAAGGACAGCCTCTTCAATAAATGGTGCTGGGAAAACTGGACAGGTACATGTAAAAGTATGAGATTAGATCACTCCCTAACACCATACACAAAAATAAGCTCAAAATGGATTAAAGACCTAAATGTAAGGTCAGACACTGTGAAACTCTTAGAGGAAAACATAGGCAGAACACTCTATGACATAAATCACAGCAAGATCCTTTCTGACCCACCTCCTAGAGTAATGGAAATAAAAACAAAAATAAACAAATGGGACCTAATGAAACTTCAAAGCTTTTGCACAGCAAAGGAAACCATAATCAAGACCAAAAGACAACCCTCAGAATGGGAGAAAATATTTGCAAATGAAGCAACTGACAAAGGTTTAATCTCCAAAATTTACAAGCAGCTCATGCAGCTCAATAACAAAAAAACAAACAACCCAATCCAAAAATGGGCAGAAGACCTAAATAGACATTTCTCCAAAGAAGATATACAGAATGCCAACAAACACATGAAAGAATGCTCAACATCATTAATCATTAGAGAAATGCAAATCAAAACTACAATGAGATATCATCTCACACCAGTCAGAATGGCCATCATCAAAAAATCTAGAAACAATAAATGCTGGAGAGGGTGCGGAGAAAAGGGAACACTCTTGCACTGCTGGTGGGAATGTGAATTGGTTCAGCCACTATGGAGAACAGTATGGAGGTTCCTTAAAAAACTACAAATAGAATTACCATATGACCCAGCAATCCCACTACTGGGCATATACCCTGAGGAAACCAAAACTCAAAAAGAGTCATGTACCAAAATGTTCATTGCAGCTCTATTTACAATAGCCCGGAGATGGAAACAACCTAAGCGCCCATCATCGGATGAATGGATAAAGAAGATGTGGCACATATATACAATGGAATATTACTCAGCCATAAAAAGAAACGAAATTGAGCTATTTGTAATGAGGTGGATAGACCTAGAGTCTGTCATACAGAGTGAAGTAAGTCAGAAAGAAAAAGACAAATACCGTATGCTAACGCATATATATGGAATTTAAGGGGAAAAAAAAAACGTCATGAAGGACCTAGGGGTAAGACAGGAATAAAGACGCAGACCTACTGGAGAACGGACTTGAGGATATGGGGAGGGGGAAGGGTGAGCTTTGACAGGGTGAGAGAGAGTCATGGACATATACACACTAACAAACGTAGTAAGGTAGATAGCTAGGGGGAAGCAGCCGCAAGGCACAGGGATATTAGCTCGGTGCTTTGTGACAGCCTGGAGGGGTGGGATAGGGAGAGTGAGAGGGAGGGAGACGCAAGAGGGAAGACATATGGGAACATATGTATATGTATAACTGATTCACTTTGTTATAAAGCAGAAACTAACACACAATTGTAAAGCAATTATACCCCAATAAAGATGTTTAAAAAAAAAAAAAAAAAAAAAAAATAAAGGTAAATAACACTCTGTGCATTTCCCCTCCTCCTAGGACAGAAGTAATTTACGTAGAGTCAAAAATCTGATGGGATATTTTCTGTATGAAGGAGGTGGCAGGTGGCTGTCTGTTGGAGTGTGAAAAACAAGGAGAATCATTTGGATGCAACCTGAAAAAATTAATCAAATGACAAAAATACAAGTGGGGAACAATTTTCCCCTCCTCTTGGAAATTTTTCTGTGTAGAAATTTACAAAGGTATTGGAATTAGGGGAGACGATATACTATGTATCTAAGATCATAATTGCCAACATAAAAAAAGATGAATCGTTCAGTAATATAGGCAATGAAAAGATTCTTATCTTTCACAATACATTCAATAGAGTTTTCTTCTTTACACTTACAAATTACACAAGTCTCCTGAAGCACGGCACATGCAATATTGCAATATATTCTCATATTCCAGCCGAAAGAAACTGACAAAGACCAGGATTTTACTTGAAATCAGTAGAGTCTGATAAGCCCTTTCTGATTTTTTTTAAATGCAGGGAGCGTGTGTGTGTGTGTGTGTGTGTGTGTGTGTGTGAGAGAGAGAGAGAGAGAGAGAGAGAGAGAGAGAGAGAGAGCGCCCCATCAGACCCCATCCTCTCACTGCTGAAACTGCAAAAGATACCTGCAACCTTTTCTTCTTTCCTCTTGTTACAGTGTACACGGTGTCCCTTCTCCAGTGAAAAGCAACCCTCTTTACTTGGGTTTGTAGCCCCATCTTACTCACATTCTCAAGGACTTCAAGGCTTACAGCCTCTTCCCTCAGCATCCCCGAAGCCACAAACTCCTGGAATGTAATCTACAAATTGTTCTTTTTCTCCTCTCAATTCCTTTCCAGGGTTCCCTTCTCCCTCTGACCTGTCATTTTTGGGAGAATTCAGGGCTTGGTCCAAGGTCCTATTATATTTTTTTCAATCCCTGTATCTAAGAGATTTCATACATTCTCGTAGCTTTACATCCCACCTATTTGCTGACAAATTCCAAATTTGTATGCCCAGCATGGACTTATCTGAGCTCCAATTTGTGTAAGAAACCAACTGCATGATTACTACTTGTATGTTTCTCAGATATTCAAGGTTAGGTCCTATAAAGCCAAACTCTGGACTCCTCTCCACCTCTCTCAACGTGGACACAGAACACACTCCATTTCCATCTATCTGTGACCTCCAAGCTCTCAGGAGCTAGAGTGAGAAACCTCAGCATCACCCTTGATTCCCCATCTGCCTACCATCAATGTTCGAGCCAGTGAGGCCTGTTGATTCTCCCTCAGGCCGCTTTCTCTTTGTTCCCAGTGTAAGCACCTAGTACATGCCACTACATTTTCTCAGGTGGGCTCCCTGCTTCCACTTTTATCCTTTTATAACCAATTACCCTCCCAGCATCCAGAGTATAAAATAATGATGTCACTGTTATAAAAGTGATATAAAGGTACAAAGTATCCACAGAATACAGAAAGATACCAATAGCGATGTAAAAACTCTCTCAAGTCCCACCATTTGGAAATATTAGATGAATATTATTGTAAATATCTTGATACATTTCTTTAGATAGGTTAAAAGACAGCAGAAATTATTTTATAAAAAGAGATACTGTTTAATAGGATCATATATTTTTATTTTTGGATGTTTAAAATACTAAATGATTAGTCATGAGTTTTTTGGATTATCTATTTTAAACATTGTCTACTGACTTCTGGCCACGGCAAATGAGAATTTAGCTCACTTACACTTCCCTTGCTCCCTCCTGACACAGTAACTATTTCACTACTCTTAGTTTCTCTTTTAATCACGTTGGTACCTCCAATACTGTATACTTTCCCTTTCTGTCTGTTCCATTAGTGAGAGAGACTCAATCCTGACTCCTTACCCTGTGAGGTGGGGTCCTCCATCCCTCCCCCATTCCAGACCCTGACTTTTGCAAGCTTTGTTTCTACTTTTATATTGGCAAGACTGAAAAAATTGCCTTCTGTTCTATAACTACAGTGAAGTTTTCCATGCTTGGCCTTTGTTTAGATTTTAAAAGTTGAAAACTTGACAAGTATTGCTTCACATGATCATAACTATGTCAGTGGGGCTCGTTACAAGCAGTGATTACCGATTACATAATAACATGTAATTTCTAACTTCCTTTCTTCTTTTTCTTTATGCAGTCTTTAGGTTTGTTCTTCCAGTTTGAAGGATACTGTCAAGTCCATGGAACATTCCCCCTCCTTTTTTTTTTTTCTTTAACTGCATCCCTATTTCTAGAGCCCACTTGGGGACCAATGCTGCTGCCCACTGACCATCTGAGGGCTTCTCCTCAATCCTGTCCCAGGTTAGAATCATTGTTTCCTGCATCTTTTCTCGTTCTTCCTGATTTTCTCATTTTCTGACCCAGCCTAAGGAACCTTGTGAAAAAGGATGCATGGGAGATAAACGTTTTGAGTTCTTAGATATTTGAAAATACTTTTATTCTGTCATCATACTCGATTAATAATTTGGTAGCTCAGGACTTTTAAGTTCAACATTGGCTTTCATTGGAATTTTGTAGGCAGTGCGCCTTGCATGATTGTGGTCAGTGTTGCTATCTTTTCTCTCTGAAAACTCCTAGGGTCTTTTCTTGAATCTAGTTCTCAAATCTCTCAATATTATATTTAGGAATGGATGTTTATTTCACTTGTGCTGGACGTTTCCTTGGTCCTGTCCTACATCTATCTTCAGCTGTGGGGCGTTCCTGACCATTACAGTTTTGATATTTTTCTTCTCCCTGGTCTCACTGTTTTCAATAGACATATATTAATTTTCTAAGTGTTCTTTTTTGCTGTTTCACTGTTCCTTTTTCCTAGATTCTATTCTTCCTATATGCATGCAAAATCTTCTCTTATATTTCTAGTATATTGATTAGAATATTTTAAAAGTTCTTTTTCATTTCTTAAATTATGTTTGTTTCTCTGAGGTAGTTTATCACATTTATCTTGGTCTTATTCTTTAACCATTTTCCCTCACATGTCACATAATTCGTAGTTGTTCATTGCTTTAGAATAATGGAA
This sequence comes from Delphinapterus leucas, assembly GCF_059928025.1. Lineage (NCBI taxonomy): Eukaryota > Metazoa > Chordata > Mammalia > Artiodactyla > Monodontidae > Delphinapterus > Delphinapterus leucas. The sequence goes on from NC_143140.1 coordinate 14,668,089, forward strand.
AACTGGACTGGAAATTATGTTTAAGTTGTTTCCTTAAAAAAGGAATCAGTAGGGCTTCCCCAGTGGTGCAGTGGTTGAGAGTCCGCCTGCCGATGCAGGGGACATGGGTTCGTGCCCTGGTCCGGGAAGATCCCACGTGCCGCGGAGCGGCTGGGCCCGTGAGCCATGGCCGCCGAGCCTGTGCATCCGGAGCCTGTGCTCCGCAACGGGAGAGGCCACAACAGTGAGAGGCCCACATACCGCAAAAAAAAAAAAAAGTTTTATGACATATTATGCTTATGCTTCGTAACCATAAATCTCACCATTCTTTCCCCCTACATCTTCATTCCTAAGCTCCACATTTTGATTCTCCTCTTACTGGATGGATTTTATTTCAAGGAGTTTATTTTAAAAAATACTATAACAGTATTCCCTGAGTTCTTTCATGCTAGAGCAGACATGTGTCTATTGCCTTTCTACCTGAAGAACCACTTGGCAGGTTACAGAACACATTGGTCACACTTACTTGCTCCAGGATGCTGTGGAATTCAACATGGTGGAACACCTCTTACCATGGGTCTCTTGTCAGCTCTTGATTAGTTAGATTCTATCACCTAGTCCTTTTCTCCTCCTCCAGAAAGCTGGCGTATGCTGTAACCCTTGTATTATTTCCTATTTAGAATATCTGTTTCTGGTCTTCATACTTGAATGGAATCCTGGTTGGACACAGTATTTTTTAGCACATTTTTTCCTTTAGAGTTTGGTAGGTGTTGCTCCCAATGCCTCCATTCTGGAGTCCTACTCTGGAGAAGACTGAGGTCAGTCTGTTTTTGTTCTCAATTATAAGAGACAATATTTGCGTCTGAATGTCTGAAGGATTTTTTTCTCATCCTCAAAATTTAATAACAACAAGAATATGATTTAGAATTGATAGTGTTAAATGTATTTGTCTTGAAATATGACATGAAGTTTTCAGTATTCCTGTTCCTGTATTTCAGGATTATTTTTCTATTTTCTATTGTTCTGATTCATCCATTGAGTTCTTCAGTTCACACTGTCACCCCTCCATAGCCATTAACTTCTATTTCCATTAGTCTTTTTCCTTTGATGTTACTGTGCTTATCTCAAGCCTTTCCTTTGTGTATTTTCAGCCATACCCATCAACTCCTTTCTGTATGTAATTTGTTTATTAGTTCCATAATGGCGTTGTTTGAATTTCAATTTCCTTATATTTTCCATTTCCATTTCCATTTCATTCTGTTGTTATCACCTTACACTTAAGCTCTTATTTATTCAATTCGCATATTCTTCATAAGCTTTTCTATAGTATGAAACACTGGTGAGATGTTTTCCTGTGTCCTTTAGACTCTGTTTGCTGTAGAATTTCTTTCATAATTATTCTTTGTTCCGGTTGCATAATTCTCATGTTGTTATTTCTCACCAACATCATGTTCCCAATGAGTCCTATATCTAGACTTTGTTTCTGTTATTCTGGGTGAATTCTCCTTAAGTCCCTTCTCACACTCTCTGAATCTGAGAATCTTTCCTTACAAGATATAGTTTGAGAGCTGGTTATGGAATTCTACCCACTTCTCAGTGGCCTGAAGGTTTGGGAAATGGGTAGGAGTAGGGAGCGAGCTAAGCTGGGCCTGGGTACAGCCTAGCTGTTAAAATATTCTATGTTCTTAATAGCTTTTTCTACTTGAGCTATATATTTCTTATTGAAGGGTTTGGCACTTCCGACGATAGTTCTGGATTTGTCAGTTGTACTTTGTAATCCTGTCAGCTTGCTCTGTCTAATGTAATGTTACATTAGGTGCAAAATTGTTTTATTGTCTTGGGGATTATTGTCTATTTTTTGTAATGCATCTTACTATAAAAGCTAGTTAGTTTTTCAAAACCTAATGTTCAGGGCTGCCCTGGTGGCGCAGTGGTTGAGAGTCCCCCTGCCAATGCAGGGGACACGGGTTCGTGCCCCAGTCCGGGAAGATCCCACGTGCCGCGGAGCAGCTGGGCCCGTGAGCCATGGCCGCTGAGCCTGCGCATCCGGAGCCTGGGCTCCGCAACGGGAGAGACCCGCATACCGCAAAAAAAAAAAAACAAAAAAAAAACCTAATGTTCAAATTTTCTTTTTGACTTGCTGTTAAGTATGCCTTTCATAGCTGAATTTATATTATTGTTATTCTGTCTGATAATCTCTGTTTTTTAAAGGTGAATTTTATTTATTTATCAGTACATTCACTCTTTGGGCTTATTTCTACCACCTCCTTGTGTTTTCTGCATACCATCCATTTTATCTTTCGCCCCTGCTATCCTACCTTCTGTTGCATTGATAAAGGGTTTTGTATTTTTCTTTTTCTTCTTTATTTCCCCCCTCCTCTTCTTCCTCCTCCTCCTCCAAATCCTTTTATTTTGTCCTCCTTTGGATTTATCTAGTGGTTTGGAAGGTATCAAGATGATTTCTACTTCTATATTGGTTACCTGGGGTTTGCCTTTCCCCTCTTTTATGTATAGCAAATATACAGAAATGAGCATATTTATAACGCTTAAGTGTATGTTAATGAGTTTTCACAAAGTAAATACACCTGTGCAACAATGCAGATCAAGAACTAGAACATCAGGGCTTCCCTGGTGGCGCAGTGGTTGAGAGTCCGCCTGCTGATGCAGGGGACGCGGGTTCGTGCCCCGGTCCGGGAGGATCCCACGTGCCGTGGAGCGGCTGGGCCCATGAGCCATGACCGCTGAGCCTGCGCGTCCGGAGCCTGTGCCACAACAGTGAGAGGCCCGCGTACCGCAAAAAAAAAAAAAAGTAGAACATTACCAGCACCAAAGGCCCCCCTCATGTTCCCTCCCAGTCTCTCCCCTCCCCTTCCTAAGGTTAATCACTGCTGTGTCTTCCTTACCATAGATTAGCTTTGCCTGTTTTGAACTTTATATAAATGGAACAGTAAAATATGAACTCTGTGTCTGACGCCTATTGCTCCATGCCATGTTGCTCGGCTCATCTATACTGTTGGATGTACCCCCAACTCACCTCACTGTTGCGGAGCATCCCACTGTATGAACACACCACAGTTTAGGTATCCATCGTGCAAGTACTGGCTATTTACAGTTTCCAGTGTTTGGGGATTATGAATAATGCTGTTTTGAATGTGCTTGTCTCTGTCTTTCATTCACATTTATGTGGGGTAAACCTGTAGGAGTGAATTACTGGAATTGCTGGGTTATAGGCTACGCATATGTTCAACTTTAGTAGCTACCACCAAAGAGTTTTCTGAAGTGGTTGTACCAATTTATAGTCCCATACACAGTGCATGAATATGTGCACAATCTTCAATCCCCTGACTGATAATAATGTTGAGTATTTCATATTCTTATTATCCATTTATCTAATCTCTTTCATGAGTTAGCTGTTCAGTGTTCAAATTTTTTTTTTTTTTTTGCGGTACGTGGGCCTCTCACTGCTGTGGCCTCTCTCGTTGCGGAGCACAGGCTCCGGACGCAGAGGCTCAGCAGCCATGGCTCACGGGCCCAGCCGCTCCGCGGTATGTGGGATCTTCCCGGACTGGGGCACGAACCCATGTCCCCTGCATTGGCAGGCGGACTCTCAACCACTGTGCCACCAGGGAAGCTCCAGTGTTCAAATTTTTGCCCATTTTTCTATGGGCTATTTTATATTACTTCACAGGAACGTTTTACATATTTTGGATAATAATCTTTTGTCAGATAAAATATTGAAAGCATCTTCTCCAGTTTTTGGCTTTCTCTTTTGCTCTTTTACTGGGGTCTTTTGATAAACAGAGGTTCTCAATTTTAATTATGTCTCATTTATTAATATTTAAAAATTATTTGCCTATCCTGAAGTCAAGATATTCTCTGTTTTTTTCTGATGTTTTATGATTACCTTTCACGTGGACATATATCTGCTTTCTGCTCTGGAACTTGTTTTTGTGTGTTATGTGAAGTAGGATATCAAGATTATTTTTCCCATATAACCAATTGACCCAGCATCATTATTAAAAAAAAAAAAACAGTTCTTTTCTCATTTGTCTTATACTTTATCATCAAACAAATGGTCATATGTGTTTCTATTCTGTTCCATGTGTCTATTTGTCTATTCTTGTGCTCATACCACACTGTCTTATGTATTGTAGCTTTGCCAATACATCTTGATAACTCTCAGAGCAAGTTCCTTAATTCTTTATTCTTTAAAATTATCTTGGCTGGTCTTTGTCCTTTACATTTCCATGTATAGATAAATTAGATCCTATTTGTTAATTTCCATAAAATAGCTTAAAGTTTTCAACATACAAGCTATAAATTAATGGGTAAAATTAATGAATTATAAGTAAACTATAAATTTTTCTAAAAATATGTGAAGTTATCTAGAACTATCCTCCTCTCAAACTGAAGAAACTAAGAATGTCAATTATAGGTTGAATATCTATTTTCCAGAGTCTTGCTTTTGTTGCCTAGTTAAATGAGTATGATATTCTAAATTGACAGTTCCCCTCATTATGTTGAATATATTTCCCTATTGTTTTATGGCATCTAATGTTGTTTGTGAGAATCCTGCTTGGTTTAATGTTTAATTACCACTTTTGTTGGTAATCTCCCTTTTTCCTGGTAGCTGGTAAGAGTGTCTCTTAATCCTTGATGTCTTCCAGTTTCACTGTGATGAGTCTAGGTGTGAATATATTTTAATAGATCCTTCTTGGCTCTTATAGTTCACTTTCAATTTGAGGACACACGTCTTCATTCAGTTTTGGAAAATTCACAACTCTTTTTACTTCAAATATTGCTTGTCTGTGATTCTATTTTTCATTCTGCCAGTCTTATTTGTCTTTCCGTCTGTCCTAGATATTTTTCACACTTGGGTGTCCATATAATTTATTGTCTAAACTGGGACATATTTGGGAGTTAAAAGGAGTGCCACTAATAATGACATCAGGACACAGATGTAAACTGGAACTCTCCCAGATATGCTGGGGTGTATGATCTCTCTACCTAACATTCTCTCATAATTTATTCCCTATGCTGTGAACTGAGGTGAAAACCTCAGTAATATTTTCCAATTTATTATTTTCTCTGTTGCAAGATTTACTCCATCTTTTGAATTTTTTATTTCAATCAATAGATTTTTAATTTCTAGGTTATCTAGTCATTCTGCTTTTGATTTACTTGATTTGTTTCATTTTTGTTTTTCATATTTTTTGTTTTCTAAAAAAATTCATGTAGTTTTTTTTCATTTTTATCCTTAAGCATTGAAAGCATCCTTATTCTAAAATTTTGGCTAGACAGTTTCCTAAAATTTCACCTGTAATGAAATTATGTTGCAATTGTTGATTTTTGGCTGGATCACTTTCACAGCATTAGAATTCTCCATGCTTTTTGAAATTTTGTTTTGCAGCCTCATTTTGAATGAAAGATTTCCCCTTCTTTCTTTTTCTTCACACTTCTCTGTCTAGTGGATTTGCAGCTTCACTCTCTCAACTTCCTGAACCCAGATATTTTATGGATTGCAGAGCACCTGCTCACTGTCTGAGCAGAGATATGACATCAGGTCCCAGGTGAGGGGCATTTGGTGCAGCTTCTCAGGTGCAAGGTGTGGTTAGTCCTGTTGCTTGTGAAGCATCTACAATGTCATGGTCCCAGCAATGGGTGGGTGCAGATTTTCACCCTCCTTTCACCAGAAGGAGCCCCATCTAGCCCCTGTTTACAAGCTGGCTGCAGTCCTCTGATTTCCACAGGACACCCTCAGTTTTCCTTCCCTTGAATTCCAGCTGCCTCTGCCATCGAGCCCAGCACGGCTGCAGCCTCAGTTCTGCTCAGCTCTGTGTTTCTCCTCTGTTCCTGGTGCACAAGGATGCTTAATAGGCTTTGAACCCAGACATGTGTTTTGGGTTTTTCCTTTTATATTTTTATACTTTTGCTATGTATTGGATCAGGGGAGGTATATTAAATCATGAACTAACTGTTCTATTTTGACCAGAGTACATAAAATTTATAAGTGAATAAGTAAATTGTATTTGTTCTTTAGCTAAAACAGGTGGTCGTAAGATATCCAGATTTACCGAATTTTGTAGGACATTCAGAGACAGATATTTTTTGTACAAGTCCCTGAAACATTTTTAAAAATGTACAATAGTGGTGGTACTAATGAGAACAGATACTTTTGTCCATATGGTCATTTAAAATATTTTTTGCCTGTCTGCAATTATTTATTTTTCCTAAATTACATCATATAGAAATCTTTTCCTGAGCTGAAGCACTTTTTGTTGTTATATGATATTGTGACTTGTCTATTTTGAAATTAGACATATTTCACATAGTTAAAAAAGACAAAAGATTAAATTTTCCACACACACAAAAAAGTTGTAACGTGCAGAAAAACCAAACACAACCTCCCCCCGCCCCCCAAAAAAAAGAAAGAAAAAAAGAAAGTGAGGAAGAAAGAGCACATTCACTGCAGTGCTTTGAATAGTGCCTGGCTCTTAGCAAATATCTGTGGCCAAAATATCTGGATAAGTGTCTGAGCCTCACCCACTGCTGGTTGGCACCGCTGGAGCAGAGGGAAAGGGTCAGGGAGCATGCTGGGGGTGGGACGGGGTAAGGACAGAACAATCTTGGGGCTCAGACATAGGGTAATGGATCAGGTGAGAGTGCTGAGCGAAGTGAAGGATACAGTTAGTGTAATTGTCAGGGTGTTGGTTGTTTTATAACCTGGTTGTAAAAAAACAGTGATTTTTTTTGATTTTGACATTTTTATGTGGTGGCGAGTTTCCTGAGTCACGTTAAAACCATTATGTCAACTCAGCCATGTCTAAACATGCTGCCTCCCATTTTGAGCCTACTTTACTGAGCTCTGCTCATCACTCAGAGGTGAGGAGAGACAGGCCACAGCGTGAGGTTATATGTGGACATCCTGCACAGTGTACAAGGGACTGGCATGGAGGAAAGAGTGCATGAGTCATCGCCCTGAGTGTGGCCTCTGGACTGTGGGTCCTGAAGAGAAGGTCCATTCAGGGCTGTCTTGGAATGGGTGGTTAGCACTTTCAGGCAATTCAGCTTTACCAATCCTTCTCCCACCCAAGCCCCTAGAGGAGAAACAAGGAAATAAGGCTGGATCTGAGGGAATCAACCAGACAGAATGACTATGGCCGAGTCACTGCAGCCCAGCCTATGCTCTGCTCCCATCTCAGCCCCTGTGCCTGAGAGCAGGGGCGCCACCCTTTCTAAACTGGCCTGTGGGAAACAAGGACCTTTCTTTGGATTGCTTATTCTTAAGACTCACTCCCAAGAAAAGAGCTGCTCACTCAATACTGACTCAATTGCCTTATCATATTAAAAAACCCAAAATTTAACAATAGGGGATGTGACAATATTTTGATGGGCAGGCTCACTCAGCAGTACAAAGTTTCCCCTGAATTCTGAATTGTAGGCTCTAAGCCACAGCCTACTCTGTAGCCGAACAGAAATGTGTTCCCTTTCATTCCTCTTCATAGCTTACACTGCTCTCAGTTTATCATTAGCCAAAGACTGTTGCTAGCAAACAGAACTTTGAGAAATTCCCTGAATAGGTGGAAAGACCAGTTCTAGGAGGTTCGAATGCCTGGTTTCTAGGGGCTAGAAATCTTATGTAACACTGTGAATAAGCTGGGCCAAGGCTAACCAGTCAGAATTAAATACTGAATAAGAAAGACAGGGAGGGAGGGAGGTACGCCACAAACGCTCATTTCCGTGGGCTTTGTTGCTGTACCATTAACATCGAAAAGGGTCACAGCTGCTTCTTTAATTTCCATGTCATTGAACAGGATTAGCTAGGGTTTACTAGCCATGGTTTACTCTTCCCCCAGATTCATATATTATCTCAACAGGGAGGAGGAGAACTTATGTTAAAGCCCCTTGTTCATGGAATTTTCCTTACACTGTCTTACTTTATCTCGTATCAATTTCATCTCCCTTTTACATATACAGAAATCATGGATGGGAGGTAAGTAACTTGGCCGAGGTCATCATCTTCAAGTGTGAGCTAGGGCTGAAACTCTGGAAGGCCATAGAGCATAACGGGTAAGAGAGGGGTCGGGGGAGCACAGCTCTCACTTTAGTCACTTAATTCTGTGTGACTTTTGTCAAGTTGCTTCACCTTGTGCCTCAATTAACTCAGCTTTAAATTGGGAATAATTCTCACACCTCCTCCTAAGGTTGTTACGAGTTATTGAAGCAACACATTCACAGCATAGTTGGACACAGAGGCATCTCATGTCATTGGTGAGAGTATAAATGGATGTTCCCTCTTTGGAAGGCAATTGCTTAAATGTGAAGTCTGATATACCACTATTATTATAATTGTTAGAATTAGTGATAGAATTGAGAAATGTATGGAAAAATTAAAAATTCTAAATTTCAGAATCTAAAACGCATATCTATCTTGACCCAGCTGTTTTGATTTAGGAATTTATCCTCAAGATATACTCACACATGTGCACCAAAGTATTTACACAGGATGTTCACGTCATCGTTGTTAAGAATAGCAAAGATTGGGAACACAAATATCGATGGGGGAACAGGTTAAATAAATTAAGATAAAATGCACTGTATGACCTCCAAGATACATGCTGATTGGAAGAGAAGGCGGTATAGGATATTATTTGTACAGTTCTGCCGTTTGGATTTAAATGTGTGTGTAAATATAATACAAATATTGGTACTTGTGGGTGCCTTAAGTATATCTTGAATTATACATAAAAAACCGTTTACCGTTGGTAGCCTTTGGAGAAGGAGGTTGGAGACTTTGGGACTGGGATTGGCAGAAGAATTACTTTACATTTGTTTTCACTTAATTTTTTATGCAAAAAAATTCTTTTCAATAAGAAGGAACCAATTAAAATGGTACCATATTGCGTTACGAACTAAGGAGAATTGTTGGCTCCTTGTATGTGGGTGGGTGGGTGGGTGAGATGACCCCTCAATACAGGGCGACAGGACCCTTTGTGCAGTCTGGGGGCTTGTGAGAATCAGGCTGCTCGGTGCAGGGCAGCTTGGAGTCCCTTCTGAGACCCAGAGAATCCCTCTGAGTGTGAGAGAGCGACTTGGACTCACTCCACTTTTGTCTGCAGCATAATCAGGACTTAGAACAAGTATCTGGAGCACATTTCTGTATTTCTTTCCTACCTTATGACTCTCCTCTCTAAATCCTACTGTTTCTTCAGCCCCATCTTTGTGTGAGTCAGCTCTGGCTGCCATAACAAAGCATCACAGACTGGGCTGCTTAAACATCAGGAATGTATTTCTCACAGCCCTGGAGGCTGGGAAGTTGAGGATCAAGGTGCCAGGTGCTGGCTGACTCCATTCCCTAATTCCGTGGTGAGGGCCCTTCTCTTGGTTTGCGCGTGACTACCTTCTCACTGTGTCCTGACTCTCATGACCTCATCTACACCTAATTACCTACCAAAAGGCACATATCCAAATATCGTCACCTTGGGGATTCGGGCTTCAAATATGAAATGGGGTGGGGAATACAATTCAGTCCATAGCACGTCTCTAAACTTCACTTGAGCTAAAACATTGGTTAAGCTTATTAATTTTTATAATAGGATATTAACCTAATCACCAGCTCGTTGAAATCTCCTTAATTAGCCATACAGAATGTCTGCACTGCAGGTCAACTGCCTAGAGTGCATAGTCGTAAACACCCTGCTTAGATGATGCACACTGAAAGTCTGGGAGAGAGGCAGTGGGGAAAGGCTGTCTTGGGTTACGCATCATTCACTGCTCTGTGGACCCCAAAGTCTCCTTCTCATGTCATTTCTGCAGAAAGCTCTTCCCTGATACTAGAGTGAAACAAGAGGACACCCCTCCACCGCTTTAACTCTTGACAGCAGCGTTCATTTTCTTCTTAGCATCTCTCACAGTTTGTAATTATTTTATTTTTATATCTTGTTAACTTTATTTCCTGACTCCCCTGCCAAAACATAAGCTTCTTGAAGACAGGGACTATGGCTATTTTGTTCACAGATGTGTCCCACGACCCAGCGTCAAGTATGAACCAATGTCCTTGGATCAACCATATCGCAAGGAGGCTACCCATTTGGACCATGCCATTTTTGTCACTGCTTCTGTAGAACTGTCTCTCAGTTGCTGGCCATGTGTTTTTATCTTAGGCTGCTCTCAAAACTAGTCAGGCAAATTTATCTATTTGGTGTGAAGCCAATACTGAGGTTATTATTGATTATATCTTATTCTATTGTCACCCAGGAGCCATGTCTCTAACCATTTTTAATTTTATCCCCCAAATATTTGAAGGCGATTATTTCAGATGACAGTAGTTAATTAAGATTTTGTAATGTATACAGTCTCCCTCTTCATCATGGCTGGGAGGAAGCTCCAGGTTTTCTGCTCAAACGCAGCCACTCTGTTGACCCTAATGGTTGGCGTATGCTTCTCCCTCCCTCTTTTGGTTGTTTTATGAACCTTATTGTAAATATCTCCTCCTTCTCTTTTTGAAGAATTCATCTCAAATACCTTCTACATGAAATAAAATGTAAGTACATTAAATGGATGTAGATAAATCCTTTTTTTTTTTCTATTTGTGTTATTATTTTTTCATTCTACTAGGTCTTTACGGCTCAGATTTGAGTCTGTGACATTTTGGTTTGGGGCCCCATGCTATCACCATCTGGTCTCTCTGTCCTTAATATTTTCCCTCCCACCAAAACGCTGCCACCAAAGACGTCTTTCTTTCCTGTGGTACCGCTGCTGCTGCCGCCTTCTGCATCACGTGCTGCCCCGCAGGAACTTGTGATGCACCACGAGCAAGGGCTCCTCCAGCCGCTGCCCAGCTCTGCTGTCTCTTCTTTGTCCTGTTTATAGCATCCTCTTCAACTTCTTTATTTTACAACACCTCCAATATTCCTGGAACAAAAACTACTCCCAATATAAAATCCCATGTTATTTGTTTCCCCTCTTTAATAATCCTTGAAATCCATTTACTTATAAAAATCCTCTTAAGCCTCAGGAATAATACACATCTATCATTACACAAATGTTCTGAATTTATAGATCATCATTGTATGCTTTATTTTATTAATTGTATTGGCGAATAGCGGTATGTAACTGTAAATAAAGCATTAGAAGTAGTCCCTTAAACCCGTCCACCCCAACCAAAAATATGGTTAAGTAATTATATAGGTGTGTATTTTCCCCGAAGTCCTTTCAGGATGATGTCATGTAATACATTTAGAAGAAGACAAAACCGGGATGGTGAGAGGCAATTAGAAAACTGAAAAACATAATGTCAATTTGGCAGGTGATGAACTACTTTTCTGGTGAGTAGAGGATGATAAGTGAATAATCAAGCCTGAGAAGAACTAAGTCTGAATCTTCAGCATTAAGTTTCCTCAAATGTGCAGATATTAAAGTGAATTATAATTGGCCACAGTGTTCCAAACTCCTTAGTACAGAACATAGTAGGTACTAAATTGAATTGAAGAATGAAACTAAAGGAGATATTATAGGAAAATGAAGTGGAGTCTTGTAAAATTAAAGACCCCGTTTTTCATATAAATTGTTTAACTAGGAGTGTGGGAGAAAATTGTGAAGTCTCTTTACTTTAAGGGACGGTTGTGTTCACTGACATGCTTCAACCTGGTAATAAATCAGCTTGGGAACCTCTTACATAAAGAGACGTCACTATAAATTAGCTTTTATGTTTTATCTTAAAAGTAGTATCATCATAAAATATTTAGTCAAGGCACTAAACCTGTCAAAGTAGCTGGATAATTTGAGGCCTGGTGTTTAAAAAAATCTAATTCTTTCATGTTGGGATTTTTCCTTGTATGTAAATTTTGATATGTGAGTTTACCCAAACTTGCCACAGTAAGAATCAATAATTTGTTCACAGATTATAACTATCGCAAATGTTTGGCAATCAGATGCTAATTAAACACTTTGGTTAAAAACTCACAAGGGCAGACTAAATTTAAAGAACATAACACTCCAAAGTGCTCTGTTCTATTTTGTTCTGCCACAAAAAAGAAAATATTCTCACCATGCAGCTGGTTTTTTATTTTTTTTTTGAGTTTTTTTAGGTTATCTGTCCATATATTTCTCAATTATATCACATACCATATAATTTTAACAACTAATAATGACAGTTAGACTTCACATACAGGACTGAATTAATCTTTGCCACATGCTTATAAGCAGGGAGAGTAGTGCACAGGTAAAGAAACTGAAGCCTCAGTGGGTCCCTGGGTGCCCTGTGGCCTGGCCTCACACTTCACAGGAGGGCGCCAGCTCAGCTCTCGGCTGTTCACCGGGGTTATTGGCTTGAGCGCCTCTTCCTAGTGAAGGGTCTTGGCTCTGACTCTCACTGACTCTGACCCACAGGCTGCACCAGTTAACCCACCTGAGGTGAGTCTGTTGCCCACCTCAGGCTCTTCTTGCCTTGTCGATTGGTTTAGCCGTGCATTTCTGGCTGTGACCTTTCACCCTGCTGTTTGCTCTTTGCCTCCACGTAACCACAGAGGCCATAAGAGCCACTCCTGCCGGCTGCCCTGGTCCCTAGAGCTTCTTTGAGCCAGGCCAGCTCTGTCCAGCCTCCTGCCACAAGAGGGAGATCAGACACCCAGCTGGGGAGCAAACAAGTCTAAATAACAACTCGAGTAAAAGCACTTTTAGAAAATGCCATTAAATTGTTGAAAATGACAACCATCACTAACTGTTGACTATTATAAGTCACCACCAGGCTGGCTACATTGATTAAGAAAAACCTATTATTATGAATGCAGATCTGTGAATTCCTCTTACTTTTTAAAACCAAAGTCATCAATTCCCCAGGTAGAGACTTCAAGCAACATCTGTTGTCTTAATTAGGAAAGAAATGCTTCAAGGATGAATCCTTTCCCTAAACTTGGTTGTCTTTCCAGTAGGTAACACATCTGAAACCATAGGTAGGGAGCAGGTATGTGATGGTCTGCATGTTGGCAAAACTCTGACTACAGAGTGAAACCATTAGAGATGCTGTCAGTGAGACTGATGATGTTACACATTTTGAAGCTGTCCTTGACAAATTGTATAAAATGCACAATTCTTCTCCAAAGACGTATCATGAATTGTAGCAAAATGTAATACCCTTTTTCAGGGGCAAGGGTTTTATCAGTCAGTGAGGCACATTCAGGTTGAGTTAAGGCAGGTTCTGAAACAATTCTACTAAAATATGTCATTGTAAACAGAGCCAAGTGAAAAGAGAAGCATGAATGAACCAAGAGGGGCTGTTGAAATCACAGTTGGGCTCTCCTGGTGTGCTGGAGGGGGGTAGGTTCCCAGGGCTATGGGAAGATCATGGATAACAACCTGAATCCAGACAACGGGTCCAGTGTGTTGACCCGAGCTTCCTAACCAGGAGTGCAGTTGTATACGAAGAAACTGAGGAACGTGTTCCTAGATGGAGGGTCAAGTTCTTTACCCTCCCCCTCATTCCCAGTGATTGATAATTTAAAATACTATTTTATATTAAAACAGAAACAGATATATGATATAGTTTTAAATTTCCATAGATTCTTTAAAGTGAAGAGTAAGAATGCAAAGAAATCTTATGTTTGCACTGATGTGGCCACCCCTCTGACGGATGGTATACATCGGCCTGCCTTGACTTACACATTCTTCCAGGGACTTGCTGGAAGAGAACGAACAGACATCAAGGAAGTGTGCATCCAAGTCAGAACGGGCAGCCTGGAGTGACTCCAGATGCCAAGGCTGAAATCCACGCGATGTGGATAAGTATGCTACTTCCCTTCCTCATTCCCTCGCCACCTCCTTTCTTTTCCTAGAACTGGAACAGAAAATTACTGAGTTTCAGAAGGGTTCAGAGGATTTTTCAGGACAATTAAGTCCAATCTTCTTATTACATAAACATTCACAAGAGTTTAAGAAGTGGTTTTTCGAGCATCTTCTGGACACTTTCTGTGACAGGAAACTCATTACTTGTAAGAAAGCTCTTTCTCCCTTCCAAGAATATGAATTGTTCGGGAAATAAGGGCTTGGTGTGAACACTGGTCCCTAAGGTCAGACAGTAAGAAGGAAAGTTGGACTTAGAAATCTATCCTGGTTTTGAATTCAGTGCTCTTTTCACGAAACTTTAGTAGAAATACTTGATTACAAATTGGTCTAAAGGAAACTGGCTTGGCAGAGCCTGGAAGGGAAGTCTTAATTCAAGCTGGGGGGGAGAAAACAAATGACATCCCAGGAAGTTGTGAAATCTAACTCAGTACAGAAGTATGCAAATCTACTGACCACATCCTAAGACTGGGACACAAACTTCTTACTCCACATTTGGGTCATGAGGCTTGTTTACTGAAGAATATTTCCTCTATTTTTCCTCATCCTCTCCTGGCTTCCACAGTTTGCAAGTGGCCCAGACACACACCATTACCTTAGGGAAAAAAAATTAAAAAGCTATTGTTCTGTTTTTGAATCAACAAAATTACAGAATCTACAATAAATCACAAGTGATCTTAGAATTCTAGAAAAAATCACAGCGATTCTATAATTACCCTGCATTCTAGAGAGTCAAATTGCAAGTCACTTTCCAAAAATCTTAGGACATTATTTCAAAGTGATAAAAAAAAAAACCACTTCATGTGTAGTTAAGCCATTGATTCTTCTCTTTTACCTAAGCGCAGGACTTCTGTAAAGATTTTATTTGTATTTTGTACTTTCTGCTCACAATATCCACCACTTTAGGATATTATTACCATGCCCCTTTAATACCATATTAATTGAAAATCTATGAAAGGGATATGATGTGTATGAAAGCCAATCGTATTTGGGGATCCAGAGCCTGACATTCCTCTCCTGTTCACCAGCCCCTAAAGTGAAGGCTCATAGTGGATGTGCCCTGTCACTCATGTGCATGCAGGTCTGGGTCAGAACTCTTCTCATCCCATTCATACAAGAGCAGAAGAAACTCTAGTGAGTAGACATCCAAGGATGAGGAGGCATGTGAGAAATACCAGCAGCATTAAAAAGAATAAGCAAGGCGAATATGCAGAAAAACTGACATGAGGAGCTACAGATAATAATAACTAGAAATATACACTTGGAATAAACTATTCTAAGTTTACATATAAGTTCAATCATTATACAGCTTATGAGGTAGGCACTGTATTACCCCATTTTGTTGTATTTTATTTTTATTTATTTTTATCGAGCTGTAATTGACGCACTATATTATGTTAGTTTCAGGTGCACTACATAATGATTCTATATTTGCATACATTATGAAATTAACACCATAAGCCTAACAGTCATCTGTCCCCATATAAAGTTACTACAATATTATTGACCATATTCCTTATTCTGTATATTACATCCCCCTCTTATTTGTCATGTAACTGGAGGTTTGTACCTCTTAATCCCCTTCACCTATTTCTCCCTCCCCCAAGATCCTCCCCTCTGGCAACCACCTGTTTGTTCTCTGTCTCTATGACTGTTTTCATTTCGTTTTGTTTGTTAGTAAGTTTTTAGGTTTCAGATATAAGTGAAATAAAACAGTATTTGTCTTTTTCTGTTTGAAATATTTCACTTAGCATAATAGACTCTAGGTCCTTCTATGTTGTCGCAAATGGCAGGAATTTTTTTTTTTGGCTATATATACCACATCTTCATCCATTTGTCTATTAGTGAACACCTAGGTTGCTTCCATATCTTGGCTACTGTAAACAATGCTGCTATGAATACTGGAGTGTATATATCTTTTCAAATTAGTGTTTTGTTTTCTTTCCATAAATATACAGAAGTGAAATTGCTGAATCATATGGCAGTTGTATTTTTAATATTTAGAGGAGATTCCATACTGTTTTTTATATCAGCTGCACCAATTAACAATCCCAACAGTGCATGAGGGTTCTCTTTCATTCTTGCCAATGCTTATTATTTGTGGTCTTTTTGATGATAGACATTCTGGCAGGTGTGAGCTGATATCTCATTGTGGTTTTGATTTGTATTTCACTAATGATCAGTGATGATGAGCATCTATTTATATGTCTGTTCACCATCTATGTCTCCCTTGGAAAAAAGTCTATTCAGGTCCCCTGCCCATTTTGTTGTTGTTGTTTTTCTTGATGGGTTGTTTGGGTTTTTTTTTTTTTTTGATGTTGAATTGTATGAGTTCTTTGTATATTCTGGATACTAACCCCTTACTGGATATATCATTTACAAATATCTTCTCCCATTCACAGCCTGCTTTTTTGTTTTGTTGATAGTTTCCTTTGCTGTACAAAAGCTTTTAGATTTAACGTAGTACCATCTGTTAATTTTTGCTTTTGTTTCCCCCGCCTGAAGAGACATATCCAAAAAGAAAAATACTGCTAAGACTGATGTCAAAGAGTGTACTGTCTATATTTTCTTCTAGGGGTTTTATGGTTTCAGGTCTTACATTTAAAGTCTTTAATCCATTTTGAGTTTATATTGTATATGGTGTGAGAAAGCAGTGTAGTTTAATTCTTTTGCATATAGCTCTCCAGTTTTCCCAACACCACTTATTGAAGAGACTGTCTTTTCTCCACTGTATATTCTTGCCTCCTTTGTCATAGATTAATTGCCCATATCAGCATGAGTTTATTTCTGGGATCTCTATTCTGTTCCATCGACCTATGTGTCTGTTTTTGTGCCAGTACCATTCAGTTTTGGTTAATGTAGCTTTGTAGTATAGTTTGAAATTAAGGAATATGATACCTCCAGCTCTGTCCTTTCTTAAGATTGTTTTGGCTATTTGGAGTCTTTTGTGTTTCTATACAAATTTTAGGATTATTTGTTCTAGTTCTATAAAAAATGCCATTGGTACTTTGATAGGGATTGCACTGAATGTAGATTGCCTTGGGTAGTATGGTCATTTTAACAATATTAATTCTCCCAGTCCACGAACACAGTATATCTTTCCATTTATTTGTGCTGTCTTCAATTTCTTTCATCAGAGTCTCACAGTTTTCCAAGTCCAAGTCTTTTACTGCCTTAGTTAGGTATATTCCCAGGTATTTTATTCTTTCTGACACAACTGTAAGTGGGAATTTTAAAAATTTCTCTTTCTGATTCATTGTTACTGTAAAGAATTGCAACTGATTTAAGTATATTAATTTTGTATAAAGCAACTTTACTGAATTGATTTATTAATAGTTCTAATACTTTTTTGGTGGCATTTTAGGAATTTTCTATATATAATACCATGTCACTCTGCAAAAAGTGACAGTTTTATTTCTTCCTTTCCAATTTGGATTCCTTTTCTTTTTCTTGACTAATTTCTGTGGCTAGGACTTCCAATACTGTGTTGAATAAAAGTGGTGAAAGTAGGCATCTTTGTCTTGTTCCTGATCTTAGAGGAAATGCTTTCAGCTTTTCACCACTGAGTATGATGTTGGCTGTAGGTTTGTTATTAAACATAAATGGATGTTGAATTTTGTGAAAAGCTTGTTCTGCATCTATTGAGATGATCATATGATTTTTATTCTTCAATTTGTTAATGTGGTGTATCTCATTGATTGATTTGTGGATATGAAAAATCCTTGCATCCCTGAGATAAATTTCACTTGATCATGGATCAAGTGGATCCATCCTTTTAATGTATTATTGAAATTAGCTTGCTAATATTTTGTTGAGAATTTTTGTATCTATGTTCATCAGGGATATTGGCCTATAATTTTCTTTTTTTGTGGTGTCTTTTTGTCTGGTTTTGGTACCAGGGTAATGCTGGCCTTGTAGGATGAGTTTGAAAGTGTTCCTTTCGCTTTAATATTTTGGAATACTTTAAATGTTTGGTAGAATTTACCTGTGAAGCTATCTGGTCCTGGGCTTTTGTTTGTTGGGAGTGGGAGGGTTTTTTTTTAAATTGCTGATTCAATTTCTTTACTAGAAATCAGTCTGCTCATATTTTCTAATTGTTCCTGATTCAGTCTTAGGAGTTTGTACACTTCTAGGAATTTGTCCATTTCTTCTAGAGTGTCCATTTTACCGGTATATCATTTTTTATGGTAATCTCTTATAATCCTTTGTATTTCTGTGTTGTCAGTTGTAATGCCTTCTCTTTCATTTCTGAATTTATTTATTTGAGCCCTCTCATTTCTTTTCTTCATGAACCTGGCTAAAGTTTTATCAATGATCAATACTTTATCTTTTCAAAGAACTAGCTCATACTTTCATTAATTTTTTTCTATTGTCTTTTTAGTCTCCTTCATTTATTTCTGCTCTAATCTTTATTATTTCTTTCCTTCTACTAACTTTGGGTTTTGTTTATTTTTCTAGTTCCTTTAGATGTAAGGTTAGGTTGTTTATTTGAGATTTTTCTTGTTTCCTGAGGTAGGTTTTTATCACTATAAACTTCTTAGAACTGCTTTTACTCTGTCCCAGATTTTGGATCATTGTGTTTTCATTTTCATTTGTCTCCAGGTATTTTTAAAAATTTCTTCAGTGATCCATTTTAGTAGCATATTGTTTAGCCTCCACGTTTGTGTTCTTTGCAGTTTTTTTCTTGTAGTTGATTTCTAGTCTCTTAGAGTTGTGGTTGGAAAAGATCCCTATATAATTTCAATTTTCTTAAATTTACTGAAGCTTGTTTTGTGGCCTGGCATGTGATTTATCCTGGAGAACGTTCCATGTGCACTTTAAAAGAATGTATTATTCTGTTTTGGGGTGAAATGTTCTATATATATCTATTAATTTAACTTGGTCTAATGTGTCATTTAAGGCCAGTGTTTCCTTTTTGATTTTCCAGATGTCCATTGATGTAAATAGAGTGTTAAAGCCTCCTAATATTATTTTGTTACTGTCAATTTGTCCCTTCATGTTAATATTTGCTTTATCTACATAGGTGATCCAATGTTGGGTGCATACATATTTACAATTGTTATGTTTTGTTGGATCGACCCCTTTA
The DNA here is from genome assembly GCF_059928025.1 of Delphinapterus leucas. NCBI lineage: Eukaryota > Metazoa > Chordata > Mammalia > Artiodactyla > Monodontidae > Delphinapterus > Delphinapterus leucas. The sequence goes on from NC_143140.1 coordinate 14,686,993, forward strand.
TCATTATGTAATGTCCTTCTTTGTCTCTTATTACAGTCTTTGTTTTAAAGTTTATCTTAACAAATATAAGTGTTGCTATTCCAGCTTTCTTCTCATTTCCATTTGCCTGGAATACCTTTTCCCATCCCCACACTTTCAGTCTGCGTATGCTTTTAGATGTGAAGTGAGTCTCTTATAGGCAGCATATATATGGGTCTTGTTTTTGTATCCATTCAGCCACTGTATGTCTTTTTATCAGAGCAGTTAGCCCATTTGCATTTAAAGTAATCACTGATAGGTATGTACTTATTGCCAAAATGTTAATTGTTTTTGGTTGTTTTGGTAGTGTTTTGTTCCTTCTTTTGCTCTTTCCTCCTGACTCGATGAGTATCTTTAGTGTTATGTTTGGAGTCCTTTCTCTTTGTTTGTATTGATTATAGGTTTTTGATTTGTGATTATCATGAGGTTCATGCACAACAAGCCCCCTACATACAAATGATTTCTGCTCTAAGACCACATTCGTAAGTCCAATTTGTTCATAATTCCAAAAAGGTTAGCCTAGGTACCCAACTAACATAGTCGGCTATGTAGTACTGTACTACAATAGGTTTATAATACTTTTCACACAAATAATACATAAAAAACAAAGAAAAAATAAAGAAAACATTTTTAATCTTAGAGTACCTTGAAAACTACAGTAGTACAGTACAACAGCTGGCATCAAGTGAACAGGCAAGAAGAGTTACTGACTGGAGGAGGGAGGGGAGGTGGGAGATAGAGCTGAAGGATCGTCAGCAATAGCAGATGGAGGGCAAGCTGCACTTTCACTCATGACTGACGTTCAGTACCAGTGACATCACTGCTGCTTTTACGCTTGCTTCCAGACATCCTGGGCTTGAAATACTGTACTACTGTACTCTGTACAGTTCTATAAAGTACACAAAAGCACAACCAGTTGTAGAGGATGCACACCCATGACAATGTACACCAGGCATGTCTACTAGCTTATGTGATTGGACGTGTGAACACAGGTTTGCATCTTTGAAAGTTTGCAACTCATATGTAGGGGACTTACTGTATAAATATGAATGATTATTTTCAATTGATGAGCTTTTAAGTTCAAACACATTCTAACAACCCTGCACTTTTACTCCCTGCCCCCTCCAGCCATGTTTAATGTATTTTACATCATATTTTATATCTTTTTGTTTTGTATTATCCCTTAACTATTTATTTGGGATACAAATTCAGATCATTTCACTATTCACTATTTCACCTATAAAGGTCTTTTAACCTTCCTACTAGCTTTACAAGTCGTTGTACTACTCCTTTGCTGTATGTTCACCTTTACCAATGAGATTTTCCTTTTGTAATTTTAATATTTCTAGTTGTAGTCTTTTATTTTCCACTTAGAGAAGTCCCTTTAATATTTCTTATAAAGTCAGTTTAGTGGTGCTGAATTCTTAGCTTTTCCTTGTCTATAGAACTCTTTGTCTGTCCCTTCAAATCTGAATAACAGCTTGCCAGGTAGAATACTCTTGGTTCTATTATTCTTTTTCCTTTCATCACCTTAAAAATATTGTGCTACTCCTTCTGGCCTACAGTTTCTGCTGAAATGTCAGCTGACTGTGTTATGGGATTTGCCTTGTAAGTGACTAGTTGTTTTCTTTTGCTTCTTTTACGACTCTGTACCTTTAATTTTTGCCATTTTAATTATAGTATGTCTTGGTGTGGATGTCTTTGAATTCATTTTGTTTGGGACTCTCTGTGCTTCCTGGACCTGGATGTCTGTTTCCTTTCCCCGGTTAGGGAAGTTTTCACCAACTATGTCTTGAAATAATTTCTCTGCTCTTCTATCTCGGTTTTCCTTCTGGAGCTCCTATATGCAAATGTTTGTATGCTTGATGTTATCCCAGAGGTTCCTTAAACCATCTTCATTTTTTAAAATTCTTTTTTTCTGTTCTGCCTGGTAGATTTCCACTACTCTGTGTTCCAGGCTGCTTATCTGTTTTTTTGTATCATCTAATCTACTGTTGATTCCTTGCAGTGTATTTTTTATTTCAGTTATTATATTCTTCAGCTCTGTTTGGTTCTTTATGTATCCAACCCTTTGTTAAACTTCTGTGTCCCAAGTTCATTGAGCATCTTTATGATTCTTACCTTGAACTCTTTATTGGTAGATTGCTTATCTCAACTTCATTTAGTTCTTTTTCTGAGATTCTGTCCTGTTCCTTTGTTTGGAACATATTCCTTTGTCTTGTCATTTTGCCTAATTCTCTGTTTATTTCTGTGTATTACATATATTGGTTACGCTTCCAATCCTTGAGGAATGTCCTTAGGTCTGAGTCATCTTCTGATGCCTGGCAGCACACTTCCCTCTGGTCACCAGAGCTATATGCTCTAGGGTGCCCCTGTGTGGGCTGTGTGGGCCCTTCGACTGCGGTGGAGCCAACTATTTTGGATGTGCTGGTAATGCACGGCTGGCCTCTTGCCCAGTTTACTACCAGGTTCTGCCTTGTGGAGTGGCTTCCAAGCCACTGATAGGCAGGGCCAGGTCCTGGAGCAGCTGGCTGTGAGGCTCAGGGGGCCCCAGGGCTGGTGACAGTCCACTGGTAAGTATGACCAGGTCCTGGTGTACTGCCCCCAGGGTTGATGCCAGCTTGCTGGTTGGTGGTGCCAGGTCCTGGTGCAGTGGGCTGTGTGGCCTGGGGCATGCCAGAGCTATTGTCACCTACTGGTGGGTGGGCAAGTCCTTAGCGCTAATAGGCTAAGAGAGGACTCCAAATGTTACTTGGCAGTACCAGCTTCCTCATGGTAGAACAAGCTCCCAAATACGGCTGTGGCCATGTCTATATCCCCAGGGGGGGTCACAGTTGTCTCCTGCTTCTCTGTGATGCTTTCCAAAAACAGCAAGTGGGTCTGACCCAGGCCACTTACTTAATTTAAAATTACTGCTTCTTCCCTGAAAGCATGTGAGATTTTGTGTGCGCCCTTTAAGAGAGGAGTCTGTTTCTCACAGCCCTCTGGCTCTGCCATATACAAGTCCTTCTGGTCCTCAAAGCCACACGTTCTGCGAAGGCTGTGGTGGGGTTTGTACCCCTTGCTCCTTGGGGAGAACCTCTGAAATTGTGGTTATCCCCTCATTTGTTAATCACCTACCTGGGAGTGTGGGTCTTGACCATATATAGTGTCTCCTCCTCTCTTAGCCGTCTCACTGTGGTACCTTCTTTAAACTTTTAGTCATGGAAAGTCTTCAGGTCGTTCTCATCAACAGTTGCTCTGTATGTCATTGCAGTTTTTCTGTGCCTGTGGGAGGAGGTGGGCTCAGTGTCTTCCTGCTCCTCTTTATGAATGAAGAAACTAAGGCACAGCTCTCCCTCTCCCTCTGGCACATCCACAGTCCCATGTCTGCACGCAGGGAACTATCTGCTGGCTCTGTACTGCCCCCTGTATGACACTCTAGGCTGTGGGCCCTCTGTGGCCCCAGTCACTCTACCAGAAAGATGGCCACACTCACGGTAGTCATGACACAGAATGATAGATGTTTTAGTACTTTGGATGGAATTCAACCTTTTCAGCTTCAAATCTGAAAGCAGAAATCTAGTTGGACTAAAAAGCAAAAAACATACATGCAGCAGAAAATTTTAAAAATCAAGTTATTAATAGAAAAAGGTAAACGGTTATCTCTACCACCAAAAAAAAAAAAAAAGACTTCATTATTGAGCATAGTGTAGTGGAAAAATTTTAAATAAATTATCAGCAGGAAAAATTGAAAAAGCAAGAGTCCAGCAACAATTGGCCAAAATACATAATGATGTAAAGAGACTTCACCATCAGTTAAAACAAGTGACACTTAGACCTGATTTTGCTGAAAGCTCAGAGAAATAATAGAAAAAATGGAAAATGCAATAAGCACTTTTAGATAAGAGCAGAGACTGATATATGAAGAGCTTATTAAAGAAAACAACTAAAACTGAGTTGACTGCCGTATCCAGAAAAATTGACATGTGGACTTTGGGTCACTCAGAAATGCAGAGAGCTTTCAGAACAATGTCAAGTAAGGTTCATGTAGACAAAGTACCATCACATACTCTTCTAGCAGAAATGGTAGATTTTGAAAAATTCTTTCAGCAAACAGGAGTGCAACAAGGGCACTGGATGACTTGGATCATCAGACCTTTGTAAAAGTGAGAAACAAACATAAAGAGAAGACAATATTTATGGGAGAAATTCTAGAACCTTATCCTGAAAGAACACAGCATTAAGTGCAACAACATGAGAAATTATACAAAAATTTCTGACTGTAGTAAAAAGAAAGAGTCTATTCAGAATTGGAACGCTAAAAGCAGCAAAAAAAAAGAGGAAATGGTCAAGTTAAAGAAAGAGAATATAACTATGCTTTTTCACAATAAACAAGAAGATGATGAAAGGAAAAACAGGAACAAAGAAGAATCATAAATTGTCAGTTGAAGCTTGGGAAGAATAGAAAAGTATCTAAATGTCAATGAGATATGTTTCTCATATTTAAGAGAACTTAAAAGAAGAAGAAAAGGAAGAGCAAAAGTAGCAGAGGAGCACCAATGCCAGTTTAGACTAAGATTACTATTATCACGTTACATCGAGAAGAAGAATTAAAAAGAGGAAGAACTTGTGAGGCTTGAAAAAGAAATAAGTGAAAAGTTAGACAAGGCAGAAAAAGGAAAACTGTTGCCGATGCAATTTTCAGGTTTCAAGAAAGAGATTTACATAAACTTGAACTGAAAATTCTAGATAGACAGGCAAAGGAAAAGGTAAAGGTAGAACAAAAAAGACTGGAAAAATTACAAGAAAAGCAAGAAAAGAGTGAAAAAATGTTAGTAGATCCCTCTAGGTTTTACAAAACTTTTACCAAAGGTTGGAAAGAATGGCCCAAAGATGTAGGATCATCAAGTTCTGGGCCACTGCTTCATATTCCACATGGGGCTATTCCAATCTGCAGACAAAGAGACTAGAGAAGAATATGAGATAATGAACTTGGCACACAGTTGATGAGAATGTTAATATTCAGTTATTCTGGGAAACACAGTGACAACTACGTTCTTTAAATATCACTAGCCTAATCGATTGATTATTCATTACAATTGCATGTGAATTGGGAGATATTACATTCCACACTGACATTGCCGTTATTATTTCCTGTTTATACTAAGAGGGCAGTTAGTTTACAGGTTGGCCTATTACTGATGTCAAAACTATTTAAATAAGTTTATGTTAGAAACATTATTTCACTGAATGCACAAAACATTTAGAAGGTTTAGTTTATGGCATATCAAAATTAATTGGGACAATGTTAGAGTGACATTTTTTAAACCCCTGATTCACAACTTTTAGAACCCGGATGTCAGTTAGCTTGAGTCATAGGAATGTAAAGTTCTCCTTTTAGAGTTGTAAAATAAGTTAACACTTTTTCTAAGTTTAACAAACTGGTAGCTTGGCAATTAGTGAACTTTTGTATAACAAGCATTATCTATTTGTTTGAAGAGAAAAAAAAAGAAAAAGAAAGAAAACGAAAAAAAAAAAAAACCTAAGACAGAAAGTTCCCCAAGTCCACAAAGTCATAACAGAGCTGAGATTCAAACCCAGTGTGTCTGGTTCTAGAGTCCATCCTCTTAACCACTATGCAGATTGCTCCCCACAGCAGAAAACTTTAAAGATCTAACGAATATTCTCACGGATCTTGAGAAAGTATTACTGCCTTAAAACAAGAAAAGGATGCTCTGAGAAAAGTGTAAACAGCGACCTGGAAAGCGCTCTTAGCTGTTAAAAATTTGAATGAGAAAAACCAAACAATTAAAGGACAAGACCACAATATCCTAGTTACCAAAATAGTAGTTGCATGGAAACTGGCTTATGCACCACCCCCAAGGCGACTGGCGCTGTCCCATGGTTATGGAATCAGGTCGCTGCTGCTGCTGCTACTACAGAGGGGCCCGCTGTCACCCAGGCCCCTCAGGTCCCCCACGGGCACAGCTGGTTGCACCCTGCCCCCAACCCCAGGGATTCCTTGTAGTTGCCAAGGAACTCCTCGGCACCAATAAATACGTGACCTGCCATGGTGGAGGAGCTACCCCATGGGACCATCCTTGACCAAGAGGAGCTGGGACTGGGCAATACACGCACCCTCCAGAGGGACCCTGCGGAGATGCACAGCTTCACGCTTCTTCGGTGCAGATGCCCCGTAGGTCCCAGCCGTCAGCTTTGCGAGTGGCTGCAGCCTTCTCAGTCATGCTCCCCCAACTTGCTCGCCACACCCCGTCTTCTTTCCCTGCTTCTCTGGCAAAACACTGCCTAGCAGTAAGCTTTTACCTAGGTGCCGTGTCCTGGGAAATCCAGTCCAAGGCAGGAGACTTCAGAGGATACCTGCGTCAGCTCTGTGGCGGCAGCAGGACCACTCTCCCCGAGAGAAGCCAGATCTCGCGGGACCGTGGGAGTTCTCGCAGGATCGCGGGGCCAGGTGGCGACCAGGATGAGAAGTAGCAGTGCTCCCGGCGTGATTCCCAGTTCCAGCACCTCTGTCAGGAGCGTGGTCACACCACCCATCAGGCACACCGCCTGTGGCTCGCTCCTCCTCCGAGTCACAGTGCGGCGGCGCCTCTTGGGAGGAGGATCAGACTGGTGTGGGGGAATGGCTCTGGCCCACCGGGCCAGCGCCGGGAGTGAACTGAGCCATCTGCAGCCCCAGGAGCCTTCCAGGACCTGCTGGAAAATGAACGAAGAAGACGGTTCTTTAGACATATCAGCATGAAACTTCGAAGCACCAGATAAAGAAAGATTATAAGAGCTTCATTTGGGAAAAATTCTTTTAGAAAGGAGCAAGAATCCATCTGACATCCGCAGCTCCAGAGGCTAGAAGGCAGAGGAGGGATGCCTTCGAAGATGACACTCAGCCACACTCCCGGGCAAGGGCGAAAGCAGAGCAAACCAAACCAGACATTCCGACACGGAAAGAATCAGATCATTTACCCCATACATACCTTTTTGAAAGAAGTTACCTGGGAATGTACACTTCAGGAAAACAAAGGCATAACCAAGAAAAAGGAAGACAGGCTCGGGAGACTGATTTCACGGAAGGACAAGAAAGCGAAGTTCTGGGATAACAGGTATGCAGGAGACTAAAGACAAAGCCGGCCAGATCTGAGCAGGAGAGTGGAGGTCTGGGGACAACGGGAGTGCGTGGACTACTAGGAGGTCGAGTCTGAAAATGTGAAGGAGACGATCAAGGCAAGTGATGCAAGGAATCAAGAAAGCAATTCAAAATTTTAGGCAAAAATATATAGGAAAGTCATTATTTAAAAATGAAGGAAATTAGAATGTTGCATAATTTTTTCAACTGAGGTAAAATTGCTAGGTAATAATTATATAAATTTCAGGTGTACAACGTTAATTCGACATCAGTATACACTACAAAGGGATCACCTCCAAAGGTCTAGTCACCTAATGTTGCATACTTTTAAGTAATTGGGGTCAGTAATCCATCTGACCTTGGTGCTTGGGATTGTCCAGCAGTGGCATAGGGGTCATGAAATTGGAGAAGGAAGTAAAATTCCAGCCCACCATTTGGCTCAACTGTGAACAATATTTACAGAGTAATGGTAATATAATGTTTGTTTTTCGGTCTCCATCCTTTAGCATGAAGCTATAAATGAAGCAAGAGATTTGGTTATGGTGGAAAGGTTAAAACGTGTAGTCCAGTGTAGTTGGTGCAAGATGGGAGGTGGAAGGGGAGAAGGGAAGACAGGATCACTCATCTTCTGATCTTACAGAATGGGAAGTTAAGAAATACCATTGAAGTTTGATGGAAAAAATTTAGAGATTTCATTCTTATTACTTAAAGCTACAAGGATAACCGATAGAAAAAAGTGATTAAAAATGATGGATACAAAAGTGAAGAGGAGAAAGAAATGAGGGTGCAGTGAGCCTTATTTTTGCCTTTCACGTTGGGAAATTGTCTAAATGTGATAAATCATAACTTAGGAATAAAATGATACTACTTAGAGTGATGGAGATAACCAACATAAATAAAGAGGGTGCTTCTGATCTGTGGGGCTCTGGGTGAGAGTCATGAAAGAGAGCAGAGAATTTTCGTAAACTTTCAGAACTGTTTGATATCCTGTGCACGTCTCACTGTTAGAAAAAATAAATACAAAAGTATTTCAAAAGCTATCAGCATACATATGGCAAATTAAATCACAAGAATTCATTAAGTTACTTTGAGATAAAGTGCAGTGAAAAGTGAAGAGAGATACCAGGATAGGATCCCGAGGCAAATCAAAAGTTAAAAGGAAGGCGCAAAAAGGGGCACAGGAGGGCAAAAGAGGAAAGCGTTTGTTACCAGGAAGCCGTAGGGCCAGCATGAGAGCAGCTGTATCCGATGCTGCAGAGGTTAAGCAAGCCCGGTGGGGATGGTTGCTCCCACTGGGTCTGGTGACACAGAGGTTGATGGGGGCTGGAGCCAGAGAGCAGTGTGTGGACTAGGGAGGTGAGGCACAGTGGCAGCAGGCTTGGGGGATGCCGAAGTTAGGGGTGAAGGAGAGGAAAGTAGGTGGGTAACAACCCAACAGTGACACCAGATCAAAGGTCCCTTTTGTAGTGCTCAGGTATAGAGCGAGGAGGATGTGTTCGTGTTCAAAGACTGATGGGAAGGTGGCCGTGACGAGGGAGCAGTTGGAGAGGAAGGATGTGGAAAGGAAGACTCCAGAGAGCAGGGAGCGATTCCGCAGAAGAGGGCACTTCCCCTGACACAGCAGGAGGAAGGAGGGGGCAGGTGATGTACTTACCGTTGGATGCGTTGGGGCAGGAATTTGGGGAAGTGCCTTACTGACAGCTTCTCATTCCTGTGAAGGAAGGAAGAGGCCTGCCCCTGTCTGTGGAAAGAGAAGAAGCAAGCACTCTGGCACTCGGTTTGTTTCTGTTGCATGACTTTTTGTTTCAGTGCTCAGCAATCCAGGCAGAGGCCAGGCAGGTGGAGGGTTGGCTTCATCCAAGATGGGTTTATTTTTTTTTATTTTTTTATTCTATATTGGAGTATAATTGATTAACAAGGTTGTGTTAGTTTCAGGTGTACAGCAAAGTGATTCAGTTATACATATACATGTATCTATTCTTTTTCAAATTCTTTTCCCCAAGATGGGGTTTTTTCCAGGTGGTGCAAAAGGTGAATAGGTATTTTCTGGGAGTGCAAAGGGTGGAAGGCAGAGGCAGGCCAATTAGTAGAAGACTAATTCGTCAAAAGCTACTTCTGTAAATAGTGAAAAGAATTTCAATTATATAATGAACTAAACCTATTATTTTTTTAATGCAAAGCAAGAAGCAAGAGGGTTGTAAGCTGCATTTTGAATGACACTTCAGGATTTATTAATCTAACTCGGGGCTAGAGGAAAGCCCCGAATGCCCCCTTCTAAAGCTGGGGCAATTGAGGATTCCAGAATGTAGGGATTCTCTCCTACGTAAACTCAGTCTTAGCAGGCAGTAGAGAAGCATTCTAGGGAAGTAGGTCCAGACAACAAAGAGATGGGCCCACTGGATGAAGAAGCCTCATGCGTAGATGCCAGTTCGGGCAGAGGAACATTGGACTGAACACTGCTGTGGAACTGCCCCACTGTGATGGGAAAGATGCATTAGAACATGGATTGTTCTGGAAAAGGGCTTGAGATTACTGAAGTGGCCAACTGGGCACAGTGCTTTCCTGGCCTCAGCTCCGCTCAGCTTTTCTAGGAGGGCGTTTGGCAGCTCAGGTCCCTTCCTCAGGCATCTGAGGGACTTAGAGGATGGTGCTCACTCAGGAGGAGAGGTGATGCTGAGCTTCGGTCCAAAGTCACCGTCTGTTTGCAGTGGCTCCCAGAGCTGCTCTTGACTCAGGTCCTCTAAGAAGGTCTGGAGTCAGGGTTCTCAGGCAGGGAAACCAAGGACTCCCCATGCTGGGGTGTGCTGGGAGATGCAGGGCACTTCTGTGGAGACAGAGGTGAGCAGTGGCGGGTGCCGGTGCCGTGCGCCACAAACGGACCTGACCCAAGTCTACGATTGGAGACGAATTCCAGAGTCTTCTTTGTTTGCTGCTGTAGCTGGCAGGCTCGGAGCAGCATCCAGCAACACTTCACTGACCTGTGCTTTCTGTTCTAGAAGTGAGGCTGAGAGGAGGAGGAGAGTTTGGGGGGGTTCTAAGTGACCCTGGATGACGGAACTGCCAGAGGACTTTGTGACAGTGTCAGCATGGTGCTTGGCGGGTGCTGGGATGGCTGCTTGGTTGTGGACTGTAGCATCGCTCCTTTCCCTCTCAAGGACATACAGAGATATACGTTCCCTTGTTTGCTCCTTCGTTCATTTATTCATCTCAACATTTGTTTAGGATTTTTTCCATGCACTGTGCTGGAAACCAGAGATGGAAACCCTAATAAAGACAAGATCCTTATTCAGGAAGGCTCAGGGTCTGGTTCCTTTCTCCTGGACCTCTACAGTACTTTACCTGGGTCTCCTTTGAAATGTTTGTCTCTCTTCACTTTGAACTATAGTTGTCAACTTAAATGTCATCTCTTCTCCTGGGCTTTTGGCCAGAATTTGCAAAATGGCTATGGTGGGTCCATTTGACCTGCAGATATGTTTTTTCTTTGTTACCTCACATACAACGTAAAAACAAAACAACTTGAGATCACTTACCCCATATGAAATTTAGAAGACTTCACGAAAATTTTGGGTTTCTGACTTAAAATATCAGAAGATCTGCAGTGCTGGGTGCAGTTTCCCACGTCTGGAGCTGACTGGTGTCTATGATTTCATCAGAGCTTGTGCTTTCCAGGATACCTCATCCCCACCTCATGGCTCTGCCCACCAATGATACCTTTTTGCCTCTGGAAGTCTAGAGACTAGTAGGAAAATGTGATTGAAACTTAAGTGTGAGTCCATAAGAACTTGGATGGCTTTGAGTGGTGGCTGGGAAAAAAACAAGAAGGGAAGAACATGGGAAACAAAGTGCACAGGAAGACTTTTCAAGATTCAGTGACTACTCCAGTATGGCTTGATAGGAATAGCAGTTGTGACCCTAAGTGGCTGGACAGTGGTGATGTTTATAGTGGGCATGGCTGGTGGCCAGTGAGGTGTCCTACATCGGATAATATCAATACATCCGTGCCCAGTTGCTCTGAGTGCTGGCTATAACTACTGTCAGTTGCCTTCTTCTCCAGAAGATTGCCATCTGCTAAAAGAAAGGGAGTATAAACGTTGAGAGGGGGCATACTGTGCTCACAGGGAGACAGCAGCCCATGGTCAGTGATAACTGACGTGCACATCCAAAACTCAGTCCCTGTGGCCTCAGGGTGGGGTCAACTCACTGGTACAATTAATACTCCGGAGCTCCCCACAGATCAGGCCACAGCTGGGCTCCACCTGGTACCACAGCCTTATCGAATAGCTCCTTCATCCGCCGTATCTCGCTTACTCCTTTTATCCAAAGATGCTGTCTCAATAAATCATGAACCACAGTCTCAGCAAATCATGTACTTTTTGGGAACCCAGCCTTAGATAGTGTTTATAACAGAACGATGTAGGTTAATACTGGGAAATGGTTCTTGATGCAGGGGGATAAGATCCAGGGGTCCTCCCCTAGGGATTCTTTCACGGTCATGGTTTTATCTCTCACTGGGCACCACAGGGCCAGCACACACAAAGTGAGCAGCACATTTAATTTTGTTTGTCAAATGAATTTGATCTGGAGCCTGTTGAGTGGGAGGAGACCGCAGGACGTCCAGGGTAAGATATGGAACCTGGCACTGCAAAGTCGTTGTGGCTGCATATTTAGGTCTTTCACAGGGACGGGAACAATTCAAGAAAGAGGCGGTAATCAGTGTCAAGCGTGAATCAAGTCTTCATTCTTTTCAACATAAAGGAGCGGGCATTTGTCTTTACCTCAATTAGGTACATAACTCCAGTTAGTCCAGATCAGTGATTTTACAATCCCTTAGTAATGTTTAGGCAAAGTTCCAGTTAGTGAGTTTTGTTCATTGCTAGTAAGTAGGTCTAGTGGAAAAGATTAACATTTGATTGGGGAAGAAGTTAGTGGATTCTGTTTATGTCTTCTGTATTCTATTGCCAAACAATTGAGTGAGCCACCTGATCTTCTTTTAGAACAAGGGAGTGTGCAAAATAAAATACACTTACGAAGAGATTTATGCCTATCTCTCTTCATGACATTGATTATATATATATATATATATATATATTTTTTTTATTTTTTTTTTTTTTTTTTGCGGTACGCGGGCCTCTCGCTGTTGTGGCCTTTCCGGTTGCGGAGCACAGGCTCTGGACGTGCAGGCTCAGTGGCCATGGCTCACGGGCCCAGCCGCTCCGCGACACGTGGGATCCTCCCGGACCGGGGCACGAACCTGTGTCCCCTGCATCGGCAGGCGGACTCTCAACCACTGCGCCACCAGGGAAGCCCCAATTATATTTTTTTAAAAATAGAAACAACCAAAGCAGACAGAAGCATTCAGATGTCCCAAAAGGCCACACTATTTACCTTTTCAAATACACTTCTCCAGTATCCCAAGGAAACTGGCTTCTAATGCTTTAAATCTTGGTTGTCTAATTTCATTCCATAACCGTAATTATAGCTCTTTATAACATGCTAAATAATTCCTCCCCTACTGGATGTTTATACTTTTCAAATATTTATAGACTGTCGTAATTCCTTAGTCATCTTTTTGCAAAGTTGCACATATTTTGTTCCTATAATATTTTTCATAAATCAATTTCCTCAACACTAAGCTACTTTTCTTAGTTCCCCATTCAGCTTGTCTCCATCTTCTTGATAAAGTGCTAATCAAAGGTAAATGAGATATTTTGGGCGCAGTTTATCCTAAGGTTGTTTGAGAGGGTTTAGAATTTCCTCACCTAGATTAGAGTTCCTCATTTACATCCTCATTTATATATAGCTCAGAAGAGTGCCGACTTTATCAGTGTTTCTACCATTTCCCTTTGAAAGCTCATAACTAATTTCCCATGTAGTGGCATTCTAAGTCTCTGTGCCATTACCGTTTCTTACCTGATCATGGAACATGCAGGAATTCAAGCAGTTCGGAATATATTTCTGTGATTTGCTTCTTATTATGCAATACTGAATCACATTTCCAGCTTCTTTACATCCATAACCTATTATCATTTCTCAGTGTCCTTCGAAATCAGTAACATCTGGAAGCTTAAAAAATATTGTTTTCACTCTAGATTGTTCAAAGAGACATTAAATTCTTGCAACTGCATTCTTAGTCTTTCGGCATAATGACTTCTTTCCAACAACATGTCAGTTGACCTGGTTGTGTCATTGCTATGGGACAGTCCTTTTGCTGATTATGTCTCGGGCATCCTACTGGTGGGATACCATACATATACTCTTCAGTGTAGCAGACGCATAAGAATAGCATTAAATGCTCAGTATTTTCTTCTTCAAGTAACATTATTCCTATATTTATATATTTCAAGTTTTAAAACTCTTTCACATCCCTTTTTAGTGTCTTTTTTTTCTTTTCCTTTTCAGTTTAAAAGCCTCATGTAGCTTCCTAGTGCCATAAAGGATGGTACTGTGGGTCTGGCCTCTGATGGTCCCACTCAGTCAGACTCCCCCGCCCCCTTTCTGGCCCGTGAACCCTGTGCTCCACTGCATGCAATGAATTGTCTTGTGAAGCCTTTGGAAGGATCCCCACAGAATTCATTGCTCCCCCTTGCCAGTCCTTGTTGCCTTTATTCTTCCCTCTACGATAGTGATAGGTCTTGTCTCACTCAGAGCTTTCCTGTTGTTTGCACACATCGTTGTCTCCCACATATCATTATGTGAGTTGTATCCCTGCCCAGTGCTTCACAAAAGAAGGACTTAATAGATGTTGAATAGAGGCAACTCCAGCTTTTCTACTTGCGCTTTGGGGCGATAGTCCAGTTGGAGAGAGAGTTGGGAGCTAGGAGCCCTGTCCTGAAGCTGCATTGGCAGGGTGAACACGTGGCATTTACTTAGATCGGTTATCTGGCGTGGCTCTGGGGGGGCTTGATAGAGATGGTGGGCGCGTGGCTATGGGCCTCTGTACACCCCTTGGTGTTGGAACAAGCTGGGAGAACGGAGAAGTGACTGCAAAAGTCACTCCGTGATTGATGGGGATTAGAATCCTGGGCTTCTGTCTCCACTCATGGTTTTGTTCCCATGATTCATTGTTCAATTTTGCTCTGGAAGTTTCTCATAATGTTTACTTCCTGACTCATACTGACATCAGGCAGAACAGGTGACACTTCTCTACCCTCATGCCATCTGTTTGTGTGTGGCTGAGCCACACTGACTGCATTTTGTCAGCTCCATCTTAGCCCCCAGTCACACCCGCACCCCCTCTGCATGACTGAGCTTTAGCCTAACTCACGAGGGACCGAGCAAAGCCAGATAAGTTCCCCATCAACCTTTACCTCTGCCCTCATCTGATATGAAAACTGGAAGAGTGCCTTTTGCTGACTCAGATGGTTAATAGTCATGAGAACCCCCAGGAAGAGGAAAAGCCCCTCTTCTCATTGGCGCAGACACGGGAACTTCTCCCAAGTAGACAGATTCTGATGTTAGCTTTGGTCCCTTTAAGTCCCCCTGTACCCCTTTTTGGAGGTGCAGGGACTGCAGCTGCAAATGCCTCTGGGTCATCGTCCGCCCAGTCCTGCCCCTATGTAGTTCTCCATGATAAACTTCATAATTGCACTTCATGGGGTTGCCTGCTTCATTTTCAGACTTAAAGTTCTTTCTCAGTTTGGGGGATATTATTCAAGATATTTGCTTCCCAACAGTTTGGAAGATAGAATCACCTTTTCCCATTCTGACCCCGTATCAATCAGTGTTAGAACTCACTCTAGGTGTTTCAAATGGAGGGGATTTCACACAGGGTATCGGTGTCAACAGTGTTGGAAGATCTGATGGAGCAGAGGCCAAAGGCAGAGGCTAATGAAGAGTCAGTGACGACACAAGTCACTCCCGGCCCTGGCTGGGGGGACACAAGGGAGGGGGCAGTGCTGCCAGACCCGGCAGGATGCTCGCAGCAGACACTGCTGAAGCCCAGAAGCCACGCCACCGCAAAACCCGTTGTCGCTGCTGCCGCAGCTGCAGAAGGCTGAGGAGGGCACAGCTGGCTGGCTGATTTGTGCTGCTGGACCTGTGGACCGTGCCCGAGCTGCAGCCACCAGCCGTCATTCACAGGGCAAGGGAAGCCTGAGGCCACTCACTGCTGTCAGAAACAGAATTAAAAGAAGTTTCCTTTTCCTTCAGCTTTCCCAGTCTCCTTCTAGTTCCTCTTTTTGGAAGAGCCCATCCAGAGAAGTCATCTAGCTGAGAAGTCTGGGAAATTTAATTATAAGTGTTTCAGCCCCAGAATACGAAAAGGTAGAAGGGAAGCTGAGAGCAAAATGGGCCAATGAGGGTCACACACCCCTATCCCCCCAAGTCTGTGGTATGATTGCAATTCTCTACTTTCTCCACCCACGAAATAATGATGGCAGATTAAGTTTAAATATCAATGCAACTTAAACTTTATAACCTGGTGAAAGTAGTGTCAGCATATACAACATTTCTGGGTGTTTCTTTAGGTCATTGTTTTCTACAATGTACTCTACAGAATACATCTTAAGAAAGGGTCTATTGGTCAGATGAGTTTGGGAAACTCTGTACTTTATAACCCTCTCTTGGAATTGCACAGTTCATATTAGCATAGTAAAGTCTCCGAGAAATTCATTAGTCTCCAATAGAATTTGACATTTTTGACTTAGCAGTTGGTATGCATTAGCGAAAAAAGAATGTCACAGTCCCTGCCATATGGAGTTTACGAGGAAGAGGCAGGGGGAAAAGTAAGCAGAGAAACGTGTGTGTGTGTGTGTGTGTGTGTGTGTGTGTGTAATTTAGATAAGTGTTATGAATGAAACAAATAGGATACAGTGATAGAAAATGTTATAGAGGGAGGTGGGCCTAGTTAGACAGCATGGTCAGGGCAGATTCTTGGAGGAAGTGACATTTAAGCCATGACCTTAAAGAGAAGATGGGACCCGTCATACACAGAGTGACTCAGTAGCTCACGTCAGCAAACTGTTCTTGAACCCTAATGAGATCTGTACAGAAATTGAGAATAACCATTTGAAAACATTTATAGTAATTTGATAGACTACCCTGACGTCTGTTGAACCTAAAAATAAAACGTCTTTAAATTTTTTTTCTGGTATTTGATTTTTACCATATTTTACAAAGTATAATTCCATGATAGACTGAGCGGGGGGGAGAGATCTGATCTTTTACTGTAGACCATTTAAGAAGCTGTGCTCTAGCAGAAGTACTGAGGATGCAGAAGCCCTAAGGAAGGGAAGAGGCAGTTGAATTTGAGAACTGACAGGAGGCTCTGGACTGGGCATGCAGTTGTGTGCAGAAACTTGAGGACAAAAAATTAATAAACAAACAAACAAATAAAGTGACTGGATTTTACTCTAAGCACGATGGGAAGCTACTGAAGAATTGTCAACCGATGTGTGATATGATTTAGATTTTAAATAATCCTTGTAACTGCTTCATACAGAATGAGTTGAAATGAAATAAAGAGTGTATGACAGTATGATCAGCCCTAAAGCCTTCAGAAGTTTCAGAGAAAGACTCCGGCAGTGGTGAGAAAGAGGGTGTCCCTGGGGAGAACTGGAAGAGAGCTGGCAAGGCCCTCCTGGTGGAGTGGAGGTGGGTGAGGACCAAGGGATGGGGAAGGAGCACAGGAGGAGGGGGAGAAGTTAAGGCTGGCTGTGTACATTCAGGGTCACCAGGATTGCCTTTTCATTCCCATGGCCATCGGCACCAGATGGTACTGAAGAGAATGGGAAGAGCTGAGGGCCCAGGACTGAAGCCTAGAGAGTATCTTTGGACTTTCTAAGGCCCTGGGCAGTCTAGCTTAAAGAGAACTATTACCCCAAGGGCACGTTGATTCCTAGACATTCAGATTGGTGTATAGATATCTCTGCGTTGAATTCCGTTCAGGAAATTTTCTGAGGACCTGTATCATTTAAGAGATCATGGGTGTCATAAAAGACAAAAGTCCAGCAAGACCTTTCAGAGTTTGCTCTCTGGAAGGACATGTAAGATATGAACAAAAGTACAAGACATATCTGATCAGTGCTGTAAGAGCTATAAAGTGCATGGAATCTACAAAGTTATAACTGGGAAGCTTCATGGAGAAGGTGGCACTGAGCTGGCGTTAAAGAGACACATGAATTTGAATCAACAAAAAATAGATAATATGTAGGTACATATATACGTGTGTATATACATAATATGTATAAAATTAACCCCACATGCACACTTATAATGAAGATACACATTTATGCATGTGTAAATAAACACATTTATGTTTATATCTTTATTGGCCTGTATATAATATATCAGTCTATCATCTATCTACCTATCAATCTATCTATCTATCTATCTATCGATCTTTCTACCTTTCCAATCCAGTTTCAATCCAATACCAATACGACGGGGTTTATTCTTTCCCTGACATTTGGAAACCTCGCTCTCAGGGTTTACAGTATATTTACTTCTTTGTTCAGTCTAGCTCACACAAGTATGTGCAGAATTGCTAACTCATACTTCTGTGAGGAGCACATTTACTAACTAGAGTATGGCAAATCTGTACAACCGTTTTTGTCTTTAGCCTTAATAGCATCAATCAAAATACTGCTTTCCAAAGTTATTGGGTTGGGTCTTTCCTTCCCCCCCGTGTTAGGTGGTGATGTGACATATTCATAGGTTAGGAGAGCAGCATTTGTTAGAGTTTGTATTCCATTTGGGGGTGCCCTCCCACATCCTGGTCTCTTTTGGTTTAGAGTAAAATTCACTTGTCGTGGTATAGAATTCTCTGGGTTTTGACAAATGCTTCGATCCATGTACCCACCACCACAGCCGTGAGGCAGCGTAATTCTCTTCCGCAAAGTCCCCTCGGGCCACTCCAGTCCCTGGCAGCTGTGCTTCTATTTTCTGTCTCTATTTGGGTTATTTCCAGTTACTTAATTAGAGTCATATACTGTATGGCCTTTGGGGTCTGGTTCCTTTCACTTGGCACATATATGTGAGAGTCATCGGTGTTGTTGCCAATGTGAATAGTTCAGTCCTTTTAATTGCTGAGCAGGTTTCCAGAACGTGGGTGTACCACGCCTCGTTCTTCTGTTCACGGACTGGAAATTATTTGGGGTGATTATGAATACGGATAGGATAGGTGTTGGTGCGGACACAAGTTTCCAACTCTCCTGGGTAAATACCTAGGAGATTCAACATGTATTTCCCTCTTTGTGTTTCAGTTTGGGTAATTTCTACTAACCACTCATCAGGTTCACTGGTTTTCTTTTAAGTTTGCTGAGAGCCCATTGAAGGCATTCTTTTCCTCTGTTACTGTGGTTTTGTTGTGCATTTCAGTTGGATTGATTCTTTCTTTTTTTTTTTTTTTTTTTTTTGCGGTACGCGGGCCTCTCACTGCTGTGGCCTCTCCCGTTGCGGAGCACAGGCTCCAGACGCGCAGGCTCAGCGGCCATGGCTCACGGGCCCAGACACTCCGCGGCATGTGGGATCTTCCCGGACAGGGACACGAACCTGCGTCCCCAGCATCGGCAGGTGGACCCCCAACCACTGTGCCACCAGGGAAGCCCTGATTCTTTCTTATAATTCTCATCTCTCTGCTGAAATTACCCCTCTGGTCTTGCATACTGTCCTCTTCCACTAGAGCTTTATCACGTTACTCAGTTATTTTAAATCCCCTGTCAGGTAGTTCTCACCTTTCTGCATATCTGAATCTGCTTCTGTTGATTGCTTTATGTTTTGACAGCATGTCGTGTTTTCTCACCTTTTTGCATGCCTCATAATTTTTTGTTGAAAGCCAGACACCATGTTGAGGACACTAGAGGTGAGAAAAATTGTTTTTATGCCTCGGAATGCACACACCCGTCCTTCAACTAGAATTTCAGCGTGTGAATTCAAGTTGGGATTGGAGGAGTCTGAGCTTCCCTGTTTGGTGTGCCGCACTCAACAGATCCCTTCAGCGACTCCTTGTGTTTCAGCTGGGGGCGAGTTTGCTGGTACCTTTTCTCGGTGTCTGCTCCACCCTCTGCTGTAGTTTCCCCCTTTGCACTGCACCTCTGGGAGGGTCTGTCTGCAGCTGCAGGCCCTCTTCCAGCAGCATCCCCGTTACCTGTCACTCGGGTTGTGAGCCTGGGGGTGGGAGAGGGTGGTAAGGGTGTTGTGAAGCCTCCGTGTCAGGCAGGCACCATGTCTGGGGCTGTGGTCTTCACTGTGCTCCTGTCCTGCCCTCAGTCACACTGTGGTCCTTCACCCAAGAGGGATTCTAGAGCCTCGCCGGGCTTAGCGTAACTGCCTCCTCCCAGTTTGCAGGGACTTCCCCAGTTTCGGTGCTGAAAGTCCCCTGTCTGTCCAAGGCGAACTGAAACTAGGGGTGCAAGGATTATTTTCTGTTCCCTTTCTCAGCTGGAACAGGTTTCCACCCACGTCCTAAGGGTGACAGCGCTTGTTCCCTGCCTGTCTTAGACCTTAAGGCTTTTGTTGCACAGGTGAGATGAGGAAGAAGTGTCCGGGTGGGGCGGTCTGACCCCTCCAGGAGAGGCTGCTCTTCTGGCAGCCAGGGGCGCGTTCTCAGTCCCCTCTGGGTGGGGTTCGTGGAGAAAAGCACACGTGGAGAGCAAAGGCGCACGCCGTCCACCTCCAGTTTTCAGGGGCTCCACGTCTCTCACTACCCCATGTTCAGCCTCTTCCTGTTTGTTAACTAGTCCGGCTGAGGGTCTGTTGTGTCTGCCCTGGGGAAGCAGGCGGCCATGGCTCGTCCCTCCCTGCAGAAACCTGTCTCTCCCTACATCTGGGGCTGGTTGGTTGTCCTGCAACCTCAGCTCTCTGATGAGTTCAAGAAAAATGATGGACTTGCGGTCATTTTGACAGTTTTTGGTCATGAGCGATGAAGAAGTGATATTCTTTTAAGTTCTCTACATCCCTGAGCCAAATCTTTGATTTGTAACAGTTGTACTAACAAAAGAACTTCAGCTGCATACACACACACTGCATGCACACGCAGACTCCACAAGCCCAGCTCATCACTGCTGTTGGCGAGCAGACTCGTAATTGGCTTCCGTAAGTCACGTGTCCAGTTCAGAGCAGGCAGGTTTGGTTGTAGTTTCCCTGGACTGTCCTGAAGAAGAGTCATATCCGTGTCTCTTTTACATGCAGGCCAGGAAGACTGTGGAAGGTTCTTGGCATCTAGAATGCAGTCACCATGGTGATGTCCTATCTCCCTACACATCAGGGCTTCTTTTTTTTTTTTCTCACAGATTCAATTTGCATTGTTTACTTAGCTTTATATTTGCTGCAGTAGATTAATTCAAATGTATTCAATAAATACATATTGAATGTCTTACAGAGAGTAAGGCATATTAGAGATATAAAGTGTATATTGAGTTTTTATGAAAAACTTGATATCTTCTTTTTGGGGATCAAGGTTGATCTTCTGTGATTTTCAACTCTGTGCAAGCCTCTGTGTTGGGAAGACCTGTACAAGCAAATTCATAGAGATTTTTCTGCTATCTGTGTCACCTGGCATTTCTCCACGGTGGCACATCCTCAAACATGTACAGGTTTTCTTTACAGTCTGTATCCTCACTGAACATTTAACATAACATTTTAAATTAACTAATATGGTGGTCTTTATACCTACAATTGATCTGTTAATTCATAGCTATTATAACCACTATCATAATTATTTTTATTACCTAGTACTATGCACGTTGTTTCTGTCTCATAATTATCATTTTAAACTCATAAATATCAAAAAAAACCTCATAAGTATTTGCATTTTGCAAATAAATATTACAGATACCATTTGCTGTATTTTTGTAGTTACTCAGAAAGTGTTTATTGAACATTTGCATTCCTTATCTCAATATAAAAGGCACTAAATATATTTACAAAGAAGCTATCCTTTAAGAGAGGACTATAAGATTTTTAACTGCTATAAGAATAGTTTTTACTAAACACATTCATTAGGATTAATTTCATGGTTTTTTTGGCTGCGTTGGGTCTTTGCTGCTGCGCGCGGGCTTTTTCTAGTTGCGGCGAGCAGGGGCTACTCTCCATTGCGGTGCACAGGCTTCTCATTGCAGTGGCTTCTCTTGTTGTGGAGCACGGGCTCTAGGCACATGGGGTTCAGTAGTTGTGGCCCATGGGCTTAGTTGCCCCGTGGCATGTGGGGTCTTCCCGGACCAGGGATCGAACCTGTGTCCCCTGCATTGGCAGGCGGACTCTCAACCACTGTGCCACCAGGGAAGCCCTAAATGGACTCTTATGGATGATAATCCTGGCAATGATATACTCCATGGGTTAGAAGAAGGGGAGAGGGTAGAACCACAAAGAGCAATTGGGGGCTGACTCTGCCTGACTCTGAGCCTGAGCGTCCGGAGCCTGTGCTCCGCAACGGGAGAGGCCACAACAGTGAAAGGCCCGCGTTAAAAAAAAAAAAAAAAAAAAAAAGCAATTGGGACACTATCAAAGTAATTCAGGTTTGCAGTGTCAGGAGCTTAAACTAGCATTGTGACAATGGGCCATGGAAACATAAAGAAACAGTTAGGACAACCACTATAAAGAAAAAAAAGAAATGAACCCAATATTGAAGATTTACCAATATGAGAAATAAACAGGAAGAACTAATCAAGGATAATGCCAAGATTTTTAACTTGGGTGATTTTTAAAAAAAATATTTATTTATTTACTTATTTGGCTGTGTCAGGTCTTAGTTGCAGCGCACGGGCTCTTAATTGTAGTGCGCGGGCTTCTCTCTAGTTGTGATGTGTGGGTTTTTCTCTCTCTAGTTGTGGTGTGTGGGCTTCAGGGCGCGTAGGCTCTGTAGTTTGCCGCATGCAATCTCTCTCATTGAGGCACTCTAGCTCAGTAGTTGTGGCACGTGGGCTTTGTTGTCCCGTGGCATGTGGGATCTTACTTCCCTGACCAGGGATTGAACCCGCATCCCTTGAATTGGAAGGCGGATTCTGTACCACGGGACCATCAGGGAAGTCCCCAACTTGAGTGATTAGGAGAATGGCAGAGAAGTTAGGAAAGCCTCTGGTTTCAGAAGAGAAAGGTCATGAGTTTGGATTACGGTATCTTGAACAGGGCTTATGGGTCATTCATCTTTGTGTCCCAGCCCTTGGCCCAGCACCTGCTACCCAATGCTTGTTCTCCAAATAAATGTCATTGAGACTTTGAGATGGTGAGAAGTAACCCATAGGAATTATATCGTAATCGTTCAAAGGTACAGTATAGGATGGCCAGAAGGTCTGTAAACATAAGCAAATATGCATAATAAATCATTTAGGGTATTGTAATACATACAGTAGCATTTGATGATGTATTCATTGTATTGCTCCTTCTGAGCAGTGCATGTTGCATTCAAAATGGCAGTGAATGTTGCACAAAATGCAGCATTTCCATCAATGCACGTATGCATATCATACATTTCCCTGGAAGATTTGCGTCCCTGGTTTTCACTAACAAACCTTTAACTTACTCAAGAAGTGATCAAGAGAGTTCAACCTGTGAAAACATTAAGTAACAAGATTTATTTCCAGACTTTTGGGCCAACAATAGAACCCCCATGAGGGGATGAGACTGAAGGTATAGAATGGTGCCCGTCAGCAGAGAGGTTAGATTTTGAGAGTTGATATTGTCACAACGGATGACTTTTTCAAAGGAGTCAGTACAGAGAGAAATAAGTGGGTATCCAAGGAAATGAGAACTAAGGCAAGACTGGGAGGTGGTATAAGGAGAGCCGGAATGGGGTGGGATCCTGAACAGGGTTAAAGATGGAGCAGGTCACCCAAGAGGTAAATACAGCGAGCAGAGTGACACGTCACAGAACTTATGCAGTAACTTCTTCCAGTTTCCATGGAGTGTTGGGGAATGGAATGCAGTTTTGGAGGGAGCGAATCATGAAGATGTGGAAGCACGTAGATCATTTGTCATTTGTGGAGAGGTTTGGTAATGAGTGGAAGGTAAAATCTAGGATAGTAGCTGTAGCAGTATCCGGTCAAGGTTACTGTTTTTTAAGCTGGGGAAGATCTGTGTGTGTGCGTGTGCATGCGTGTGTGCATGTGTGTGTGTGGGCATGTGTGTAAGCCAGTAAAGAGGGAGAGGTTGACAGTGTTGGAAGAAGAGCAGGAGAAATTATAGCAAGGTCCCTTAGGTCTTGGCTGGGGGGAGGTTGCAAAATTCTATTTTGCCCCTCAGTCTTCACCTCTGGATTTGTAACCAAACTGTACAACTATTAGAGTATTTATATTCTTCTGAAGTGGAATTAATGCTTCTCGATCAATTTCCTCTATTGAATTTACCCAGGTTTGCTTCTCCTCACCTTAAAACATTTCATGTAATATTCTCAGTCACCATCAATTAATATTCCTTGAGAAACTCCCTTCGTATCAGGGATTAAAGACAGTGCAGCTGACTGGTTTCTACTATAAATTCCTAGGAATGGCATTTTACTTATTAAGGTAGAACCTTGAAAATGCCCTCTTGGGAATTATTCCATATAGATTCCCACGACTCCCAAGTGCAAGCCCAGAAATCTATTAGACTCTGAGTTTTTTGTTCCTTCTATTTTACAAAATATAAAAGAAGAAATTAGAGGGGAAAGTTTCCACTTAAATGGATTGCTAGGTGCAGCATTACATGAATAGAAGAGCTGGTCGCAACCAGTGAGTCATGCCATTACTTTGGGAGGAGAAATGACAAGATGACTTAATAATTATTTTGAAGCTAAAAAATGCATCTACTTTTTTATATTTGGCAGTTGTGGTTCATGTACTTGGGATCAGACTGGGCTGTGTCTATGATCCCCCCAAGGATTTCTGAATGAACCTATAGCACAGACACAATTAAATGTTTGTCTCATTTATTTTTTGTTACACTTTTGAAACTCAAAACAAAAATCACCCCTTTCTGTGTTTTCGTAACGGCAAAGACAGCTAGAGATATCATGTCATTACAATCAGTGAGTGAATGTGTTGTAGTTGAAATCCGTGCACTGCTAAGAGCTCCCAATGACAAGGAGCTCGGTGAGTTAACTTTGTGTTAATACTCTGTTCGTTAACAGATTTTGATGAAAGTCATAGATATCAGTTTAAAGGAACACACTGCTACTGGGTTAGGCTTGTTTGTTCATTAATCTAATAATTTGTTAGAGAGCATTTAAAAATGCCTGTAATGTATCACCTACTATAGAGAACTCTGAGGAAGAAAACTATCAACCCTATTGCAATTTGCTGCCTTTTTTTAGAAATAATACCTGCGGCAACAATGGAGTGTCTTCAAGAACTTAGAAATAGAGTTTTCCTCTGAGAACAAAATTCTGACTCAGCATTAAATGGACTTGGGTTGCAATGAGCGATTACCGTAAAGAGAAGGACTTCCAAGGGAGCCTGTCCCCCACCAAGGTGTTCACATAATCGAGGGAGATTGACAGTCAGCCTGACCGTAGCTGGAAATTGAAACCGTCCCGCAGTTGTCATGTTGTCACGATCCACCCCTGGCCCTACCCAGGGCCCTCTTCCAGCTGCCCTGGAGCTCCCACAAGTCAGCAGCTGGCGGACCCTCCAGCCCTCCTGCGGGCGTTCAGCCTGGCTACAGCCCATGTTGGATGGGTTCTCAGAGACTTGGAATATCCTCCCTGAATAATCCACCTGGATCGTTTGATCCCTGATGGATCTTCAGATAGAACCAGTGTCTAAGAGGCACAAGGGGGCTAAAAGAACAGTGCCTGGATTAGAGGGTGCCCGGCTCTGTCCCCATCACATATGAGAGGAAGCAGTGGGCTTTGACCCCAGTACCTAGTGTCCCCTGCCCTGATGTCATGCTGTCTCAGTCCTTAGGTCAACTGGGTGATGCTGACAAGTTAGAGATCCTGGGCCTGTGTGGCTGGGATGGCCTCTCAGCCCTGCAGACTTTGCCTGTGCCACCCAGGAAGTTCTCAGAGTAAAAGCTAGCCAGCGTTTCCAATGATCTCAGTCTGCTGACCACGAAGAAGAGGCAGTGACCAGCATGGGGTGAAACCAGTAGGGCTGGCGGAACCCAGGGTACAGGCGGGAAGGAGAACCAAGCTTTTGACCTCAGCCACTAACATTTTTGAAGAAAAAATTCTACCCCAAGCAGGCTCAGCTTCCTCTTTCTATTCTAATTTATTATCTATTTTCAGCATTCTGCAGAAACTGCTCTCACTAAGGTCACAGTGTGCCAAACTCAGCTCCCCCGTCTTCAATTTCCTTCCCTACATTATCTCCTCAGCCTGTGATGCTGACCTTGAGAGTAGGAGTGAGCGTTTTCACCAGTGTCTATCACAGATCACAGTGACTGGTTCCCAGAATGCATGCAATACATTTTATTGAAAGAAAGAATAGTTCTTATTGACGAACGAAAGAAAATCATCACCCCCTTTTTGGGACTCTCTTAGGATTTTGTTATAAGATCTTCTGTGGCCATTTGTATTTACTCATCTGTGCTCCCAAGGGATTGAGAGCATCCAGTGTATCCTAGCCTAGCCCAGGGCCTGGCATGTAGTAGATGCTCAGTAAAAGTTTGTGGCATAAATGAAGCTGGGGACTGGTGTTGACTCGGTGATGGTGCTCCAGTTACCCCAGGGATTTGTAATAAGTCACCCCAAGATGTAGTGACTTAAAACAATAATCACTCATGGTTTTTCTCACGGTTTCTGTTTTGCCAAGAATTCGGGAAGAGCTAGGCTGGATCATTCTCATTGTTGGAGGGAAGCCTCAGCTGGCATCTGGCCGCAGCTTTAGAGTGGTCATTGTCAGCGCCCAGCTGGAGCTGCAAGAATCTGAAGGCATGACTGGGCTGGACGACCCACGTCCAAGTGGCTCACTCACATGGTGACACGTCTGTGCTGCCTGTTGGCTGGGTCTCTGTTCCTCTCCTTGTGGGTCTCTCCATAGGGCTGCTTGAGCATCCTTAGGACATGGCGGCTGGCTTCCCCCAGAGCAAGTGATCCGGATCAAGGTGGAAGCCCCCATGCCGCTTGTGACCTAGCCTCAGGAGTCACGTGCTATCCCGTCCGCCATACTTTATTGCCCACACAGGGTCAGTCCTCATCCAGTGCGGGAAGGGACTTTGCAAGGGCATGAATATCAAGAAATGGGGATGATTAGAGCTATCTCGGAAATGGGGTAGAATAGATGATTAGCCATCAGAAAACAAAGTTTCAAACTGAGACAAAGCTATCCCTTGGCATTCATCTAAAGGTGGTTGTGAGCTCTGAAGCCTGGAAGAAACAGTTGTTGCCAAATAGGACAGTGCCTCTCTGTGAAGAGATGGTCATCTGGATGGAGTGTGCCTTTTCACCAACACCCAGGCCCAAGTTCTCTCCCAATGGAGTTGCTGACAGTCTATGAGAAATGACGCTTTAACCTCCCAAATGGCACAGCCATCTCATGGAAGGCCAGACCAGAGTCCGGGGTTGGTTGAGGCTTAGCCAGCCTATACTTGTCTTTGGGCAGAAGCAAGACTCGTTTCCTCTGCTATATTGAGGCGCCATTAAGTCCTGGGCTAGAGCTCCGAATGCTTGCCTTTGGGTCTCTCTGCATCCTCTCTGGCATGTCCCTGGGCTCAGTGACAGCACGTCTGCTGGTTCTGATGTGTCCTCATAGGGGCACCTGTGCTCTGAGAAGCCTGGAAGAGATCCATTCCTCCAACATGCCTCGGGGAGTCTTTTCACAAGGTTAAGAGTAACTGTAAATGAGAAGGGCAGAAACTCCGAGGAAGACTGGAGGAATGCACAAGAATCACATATTCCTTGGCTGTAAATTTAATAACAAGCACCCTCCTGAGCTGGGGAAAAGTCCAGAATGTGTTTACATATCCACTTCTTATTCAGCTACTGAAATGCTTTTAAGTGATCAGATAAATTTAAAGGGCCACACAATTTAAAGAATTGTATAAAATAATAACAAATACTTAATGGTAATAATTGGAAAAAGGGAATGTGGGGATACGTATCTATTTTTATTCATGGAAAATAAGTAATAACTTTGGAGGTGATAGGCAACATTTCTTTTCCTTTTTTGATTGACGTCAAAATTCCTATATTTAATAGCTTTTATACTAATTTTCTTTAAAAATTTTGAATGTTTTGCTTAAAGTATGGCTAGAAAAGATCTTTTCAGTTTCTATTTTCAGCACAGCATCTTAAATCAAAACCCAAAATATGGGTCTAAATGCTGCTGAATTGTTCAACTAAGGACTCCAAACATTGTTATTGAACAAATGTTATTACTTTTTAAACATGGCTCTAATTTTAGTCTACAGGCTGAATTTATTTGTTTCGTTATCCAAATGATGATTTATTACCAAATTCTTATCACATTAATTTCAGCTTACCTCCACTGATATCTTATTATCCACTAATTCAATACTCATAAATTCTATGAGCATTTTACCTTTGCTTTGTTAATAATTTTCGTGCGATTGGGAAAAAAGGGCTTTAAGCAGTGAAAATACTCAGTATTGGATATGAATCTAGAGTTGGCCTCCGAATTGTAAACTATTTCTTAGAAATAAATGAGTCCTTTAAAAATGTTAAACCTCTCTTGTAGCAAACCGCCATATTGCATGAATTGTAGAACGTACAGTTTTCCACATTTAAGTATCTCTGGTATAAGATGCATCTTAGAATCATTTGCTTCTTAGGTTCCTTGAATATGGTACGTTCATACTTGGGGTTTTAGCCAAATACTCCAGTGGCCTGGAAAGGGCTGCAGAGGACACGTGATGGACACCGCCAGGGCAGCTCCGACTCCCTACTTCTGTTCAGGATGTCATTTATCTACTCCCTACACTTTTCCTCTTAATACAAAATGATAAAACAAAAAGTATCCCCTCGGAAGTAATGGAAATAGAGCGGCTTTTGATAAAAGCGGGTGATTTTTTTATAACTTTTTTTTTTTCTTTCTCCATGGGTCTAAAATTCCCGGGAGCTACTGAGAAGTTAACTCCTGAGGTTGGATAAAATGGCCTTTGATGTACCTTTTCCTTTTATATGAAAGGCTCTCAAAGGAAATTCTATAACAATAAACCTTCTTTCTTAAAGTCCCTAAAACACAATTCACTATAAAAAAATTTATGTCACATGTATCTTGGATTCTAGCCAAAAAAGTTTAGTTCCTGAAGTACCATGTCCTCCTGACCATGGCCTTACCCTTCAAGGACATGGTTGAAACCATGACAAGGTTGAAACAGTTACACTGGAGCATGGCTATAGTATCTGGAGAGCTTAGGGTAGATTCTGGGTACAGGGAGTCAGAAGTTATACTTTGTAATAGGACATTATGATAGTAGTTTCTCCTCGTTCCATGTACATCTATTTAATTGCTGAGTTCAATATTCTTTGAAGATATACTGGTGAATAATGATTAGAGTTAATATGTATTGATAAATTAATATGTGCATGGCCCTAAGTGTTGGATTTTTTATTTGAAGCAAAGACATACTTCTTTAGTGTCAATGAGGGAATGTTAAATGCTCTCAAAGGTAGGGATAATGAAGAAATTTAGGTTTTCCGGTAGGGTAACTCCTATACAGAACCTGGAGATGAGAGACCTCCAGGATTAACTTTCTTAACATAGATTGGACACAGTGTGATCAATTATTGCTCCAAACTTACTTTTAAAAATCACTGCTTAAGGTTTTTGGTAATACTTCATGTAAAATTATATTCTTTAGAAAATATATTGCACAACTTGGCACAAAATCCTATTGCCCTATAAAAACGGATACCTTTGCCAAAAGGTGGTGGAAAAGGTAAAGATTCAATTGCAGCAGTTATACATACAAATACATACAGGCTTTCACAGACATTTTTCATTGTGCCATCGTTTGTGTAACTACTGCACAATTTAGTGACTTAAAACAGTAGCCATTTTATTGTTTTCACTATTTTGAGGGTCGGGAATTTGAGCAGGGCTCTGCTGGGTGGCTCCTTTGTTCCGTATGGCCATAGTGGAGGTCACTGAGAGGTATTCAGCGGGCAGATGGGCTGGTCTGGAGTATCCAGTAAAACCCAGCAGGGTGCAGCAGGGGATGCTGGGAGGCAGGACCTCGCCGGGACTGGCGACCAAAAGACAGACACAGCGGCCTTTCCCGCAGTCTCCGGGGAGTGGAACTTCTTATGTGGCAGCTCAGGGCTACACAATAGTACGTTCCTGAGACCTCAGGAGAAGAGGCAAGATTCCTTATAGGCTTTACCTTGCAAATTCCAGATATTCTGGAAAATCCTCTGCAGTGTGTTTTCCAAAGCAAGCCCCTGTGGTCAGCCTTGATTCAAAGGGTAGGGAGTTAGACTGTACCTCTCAAGGGGAGGTGAGCAAAGAACATGAGGCCAATTGTAATCTACACACAGCCAGACCAGGAGCACAAGGGCACAGCAACTATCACTAGACTTTCTTTTCTGGGATGCTTACGGCTAGACGGACAGCATTTACTTCTGCAACGTGTTCTGGTCCTCTGCTATTGGATGATGACTCCGAACTCCCAGATCGGACCAGCTCTATTCATGTGGCCTACTCCTGCCCCATGTTTTCTTCACTAAACCGTTATGACCAACAAGTCTTTTTTGTGTGTCAGGTCTATTTGTGTGTCTGTTACTTATTAGTTTTAGATCATTCGTGGATCATAGTAAGTCAGGGCTGCAAGGGACGTGGAAGAGAAAATCGGGTCCTATTTGATAGGAAATTTAGGTTTAAAGTAGCTGTGTGACCTGTCCAAGGCCAGAAACTGATTAGGGGCAGAGCCACAGCCATAGTGCTTGAAGACGGGCAGTCCTGATTTACCTGTGGAATGGGCATCCTGTTCACCTATCCTCGCCCTAGAAACAGCCCATCGTCCCTGTTGTGGTCTCCTATTTCACCACGAAACATTTAGAAAGAAGCTTTAGACGTGTACGTCGAACCTGTCTACTCAGCCCACAGTCTGTAGATGTGAGCTGAGCACCCGCCGGGCTGCGCACGTGCAGGCGTGGCCTCCTGTAGCCGGAGGCCACAATGCAAAGTTTACAGGAGTCACTTGTTCCATCGTGCTGTTTCACCTTTAGGTCCTTCTAAAACACGTTTTCCCCGGCTGTCCTTCCATTTACAGAACAGACCAAGGGGCCGAGGATTCTGAGTTTTTCCTCCGAGCACAGATGCGGAGTGGGTGTTAGTGAAACCATCCACGGATGCAGGTGAAAGTCTGATGGTTATTGCTGCTTTTGCTCTTTGGATGAGGTAGCAGACAGCTTTGACTCTGTGGTCCGCGGGGACTCTGGGTGGCTGCCCAGATGCAGTCTCGGTAGCTCGGGGTTTCTATTGACGTGCTGCCCGGTCACCACCAGCTTTGTCTTCTGCCGCGGCCAATCCGTCTTCCTCCCGGAACAGCCGGGAGAGAGGGGTGGACGGGACTTAACCCGCAGACGGCGACGCCTCCTCGGACCCCGATCCGCCCCCCAGGCACGTCCGAGGCCGAGGGAGGCGGGCCTTCCGGGGGGCAGAGCGGCGGGCGCGGCGCGCGGGGCCGGGGAGGCGGGAGCGATGGGCGGGCTCGGGCGCGGGCGGCGGTCCCGGGGCCGCGGGCTCCTCCCCGCCCTGCGCCCGCCGCTCGCCGCGAGCAGGCAGAGCGGGCTGGGCGCCGAGGTGCCGCCCAGCGCCCTGGCCGCGGCCCTGCCCGGGCCCTAGCGCCGCCGCAGCCGGAGTCCGGAGCCCCGCGCCCGCCCGCGCCCGCTTCTCCGATGGGCAACCTGCTCGGCGGGGTCGGCGTGCGCGAGCCCACCACCGTGGAGGACTGCGACTCCACCTGGCAGACGGACTCGGAGCCCGAGCCCGAGGAACCGGGGCCGGGCGGCGGCGAGGGCCCGGGGCGGGAGCCCGCGCAGCCCCCGGAGCCCCCGGAGCGAGCCGGCGGCCGGCCCCGCGCCAGCCCCGCGCCCGACCGGGACGCCGAGGCGGCGGGCGCCGAGCAGGTACGCGGCCGGGGGGGGCCTCGGGCCGGGATGGGGGGGACGTTGCCGGGAAGGGGGCGGCCCCGGGCGACCCCACGCGCGCGGGGCCTGGGCGGGGGCTGATCAGGGCGGCTTGTCCTCCCCCCGCCGTCCCGCTGCCCCGGGACCCAGGCCTGCGCGCGGCGGTCGCCCGGAGCCGTCCGCTGCCGGCCTGGGGCCTGAGCGCGGGCGCGACGAGGCGGTCCCTCCGGGCAGAGCCCAACTTGGAGGGCTGTCTTCTCTGCCTCCGCAGACGGGTGATGGAAGGCGGGGTGGGAGGAACCTGCCTCAGAACAGAGGATTGTGAAAACCCATCTAGTGCGTGTTATTGGTTAAAAAAAAAAAAAAAAAAAACCCGGAATGAGGTGGGACTACGATGGAGCAGCGAGCCGTCTCCCTAAGGCGGGAGTCCCCATCCGACGTTAAAACACCAGGGTTCCTGTTCCAAGTCAGGCCTTCCAACCCAGGAGTTCAGGGCACGCTTCAAAATTCCTGTTTCACCCAGAAGACTTGTTGATCCAGCTGTGCTGAAGTCATTTGCCCACTACAATTCGGAGGAGGGGTTAGTAACGAGATAAATATCCCTTTTAACCTCTGATGGACTGAAAATAATCCAGAAAACTTCAGAAGGAGGAGCTGCGTGGCCAAGCCTCTGAAGAAGTGCGCCTGGCGGAGCTCTGACAGGCTGGTGGTCCCGGGTCAGGCCCTCCTTCCCATCAGCCATGGGGGGATGAGGGTGGGAAGTGGAGCCCCAAATCTGATGTAACCACGGGCTCTTGGGTTGAGGAGAGGAATCAGCGGTATATTTTATAGGAAGGCTGCCTTCTACATCTTGACGATCATTTCTTTTTGGGTCAGGAGGAAACAGTCTTAGTGCAAGCTCTATGCTATCCAGGTCATTTCCATCAACTGCAGTTTCAGGGGTGGGGTGCGGTGGGAGTTCCTGTTTGGAGTCCCCACTTTAGAGAAAACTGAGGCTTAGTAGAAGCTTGCCCAAGATCATCCAGAGAGAGAGAGGTGCAAACCCAAGTATGCCTGTCACCAGCATCAGAACTTCGGACGTGCTGGAGTCGTGAATGTAACTCTGCCCCTTGCTGTTGGGTCATCTTGCCTTGGGAGCTCAACCTCAGGGAAGTATGAGACACTGTATTCCAGTGTTTTTCTCTCCCACTTGTCTCCAAATGAAGAAACCTTCTGAAGAAGTTTGGGATGTCACAAAACACCCGCTCAGATTCAGTCCAACTCACCTGGTCCATCTATATAAAACAGTTTTATAATTAATGTTTCAGTCAGTTAATTGCAACCCCAGTAAATGGTAAATGGCACCAACCCTTCCTTTTCCCCTTGAATGATTAATTTTTCTTCTCTGTATCACCATGTAACTTCTACTTTTTGTTTGTTTGTTTGTTTTTTGACGTAACTTCTACTTTTTAATGCTGCTTTTGACTGTCCACCTCTTGTGTTCCCTACACCCCACAGTCATTTGCAAGAACTACTGGAGCTACCTTTAAAGTCTATCCCAGACCGACGACTTCTCACCAGCTCCATTGCTGTATTCCTAGTCCAACTGAATAGCTGACAAACGACAGTGCCATTCACTGAGATGGGGAAGTCTAGGGGGAAAGCGGCATCTGAGGTTAGGTCAAGAATGCTCTTGGGTTTACTATCTTATGAGACATCCAAGTGGAGCTGGTGAGTAGTTAATTACGGGTGGAGCCTCAGTCCAGGCCTGGAGTCATCAGCATGTGAGAGTGGAGGTATTGAAAGTCCTGGGAAGATACAGGGTCGTCAAGGAGCGTGAGAAATGTGGTCAAGCCCTGGGCACTCCTCCACTGAGAGCACGTGAGGAGGGGGAACCAGAGATGAGGCTGACCAGGGGCGACCGAAGAGATGGGACGGAAACCAGGGCAGCTGTGGCAGGTGACAGTGTTTCAGGAAGGACAGGGCTTAGCTGGCCCCATGCTGCTGGGAGGTTGCCTGAGTTGAGCACCAAGAAGGATGCTCAGTGAGATGGAAATTTGTTAGGTGGCATTCACAAGAGTCGTTTGGTTGTGGATGGAATGCGGAGGAAGGAAGCCTGGTTGGGGTGGTAAATGGGAGAAGAGGAGACGGACTGGGACTCTGGGCAACTCTCCAGTGAGGCTTTACTGTGAAAGGGAGCAGAGCTATGGATCTGTCATTCAGATGGGGTTTGGGTCAGTTCCAATTTGCGTATATTTGTTTTAAGATGAGAGATACTACAGCATGTTTGCTGAAGGAAATGACCCAGAAAACAGGGACAGGGCTTCCCTGGTGGCGCAGTGGTTGAGGGTCCGCCTGCCGATGCAGGGGACACGGGTTCGTGCCCTGGTCCGGGAAGATCCCACATGCCGCGGAGCGGCTGGGCCCGTGAGCCATGGCTGCTGAGCCTGCACATTCGGAGCCTGTGCTCCCCAATGGGAGAGGCCACAACGGTGAGAGGCCCGCGTACCGCAAAAAAAAAAAAAAAAAAGAAAGGGACATTTTGGTGACACAGGAACTAGGAATAATATGTTAAGGAACAAAATCGGTGGCTGAGCAGGTGAAAGGGGGTGGGATAGAGAGACCAAAGGAGCGGGAAGTGGGGGGGGAGCAGGGACATTGCCTGCAGGTTGGCACATTTAGAGGATGGAGGAGGTGGGCGTTCCCGTGATAATCCTGGGAAATAGGCAGGGTGTGAGTCATTCTCCTCCTTTCAAAGATGATCAAACTAGGATTCAGTTAAAAGCTTCACAGAGCAGCAGCAGAGTGAAGACTCAGCCCAAGTATCCTGACTCCCAGTTTGGGGCTGTTGAAATGACACCACGGTGTCTATAATGATCCTTCGCATTTGGTGGAGCTGAAACTGATTCAGACCTAATTAGTCAGACTTGGAGCCCAGAGCCTGGGGTTCTCACTCTCCCGCTGTCACTGGGTGTTGGTGAAATTCTCTGAGCCTGCGTTACCTTGTTTCTAAGATGGAAGCACTCCTAACTGCCCGCCAGGTGTGTTACAAGAATCAAAGGAAATAATATATGTGCTTTGTGCATGGAAAAGTGCTTTCTATACACACGTTGGATGATGAGTCATGGGGTTGTAGCTCAGGCTAAATAGATCCAGAAACCTGCTAGGCAGAGCTATTTTGAAACGTGTGGCAAGGACCAGAACGTAAGCTTTGCCTCGCTTATGTAATGTGACAGAGTAGCCAGTGTTAAACACCAGCGAGTTTGGTTAAGTATCTCTGTACTTGTAGTAATAGTGAGGATCACGCCACTTCAGAAACGTGTGAAAACTGCCTAGAGGATGCCAGTCTGTCAGCACAGATGGGGGTGGGGGCTGAGGAGAGAAGGGTAGGGGCAAAGGTCTTAATGAATATTCAGACCTAAACTTTGTCATCTGTTTCATCATTGTCACCAGTCTTGTTGCCCTTCTGCGTGACCCTGGACCCGAAGCACGTTCCTGCACGTTATCATAGTATTGATACATGGAGTTCGAGAATGCGAACTGATTCTATTGACCTGTATCTTATGTTTTCAAAATTATGCCATGGGGCTGGGAGTTTGGTTTAGAATTTAAATAGTGTGAGTAAACTACCACATATAAGTTACTGCAATGTAATGTGAAGTTCATTCCAATTGAGAGCTTTTATTGCTTTCTGTGTATATATTTGAAAATTTCTAGCTTTAATCACATTGTATTATCACTGAATTAATGGAAGGTTATTCATACCTTTGTGTACTTGTTATGGTGCTGTAAAGGGTGGAATTTAGAAAGCTATTTAGTTTGTGTTAAAAGCCCCCTTTCCTTGCATTACTATTACTTGACTTCCAAGTACAGCTAAACGTTGCAAAATTAATGACAGTTTTCTTTGAGGAATTGATTTATTATCTTAACACTTTTTTTTTTAGTGTTATGTAAAGTATTCTAAAATAAGTTTGGTCAAAGAATCACTTGTGTAACCTCTGGTAAAATATAGGTCTTGAATTCGTTTTAAGAATTCTAAGGTTTTAAGGTTTCTACTGGATACCGATCCATAACATTTGGCCTCTATAGGCTTTTGGCGAATAATAAAGTTTTTTATTTAGTGAAACACCTTAGGACAAATGTTATTGGCTTCCACTCAGGAAACGAGAATGCCAACAAATGTTGCTTGTAAGCATTATTAAGAGGACATTTATAATATCCTTCATTTATCTGGACATCTTCACACTTTTCAGGCTTTCTTTATGGATGTTCATTATTTTAAGTTTGTTCTGGAAACTTCTTGGTGAAATTATCTTGCTTCAACACGTAAATGGAATTTCACTTTTTATTTTAGGAGGCTGATTCCACTGAAGTATCTGCCAAACCGAAGAGAAGTTTTTATGCTGCGAGGGATTTGTACAAATACCGACACCAGTACCCAGTAAGACTATAGAATTTTTTTTTCTAAAATGTAAAATATTTCCCTTCTGTTTTTGTTACTTTGTGGTGCCAGTGAGCAAATGTGCAAGGAAGGTCCTTGTGCCTTTTTTTTTTTTTTTTTTTTTTTTTTGTGATATGCGGGCCTCTCACTGCTGTGACCTCTCCCGTTGCGGAGCACAGGCTCCGGACGCGCAGGCTCAGCGGCCATGGCTCACGGGCCCAGCCGCTCCGCGGCACGGGGGATCTTCCCGGATCGGGGAACGAACCCGTGTCCCCCGCATCGGCAGGCAGACTCTCAACCACTGCGCCACCAGGGAAGCCCCTTGTGCCTTTTTTTATATGTCCATATGCTGGAGATTGATTTATTTTTTCCTTTAGCAGAACTTCAAAGATATCCGATATCAAAATGACTTGAGCAACCTTCGTTTTTATAAGAATAAAATTCCATTTAAGCCTGATGGTGAGTAATCCGCTCCCTTGGTAAAAAGCAAACTTTAAATAGTAGTACCGCTAGTCATTCTTTGTTCATTCCATGGTCGGTGCATTCATTGTTCATTGACTGGCTTTACTCTGCCCTGCCGTCCACTGTGTCCCCAGAGTCCTAGACCACTGAGCTGTGAGCATCTGCTCAACAGGTTCTGGGGGAGTAACTTGAGGATTAGCCATCCTTCCCACCACCTGTTTACAGTGGCGGCTACTATCTGAAAGGTAGTGGGGGCCATTTTTGTGAGAGGAAAAGAGGAGATTTTGAGAACCATAAAATATTAGATTATTAAGGACCCAAAAGGGAGATCAAATTCAGTTTCCTCATTTTAAAGATGAAGTTGCTGGGTCTTGATGACCGACTTGATCATAGACTTGATCATAGACTTGGATCTGGGCTCCAGAGTTCGGTGTTCTTTTCACTGTGCCAAACCCGGAAAATCTTTGGAACATAATTGAAAGGTGGTTTTTTTTTCTATTAGAATAATCTTTCCTGTCGATTTTCAGATTCAAGGTCAGGGAGCTAGAGCAGCCCCAGTTCAGCGTTCCAACATCCCAGGGAGGGAACTGCACACACTGTAGATCTCCACGCAACTCTGTCAGATATACTGGCCCTCCTCCACACTCTACAGTTGCCCTCCCAGGATCTTTCCTAAACCTTTAGTGGGAGGGTGCAGTCTCCGTGGTAATACGCATGATTCACCCAGGCACCAGGCCGTGGTTCGTGGTGGGCGCCCTCATTTTATCCAGGTCAAACCAGAAAGCTGGCTGCTCCCCGTCCGTAGAGCCCTTATCTCTGTGAGATGACCAGATGGCCCTGGCGGCTGCCCTTTACTCTCAGTGGAAACCCAGCCAAATCCCCAGCAGCGTGAGTCAGGGAACGAGGGTCATGGATTGCAAAGCTCTCCGAGTGGCAGGACCTTGCATTCTTTGATGAACTAACTGGCTGAAGAATATCTAAGGAATTCCCTATATTTGTGCACTGGCAGACGCACCAGTTGGAAATTAGGATGTAAGAACATTGCTGCAATGGCCAGATCCCCTTATCTTTAGTTGATTTCTGGTGTCCCAGAAGTCTGCCCTGTTTTGGAAGGAGCCCTCTAGATAAAAATGCCCTGTTGTATTGACTAACGGTAGAAAGGCACTGCTTTATTTACTAATTGAAATAGTATTAATTAAATTAGTTAGTTTTTTAGGACGTGGAGTAAGAAAACCTTTTGAAGAAATGCAACGATAGGTAGCTAATTTGACTCTGATGTGAATTTAAAAGATTTTCCCCAAAGGAATGCCTTCAAAATATTAAAAACATTGAACATAGAGATAATGACAGTATTTAACTCAATTATTTTTATGTTTCTAACAGTGAATTTATGTTTGAGGTGGTAATTTAGAGCGATAACTTAAAGCAATGCATTAATTTTTTGTAATCTTTATCACAAAAGTTATTTGAAAATCTTGTAAGACTGGTGGAGGTCTGAAGTTTTAGCTAAGGTCACATAAAATGTTATTCTAGTTTATTATATAAATTACATCAACTCTCAAGCGATTCAGTCTTAAAATGCCTCCAACAATGTTTTACACGTCTGGTTCGTGTTCTAAATCTTTCCTCTTTAGGTGTTTACATTGAAGAAGTTCTCAGTAAGTGGAAAGGAGATTACGAGAAGCTGGAATACAGCCACACCTACATCCAATGGTCAGTCGTGTGCTCTGTCTCGCACCTGTTTCATCATGTGTGTCTCCCAGGCAACATTAATATAAAAATATTATTTTTCTAAAACGTAGGCTTTTCCCCCTGAGAGAACAAGGCTTGAACTTTTACGCTAAAGAACTAACTACGTATGAAATTGAGGTAAGGCCAGCTCATTTCATTTGGTGTGAATTAGCCAAATTATATTGCCATTTGATGGCCCTGGTAGGTCCGAGTCACCCAGCTGGCTTTTCTTTTTTCATTAGGAATTCAAGAAAACAAAAGAGGCAATTAGAAGATTCCTCTTGGCTTATAAAATGATGTTGGAATTTTTTGGAATAAAACTGATAGATAAAACTGGAAATGTTGCTCGGGCTGTTAACTGGCAGGAAAGGTTTCAGCACCTGAACGAGTAAGTAAAGCCCCGCAGTGCAGCCCCGGCTGGCATGGTGTTTTCCCCGGGTTGGAATTCTCTGTGGCTCATAGAACAAGCAACAGATGGGCTCAGGAATTTGAATTCAAAAGCTCGTCTGAAATGCACTTTATTCCTGTTCTGTATTCTAAAGCAAAACAAAGTAGCAGCCAAAAAAGAATGACATTCCAGGTAGAAACGCGGCTGCTCGGTTTCAGAGCTGTTTCTTCCTGAAGCATCTCTGCTGCCCCCAGCCAAGTGTGGCCTCGCCCCCTCTTTACACCACGTTGCTTGACCTTTGCGGTTGTTGTTTGTGTACACTTTTCCAGACCCATCCCCTAGGTTGTGAGATTCTGCTAGCTCAGCACGCTTCTCAGGCACAGTGCTTTCTTAGATTAAATCCATGAATTAAGCCTATGACATATAAAAATCATTTCATAAGACTGACAGGTACTCATACATTTTACTAAGAAAGAGGGAAAATTAGAATCTTCGCCATTTAGGTCAAAACCGGAAGCCCATTTTTGGTTAATAAAGCCAAACACCTGGAAGAAAATTTTACCAGTTTATTTGGAATTGATTTGCTATATATATATTTTTTTTTTTGCGGTACGTGGGCCTCTCACTGTTGTGGCCTCTCCCGTTGCGGAGCACAGGCTCCGGACGCGCAGGCTCAGCGGCCATGGCTCACCGGCCCAGCCACTCCGCGGCATGTGGGATCCCCCCGGACCGGGGCACGAACCCGTGTCCCCTGCATCGGCAGGCGGACTCCCAACCACTGCGCCACCAGGGAAGCCCTGCTATGTTCTTTTGCTTGGATATTTATAACTTTCATTAACACATATGCCCAAAGTTGGTTTTTTTTTTATTATTATTTTCTTTGCATGCAAACTGGCTTTTTTTTTCTTTTTAATTATAGGGTGACTTATGAGCACTGGACTATAAAACCAACTTTAAACATTTTTAGCACATTGTAATTAGCTGAACTGGGCAAGTACTAAGAGAAAAAAAAAATTAAAACTAACCTAAGAAATTTTTCTTTGCCCCAAACAGAATTTCTTGCATTTTTGCTTAACTAAATTTTTTGTGCTTTCCTGGAACTCTTATCTTGCTGGTGGAAAATGAGTATGGTACAATATTAACGTTTAAGCCTTCCATTTACCTTATTAGTTATAATCAACGCTGTTAAAATGGTAGCTTGCACTAAAACACGCAGGATATGGGCATAAAGCATTACGATCTTGACGAGAAGACCCGTTAACTCATAACTCAAGTCCACTTTGACTTCTGCAGAGCACTTATAGCAGAAGTATATATGCCTCTGCCTAGGCAATGCAGGTAGCTATCTCTGGACAGAGTTTCTAAGCACTTATGTCAGACTGTCACAGAAAGCTGTGTGCAAGTAGCCTGTTGACATGAAGGATGGCAGAAGGCAGCCTTTGAAGAGGATCTGGTAGCATCTCATCTTCCATGTACCCACGACTATCGTTTTAGAGAATTTCCACCTGGTTTTGTTTTGGTCGGAATAGCAATCATACTTAGTAAACGTTTGTTGAATGAATAATGAGGAACAAAACAGGTTTGCCTGCCTAAATCCTCCTTGGGGTTTTATTGTCAGATCCTCCGATTAGTAGCTGGAAGCCGCCCTTCTGAAGGCTGTCGTTGAGGGATGTCCTAGCTTGGTGTGGGGAGGGGAACCTGACCCCTACTGCCCCATGCTGCTCCCTTTCCACCATCATTTTTCCTTTCCGTGGGTATTGCTTACAGCTTTTACTTGTGTTTTAAGCTGTATGACATCTTGAGTTTTTCACAGTAAGCAGGGAACTCAATACACTTATCGTAGCCTAGCGGATAAAAACTATTGGATGAAAATCAAGTGAAATAAAGTTTAGTGAACAAGTGACCATGACTAAAAGAGGTAAAACATGTTCAAACACGAGAGTGCAGACATATAGACCAACCACGAAGATGGATTTCCAATTTTATTTGTAATCACCTTGGATTACGGAGCTGTATTTTAGACCCTGGAATCCCCTCTCACTTTTACTTTCTGTCTTCCTGGTTCTTGGCTTTTGTGTGTCCTTTCCTCGCTAACCTGCTCTTCCTGACAGCTTCAGTCCTTCTTACTACCCTTACCGCTGTCTGGAAGCCCAGCTTCTCTCTTTGATCTGCTACGCGACCCCAAAGTCTACTCACGACTCTAGGAGTGTGGGGTGTTTTTTTTTTTTGTATTTCTTTGTGACATTTATTTCAAATCGTACTGCAACACCCGATTTCTTTCTTGTATAATTTTGTTCTATAATCCTGATCTCCATTCTCTTCAACCCCAGTGTTTGTCCTTTTCTACTGTTATGTAACCTTTTTAATTGGAGAACGTGTTGATACAGATTAAGTGTGCACAGAAATTTTATCTTGGTCATTCATCCCGGACTGGATATGTGAAACTGAGCTGCTTGCAAATATAGTAAATTTTGTTGTGTCGTGTAACTCTTTGGGATGTTTATTTATTTTATTTTATTTTTTTTTCTTTGGGATTTTTAAAGGAAAACATTCTTCCGCTTTTCCGTATCTCTCTTTCTCATAGACTTATGAAGCAGATGTCGGGATTTTTACCACCAAGTTTTTAGAGTATGCAAACTCTACATTGGATCAGCCTTGCTGATAAAGACACTGTCTTAACTTCACTCAAATTTGTATTGTCTCAAAAGACTGGTACTTCCTAACTATTAAAAAATACAGATTCATAAGACCGAAATGTATCTGTGCTACATTGTACCCTTTGGCCTTCAAAGAGTCGAATAGTAAGAGAACACTATTTTGGTAAACATCCAGGAGGCTGGAGATAATGAAAACTGCTGGACTTGTCATTTCTAGCGTCTGGTGAGCCCACATCATTAAGGGTTTAGTTTTGTCCAAACTAACTCTCTTCTTAAAATATAAGGCCATGGAGCCACGCCCTTCCATCCCTCAAATAATTCAGTATCCTCTTCCATGCTTCCCAGATAAGTTGCTGGTTATTCCTAAGCGAATACCAAGCACTTGTGGAAGCCAAGGCAGGTGTATGCGATGCTTGTCTAAAGTTCAGTGTCTGAGGTATAGACAGGTTTGGGGAAGTGGGGAATAAGTGGTGCAATATTGGGTGAGTAACTAACCCGGGCTGGTGATGACATACATGATTAATACATGGACCTGAAGGTTCCCTTAGGATGCAGCCAGGTATTTGTAATAAAGCAACTCTTGGGCTGAGTGAGGTAGGGGGGCAAGATTATGAATCGTGACAAAATAGGTTTGGAAAGTTTTCATCTGCTAATGGCTTTAGTTTTGGGACAAGAAAAGAAAGATGTTAGTGCAATCTGGGGAAAGAGGAGTCTTTGCAGTCCATGCCATTAAAAGTAAAATTTTAAATTCTGTGATAGGGAAAGAGGAGGTGAGAGAGAGGCCACAGACGGAAGAGAATGAGGCGATTAAGGTGGGATAGGTACACATAAGGTAGTCCTTAGTACCAAATCTGAATAATACCAATACCAATAATTATATTGATGTTAAATAGTGTCTGAAATTTATTGAGTTCCACATGCTCTGCATATATGTCAGCTAATTTGATGCTTACAAGTGCAGTGAGGTGTGGGCCCTTTCCCCCACGTTAAAGATGAGGGTACTTGAGCCTTAGAGGTGCCGTGATTTCATGTAGCTGTTGGTGGCACAGCTAGGGTGTGAATTCGGTTCTGACTCCAAAGCCTATACTCTTTGCTCTGCTAAATAAGTCACTTCTGCCTCCTTTGTCAGAATTGTTCCAGCGAGGTAGAATGGTTTCTGCTGCTTTCCTTCTGAGTTGGTTGATATGGTGGGTTCTGCTGGCCCGCTGACCCTGTAAGTCGTACATTCGGCTGGTAACCAATGCTCGGCACTGTTTACCTGTGACAGGTATGATACATTTGTGTAGTAGATAGTCATCCTCAGTGTATTTGACAAACAAACAGCAATTCGACATCCATGGGAATACATTGAAAATCTAAATGTTTTTCAAGTACAAAGAACTAAAGGAAAAAGGAGAATTTATTTTATGCATTGGAGTTTTACATAGATTGGCGTTACACTGAGGTACAGGGGTTTCACATCTTGTTTTATTCTTCTTAGCGGTGTCTACTATGACTTTTAGCCAAGTCATTACAAGGCATGTTTTCCCAGCTTACTCTTCCATCAGAAATAGTTTCCCAGTGGTTTTTATGCCCCTGCTTTCCGCCACCTAATTTTCCCCCTTCGTTGTATTCAATCCTCTTCCAGGTCTCAGCACAACTATTTAAGGATCACTCGTATTCTGAAAAGCCTCGGCGAGCTTGGATATGAAAGTTTTAAATCTCCTCTTGTAAAATTTATTCTTCATGAGGCTCTTGTGGAAAATACCATCCCCAATATTAAACAGAGCGCACTGGAGTATTTCGTGTACACAATTAGAGACAGAAGGGAAAGGAGAAGACTCCTGCGGTTCGCCCAGAAACACTACACGCCCTCGGAGAATTTTATCTGGGGACCACCCAGGAGGGAACAGCCCGAGGGCAGCAAAGCCCCGAAGACCCCCGCCCCGCCCACCTCGGGGCATCACAGCCAGACGTCTATGCACAAAAAACCCAAGGACTCCAAAAATCCCTCCGCAGCTGGGCGTGTAAATAGCAAAGCTGCCGAAGACAAAAAAGTGACACCTAGGGAGCCGGAGGAGGAGACAGACTGGCCCAGCTCAGAGGCCGGCAGCGAAGCTGCCAGGTCAGGAGACCCAGAGAGAGAGGGTGATGCCGACAATTCCAGTCCTCAACCAGAAGAGACAATTGCGCATGCGCTGGAGAAAAAGGAGAGTGCGTCTCCCTCTGAAAAAGATGAAGAGCGTGAAAACCGTAACAAGGACTGTGAAAGTCCCGGAGAGACAGGTTCCCACGATGACGCACTCTTTCAGTGAATTATCAGGAAGCCCACAGACCCGTGTGGGTGAGGAACAGAGGCCACGTTTCGGAGGGTAGCCGTCTGTTGGTGATCTCTGTTGTAAGCATTTAGTTGTCACTTGGTTTTGATTTTGGATGACAGTGAATTTAATATCTAACCAGAAGTCTGAAGACAGGACCCAATTCACGAATGCATTCTGTAACACTTCGGGGACGTGAGTTTTCGAATCCAGTACACAACAATTTTAAATTATTTTCAGTGTATCTGGAAATAACCATGTAGTCTTCGATACAGCAAATAAATTCTTTGGAGAGACTCCGCTCTACATGAAGAAAATCAAGTGGATAATTTCGTTAGGTTGCCACCCCTTTGCCCGTTTTCTGGATTCCTTTGTTTTTAAGCTGTGAGAAAGAATTTGGTCTTCTCAGATGTATTCGGAAGAAATTGGGAGTTTTTTCATTACAGCACCTCAGCATGCTTATCTTTAGTTTCTGGTAAGTGGGATGGATGTTCTTGGGGAGATATACTTGCCCCTCCCCGTTTGTCGGTCCTGCTGTTTTTCCTCTTCCCCTCTCCATTCTCTCCCTCGTTGGCCACCTGTGTCGGCGGGCACGTGCATTTCTAGTGTACGTTCGGATGATCTACTACAGTGACATTTACGTGGCGTAGAGGGAACTGTCGGCTGTATTATTTCAAGAATTTGTTTAAAATAATAAAAATGGTTTTCTGTGTTAAGTGCTTAAAAACAAGCTTTGATGCAAAAGTCCAAGAAGAGAATTTTGCCTTCTGTGGCTGTTCTGTACAGATTTGGTGCTTGTTTCTGAATGCAAATGACTAAAGAATTAAAAAATTAAGGAAGGAAATTATTCGTTTTCAAAAGGCACGCGTCTGGCACTGGCAACAAGGCAGTGGTCCCTAAAACCATGAACATCTCAGCGTTATGTAGACTATGACATTAGTGTGGCTTAGTCCACAGTATATCTTTAGAAAAAATATAATCTGTTGCCTCTCTAAGTTGTCAAAGCTCGAAATTGAGAACAGACTGGACATCCCGTATATTCAGTTTTAGTAAGCACTGAATGTGTTAATATTGGGTAAGAGCAAATAACTTTCTTGCTTATACTGTTATTACTGATTATTAGACATTCGAAAACAGTCAAACACTGTGGTGAGAACTTCAGAGCATACGTACACATATAGTGAAAGCAATTCACAGAAAAAATTTTTTTTCACTTCATTTCATTTAGAAAGGAATTGGCTTTTGTGTGTTTCTTAGGCCCTTAAGGGAAGTTCTAGTCACTTTAACCCTCAGAGAATTTTTACTATGTCCTATTTTTAAATCACATTATGTCATCTTCTGTTATTTTTATTGACCAGAGGACTTTTAGCAGAGGGTTTCTAGAAAATAGACACACAAGTAGTATGCTTTAGAAGGGTTACATTGCCTTGAAGTTTACATGAAACAGCATGGTTGCTCAAATCTGACTTATTTTATATGAATGTTAGGAACGCTCATGTTATATATTGTATTCCAATAAATATAGAATATTTTTTCACTATCATTTCTCACAATGTGACAGTTTTTGCTTTCTACTGTTTTGTGAAGTGAGCATTAGGATTTGGGGAAACCATT
Organism: Delphinapterus leucas; assembly: GCF_059928025.1. Classification (NCBI taxonomy): domain Eukaryota; kingdom Metazoa; phylum Chordata; class Mammalia; order Artiodactyla; family Monodontidae; genus Delphinapterus; species Delphinapterus leucas. The sequence goes on from NC_143140.1 coordinate 14,731,647, forward strand.
CTGCTTTTGCATTTCCATTTCTTTGCTTTTTCACATGGACCCTCTAATGGCCCCATCGAGCTCAATAAACAGTTCTACAGCTTAGCGCGTGAGAGTAGGTTGTCACATTGGGCTGAATTGTAGGAATATGGTTCATTTGAAATACCTTACCAATTTTGCGCACATGATAAAATGTTCACACCACCTTCTAAGTGCATAATGTTAAAATTTTGTGACCAGATATTAAAATATTAATAAGTGGACAGATACTAAAAGAGATGGATATCATCTAAATCACTTAGAAACTAAGAGTATATCAGAACCCTTAGAAGTAAAAATGTTTCATTCAATAATTTAACTTTTAGCGTATTCCTAATTAGGGGTTTGATTAGATTGTACTGTTTAATTTGAGAATATTTAGTCTCAAGGGAAAACTGCCTGGCTTCCACTTAAAACAGTGGCCTTTTTCTACCATGTTGTTCTGAAACGCAGACTCACGTGAAACGGTATGATTCCCACGCTTAATCTGTAAATAACTTATGAGAGAATTCTTCAGTGGAAACAAGTGAGAGGATGGCATTCCTTTTGCAGATAAAAATTATGAACGTCTAGAGTTTTTTTCTATTAAGAATACTCTGTACATTCAATAGTTTTACAATAAGACCTGTAGGTGTGTCTTTAGGTGTGTGTGTTACGACATGAAACAGCCCTCTGGGTTTGACTGTGATGTTTTGTATTTTTAAGAACTACCATGTGCTTGCAGAAACTAAGAAGCTGTTATAAAAACGCAGTGGAGCATGGCCAAATGACTAGAAACTTTATCGAATTTTTGTGAATATATAGACTTTATCATTGTACCATGGACTGTGAATATACTAAGTATTGGCTATTGATAAAATACTAATTTGCATTTCAGGCAAATAGATGTTACACCGCTTGGTTAGTCTAGTATATTTCTAATATTTTGTGCTTTCATATCCCAAAGGAGACGATATATGTGAAAATATTTTGAAATACTGTAAAGTGATATATGATGAAAAGATATATTTCTGTAGAGAAAAAGTTTATAACATTAAGAGTATTGTACCATTATACGTCCTCATGCTCAATCTCATAAGAAACTGAAAAGAATCATGACAGAACTGGAAATATGTCTGCTTTCTCTAAGTCATGTACAGTTCTCAGTTCAAAAATTATTTGGTATAGTTTTATTTTGGATTTTAGTTTTGAGGAACAACCTTTTTCAGTTTCAAGGAGAAAACAAAACTTATGACTCTGGAGTTACCAGAGAAGTTCTAAGATTTTTTGCTAAGTATTAAAAATATAAAGATTATGTTTAAAAATTACCTACTTTGTTTCTAGTTTTTACAGTTTAACCTGACAGAAGGAATGCTCTGGTGAAAAAGGAAAAATATTGTAGTACAGTATTACATTTGAGTTACTCTCTAAAAAATCATTTTAGAAAGTAAACTTCCTTATCGAGTTGTCAAAAATTGGTTGAACTGATGGAGAGGGAATATTTGTTTAATTGTTTAAAGTTAAATTTCCCAGGTTTATAGTAGAGTTATGGTTGAGTGTATAATCTACTGAGTAACTAAATCAAGCCAGTTTCTTTGTCTTTCTATAATTGAGGCTCTTCTAAAAGCTTTATTTTCTAACCTGAGACAAGAAGGGCGTTCTTGATCTTGCTTGATTGTAATTGCATCTGTGGGTCTCTCAAGTTTATTTGGGGTGAGTGGGGACTCTTTGTTATAGGAGTAGTTTTGAAGATTTCTATTTTGTTTCCCACTTAAAAAGTTCCAATTTTTTTTTTCCTTTGGGGTATATCCATTAAGTGTAAGGTAGGCCGAAGTTAGACAAGCAAGAATCATTTCAAATGTAGGTGCAGCTGTAGAAAATGATGGCCTGGGTCAGTAGGATCTGGAAAATTAGGGGTGTACAAAGGGTTGACTCCTTTCAATTTAGAATTCTTTAGTGTTTATTCCATGAGCATATCTGTTGAGTAATCTCTAGGGTGACAGTGAGCACATCCTGCCTCTTTGCCTGTTCCAGCCCACCCAGCAGACTGTGCTTAGGGACAGACCATGTTTTAGAAATTCCTTATTACCGAAGTTAATAATAGATAATATAGTTATAAATGTGAATGCCTGGAGGTGTCCAGATGTGCCTTAACTAATGTGAATGCTTTTCATTCAGAAGTTTAAATTTTTACTTCATTATAAAATCTTGCCATAAGAAACATTCCAAACCGTGAAGATCAGTTAATTTAATGAAATTTACTTTCGTGCTTTTTCATTTTGGAGACATTTCCATTTGTATCAGTAACATCAGTTCAAAAGGAAGTGTACTAGCCACAGTGTTCAAAAATGTGTTACATTTGAGAAAGAAGTAAGATCTTACAGCAGAAAGATTAACTTCATTGTTACATTTATTTATGCTTCTGCCTAATTTTGCTACACCCTGTAATTTTCATTGTAAACATCTCTCAGTTACTACAAGTAATATTAATCTGTGTTTTACTTTTGCTTTTAGGTACAGAGGGATGTAGAGAATGGCATTCTACTAGAGAAATGATTTAAAAGTTTAATTCCAGTAGATAGTTGGAGGAATCTGAAATTAATTTGGACTTTTATGCTGTAGTTTTATTAGAAACATTTAAACAGTACTTGTTCTTGCTTTTTCCCTAGGTTAGAGAGAATGTTTTTTGTCATCTTCTGCTTTTTCCCTCATCTGTTGAGAAGTTTATTGTTTTAGTTACTTGTGGGAAATAACTTCTTAATATGTTTGTTTCCTTGAATTAAAGTGTTCACGTGGAGGATACAATTAACTGCTTCGTTTTATGGCCCAAACTCTTGCCTGGAGGTTGAGTTCAGAGATGGGGAGGTGGCTGAGAACCAGAGTGGGCGTCTTGGTGAAGGGGCACGTACACTGGGCTGCATCCTCTCCAGTAGAGGAGGGGTCTCCGGAGCCTCCCCTGGATGCCGAGGGTGTCGGACCCCGTGATCGCTGTCTTCTGAGGAAGGTGGGCCACCTTGGACTTCATGCACAGTTTCACTGGGTATCAATTTTCATAAAATACCTGTTATAATTCATTCGTCACCATTTTGCGGTTGTTTAGGAAATTGTGAGCAGTTGGACACCTGCTATGTAAATTACAGCTGAATCTTTCTGTCTCGGGAAACATTGAAATACCAGTTCTGCCTACCCCTCTCGCCAGTTCAAAACTTCTGATTTCCATCCAAAATTATTTGGGGTTGTTCTTTCAGAGGTCTCTATATAAAATTCTCCATAAAATGATTTAGTGTAAAGACGAAGTGAAAGGGAAAAGGCACCAGTGCGCACTTGTTATGCTGAGAGACCTTTTTTAGACAAATCAGAAACCTTATCTATTTTAATATGAAAAATATGTTGAAGCTATAAAGTTTATCATATTTTTGTTTTTAAATTATAATGGAGTTTGTGGAACAGTTACATGAACTAGAGAGATTCGTTGTGTAATAAGCTTTGGTCCTAAGAAGTGTCCAAGGTCTGCAGTCATTGGTCAGATGAACACCTTTTTCAGTGCTGGTGGGTTTAGTTTCATGTGGAGAAGAGGAAAATAACAATCGAAACAAAAAGTTAGAAACGGTCACTAGAAACTCACTATAGAAATAAAGATGTAACTGACTGTAGGTTTGTGGAGTGCCAGAATTTACTGGAATGAGGAATAGATGAGGATGCAGAAGCTTTACGGTGGGAACGTGCTCGGTGTTATCCGTGCCAGGGAGATCTGGACTGGTGTGAATGGGAAGCAATCCCATTCATGCTCGCATTTTCAGCCCGGATTCCGCTTACTCCACAGTAGATGGAAACCTTTCACAGACTGAGAGAAATAATCACATGATGTGCCACCAGGTTTAATTCCTCTGCCCGTGGTTCTACTGACAGGAAGTTAAGTGGAGGCAGTGGCTGCAGAGACGGAAAGGAGGTCCCGCGCTAGGCTGTTTCTAACGATGTGACTGTCTACCCCACGCCGGCGAGAGCGATGGCGCCTTCCTCGTGTGGCACCACAGTTAAGAGCAACAAACCAGAGCAAGGGTTTGACAAGCGTTTTGTTCTTTGTCCTTTTTTGCTTTTGTTTTTGTTTTGCGGTACGCGGGCCTCTCACTGTTGTGGCCTCTCCCGTTGCGGAGCACAGGCTCCGGACGCGCAGGCTCAGCGGCCATGGCTCACGGGGCCCAGCCACCCCGCGGCATGTGGGCTCCTCCCGGACCGGGGCACGAACCCGCGCCCCCTGCATCGGCAGGCGGACTCTCAACCACTGCGCCACCAGGGAAGCCCTGTCCTTTTTATAAGAAGGCTGTTTCCGTGTTTCCCAAGTGCGCTGTCCACTCCTCTTCCGTGTGACCTAAGAAGATAGACGGCTAACTGGGTCCAGTCACCGCTTCAGCTGGGAAACTATTGTGTCCTTTGTATTTTGAGTATTTCAGGAAAATGGGTAGATTCTTAGAAAGATGTGTGCTTTCCTTCCTGCATGAGCGCTGACTGTCCAGCAGCCGTGGGCCTTCTCTGTGCTCTGTCATCTCCTGCAGGATGAATTACAGAACGCCGTGCACGTCTGTGCACACCAATACCATGTGTATGTGGTAGGAGCTGTAACCAGTTTCTGGATCTGTATGGTACTATGAAACACTTATTTTATAATCCTGTAACTGTATGGCAGTGTTATGCCAGAAAATGTATAAAGTGCAGTAGTGTCTGTTGTTTACTGCTGTATTTAAAAATACCGTTTCTGAAACTATATATTTAGAGTTCTGTTATTTTTAATAACTATTGCCAAATATACATCCTGTGAAACGACCGAAAGCCACTTCATCTTACTTAACATTTTAGCATTATGCTGATTTTGCATGATTAAAATATTTTTAAAGAGCTGGAACAAATGACTTTGCTGTTTTTCTCTGATTAGACTGTTTTTATGGTTATGGTGTGAGATCAACATTATTTCCCTTTTATCCCCTAAAATAAATATTGTATTTTGAAGAGTGAAATCTTCTTTACACAGGCATTTATTTTTGTCAGGAGATTTTGGAGGGCAGATCACACGTGTAAGTACCTGGATGTTTACTGTTCTCTCTTTTCCTCAGTTTTCTCTAATGCAAAGTTTTAAAAGTATATTTAATACAGATGACTGAAAATGAATAACTCATGGAGGGGACAGATTTTTTTTCACTTAATAGAGCTGGTCTTCTAACAACAATTTTTTGATTAAGAAAAATGCAGCTGTGAGATGCGATTGAGCACGTTGCTCGAGATGCCGCAGGACAGCGGGGATGAAGGTGAGGAAAGGCATCACGTTGGAGCTTGCCTGCGCTGACCTGTAGAGGCGGGAAAAGAGCGTATGAAAGAACTAAGAACAAACTAGTAAGAGTCAGAATGAAATCACATTGTGCATAATTGAGAAACTCAGAGAGAGAGAGGGAACAAACCACAGCCATGGTGGCGAGCAAGCATGATTTTAACTGCAGCCTTTGGGATGAGCTGTTTAGGGAGAGAGCAACGCACACAAGCAATTATCATCCTAAGGGAAGAACGGACACATTCTGGTAACAGAAAATAGAGATGTTTGCTTTTCCCCAAGGGTCAAATGTCAGAAGGCAACCTAAGATCTTAAAAAGATGGAGATTCTCAGTAGAGTGAAAAAAGCAGGACTGAGTCTACATTTCTTTAAGAATGTAAAATCTAAATAATACGGGAGACAGTTCGCAGAAGAGATTTAAAACACGTTCCTTATTTTAAGCCCCAAGGGGATGCAGAGAAGGCCAGCTGGTGTTCCAGGGATGGCAGCAAATCCCAGCCTGGAGAAAAGTGTCAACGGTCAGGGTGGCCTCTCGTGGGTGAGTTTAGGCTCCGTGATTGTGACTGACTAAGGAGTTGGGCTGATTACAGGGAACGTGTAAGGATGATCCTTTCCCTTGGGATTATCTCCGTGAATATGTGGAATTAATTGGAAGAGCGTTTTAAAAATAGGTTATTCACAAGAGAGATTAGAGAGCCAGCGTGGATCTGACTTTACTAAGGAAGGCTGGGTTTACTAATTTTGCTATAACAGTTAGCGTTCCACTATTTTTATAACCTTAATGTATGTTCAGCACTACCGAGGAATATACAAATATGTTCTTCTCAAATGGTGTGTAACATATTTTGTTGTGATTGAAATAGCTTGTTTGTTCTACTCTCAGCTTGAGAAAAGTAAGAGGGTAGAGGAGGAAAGAATAAACAGAGAAGTGGTGGTTGATGTGAACCAAGGGAGCCCTGGTGGCTCACCTTGGGACCCAGAGGGTGTCTGAGAACCCCGAGTGGATGATTTCACTGTTGTCAGGAAGAGAGTTTCAAGAAAAATCCCTGAAGGAGGAAAAAGTAAGGGCAAAGAAGCGTTTTGTCTAACCGGGGAGAGCTGGCTTGGAGGCCAGGTGGACTTGGGTCCATGTAGCAACATGGTCACTTACAGTTGGCTGTGTGGCTTTGGGTGAGTCACGTAAGTTCTCAGGGTCTCTGGTCTCCTGTTGGCAACAGTGTCTACTTTGTGAGTTTCTTGGGAGAATTAGAGTGTGGGTGAAATGCCAGGGACATATTCAAGACACTTCTGTATAGTGGTTGCTAGCATTCTAGAGAAAATCTAGATGTTTGGTCACCACAGACATTGTGCAGCATTTGTCTCAATGGAAGTCAATCTCGCCTAATCTATGTTTACAGGGTTTATAGATCAAAATAAACATCTTAAGCTTTGTTTATTATTTTAATGTAGTTCTCACTAGAAAAGCTACCAGGTATAAAATGGATGATTTTATATTAGACACACTGATATTCACAGGATAGAAAATTTCCCTCATTGTGAATGTAATGAATGTACAAAATAGCCCTTTATTACTTCCTGAATAATTTTTTGAACTGGTTTCCCTTCTCTGCCAAGAAAGAGCTGGAGTGTGGGACAGAGCTGAAGCCTTTTGATCAGGATCAGAAGATGATCTTAGTTTATTTTAGGACACCATCAGCATTGATTCTTATGGGAAGCAGGAAGTTTTAACTTAAAACCCTCCAAATAGACATTTACGTCATACGTTAGTAGAAGGCCACTTAACAGTTAACACTGTTTAAAAACGTGCGTGCAATCAATTCTATGAACTTGGTGGCCTTCTTGCCATTGTTTTCTAACAACCAGAACCAGGAGGATGAATAATCTTCTACTAAATAAATATTCATCTTTCAAAATTCTAACCTATAAGCATCTTCATACCGTGAAATTAAAATGGGGTCACCAGAGTTCCTGGGCCGCTGTCTCGTTCAACCGTAAATCGTTTCGGAATGCGCCACACAACACTATCAATAAGATGGAAAATAAATTCTCATTGACGCCGATAGAAGCTGAATATTTTCTCTTCCCTCTGGCATTCATTTCGACCAATTCCCCCTCGTTTTACCTGTTTCCCTGTCCAGAAATGGGAAGGGATATTATAGACTTCCGTAGTTGACACTGAGTGTGAATCCTAATGTCCTAGAAAATGAAGAGAGGGGACACAACTGTCCTCCCTCAAATGCTGCAGATGCAAGAGCTCGAGGTGGCACCGGAGCCCGCGCTCCCAGTTCAGTGTGTTTGCCCTGTAACCCTTGAGCGTCGTCGGGGAACTGGAAGGGTTCAAAAGCATCAGCTTAGACAGGGGGCTGGCCCGTGCAGCGGTGTCACCCAACACTAGAGTTCTGTCCGTGAGAGTGGCTTTCTCACCAACCCGAGCATTTTCCACTGGCCAGTGTTCACGTCGACAGGCTCTCAAGTTGGTTCAAACATTTCCACTGGGGAAGAACCCACCGGGGCTCTGCCAGTGGACTTTGTCGTCACCTCCCACGTGTGCCTTTTTACACAAGCCGTTCCTCAGAGCTCACCTCTGGGATGACACGGAGCTGGCTGGGCTGAGCCCCCGACGTTTCCAAGCTCATCGAATGGCATCACCTGATCCCCCCAAGGAACAGGAAACCAGGGAGCTACATGGGAACGTTCATTTGTCAACTCATCCGGTTTGGCAACACGTTCTTTGATTCTACTTCTGGAGTTTGTCTGCAATCCACCCCCTCATTTGCACCCCTGCTGCCTCTGTAGGCCTTTATCTAGTGTGAAGACTCCTAAATTTCCCTCTGCCTTCAGAGAGAATGCAGCCTTCCCAAGATGCCACAGTGTGTCTTGTATCTCGGGTGCCTAACCTAGGGTCCAGCACATAATAAGCAATCAACAGCCACTGAATTAAAAAAGATGTTTAGCAGTGATATCTTGAAACAAGATGCGTGCATATATGGACAGCTATTTCTGGATCCATTTCTGAAATTAGATGTCTTCCACAAGACAAAGAGCTTTCAAAATGAATTATTTGTATGACTGTACAAAGATTTATATTGAAACATTTCCTAAGTATTTAATGCTTCGTTTGACAAACTTGGATCATACTTTCTTCCTGATTTGGGGTCACTTAGTAACAGATGTCATTAATTGCTTTTAAACTGATTTAAGTTTAAAACAGTTTAAAGTTTTTTTAACCTCGGAAGTTTCAAATCCAAGGTTAAAAAAAAGAAAGGGGAGTACACGGTCCTACTTTTCCTGCCTGGTTTGAAATCTGAAATAAGATGAAGTAATTTAAAAATCACATTTGGTGGATTAACAGAGTACCTGTTTCCGTGCGTGGCCGCGTTATGCGCGTGGAAATAAACAAGTGAGAGCATGAGACAGAAGTGTTTCTGTAAGAGAAGCATCTGGAGCTTTGGCAGAATAAAGGCAATTCCTTGGCAGTTCACAGCGGAGCTGACTTTTCCCTTCTGGTTTCACACTTTAGACCAAATTCTGATTGACAGTAAAGGCTACACTTTAAGAAATGGCTTTTCACCTTAATGTTTAATTTTACAGTTGTACTGCTTCTTTGATGTGAGCTTTTCTTTTTCCTACACGTTGACAACCAATTGAAACTAAGAACTCGCTTATCTTAAGGTTTCATTGAATGGAAACCCTATGGAAGTTTTCATGGATGGAGTAAATTGTTGCCCAAATTCCTTTAACCTCCATGAACATTTTTTACAGGCCATCCTAAGAAAGGCTTGAGTGTGCTACATACTTAGAAAAACACTCAAGGCGAACATGACTTTGTGAAGAGGGCGGTTCCTCATTTTGTTTGTCCTTTTTTCGCTTATGGTAATGAACTCAAATTCTAAAATTGTTTGAGGTCACAAAACCAGTCACAGTGAAATGAGATATGTAGAGAAAATGGAGCATCTGTTTCACAATAGCTCATCGCATCTTCCTCATGAGTCCCACCCTGCTGATTGATGGGGACCTCTTAGGCTTGTCAACGGGAACTACCTCTGTCACTCCTGTTCCTATTTCTACTTTGGGGTTAAACATCCAGACTGTTCAAAATCTGGATCGTGGCTGGAGTGACAGCCTCTTTGGAATGACCCTATTTCTTTTGGTAAAGGGACTAGTCATTGGGATTTTACACCCGCCTCTCTTTTCTTCAGGAAGGCATCTGTGGGCATTGATGTGGTCTCGCTGCACATTTGTGGCAGCAGAGAACAAGTGAGAAGATGCCCGGGGTGTCCTCTGGGCAGGCCTGTGGAGTGGCTGGGCTAGGCTGCTGCTAAGGCGGTAACTGCTGAAGTTCAAGGTCTCAGCTGGCGATCGGAACTGAGGCCAATGGTGCCGGTGATGGAGCTGACAGCCTTCAGTGTAGAGCAGCAAGCACACCATTTAGACCCCAAGCCTACGTGGGTCATGGACACGTCGGCTCCCCTGGGCCCTCGTGGTCACCGGGAAACCAGAAGTACTGACACATACGGGCTCAGTTTCCTGTCCGCGGTCATCTCAGTTCTGGGCTCCGGGCTGTGGTGGAAGCAGCGTCTCCCGGAGGCTTCAGCCCACAGAGGTTGTTCAGGAAAGTGGGACACCTGCCCCGATGACTCCAGCCTCCTTAGAAGTCTATGGTGTTTCTAAAGACTCCAGTCTGAGTTGAAAAGATCACTTACGTAAAACTCAAAAGAGAAAAGAATATTACCCCTGTAATAATAGACACAAAGTTGTTGCTGGTGGTGGTGTTTGGTAGAATCTAGAGTTGGAATAGACTTTAGAAAGCATGAAGTCCAACGTTGGCATTTACTCATGAAGAAACACGTTTAAAGAGTTTCTTCGATTTTGTGACAATTTGCTCTTTGGTTTAGCTCGAATCTAGCTCCCAGCCCCTAGCTCTGTGCTCTTTCCGTGATGTGGTGTCACCTTTTCTGTATGTGTATTTTCCTAAATAGGTGCAGGTTGGAAGATCTGTTCAACTAAATGCTGAATTCTCCCTTTTTATTCACCCTTTGGTTGAATTAATTAAGTAAATATTTTAGTTTTGGAGTCATCTGTGTGATAAACGTTGGGTTCTGTGATTTGAATCCCATCTTCACGGTTGGCCATGTGGCCTTGGGGAAGGTCACTGATACTGCATGAGCTCTAGCTTCTTTGTCTGTAAAGTGGGGACAATAATATTCACCTTGGAGGAAACTGAAAGTTATAGAATTGCATTGTGTTTTCATGGTACAGAGCAGTTAATAAACTATAATTGTTGTTGGTATTTCTTAAATATCTGTGGTTTCTGAGTTTTTCTTTGAAAGGCCAAAATTTAAAAGAGAGAAAGGTGGAGGTAAAGAAGAAAGGGAATAAAGAAAAACACAGAACCAGATCTCTGTATAACATTTTAGATTGCTCTTTGCTTTGTCTTTAGGGTTGGGTTCCTGATTAGATTACACCTGATCCTTCTTTATCTAATTTGATGGTTAAGAGGAAAAAATTGATATCACAGAAGAAGCATTGTGTAAGCTAATGTGTTATCATTATATTTGTAATATAATTCTTTCAGGAATCTTGAATAATCTACTTTTTAAATGAAGGGAAATCTATAAACTACCCATCAGGGGATTTGGTGAGAGGAATAAATAATATAATATCTGATGGTTCAGAAAGTTAGTTTCCTCTTTATCATCAACATTTTTGTGTGCAAAGCAAAAAGATCAGTGGGTAGTTACACTTCCCAAAAGTGTTTTCAAGAGAATTTTGTGCATCTAGGTAAAACTCTGCTGAAAAACATTTCTCTTAATCTTTAGCCTCCTACAAGTGCTCTGTAATTGCACAAATGCTATTGCCGATTCAAACTAAACTATGGGAATTCTGCGAAAAGAAATATCTAGACCTAGGAAAAAAATTTCTAAGTGCCCATTACCATCATAAATTAGATAATTTTTGAGTGGTAACTCCACATAGATCTATAGATGGAGGAATCCATAAAAGAGATGCTTTCAACTTTAAAGATCTAATTGTCTTAGTAAGGAGCTTCGTTGTTGATACCAGGAAGACTTGTTCACGTCTGCAGTCTCCCTTGAATGGGGTGGAGTGAGTGTTTATCCAGAGATAGCTTTTTCTAATACAGCAGGGAATTATCTTGTAACTGGAAATGCTTCCCACTGGGAATGACCCTTCCCCCATTACCACCCCTCCTCTACCATCAATTTGAAGAAATCGTTATTCTGGGAATTAAACTAATAAAACTAATAAATAATGGAAGATTGCTTTCTGCAGTAGACAACTTCTAAGGCAGGCTGTTTGGAGTACTGAGGGATAAATTTAACAAAACATGTGCAAGATACGTACGTTGAAAACTAGAAAAGATTGTTAAGAGAAATTTTAAAAGACAATATAAAGATATTCTGGGACTAGAAAACTCATTGTTACGATGTCATTTCTCCCCAGACTGATCTGTAAGTACAATGGAAGCCCCAGGACTTCTTTGTAGAAACTGGCAAACTGATTCTAATGCATATATGGAAACATAAAGGACCTAGAATTGCCAAAATAATGCTTAAAAACAAAAATAAATTTGGAGGACTTCCATTTCCTGATTCTAAAGCTTTACTTCAGAGCTAAAGAATCAAGACTGTGGCCTCAGTGGAAGGATAAACAAATAGGTCAATGGAATGCAAAAGGGGGTTCAGAAATAGACCACCATTTACAGAGTTAATTGATCTTTGACAAACGTGCCAAGGTAATTTGATGAGGAAATAATAGTACTGTCAGTAGGTAGTGCTGGGACATCTGGACATTGAAATAGAAAAAAGAAAAAGTGAACATTGAATGTTACTCATACCGTGCACAAAAATAAAGTCAAAAGTGGGTCAGAGACCTAGAACAAAATCTAAGCATATAAAACCTCTAGAGGAAAACATAGGAATTTTTCAAGATTTGGGGGCAGGCAAAGATGTTGTAAAGAGAACATAACCCTATCTGTAAAACTTTATAAATTGGACTTTGTTAAAATGAAAACCTTCTGCACTTCCAAAGATACCACTAAGAAACTGAATGAAAAAGCAGGCACGCATCAGAAGAAAACATCTGCAATACATCTGTCTGAGAAAGGACATATCCAGACTATGTAAAGAACTCTCACAGCCCAATAAGACAGGTGACGATAAAAAGCGGGCAAAAGGTTTGAATAGGCACTTCACACACACACACACACATACACACCATATATATATATAGGGTGAGGACAGGAAAATAAAGACATGAACACATCATTAATCATTAGTGAAATGCAAATTAGAACCACAATGAGACACTACTACAAACCTACCAGAATGTTAAAATTGAAAAAGATTGACGATATCAAGTGTTGGAAAGGATGTGGAGCAACCAGAACTCTCCTACACTGCTGTTGGGAATGTAAAATACTATAATACTTCAGAAAACTTTTCATCAGTTTCCTATAAAATCAAACATAAATTTCCATATGGCTCAAGCTTAGGTATTTCCTTAAGAGAAATGAAAACCTATGTCCACAAAGAGTCTGTACACTAATGTTCATAACAGCTTTATTCATAATAGCCCCAAAATGGAATTAACCCAAACATCCAGTTACAGATGAACGGATAAACAATTTGTGGAATATTCATACAATGTAGCCAGTCATTTACAAAGAAGAAACTATATATGTAGCATCATTGATGAATGTCAAAAACATTCTGAGCAAAAGCCAGACACAAAAGAACGTGTGTGTATGATTGTATAATATTTCCATGAAGTTCTAGAACAGGCGAAACTAAATCCATAGTGTCAGGAGTCAGGTCAGCAGTTGCCTGAGGATGGGTTGGAGTCAGTTGCAGAGTTAGGAGGGAATTTGGGGGCCAGGTGGTGACAGGAGTGTTCTGTATCTTTTTTTAAAAAATCAATTATTTATTTATTTTTGGCTGCGTTGAGTCTTCATTGCGCTGTGGAGGCTTGTCATTGCAGTGGCTTCTTTTGTTGCAGAGCACGGGCTCTAGGCACGTGGGCTTCAGCAGTTGTGGCACACAGGCTCAGTAGTTGTTGTTTGCGGGCTCTAGAGCACAGGCTCAGTAGCTGTGGCGCACGGGCTTACTTGCTCCGCGGCATGTGGGATCTCCCCAGACCATGGCTCTAACCCATGTCCCCCGCATTGGCGGGCAGATTCTTAACCACTGCGCCACCAGGGAAGTCCAAGGAGTGTTCTGTAACTTAATTATGGTGATGACTATATAGATGTATACATTGCCAAACGTATCAAACTGTACATTTTAAATAGGTGCATTTTATTATATGCAGAATATAGTTTGATAAAGTAAAATAAATAAATAAATGAAATAGACTACCTCCCCATTTAAAATCGGGAACAGTAGTGCCTAGACGGTCCCTCTAACTTGGAATAAGTGTGAAGGACTGAGGACAGTAATTCTCTCTCTTCATAAGCAGGAGACTCCTGCACCCTTCTCAGGGTTTCAGGTTACTGCCTGTTGCAGCTTACAAAATAGTTAAACATCTTTATAAACATCAAATCAAATGGCTAAAATTCAAATGCATTTCTGGTCATTTTCAATTTCATCTTTTGTTTTCGGCTGTGCCCTGAGAGGCTTGCAGGATCTTAGTTCCCCGACCAGGGATCGAACCCGCGCCCCCTGCAGTGAAAGCGCCAAGTCTTAGCCGCTGGGCCACCAGGGACTTCCCCTCATTTTCAATTTCAAATGTTCTTTGTTGTGTCAACTTAAGTGTTATATTTTGTCGCTTCATCATTTTTTCATGAATGGCATCTCCAGTATAAGTGATTGGATCATGTTCAGCACAGGGAAAAGAATTCCTTGGATTTGTTCTTTATTGGTAATCTCTCCCACATCTGTCTTGTTGTCCTAGCTTTCTAACTAGTTTCTAACTAGTCTCCCTACCCACGCTCCAGTCTACAAATCACCGTGGGGGTAATCCTTCTGAAGTCTGTCCTTGATCAAATCACCCCCCTTCTCAGGACCCCTCACTTTGCTTACTAACAGCAGACTAATTTGTTTTCCCAGTCTGGGTCCTTACTATCTTTCCCGACTAACCTCTCACTGCTCCCCTGTGAGTGCCATATTCTAGCTGAGCCTGACACCCAGTCATTGCTTCGTTACATCCTTTCCTCCCTACCCCGTTGCTTATGCCCTCTTTCCACGTGGGATGCTTTCCCTCCGACCCGGCCTTTCCACCTCTCACCAACCTTCCACGCCAGCTGGCAGGTCATCTCCTCCACCATCACTCACGGCTGATGTGGCTGCACCTACAGAGCATTTTCCTTCCTGCTGCAGCCTCTCCTGTGTTTGATTATAAACTCTCAGAGGCTGGGGCTCTGTCTCTGACATTGATCCAGTAGGAAGGACACACAAATTGAATGAGTATGAGGAAAGAATCATGCAGGTGCTGGTGGCTGAGAAGCAGAAGAGTGAAGACCAGACTTCTATCCCCCTGTTCCTCACTCTATTACTTTTTACACCAGGGGTGTTGGGAAAATCCTCCACAGGCCTTTGAATTGCCTCCAGGACAAGGACGAGGAGAGTGCATTGCTCCAGACATTCAGAATTGAATCCAAGAAGGTAGTGGAACTTTCTCAGGGAGCCATCCTAGCAGAAAGATTAGCTTAGATGCCTTTTCTTCTTCTAATCTCATAAGGTGGTGGAGCAAATGGACTGTAAAGTCCCCTATGGGAATTGTGACTATTCATTAGATCTTTTTATATACACTTTTTTTTTTCTTTTTAAATGGAGCTTGGTTGGAGACTTATAGGATATTTTGCATGTGGTCTGTATTTATTTATTTTTTTGGGGGGTTACGCGGGCCTCTTACTGTTGTGGCCTCTCCCGTTGCGGAGCACAGGCTCCGGACGCGCAGGCTCAGCGGCCATGGCTCACGGGCCCAGCCGCTCCGCGACACGTGGGATCCTCCCGGACCGGGGCACGAACCCATGTCCCCTGCATCGGCAGGCGGACTCTCAACCACTGTGCCACCAGGGAAGCCTGTGGTATTTTTTAAATGGGCCTCAAACTCTTCTGTGTTTAAGGAATGGTTTCACAAAAGAGAATTTTGGATGGCACCTTTTCCACCTGCAGACTCACTGGCACACTCCCAAGGCCGCCCTTTGACACCACGATGCTGTTTGGGAAGAGCCAAGTTCCGTCCTGACCAGCTTGCTCACGCCCTTGCAAGTCCCAGTAGAAACTCTGTCTGTCTTGGCTTTGGCTCTACGTTCCCTAGAGCTCCCCTACCTTGCACCAAATTGTACCTCATTTACCTTCTATCTGACAATCGATACTAGAAAGTGTATAGGCTTGGTTGTAGTAAAAATGCATTTCCTGTGTGGATAAAATGTGGTCATTTGCCTATGACGTGACACACGTGGATAGATGCTACTTTTAAATGATTAACATTAAGGCAAATGGACGAAACAAACATCGCGTGTGATGGAGGCTGTTGGCTGTCCTCGAAACTTCTCTCTTTGTTCCACTGGCAGCAAGTGGTAGCTGGACCCACGGTTCAGCCAGAGTGTCATGTCTCAGACTCTTTACCACCCCGTGAGTCCAGCGGGGACGGTGCTACTCTGGGTGGGTGTGGGGCGTGACCTTGTACTTGGGCGTGTGCTGCCTTTCACAAGCTGGAACTTCCACACGCCCACGACCCAGCTTCCATGACACAGCCAGGTCCACACCCCAGAGCAGAGGTGGGAAACATCTTCTGTCAAGGGGTGAACAGTAAATATTTCCAGCTTTGCGGCCAGTCTTTGCCTCGTGTTGTGAAAGCACCCAAAGACGACACATAAACAGATAGGCATGGCTGGATTCTAACAAAATGTTCTTTACAAAACAGGTGGCGGGCCGGATTTGGCGCACAGGCCCGCAATTTTCTAACTCCCGCCCTGCGATGGACACTCTATGGAAGGAAAGACGTGGCTCGATGAGGGTCCGGGGCTGCCCACAGACCAGACCCCTCACCTCGGTGGCCATTTTCCCAACCAGCACGTGAGCAGACTTGCTGCCCGTCCTCAGAATCACTTCACAAGGAGACTGCAGCTGGGCCTCAGCCTTCTGAGATGTCCTGTCACCGCCTCTTCCTTCTCTCCCTTCTTCCTCTCTATTCATTTTACTTAAGGAAGAGAGACTAGTGTCCTCAGACACCACGTGTCCATTTGGCCTTTTGTCTCACACTTTCTTGAAACAGATGCACGGATTCCCAGGGGCTGTTCTCATGTCTCCCCAGCTGCCTGAGGAACGGGGTCACATCTGGACAGAACATGCGAAGAAGGTAAAATCTTGGGGGGGGGCACTTTTTCGTTGTTCCTCCATCCAAAGGCCTCTGCCCTTTCCTCGATGTCTCTTCTATATTCTTGCCTTGGAGCATTGCCTTCTCCTAGCTGTGAATTCAAGCGATGGCTCATAAAACTTCTCCCCGTTTGTTTTGTTTTGCTTTTTCTGATTATAAACTATAGGGCCTTTAGAAAAAATTCGGAAAATATAAAGTTAAAAGTTAGGCACGGTACAAGTCCCACACATAATCATGGCTACCAATTCTGGCGTAGTTACTCTTCCTTTTTGGCTTGTATTTAGGCATAATTTAAGAAGACTCTTCAAAATCCAAAGGGATGAGATTCAGTTGTTAAGGCAAATGGAATTGGTGAAAGCACCCAGCCTTGTCAGTTATTTCTGTCTGAGGGTCAGAGAGGGCTTGATGGAAGGGGTGATATTTCAGTTTGGTCTTAGATTTTAGAAAGCATTTTGAAGGACAGGGAATAAGGAAAAAAATCCTATGATAAAAGAAAAACATAGAAGCATTAAAGTATACATGTATATGAATAATTTAATGGCTGACTGTGGTCTTGAGGAATATATTAAATTTTTGTGCTCCAGTCTGTTTATGCACTGGGGATAGTCATATTGCCTTTCCATCCTCCTAAAAATAGAATATCTTAAGATAATCCATTTTCAACTACTTCAAACTTTTCAAAGGAACGGCACCTAAAAATCCACAGCATAATTGAGGTGTCAGATTTTTGTCACTCTTACTATCTATTATGATTTTATTCACTATCATAATATAAAATAATCCTTCTCTGAGTCATTTCTATGAAAAATTTATAAGAAAAATGTATTGCAAGTTTTTAATAAATATTTGTTTTATTGCCCAGACTTTTATTCATAAGGAAAAGCTATTAGAAAATCATACTTATTCTAGGTTAAATGAGAATAACATTAACAATTCTTCGTTGTGTTTCTGGATGTTTCTGATTGTGACTGTAGCGCCTCACAATAACTTTGAAGTTAATTCTCATTTTCAATCATAATTAATTTGGGTCTCTCAAAATCAGGCTGTATATTATTCAACTACCACTCTTCAGTGTCATGAACACACTTTACTGCTGTGTGATCAAAAACAAAAATTTCAGTTGCAGACACTTGCAGAGAGTTCAGAATAGGTGCTAATGTGACAGCAGTTATATTTCTTTCAGGTGTTTCTGTTTCTCACGTAAAAAAAAAAGAAAAACAAACAGCAATCTAAAAAGCAGTGGAACAAAGAGAAACCATTGATTGACAGGTAATCTTCTTAAATACGCACGTGAATACTTGGAAATGTCAGATCTTTACTCATTATCTTGAATTCCCCATGTTTTATGTGATGAGAATTATAGCCTATTGTTAAGAACAATTATCATATAAAAATGTACGGGATTACATTCAAATTTAAGATTGTATTCGAATGTTCACATGGGCTAAATAAAAATCTTCTTATTTAGACCTACACAGGAGTTATCTCACTGTCATTCCGCAAGTTCAATTTTATAGTTTCACTAATCAAAATAGGTTTATTTGGAAAAGGAACTTCATGTGTCACAGGTGTGGGAAGTAAACTCAGGTGTACAAGAAATATCCCAGTTCTTACTGCCTTTAAGTCAAATGAAAAAGACTGACTCCAACCGTATCAGACTCCAGGAACCCCATCTCAGTCAGTGTCGGCGTCCCAAATGCTCCTCAGATCAAATCAGCATCCAGGGGTCACAGGGAGCGGGGTCAGGAAAGGGCCTCTAGTTGCCAGGCTATCGTGGTCCCAGCTGACATATCCTAGTTAACCTTCAAAACCGGAGCTGCCTTGAATGTTCCGGGCTCCACTCCACAGCAGTGGGGTAGGGGGGCCAGCACCCAGGGTGCCTCCTCCCTCGGTGATCAGTGACCATCCCCAGATCTCGCTGCATCTTCCTGGGTCACTGGGCAGTGGTGCGCTTCGTGTCCATCTGCACAGAAGGCTGGAGGGAGGGCGAGGGGCGCAGGGCCCGCATGCTCACCAGGCCCCGACTGGGCGTGGGCTGGACAGAGGCAGGTGTGCTCAGAAGCCTCTTCCTTTCTGCCCACATCTTTGGGGGGGTTAGGGGGGGAGTGGGGCTGAAAATGGGGGGTGGAGCCAAGGCTTTTCCCGCTGGAAAAAGTCTTCTGGTGCCGACTAGCTGCACTTCCTCCTCCCGGCCTTGCATCCTCCCGCCCCTCCCCTCCCACCCCGCCCTCCCCTCCCACCCCGCCCTCCCCTCCCACCCCGCCCTCCCCTCCCACCCCGCCCCTCCCCTCCCACCCCGCCCCTCCCCTCCCACCCCGCCCCTCCCCTCCCGCTCTTCCCCCTCCTCCCACCCCGCCTCCTCCTCCCGCCCCTCCCCCCACCCCGCCTCCTCCTCCCGCCCCTCCCCTCCTGCCCCTCCTCCTCCTCCCGCCCCTTCCCTCCCATCCCTCCCCCTCCTCCCGCCTCCTCCCCCAAGTCGTCATGGAAAGTGGTTACCAGGACAGGCCACCAGCTTGGAACAGGGGACAGGGGGAAACTAAGAGTGCAGCACGTTGAATCCCCACCACACAGGAAATACGGGGCAATGTCCAGGCATAATGTTTATGATCTGCAGCTCCTCCCACCTCGAGGGAGGAGGGACCGGGTTTTGGCCACACGGTGTGTCGTGGACTCCGAGGGGTGCTGTCCACGGTGAGGAGGAGGGGGAGAGAGCCCCGAAGTCGTAAAGGACGGGCGAACGGCAGGAAGAGCCCAGCGGGGAGGAGAGCAGAGGTGGGGTCCTGAGGAAGAAGGGCTTGACAGCTGGGCTTGGGAGGGGCGGTGCTGAGTGTTCCTTCAGGACATCCTGCTGTGCATTGTGTGTCCTGATTCTCTGCCTCCTTCTCAAGAGACTAGGTGGAGGCCTTGTTGCTTTTCCAGGCTTTTGGGGTGGGATTTGTTATTTTTAGGCCATGTCACTTGTCCTCCAGGTGGCCTAGTGCAGTTGGGCAGGTGGTGATCCCGTACTATCGCCAGGGAACATGCTGTACCTTGCAGCCACGGAGGAAAGTGTGGGTTTAAGAGTAAGGCGGAGATGAGCTAACATCCCCTTATGAGAATGGCTACCATTTACAGAATGGGAAATGTCAAGTGTTGGTTTGGCTGCGGAAGAACTGGAATGCTCCTTCACAAACAGTAGGATGTAAACTGGTGTAGCCACTTTGGAAAACCATTTGACGGTAGCTGCTAAAGCAGAACATATGTATACCCTGTGGCCCAGCCCTTGAACTCCTAGGCGGATGCCCAATGGAAGTGCACGTATGTGCACCAAAGGACATAGACTGTTCATAACAGCCAGACTGCCCATCAAACTGCCTTTAAAAGTTGTAAATAAATTGTAGTGTATTTAAGAATGGGATTCTGTATAGTAATGATCAGGGCTGTTTACAACTGTACATGGCAGTAGAGCTGATTCTCACGAACAGAAAGTTGAGTGAAATAAGTCAGATGCAAAAGACTTTATCCTCTGTGACTCTATCCCATAGAGACAAATACAGGCAAAACCATGTCAGTGGGGCTGCAGGTTGGGGCGGCGGTTACCATCGTGGAATGGCTGGTGACAGGAAGAAAGTGCGCAACGTTGCCCACATTCTGTTTCTTTATCTGGGTGCTGTTTACAGTTTGTGAAAATACAGCAAGCCGTATAGTTATTATGTGTGCATTTTTTTCTTACGTTTCTCACACTTCAAATAAAAGGTAAAACCAGAAAAAAATGGGTTTAAACTTTGCCGTACTTTACATACTGGCTTTTAAAATAAGACAGTAGTTCCGATAAAAATGCTGAGTGGGAGCAGAATTGAATACAGAGTCATTTTGTGCCCATCAGCCCCTGACACAAAGAACGGAACAATTAGTGGAGGAACTTGGGAAATGGAATTATCTGTTCTTAAAGAGTCAACATCAGAGGTTGGCTGACAATTTTGTTTCTCCCACAGCAATGCAAAGATAAAGGCAAAGATGAAATGAGATCGTATTAATGATAAGCACAGTGCCTTGCATACAGTAGCTCTCAGAAAGTGGAGCTGTCTCTGTTTCTAAGGGCTGTAACTATGTGGTCCAAGCAGAGAGGCACACATTTACCAAGACATGTCTCATTTAGGCTGATTGCTGTTGCTCACCTGTACCTGAGGCCTTGGCCCTGTCACTAGTTCCAGTGTGTCTTGGGGCCCCAGGCGTGGTATGCTGTAATGAATTTGCTTTTAAGGACTCTAGATGAGCAGCTAATGTTTGTCCACATTTATCGAGTGTTTTGTGCCAGTCATTGGTCAGAGCAGAGCAGATTGGAAGGAGGGGAAGCTGGTACCAATTACTAGGAGCTAGTGGTCTGCAAGGAGGCCTAGGGTGTTTATCAGTGCAAATCTTAGATACATTTTGCTTTAGTTGGATGACCCTGTCGATGGGGTCTTTGATTTTGTTTGCTTGTTTTGGTTCCCAACGTTAGGTAGTATTGTATTTCACAGAGGAGAAAAAAGTCACAGAAAGGTTAAGTAATTTGCTCAGTGTTACACAGCTAATAAGGGGCCTAGGATCTGAACCAAGAGAGTCTGACTCCAGGATTTAAGATGTTAGCAACATCTTACTTGTTGTAAGATGGTTACTTGTTCATGTGTATGTCAACAAGTCCAAACAGAGCAGAATGGCCCAGCCACAATTCAGAGGCAGAAGGGTCCGGATGTTAGAGATTAATCCAGACAGCAAAGGATGTCTAGCTCAAGGAGTCTCGGAAATCTCTGGTGAATGTTTTGCTGGAAGGTTTTATAAAAAAATTAATAAACAGAAACCTAAATTAGAGTGTGGAGGCCAGCAGGGGGCGCTCTAGCACCCTTTGATGATGGCAGAGCCCAACAGGAGGGAGAAAAGAGTCCTCTTCTTTCCTGACAAGGACTCAGCCAATGAAAAGCCCTGGATGTTTTGTTTACTACAGCCCTCCTACCTTCCTTTCCCCTCTATAAAAGCCTTCGCCTTCCCTTACCGTGTGGGGACTTCCACGTGGCTCACCACGGTTGCAGACCCCGAATTGCAATTCTCTGCTGATCCTGAATAAACCCATGTTCGCTGGAGAAATACCTGGCAGTTTATTTGTTTCAGGTCAACAGTTTCAAATATAATTGAAGTTTATTTCAAAGTCTAAAATAGTTTCTTAGAAACAAAAAAGGCTCCATTCTAATCAACTGGATACATATTAATAGCAAAAAGTCACTTAAGCAATTCTGTCTTATTTGAACAGTTTAAAATCAATATAATATACTTAAGTTGCCATACTATATCTTTTTGCATGTTTTAGTAATTTAAAGTATTATTTTCCCTGTCAGCCAACATTTAAAATACGTTTCTTTCCTATTAAAGGAATTTCATGAGCCTGTTAAGTACCATGTGGAAATAATCAAGTCCCATTATGAACCCAACACCAATTTTCAAAGCAACTTACCCACTTAGTACCAGCAGCTGTGCGCTTTTTTCCCCTCCTTTTTAAATTTATTTTTGGCTGCATTGGGTCTTCGTTGCTGCACGTCGGCTTTCTCTAGTTGTGTCGAGCGGGGGCTACTCTTCGTTGCCGTGCTCAGGCTTCTCATTGCGGTGTCCTCTCTTGTGGAGCACTGGCTCTAGGCACATGGGCTTCAGTAGTTGTGGCACGTAGGCTCAGTAGTTGTGGCAGCCGGGCTCTAGAGCGCAGGCTCAGTAGTTGTGGTGCACGGGCTCAACTGCTCTGCAGCATGTGGGATCTTCCCGGACCAGGGCTCGAACCTGTGTCCCCTGCATTGGCAGGCGGATTCTTAACCACTGCGCCACCAGGGAACCCTAGCTGTGCACTTTTTAACTCACAGCTGAACTTTTGAAATCCCTCTGTTTTCATTTTGAGTCCACTTCTTTGATGTAAGTTAATTGCTTTGGCAGGATCTGGACCATGCTGGGGTTTGCACCACTGGGACCAGCACTCAGACCACCAGGCAGCCGGCGGTGGGTGGCGTGGACGGTGTCTGGGAGCAAAGCTCAGTGTTTCCTGGCAGACAACCAGCTTTCTCTCTTTACTTATGGGTCTCCCATGGACTTTTTCAGATCTCTCATGCTCAGGCTGGGGAGTTATTTCAGTTACTTAGAGAATGACTGCAGATCTCACACTAGCCTCATTCTCTGGTGGAGCCCTAGCTGAGTGAACCTGGTTCCTTGACCATGAGTACTGAGGTTGGACCTCATGGCAACCTCCAGCTTACTTTCTTTCTCCAATCCTGACCCGGAGTCCAGGGCAAGGGACCCTGATTGCTGGCAAAGGCGACACTCATAAAGGGATACCAGAAGCCTGTCCAGGGCACCCACGGTGAGCCCACGGGGGCCTGAGTAATAACCCCGAGGAGGTCTGGACTCACCTGGCCTAGCATTACCTAATGCCCTTAGTTGGGTGTTACCCAAAGAATTGACAGCAACAATTTCAATGTGGGACATCACATCCAGACCACCTTCTGGAAAAGGGCTCAGTCACTTCTTGGCTTGTTTTTAGAGCAGCTGACTTAACTCATCTCGCACAGGGGAGGCTTGCCTGCGAGAGCGCTGGCCTCCAGCCCGCCTTGCTGACTCAGGTGACTTCCTTCTTCCTTCTGAGTTTAAAGAACGCTGTCCTCATTTACAAAGCCCCGTACCTGCATCGTCAGCATAAGGCTCTTCCCACTGTCCACGGCTCTCAGGCTGGAGGCCAGCTCCTTGTCTGCTGACATCTGGTCTCTGTGACCTTCCCCTCTGGACACCCACCCTGATGCTGTCCACCACAGCCAGCTGACCTGCTGTGTGCTCTGTGCACTCTGCCTGGACTCTGGGCACACAACTTTGTCTTGCTTACAGTATGGTATTTTAGAAACCAGGTCTCATTTTGAAATCCAAAGATTCCATAAAAGAACAATAGAGAAAGAAATTTTCCAAAGACTTAGTATTAAGACAGATGAATTTTTTTTAAAGGAATAACATTTCCTGGTTAACGAAAAAGTAGCTTCTTTTTTTTTTTTTGCCATTCTAAAAGCAATTCACGATCTCTGTAGAAATCTCGGGAGATGCTGGGGGCACTCAGCACAGCACATGGTCACTCACTCACTCACTCATTCGTTCCCCACTGGGAGGAGAGCAGAAAACAAGTTAGGCAACATCTCTGCTCTCCTGGGTCTTGTATTCTAATGCAGTAAAGAGGGAACAAACTAACAGAGGGCTGTCAACAGTAAGTCAGTTGACGAAATTATACACCGTTAAGGAATAAAGAGTGATGGTGTGGGCTCTGCTAAGGAAAGAGGTGAAGTGTGAGAAGGCAGCACTCAGAGACCTGAATGATAAGAAGGCATGAGCCATGCAAGGACCCCGGGCCAGAGCATTCCAGGCAGGGGAAGAGCAGGCAGGAGGCTCCTGAGGTAGGAATGGACCTGAGGTCTTCGAAGGGCAGAAGGAGGCCAGTGTGTGTGTTAGAGTCTAGACGTGAGCTGGGGGCGAGGAGATGGGAAAGGCAGACCAAGGTCATGAGCGCCCGTGGACGGTGGCGATTAGAGGCCTCCTGGGGAGTTTGAGCGGGGGGGGACGTGGCGCGTCGTGCTGTAGAAGGTCACTTGGTGTGGTGTATAATGGGGCGTCTGGGGGCGTGGTGGATTATGGGGCGTCTGGGGGTGTGGTGTAAAATGGGGCGTCTGGGGGCGTGGTGTATAATGGGGCGACTGGGGGCGTGGTGAATAATGGGGCGTCTGGGGGCGTGGTGTATAGTGGGGCGTCTGGGGGCGTGCTGGATAATGGGGCCTCTGGGGGCGTGGTGGATAATGGGGCGTCTGGGGGCATGGTGGATAATGGGGCATCTGGGGGCGTGGTGTATAATGGGACTCTGGGGGCGTGGTGTATAATGGGGCGTCAAGGGGCGTGGTGCATTATGGAGCGTCTGGTGGGTGGGTATAAAATGGGGCGTCTGGGGGCGTGGTGGATAATGGGGCATCTGGGGGCGTGGTGGATAATGGGGCATCTGGGGGAGAGGGTTGATGGGGGCTGGGATGTTAGCAGTAGACGTGGAGGAGAGAGGGGTGCACGATACTCTGTGGAGGGCGAGCCCACAGGAATTGTGATGGGTCACATGTGGGAGGTGAGGGATGGAAGGCGCGAACAGAGCGAAACCAAGGATGAGCAGCGAGGTGAGTAATAGCAAGATTCCAGAGATGAGAAAAACCCCCTTTGTTCCCTACAGTGGCCCTTTGTGGTGGGTTCTATTATCCCACCTAATCCCATTTTATCCCATCCTAGATCTCAGTGTATCTGTATATCTAACCCCTATCTATCCTATAATATTCCTATAGCGATTACAACACAGAGAGGAAAATTAAACCAAAGGGCTGGAAGGTAACTTGGCCCAGGACCTGTAATTAGAAAGCCGTGAGCGGGGTCTGAGTCTGTTCTGCCTGGTTCTAGGGTCCGTACCTGTCTCCACTCTAAGGTTACTTTTCACTTACCAACCACCAACTGCCATTGTCAACATTTTTATTTACTTCCTTTCAGCCTTAAGATGCATTTCTGCCTTTTAAAACAGGCCTGTGACATAATCTTATGATCTTTCCCATCAACCATTTTCAGAGCATTATTAAACACTCTTCATAACATCTTCCATGCAAACCATCATCTTTCAAATGTTTCTTTTCAAGAGAATAAGACTTTTGAGCCACAGTGTTTGGGGGAGAAACAGGTAAACGGCCTAAGAAAGTTTCCTTAAGGGCAGGAGTAGCGGGGGAGAACAAATAAATGTTTTGTTTTCCTGATTAAATGTGTGTTTCTCTAAGATTTTCACTCAAATATATATACAGACATTTGAAAAATCTGTGATTTTACATAAAGCATCTTGTACATTATGTCTTAGCAAACTATTTTAAGATTTACAGTGTTGTGTTAGTTTCAGGTGTACAGCAAAGTGAATCAGTTATACATATGCATATACCCACTCTTTTTTTTTTTTAAGATTCTTTTCCCACCTAGGCCATTGCAGAGTATTGAGTAGGGTTCCCTGTGCTGTACAGCAGGTTCTTGTTGGTTGTCTATTTTGTATATGGTAGTGTGTACGTGTAGGATCTTAGTTCCCCTACCAGGGGTTGAGCCCACACCCCCTGTAGTGGAAGCTTGGAGTCCTGACCACTGGACCTCCAGGGAAGTCCCCAGCCTAGCCTACCTTAAACATGCTCAGAATACTTACATTAACTTACAGCTGGGCAAAATCATCTTAACATAAAGCCCATTTTATTTTTTATTATCAATTTATTTATTTGTTTTTTTTGGCTGCGTTGGGTCTTCGTTGCTGTGTGAGGGCTTTCTCTAGTTGCGGCGACCGGAGGCTGCTCTTTGTTGCGGTGCACGGGCTTCTCATTGCGGTGGCTTCTCCTTTTTGCGGAGCACGGGCTCTAGGCGCGCGGGCTGCAGTAGTTGTGGCATGCGGCTGCAGCAGTTGTGGCACGCAGACTCAGTAGTTGTGGCTCGTGGGCTCTAGAGAGCAGGCTCAGTAGTTGTGGCACACAGGCTTTGTTGCTCCGCGGCACGTGGGATCTTCCCAGACCAGGGCTCGAACCCGTGTCCCCGGCATTGGCAGGCGGACTCTTAACCATTGCGCCACCGTGGAAGTCCCTAAAGCCTATTTTATAATAAAGTGTTAACTACCTCATTAAAAAAAAAAGGAATTATTTACTTTAATTCTTCAAAATTACCTTCAAACTTCAAAACAAATCTTTAGGTCTGAGCTCTGAGCCATAGAGTGCTTCACCTATTTCTTAGTATCTAGTTTGAACTTATAACATGTACTCTGCCTCATTGTTTGATTCTGGATCCCATTGTTTCAAGTAACGGAGACCCAATCGAGCTAGTTCAATTAATAATAAATAGTAGCTGTCAGACCGAGTTATCTACAGATTGAAGCAAGCAGGAATTTTAAAACCTGAAGTTGATTTGGGAGGTGCAACCCCAGGGGCGCCAGAGTGGGGAAGAAGGAAGCTCTGCGGAGAATGACGAAGGGTGGGATGTGAAACACTGCACCGTGGCTCCTGCTTCGTGGGAGCCCGATGGACACAGCAGGTCTTCTAGGGACGCCCCCCGCCGCCCGCTCCGCCCGCAGACAGGTCCAACGGAGAAGCTGCACCTCTGAGGGTCCAGGATGCAGGAAGGAGGGCTTTGTGTGTGCCTGGCTCACACATCCTTTGCCACTGATCGGAGACTGTCCCCCGGGGCGCTGACTGTCTTTTTTGCAGGCTGTCAGGAGGCATCTTCAGGAAGTCAGGTGCAGCTGCCTGGGGTGGCGAGCTGGCAGGGTGGGCCCTGCCTTCCCAGCAAAGCAGGCTGTGTGGTAGGGAGAGTCTAAGAGGTTCATGAGATTTGTGACTGATGCATTGGAATAACATTGGGCTGAGCACCGTTCCTGGATTATCTAACTGAGAGCTCATCAAACCCTCTGACGTAGCTAATTTGCACCTGAATTTATGGTTAGGGAAATTTAAAGAGCGAGAGGTGGAACGAAGGCAGACCCTACAACTCACACCTTAACCACTGTTCTTCCCTTTTGAAAGCTCTGGAAGAGCACAGAGGGGCTTATTAAAACAAGGACATTCCAGGGAAGTAGTCAGTGGACTCTCCTGGAACAAAGGGTTGGGAGTTGGGCCCCCACTGGGAGCCAGGCCAACTCAAAGGTGTCAGAGTCATGGACCTTTGTGGCATATCTGCTCCTTTCTGTGATTCTGTGATAAGTCCTTGTACTTACCCTGTGAGTCAGCTTCCTCTGCCCCTCCTTGTCTCTGACCAGGGCATAATCACAGCCTTCCTTCGCTTCTGTGCCTCCTCTGAGCCCTTTTCTAACTCATGGCATCCTCTCAGACTCGACCCTAGCAGACACTATACTGTGTCCTGGTTTTCCATTTCTACGTTTCCTGGGGAAGCATTGGCCTGACATGGTTGTTAGAGTGTGTTGGTTGTAAACAGCAGATTATTAAGTTCTATTTAAAATGAATTCATTGGAAACTATGGGTAGATCACAACAGCCCTGTTTGGAACTTACGGGACCTACGCGTCTCCAGAGACCCTCCAGAGGGTCTCAGGAGCAGAAGCCAAAGGACACTCCATGTATGTGCCAGCCCTGGAATGTTCTTTTTCTTTTCTATCTTTGCATAACATAGCCTGAAATTCAAAGTTCTTGAAAAGAGGAACTGATTGGCCAGGTGTAAGTGATGTACCAGCCCTTAGCTGTGCCAGGAAGTTTTACCAGGAAGTTAGTTGAAGGAGCTTCCAGTGATGCCTGGATTCAGTTTCCCTGCAGGGTTGCACGTGAGAAGGGAGATAATTACGCAGGAGGATATTAGGATGCTATAGGGAAGCTGGGTAGACAAAATACGACAGATGTTTCCCATGCCCAGTTCACGTTTTCCCACACCACACCACTCCTCATTTGTTGGCTGGTCTCTAATGGGCTATTCTGTAAAGCTGTGGCCAGCCTTAATATTGAATTACTGAAGACTGAGTTATTGAATTATTTCTGTCACCACTTCCTTCCGTTTGCACATCCTAGACCTGATCGTGGAAAATGACTCTGTTAGAGCCATTTATGTCGGACAGCACTTGGGCACTGCATTTCTTTATTGACAAACACCTCTGCAGCATTGGTCTTTGATTCACTACTGCAGTGGGGTACTGTGAGAGACAGAGAGACACAGGATGCGATGTGATTATTGCTTCCTGGGTGCTGAGAATTGGATATGAGAAACATAATACACAATAAATATATAACGTGGTGATAATATAATGTAATATCAAACAGTGCATAATCTCAGATAAAAATATACGTGTATGGCGGTAGAAGGGTTGAGAGCTTAACTTGTGCTAATGTAACAGGAGCTAGGTGTAAGGTGTAATTAAGTCTTGAAAGAATATATTTCACACTACTATATGTAAAATAGATAACCAGCAAGGGCCTACTGTGCAGCACCGGGAGCTCTACTCAATATCTTGCCATAACCTATAATGGAAAAGAATCTGAAAAAGAATGTACATTGAACATATACGTGTAACCGAATCACTTTGCTGTACACTTGAAACGACCTCAACGTGGCAAATTAACTATAATTCAATAAAAAAAAATAAACCAATCTTGAAAGAACACATTTGACCTGGGAAAGAGATAAATTTGTGCGTGGCAACTAGATGATATATGTCCAGGCTAATTAATCTAAATGATAACTTTTGCTATGAATGCGTCCTAGAAGCTAGGCTGGAGATTGGTTTAGAGTCTGTCTCTCCTGCCGTGTGCTGGCGTACAGGTGTTGTCCCAGCTCGTCACCTTGGCCGCAGGCCTGCTCTGCACCTAGCAGGGCGACCACAGCACTGCCATTTGTAAACGTGCAGGCCCGGTCCACCTGCCTTCTGCTCTCCTTCCGCTGTTAATGTCACGAAACGCCTCTGGCAGGGTAAGTAACTTTATTACTAAGTTGTAAAGTAGAGCAAGTTCTTAATATCGTATGAATTGTATTCTATCCCATTTCTCCCCGTCTAATGGGGAGAGGTCTCACTGTGCTCTGGAAAACGTCTCCTTAAAACCGCTGAGCAGCATGTCTTGCGTGCACTGAGTTAGGAAGCCCCATTGCTGCCGGAATTTTGATTGGAAGCTTGTTTTAATAAGTTCAGGTTTACTTCTCAGATGCTCATTTTCTTTCGGAATTCAATTGATTAAGGCAGCCTGAGTCTCAGCGGTAACTACAAGAAATTAGATTTTGCTGGGAAGTATAAACAGACCCGCGATGATCCGTCGCTGTGAGTGTTGTCAGGCCAGCACACGGCTTTGTTGGGGAGGTTATTGACACCGAAAGCTTTGGAAATTGAGGTTCACAGGAGCAGGCCCAAGTCAGTGATGTTTGTTTCATCCTAGGTTTTTTTTTTTTGCCGTACGCGGGCCTCTCACTGCTGTGGCCTCTCCCGTTGCGGAGCACAGGCTCCGGACGCGCAGGCTCAGCGGCCATGGCTCACGGGCCCAGCAGCGCCGCGGCATGTGGGATCCTCCCGGACCGGGGCACGAACCCGCGCCCGCTGCATCGGCAGGCGGACTCTCAACCACTGCGCCACCAGGGAAGCCCCATTCTAGGTTTTTGAATAAGACGTTAGTTGGCCTGTTCCGGTATCACGTTACGAGGTCCAAGTTTAGCTAGGATACTAACCTCCTCAACCACAGCAGAAGTTAAGTAAGAAAGAAGAAGAATACAATTCCCTCCAGGTCAGTACGATTACTCTTTGAGGAACAGAGGCAGAACGGGGTCTGCAGACACCACAGACTGAGCTCCGTGTGATACGGGTTTATTGCCCTTGGGCCACGCCTAACTATGAGTTAAATTTTCTTCTTTCTCCATGTTTAAAGATCGAGAGTCTATCCTATCGTTTTTCATAAGTTGATTAAAAGACGAAACTCTCTGAAAAGCCTCAGGACGCAGGGGCGAGTCCTGGCTTTTCCACCAGCTCACGTGATTGTCAGCTTTGGGGCCCCAGTGACAGGAGACGCCTGACTTATGATATTGACGGGCACAGCCCTTCCCCAGGCTGTGCCGGGGAGCGCACGATTCCCCGCTCACCGGCAGGGAACAGGCTGACACCCTTCTCTCTCGCTAGCCAGGTGTCACTGTTGTGTGTTACTGGTGACAAACTTCAGTGACACAGCTCCAACCGATGGTGATCTACCAGGTATCTTCACCCTGCTGGGATCTGCCCCCCGGGCAGTCTGGCTGACCATGAATGGATCACTGATTTCTCTGGGTTCTACTTTCCTTATTTGTAGACCTCTCCCAGATTAACAACTCTGCAGGCATTGTGGTAGCAGTGATCAAGCCAAACGAGGCCTGTGTATATTTATATCAGGCTAATGTAAGGAATTTCCATGCTTATTAAATCTCACGGTTCTTCCAACACCAAATTCTGCATTGGACAGTTGCCCGGGGATATGATTTAGAGCGTGTAGTTATTCTCTCTGGTATTCAACTATATACTACAATATGTACTACAGGGTTATGGCTGCTCCCTTGAAAATATTCTTTCTTTAATGTCCATGTTGGATCTACCAGTCGTTAATGCATAATAAACACATCTATATTATGATACAAATATTAGTGTGGGCTAAATAAAAATGAACAGTTGCAATGCACGCCGGCCGTCAGGGCACTAGCCTACGAGTTCCGTGAGAGTCTAGCCTTTGGTCTGGTTTGTTCACAAGCTCAGAGCCTGGCACAGAGGGGATGTCCAGTAATATCTGTTGAGTCAACTAACAACTTCTATAGTAATGACAGTATATAAAGTAATGGTGTCTTTTATTTTTTGTTTGATCAGACTCTTTGTTTACGTGCGAAAAAAACCCCAACTTGAGTGAACTTAAGCAGAAGGAAAAGATGCCATCACGTCACCAGTCGTGGGATGGAGGGTGGAGGCCTGGCCTCGGGAGAAATAGTCAGGGACCCAAATCCACAGGCTTCCTATCTCCATCCCTCATCCCTGATTTGTTCCGCGTCCTCCAAGAGGAGACTCAGGGCCACTGGCAGTACCTCAGGTCACATTTCAGGTTCACCGTCAGGGAGGGACAACCTCCCTAGCTTTAGTCTGGATCAGTTTTTACCCAAACTCATAGGGACAGCGCAAGGTTCAGTAGAAGACCTTTTATCAGGAATTCGTTAGTTCATGTTTAAAAGCAGGTTAAAGAAGGGAAAACTTTAGAGGATATTTCTGAAACATTTCATTTTAACTTGAATTAATTTGCCGATCTTTTGATGTAAAGCCAAGACTTTTTTTTTCCAGTCTGGATCTCTATCCTGTTCTTGAAAGAAACCAGACCTTCATGTATTATCCTGTTCAACAGTGATTTCTTTAAGATGGAGCACAGACTTAAAGATACCTACAGTCAGTTGGAGGACAGAATCCTTCTAGGTGTTTGAGTTCCCCTCAGCTGTGTATAGTGGTATCTCTCATTATTTATTTGACAGCTCTGTGTGTCTGTATGATTCACCTTCATCTACTTTTCCCCAAAACTTTCAGGATACATTTCACAGAAATAAATGTTTCATTTCTGCTGCACTCGTTTTATATTTGCTTAGTGTTTAAAGAAATCACACACTTACAATAACTGTAAGTCTGGTGGGAATAAAAGAAACTGACTCTTGATTAGTATACAACACAAAAGGGGCGACAAGGGCGTAAACATTGTGAGCAATGCCAAACAGCCACAGTGCATAGCGGGCCCTGGGTACCAGCAGATCTGAGGAGGGGAATGAAGAACATTGTTGAGTTTGACAATGGTAACACCCCTGCCTTTGAGTCCTCGCAGCAAATGGAGGGACAGACACGCTCATATGAAACATGTAGCGCAGACTGTGACGGCATATTAATAAAGAGCAAAGGGGAGGGGATCGCTAATTCTGCGGTGAGGGGGGCAGGTCAGTTGGACCTGCTTCCTTAGGAACAGCAAAGGGAGAAAGGAACAGCGAGGACCAAAGCAGGATTAGGGTTGGGGTGTGTGAAAGGACAGCAGAGAGCTTGTGGCCACGTCCAACTATTGAAGGTCCCAGATTATAAAAAACTGAGGAAATGCCAAAACAAATTTATGAAAATTGTGATCTATTTTGAATGCTTACATTTAACAAAACCATGAACACCCACACCCACAAAAAGTGCTATTCACTGGAGATCACAGGATTTATTTTTAAAAGCCACCCAGGCCCAATGGGCCAGCAAATGGGGCATGTTTAAAATTGCGTGACCAAGAGTTGAATACGCTGTCGGTGTATTTCTGTGACTCTGTGTATAGTGTCATTTGGAGATAATCCCCACAACCCAGCTTTGACATGGTTATAGATGTTCCACCATAATTAGAGGGCGCTCCTCTAGGCCCTCTAATTGCACGTGGAGCGTGGCGCTTTAAGGTAACAGTTCCCCTCTCTGAAAAGAGCGCTTAGCAGTCACAGGCCAATCGTTGCATTTTCCCTTTCTTTATATCCTTTTCTTTATAAGGCTGTGATCCTCTCCTAAAAATATCAAGTGGGTTCAGAATTAAATACTGAATTACTGTGGACCCATCAGACTGGATAACGAAATACTGAAAAATACCCTTAGTTGAGTCACTTGGTTTGTGGAATGATCTGGGCTTAAAGATAAAATTTTGGCTTAGGTTGAATATGAAAAATGTTCGAGGAAACACTCAACACTTGAGCTTTGCACAAATTCTGATCTCGCTAAAGCATCCTGGAATCTCCCAGTTTCTGCTGTTCTCCACGCTTCCACCACCATCACTCACCCTGACATAACCTACAAGGGATTTGGCCGGCGATGCCTCTCCCTGTGGTGCCATAGCTTTACCCTAACAGGTACGTGGTGATAGATGTCATAAACACAGAGACAGCACCAACATAAAAAGGCTGTGGTGTCTCAAAGAAAAAAATAGTGGGCTGGGTGATGCTAGCTGTCAAAGAATGTGATGATCAAATCTGTTTTCTCTGTCCACACTTTTTTTTTTTATTGTATGTGCCTGAGTTACTTTAAAAAAAATTTTTTTTTAATTTACTTGTTTATTTATTTATTTTTGGCTGCATTGGATCTTCGTTGAGTGCGCGGGCTTCTCATTGCGGTGGCCTCTCCTGCCGGAGAGCACGGGCCGTAGGCATGTGGGCTTCAGCAGTCGCAGCTCGCGGGCTCCAGAGAGCAGGCCCGTCAGTCGTGGCAGTCATGGCACACTGGCCCAGCTGCCCCGCGACATGTGGGATCCTCCCGGACCAGGGATCGAACCCGCGTCCCCTGCATCGGCAGGCGGACTCCCAACCACTGCGCCACCAGGGAAGCCCCTCTGTCCACACTTTTTAAAGAAAAGAGGAGCATCCTTTTGGAAACATTATCAGGGAGAATAACCTTTAATTGAAGGAAGAATATCTGACAGTCATGGATGGATTTTTAAGAGGGATGGATGCTGTTATAATGAGCACCCATAAACTGGAAGAAATCATGAGGTACTTGACAGCTTTCCGTGCACTAGAACTTTCCTTTCAGCCTCGACTCATAGAGTCTGTTTCTTTCAGGCCTGACCAGGCACTGACAGTGCTAACATGTTGACTCTCAACGCGAATGACTGAATGGATTAAGGAAGATTTAAAAATAGACTTGACGTTTCTAGGAGTCATGCAAATGTAAAATTGTTTGGAATTTTGATTTTTTTTACTTATCTTGACTAATTTTATTTTCCATAGGAATGAAAAAATCTAATAGAAATAACTCAGTTATAGGATTTTACATTTCAATTATTAATCAGTAACATGATAGGATTTTAAAAGCCAGGCAAAATGGTAGATGGGGTAGAGGCAATGACATGTGAAGGTCATACTTTGAGATCTTTGTGTTAATGACAGACTCAGATGTCTGAATGGGCTTAGAGGTGATACCCTGTTTGGCTTTGTTTAAGCGAGGCAGTTGTGAACCAAGGCCTGTGTGACCTGTCTGCATTTTTTAAAAACTGAAACAACAGATTATTTTATCTTTTATTTATTTTTTTAAATTTTATTTATTTTTTGGCTGCATTGTGTCTTTGTTGCTGTGCACGGGGCTTTCTCTAGTTGCGGCGAGCGGGGGCTACTCTTTGTTGCGGAGCACGGGCTCTAGGCACGCAGGCTTCAGTAGTTGTGGCTCGTGGGCTCTAGAGCACAGGTTCAGTAGTTGTGGTGCACGGGCTTAGTTGCTCTGCGGCATGTGGGATCTTCCCGGACCGGGGCTCCAACCCATGTCCCCTGCATTGGCAGGCGGACTCTTAACCACTACGCCACCAGGGAAGTCCAACCTGTCTGCATTTACCACTTGTCCCTTTTGAGCTAAGGGTGTCCAGCTCTGCCCAGTTACAAAAGAAAGGACGCATCTATTTTGTTTGTTTGACTCATGATGAATGGATTGTGAATGGAATGGTATGAATGGAATTGTAAATAAACATCTTGCTCTAGATGTTTCTCCTTTGTTTCTACCTCTTCTAAGTTGTTTTGATGGAGATAAACTTTACATTGTAGCATGTGTTGCTACTGCCTGCTTACCAACACTGGTTTTACAGATATTAATCTATTTTCAGGTGAATGGGGTAGTTCAGCAAGGGCATTCGTTTTTACTATGACCCACAATAAGATATTTATTATATACCAATATATATAAATATAAATTTATAACATATTCACATAAACATCTCTATATATTATATAAATACTTGTATAATATAAATAATATTTATATAAATATATATACAAATCCTATAGACATACATATGAAACAAAAGTCTCACAAAACAAACTTTATTCTTACCACTAGAGATGCTCTCTGACAGGGACGGATAGCGTGTGTAGGGCTCCCAAATCAGTGTGTCAGCAGCATCCCAGCAGCTCAGTCTCTTACAGTCCCACAAAAGAGATGCTGTGCCGGCCAGCAAGAGTAATTCCCAGGCCAACTTCCAGAACCAGGGCCCGGCCATGGGGCTCCTGGGTTACCCAGAGGCATGAGTCTTGGGGGCATGTGATCGACCCTCGGTGGGGTGGAGGGCTGCCGAATGGAGCCCCCCAAAGGGATGCGGAGTGTGGGTCCCTGTGGTCCACAGCAGGCCCCGGCTGTGATGGTTGTAGGCTCGGTGAGGAATCCCCTCCAATGTGTGTGGGGAGGAGCTGAGAGTTTTAAAGAAACGTTTTCCGACTCTCTAGATGGACAGTTTCCAACCTCTGTGTGCCTTTCCGTCTTTCCGTTTGGTGTCCGGGGAGAAGAATTTAGTCAGGCCAGTTTGAATGAAGTGTCTATGCCTGTACTAAATGGCTGTGGATAAGCGCTTAGCCTCCTGCAGTCCAGAAATGACCATTTTCTGTGACAAACTTCCTGCACCACAGGGGCTAGTTTGGGGATCCTGCGAGCTAGGCAGCCACCCCAGGCGGCATCCAGGAGAAATACGAATATCCTTGGGATTTTGGATCCCAGGGCTAAGCTTCTCAAGGGCTCTCCAGGGCGTATTGGCAAGTAGGAAGTATTATCTGATTTTGCTGGAGGAGAATCCAAGAGATAAAAGGATGGGTGACTCACTCAGAGTGTCGTGGGCTGTCCGTGGAAGGGCCACGGCTAGATCCATGGTTCCATGTTGCTTGCTCAACACAGTGGACCCAGAAACCTTACTGGTATTAACACTGCTTTGTTCATGTCATTAAAAAAGCACCCCTACATAATCCTAGTTAGTATGATGTCCTCCAAAAAGTTATGTTCACAGCTACATGTACAGTATTGTAATGGCTTCTTTGATCATTCACTCTGGTACGCACATAAGTCCAGCTGTCTCTAATTTCCGTGATAGGGACAGAATTTCCCTTCTTTCATCCTCAGAGGTTTTTTTGTGTGTCCTTTATATTCCTCAGAAATCTAGCATAGTGGCTCTGTAGTGACAACAGTACAGCAATTTGTGCTCCTTCAAAAAATGCAGTACAGGGAAGTATTTCAGAACAGACGCCATCATTCAGAATGAAGGTGACTGACTGCTCCTTTTAGAAAAAGAAAGAAATATAAGTAAGGAACTCAGGTGGCCAGGAAGCAACTTTGCTAGGAGGTAACGGTAGAAATCTCTGGTTTCTACTTCAAAAGTCTGAGCACAGCCTTTCACTCTCCTCTCTTGTTTATTACCGCTACCTGGCTCTCCACAGAAAGGGTTTCAAATGATCTAATATTTTCTAAAACTTACTGGATTTAATTCTCCCCTTGGTGGCTGAATAGACAGCAGCCTATACGTCTGTTGCCCTCCCCAGCCCCCCAACAAAAATCTCTTCTCCAAGTTTCCCAAGGATGCACTTGAACTGCTTCCTAAAAGGATCATACGGCGCTACCAGTGACTGAGAAGTTGAGTACTGAGCATGAGTTATTCCATCAGAGTAAGAGGCAAGTACATTCAAAGGACATTTACCGGCAGAGGGAGAGAGTTCTGTATGTGTCCTTAAGCCGTCTGCTGTTCACGAGTCTACCCTTCCTTCCGGGGAACTTGCTTTACCTTGGAAGGACCTGCCCGTTCCAGCGTGACAATGGGCTGGAGGGCTGGTCTGTGGGTTGATCTGCTAGTTCTCTCCGCAGAAGGAGCTTTTTTCACATTTAAATTGAGCCTGGAAACAAGATCCACCTGCCGAGGGAAGAATTCAGAGTGCAGGGCTGAAGTTGGTGATAGCAGAGCACAGATGTCTGGGGGTGTGTGGACAAATTATCCCAACTCACCATAAATACTCCACTGGATTCAGGGGTAAAGTTTTTCCTTTCTGAGAATAGTTTCCTGTAAAGGGCAAGTCATGAGGGTCTGGCTTTTTACTGACATATTCGATGGTCCCCCAGGCGGGATGGGAATGTCTCCTTAGGAAGACATTACATCCAGGTTGAGCTCTCAACAAACCGTTTCCTGTCTTTGGTCTAATTAAACTAGACCCATTTTGGGGGGTATAAAATAGAGATGCTGACATGCCAGCATTTATGCTGCTGACACAAAAGTTCTGAGCTCAGCTGATGTAAGTGGTGCTGACATAAACCTTCTCCTTGAGAACAGCTGCTAGAGGTACTTTTCCACAGTCTTTCCAGTGGATTAGCTTGAAGCATCATCTGGGCTGAGAGCTGGAGCATCCACCAGGAGATTTGGCCCCCTGATACGAAAAAATAAACCTATTGCTTGTTCGATGACTTACTTCTTTCATGGAATAACTCCTTAAATTTCAGAGCATGGCTTTTTAAAGTTCAGTATCAGGTGAAGTACTGATTATCTTTGTACGAGAGGCTTAGTTTGCAGGGATCGAACAATGACTAAAGCCCCTTTAGTTTGGGGTGGAAAGTTTTATAACTTTGTATAAAATAAGTTAGTTCATGATACAGATTTCGTGCTAACAGCTGCTCAGTTCACTGACAATTAGTTGCCTCTGCTGATAATTCTGCAGATGAATGTGATGAAACCTATAGGTCTTCAGGCGGAATTGGACACACACTCAACATAATACACGTATACTCAACGGGTCTAGGACCTCCCGAAGTCACCTTGCAGCCCAGGTCAAGACCTTCCTTGACTGGTTCCGTTACATAACCAGAGATGGTGTTTGCCACCTACATTTGGGGGTGCATTGTCCCCAATAAGGCTTTTAGAAGCTATCTTCACCCGTAGTAACTTCCTTTAACATTGATAATCAAGGACTGTGTGCTTAGCAGGATCTACTGGCAGTTGGAGATGTACTAGTTCAAATATTCCGAGAAGCTAACGCCAAGACAGGGTTAGACGTGCAAGAGAGTCACCGGAGGAGTGCCCGTGAAGGGGAAACCAGAAGGGGGCAGGAGGGGGCAGGTGAACCTTCAGACCTGGAAGCAGATCTGATGCCTTTGAAAGCAGAGAGGGAAGGAAGGCTTGGACAGGAAGTCTACACTGCAGTGCTTTCTAGAAAGTGTCAGCCAGCCCAGTGGAGTCCTGGAGCGAAGGCTCTGTGTTAGAGGAGCTCTACGCTGAGCAGGAGGCTGGCTGACCTCTAGGAACCCCGCCTGCCCCACCTTCGCCTGGATACAGATAGCCACGAGTGCTGGGGCAGATTCCAAGATGCTGGAGGCTGTCAGTCAAACACGTTCCCCAGGCAGGGTTTCTCGGAAGGGGATCTAAGCGGTGGTCTCCACGGCCACCACGCTGGGATAAGAGGGTCTTTGTTGGTGCCAAAGTGCACGTCCTCCTGTTTTCTCCTGCTTCCTCACGTTTTGAGAGCTGCTACTGTTTGGCCAGTGTGACTCTGCCCCACCCAAGCATCACACAGGGACAGGTAATGTGATATCGTAAATGTGTAGCTTAGTTTCCTGTCTCCCTATAATACTGTAGCCACTTCAGTTGTTCAGTAAGGGGGTTGGGTGGAGTGAACATTATCCACAGAGGTTAAATACATGGCTTTTTACCATAACCTTTACCTTTTGTCTTGGGGCAATCGACAACGTCATCATCAAAACGACAGCTTGCTGTTGAAGTGTAGAGCCCAGAATACTCAGCAACAGAAACTAGGCTAATATACCCAGTGTCTCTCAGCTTGTGGTCTCAGTGGAATTACGTCGTAAGACTGGTGTCCAGGTGTTTTTTGTTTCTTTTTTTAATCTCCCTCCCTGCCTCAACCAAGACCCTGTGGGCTCTCACCTCCTTTCTCTCACTTCCACAAAAGGCAGGTGGGGGATGCCCTCTCCTAAATGGTAGAGCAGAAGATGGACCACTCTCACCAGGACTCTATTCTCTGGGGAGTGAGATGCTTCAGACGTGTGCTGCCTGGGAGAACAGAGGGGTTCTTAGAGGGGGAAGTAGCCAGGATGGGAGATGCTGAAGAGGGCTCCCCTGTGGTGGGAAAGTGAAACACCCCCGGGACTCGGGCATTTGTCGATTATTCATTTACACATGCTACAGCTGTGGGGCAGTTAGTATGTGCCAGACCCTGTTCTGGGTGCTAGGGACCCATCAACAAACTAAATAAACATTCCTGCCCTTTTGTAGCCTACATTCTATTGGGGAGACACTAACGTGTACATAAGCAATAAACAAAATCTACCAGTAAATTATATATCTAAGTAAATATGTTACATATAGAATACAGCTTTTCTTAAAATTGGCTTTTAGCAGGAATTAGCAGAAGCAGAAGCCCTTTCCCTCTGTTTTCTTAGCCCCTTTTAGGGTCTTTCATCTTGGCTGCCTGTTTCTTTCCCTGGGAAGGAAATACTTCCTTTGTAAAAATTCATCAGGTGTAATTTCCAGGAAGTCACTGACAGAGTGAGATGACCCTGAATATATTATTTAGTTAATATCTTTGATCTCTGAAAATCCTGTTTTTTAACCAGATCTTAATAAGTTTCCCCAGATCAGTTCAGCAAGTGTA
Organism: Delphinapterus leucas; assembly: GCF_059928025.1. Classification (NCBI taxonomy): domain Eukaryota; kingdom Metazoa; phylum Chordata; class Mammalia; order Artiodactyla; family Monodontidae; genus Delphinapterus; species Delphinapterus leucas. The sequence goes on from NC_143140.1 coordinate 14,771,244, forward strand.
TTGAAAATATAATTGGCTAAACCCAAATTAAAACACCCAGGTCTTCATTCTAAATTCAGGAGAATAAACCTACCAAGATGGGCAGGGACTGGATACAGATGGCCCCGAGTCCCACTGATTATGATCTAAAATCTGTCTAAACCTATGATCTCCTCTATAATAACTAGGCAATGAGACAAAAAGTACTTAAATTGCAAGGAAGGCAGACATTTCAATCCTCCCTTTGCTACATTAAACAATACAGCCTGCAATCCAGAGTGACAGAAGGAGAAAGCCAAGTGAGAAATGATGGCTTCAAGAGTGTAGGACTCACAACGCAACCCTGACCCCATTTCAGGGTCCAGTTCCAGAGCAGTTAGGTGGATACCACACCTGCTGGATTTAATGGCTATCAATACTTTTTCACTCCAACTTCAGCCTTCTACATAGATTCTATTTTTAACTGCTTCAATTAAAAAAGCACAAATTATCTTAGTAGTTGTGGGCAATTGAAACTTTAATGAAACTTAAGTCAATATTCAATTAAAGGCCAAAGGAGGTCACGATTAGAAATAATTTACGGAATGAATGGAAACAGCCCTCACCCCTGCTATGACTAAACATAACATTTTGAAGAGCAGGTTGCACTGAATGTCCTCCCTCCCTCCCTCCACCGGCTCAATCTTCATCCTATCTAGTGAGGCTGCCATCTCTGGGGCTACAATGGCCACGGCTCCATTTTCGCCCTGTCTGGTGAGGGTGCCATCTCTGGGGTTACCCTGAGTGTCTCCATCGGTCCTCCTCTGGCTCATCCTCAGCATCCTGTACCTTTGGCCTCCTGCTCTCGTAGAATTGCTCTCCTTCCTGGGCTCCTGCGACACTGTGTTTTCTTGGATACCTTCTTCTGGCTTTTACCAGATTCTTTTACCGCCTCCTCTTCTTTTTCTCGTTCTTAGAGACAGAACAGGAAACTCAGTCATTGGTCCTTTTCTCTTTATAGGACCCACTCTGTCGTTTCCACTGCTGTGCTTTAAGCTCTGAACTTTTCAAAGGCATCAGCTCTGAATACACACCTGTCTGTGAAGCATCTACCCGTGGATGGTCCCCTGGATATCAAGTGTAGCGTCTGAAAGAGAAATCACCTCCTACCCCATTCCTACTCTTCCTGTGTTTTCAATCAATATCCTGTTTATGTTCTCTCATCTCTTAGGTCAGAGAACGTGGTCAAATCATCTTCAGGCCCTTCTCTCTCATTCCCTACATTCAATCGCCCAATCTCTTCATAATTTCCATTCCTAATGCCACTTTCATATTCAGGCTCACATGAGACTTTCACTGGATTCTTATTATAAAGGCCTTTAACTGGAATTCCTTTCCCTCTCTCCCTTTCTTTCTTTAAGAAATACTCATCTATTTCCTATTATGTTTCAATATTGTGCTAGAATCTTGGGAAACCAAAGGAATTAGACCAGGTTCCTCGCTGGAGGAGCCCGCCTGTGCAGGGGAAAGAAGGGCGTGACCGATGCTCTGGGAGCTTCACACGGGTGAGCATGGTCCTAAGTGGTCCAGAGGGAGGGGCATTTGTTTAGTTTGCAGCACGTGGGCAGAGGGCGTTAGTGAGGGCTTAACGGACAAGGTGGCTCTGGGACTGGGACTTGGGGATGGCCAGGACTTCACTGGGTGGAGAGTCATAGTGGGGGTGAGAAATGCACAAGCTCACGGGGACCTGGCAGTGTTGGTGTCACTGAGCACAGGCTGTGTGGTGGGCGGCTGGGGGCGGGAGGAGGGAAGGTGGGCTGGGCCAGACCACGAGGTGCCTCCAAGGACGTGGAGTGTTTGTCCTGTAGTTGGTTTGGACTTGCTAGTGTCGTGTCCTACATCTAACTATACACCACCTCCTGAGTAGAATCAACACACCGACGCTTGAATCCAACCTGTTTCTCCAATTCCAAGACCCTGTCTGATTTCTGGCTCTATTCTTGGGGGCTGTTGGCCAAATCCCAAATTTATAAGAATAAGAACATCTCCGTATCCAATTCTTACCTTTAAATTCACGATCTTTTCCCTCTCTTACGGGAAACAATGTTTGGCAAAATGTGGTGGTGCCAGGATCCTTGTGCAAACTTCCCTGAAGACAGTCTATCGATCTATACCTATAATTTAATGAAATTAAATATATATTAAATTCATAAATAAATGAATATATAAATATATCCATTACACATGTACATAATGAAATATGAATTTTCGTTAAATTTTCACTAAGGTTCTGTGAGAAGGCTCCCTGTGCAGAAACTTTGCTTGCTCGTTCTGGCTGCTACAGAATGCAGAGGTGTCTCCATGTTGGTCCAGCCTCAAGTAACAGGATGAGCAGTGCATCATCTCTGCCCTGAAGGGTGGAATGAGGAGAGACAGAACACCTGTCACTTGGCCTGGATGTGGGTGGGAAGCAAGGCCCTCTGGTCTTGCCTGTTCTGGAGGCAGGTGCCACGTCCCCTCAGTGGACCCTGGGCCATTGAAGTCCCCCACGTTGACAGAAAAACTCAAAAGCAGGCTGCTAGGGTCCACTCTTGCCCTGCATAGAAAATAAACGGAGCTGCAGGACAGCCCTTTATCTTGTTTCATAACGTCCCTTGGGGTTTGCAAATTTGTCTTATTATTTATGACACAGAATCACACTAGGCCTATCTTAGAAAAGGGGGCATCCCTAATTTGGGGAAGGTTTTATTTTATTTTACTTTATTTACATTTTTAATTGAAGTATAATTGATTTACAATGTTGGGCCAGTTTCAGGTGTACAGCAAAGTGATTCAGTTATACACATATATATGATCCATTCTTTTTCAGATTCTTTTCCGTTATAGGTTATTACAAGATATCGAATAGAGTTCCCTGTGCTGTACAGTAGTAGGTCCTTGTTGGTTATCTACTTTATATATAGTAGTGTGTATACGTTAATCCCACACTCCTGATTTAGCCCTCTCCCCCTTTCCCTTTGGTAACTGTAAGTTTGTTTTTTAAGTCTATGAGTCTGTTTCTGTTTCATAGATAAGTTCATGTTTTTAGATTCCTCATGTAAGCGATATCACGTGGTATTTGTCTTTCTCTGTCTGACTTACTTCACTTAGTATGATAAGCACTAGGTCCCAAACAGGCTCTCACTAAGCCTCCCAGATGACTGTGCCGGCAGAGTCCCTGAGGATCTCCCACTTTCTGTCTTTCTTCTGTTTATGTTGCATCCTTCTCTCTGATTTTGCTGTTAAGAAGGCGCATCTCCCACCTCTCTGTTGCAGCACTCCTGTACTTCCTGTTGCCTATGGGATAGAGTCAGGCCTTGCTTGGCGTGGCGCACCCTGCACTTCCAGCCTAATCCCCCATCTTCACCCAACAACAACATGTAAAGTGTCTAGGAATGACCCCCAAATATGTGGGAGCTGTATAATTTGTGTCCCTTTACAGATTCTTGACACAGGTAAGAACTGTTATGCCCAACAATCCACAAGGGAGCCTGTGGATTGATTTCTGAAGGTCCTTGAATCTCCTGAAAGAGTAAGACATACCTCAGAGCATTTTTCGGGGGGATAAGTTCCACCCCTCCTGTGAGATTGTCAGGTGGGTCCTGACACCCCAAAAGGTTCAGAACCACCATAAAGCTGTTGAGAGCTTGGGAACTGGTTAATCAAATTTGATAGACCAGTATACAAAATAAGAATGGGTGATAGTGGTTTAGTCAGATCATCAAGTACAGAACCGCATTATCAAATGTAAAAACTGAGGCCCTGGGGGTGATAATGACTTGCTTGGGGTCACTTACACACTAAGCAACACACTTTAGATGTAACCATGCCTTGCCTTCTCTGTTGTTTGCTGTTTCGCATGTTAATTTTACCTTTTTCAGCTAGAATAGAGTGGGAGCAACTTGAAAGCAGGGACCTTGCTTTGAAATGATAATGATGATAAAGATAACTTTGGAGGAAACTGATTAAGTGACGTAACTAAAGCTAATCGTTAGTGGGTATAGGACGGGAAGTAGTTACACAGCGCTGCTTCTAACATATTGAGAGCACTCAGGCTACCTCTTAAAAATCCTGGGCTTCCCTGGTGGCGCAGTGGTTGAGAGTCCGCCTGCCGATGGGGGGGACACGGGTTCGTGCCCGGGTCCGGGAAGATCCCCCATGCCGCGGAGCGGCTGGGCCCGTGAGCCATGGCCGCTGAGCCTGCGCGTCCGGAGCCTGTGCTCCGCAACGGGAGAGGCCACGACAGTGAGAGGCCCGCGTACCGCAAAAACAAACAAAAAATCCTGGATAACGCGAATTTACTGATTTCAATCAGTACGTTTAGTAGATCAGGCGATTTCCAAATAAACGTGAGATTTTTAAATGAAATACTCTTGAATTGATGGACTCGTGAATTTGCAGATCTGAGAACACTTGTTTTTCATGTTATCTAGTTTATTTACCGATGGATTAAAAAAAGAGATCACCATTTATCTGAGTTATCTTTTATCAGGCTACGTGAAGCAGAGGAACTTGCTTCAGGTTTTTGTTTAACCTTTACCAGGTATCAGTAGTTCAAATCTCCCCACTGTCTGTTTTACTGATTTATACAAGGTTTTAGGAATGGTTTTATTTTGTTAGAGAATTAAAGTGCCCTCTACTGTTTCTTTTCCATCATTACAGCCAAATATCTGTTAAGACTTGATTGAATATAAAAGTTGTTCTTAAAGAAATAAAAGCAAAACATTAATTTCTGATAAAGCTAAATTAAAACTATTATACTTATAAAAAAGGAAATTATCCTTGACTAAGCATTTTTGAAGTATTTACACCTTTTATAACTTGATTAGTAAATAAATTCCCAATTATTTGCCTTCATCATATTTTTGTCACTTATATTTTATCTTTTTTTTTTTGCGGTACGCGGGCCTCTCACTGTTGCGGCCTCTCACCCGTTGCGGAGCACAGGCTCCGGACGCGCAGGCTCAGCGGCCATGGCTCACGGGCCCAGCCGCTCCGCGGCACGCGGGATCCTCCCGGACCGGGGCACGAACCCGCGTCCCCTGCATCGGCAGGCGGACTCTCAACCACTGCACCACCAGGGAAGCCCTATATTTTATCTTAAAAATGCAAATTCTACTTTATAAAGAGCACTTTCAACTTTTGATATTGGCTTCAATTCATTTTATTCAGCCTAAATGTTTTTGCTAGGTTGACTAATGTCTTTTTAAAAAGATGAATCCAGTAGATATATTTCCAATTTAAATATTCAGAAGCATAAAATAATTAAGAAGGGCTAATCATGATCATATTAATGTAATTAATTAAGCTTTTTGCTACTGGGAAAAAAATCTCCTTCTTGTTAAGATGTCGTGTGGTTAACATTCTGAATAACTTAGAATTATCTTAGAAGTTTACATTTTTGCTTGTTGCAGACTTAAATCTTGACTAATAATTATGCATATCCCTTCACAAAAATTTTCAAGTTAAGTCATATTCTTTCCAACCACTATTACTAATAGCATCATTAAAAAATAAATGTCTCCAAGTCTTAGTATTTCAGTTATCTACATGCTTAGAGGCTTAGGATCTGTAGAGAACATTCTTTTATAAGTTCATAAATCGAATCATTTGAGAATGTTTCTCTCTTTCTCACTGTCTTTTTCGTAGGACTATTCCATCACTGCCAAGGTTTTAACAATTTTCTAGCTGTTGGTAGCTATTCAGTTCCTGCACAAAGACACAGATCCTGGCTGCCAGCATTTTGGCATCTGCTAACATTTTCATAGACCTCAGCTGAACTTTCAGTTTGTTCGCGGAACTTCACAGGCTGACAAAGAACCAGCTTCTATTTGTCGTTTTCACCCTGCACTTTTAATCCTTTGCATAAGCCACTTGAAAGGACTGTATGAGGCAGTTCAGGGATAAAAGGGGAAAAGAAGAAAATCTATGTTTCCTTTGCAAAGAAGAAAATCTATGTTTCCTCCCTTTTCTTTTCATCCAGAGAAAAGCAAATTAAGCAAACCTCAAAACTGAGGACAATGGGGTGCCTGGACCTGAGATTAGCATTGGATGAGCCTCACACTTAAAAACACAGCCATTTGAGCTCCCTTGTGTGCCAGAATTAATCAGCAAAAGCAGCCGTAAGAACACATGCAGAAAAGGAAAACTGGAGCAGAAGCAAGAGCGGCCCGCCCAGGAGTAGTGAGCTCACACTTAACAAAACCACAGCCCCTGAGTTTGCCGTAGGACACAGGTCCTTCTGGGGCCGGTCAGTTAGACCCTCTGGCCTTTCCTGAAGCCCTGGAAGAATCACCAACTCTTCTCCAAGGAATGAGACATGGCCTGTCTGGGTGGTGACGGCTCCTACCTGCTTCCCCAAGTCAGGGCATCCGGATCGGAGCACAGATCACCTCCGGTAGGTGGAAGGCCCGTCTTGGGGACCGCAGTTTGGGTAAGAGGGCGTCCTGTGCCTCCCTGGGTCTCCCTCAGTTGGGCTGCCCTGCATCCTAGGACACGGAGTCTCGGCTGCGGACAGAGCTGTGCCACCAATCCAATCTACCGGTGGTAAATGGGCTGGGCGGGTACCGGAGACATGATAAAGCACTGCTTTATGATGATGCGATGAGTCTCTGATGTACCTTCCCCCAGGCTCTCACAGCTGTGTTGTCAGCCGGTGGGCCTGTGGGTACATCCTCGGTCAACAAGTTTTGAGCACTGCAAACCCTCTCAGCCAATGAGGTGTTTCTTTTCTCCCCTTTTAAAAAAAAAATCCATACTCTACTGAATGCCTTCTACAATCTAATGTGTTTTAACTTGCTGTGGCCGATCTTTCCGACCCTTGTGTTCTGGCGAGACTTTTAGACCCATAATGTCAGACAAAAAGTGTGGGCATAGAAATGTGGGATCAGGGGCAAATAAGGGAAGTTTACCATGATGCCAATTGACATCCAAATTTGATACGACCTTTAAAGAAATGTTTGCAGGAACACAGAATAAAAATCAGTGACAATTTGGGATTGGCACAAGTTCTTTAAGGTCCTGAGGATTATTATAAACTTCATGGCAGTCCAGGAAGATGGACCGAAAATCCTATCAATGGTAGATGGAAGAAATCGTAGGATTTGGAGAACAGAGGAGCGCAAGTGTGGGTGTCCCAGGCAGCCCGTCTACTTAGGGGCCAGGCTTGGAGTCAGAGATTTCTCCTGGGAGGTCTGGGTGCTAGGTTTGTTACGCTCTTTTCGTTAAAGAGACCTAAGAAATCTAAATCTAAATCAAAATCTATCTATCTATCATCTATCTATACATATACCTGCGTACCAGTATCATCACATACATATGCATGTCAGTGCATGTAAATATACGTGTACATAGGTATATATGAAGTCTTGAGTTCACACCAATACCTCCAGTTCTAACCCGCTGCCAAAGGGTTCTCTTCTGCATCTCAGCATCCCATATTTGTATGTCCTTCTTTCTGTAGTGAAAACTCTAGCTTCAACATCAACACGCTTACTCATTTGTTCAATGCTTCCAGAATTGCTTTGCACATGCCATTACTATAAACAACCTACTAAGAAGAATTTGGAATTTGACATTCTCTCTCCCCCTCTACCCCAAGACTGAGGGTACACAGTGGAATGTTGTGTTTATAAATTATTAGATTCCCCTTTCCTCCTCTCTCTCCTCCCCTCATGGCACTCTGTTGTGTGTAGGTACCATGGTTTATTCAATCGGCTTCCTACGCTTAGACTGACGAACAACATTCTCTGAGTAACTTTGTGTGGGCAGTACGTGTTTTCATATTGTTGGGGATATGTGTTCAGGATAAATTCATGGAGGGAATTCTGTGTTGAGGTTTGGCTACATATAGTTGATTAGACATTCTCAAATTCTCCTCCCTAGAGGTTGGACCACTCTTCTTTTTTTTTTTTTTTCTTTTAAACTGAGGGAGATTATTTATTTTTTCCTTCCAGTTTTATTGAGATATAATTGACACACAGCACTGTATGAGTTTAAGGTGTACAGCATAATGATCTGACTTACACACATCATGAAATGATGAACACTCTAAATTTAGTGAGCACCCATCATCCCACACGGATACATTTAATAAAAAGAATTTTTCCCTGTGAGGAGAAGTCTTAGGAGTTAATCTCCTAACCACTTCCATATGTAACACACAGCAGGTTCATTATATGTATCACGTTGTAAATGACATCCCTAGCACTTATTTATCTTGTAACTGGAAGTTTGCACCTTTTCACCCCCTTCATCCAATTTTCCATCTCCCCATACCCCGCCTCAGGTGACCACAAATTTACTGTCGTTTCCTTAGAGTTTGTATGTTTGTTTGTTTCTGATTGTTTCTGAAGTATAATTGACCTGCAACCCTGTGTTAGTTTTTAATAAAACTAAACATTTCTTCAACACAAAGGTGGCTTTCACTATATCATCATTAATAAGTCATGCTAATCTTGGATTGTGGGAACTGCTTTTGCAAACAAGGGGGAGTAATAGCCATTTTATTCCTGACTGTGAAAAATACTTCACGTATTTAATGTCTATAGGAGTTGAGTATAGAAGAAAATGATTGCAGTGTAACACCTCCTTGAAAAAGTTTACTTTATTGCCTTATTCCTAATATTCCCTCATTCCTCCTACTCTTCATCTCTCACCAATCCCTCACCCTACCCAGGGAAAGGAAAACCAGGCCACCGCCGTGTTCTGCTTCATAGGCCTGGAATTTGCAATTGAAAACAACCTTTTAGCTCAACACTCTTAGGATTAAGAGAACCCTCAATTGTATATCTATGGCCCTAAAATAAACTCAAGACAATTGTAGTCCACTGCTTGGGTTTGGGTCTATACTGAAGAGCCCCAGAGAAGGCCAGAGACTAACCAACCTTGATTTCATCATGGTAATTCACATTAATTTACATTACAATAAGCTAAACTAAGGTCAATTTCACCTGCTTCACATCTGTGATTCAAAAGACCATAACTGCTGACATCAGTGGTCCATGAGGGTCCATTAGCTCTTAAAATTCTGGATCCTATAAATCTTATGTTCATCATCATAGTACAGTTTCTTTTGTTTCTGGCATAAACTAACATTAAAAATTATATTCCCAGGGCTTCCCTGGTGGCGCAGTGGTTGAGAGTCCACCTGCCGATGCAGGGGACGCGGGTTCGTGCCCCGGTCCGGGAAGATCCCACATGCCGCGGAGCGGCTGGGCCCGTGAGCCATGGCCGCTGAGCCTGCGCGTCCGGAGCCTGTGCTCCGCAACGGGAGAGGCCACAACAGTGAGAGGCCCGCGTACCGCAAAAAAAAAAAAAAATTATATTCCCAATAGGATTTCCTAAAAGGCAGCCATTCTTTCCATTAATTGTGGAAAAAGTTTTGTAATCTCAAGGCCAATCACATATAATTGTTGATCAATAGAATTTTATACTCGACTGACATAGTCCAAAGCTTTAAAAAATGTATCTCAAGAGACATATCACATCACTTTACTCAATTTCCTGTGGCTGTAATAAGCCAACGGACCATCTCATGAAGGCTAACCTTTCAGTCAGAAGAGATTGCCCTCAATGATAGAGAGCTTTCATTCTAGAAACTTTCGTGATTATTATTGCTGTTGAAGCTTTTAAGCATTTTACCAGTCATTTTTATGTCCTCTTTTGTGAACTATCCTTTGATATATTTTCCTGTTTTTCTATTAAAATATTTCACATATTATGACTATTTATACTCTCACTGTCATAAGTCTTGTGGATGTTTCATCCAATTATTATTTTTCATATTTTTGGCATATTTTTATATGTAAGGTCTTAATTATCTTTATTTATATTGGTCCTTCATCTTGTGGGTTTTTAAAAATTGCTTAATTCTTGGAAGGTTTCCTCTCACCTTCAGATCATACAAATATTCACCTATTTGGCTTTTAAGAAATATTCAACTCTCTAATCCAGCTACAATTTATTTTACTATACAATATGAGCTACCTTTTTTTTTTCTGTTAACCAATTTTTCTAGCACTATTTATTAGGTAATTTATTCTTTCTCTATTGCTTTATAATGATCTTTATCATACACACAGTTTTGAATGCAGGCTTTCTTTTCTATTTCATTATTATATTTGTCTATTTTTGAGATAGTACTATTGCATTTTAATTATTGTAGCTTTAAAAAATTTTCAATATCTGGGTAAGACAAGTCTCCCACAATATACTTCTTTCGAAATCTTCTTGACTCTTCTCACCTATGCTTTATAATAGATGAACTTTAGTGTAATTTAATAAAATTTTTTGTCCCAAACTAACCACATTTGTTCATTTCATTTCATGTTCCTCAGCAGACTTGGTCGTTTTCTTCACGCTGGTCTGAGTATAATATTTGCATGTTTCTGTAGGTCAGACCTTTGGTTGGCTTGGCTTGTTCTCTGCCCTGGTTTCTCAAGGTTGACATCAAGATGACACCAAGTCTGCATTCTTTTTTCGGAGGCTCTGTGTATGAACTGGCTTCCAAGACCATCCATTCTGTTTATAGGACTTTAGTTGCAGGTGGTCGCAGGACTGAGTTCCTCACCTCCTCGCTGGCCGTAGGCTGGTGGTGGTTCTCAGCTGCTAAGATCTCCCTCTGTTCCTTTGCCAGTAACCCCCCTTCTCCATCCTCAAGACAGCAATGGCAGCTCAGCCATTGTCATGCTTTGAATCTCTCAGCCCTTCCCTTCCATCTCAGCTCTCCTCTGCTCCCTCTTCCCCTGCATCTCTCTGACCCTGTTGTCTTTATTTTGCATATGAAATTTAAGACCAGTGTATCTAGGTTTATAAAAAACCTTGTTGGAATTGTTATTGGAATCAGATTATATTCTTAAATTAACTTAGGGAGAACCGACATCTTGATGGTGCTGAGACACGCTAATAAAGAATAAGAAATGTCTTTCCATTTTTTCTTTTTTGTGTCTTACAGAAGTGTTTTACAGTTTTCTTCATATAAAGTCTGAGCATTTCTTATGAAGTTTGATCCTAAAATTTTATCTTTTTTGTTACCTAGTGAATGGTTTTGTTCATTAATTATATCTTCTAGCTGGTTATTATTTGTGCATATGAATGCTACTGATTTTTACATATTAATCTTATATCCTACTACCTTACTAATTCCTTTATTGTTTAAGTTCATTTTATCACTCATTCTACAGGATTTTCCATGCATACTATCATGTCATCTGCAAATAGAGATAGATTTGTTTTTATTCTAATGAAAGTTTATCTTATTTAAAAAATTTTTTATTGAAATATAGTTTATTTACAATGTTGTGATAGTTTCAGGTATAAATTCAAAGTGATTCATATATATATATATATATATATATATATATATATATATATATATACATGTCCTTTTTTGGATTCTTTTTCACTGTAGGTTACTACAGGCTATTGAATATAGTTCCTGTGCTATATAGTAGTTCCTTGTTGATTATCTGTTTTATATATAGTAGTGAGTATATTTTAATCCCAAACCCGTCTCCCCCTTTCCCCTTTGGTAACCATAAGCTTTGTTTTCTATGTCTGTGGGTCTGTTTCTGTTTTGTAAATAAATTCATTTGTATCATATTTTTAGATTTCACATACAAGTGATAGCGTATGCTATTTGTCTTTCTCTGTCAGACTTCACTTCGTATGATAATCTCTAGGTCCATCCATGTTGGTGCAAATGGCATTTTTTCATTTTTTTGATGGCTGAGTAGTCTTCCATTTTACAAATGTACCACATCTTCTTTATCCGTTCATCTGTCGATGGACATTTAGGTTGCTTCCATGTTCTGGCTATTGTAAATAGTGCTGCAATGAACATCGGGGTGCAAGTATCTTTTTGAATTATAGTTCTGTCTCTGTATGTGCCCAGGAGTTGGATTGCTGGATCATATGGTAACTCTATTTTTAGTTTTTTAAGGAACCTCCATACTGTTCTCCATAGTGGCTGCTCCAATTTACATTCCCACCAACAGTGTAGGAGGGTTCCCTTTTCTCCACACCCTCTCCAGCATCTACTGTTTGTAGATTTTTTTGATGATGGCCATTCTGACCAGTGTGAGGTGATACCTCATCATAGTTTTGATTTGCATTTCTCTAGTAATTAGGGATGTTGAGCATCATTTCATGTGCTTGTTGGCATCTGTATGTCTTCTCTGGAGAAATGTCTCTTTGGATCTTCTGCCCATTTTTTGATTGGGCTTTGTCTCTTTATTTTTGATATTGAGCTGTATGAGCTGTTTGTATATTTTGGAAATTAATTCCTTGTTGGTCGCATCATTTGCAAGTATTTTCTCCCATTCTGAGGGTTTTTTCGTTTTGTTTATGGTTTCTTTGTTGTGCAAAAGCTTTTAAGTTTCATTAGGTCCTGTTTGTTTATTTTTGTTTTTATTTCCATTACTCTAAGAGGTGGGTCAAAAAGGATCTTTCTGTGACTTATAGCGTGTTCTGCCTATGTTTTCCTCCAAGAGTTTTATAGTGTCTGGCCTTACCTTAGGTCTTTAATCCATTTTGAGTTTATTTTTGCATATGGTGTTAGGAAGCGTTCTAATTTCATTCTTTTACGTGTAGCTGTCCAGTTTTCCCAGCACCACTTATTGAAGAGGCTGTCTCCAACTTGTAATTTCTTATTTTGTATACTTTGTGATTTCACCGAATTTTCTAGTGGTTTGTTTATTTTTCCAAGGAGCAAGGACTTTAATATGACCTACTGTTTCCCTACTCATTAATTTCTTTTTTACTTTATTATTTAAAATTTTCTCCTTCCAGTTTTATTGAGATATAATTGACATGTAGCACTGTATAAATTTAAGATGTACAACATAATGGTTTGACTTACATAGTCATGAAATGATCCCCACAATAAGTTTAGTGAACATCCATCATCTCACGTAGACAGGAAGAAAAAGAAAAAATATCTTCCTTGTGATGAGCACTCTTAGGATTTACTCTCCTAGCAACTTTCATATATGACATAGAGCAGTGTTAATTATATTAATCATGTTGTACATTACGTCCCTAGTGCTTATTTGTCTTATAACTGGAAGTTTGTACCTTTTGATACCTTCATCCAATTCCCCCTCTGCCCATCCCCCACCCCTGGTAACCACACATCTGATCTCTTTTGCTATGAGTTTGTTTTGGTTTATTTGTTTGTGTTTGAAGTATAATTAACCTACAGCATTATGTTAGTTCCTGGTGCACAACACAGTGATCTGATATTTCTATGCATTACAAAATGATCACCACGAAAAGTTTATTTACCATCTGTCACCATACAAAGATATTACATAATTATTGACTATATTCCCACACTGTCTGTTTCATCCCAGTGACTCATTTATTGTTACTGGAAGTTTGTTCCTCTTAATCTCCCTCACCTACTTCTCTTCTTCTCTCGCCCACCTCCCCACTGGCAAACACCTGTTTGTCCTCTGTATCTATGACTCTGTTTCTGGTTTTTTTTGTTTCTTTTGTTTTTTAGATTCCAAATATGAGTGATATCATATAGTATTTGTCTTTATATGTTTGACTTATTCCACCTAGCATAATGACCTCAAGGTTCATCCATGTTGTCATGAATGGCTGAGAAATATTCCATTTTTTTTATGGCTGAGAAATATTCCATTACATCTTCTTTATCCATTCATCTATCTATGGGCACTTAGGTTGTTTCCATATCTTGGCTATTGTGAAGTAATGCTACAATAAACATAAGGGTACATATACCTTTTTGAATTAGTATTTTTGTTTTCTTCAGATAAATACTCAGGAGTGGAATTGCTGGATTGTATGGTAGTTCTCTTTTTAATTTTTTGAGGATCCTCCATACTGTTTTCCATAGTAGCTGTACCAATTTACTGTCTCACCAACAGTGCATGAGGGTTCACTTTTCTCCACTTCCTCATCAACACTTGTTATCTGTTCTTTTTTGGATAATAGCCATTCGAATAGTTGTGAGGTGATATCTCATTCTGGTTTTGATTTTCATTTCCCTGATAATTAGTGATGTTGAGCAGATTTCATGTACCTGTTGACCATCTGTATGTCTTCTTTGGAAAAATGTCTATTCAGGTCCTCTGCCCATTTTTTAATTGGGTTCTTTGTTGTTCTTCTATTGAGTTGTATGTGTTCTTTGTATATTTTTTGTATTAACCTTTTCTCAGGTATATCATTTGCAAATATCTTCTCCCATTCAGTAGGTGGCCTTTTCGTTTGGGTGATAGTTTCTTTTCCTTTGAAAAAGCTTTTTAGTTTGATACAGTCCCAGGTGTTTTTGCTTTCTTTCCCCTTCCCTGAGGAGATACATCCAAAAAAATTATGTTAAGACCCGTGTCAAATGATGTACTGCCTATGTTTTCTTCTAAGTGTTTTATGGATTAATTTAAGTTGCTAATCCATTTTGAGTTTGTTTTTTTATATGGTGTAAGAAAGTAGTCCAGTATGATTCTTTTGCCTTAGCTGTCCAGTTTTCCCAGCACCATTTATTGAAGAGGCTGTCTTTTTCCCCATTGTGTAGTCTTGCATTCTTTGTCGTAGATTAATTGCCCATATAAGTGTGGATTCATTTCTGGGCTCTCTCTTCTGATCCATTGATATATGTGTCTTTTTTTGTGCAAGCACCATACTGTTTTCATTACTGCAGCTTTGTAGTATAGTTTGAAATCAGGGAGCATGATACCTCCAGCTTTGTTCTTCTTTCTTAAGATAGGTTGGACTATTTGGGATCTTTTTTGTTTCCATACAAATCTTAGAATTATTTGTTCTCGTTCTATGAAAACTGCCATTGGTATTTTGATAGGGATTGCACTGAATCTGTAGATTGTCTTGGGTAATATGGCCATTTTAACAATGATAATTCTCCCAGTCCATAAGCATAAAATATCTTTACATTTATTTGTGTCTTCTCTATCTTTCCTCAATGTCATATGGTTTTCAGTGTACAGATCTTTTACTTCCTTGTTTAAATTTATTCCTAGGTATTTTATTCTTTTTGATGCGATTGTAAACGGTATTGTTTTCCGGAATAAGTTTTTTAAAATAAAACCTTTTATTTTGAGATAATTGGAGATTCACATGAAGTCATAAGAAATAATACAGAGAGATCCCATGTACTCTTTCTGCAGTTTCTCCAAATGGTAGATCTTGCAAATTTATAAGCACAATCTACAATCATAATCAATATAATCATAATAACGTTGATGCAATCAACCAATCTTATTCAACAAGATCTTTAATTTTCTTCTTTCTTTCACTCATTCTTTCCTTCCTCCACTTCATGCCTAAGGAATACAACCTCTTCTTGCTCTCTTTAATCCTCTCCATTTAATCTCTTTAATCCAATCCACTTCAGGCCCTACACACTTTTAAGCCCCTTCCCTGTAGCCAGGGCTGTGAACTGCCAAATCCCAACCTGTGTTCACCATTTTTGTGTTTTACTTCCTCCTACTGGCTCCCTGGTCCTGACTGCCGGTACCCACAGGCTCGCTGGAAGGGCTGCAGGTATTGGAAGCTTTGTTAGAATTTGTTTCTTTTTTTCCTTCATAAGTGACTTGAAGGTTGCAGTGTTCTCTATCTCCTAACAATGCTTAAATCATGGGTCCTGTCTAGTTTAATTGTACTTGTTGATCTTACGGTTACTTTGGGAATGTGATGGGAAGATTTGGAGTCAGGCTGCTACTATTGTTCTTCAGCCTCATTCAATGTCTCTAACAGCTTTATAAGTTACTGTCAACCCTCAGTCCTTTAAATAGGAGGAAACTGAGGCCCAGAGAAGTTAAGTGATACCAAGAAGCTGGTAAGTGGTGTGCCGGGAATTGCTGATACACGTTTAATAAAATTTGGGGATTAAAGCGAGGAGAACATTTCTGTTGCTTGGATCACTGCTATGACACAGAGCCACAGTGGCTACTGACACTTCTGCTTGAATATCTCCAGTGTTAAGGGACTCATTGCCTCCAGTGAGCCTGCTCCATCTTTGGATGCTCTAATGTGGCTAAAAGTTCTTTCCTATGCTATGTTGAACTCTGCTTCTGTATATCTTTGGCTCTGGTAAAAGTTATGTCAGTTTCGTGCAAGTAAAGCTCAAGCGTAAACCCTGCTCTGTGTTCTAGTCCTTTATCGTTGGAAGTCAGAAACACATCCTAGTCTTGCGTCTCCTTTACCAAGAAATGGCTGTGTTGTTATAGACACGTCCTAGTTTACTTACACCTCTACAGAAAGGAACACCATGTTGGAAAGATCTGGCCAACGTAAGAGTACAACAATAATGTGCTGTCCTAGTCTGAACATTAGACCATACACCATGTAAATTGCATTGTGGGTTTCTTTTTTTGGACTGTCATGTTGCTCTTTGGGCCACAGAGGCAATGGTTAGGAAAAGCCTAATTTTTCCCGCATGTGCTGGTGACAAGTCATATGCCCTGTGTAGTCCTTGCTCGGTTAGGTGTCTGATTCCAGAGGCTGAACTTCTATCCATTCAATCCATTGTATCCAACCTGGTGCATCTTTTTGCCTTACTCAGATTTCACCTGGACTTTGATCCATCTACTGTAACACCCTTGCTTTCTTTAAAAAAATTATTCACGACTCCGACAATGCCTTTATCTTAGTGAACGTAAAAATGCAGTCGGACAGGACTGAAAACAGTCCTGTGGCCACTCAAATTTTCCCTCTAAATTGGTGATTCTTAAAGCAATACTTTTTAAGATGTGCGACAAATTATGGGTAGAATACAACACTCTTCTTTAGCCATTTAATATTCTTTAATGTGTACCCACCTGAAAACGTAGCCAAATATTTGAAAATGTTGTAAAACAAAATTTTTAGTTTTGATTTCCAATAAACGGGTCAAATAATCTCCACTTTCAATAGGCCAAGTCTTCATTCTTCCCCGTCTTTCTACCCCTATCCTAGCCCATTTCTCAAAGGATAAAATTCCTACACGTTCTTTTTAATAGATACCATTGTTTCACTGATTTTGAGTATCGCCGGTATAGGTAATGCCACATACTCTCATGAGCTATTTCTCAGCACGTATGGACATTTTGATTTTACCTCAGTGGTGTTTCTTTCTCCTCCTCGGGCAGGATGATAGCCCCTCGGCCAGCTGGCTGCATATATGTTCCTAACAAGAGACTGTGACCTAATCACAGTTTATTCACTGAACTTGGGGGATTATCACATATGGTGGGAATAAAAAATTGTTTCTAACCTAGAAAGCAATGAATATGTTTTATAGGAATTTATCTTCTGTAAAATTCCCCCACATAATACACATCCACGTAAGGTTAATACAGTGAACGCCCATGTTGTTCTAAATGGAAGATCAAGTTTTTTTTAATGAAAGTTAAAAAATCCCCACTCCCATAACCAAGCAACCCAAAGGCTCACAATAAGTAAGGGGGTCTTAGATCAGACCCAGGCCTATTAGAAGAGCCAATACAGCACGTAAGTTTTACCTAAACTTTATTTGCTAGTTGCTGTTACCAACAGAAAATGCTGATGCTGTTCGAGTCATCAAGGAAGTCTTCATCCTCTAAAATATACAAAACTTTTAATATGTATGTAGGTTATAGAAAAATGATCAAAAATGGTATTCCCAGACAAATTTGCATACTAATCACCACTGTTGAATATGAATAATAATCTTGGTGTATTTGAGATCTGTCAGATTTCTAATGGTTTAAGTAACAGGAGAAATAACTTAAAAAGTTTTTCTGTTAAAAAATAATACTTCATAGAATGTCTTTGCAATGACAAAATTATAAGGATGAACAGGTTAGTGGCTGCCAGGAGTCATAGGGATGGCAGAGGGAGGGGAGGTGGGCGTGATCACAGAGAGAGAGATGTTTGTGGTGATGGGACAGTCTGTGTATTAACAGCATTGGTGGTTACATGAATCTATGTACACGTAATAAAATGGTAGAGAACTACACACGTGCATTGTACCCATGTCAGTTTTATAGTTTTGATAGGGCATTATAATTTTTAAGATGTAACTATTAGGGGAAACTGGGTGAAAGGTTATAGGATCACCCCATACTATTTTTGCAACTTTTTAAAAATCTACAATTATTTCAGAATAAGAAACGAACAAACAAACTATACATTCTATTCATTGTATAGATCATCCTGCAACTTAGATATTTGCCAAGGTTAAACATATACACAATAATTTCTCTAACCATTTATGGAATGAGGCAGGATTATAAACAAATAAAATAGTTTAAAAGAGCTATCGAATGAAGGTTTAGGCATTTTGTGATTAAATAACTTTACAGGGTTAAAGTAACCAAACAGAATCAATTTTTGCAAATAAGAGAAAGAGAAAACCCCAAGCCTCTAAAAAGGCAACCCTGCTAATTTAGGGGGTGATGCTTCTTCTTTGTCCTTTCCACCCTACATGAACACCTGTTGCCTGTAGTCATTCAGGAACTCAAGTAATGCCTGGGTCCCTGGGGTCTTCTGTTCACTTGGGCTTCAGAGGAAGGAGCTCGAGAGGGAGGTTCAGAACCTCAGGTTGTTCTCGCTTGTTGGTTGTCATGGTGACCGATGCTACTCAGCTGTGTAGCATACTCCGCTGGTGGATTTGGAAGTCCCCAAACTCTGAATTTAAACATGAGAACCTGGATAAATTTGGGGATTGCATATAGAGAGAAAGCAATACATGCATGGGTGATGGTGTTACTTTACAGAGTCATACTGCTCGAGCGACAATTAACGTAAAGATGGTTGAAGTCATGTACCAGCTCGCGCTATAGAAACTACAAGCTCAAGTGAGAAACGTAACACTCAGGACAGGTGTGCATTCTTTAGCTAACATTGTTGCTGACAGTTTGTTGCCAGAACTTGAATCTCAGAATTAAGAAAGGCAGAAACATTTCTCAAGAGGCTGGCAGATCATGGCATTAAAGCTCCAGACTAAACACATGGGCCAGAGAATGAGAGAATTTTCTTCCACATGCTCGTAATCTTGGACTAACCACAGACAACAGATTGCACTTTAAAATCACTTTCATTTCTATAATAAAACTAGAAGGCAAGCGACAGAACTAAGCTCAGGTTCCTACAGACCTACAATACCAAAGGAGAGCTCATGCATGAAAAAATCATGAACTGCTGGGTCAGAGAGACCTGCACTCGAGACGTGAATCTGGCATCAACAAGCTATAGGAGTTGGGGTGAGTTATTTAAGCAAATTATTAAATTTAGTCCAGATTGTGTTATGGCTGCAAACTCTCTCTCCATCCTCAACCCAAATCTCAGGAGTTTACCGGAACAAAAATTCCCTTTGTCTGAGTGTCCATACTGGTCAGCAGAGTGATGCTGTCCAATAGTCGCTCAAGGATCTGGGATGACAAAGGCTGCACTTTGACGAGCGTTTCACCAACACAGGGGAGAGGGATGTGGTGAATTGTCTGAAGGCTCTCGATGCTTCCCTGGCACTTCCGTCCACGTTTCACAGACCGAAGCTGGTCCCAGAGCCACACCCCACCTTTGAGGACGTAGAGAAGCGCTACTTTCCTGTGCACAGAAGGGAAGGAGATCTGGACCATCTGTAAACAACCCAGTGACCACCGCATTTTCTTAACTCTTTCCATTTCAGCTTCCTCCCCTGGAAAAACTGGGACGATAATACTCGACTCAGAGGGTCTTTTGCTCGTGGCTGAATGGTTAGGAGTGATCTCTGGCCCCACCCTGCCTGGACCCTGAATAGTCCCTGGTACACAGCAAGGACACTGGGTATTTGCTTTTGGCCCCAGACGTGGCTTCTGGAACAGAGACTCCTCAGGGAGGGCTGGTGGCACTCAGGATGATGATACCAGAATGGAGGCCATGTTCGCCGTTGTCCGGCACTGACGTCATGAATACTTGTGAAGAAAACGTCAATCACATCTAACCAGGTCCCACCTGGTAGCTGCAGTGGATCCTGTGGAATGTGAAGAGGTTCACGGAAGCACACGTTTAGCAGTAAGTGCAGCCGGAACGGTGCCCCCAGACGAGCAGCCTCCTGAAGCAGTGTCACCTCTGTGTGTGCCCCGCTGCCCAGTGGCATCGCTGTGCTGGCATTCTGCAGACACGGGGGGTGGCGGGGGGGCATCGTGGAACAGGAGGGGGCGGGAGGGCTGGGGGGGGGCCCAGCATCACTGCCGTGACTGCGGGTAACCAGCACCATCTGATCCGAGCTCCCAGGAGGAAAGCTGGGTCCCTCCACGACCGGGCCAGCAACAGTAAGAAAAAGGCAAAGGTGGTGGTAAAGACGTTGTTTTAGGAGTGTTTTAAGCCTAGGTGTTGAAAGCTTTTCAGGACATCTAGGAGTTCACAGCTTTCCCGTGACTGAACCGCACCTGAAGTGCTGGATGTTGTCTGACCCTCGAGTGACGGGCATCACCAAACTGCAGAAATGACTTTTAGCCTATGACGCTTGGAGGTTAAAATAGGGTGTATTTTTCCCTCTGGGCCAAAAAGGTAGTGCTTCAACGCCATAACTGACTTTTTGGTGCCGAAGCAGGTGATGAACTGAACGTTACAGAATGTTTGGCTGTCACTCCAAGATCACAGGGTATTTTTCTGGTCGGTCTGGAGGCAAATTTTCTTCTTTAATTGTGATTATTTTTAGGATCATCCAGGTCACATATTTATCTGTTTTAGCCCTGCAGGCTCCCAGGGAGAACACTACAGAGGTGTGTTAAACTGAAGACCCTAAGCTGTGTAGAGTTCAAATGTTCCTGAAAGTCGGTCCTCTTTAACACTATGTGAGTTTATCTTAAAACTGTTATTTTAACCAAAATTATTGTGTGTGTGTGTGTGTGTGTGTGTGTGTGTGTGTGAGAGAGAGAGAGAGAGAGAGAGAGAGAGAGACTCTCCCAAGCCCCGTAAGAGTGGCATTTCCCAGTTATTGTGACAACAAGAAATGTGGGCACACGTTTCCAAACCCCCTGGTGAGGCTGTGCTGTTCCCAGATGAGAAGCATTACACCGAGCTAGTGAGCACACGTGGCTTGATATAGGAAGGAGTCGAGATTTTCTAGTTTGGGCTGAATATAAAAGCTCCCTCACGCTGGTGTTAGAACTTGAAAATTTTTTTTTTCCTTAAAAAATAAAATTTAAAAGACAGTTTTAATAACCACAAAACGTTCCTTCATTCAAAGAAAAGACAATTCAATTACAATAACCATTCTAAAGATGAAAATAAAAACGCCAAATTTACAGTCTATTTGTATTCTTGACCATGAGTGGTAGAGGGTTTACATTTCTCTAGCCCAGTCCTGGGAACTACTTTGAGGCATCAGGGTCCAGCTAGCAGCCCCTCCTTCCGTTCTTATGTGGCGACTGGTGCCTGGGGGACCCTGGGTGAGCCCATTAATATTTTGATGGCTTGACTGCTTCCCTGAAACACGCATAGTAGCTGAAGCCATGTGGCAACGTGGCCACAGATGGACGCCCTTCATCAACAGCTGTTTCACCCTGATCTTTCAGGACGTTGGAAAGTGGGGATTGAATTAGTCCAGTGAGCTTTTGAGAGGAGTGGCATTCGGAGAAATAGAACAGAATCTCTAAGAAAAGAGGATGTTTGCTTAAAAGTCAACTTGCCGTGTGAACTTCTGGATGGTGGAAGTTTGTGCCAGTTTCAGAGAATGTTCCTCAAGTTGTGTGCTGTCGCTGCGTTTTGAAAGATGCTCTGAGAGAAAGAATTTCTCCTATGACTGCTTGACCAAGAGCTCTACCTGCCCGATTGAAGATCAGGTGATACAGCTTTACTTTTTAAATGTTTAACTCTTTAAAACTTTTCACTGAAGTATAACACACAATCAGAGAAGTTAAAAAATAAATTTTGGCTTGGAGACTTTTTTTTTTTTTTAAGAAGATGTTGGGGGTATGAGTTTATTAATTAATTAATTTATTTTTCCTGTCTTGGGTCTTCGTTTCTGCGCGAGGGCTTTCTCTAGTTGCGGCGAGCGGGGGCCACTCTTCATCGCGGTGCACGGGCCTCTCACTATCGCGGCCTCTCTTGCTGCGGAGCATAGGCTCCAGACGCGCAGGCTCAGTAGTTGTGGCTCATGGGCCTAGTTGCTCCGCGGCATGTGGGATCTTCCCAGACCAGGGCTCGAACCCGTGTCCCCTGCATTGGCAGGCAGATTCTCAACCACTGCGCCACCAGGGAAGCCCAGCTTGGAGACTTTTCATGCTATCACACCTGTGACACCAGTCCTTAGACAAGAATGGACAGGCCACGCCCATTTCCAGGCATTGGGCCCCATGCCCCAAGGTAACCACATCCTGAGTGTTATCATCATAGATGTAGAGGTGCCTGTGCTTGAAATTGGCATAAATAGAAACATATAGCATGCCCTCTTCTGCATCCTGCTTATTTCATTCAATTGTATGTTTGTGAGATTTACTGATAATTTCAGGTGAAGTCGTAGGTCATTCATTCTCACTGCCCAGTGGTATTCTGTTGTAAGTATGCACCACAATTTATAAATCCTACTGTTAATGGGCATTTTGGGTAGTTTCCAAGTTGGGGCTGTTACGAACTGTGCTGCAATGAACATTCTTACTCATATCTTTTGAGGGATGTTTTTACACGTTTCTGTGGGACAGACAAGAGCTGGGACGTAGAGCGTGGATGCATGAAGTTCAAGTGGATGCCCCAAACAGCTTTCTAAAGTGGGTATCCAAACTAATGCAGCTATCTGCAGTTTTTCCACATCCTTGCCAATGTTAGATTTTATTTTTCTTTTTAATTTTACTCAATCTAGTAGGTGTGCCTTGACATCGAGCTGAGATTTCAATTTGCGTTTACTTGCTAACCGATGGGGCTAAGCAGCTCTTTATGTTAATGGGTCATTTGCATATCCTCTTTTTGTTCAAGTCAGCTCATTTTTCTACTGAGTTGCCTGTCATTAATTTGTAGGAAATTTTTAATATGCTCTGGGTACAAGTTGTTTGTTATATTTGCTGCAAATATCTTCTACTCTATACATTGTCTTTTCATTTTATTAATGATGTCTTTGGATGGACAGAGCTTCTTGATATTATTATTTTCCAAATTGTCTTGTTTTCCCCTTCTGGTTAGTGTTGTCTTGGAACCTTTTAAAGGAAATTTTGCCCACTCCAAGGTCATAAAGATGTTCTATGTTTTTTCTGAGAAGCTTTATTGTTTTGTCTTTCATATTTAGATCTACAGTCCATCTGGAATTGGCGTTTATGCATGGTGTCAGTTGGAGACCAAAAAGTCATTGTTTTCAATAAGAGTATTAAATTAACCCAGGACTGCTTATTGAAAAGAGCATCCCTTCTCCAATGCACTTGGTGTCACCTTTATCACGAAGTT
This sequence comes from Delphinapterus leucas, assembly GCF_059928025.1. Lineage (NCBI taxonomy): Eukaryota > Metazoa > Chordata > Mammalia > Artiodactyla > Monodontidae > Delphinapterus > Delphinapterus leucas. The sequence goes on from NC_143140.1 coordinate 14,794,599, forward strand.
GTCTTTATTCCACTTGTATGTCTATTGTCTGTTTGTTGCTACACAAATACCTTACCATACTATGACTTTATAATAGGTCTTGATTTGGTAGGGTAATTTATCCATCTCTTATTCAAGATTGCCTTTGTCATTGAAATTATACATTTTTAAATTAGCTTATCAGTTTCCACACACACACACACACACACACACACACACACTCTCTCTCTCTCTCTCTCTCTCTCTCTCTCTGTCTCTCTCTCTCTCGCTCTCCTGCTCGGATTCTGTCGGGGACTACATTGCATCTACTTCACCCACCCGGGGAGAATTAGCCACTTAACAATCCTGAATCCTGTTCTCCATGGCCACGGTATATCTCTCCATCTTATTCAAGTCTTTAATTTCGCTCAACAATATTTAATTTGCAGTGTAGAGGGCTTATAAAACTTCTGTCAGATATATCTTAGGGGTGTTTGATAGTTTTTGTGCTATTTTAAATTTCATTTTAGTTTGTTGCTGATATATAGAAATATCACTGATGTTTGGATATTATTCACATAGCTTTTCAATGACAGAGCTGACCAAAATAACACCCAAAAGCCACTGTCGTGGATTGATAACTCGCTCTCTGCACTTTTAAAATGAAGAGGTGAGGAGAACTCTATTTAAATCCAGAGAAATCTAAGCCTGAGTTTTATAGAAACAGATCACCACTAGGCATAAACATTTATATATATATATATATATATATATATATATATATATATAAAAAACATCTTTATGTATAAAGACTTACTAATTTAAACAAATAGGGACAAGGATACCATGGATCCATAAACAAATAGTATACATATTCGACTTTTATTTCTGTTGAGTTTTTATGACACAAGCTTTCAAAGAATGATCAGTTAAAGCTTATTTTTTTTCAAATATAAATGGATGTTTACATTTAAAAATAGTTTTTAAAAAGGTATTTATAACATTTGCTTATCAAACAATAAACATACAAATGTAATATAAAGATAAATCATCCTTATCAGTACCTGGAGAACTGTAAACTTGCAAAGAGTCAAGTTCAAATTAATAAAATTTACTTGTACTATATACAATGATAATTTGAATATATATAAGATACTTAATAAATACACATACAAACATGCATATAAACACAGATACCTTTAGCCTTTTAGTTATATAACTGCTTGGCAATATCTTCTCAGTAAATATATATACATATATAACATGACCTCTCAAGCATGTTAATTAATACTACTTATTCATGTCACAAAACAGACCAGGAACAATGAGAATATACTTGCAAGAATAATGCAAAAGCGAACAATATTATGTAGATTTGTATCTAGATGTTTTTCATAGACAGTGAAATAAATGTTCCAGGATATTTAAATTCATTTAGTTTTGAAACCCGAAAAATGCAATGAATGATACCATTTAATAAAATTAGATATTTTAGACATACAGAATAAACAAGATGTTTATAGCCTGATACATTATACATATTTATTTGTGGGTCCATGTGATAAGATTTTGTTTCTGTTCACTGATTTATCCTCAGTGTCTGGAGCTGGCACAGAGTAGGTGCTCAATAAACACTTCTTGGATGATGGAATGAGTATCAGCACGTATTTCAATAAGCTTTGGAACAGCTACATTCATGACTGAAAGTCAAAAATCAAGCGACATCCTGAATATTTATGCAGAATAACTAAAAAGCTATGGAAAAGCACATAGGTCATTCTCTTCCTACTTTGAGCTGTTTTTGCATTTACTCATGTGATCTGCACCTCCTGGCAGAAAGCACAATTTCGAACCTTCACGATAACTATTTCTTTGAGAAGACTGGAGAACATTGTCTCAGAGGGCTTCCCGGGGCCTGGAGGCAAGGCCTGAAAAGGTTGATGACTCGCCCAGGCTGGAGCTGTGCTGCTAGCACTTCAGCTGTGCCGTCCACTGCTGCAAGGCCAGCTCGTGCAGACACTTCCTTGACATCACATGCTAAAGCAATCGTATTCATACATATTTTTGGTTACACTTACATGAAACAATTCTTCCTATTGTCTTAAGAGTCCGCACTCAGCAAGAAGGTGGAATTAAAAATTCCTCTAATACCTTTAAAGCAGTAGAGTATCTTTTAGCTTAAACAACCGGCACTGTTGACACACCAGGACAATATATGCAAGTAACTGTGTCTAGATTTGTGTAATAGCAAAGCAGGCATTAAGTTAATTATTTTACCCTTTTAGGGGCTTGCTCTATTAGAATATACCTTCTTATTTAAATGTGCTCCTTACAAAGAAAACTCGTCTAATATTGATAAAAGAGGGACACAAAGTTGGGTTAAGTCAAATTCTAGACTAGCTGTTCAATAAATCTTTGATTTAAACTATTTACAGACAACAAGGAATATAAGAGGTATGGGTTTTCTGGTGAAGGCTGAACCTAGGAGTCAGTTCTGTAGATTTCTCTTAAAATTCTCGTTTTGCAGCCCACCTGCCTCTCCCACAATCCAGTCTTTGCTCAGAATGTGTAACTATATTCTGGCCTTAAATAGCAGGCCCTATTCATACTGTTCATCATTATCACTCTTTAAGCCAAACTGGGGCTCCGAGCTGCATCTGATCCTTGACAAAATAGCAAGTCCCAGGACTCCAGAACTTCTGCTTCAATAAAAGCTAAACTCAGTGTAGGGCTTCCCTGGTGGCGCAGTGGTTGAGAGTCCGCCTGCCGATGCAGGGGACGCGGGTTCGTGCCCCGGTCCGGGAAGATCCCACATGCCGCGGAGCAGCTGGGCCCGTGAGCCATGGCCGCTGAGCCTGCGCGTCCGGAACCTGTGCTCCGCAACGGGAGAGGCCACAACAGTGAGAGGCCCCGCGTACCGCAAAAAAAAAAAAAAAAAAAAAAAAAGCTAAACTCAGTGTAGAAATGCTGTTCTGGTTCAATGTGCAGGCATTTAATGTTTTGTTGCTTTTTCAGACCAGGCTACAGCAACTGACATAATGTAGCCTCAGCCACCTAAGTAACTTTAGCAGAAACTTCACTTCTCGCGTTTATGGTAATCTTGGTTTTTCTTTCCCCCAGATGATGTCAAAGATAAATCTTACAAATTATTTTATATTTGTTAGCATGATTCAGTCAATTTACTTCTTTCTTTTTAGGGGTGACCTCATAAATAAATAGTGGGTAGGATCAATTACAAGACACATATAAAAATACTCCCAGCCCGCTTTATAAAAATACTCCCAGCCCGCTTCTCTCTAGTTGATTTCCAAGGCAGAGAGAGTAAACAGCCTTCTCCCAGCTTTCTCACTGTCCACAGCTGAGAGTGTAGGGTGTTTACAGTATCTGTCCCTCAGTGCTCTCTGGGGCGGGGCTGGTGGGCAGCAGTGCAAGCCTTGGGAAACCCAGCATCATTTCAAGATACCATAAAGTGTCACGGGAAAGGACCCGAAAACATTCTTGGGACTAAATTATCGTTCTCTGAGGACTGGTGTCCTCGTCCTGCTCTGCACGGAATTCTCCTGAGGTGTGGATTCTCCTGAGGTGTGCAGCTTTGGCCTTTGCACACTCATGGATTCTGTAAACATGGGATTTTCAATATTCTAGGATTTTCCAAAATGGTCTCAAAAGACTCACTCACCCCTTAAATGGCTGCACGTTTCCTTTCTGGGTGTAGAATCCAGCGGCTCACTGTCTGAGCCTTGCAACTTTGTTTCCACTCACTCCCGCATATAACAGAACAATGGACTTGCAGACGGAAGACCACCTGTCAGTTTAACTACTGAAAGTTAGTTACTTTACCTATCCATAAATTCAGTCAAATGAGCAAAAAGTAAATATGATTGGATGCAAGTTATATGCATAAAAATGGTGTATGGGAAATTGCTAACATAATGCTGAAACTTAAAAAATCTAGTATTTGGAAGGAAGCAAATCTGTAATTAGAGGCATATACATGAGTGGAGTTACTTGATACCTAAAGTTCTTTCCGAAGAAAGATTTATCCAAATGGTTCTTGGACTTCATTTGCTAGATTGATCTATGGTGCACAAAATGCTTGTGTGAAAGTCATCAATACTATACATTACAAAACAACCCTCGGTGATAGAACACCACACCGTAAACCAAAGTGGCATCGGATATCAAACTCTTACTGGACACTGTTCATTCATTCATTCAACAAACACGTGTGAGTGCCTACCATAAATCAGCAATGTTTTAAATTCTGAGTGGTGAGAAATGAACGGGGTCAACCCTGCCCTCGAGAAAGACACAGCCTGGTCTTCAGGACACGTAAACCATTATCGTTAAGCGTGACAGGTGCCGCGGTCGGTCAAAAGACACTTCCCAGTTGGCTGACACCTGGGCTGAGTCTTAAAGATGGAACAAATTTAGCCAAGTGGAGATGGGGCCAACGGGGGTTTGGACAGGGTGGGCAGGGAAGGAGATGGGGAGCTGCAAGTGTACCTCAAGAACAGCCACACAACGGGGACCTTCAAGAATTCAGCAGAGTGGGGGCCACATGTGGATAAGGGTGAAGGGAGGTGAGGCCAGGGGCTGGGGCAGAAGGAGGATGCCGCGGGTCCCCAAACGCCCGGCGAAGACGTTCGGGCATCATCTCCAAACTAGGGAGGCAAGTGGCACGGCCACGCCTGCCCTTGGGAGGGGACTTCAGCTGCGAGGCTGCGGGGAAAGAAGACGAGGGAAAGGATGCCTGCAGCCAGGTGCAGGAGCGCTTGGGAGCCTAACTCAGGGGGGCAGCGGTGAGGACACGTAGCAAGCAGATCTGAGAGCTGAGAAAGAGGGAAAGAGCAGAGCTCCCGGAGGGGCTAGCTGAGCGGAGGCGGGAGTCGTGGGCCACAAGGCCCCGGGAGACAAGGCTTCTCCTCGGGGAGAGGAGGAACACGAAGCAGGTGAAGCGAGGCGTGAAGGAAAGGGCTGGGAAGCCTTCCAACCAAGCGCCTTGGTGGATCTGGGCTGGGAGGTTAGGAAGCCACGTCCAAGGCCTGTTTAATTCCATCCTGACCGAAGGGATGGAGGCATTCTGAAGGTCTAACCCAGACAGGCTGTTCTTTATTCTGCGGGTTCTGCACTTTGCCGACAGACCCTCTAGCTGGCGAGGGTCCGCGCCCTCTGCAGCCTCCGGGTCACGGCCACCCCGAAGGGCTGCCCCGGCGCCCCCAGCCTGGGGAGCAAGGTCCGCTCCCCTCCGACCACCCGGGGACCCTGCATAAGCCTCTACCACAGAGCTTACACTTTATTGCAAGTACTGTAGTTGCTTACCTGTCTCTCTCTGGATTAAACACCATGTTTCACGCCACTTCATTAAAAAATTTCAAAACCATGTAGCCAGAGTTTGGCACGATGGGAGGTTCCCAGTAAATGTTTGGTGAATGAAGCACTGCGTGAATGTATAATGCCATGTGCCATCTGGCAATTCGTTAATACTTTGGGGATAATTATTTAGGTTTTAAGTATTTAAATAAGCATTTACCAGTTCCTGAAATTTTGTTTTGAAACTCCCAAATGGTCCCCCGGGATTGGTTCCAGGACCCCCTCAAGTACCAAAATCTACGGATGCTCAAGTCTCTTATAAAAATGGTGAAGTACAGTCTGCCCTCTGTGTCGGCGGGTTCCACATCTGCGGATTCAACCAACAGCGGTTTGGAATCCGCGCATGGGGAACCCGCGGATACCGAGGGCCGACTGTAATTCAAGGTTAGGCTGTTTTACTTTTCCAAGGAACTCATGGCTAAGAACAGAAGTTACTGCATCACAAGCAATCTTTCCTTAAAAAACAGTGAAATCTTTTAGAAAGTTAACTTTTCAGGAGGAATGCATGATTCACCTGTTTTTTTGTGCTGGCTTCCAAATGAAGGAAAATCAGGGTACAAAATAAGTGCAGAGCAGAAGTGCATGTAAACAGTTTATAAATGGACGAGTAAGAAAGGAAATAAATGGCCCTAATAGTTGAGTCTAGCTATTGACTAATCACTTAAGAGTTTAAAATGTTCTAACTGGAAAGAACCACACCCTGGCTAAATACAGTGATTAAAGTAATTTTAGTTACATAAAATGATGATTTTTTAGTTACATAAAATGATGATTTTAACCATTCAAAGACAAGTCCAAGAAGTTCCTGTTATAACATGAAATCTACTTTTTTTGTTCAAGTAGGCTTTCTGATTTAATATGCATTTTAGTTACATAAAACCAATCTCTGATAACGTAGTAATTTGCTTAAAGTGACCAAAAGTAAATATTTATTAAAAATATAGGTAAGAATATAGTTATTTCAAGTGTACATTAGATCTGATGGTATTTGGCACATTTTGTATTAAAAATATTTTAATCTGTTATCTGATTAAAAAAATTAATTCTGCAATAGTACATACATCTTTTAGGATACACAGTAGCTTTCCCCAAGTCTCATTTTTAAGTTAAAATATAGCAGCTTTATATTAGCCACGACTGACTGACTGGAGAAAAACCACCGGTACCACTTTGGAAGCTTCACGTGTCTGCTGTAGGCAGGCTTTTCTTGCCCCATCATGGGTGTTACTACTGTTTAGTCAGGCTCCAGATCTCCTGCCATGGCTGCATTGTAAAGCTGCTACAGATTCCCTGGTGAGCGTGCCAGCTTTGCATCTTATTCTACAGGCATGTCTCCATAAGCTGCTTGCCACCCACTGCCTTCTCTCTCCTGGACCACACATTTGCCATGTAACCTGCCATTCATTCGCTTTCATTTCGCCCACTGTGTGAGATGAACATTTAACAGGCACTGTCACACCCTTCCCCCGCAGTTGAAAACAAAATCCAAACCTCCCACGGTCTGACAAACATACTCTGGACAAATAATGAGCTGTATGGAAATTTCCAGAGAACGGCTCTGCAAAAATCACAATGCAAATGTGACAATACGCACTCCTTCATTTATAGGAGTAACTTGAAAGGTTCTTACCTTAGTTTGTATTTACCCCAGATCCTAAAGGAAAACTGTAAGCATAGAATGCCTCATTACAGGGTTACAATACATGGATAATCAACAACAATGTGACTTTGAAATAGATATAAGTACAGAGTATGTTCACAAAGTTCATGGAGATTTATCCAACTCAAACATTCCACATTTTCAAATCATTTGTTCTGAGAAGTCCACTCGCTGTTTAATTAACGTTCTTATGTTTATCCTGTGGAAATAGCTCTCCTCCTTGACCCCCAAAGTGCTGTACTTCGAATCTGGGTGATTCTGTCTCAAGTTCTCGTTGTAGCTCGAATCACCTGTTTAAACCTAAAATCTAGTAAATTCCATAGTGTGAGGGGATAGCCAGAAGTTCACGTCATCTTTGCGTAGAATACTGACTAAACTCAGAGAGTTAGGAGCTCGGTCAGCGGGATGTAACCTACTCAGTCAGGCTTTCCTGACAAATTCTTTGGGCTCTTGACTCCTCTAATTTTTTTTTTTTTCATTTACACTTACTATTTCATTTAAGTTTTTGTGCCTGGAAGGGGAAAAAAGAGAATGTGGATGGATTAATACTTTTACTGCCTATCATTCTAATTAGTTTCTTTTTAATTATTCAAATTTCAAGGTTTTTTTAAATTAGAAAACATTGTCAAAATAAAAAAAAACCTTTAAAAAAGTATACATGTAGATTTTCAATGAGAGTGGTAAAAAAGCTGGATTCAAACAACAAAAATTAAAGACAATTATGGGAGTCCTCTCTCCATATATTCCGTGAGCAAGGGTACAAACGACAGATCATTCTGACGATCTTGGCCTCAATAAACAATCATGGGTTCAATTAAATAACACAGAAATAAAAGTTTGTTCATTTTGGGTCCAGCCATGGTGGTGGGAGTGTCACACTGACAACCGCATTCAGGCAGTGTCGCCACACTGGGACATTCGTTAGGAGACTCGATGGTGCTCCAGCCAATATTCTAGTTAAATCTTGACTATGTACTAGAGACATCTGAGATAACTTCAGAAATAACTACCAGTGCTACAGAGGTTCAACTTATAATAATAATACTTAGTGGCACAAGTTCATATTTTGATGAGGCTAGTCCCTTCACTTTGGCCAAATACTCTCTTTTATGTACCAAACACACAAGAAAGTAACCATCTATCTCTATATTAAATATAAAGTGTGTGTGTGTGTGTGTGATGGTTCTGGAAAGCTACACACCAAACTGAGAGTGGTAGTTATTTCTGGGGAAAGAAGGAGGGGACTTGGGCTGGGTAGCAAAGACTTCAACCTTATCGGAAATAATTTAATTTCTTAAAAACAGAAGGTACTCATGCAATATATATACTTTTAAAATTACAATTAAAATTCTTTCTCAAAATTAGAACTAGTATTCAGTCAAAACTGAAGCTCTGGCTTCTCCAGAGACTTAATCAAGCTGGTTAACTTTGTGACCTTGGGTATTCTGCAGAATCCCCTCTATAAAATGATACAGTAATATGGTATGTACTGCATGGGTATGCCAGGTGCATTCTCAGTACCTACACATCCTCAGAAGCATTTCATAACATGTTGTTAGTCATACTATTCCCAGTTTTAGCATTAACAGTGTCTATTCATCCCACCGTAATGAGATCTCTTTCTCAAGCCCAAGGTAGAAACGTGAAGGCCGCTGGCTGCGCTTACCAGTAGGGCTTCTGGCCCAAGGACCATGCCATGGAAAGGGATGTGGGTCAGGAAGGGAAGGGCCTCTTAAGGCACATCCTAGCTGATAAAATGATTACTTAATAAAAATTCTAGACAGATCAAATCAGAAAATGTTCTTAAAGAAAAAAAAACAGTACCACCAGGTGTCACTATAACCTAAAGTTCTGCTGGTCGTTTCTCTTCATTTGGAAAGAAATGTATACATTACAAACCAACAGATACCATCTTACAAGGCTTTCCATGTCCATAATTTATATTGTCATAGTTACTAAACTACAGTTACTGAACTCTAAATAAATGGATTACCGCAAGCTTCAAGTTTTAAAAAATTATAAATAGCGACAATGAATGCTAAATGATTTAAAATGCAGTAAGTAGACCTTTGGAGGTCAAGGATTTAATATTTTCAGTTTTTCCTTTTGAGAGGCAATCTTGAAGTCATGACTGTGGTGATCTGTCATTTGACTGAGACAGATTTATTCAGGGAGCAATGAGTCCAGCTGACTGCCCAGCACTTTTCTTGTTCTCGGCTTGATATCGGGTACGCATCTCAAAGTAGTAAAAAATAACAATTGAAAATTCTCATAACTAATAAAATTAAAATGATGAATTATTTTATTTTAGAGACATAATTTATTTTAACGACTACCCAGGGATTTAAACATCATTTTTATATTTTTCATCTCTTCTTAAAGATATATGACCGCTTAAAACAAAACTAATTACACTGTATTTTGGGTTTTAAAGTACAGGCGTTTTGTTTCATTGTACTTCACTATATGGTGCTTTGCAGATACTGCTTTTATTTGTTTTTTTACACAAATTGAAGGTTTGTGCACTCCTTTGTGGAGCAAGTCTATTGGTGCCATTTTTCAACAGCATTGGCTCACTTCTTGTCTCCCTGTCACATTTTGGCAATTCTCTCAATATTTCAAACTTTTTCATTATTATTATATTTGTTATGGTGATCTGTGATCAGTGACCTTTGATGTTACTATTGCAAAAAGAGTACAACTCGCTGAGGGCTCAGATGATGGTTAGCACTTTTTAGCAATAAAATATTTTTAAATGAAGTTATGTATGTTGTTTTTAGACATAATGCTGTTGCACACTTAACAGACTACAGTATAGTGTAAACGTAACTTTTATATGCACTGCGAAACCAAAATATTCATGTGACTTGCTTTATTGCATCATTTGCTTTATTGCAGTGGTCTGGAACCGAAGCTGCAACATCTTCGAGGTGTGCCTGTGTATAGATGTAATACATATATTGCAGTGATAGCACCAAGGTTGGAGGGAAGGCAAATGGAGCTATAGAGTTGCAAGATATCTATATCTATACCTATATCTCTATATCTAATCTCCATATATATGTCTCCAAAGTTAATCAATAATAATTTTAAGTTGATTGTGATAAATTAAAGAAGCATATTGTAATCCCTGTAGTAATCATTAGAAGAATGATGCAAAGGAATATAGCTATAAAAAGCCAACAGAATTAAAATATACTATACTATGAAATATTCAACACAAAGAAGGCAGAAAAGGAACATGAAATACATGAGACAAACAGAAAAAAAACAGCAAAGGGCAGACCTAAATTTGACTACATCACTAATTAGATTAAATGTAAATGGACTAAATACTCTAACCAAAGGGCGGATGTTTTGGGGCCAAGCTGTTATAAAAAAGGTAGACTCAACCATATGCTACCTGCAACACTTTAAATATAAAAATACAAATAGGTTGAAAGTAAAAGGTTGGAAAAGGTATACAATATGCATAAGCAAGCTTCAGTGGCTATGTTAGGGTCAGACAAAATAAAATTTAAGGCAAGATGTATTACCAAAGTCAAAGACATTTCATAATGATAAAAGAGTCAATACAGCAGGGATTTGTAACAATTATAAACACATATGTATCCAATAATAGAACTCAAAATACATGAAGCAAAAAACTGTCAGACTTCAAAGGAGAGAGAGAAAATTACAAATATAGTTAAGTTGATGACTTAAATATTCTTCTTTCAGTAACTGAATGAGTAGACAGAAACTCAGTAATGACAGAGTTGTACAACAGTCTGAACCAAATTGGTTTAATACGTATTTATAGAGCAGCTCTCACATTCTTTGCAAGTACACACAGAACATCAATCAAAACAGACTATATGTTGAACCACAGAACAAGTCTCAATATAGTTAAAAGGACTGAATTTATATAGGACATGTTCTCTGACGACAAATAAACTAAATTAAAAATAGTAACCAAGATATCTACAAAATTCTCAAAAATTGTATTACATTAAACAACATATGTGTAAATAACCCTCAAGTCATAAAAGTAGTGATAAGGGATATAAAGTATTTTGAACTGAATGAAAATGAAAATGCAACATCACAATTTGTGGGATGCAGTGAAGACATGCTTAGAGGGAAATTATAGCTTTAAATGCTCATATTAAAAAAGAAGAAGTCATTTCTCTTAAACGAGCTTCCAAATTTCATAACTCCAGTTCTCTTATATTCTGCTAGATGATGATGTTGAAGGAGTTACTGCCAGTTTTCAACTGTTTTATGATCGGTATGTATTTCATTTACTTCTGTGAATAATAGAGGGAGATAAGAAGCAAAGAAGTATGTACTAAGTGCCTACTGAGTAACAAATCGTGAACTTAAATGAAACACCTTTTTTTCTTTTTTTTTTTCCTTCTGAGATTCAGTGAGGTTTTGCAGAGTCACAGAGCTAGTGAGGGATGGAGAAGTTCAGACCTGGGTCTGTGTGACTTCACAGCTCACGCTCCCACTCGACAGTAGGATGCCTGAGCTCCTGATAGCTGTTCAACCTGTGGTCCATGGTAGATCCTACATTTCCTCTTGAGTAAGCTTTAATCTGTTCGTTTATCTTCCATTATGATAGATTGTTTCTTATTAAGTAGAGTCTCCTACAATTTATCCATTGTCAATTTATGAAGGATACAGCGACCGTCTCTGTCTTTGTCGCTGTGCTGCCTTTTAGGTTATAAAGTCTTCATGGGCAGCTCTCATGTTTACTGCACTACACTCCTCCAGGTTTCACATGCACTGCACAATCACAACACGCTTTTGTTCACTTGGATTTGCTTTAGGAAACAGATCTGGTACAACATGTTTCCAGCTATAACACTGTCAGTTACTGTTAACACTGACTACTATAAATTCCCCAAATAGGTCAAACAAGAAAATGCATTTATTAAAATTAATTCCATTAAATTACCTGAATAAGCCACATGTTATAACGGTTCTGAGTTAACATGATTGATCAGACTTTAATAATGATAGCTAATATGTTGGAATGCTTTCCATGTTCCAAGCCCTGTGCTACATGTTAATTACATTACTGCTGTAAATAAACCCAGATGGATGAGGAAATTGAGGATTAAACTTGCTCCAAATCACACAGGAGTTCAGATTTATGCTCAGATTTACTTCTTTCAGCATCTATGTAAACATGCACACCATAAACAGAGAAAGTGTGAAAGAACGGAAGTACACTCTGGTTCTAAAAGCTTTATATGAATATCTTTTGATATTAGAAAAGTACCTGAGACTCAGATATATCTGGAGGCTTTATACTTTATAGTCTCTTACAACTACATGGGGTGCTATATAACATTTCGAGTTAATTATCTGGGGATTATGCAATGTCTTTATCATTCCTTGCCTATCAGTGTTCCATTATGCAATAATGAAATTATTGATGAGCTTATAACTCCCCAAAGAATAAATACAAATAATAAAATAGAGAGGTCACTACTTTTTGTGATTAAAAAATTCAAGTAAATTAATTTTCTGAGTTAGCATTTTGCAACTACTAAATTAGCAACATTCAAACATACCCAGTATAGGCATGGCTGCAGCAAATCTGTTATACTCACATGTAGCTAAAAAAAAAAGGGCTTTTGACTTGGTGCTGTTGCTTAAGGGAATTTATCATGAGAAAATAAAGTGATAGAACCAAAAAGTGTATGAGAATATTAGTTGTCAAAATGAAAACAATTCAAACAGTAATTTGGTACAATGTGATATCAACATAGTATAGTCACGTAAGTGATTCAATATCTCAGTACAATATAATATTTTTTAAAAGCCACATGATTTTCATCTGTATAAAAATGGGCAGACAAGCAATACTTGTCTTTGTTTTTATCTATCTATCTATCTATCTGTCTATCCACATTGCTAGCCATTTTGTTAAGCCATTTACTGTACAAGTAATTACAAGTGGCTACCATGAACTAGGCACTGTGCTAGGTGCCAGGGCCATGGATGTAAAAAGCCAGCTCGTGATGTAAGAAGGGAAAAGACATAGAAAGATACCTTTATTGTTCTGTTTGTTAAGTATTGAGATATCAGAAAGCAAAAGGTGCTATGGTGGTTGGCTTAGAGACTCCGGAACACAGTTAGGAACAGCTGTTATTACACTACTCTGTAATAAAGCAATGTCTCATGGCTTATTGAGAAGAAAAAAAAAAAAAAAAGGGCAGGCACTACAAGGTAATAACTAAAGGCAAAACCTAAAATATTTGGGTGTGAATAGTAGGATTATGAATCCTTTTTCCTTGAGGACTTTTTGGTTACTGTTTTCTCAATGCTTCAACAATTTTTAAGGAGACAGAGAAGGACACGAGAGCACCTTTGCCTCCCACTGGTGAAACTTGGGTAAATAACGTAATGCTCTTTTTAGGTACTTCAAATAAAAGATGTTTGTTCACCACACGATAATCGACTGTACTTTTAAATAGTGGGCAAAATATAAGAGCTTTTAGGGGGCCGGTTACATCCAGTAAAATCTGAAAAAGGGACTCCTTATATTTTAAGAAAACTTTTGAAAATTATTTCTTTTCAGCAGCACTGAGGGTGGTATCCTTGTGCAGCTTTTTGCTGCTATTGTATATTAACATGACAGAATGTTTTCTTTTGATAGAAAACAGAACCCAGTAGAATTGAGCGAAAAGGAAAATGTGCTGAAATTTTTAAGGCTAATTAGTATTATTTGGGGGCTTTGTCACACTGAGCACTTAATCTTTATGTGCTTCTAATTGTGTTTATACACAAAGATTAAATCTATCATAGCTTTTTCCCCATTATATTAAAATTGAAAGTACGTTTCAGATAAAAAAAAATAAACTTAGGATAAAAAGTCTTACGATAAAAGAATATGTTATCTTGTTACCTTTGCAAAGTCAAAACTACCAGCCTCGTGCACCCTATTTCCTCCCCATCAAGAAAATCTTTGAACAAAGATGAAATCCCGTTACCTGAAAATTCATCTGAGAACTGTACATTTCCTTTCCAACTCAGCTGAAGCCTGAGGAGTTTGCAAGGGAAGCAAGAATGTGTTCAAATGCCTCAACAGAAGTCTGACTTGGCTCCAAATCTATTTGCTTAACCACCAATGCCCGAGTGTCTCTGGGGGAAGCAAGAGCCATCTGTGGGGATGAAAGGAGGCTAATGTATAAACTTGAAAGATGTGTTTCCCCACCATCTCTCCTCTCTCCAAAAGGGAGGAAAATAAAGCAACACCAGGTTAATCTTGAGGAACGAGCGGTCACTTTAGAATTGGGCAAAAGAAATGAAAAGGAAAATCGAATGGGCCATGTCTTTTTCCTCAACATTCCATGTTAAAACTTCACGGAGAAAAACTGGGGCCCTTGATTGATATGCAACCTTCAGATGAACTGTCATTGATATACTGGCCTCATTCATTCTGATAAGCCGTTGCTTGTGATAAAGTTTAATGCATGGCCCTTTATGTTCATTATGCTTTCTCTATAAAGACATACCAATAAATATTTATAAAATTAATTTATCTCTATTTGGAGGCATTTTATAGAGTCACCTGAATAAACAGAGTCAGCAGATAGCGGGTGTGGATCTTGGTTCCACTTACCACTTATGCGACCTTGGGCAAGCTCTGAGCTTCAATAGCCTAAGCTTTAAAACAAAGATGATGATCACAGAAGCTCCCTCATTAAGATAAACCTCAAGGTTCTGAATTGTCAAAATAGGTACTTCATTCTAAAAACTGGAAGGGTTTACTATGTACCAGGCACTGTTCTAAACCATAGGGATGAATCATCAGTGAGTCCCTGATCTCACAGTGTGCACAAAGAGACAAATAAAACCAATTAAGAAATTAACCTGTAATTTGACAGGCGTGATAGATGCTTCAAGGGAATGCATAGCAGCTTAAGTGATCAGTTGCGCGGGATAACTATTTTAGGCGGAGGTAGGGGTCAGGTAAGGCCCTTCTTACTAAAGTGACATTTGAACAGGAAACTAAATGAAGCAAGGGAGTGAGCCACGTGTATCTCTGGCGCCACCTGTCTGCCTAATTTCATTTAGGCAAGTTTCCACATCTGCGTGTGATACACATTTGTACAGGAAGCTGCTGTACAGAGAAACAGGGGTGTGAAAGAAGCCTGGGAAGTTAAGAGGCCCGCAGGAAAATATTTAAAGGAAGAGGGAAGAAAACAGCGATAGTGAGAAAAGGAAATCTTTTGCTCTTTGGCCAACTGGAAAGGTCTCGCATGTAGCTTCTGGCGTGGATCACAAACACCCTGGCCTATAGGATCCCAGGTGGAAGGATAGCCGGGCATCTGGATGGGCTCCTGTGAGAAGTGGACTGCAAAGGAGGAATGGATATTGGGTTTTCTCAGCCTTTTATAGTGAGGCTACTGAACTTCAGACCCAGGGATAAGCTGCCCTGGAAAAGGGGAAAAGGAACCGAGTTAGGGTTAAACAGGGGTCTTGGGCTGATTATCTCTTGTTTCTCCACCTACAGTCCTTTTGAGGTGGGTGCATGGGGTATGGTTAACTTAGAAGTCTGTGTAAGAGTCAGCCCAGGTGTAGTGCACACCTAAACAAAGGACGACTTTCAGAAAACGATGACACTGAGCCCTCGGGACCAACGGCGGGAGAGATGGGTATTGCATAAGTAATTCTCTGAAAACTCTCCGAAGAACATTAGACTTAGGCAATGTAGTAAAAAACTGATTCATTGTTCTGCTAGGGCTTCACCGCCCCGCTGCCCCACCCTGCCCCATGGTAAAAGAATCAAAATTCTTACACGGCAGTTTTAAGTTCAAGGACACTGGCTTCAGATGGCAGTGCCACTTGTGTAGTGTGTTAACCAGTGTGTGTGAGTGCCATCGCTCGTATGCACTTGAATTACCAGCATGAAAAATCTATTAACCCCAGATGCTTTAGAAAACAAGTTGCTCCACATTTCAGCTCCTTAGGTTTTATGTGTTGCACAGTTCAACTAGTTTCCCAGTCCATCTAGATATTTTATGTTACAATATCAGTAACTTGAAAAGCTTCTGCTTCTGCACACGCTGGTGCCTGGCTCTGGTCTGTCGACCACTTACCACAGATGTTCTGCACTCCAGCTCCACCCTTCAGCCCCTCTGAGGGCAGCCGGGCAGTAATGGACATTTCTGGGGAGACAGGATGATGTCTGGCTTGTTCACAGCTGTATCCTAATCTCTTAGCACAGGGTTCGGTTCAGAGTAACCGCTTAATAAATATTTATTAAATGAATAAACTGACATCTGAAATCCTCTGTCTTAGACAAAGTTATCTTTCATCCTCTCTGAGAAGGATCTGGGAGGGAGAGAAGGCAGGCAGGTATTTACATGAAACGGGTGTTGATTTTTATTTCCTCCCTTTTTGATAGGATTACTGGATGGGCAGACAGAGAAAACAAAACAAAACAAAAAAATTGGAGGCTTGAGGTCACTTGAAAGGCATAGTCCATTGCTGTTTAGAACCACGGCCCAAAGTCATCCTGAACCTGCTGCAAATAAGGTCCATTACTCTCTGTAGAGACCAAGTCATAGGAATACACCATAGGAATTGCCTTTTTTGTTTAGTTTTAAATGGGATGTAATTCACCTATCTGGAAACTTCAGTTGGGAGGATCAGCTGGCTCCTGAATGGAGTTAAATAAATCAGATACTACTGTATATAGTTAAGCGCTGAAGTACACAGGTCAATCCACGATGCTGGAGAAGAGAGGGGAATATGCACGAGAAATCAGGGAAACGATGACTCCCACCCCAAACTCTCTACGAGCCAGGCCAGATCCGTGGGCTCTGAGGACTTTGAGGTCAAGGCCTAACCAAAGACTCTGGAGTGCTCACAGGAGGAGAGGGAGAAACAGCTGCTTTTCGATAAGTCAAGCATATAATTCACCAAAATACCCCAAAGTTGCACATACTCTTCACAGCGACAGTGCACCACACACCCAGTGGGGTCGCAGCGCACAATATTCTCCCTCCTTGGTGCCTACGTGTAGACTTTTCACTTAAGGCTGGAAAACGTCACACCACCAAGCGGGTTCCTGCCTCTCCAGGGAGCGTATGGCCTCTGCTCTCAGGTGGCCCCTCAGTGGCACACAGAGCGTCAGCTTTTTCTGTGCTCACGGCAGCTTTTCCAGACCACCCCCTCTTCCCTATTTTCATCCCTCGCAGGCGTGACTTACCCACCTCACTTCCTATTTCATGCCGTACATTCTGCCCCCACGTGACTGCTCCCCAGCTCAAATCTGTTCTAATGGCCACCCGTCCTTCCTTCTCCACAGAGAGACGGCTCCCCTGTTCCAGGCTGGCTCCTTCATCCCTTTGCAGCGCTGATGCCATGGACTCCCCCTCCTGGAACCCTCTGCCCCTCACACCTCCAGCCGAGGTTCCCTCCTCCTCTCCCGCCCCTTTCCAGCATCTTCCTCTGCCCACCTTTAAGTGTCCCGTCCGTCGATTCTGTCCGTGGTCCTGCTCTCTCACCTCCTCGGGCAGCCCGACCCACCAGCTGCTCTTCCTGAGCAGGCTTTGCTCTCCACACCTCCATCCTCTGTACAAGCTCTTTACCTTTCTGGTGTGTCTGCTCCACTGGTCCACTTGCCCAGGGTCCATTTGTCCTTCAATGTGTTCAATTTTTTTTGAACTGTTTCCTGATTCTCACCGTAAGCTAAATAGAACTTCTCTGTGCACGCCGTCTCCTAAAACTCTCAACAGGCCTTTTACCATAGGTTCTCTCATGCAATCACTGCTTTCCATGTTTTTATCTTCTTTTAAATAGCCAACTCCTTGAAATAAGAGGCTGCATTGTTCCCTGCCATATCTCTGTGTGGGAAGGGCTCAATATACATCTATCGAGTGGATAGATAAACTTTATGTGTGCAAAAGAGGATGCCAATAATGAGGTCCTTGACTCAGGCTGCCATTGGTAGGGATGTGGGCCAACGGACTTAATGCCCCTGCCAAGAGGAAGAGTCTGTGATGTTATGATGCTTCTGTACCAAGCAAATCTTCTTCAAATTGCTTTCTTTTAAAAGACTAGAAATTAACAGTCTAAATAGACCGTACAATGAATTAAAAAGTACATCGGTGGTATTGTTTTGCCCTTCCTTTTCTCAGCAGACATAAACACTCCTGGGTAGCTATTGTTCTGTGTTACGGTGGCAAGGGTCACTGGCTGATGAAGACCTAAGCCATCCTTGTATCCTAGACCTGTACACATGGCAGGTCTTTCTTCCTCAGCGGACGGCCTCTAACTTTCTACTGTGGCTGCTAACCCACCACTGGAGCTCATCTGAATCCAGCAAGCTCCCCTGGAGACTTCACGTGGTTAGAAGCAAACAGGGAACGATGACAAGAACATCTTTTCCTCTGCTTTGTGCAATTTTTATTTTTAGCATAAAGCTCTTTGTGTCTAAGGCTTTAAAAAACACCAGGTCTTGTGGCGAGTGTGTGAAAGAAAATCACTTCACAGTTTCTGGCATATCGTTGGAGACATTCGAAGAGCTCTGGATGTTGAACGAAATCACAGTTTTAAACCTTCCTGAGAGACTGTTATTTCCTCACTAATTCCCCTTAAGCAAAATGTTTAAGATCAGTATGGAGGTAAGAGACTACAGCTTTTTCTTCTGAGGATTACCTTTCATGGAAATGATAACATGGAAAAATTATCATTCTACAAAGTCCAATAGAAGAGCCAAATCCTCCCAGCAAATCCAGAGATACTGTTACCCTTAAATACCCTCCACTTATCAGGGGGAAAGAAAGAACACGTCCTTAGATCCATTCAAATCTAAAACTGTTCTTTACTACATTGAATTTTATAAAATCCCATTGTTAAATACTTCCTCTCGGACTCCTGCCAAATGGGAGGATTACTGCTGAAACAGACAAGGAATCTGTGACCTCCCCCGCCCCCCCATGAACATCAGGGTTCCACTCTGGCACACTTACAGATCTATTTTCTACAAAGGATGCAGCTTTTCAGAGATGTGAAGGATCTGGAATGAGAACACTGGCCCTCATCAGCCCACTTCCTCTATTGGAAGGGAGTGTCCCAGATAGGCCTCCAAAGGAAATGCTGGGCTGAAGTCACCCATGTGTAGTCAAGTAACAGTAGCCCGATGGCGGGATCATCTCAGAAGGGATCCAGGGCGCAACAGTGGGACCCAGAGTTCACTAGGACTTTTCATAATGCAATTTTAGATAAATATTTGCACAGATGCACACACATATTTATTTGTTCTACTTCAGCGGGACTCATCCAAGTGCTGGTTTTAAAATATAAACAGCGGGAAACTGCTGTAGCAATGACTAGCAAGAGATAGCAATTATTTGCAAGAGCTGAAAAGGGTTCATCTAATAAAAAGTAGGAAGCTGTGTGGGAGAAAGAGGAGAGCAATTCTCTAGCAAGTGAGGCCGGTTGGAATTTAATAATTCACTTTGGCAATCATATTTGTTTAGTCAGCGGGCCAGCGTTCTTGCTGGGCTGCACAATGCCAGGGACGGTCTTCATGTAAAACACCCAGCATGTTAAGAGAGCGACTGTTTCTAGCCAAGCTGCATAAACACTCTCACGGCAGCTGTCTTCGATATATACCATTTATTATGTATCTCTGAGACTATATGTAAATCCAGAAAGGACTCCTGTTAGTCAGAGATTAATTTGGCTGAGACGGCATCACATTATTTGAAAGTGGGTGTGAAGCAGTATTTCAGAAGTGGCCTATGTGTCAGCAGATAGCTATGCTCCAGTTATAGACTATAAGATAGTCTCTCCAGACTATATTTTGAACATCTCCTTAGTAATATAAACAGAGAGCAGGACTTGGAAAGCCCTCTTTTTATTAAACACTGTTTTTACTCTTCAAGAATATTTTCCTCGGCACTGTTCATTGAGATTAACTTTCTTTTTCAAAGGTGAAGAGATGCAAAAGCGAAGAGGTTACGGAGTGTGTATATACTGCTATAGTACTAGGAGCAGATGAATGTAACTGGTGATCAGGATAGTATAATTGGATTACTGCAACTCCTATTATGCAAACAGCTCAAATTTATGAATAACAACTGGCCACCAGTGGAAGGTCCATAAGGGAAGAGGGGATGGAAAGAAATGGAGAGTCTAAGAACACGCAGCTACCCATGTGTCTGCGTTCATCTACCGGCACAAATATCTCTGTTTCTTTCCCGTGCTTATTTGTGAGCTCTCTTATGTTTGACTCTTAAACGTCATTTGATTGGTTAACACTTCACCAGGATGAACTCTGCATTCATTATCTGTGGTAACCCAGAAACCACGGACCTGGTTTTTCATGTGGCAGGTAGTCAGATACTGCCCAGAAGATTTTTTTTTTTTTCCTATGGCAAATACATGATGGAAATGTTTGGAAAGAAATCCACGTATTCTTTCGGTGGAGGAGGAGAGAGGATTAGGCCTTTGGGAAGAGGGCCGTTCATGAAGAAGCACAGGTTTTCATAACTCCCTGGTCATGAGAGACTCTGGCCCTCAGTCCCAAGCTGAGTTACTTCCTCTGCACCGAAGTGCCAGGCTGTAAGCAGTCCCACCCCCGCCGGGGCAGGTCCCCGCTGAGCAGAGCCCAGGAGCGCCAGCAGTCTGCACCTCAGAGCCAGAGGGAGCCTGGCGCCCCCAGGACGAGGAGTGCCTTCCTGGCGGCACCAGGGGAGCTGGTATTTTTGGGGAGTGCACAGGAGGCAAGGGATCACCGCGGGGAAACAGCTGAGGGACACTGGCAGTAAAGGTCTGAATTTAGAGCAATAGGAGATTGAGAGATTCAAAAATCTTCCAAGTTCTACTGAACAGACCGGACCAGGGAGCTCCGGTGCCGACAGGGCCGACAGGCATGGAGGAGGCGAGGAACCGGGCGGACGCGGCTCCCTCAGCCTTGGCCGGCTGCGGACCTGCTCAACGGCCGCACCTGGAGGACTGAAAGTTAGTGTCTGGGTAGTATCGGTCGGATAGTAATTTTTCTTTAATAGAAGACCCTTTTTAGAAAACGGTGGCCGGTTCTCCTCTAGCATTCCTCAGTCCTTGCTGAAGAGGGCAGCTGTGATGTAGAAAAACAGCGCCCTTCTCCGGCCCCCTGTGCCCAAGCAGCCTCTCCTCCTGCAGGCCCGCCTGACCCAGACCTCAGAGCCTCCTGGACCAAGACCAGCTCGGGCCGCTGTGCCGTCCAAGCATCCCGGGGCCGGAGCACACACCGAGCCCCCCGAGACAATGGCCGCACGACGGCCTCGTGGAACAGAATGTATAATTGCATTCAACAGCTGCGGAAGCTCGTTAGCCACGCCGGCAGGAATGATTCTTCCCAACGACAAAAAGAAAGAGAAACAGCAGCCTATTTAGAGATGCAGCGGGAGCCGGCCCTTGTTTTCTCGCTTTCAAGGGAAACAAAACATTTCTGCATAATAACTTCATCCTATAATTCAGCACTATTTACAAGCGGAGCTTGCTAAACGCTTACAGAGATACCCTTGGTCCCCATTTCAGGACCTCCACCACGTCCCAGTGCGGCTTCTGACGGCGGGCCCCCGAGCCCCTGCGACACGTGGAGGCCGGGGAGGCGGCGGCCTGCGGCCCTGTACCCTCCTGACTCGGGGCCTGTCCCCAGACACGCAGCGCCTTACTCCTCGTCCTCGGTGTGAGGCGAGCACAGCTCAGGCGCCTTCCGCAATCCTTCCAGCTTCACCTGGCTGTTCTTTCTTCGGTGACGGTCAGCACTTTTTATTCTTACTTTCGGTTCCCGCCGCTTCCTGAGTGACCTTGAGCAGGTCCCTGAGCCCTGCTGTGCCTCAGTTTCCTCACCTGCAAACTTACGACAGCGCCGACCTCATGGGGCTCCTGCCAGGGTTAAACTGAGTCAGTACAAAGCACACAGAACACGCCTGGCACAAAGCACACAATAAACAAATGCCAGCCCGTAATTCATTGTTCCTGCAGCTACTTAGGGCATCACGCACCACTGTTAATGTATTTTACATGTATGTTGTCAACTCCACCTGAATAGACATTGTTGGAGGGCACGTATTGGCATCTAGGGGCAGTAGGGTGCCTGCTTGAACCCTTTCTCTCCCTCCTCCCTCTTCCGCGGCCCTGCCCTGCCCAGACATGCAGGCAGAGGTGGCATGCTGCTGTGGCCCGGCCCAGACATGCAGGCAGAATGGGATGCTGCTGTGGCCCCGCCCAGACACACAGGTAGAGTGGGATGCTGCTGTGGCCCCGCCCAGACACACAGGTAGAGTGGGATGCTGCTGTGGCCCTGCCCAGACACACGGGCAGAGGCGGGATGGCGGGCACCAGGCTCAGCTGAAGGTGCACGAAGAAAGGGCCATAGTCTGCCCCATCGGACAAACTTTCTTCTGGATGTCCTTCCTCCCAAGAGTAAGGGGTAAGGGGTGCTCTGGGAGAGGTCCCTATATTTATTTCTCTTCCATGTTGTCAGATACTGTCTTCTTCAGGATCCCTCATATATCCCACCTGGGGCTGTAGGCTGAAGGAGTGTGAAATAAATGACTCCTTAGTGCAGCCTGGCTCATTAACATTCTCTATGGGGGTTGGAGGGAACGCTCTACTTAGTGACATTATTCTGTTTGTTTTCCCTTTAATTAGCATGCACAGTTGAACAATGCGGTGGTTAGGGGCTCCATGCAGTCAAAAATCCACATGGAAGTTTGACTTCCCCCCAAACTTAACTGCTAATAGCCTTACCTATAACATAAACAATTAACACCCATTTTGTATGTTACATGTATTATATACTGTATTCTTACAATAAAGTAAGCTTAGAGAAAAGAAAATGCTATTAAGAATCATAAAAGAAACTATATTTACAGTGCTGTACTGTATTTATCGATACTGTAAATTTACATTATCTGTTTATAAGATGAATCATCTGTCAATACCAATATCAATATTGTCTTATATGATACAAAACACTGCAGATGTTATACGTATTACTAACACCAGACAGCAAAAATGAAAAGATAATGTGAAAAATAAATTCATATTTATTTACAGGTATAAAGATTCATGCATTGATAACAAAGCAGCAGCAGTAAGATTGCTTTATGGTAGCCTCCTGTAATCGATACGATTGCTTCATGGTAGCTTAGCTTATACCCTAACGAATGGTTATTAAAAATTTTATGGCGTACAGTATTATAGTCATATTCATAATACAGAATTGGAAACTCTTTTTTTTGAAAATGATACATAATTCTTCTAATTCTGAGAGAGGCACACCGTACAGTAATTCTTTGAGAGCAGAATTATAAAGCAGTGAGAAAACTAACACACTATTAACTTTATATTAAATATCACTCGCCTACGTAAGGATAGGCTATCCACTTCCGTGCAAGTCTTGCACGCGATGTGCTACACGATCGCTAATGATGATGACACAAAAATGTCTATACAGTTCTTGCCATACACTTCTTAGACTTTCTTTCACACGACGGCACGCACACACATACCACAGGTAAGTTTATCAACTGTGTGGCATGATGATGATTTACGGCTCGTTAAGTGGAGGTGGGTCGTCATAGAGGTCTTCATCCGTGTTGTCTTCGTGTTGAGTGGGCTGAGGAGGGGTTGGGAGAGGAGGGGCTGGTCCTGCTGTCTCAGGGGTGGCAGAGTGGGAGGAAGGGAAGGCACGAGAGGCAGGCGCACTTGGAGTAACTTCACATAAACACATCATCATTTCTGACCCTTTTGCTTTATATTTCTCTAAAAATGTTTCTAAACAGTACCAATCCTTCCTCCACTGTCTGCTTTTCTTTCAGCGCCCGTATCATAGGAGGCCTACTTTGTAAACGAAGTCAAAGGCAGTCTTGAATGATCAGAACCCTTCTGCCAGATCATATGATGTCAGCTTGTTTTCTGGCGCCGCTTCTTCCTCATGCTCTGGCAGTGGTTGGAAGCACTCATCTCCATAGGGTCAGGTTCTGTTAATTCCTTGGGCGTGGTGTCTAAGAGCTCTTGAATTCCTCCGAGGTCCATACCTTGAAACCCTTCAACCTCCACCTTTTTGCCATATCCACAATCTCTTTTATGATTTCCTTCATTGGCTCCGTCGTAAATCCTGTGAAGTCATGCTCAACATCTGGACGGTTTTCTCCAGCACGAATGTATTGTTTCGGGCTTGATGGCTTTTTCTATAATAAGGATGGCATCTTCAGTGGTGTGATCCTTCCAGACTTTCATGATGTTGTATCGGGATTCTCTTGCATAGTGTTGTGTTGACAATCCTTTCCATAGAGTACCATGTGCAATGAGCCTTAAAGGTCCTTATGACCCCTTGATCTAGAGGCTGAATTAGAGATGTGTTTTGGGGGCAAGTAGACCACTTTGACACCTTCAGTGTTGAACTCAAGGGGTTCTGGGTGGCCAGGGGCATTGCCCAAGATCAAAAGAACTTTAAAAGGCAGTCCCTTACTGGCAAGGTACTTCCTGACTTCACAGGCAAAGCATCGATGGAACCAATCCAGAAAAAGTGTTCTCGTCTAGGCCCTCTTGATGTCCAACCAAAAGGCTAGCAGCTGGTGTTTATCTTTTCCTTTTAAGGCTCTGGAGTTAGCAGCTTTATAGATGAGGGCAGTCCTGGCCATAAACCTGGCTGCATTTGCACAGGACAGTAGAGTTAGGCTATCCTGTCCAGCCTTAAATCCTGGTGCTTGCTTCTCTTCCTTACTGATAAATGTCCTTTATGACACTTTTTTTCCAGAATAGGGCACTTCTGTCTGCATTAAAAAACTGTCAGGCAGATGTCCTTTCTCCTCAATTACTTTCTTATGTGTCTGGGAGCTTGTCTGCTTCCTCTTGGTTGGCAGAAGCTGCTTCTCCTGTTCTCCTGACACTGTCAAAGCCAAACTTCTTTCTAAAGTTATCAAACCATCCTTTGCTGGCATTGAATTCTCCGGCTTTAGCTCCTTCACCTTCCTTTTGCTTTAAGTTGTCATATAATGACTTTGCATTTTTTGAATCTTATTAGAGTCTACAGATATGCCTTTCTTATAGCAATCCTCTACCCACATAAGAGCTGCATTTTCAATACATGATAGAAAAGGTTTTCCCCCCAAAATGCAAGGTTTTCGCACCTGCTGGTATAGCTGCATTGACAACTTCATGAATTTCCTTTTTTTTTCTTACACTGGTCCCTTTGCTGGATTCATTTATCTTGAAGTGGTGGCAACCACAGCTGCAGACCTCAATCTATGGTACACAGCAAGCAGTTCGACTGTTTCTCGTAACGTCATGAATTTTCTCTGGGTATTGGGGGTACTTCCAGCACCACTAGTGGGTCCCATGGTGTTATTCAAGGTTTATGGTGTTGCACTAACGTGATGGAAGATACGCGAGAGATCACTTTTTATTTCGATACACAGTTTACTGAAGAGACAGACTGCTCACGCGGAGATGATTAGCGTCACAGGGCGCTGTAAGCAGAAACTTCCCACACCTGAGCTCAGGCAATAGCAACAGGAGGTGGCCACGGAATTAATTTTATGCCATTATGATTTAATACTGCCTCTGTACATTTGTTTACACTGTTTACATTTACATGTGCGCAAACGGTGCCATGTACGGTCTGCAAGTGCCTGTGTGCCTAAGTTTTGGTAAATTTTAACTTTTTATAATATATTCATGTATATTTTATGGTAGTAAAGGTTAAAATAGACAAGTATCTACATATATTTTACAAATTCATGATATATCTAACTTTTTCTTAATTTTTATTGATATTTCTAGGCTATGTTGTTCATCTGTTTTTTCAAATTTTTGCAAATCTCCAAAAAAACTCTCTAATGTATTTGGAAAAAATCTGTGTATAAGTGGACATATGCAGTTCAAACGCGTGTTGTTCAAGGGCCACCTGTGTTTCCTACGAGACTTTGCAGGGAGGGGTGGCTGGTCTCAGGTGGGATTTGGGTAATCCTGCATCTCTGGTCCACATGACATCTCATATCCCACCCTTACTAGAAATCCCAGGGAGCAAGTCTTTTTCAAGTTTGTATCCTTCAGCCCCTAACTTCACTATTCTTTACAGTAGGAGGCCTTCAATATTTATTGAAATGAGCTGTTATTCATCTTAAAAAAGAGGTTACCCACATTCTGCTAGAGTCACTATGACTGAGGTCTTATCATCTAATTAAACTAAATTTAAAATTCAGAGAACTTTTCATGATAACAAGTACTAATCCAATGTTTATCAGTAAAATTCAAACTTGTCACTATGATCTAATGGGCCTACATTGCCCACCCCTTTTTTACTTCTCTGACTCTGTTCTGCTTGCTCTGAGCCAGAACACTTCCTAATTTTTGCCTGATCCAACTTCTGCTCATTTGCCCTTGCTGTTCCCTCTGCCTGGAATTCTTTTCCACCCAGAATTTCACATGATGGGCTGCCTCTCAAGATTTCCATCTCAGGACCAAGAAGGAGCCCACAGCATGAAGAAAAGGGAAGAATAAGCCTTCCTCTGAGGAAATGACATTAAGCGTGAAACCTAAAGTAGAGTGTGAGTGTGTATGTGTGTGCGTGGCCATATGTTTTTGGGGGTAGATGTGGGTAAAGTGAGAGTACTCAGTCTATGCAGAGGGAAGGGCTAAGGCCTTTAAAGGCTTCGGGGTGCAAAGGAATAGAGCAAAGTTGTTTGAAGAATTAAAAGTCAGTGTGGCTGGAGGTTAGAAAGCTGGGGGACAGCAGAAGAAGGGGCATGAACCAAACCATGAAGCCTCCTTTAGAAGAGGCTCCAAAAGGGGGTGGTACAGCACTTATGCACTGTAGCCCTTTAGTAATATCTTAATCTCAGATATAGATCATTCTTCATGAGAAAACAATCCTTCTGTACTCACTGGTATTCTCCTAGGCCTCCCTAACCTAAAAATAATCAGCAGTGCTGGGTGTAAGTCACCTCAAGGGCTTTTATGTTTCCTTCAGGAAGAGTGAGCTACCATGTCCAGATTCAGGGGATAGGACTACTCACCAGCCCCTGGAGCTGGTTCTCCAACCCTAAGCATGACCCTAAGCCTAACTTCTCCCAGCACTACTCCTGGTGCTATCCCAGCTGGGAAACTGAGTGAGCTTTCAAAGTCGGCTTTAATTAGCTATTAGCACATCACACACATTCAATGAGAAGTAAACTTGTACCAACAATATCAATAGATTCTTTTCTATACCAAAAAAGAGATCAGTTATATTTCAGTAAATTACATTTTGACAAATCCAATTTATACTATTAAAACAACCTTAGATTTTTAGAATTTCTAATAACTCATGACGATTTATTTTTAATTACTCAGAGATTTAGGAGCAAGTTACAAGGAATCAATCACATCAGCGCAGAAAACAGATAGCTAGTGGGAAGCAGCCACATGGCACAGGGAGATCAGCTCGGTGCTTTGTGACCACCTAGAGGGGTGGGATAGGGAGGGTGGGAGGGAGGGAGGGAGACGCAAGAGAGAGGGGATATGGGGATATTTGTATACGTATAGCTGATTCACTTTGTTATAAAGCAGAAACTAACACACCACTGTAAAGCAATTATACTCCAATAAAGATGTTAAAAAAAAAAAGAGTAGAAAGATTAGAGGATTAGGTCAAGATACTGCTGAACTTTATTCTGAACAAACAGTGTGCAGAGTTCCTAATTTCTTATTCAATATCTGACTGTCACAACTTATTTTAAGTGAAATATTTACTTACTGTGGTAAGAGAGTAGAATGAGGACTGGAAAAAGACAACTATATATCTGACATGGCCAAGAAGACCCCTGAGAGTACATGAAAAAGAGTAACTTTCAAAATTAAATTTTCCAGATGGGCATTCCATAGTTGAAAGACTGTAGTTCCAAAGATCATTTTAATCTAACAAGATCATTAATCAGTAAGGAATTTAGCAAAATCACTTCCTTAATATGCACTTAGAAAGATCTGTTTTGTGCAAAACATGAATACTTGAAGCTGAATTTCTGAACTTGCAACTTCTAGCAATTCTCTGGCTCATCTGGCAGCATGCTTACACTCAGTGCAAATCTTCATGTCAACAGGGCCATAATGTTTCTACTCATCAACATCACACATGCTGCAAATCAATGTATTTCTACCGCGGGAATCTTGACTGCAAGTGCCACTCTTTCATGGCGTTGAGACATTTATTTACATACTTAACTGCAGGCATCTCTAGCTTTTACACACGTTTTCCTTCACTGGTATAAGCATTTGCTCTTTTCAAGAGTTTAACTCTTTAGCTAAAAACACTGAATCCAAAATGCAGAAACGGTAGTTCAGTCCCTGCAAGGAAGCACACTGCCACTAACGAGCTTATGACACATTATCACACGGTATAACCTTTAACGTTTTCCAACACAGTTTCCAGTAAGGTATTGCATATCCTGAGCGCTCATGCTGTCGTTTTTGAAATGGGAGCTGGGGAGAGATTCTGATTTTACTCAGAGTTGTTAGGGTACTTGAAGGAGTTCATTAATTTCTCCAACCACGTAGGGCCCTGAATTGGGGACAGTAAGTTCACATTTAGTGTTTGTGCTGATGAATCCCCAATCTACTTGGTTTTAATTTACATTAAAAAGTCTCTACTCTCGGGACTTCCCTGGTGGCGCAGTGGTTGAGAGTCCGCCTGCCGATGCAGGGGACACGGGTTCGTGCCCTGGTCCGGGAAGATCCCACGTGCCGCGGAGCGGCTGGGCCCGTGAGCCATGGCCGCTGAGCCTGCGCGTCCGGAACCTGTGCTCCGCAACGGGAGAGGCCACAGCAGTGAGGGGCCCGCGTGCCGCAAAAAAAAAAAAAAAAAAGTCTAAAAAGCCTCTACTCTCAAAGTACTGCATCATCAACTTTATATAATAATTAGATACACCAGTTAGGAAAGGCAGACTGAGTACCCCTCGGCAACATTAACTTCTCCACATTCACGCTGAAGATTGAAAGTGCACATCAGTGAGAGGTATTTGTTTGCGTAAAACTGAAGTCTATTAAAGAATTTTTAATTCATTGACTATTATTTTTAATAATAAGCAACATCCAGAGGATGAGATTTTTTTCATTTTATTTACTGGCTTCTTGCCATTAAGAGGAGTAAGAGAGAAAGGGAAAACCAATAATCAGAAAAACCCCAGTCTCTTGAATGATTTAACAGCTTAGTTTGTGCACACAGACAACCACAGCACACACTATCAAATCTACCTTCCTGATCTATTTAGAGTCCTCATTCTGATAAAGGACCAGATGAAGAACATCTTCTGCATCACTGAAGTGAGACTCTAAGACAGTTCACTAAGAACCATCTTTAAGATTTCAATAAGTCACTTCAAAAATTAAGAGAAATTATTCATTTTTGGTTACTCTTCTGATATAGAAAAACAACTGGTATGTCTGCATCATTATTTTTAAGCCACCTCAAACTGACACCACTCAAGGTTTTTTTTTCCTCCAGTGGTAATTTAGCTACAACTTTAGTGAGAGAAAACAAGGCAATTCTGATGGCAATGTGTTTGGGCAGAATTGGGTTTCAGAGGCCGAGTGCCGATCCCCCACACGGGACGGCCTTCTGAGCAGGCTCCCTTGTCACCAGAGTCCTTGCCCCTGGTTTTATTCTTTAGCAGAGGAATGGTTCCGCATGTGTAGCATTTACAGATAGCATCACTACAAAATGGAGCGCGGGTTCAAATCAGAGTTTTAAGGTCAGGAAAAATAAGTATCATTTAAATGAGTCACCACTGCCACTTTTAGAACCTCATACACTTTCATTAGAAATCTCCCTTTCAGGGATGTTCCAACTTTTATTCTGGCAAATCATCATAAATAAAAACTAAACATAAAATAGTTGTGGTGATTGCTCAATGTGGTGTTTTTTTGTTTTGTTTTTCAGCATTACAAACTTCACAGCAACACAGGTTACATTTATCTAGCACATATTTCGACAGTGTTTTAATCTCTGTAACTGACCTACTGTGGTCCAGTTCCAGAATTTTATTTTCTAGATCATATATGATATTTTATTATGCTGTTATGAACACGGAATTTAAAAAAATTATCTTACATGCACAATAACTTTGTAGTTGTAGAAGTGTAATACTGTAAATTATTTTTAAATGTGTACGTTTGTTTTATTAATTTTTATTGGAGTATAGTAGCTTTACAATGTTGTGTTAGTTTCTGCTGTACAGCAAAGTGAATCAGCTATACGTATACATATATCCCCTCTTTTTTGGATTTCCTTCCCATTTAGGTCACCGCAGAGCACTGAGTTGGAGTTCCCTGTGCTGTACAGTGGGTTCTCATTAGTTATCTATTTTACACATAGTAGTGTGTAATACTGTAAATTTTTAAAGTTGGATATTTTTGTGAAATTAAAACAAATTGTATCTAGATCTTACTCCAAATATAAATAGCACACTTTTTATACTATCTTAACATAGTATTTCAGATTGTTACTATGGAAATCGGGGGCACATGACATAATGAATAATAGGCACTAATTTCAGAGTTACCCAGAAGGTTTTCTGGAGGTCTGTAGTTGGTTTAAGAGTATGTAAGAAGGTTGTAATTTTTACATAGTAAAGTATTCCAACAAGTAATTACTTAAATGAAGAAAATAACCAAATAGAAGTGGGAAGTGGAAAATTTAGAGGGCAGTGAGGCAAGGGGGGGAGGGTGGAATGTGAACTAACATGGGAGGAGAGCCTAAAGGGAGTGAAGGTCAAAGAGCCAGGGAGGGTTCACCCCTCCTCCAGACCTGCGGTCAGCTCCCTGGGGAATAGTTCCCTGAGACAGGGCTGAGGTATTTGCCCGAAGTGTTTCAAAGTTTACCTATTAAAGAACAGGCCACATTCTCAATTCCACACCCCAGGGCCCAGCAGACAGAAGCCCCACCCTCCTGCCCCAGCTCAGCGGCATCTAATCTTCTGACCTCTCGTGGCCAGTGTGACTGATGGGGTTTTTTCTCTTAAAGGCTTTACGTATGTGGAAAATTTAAGGCATTTCTATATAGATCTCTCTCCATCCCAGTTAATCAGAATGTTCAACTGTAGTTTGGCCACATTTTAAGTAGTGGTACAGTCCCACTGTTTCAATAACAACTCTTATCGGCAACATCAGCAGGTGCTGGACAGGGAACAGAAACTATAACTTCTACATGGACGACAATACTGTGTGTGTGGAAGATACTACATTTTAGATGGCAAAGTATGCCACCTTCATCTCCGCTTAAAGTGTCTCCTTTCTACAATTTAAATGTCTCATATTAAACAAATCTGCCATAAGACAAATACAGGTTTACAAAAAGGACAAGTTAGAAATTAGGTCCTTCACAGAGATCCACAACAGGAATCTTGTAAACATCTTAGGCTGCCTTCCTATATTTAGGATAGAATTTGATTCATGTATTATTTTTAAGAGATGTATGCTATTACATAAAGCAAAGTTAACAGTTCAACTGAACGGAGACAGCATCAACAAATGCCTAAAATACTATTCTCATCAGTTAAAACAAGAATAGATTTCTCAAATAAGAGTTAGTTCAGTTAATGTTAGTTTATTTTAGGCACTTGGTTAAAATGAAAACTACTTTATTGCTTAAAGGCTGAACCTATGAAATATAAAAGAGGTTTAATCCAAATAATGTGAAAGTGAATTAACGCTTCACTCTGGCCTTTACTTTTTTTCTTTTCAAGTAACTTAGATTTATTGATAGAAATATATGCAAATATCTGTAAAAAACACTTATTTTGAAATTACAGGTACATATAAACAGCAGGACAAAGCAAATCCCTTTTGAGAATGATTTGTGGAAATACTGCCCTGGTACACTTTTTTTTCTAAGAACAAAAATACTATGATACATTCCCTCACTTCTCTCGGGAATACTTTGACTTTTTCTTTCTATTTTTTTTCTTTTGATATTGCAAAATCTCTACCCACACAGAACACCTCTCCTCCTGCCCTGCTGAAAATGCAGAGATGGTTTATAAGTTACTGAGGCAAGGGGGGGAGGGTGGAATGTGAACTAACAGGGGAGGTGCTAAGGAATGTGAACTCCCTTCTCACGCAAGCTTTGGACCATGCATCCCAGGGAGAGCAAGGTGTCCAGTGGAGTCAAGGCGGCCTCTGCCCCTAAGGCGGCCAGGCGGCTCCAGACGCAAGAGGGCAGTCAGCGGCTGCAAACATCCGACTGAAAGCCCGTCTGCAGACTCACAGCTTCCAGTCGAGGATGTTTACAGCCGCTCACTGTCACAGGGACACTCCTTCTGGCTGTCCGGTTACCTGGAGGGTTCCTAAGATGGACGGGACACAATTCTGCACATCACTAAAGTTATCACCCCAAACCAGAAACATTCTAGGGAATGTCTCCAGTTCAAAGCCCAAAAAAGCTTCATGCATGTCTGTTATTCAGCTTCCGGATTCCCATAAAATCCTGTGATAATCTAGGACAACATATGCCAATGGCATTCATCCGTCACTGTTAGAGACAAGGAACACACAGGCGATAGCAGGGTTACTTGACATGCGTGATGTAATTAAAATCCTTCTTTGAGTGAAGTGACCAAACATACAAGTTAAATTATGCTAACAAGATAAAGTGCACCTTTAACATTAAATACTACATTTAAGTGACCTTAGACTCTCAATGAAAATATAAAAGGTTTATTTCAAACACTATAACTTCTGACCAAAAAAAAAAAAAAAAGACTTACACCCTGCTTTCGTATATCACTTTTGCTCTGAAATCTGCTCCCAGAGACAACTTGTACAGTCGGCTGGTTTTTGAAAGAGTAAGCATCAGGAAAGAAATAGAAGGAATAGCAAGGTCTGTAACAGGCATATATCAGTTTGTGGGTCAAAGTTTCCCACTGGAAAAACACAGAACCTATCACTTGCTGACAGGGTGACGTACATTAACTCCAGATCTGAATGTTTTGAATTCCACTCCCATTCTCTTATGAAAATAAATGAGGAAAACTGAAGGGTAAGCTCTATCAGTCACTGCTTTCCTGAAGTAATTCAAAACCCTTCCGCGCCTAGTGAAACATTAAGTTGATACAAAGAAGTGGGTGTGCCTTTCCCCGAGATTTGTTTTTAGATGATGTTACCAGAAGGTTCTTAAGTTGCAGAAGTCTTAGTTTGTGATACCAAACCCCAAACAAAAACAAAATCCACACAAACAGTGTCATGTTTACTGAAACGAACAAACGTGAAGAGTTCCATAAACGACTTCTTCAAAGCAAAGGGTAACTCTATCCCATTAAGGTTAAGAAAGTTAATCTTTGAGGCAGCAGGTGAAAACAAGCTGAATTATGTTGTGGCCTTTTGCTTTATTAACTAAGGACTTTGAACTATTAAAACTTCCTAGGGAACCACATTTTCTCAATGGGTCAAGTCACATAGGGGAACAAAGCAAACTTTATCAGTGCTGTGCGATTCTACATTCCAGAAATTCTTAGTACTTGGCATTCATATACCACTGCTGACTAGGGCTTGAGTCGGTTCAGCAAACGCAGCTACAGCTTCCAACCTTGTGAACTTCTCACCAAGACACCCCCTTCTTATGAGCTGGTCACAAATAGACAGGCAGGATACTCTTTAATTAAAACAGATGAATACCAAGCCTTACACCCTGTGAAGACATTGTAGAGCAGTAACTGTTTACAAAAAGAATATTTTTACTCCCATAAATTTTTCTCCAAGTGACAGAGCCCCTACTTGCCTTGGAATCTTACCACTTTTCAATAATGGCTGTAAATTAAAAATGACCAGCACAAACTAGGCAAACCACCTCACGTAACAATTCAGTGAACGATGAAAGAGATAGTAAACCTTGACACGGCTGTGAAAATCCAGCCTTTGCTCAGAGCTCTACGAATAAACATTAAAAAAAATCCTCCAAATAAAGCATGAAAGATCACAAGATCTTAGTTACAAGGAGTTGTAAATGGAAGGGCATTTAACAGGCATTGATAGAGCACTTCACTGCCTGTATATACAGGCTTCCTTTTTAGCAAGGTACCAGCTCGAGGAAATCTATGTGAAAGGTAAAGCAGATTTATCCCAACAAAGTGCTGAACAATTTTGCCAGTTTAAGTGAGACTCAAAGTTATTTAGTTTAAACTATTTCCTTGTTTTCTGGTATTAAGCAACATCAGTTCCACTTGGAACAGCAGTTCTTAAAATGAGAGGGTGGTAACAGGCTTATCAGGACAGATTCTTCTAACCCCATGTACCGGGCCTGCTTCTTGCCCCAAACACTCTGCAGTTCTTATTCAGGTGGGGAGGTCGCTGAGTGCATTTGGCAAAAGGTATAAAGTGATTCTGCTGTACCTTCCTGGCAGAGAACCACTAATCTAGAAGGACGGAACTAAGTAAATTTACTCAAGACTAAAATATCTTGCCACTACCTGAGAACTGTGACCGATCAATCCACCCAAAAATCATGAATTAATAACAAATATGGTGGAGTAAGATTCAATTGCGTCCAGTACGACAGACCCTCATTTGCCTTCTATAACCTGGAAATACTCACAGAAAACTACTTAATTCAAAACCATTGGAATCAGGAAGACAAAGCTCCTAAAAGTTCCCCACCCAAACGTGCAGCTCTGGGTGTCTATACCTTGGTCACATTTTATAATCTCTTCACATTAGTTTTAACTACTTGAAGCATTAATTTCTTCTGATGGTGGACAGTACAGCACTGGCCCCAGATAAAATTTACAGTTTTTTCTTAGCTACCCTATACCATTCAGTCTTAAATCCTCTTATTGACTCTACAATCATGATTTTCTTAAGCTATGCATAAATAAGAACAGCTTAAAATGGTACAGTCACTCAAGCTCCCTCACCTCCTAAACCTAAGTCTCTGGATTTTGAATCAGAGTATTTATTTATTTATTTAACATCTTTATTGGAGTATAATTGCTTTACAATGGTGTGTTCGTTTCTGCTTTATAACAAAGTGAGTCAGCTCTACATATACATATATCCCGAAGAGTATTTAAATTAAACGGCCCAACCTCAATGGTGAGATTTCAGGCACTTATCAGCAGGTGGCAGATGTTATCATTGCTTTATTTGTTGACTGACTGATTGATACTAGGACTCTCCTTTGGCCATGGAAATGCAGAGGTGCAATGTGGGTGGCCTACTCCATTGTAGAATGATGCTTCTCCCCTGGCTTCCCCTTTCTCCCCAGGTCCGTCCACCTCCACCACTCTGGTCCCTGAGCGTTTGCAGTGGTACTCTCGGAAAAAGGAGCATTCCATGTCAGCACAGAACCCAGCGTCCAGGCTCTGCACTGCATCCTTTCACCCACCATCTCTCTGGGGGCCAGGGGCCCAGACAACAGCATCAACAGTACTGGCATTGGCCCCATCCCTTCCTTCAGAAAAGCCATCTAAAGACAAGAAACACAAGTGGTCTCCGCTTCCTTTTGTAGAAAGCATACATAGAACTAACCTGAAATGGAAGTAAAATAAATGTACCAACAAAATTCTGCCCTTTAAAATTCATCTTCATCTTCTATTTATACTTTATATTTAGTAGTCCACACTGTTTCTAGGCTAATTCAAAGGCTTCTAATGCTCATTATATTTCTTGCTAATAACTGCAATGATGAATTTTCCCTTGCTATTTTCTTTTTGTAATTAATAGGAACACAGACCTGCCAGGTTCTTGCCTCTTGAAAATGGCTGAAGGCTGTAGGAATCGACTGGGAACAATTTCCCATGGATTGTACCCACGTGGAAAATTAAGAAACTCAAATTCTAGGAAGAAAAGCATTGCCTGGAATAGTAGAGAGCTTATAGAGTTATAAAGAGTAAAGTCTCTTCTACTCCAGAAATTAATATAAATATTTTTTGTTCAGTTAACATTCTCTAAGAATTAAGCTAGATAAACCAGGCGTTCTCAAGTTTAGAGCCTTAATTTTTTTTTTTGGCTGCATGGCTTGCAGGACCTTAGTTCCCTGACCAGGGATCGAATCTGGACCCTCAGCAGTGAAAGCATGGAGTCCTAACCACTGGACCACCAGGGAATTCCCACACCCTTAACTTTAACACAACCTTTTTGTTGTATTGTGAGCAATGTCTACGCACAACCTCGTTTTAACCCTGCCCTGGTATGATGAAGCATTTACTGTCACCATCATTACACATGCAGGGACACCAGGCTTGGAGAGCTGGAATCACATCTATCACTCATTCTCCCATTCTGATGTTTTGCTTATTGTAAGCTCTTCTGAATCATTTGTGGAGTCGGGGAGGGTGTGGGCTGGAATAAATATGAGCTAGTTAATTATTATTCAATAAAAATTGTTTTCATTGTAAATTGGGTGCAAAAAATTAATAAATGAAGAAAACGTCTAAGAGTAGAAACAAATATCTAGATCCTTTAGGAGAAAACAATTCGTTTAGTCACTAATTTGTTCATCATATATTTATACATTTGCCAGAATCTCTTTTATTTATTCATTTTTTTATGAATCCATGTTTAGTTTAATATCAATACAGGTGGAGATACGCACACATATTATTAGGTCGATAGATAGATAATGTGTACACTCATGGGTCGATATATACACATATATATATATTTTTTCTGTCAGTTAAGAGGGCCTAAAATCTATGGCCCCAGTAATAATGAGCGCATCTATTTTCCAGATATTTTTTCTTTTAAAAATTAAAAAATTTTCTTTAATTTTTTATTGAAGTATAGTTGATTTACAATGTTGTTTTTTTTTTCAAAAGGCACTTCTTTCTTTCTTTTTAATTTTTATTGGAGTATAGTTGACTTAAAATGTTGTGTTGCCAAACTCTCCTTTAAAAATGATAGTGATTTACAGTCCAGGCCAGGGTTCCCCAGACAGGGGCTCTCCAGGCTTATCAGAGAGTTTTGGGTTGTTCTTCCCCTGCACCCCGCTGCCCCCCATCTGCCTGAGCCCCTCCTCTCCTACTTGGGCTGCGTCCTCACTAGGGAGGGGGATTCCAGAGACTCAGGGAATCCCAGCCTCCAGGCTCATTAGGGACTTTCCGTCCCACTCCTCCCATCCCTGGTCACTGTCAGCAGTTCCCAGGCCGCAGCCCTCAGGCTGCCTGCTGGCCCAGCTGCCCCCGCTTCAGGGGCCCCTGCTCCTTAGACACCCCACAAAGAGCAACTCTCACCTGGGAACACCGTCCCATTCCTGCTGAAACAGAAGATCTATTTCTAAAGGGTCATTAGGTGAATTTAAGATGAATTTCACTGTAATAACCACATGGCAGAATTCAGAATTCCAACCAGTCCTTGTTTTTTTTTTTTTAAAAATCAAACCTATTAGATTACGTAATCATTAAAACTTATTTATAAAGCTATGCAATGATATAGAACATCGGCTATCCCGGCAAGGTAAGGAAAAGCCAAGAAAGAACTATACGTATGATATAAATGTTATCATGTTAAAAATTCAGAATACACACATACGATTTTGTTCCTTCTGCTTTTCTGTATTTTACAAGTTTTCTTTAATGTGAATACTTTTAATACAAATATTTAGAAAATATTGATCCATTTCAGACATAGGAATTAGTATCTCCTGCATCTCAAGAGTAACGTAGACAGTACCAGACGCTTTTCAAAAACGGTTTTCTGTCTAGATAAATCTTTGAAGGGAGAGAAGATTGCGTACATCTCTGCCCTGAAGGCTGTGATTCTCTATCAGTCACTGCTAAGGCTACTGGAGTGGCCTGTGGGTGCCTTACACACGGTAGGTGATCAATATATTCTGGCTAAATGTTTGAAATGTTGATTAGGAGATTCTCAAAACACACCTTATTCATAATGATCCAGGATCTTTCTTTTGAAAAGTTTATGAGCTCCCAGCTCTTTAAAATGTGTCTTTTCCACCTTTAAAAGTGATGAAATAGACAAAAGTTAATGACTGATCCAAGTTTAGCGCCCGAGCAATAAAATGAAGATGGGATCCCCCGTCCTGTGGTCTAGGGGACCTGTCTTGAGACCAGCTGATGCTTTTGCCGAGGTGGGAAGACGGGGATCCCTGGGCCCTTTTGCTGGATGACCGCCCTGGACAGGCCTCTGCCCATCACACAGCCTATTTTCTCTGTGGATGGAGACTAATGGTAGTTTAGCTCTCCAGCCTGCAGAGCTCTTCTGAGAAGTGACTGAGAGCTGTATGAGAGAGTACCAGCCACATGTTAGTTGGTTTCCTTCTTACTGCCTTCTGACTGTGAACATGTTAGGGCAGATTCGTCAGAACAGTGGTTATTAACGGAGGTAAACCTCTAATGCCACCTGGGCCTTTAAATTAGTTGCGCGATGGCGTTTTACCTCACTGGATATTCATTTTCTCAACTGTAATGAGAGGGTAAGTCAGACCCTAAAACTCTTCTAGCTCTAACACCCTATGCCTCTAATTCCTTCATTGCTTGAATTTATGAGGTAGGGGTGGGGACTGGAGTTGGAGAGGCTCGGAAGGATGTTTTAAAAACTGAACATACACAAATCATGGAAGCCGACTTCCCTTAACTAGTGTGAGTTTTCTTAGTACAAATGAGCACCGATAACCCTGACTTCACCCACCATCACTTCCCACACCCCCACACGCTAAAATAGCAGACTACAAAATGGACGAGAGTACACTGACAGACACAGCAGTTAGCAGCTGACTTAGGAAGCTTTCTACGGAAGGTCTTAATTGTCTCCAATACTATCTGGCCTGGGAACTGGGCTGTAAGCCACAAAAGAAAAGAGGCTCATATACCTTATACCTGTGGCACACAGTGACAAAAAATGTCTATTCAGGGTCCAGCCTCCTCACCATTCCATATGGAGAACGGGCAGCTTCACCTGACATAGCTCACTGCATCTCAAAATCAAAGACACTTTCATCAGGGTTTTACTGCAAGTTAATGTTTGACTTACACTGTTCTGGGCTAACAGCGGCTTAGCTGCTCATGGAAGGATTTTCTAGATTTTCAACAAAATAGCTGTAAACTCCTAAGATAAAAACCACACTTGAATTCAAAGAAGAAGAGTTATTAAAAAGCTCATGTTATAATTTCATCCTATTACATTCACCTAATTAATACGTACTCACAGCAGGTTTGTGCTAAATTTGAACCACAAGGGATAGCAGATGACGGAAACACAGTGCGACTGGCCCTAGTTCCATTTGCGGGTGTAAGTATTAAGTATGGAGGTGCAATTGCTTAGGTCAGCCAAACAGCCACAGAAGCAACAGTGACTAACCACCAACTACCGCTTTGCCCCTCTTGCTTCTAGGGAGGAGAGAGAGTCTGAGAAAGCCTGCGACGGTTTCCATTACCTTCCGGAGACTCAGGTTCCTAATTCTAAGAAAACCTGGTGTGGCCGTAATCTAGGACATACAAATGGAGAACATTTGATGAACTGTGGAGAAAGATAAAAATTTCCATGATTATAGGAAAGATGGACAAGTGGGGGAAAAATGGATAAATGAAAAAAGAAAAAATGAGAGAGAAAAGCTCCCTTCTCCCCCTTCTACTTCCTAAGGGTAATTCATTAGTGATTCTTGCAATGTTTGTTATTTCAAGAATTTATGCTACTGCCATGCAACGATCAAAAACAAAAATTAGTTTGTCTTACTGAGAGGGATCTAATTAAACCTGTTAAGACCAGGACCCTCTATCCGGGAAATGAATAACTATTTAAAAATAATTTCTTCAAATCAATACTTTTATCATTTAGATTAGCTCAACATTTTTTATTTAAACCAGGTGTTTTTCATAAATGCTACTGAATAGTGTACCTTTCTACAAGGAGCAGGATAAAGAGAGACTCCAGGGGACGTATCAGAAACGAAGCATCAGAAAGTTTAAGGGTAAAATTAACCATATACTTTGGATTTTCTGGAAGCGTCACAATTACAATGATTCTGTCCCAATACCATCAGAAGTCCATAGGAAATACCTTCAGACCTATGATCTGACCAAGTAAAGTCAATAGAGATGATTTAAACAGCATCCAAAAAAATCCTAGATTCCCAAAAGAATTAACCTCGGTTTTACATACTATGGAACAAAAGAGCCACACTTTGATTTTACCTAAGCTATTAAGAGGATTTATACACAAGAAGAGTACTTTACAGCCACTTAAAAAAAATAACTGATGAGTCTGATTTAGTCTTTGAAAACATGAATTTTTTAAAAAAACTACCACATTGGTTGGCATTCCAGAGCCTGAAAGTCCTAACTTTTCTTACTTTTTCTTTCTAAAGCACTTCTTAAAATTGCCTCTGGTATTTTAAAAATATGCTCGGAACTCTTAGGGCTCCAGCAGTTTTTTAACTAATAAAATAAACACAGCAATTGAGTACCTGCAGTTCTGCTAACAGTATTGTTTGTATTCTAAGCCCCATCCACAGAGGCTACAGAAAAAAATATCCAGTATAAACAAGTATTACTTAGAT
This sequence comes from Delphinapterus leucas, assembly GCF_059928025.1. NCBI lineage: Eukaryota > Metazoa > Chordata > Mammalia > Artiodactyla > Monodontidae > Delphinapterus > Delphinapterus leucas. The sequence continues at coordinate 14,835,074 of NC_143140.1, forward strand.
CCCAGTGGCATCTCAAAGCAGCACACCCAAGTCTCTAAATGCAAAAGGAGAAATTTTCCACTCCCACTGTGATTAACTCCCTGGCAAAACTCAGGTCAGGCAAAAGGGAGTGAAATTGCCTCTGTTTTGGTGAAGGTGGGGAGGGGGGATGTGGGTATGAAGCAAAGCAGTGATTCTTTTTCTTCGTTTCTTCGCCCTCTTTTTTCCCCTCAATGCATCTGTTCTTTTCCCTGTCTCTCTCCTGCCTCTGCATTCCCCACTTTTAGCTGTTCTCTCCTCTTCTTCCATCCCCAGTTCCTACAGAAAAGACAGCTTTGTCCTGCAGTTTCCTTGCTCACCACCAGTCCCTGGACGTCATATGATCACCCCCCGCACACATCACTGAATAACGTTTTCAAAGTACTACACACAGTAGGGCAAAGAGCGAGAACGAAGTGGGCCGGGGTTAAGACTGGGGAAAAAACGTCTCCACCAGTATCTGTAACACCCAAACTTCCAGCTGAGAAAGTGGCTGAGGCCTCTGGGGGAAAAGAAGCTGGAGGCCCAGAAATGCTAGGAGGAGTGGGGCAGAGAGGTGCTACAGCGTGAGAGCATCCCCGGGAGCTAGCCTGGCCTCCCCCAGGCTGAGGTCGGGCTGAGGCCCACGACGAGGATGGTTTGGACAGGACTCCCCCTTCCCAGGCCTGGGGTGGCTTCTCTCTCTGCCTGGCCTTTGTGTCCACAGCCCAAGGCAGACATGGACGTCGAGGAAGGAAGCCGTGCTCCTCGGTGAGGCCGGGCCCAGCTGAGTGCCCGATCTTTCCACGGACACTCATCTTCCCCCAACTCTGCCACAGCTTTCTGCTGATTCTTAGCACTGCTGTCAAGTTATCCACTCTGCCTACACTTACGAGTCACCCTCAACTCAAGGCCTGGCCCTACAACAAAACTCTGTGCCTTGGATTTCTCAAGGGTAAAAGGATAATGACTGTAACTGCACATAATAAGCGCAGGGTTAAGAGGCCTCCACACAAACTCATACTTGTAAAGTGTTTAGAAGAGTGTTTGGCATGTCAAAGTATGACATAAGAATGGTTAAATAAAATGAAAATAAAATAAATTATCTGTGAACACATATATCTGGATTCAAAGGACAGAAAGCTCTTCACGATGACAAAACGGACTTCAAACAGAAAAGAAGAGCAAATATATTGATTTTGTCACCATGGGTCACCAGGCCAGGAGGATTACCAGGAGGGATGGCCCAAGGAACCAGGCTTTATCTTCATGTTCTGTGTAAAACCACTGCCAGCCTGGTCCTGAGACACTCCGATAGCGAGGAAGGAATTGAATCTGTTGAAACCACACATTCCAAAATGGAAGTGTGAGAGTTCACACTTAGCCTGGGATATCCCGTATCTGACCACTCAGCACTGCAATCATTTGCACTCTTTATGTATTATTTAGATAATATTGTTTAAGAGGCTTCATTGTACATTCTTGAAAATGACAGAGTTTGAAGTTAAATGCTTCTGGGAAAAGGACTTTCTTCTTTTGGAGGTGGGGCTATAATGATATGAAAAGGACAGCTGCAGGTTGTAAAACTAAGGACAGAAAAGGGCAGAAAAAAAAAAAAGATAGGGCAACATGGAAGGAAGGGGAGACAGTGATGAGAAATAAGGTCAGCTTCATGGAACAGGGGTATCTCCCATGCTCGTAATGTGTGACTGAATAAATGTTATAATGACTCCAAAGCATATTATAAACAGGGAACAAAATGCATTCCAAATATGGAGCTCCATATTTGAAAAGTATATAATTACCTCATGAACATAAAAGCTCTGGTTTTAATTTGATCTTCCCTATTTAAAAATCGCTTTTAAGACAGAAATATTTGAAAAAAATGCCTGCAGTCTCAAAGGTAAGTTACCCCAAATTGGCAATTCCATGATTTAATTTTTCTATCAACACTTAGCAAAAAGTGTAGCTACCTTTCCATGATCATTAGAAATATTAATTTAGAAACCTGTAAGACAGCTAACAATATTAAAAATTTCCATAGATTGATTTCATAAATTTAATACTCAGAAATGTATAAACATTTCAGCTGACATTCTCTTGGTGATAGTAACAAAACATTAAGCTTTAGCAAAGAAATATATTTGACTTTTTTTAAACAAATACATCATCTATGATAAAACAAAATACTACTCAGAGCAATTCAAGGAATATAATTAGAGTTTGCTATAAAAATAAATCCTTTGAATCCTTGTTTAATAAAAAGTATTAGCACTGATAGTTTTAATCTACAGAAATGGACTTGAAAGATTTTCAAAGTTTATTATGTTAAAAATATGTAGTGTAGAAGTGTTAAGCATCTCTAAATTTTAGCATTATACCTCGAAGAGTTCTAACTTCTGCCAGAAGGAAAAGTATGCCTCGACTAAGCAAGAAATTTCCATTACTCCTATCTTAAGAAGTCACACCCCATACAACCAATGACAGGAAAACATTTCAATTCAAACCTCTGACACTCTCAAGCCTGAAGCAAAATTTAAAAAAAATACAAAAGTAAAACACAACTCACATTTTCAGGGAAGAAAGGAAACTCTTGCTAAATAAGTGGCAATTATGCTGAAGAATTTATATGCTAAGCACGACTGAATGTAAAAACACCAGAGCAGTCAACCATAGCTTTAGCACTTTGAGTATGATTAACAGAATGAACTTTCAAAGGTCAATTAAATGTCAACACACTTTAAAAAGATACTCTAAGATTAAGTCTGGTCAGTGTATAACAGTACCTCACAACTTAGGGGTACCCTTCTTAATTTAAGGGTAATGTGCATGTGATATATGCACACACATGCAGACTTACAAGTCACCAGCCAGATTACTACAGAAAGTCATCCAACATCTATCCTAGAGTTTGACTATGTTAACGTTTTTCAAGTTACGAAACGATTAAAAAGAAAACCGAACTCTGTTTGTTATACAGCACTATCCGATGAAGATGAAACGCAAAGTAAATAATAAATGTTAAGACTAAGGCATATCCAACAGCTTATCCTATCTATTCCATCAGAGGAAGTCATTCACGAGCTCACCCTTTATCGTCCCTAATATACCATCCTGCGAATTCTTCGCCCACTAACCTTCCCTGAGTGCTTGTGGTTAAAAAGCTTACCCCAAAAGCTACCTGGCATTCAAAAATTGCCCACTTCAGCATTTGTGGGACACAACAAGGCCTGAAGGCATCCAGCGCCCATTCCTGACATTTTCATCCAGGAACTCAGTTAAGAGCCCCCATCCCACGCCCGTAAGGAAGGCCAAGTTGTCACAGAACCTCAGAATGAGCGGGGATCGTCAACATCATCTGGCCCAAACCTCTCCACATTCACAGCTCAGGAAACGTGCAGCCATAAAGCTCCCAGGGTTCCTTACCAGACTGCAAGTCCAGTCTTACTTTTAGTCCAGTGTTTCTTGTCTGTATCAGATCTATCATAGGCTTGTTCTCCATTAGGACTTTGAGATCAGGTTATAACTGACCAAACAGCTGTGGCTACCATCGGAATTCAGAGGAAGATGGAATGGTTAAGATGTTAACGATCTGGGAAGGCTCCCAGGGGAGCTGGGAACTGAAGATGGGTAGGATGCAGAGGGTTGGAGAGGAGGCATCACTAAGGAGGGAAGCAGGGTGAGCTAAGGCACCCTGGTGAGCGAGGCCACTATGTAGAGTAGGATGGAGACCCTTGTTTTCGGAACAGGCGGAAGAGGGACAGACAAAGTGATGAAAGGATTTCGACGTTAGAAAACTGACACGAAGACAGCAAAGGCTAACCTAGCAACAGGTTTGCAAGAGGGAATGGAGGTGGGAAGAGAGAAAGATCTGAAGTGCCTCTTACAGGTCTAGTAATATTCATAATATTTTACAGGGCTGTTGTTAGGAACTAGTGAGCTGATGTGAGAAAAAGCACTTTGAAAAGTTGAAAAGCTCTAGAAAGTAAAGATGTTTTGAAAAGTCAGGGGACAAGAGCCTCTCTAATCACGGCCCCGTGGCTTGACAGCATACGCTTCTCTGCAAAGGCAAACTTGGAGCTGTGTTCTGGATCTTCTCCTATGGGATCAGAGATAGAAATCTTTTCCTTCAATAATTCCAAAAGCTGGATCCCAAGGGAGGGGACAGCCTCGACCCTGACGCCCCTGTAGGCTGCGGATCCCTGATACTAAAATCTGAGGCCAGGGTTACAATTTTGAGGCAGACCGCCGCGTGATCCATGTTTTCCCTCACTGAGTCAAAGCAGCATATAAAGTGCCCAGTAAAGTGGTACAAAAAGGGGGCAGGAGAAGAGACAGCACCGGAGCAGCCAGGCTGTGAGTGGGCGTCAGGGCCTGCACATCACCCTCCCTGGTCCCACCCTGGGTCCCACTCTGACTACTCAGCAGGTGACCTTCCGTGTCCACTTCTCTGTGCCGACTTCCTCTCTCATCTACAGCGACGCCCCAGGGCTAAAAAAAGGAGTTCTGAAAAGTTACCATAATAAATTAAAAGGTGCGCATGTGGCGTAGATACTGAGTGACAGTTATTACTGTCACTAATTTGCGCCTTACATAATTTATAATCTTACCTAATTCCCCAAACAACTCCCAGGAGGCAAGTACCATTATCCTCATTTTTCAAGTAAGGAAACTGAAGCTCACAGGGTCACCTAGGTCGCAAACGGCAAAGCCAGGATTTGAATCGGGTGTGCCGGACTCCGCCTACACTTTGAACCTTCCTCCTAAACTCTTCCTCTTTTCCTTCAATAAACGTGAAAATCCTGGCTTCCGTGCCAGGGATTTTAGGGATACAGAAGTTATAGGAGCCATGATACAGGCTTGTAGACAAAAGTTTTGACAACAGAGGGCAAAGGGCCTGGGCTCAGGCACACCCGTGCCTGCCGGGTGTCAGCCTCTGGACTAAAGTCTCCCCAGTGAGTGCGGCATTGTGTCCAGGGGACCACTTTCCACTCGGCATTCTTGCGCTGATCTCTCCCAGGCCTCCTGTCCCTTGGGGTCCTTTCCCAATTATCTGCTTGAAACCTTATCTGGACAGTTGAAGAAGAGGCAGCTGGGACTGGGACCCCCGCAGATCTCACACAGGCTGGAGGAGCGGGAGGTCCCATAGCAGGAGGGGTGTCTAGGGCCTTGTGTCCCAAGGCACCCTTAAGTCCGCTTGCAGTGCGTTTGCTCGCAGGAGCAGTTCCTGGGGGCTCTGTGGCCCCGGGGCCCCGCTGAGAGATGAAGCCAATGTGCCTAGGGCCGGAGGGGAAGTGATGAGCAGGGAGCAAGCCGGGAGGCTGGTTCAATGTTCCTAGGGAAAAGCAACAGTTGCCACTAAACACTGACAAGAAAACTAACACTAATCCTCAAATTTAGTGTGATAAACTCTCTCTGGGAGGTTCCAGTTGAGAATACAGATTCCAGGTTCTGCTCACAGACATTCTGGCTCTTCAAGGGTTGAAAGGTGCCTGGGAGTCTGAAGTTTTGCAAGAACTACAGAAGGTCCTGATACGGGGGTCTAAGGATCTCAGTCTCTGATACACAGCCCTGACCCCCTACAGGGCTGCCCAACCAACAGACCTGCTCTCAGGAGGACACACGTTCTACAAAGACAGCTTGTTCACATAGCAATGCGAGGTTCTGGGTGGAGTGGTCACTTTTAAATAAGGCCACTAGGCTTTCCAGAAGTTTCCACACTCACAAATGTTGGGGACTTATTTTCCTAATGTCACCAAATAAACTATCACACAGGCCCTTTAGGAAAAACAGAGTATCTCACACACAATTCAGTCCCCAAAGGACCTCAACACACACACACACGGCACCTGCCTGGAGTGAAGACCCTCTCAGCAAGATGCTATTGCCAGTGCTTACTTTCTATTTGGTGTAAGACTGGAGATGACTTTCTCACTGCAGATTTAGGTGATTTCAAAAGGTACACTTTTCTTCATGCAACTGAACTGCCCTGAAAGGTTTACTTCATGCTATTTAAAAAATGAGTTTAAAAAGCAAACAGCACTCAAGTGAAATATTAAGGACACGATTAGGGCCTTTAGACATTCAGTCACAAGGCAAACAGCTACTGATTATTTAAGAAACATACTTTTTCACAGGTTTGTGTTCTTCAAAGACAGCTACGTCATAAAATGTATTATGTTACATCAATATTGCTATCTTTCTCCTAGAAACCCTATCGATGTTCTTTGTCTCTTTCCAAATCTATATCCTTGTTTTAAGCTCTACACTTTCGGGCTACATACTGGAATTAAGCTCAGTCTTTCTGCCAGATCTTTCTTTGATACCTTCTTTCTTTCCCCTAAAGCACGGTAATACTTTTCTTTAAGGATGGGCAAGAATAATTTTTAATTCCTTTTATCTGAGTGCCTGGTATTTTATTCAGCAAATATTTGTTGAGTATCGGCATTTATACATTCACATTTTTTAAAAAATCAACTTTTGTTATTATAAACTCCATGAGCAGAAAAAAATGCCCAGCAGAGCACCTGGCCTCTAGAAGGCACTGCTTGAATGGTAAGAAAACTGGGGGGATTTATCACTGAGAGAACAAAATAATTTCTCCTGTATTCAGTACTGATAAGTCTACATTTCATAGTGGAAAGAATTCTGGTTAGGGAAAATGTTTGATTTCACTTTGTATGGAAAAAATGCAGGTTATCAAGATAACCGAAAGTTCACACTGCACTGTATTGCAACACAACCGGTCAAGACGTTATTTCAATACCATTGCCAGACCAAACCTTTAACATTAATCATTTATCAAAATTATACATGCCACTAACACATCCCAACAAAGACGATTATGTAAGTGAGCCGTTTTGGCGTCAGTGATACTGAACACAGCAGCTATTTTCAACCCTTCATTAAAATTAGATCAAGATGTACTTGCATTGTGTGTTACTGTTCCTGTAAGGAAGATTTACATTAGTTTAAGATTTACTTTGGTTGTAAGTGACAATTTCTTTTCCTTCTATGTCAGAAACTAGAATTCGCTCCCCCTGGGACCCCACAAGGAAGTTTTCAGCAGAAAGAAGAAGCAATACACGAAAACAACAAAAAGCAGCTGTCCTGTTTACTCTCTCCCATGTATAACCGAAGCCCTGGTTTCCCCCTAAACTGAGTCCGGAGGGCATGAAGGGGCTGCTGGGGCACCTGCCACTTCATCTTGAGCCTGGCTCTGTACCCAGCCTGGCCCTACAACTTCTAGTGGTGCCGCCAAGCTGGCCAGTCGTAAGGCGCTTTAAATAGAAGTGATGGGTAATGGATTTTTCACTGAGAGCGACCTTCACATATGGACGTCTGAAAACATGCGGCTGACAAGTTCCTTCTCGGGGGGCTGAAGGGTGGCTCCGGGCGCACCTCAAGGTCCCCGCCCGGCGCTTCGTGATCTGGCCCCGCGCGCTGAGGCCAGGCAGACTCGCGAACCGAGCCCGGTTCGTAATCGGGAGGACGCGATGGTCGCGCAGCTGCAGCCCCTGCGAGGGATGCGGGTGCGAAGTCGCTCGTCCCGGGTCGGGCCTGTCCTTCCCGGGCGGGGGCGCCACCTTCCACTCCGCCCGGGCCCCGGACCCCCGCCCCGCGATCCCCTGGGCGCGGCCCCCGTCCCCTACCCCCTCCTCGCCCCCTCCCGGCCCCGGCGGCCCGAAGCCAACTCACCGCGCTCCCGCCGCCGACGCGCCCCGGAGTCCCCGCTGGTCGGGGCCCCGCGGACGCGCCGCAAACTTTTCCCGGCCCCGCGGCCGCGGACGATGAGCTCCCGGGCGGGTGCGGGGCCGCGGGGCCGTCGGGTCGGGACCGGTTGGCGGGCGGGCGCGGCTGGGAGGCGCAGTCGTCCCGCAACGGCCGCCCGCGCGCTCTTTGTGTCCCGCGCAGCCCGCCGCCCCCTGACAGCTGACGGGCCGCGGCGCCGGGTGCGCGGCCCCGCCGAGGAGGACGAGGAGCGCTGACAGACGCCGTCCCGGAGCGGCCGCCCCGGGGGAGCCGGCACTGCCCGGGAGCGGCCGCCGCCCCGCCGGCACGGCCCCGCTCAGGCCCCGCGGCGCTCGGCCCTCAGCCGCCCGCGCCGCCCGCGCCGCCCGCGCCGGCAGCAGCCCGGGTCGGGCGCCCGATCCGCTCGGCTCCGCCGCCGGCGCGCTCCGTCAGGACCCGGGCCCGCCCCGCCCCTACCCCTCCCCTACCCCGCCCCCATCCCGCTCCCTCCAATGAGCGCGGCCTGCAGTGGGCGGTTTTGCCCAATCGGGTGCCGGGAAGCGCGGCCCGTCCCTGGAGGGGAGCCAATAGAAGGCGACTCCGGCAACACACCCGCCCTGATCCCCGGGAGCCTAGCGCTCCGAGCGCAGCTGCGGGATCGGACCGCGTCCGGAGCGAGTGGGTCTGGCCAGGCGGAGCAGCCGAGCGCGGATCTGTTGGGGGACTACAGGACTGTACTGTAATATAAGGTGTAGACGAAAGTGGGGACGCTAGACGCCCCTCCTTGTAGGTCATCTGACTCCCCACCCCGAACTTACACTCATTTTCTGGCGAAAGTTTACGCAGGAGAGAAAGCTGCACAAACACGCTGCAGCCGGTGACTGTCCAAGTTCAGGCCTTTCCTTCCCTTTAGGGCTTTGCTCTAAGGGGCCCTCCGGGCAGCGCTCGACGTGCTGCATCGCAGTCCTGAGCTCTTGTTTGTGTCCTTAACCGCCTGGAGGGGTGAGATAGGGAGGGTGGGAGGGAGGGAGACGCAAGAGGGAAGAGATATGGGAACATATGTATATGTATAACTGATTCACTTTGTTATAAAGCAGAAACTAACACACCATTGTAAAGCAATTATACCCCAATAAAGATGTTAAAAAATTTAAAAAAAAAATATAAAATCGCCAGGACGCCAGGGATCTGCAGCGGGGCGTCAGTTTCCATCCTGCTCCAAAACGCAGGCGCTCATGGCACTGCCAGCTCTTTTTCCTTTCTAAAAGAAAATTGCAATGAAAAATAATATAGGAGTTTTGTATGCAAGTCGTCTTTACTGTGAGCTTTATTTCTGTACGAAAGTCACACACTATCTTCAATGGAGGTTAAATGATATGGCTGAGTAGAATATTATATGTGTGTATATATATAATATTAACACAGAGAAAGAGGACCTGAGTAAACCACGGGTTACAAAAGACTGGAGCTGGTAATCGTAAAACCTTGTAAATAATAGGCACTGTACTGTTGTTTATTTGCTATGAATAAGATTGCCCATTTGTTGTTGGTCATATAATGTTTGTAAACTTTATTGAGCTCTTTACTGAAAGTGTACTACACATGGTGAAAACAGTGCTGGTAACACATATTTGCAAATGTTAAAATCTAATCACATTTATTTGTACTTCAAATAGCTGTCATGTTCAGTTTATTTCTTCTGGCAATAAACTTTGCATCTAAACATTTTTGTACAGATGTGACCTGTTCCTTCTGCATAAATTATTTTGGTGACCACATTTCTTTTTTTAATGATGATCTGTGCGATGAACCAAAAGAAGAAAGAGATAGTTGACGAGAGAGAGAGAGAGAGAGAGAGAGAGAGAGAGAGAGACAGGGATCAAACCGGTAAATAATGGCTTACGTTACCATCTTGCTTTTATGATTGCATCGTACCACACCTTATTAGCTTCGAGGGATAGCATGGACCCAAGGCTAAGATTTGTCAGATGATTCAGCTTCTGGATTGACCCTGAGCAAATCTCTTAATGACTAACTCTGTTATGAAAGGTCAATATTCTGGACTCTGCCTGCCTCATGGAGAGGCTGCAAGATCCAACCAAGGTAGCATTTTGTCAACAGTGTGTTTTCTGTAGGATGTTGTACCAAGTGCATGGCAGCCTTAAATGTGCTAGTCTCCTTCTCTACTTTTCTACAAGCAAGTGTCAAGGTACTTGCCCAATAGCAGTCTATTAATATTTCCTCTGACACATTTTTTCAATCCGAAATATTTTTTGATCCCAACAGGTTGTTTTTTAACTTTTTATTTTATATTGGGGTGTAGTTGATTAACAATGTTGTGCTAGTTTCAGGTGTACAACAAAGTGATTCTGTTAGTTATACATACATCTATTCTTTTAAACCCATCAGTTTTCCTTCAAACTGGATGTGAATGAAATTCCTGCCTCTTGATTGTAGAGCAAAGTAGTACTTCCAGGGTTTTTCCTCCCTCCTTTCCTTCCTTCCTTCCTTCCTTCCTTCCTTCCTTCCTTCCTTCCTTCCTTCCTTCCTTCCTTTCTTTCTTTCTTTCTTTCCTCCTTTCTTTCTTTCCTTCTTTCTTTCTTTCCTTCTTTCTTTCTTTCTTTCTTCTCTCTGTTTTCATGGAGAAGGTGTTAGGACAAAATTTTAATGTATCCTATGACTGCCAGTGTGCATAATTTTATTCAATACATGGAAGTTGTTAATGGCTGGGTCAAATTTATACCCATATAACCAAATAACTTTTCAGGCATTTATTATTCACTTAAGGCATTTTTGCTAAATTTTCAAAGAGGAAATCAAATGCGTGTTTTTAGAGATATTTCCATGTGTCATAATGTAATTTGTTTACTTTGTTCCAAAATATGCAGTCTAGTACAGAAGTTTAATTATTACTTCAAACAAATGTACATATGGTAACACTACAATGCGAAATTTGCTAAATTTAATTGAACCAGCAGTTGTTATTTTCAACTAATTAACTGCACAGATTTAATTTTCTGATTGAAAATCATGGAAGAATTGATGAATATGAATCCAATAGGCTTGACATAGTAAGTGTAACTCAAAACCAGTATTTGGTAATAGCAATCTATTACAGGGGATGAGTATTTTATCAATTCTCTACATAATCTTCATGACTCTACCATGGTATTATTTCATTCACTAATGTTTAGAAGACTTTCCTCAGTCAGTTGTCCAATATAGAACAGGAGAGCTGTCACTGATCTAGACAGCTATCTGTTTTAAAACATATTTAAATGTTTACTAGAGAAGCTGTGACTTTGGGGGGTCATGTAACATTTGTAAAGATAATTTTTTTAATACACAGACATTAGGTCTTTTATAAGTTGCATCGCATGATCAGTGGTAATATGACCAATGACAGTATTATTTTCTCTGGATTTTCACATTTAAGATACTGTCATCTTAATATCGTTCCATCAATGAGTATAACAAATAACCAGATTCCCGTCTTCTGGATCCTGATCATTGATTTGCCTCTGAATTTCTGTGTGTCTTGGACAAATCAGATTCCCACGTGACTTCTCTTCAATGCACTGAATCCCATTAACTGGTTTGAAAATGTTGTTATTAGGAATGGTGAAATAACATCTATAGAGAGAGAACAGAAAAATAGTTTGCTCATTTTCCTTTCTATTTTGGACACGGATGGGGGGACCACCATCCTTTTGTGAGCCACACATCAGATGCCTTTAACTCCCTTTTTACAAAACTTCCATTTTTCTTATTTCTTGAACCTGACCCTGGTAAGTTTCCTTGTTGTGGGATACATTTACGGCAAGAATCTTTTATAAACATATGGAGGAACAGAGAGAAAATTCCAGAAAACACTGGTGATGGGCACACTAGACTTCCCTCCCCGTTTTATCTTGGGCCGCAGTCCCTAAGGAAATTTCTTTTTAGAGTTTAGTATTAGGTGAGATTTTTTTTCCTCTGAATTAAATCTTTTTAACTTCTCCTTCTTATTTGAGCCATCAGGATGCTCTGAACTAAATTTACAGCTCAATTTAGGAAAGTATTATGGCCCACTTCATCGTGGTTTTTCTTTTATAAACATAATATTTACCTTGCCTTGGTTAATTATTTTTCACCCTATACATTAATAGCTTATATTTATATGTATGTGTTTTATTTAAGCTATCTAAACTACTTTCTGAAATGAGGTGAAGTATAAATGCATTATAACATGTTTTGAGCCACACATAAACCCTGGGTCTCATGAGCTGACCTCACTTAAGCAGAATGTGTGGTGAGGACAAGAAAGAGGTTCTGTGGTCCCTTCACAGAGGAAGCAGAATCTGATTCATCAGGTATCACATCTCAAAACCTTTTTCAGAGAGGCAGAAAAATATAGCGGGACAAGACAGGAAAAATTTGTTACACTTAGTTTTAAAAGTTAAAGTTATAGGATGCACACATTTATGGATGTTTTCTGCAAAATCAGGGGTTTAATTAAAAAATAGAATATTTGACTTAAATATAAACTGAAACGCATATTATAAATTATGCTCAAATCGTGGTCACTTCCCGTGTTACACATCAGTAGCCTTTATGCTTAAGACAATAACCCTTAGAATACGTTTCAAATGCAATAAACCTTTTCACTAGGATTAGTATACACCTATTTCCTTCAATTTTTGTAGTTTCTTTTAGAAAATAAACAAGGCATCCCCTTGTTTTCCAAAAATATTCAACCATTGCAGAACTTCATCTTATCCCTTTGTTTTGTTTCATGAGTTATATTTTAATTAACTCTAACTTGCAGGTTAAAGGACACATATCCTTTTGAAATCGACTGATTTACACAAAGTCGATGGTAGCATCCTCTTTCATGGCCAGCAGGTCGACACGTAGGAGGCGCTCAGTGAAGAAAACTCAACTCAGCCTGACTTAAATATAAAAACACTTTTATTAACTCGCATAATTAAGTGTACTTTACAACCGTGACAAAATAAACGCACAGCTCGCTGACAGGAGGTGGAAGATGAGAGAAGGGAAGAAAAGTGGGGAGATGGGGAGATGGGTAGATGCTTTAACAGCCTTATTTTCCCCAGATGGGTATCAAGAAACTGACTAAAATTTACTGGACGAGAAACAGCAGTGTCAGTAGATATTTCTAAATTACAAGAAACAAAACTTAAAATAAGAATGGAATTATCCAGGAGATATTGAGGAAAGGACTAGAGTAAAGGAACTAAAATCTCATTTTACACAACCAAGGGTCAAGCACATAGAAAGACATAAAAGACAAATAATACATATATTATTTCATTCTTTAAATTTCATATTTTTTTCAAATAAGGTTATTATTCCATTTACCAAAAGCAGACATGCTTGAAAGACTTTTTCTTTTGGGCGGTGTTGCGGTTGGGTGTGAGGAGGAATATTGTCTTATTTGATTTTTTTTTAAAGTGTGAAGAGTGTATCTTTTTTAAAAAAATAATTTTTATTCGAATAGAGTTGATTTACACTATTGTGTTAGTTCCAGGTGTACAACAAAATGAATCAGTTATACATACACATATATCCCCTCTTTTTTAGATTCTTTTCCCATATAGGTCATTACAGAGTATTGAGTAGAGTTCCCTGTGCTGAACAGCAGGCCCTGGTTGATTATTTTATACATAGTAGTGTGTATATGTTTATCCCAAACTCCTAATTTATCCCTCCCTCTCCCTTTTGGTACCCATAAGTTTGTTTTCTACATCTGTGACTCTATTTCTGCTTCCTAAATAAGTTCATTTGTACCATTTCTTTTGATAAAAATTTTCAATGTTGCAGAAAAAGCTTAGCATGAAATTTATTAAAAAATAAATGGAGGGAATCAATATATGTTGGGAAACCACAGTTGTAAAGTACTTAGGGTAGGATAAATACCAGGTTTAGGACCCCAGGGTGCTTAAATACAAGCATTAATCAGGAATGTATTAATATATGGTAGTTTTAAGAAAGCAAATATAGTGGATACATCATGAAATCATACTATGTTTTCTTCACAAGCGATTCATAATGTAACAGATTATCTTTTTTTGTGTTTGAGAACAACTGTGCCTCTAGAGCCCACAGACTGGGTACGGGAGGGAGTTTGTTAAATGCCTGTTTGTTTTTTGATGAAGTAATTGCATCGTTTGAAACCATTTGACTCAGCACACAGGAAGACTCAATAGAAAATGTGTTCAATTGTGAGCTCCGTAGCTTGAGAAATGAATGAAAATTATGCAGAAGATTCTGTGGAAAGTTACAGAAGGAATTCGAAATCTGGAACATAGAATAATTGAGGAATTGACGTTTCTGAGTTTGGGGGGGTTCCAGAGTTTTCAGATATAATTCATTGCTAATTTTCTGTGCCAGTGAAGGAGGATATCAGAGCCATTGTGAGATGCTCCAGGGGGGTCTCTTAGAATCAGCTCATCTTGGATAAGAGGAAATCAATCTGCTGGACTGGCAGTCTGCATTGTAAATCATATTCAAAGGCAAGAAAAAAAATCATTACCAGAAACCATAGAGGAAGAAAATATGTGTGTGTGTGTGTGTGTGTGTGTGTGTGGGACTAAGCGGAATAAATGTTTGGATCACCAAATATTTGGGTCATCTGCCAGTTGGTAACGAGCAGGATAAATCTAAAAAGCAAGTTCAGAAAACATTAAAGAATCAAGATGGGAGTAAAAATTACTGTCAGAGTGTAATGCTTTTTAATTCTAATATGTAAACTTTTATTTTATAATGTGTTGTGCCATTTGGAGAGAATATTTGTGGAAACTACCTGAACTCTAACCAAAGCATTGTCTTGTCGGTGGCATCTTTCCAAAGTTGTCTGAAAAGAAATACAAAATTGTCTGAAAGAAAAGGTTGAATTTTCATTTTTTTTTTTCCATTTGGAAAGAAGCTTCACATATGTAATGTCATTAAATCCTCATAACTTTCCCTTCAGATGAGGAGAAGACAGCTTGGTGTAGTACTTGGGTTCAAAGACATTTTTTTGAGCTCTGATATTTCCATGGGTCTCAACGAGGCCACTAATTCCTCTGGACCTATACAGAGGATGATAATAATAATAGATGCTGTATCTCTCTCCCTGTATTGTTTTGAGAGTGGAAGAGGCCAATTTGTTTGAACATGCTATGCAGCCCATTATGTGGGTCACCAATGTTCTTTTATTTTTAATTCAAAAAAATTTTAATGTGAGGGACCATGAAAGAGAGAATCCTTAAGGGTCCAATACCATCAGAGTCACTAATGTTCTTCTTGGCATCTCCCACTTTATGGAGAATGGAGAGGAGAGACAGATAAGGTTGGGTCCATGGCCCCAGTGCCCAGGCCTCCTAATTAATCACAAGCACTCACAGGACCTGGAGGGTCACAGAAAGCCAGGGCTGTGGGTAAAGAGCCCTGTGTAGAAAACAGGGGAATTTTCCTTACTCCTGGGAGAAAAGAAATGGTGCAGAGAACCAGGGAGATGGTGTGAACTGGGGACCACAAAAGATGAAAGAGTTCCTGAAGATTTCAAGACTGGGGGACCCAGGTCCCTTCTGTCCTCCAGGAACAGGATTTCTAAGGTTAAAGGGCAAATGTTCTGTGACATCTTCTAAACACATAAACAGCTTTGTTATTGTTGTTGTAACTTGTTTGTTTTGTTTCAATGGACCCCGGTAGAGCAAAGGAAAATAAGAGGTGACCATGAAAATGTAAGACCCTCTTTTTCTTCCCCCAGAATTTTCAGAAAAATTGGCAGGGCTTTGGACATCTGTATCTAGATGACACATAGAATAGAATGAAAAAGAAAGAGACAAGCTCTAATTGTACTTGAGGGCCCACTTCCGACTTACTACTGTTAAAGCCTATGGGGTAGAGAAACAGAAAGGAAACTTGTAGCATGTCGAGATTATTGCTGAAAGTAGGTAATCCAACGTTGTGTGCTTTGAAAGCTGAGTATATTTATCGTTGCAAATTTTGCCCTTAACATCAAGTAAACATCGTGTTTAATTTGCAGAGGGGGATATAAATTGCAATCTGTTAAGGATACAGTATAGGATATATTTATATGCATAAAATACAATCTAGAATGATCAACACTTACGTGATCCTGTTATGTAGGATTATAGTGATATACATACTTTTCTGTATTTTCTGAAAACTTTCCCATAAACATGTTTCAATTAAAATCCTAAAAATCTCTTTAAAAGGTATGTCACTGATACAGAAACTCACTTCACTGCTACATTAGTTATAAAGTTTATGAATAAAAAAGTATGGATTATATGAATTCTCTTAAATTATCATCTTCTTATTGAAAAATCTCTTTATTTGGACTTTTGAAACAACCGTTTGAATATTCATTAGTTAGATGACTTTTATGACCAAGTCAAAACAGGAAATAATATAAAGAGAAGTGAAATGAATTTTCAGTGCGACAGTTACCTCTAAAATCTAAATTTCAGTTTTTTGGTCAGCTGCTTTGCTTTGAAGGATATGGAAAATCTTACTTACTTATTCACTTTAGGTAGAATATTTAAGGATAACAAAATACAGAGTAGCAAGTAGTCCCAACATTTGAAAGACAGGAATTTTCACTTTTTGAAGATTTTGTGGTATATACAGAAGATAGGTAATACAGCTCTCTGTGGGTGATATAATTTAGAGCAGAATTCTCAACCAGGGAAGACTTTGCCCCCCAAGGGACTTTGGCAATGTCTGCAGACATTTATAGTGGTTACAACTCGGGGAGGTGTTACTGCCATCTACTGGTTAAAGGTCCGGGATGCTGCTCTACTTGCTACAGTGTACCCACGGGACACCCCCCTCGCCCCCCATAAAAGATCAGCCCAAAATGTCACCAGTGCACAGACTGAGAAATCCTGCTTTGGACGCCTTTTTATTTACATAGGAACAAAATGGCACCATCAACTTAAAAAGGTTAAAAAAGAAAACAATCCTTGTTTATATGTTTTCTTTCAAGCAATGGAAAATAGAAGTGATATTTTCCTTCCCTAAAAGTCAAAAGTAGAAATATTTCCAGTTCATTTTTGTGTTATAATATAATATTTAAAAATTAAGGATCCTAAGGTAGCTTTTTACAGGGTTTGAGAAAGCAGAATTGAAATGATCTAGCTCAGGGAAAACAAATGTGTTCCAGCAAGTTAGCTGAGAAAGACTTTTTTTTTTTTCTTTTTTTTAAACATTCCTCAAAAGAATATTTTAGGTAGTAATTCAAAACAGTTGGGAATGGGAATCCAATGATATGTCAAGAACATACATTAATAATGATTGCTCTTCTCCCAAGAAATAAACGAAAACACAAAATGCACTTCTGAGGATGTTTTATGTGCCCTTCAGAACCATGAGTTATTAGGAAGGCAGTTCTGGGACCAGATCCGTGGATGCAGGGCAGAAGCCTTCCTCCCCGCCATCCCAACGCGAGATTTGTGTTTTCCTAGGAAGATTTTGGGTTAAGAAAACAACAACAATAACAGGAAATGTGGCCACACTTTGTACTGTGTTAACCCCACAACCCTGAAACATTTTTTTTAGGGCATTTAAAAATATGCTTTTAGCTGGTTAGAGCATGACGTCCAGTGAAGGTCACTGTGTGCTTTTTATTTTTCTCCCTAGAGAGGGCATTAACTTGGTTCCCTGTAAATAAGAATGAAGAGTGTTAGCTAAAGTATACCCATCTGTTCTTTACTACTTACACCTTTCCTCAAAGAACAGGGTATGTTTTCACACAGAATGAAGTGATATGTCATGATTATATTTTGGTTTAGTTTTTAAGTAAATGTTTATGCTTCAAGAGCCACAAAATTGTCTTTGGCAGGTTAGATGAAGACATGTTGAAGATCAAGTTACTTCATGCTGTCAGAGTCTCTCTTCCTAGTACAGGATAGAATTGATTCTAGGAGGTTAATTAGAAAGGCATAAATCCTGTTCTGTAAATATGTGTTATACATTTTAATTGCTGTAGGGATCCGGAGGGAAAGAGGATTACAGGATTACTTTGTAAACGTACTTCTTTATTTTACAATATTGTTTGTTAAAATAATTTCTTCCTGCTCATAAAAATAATACCTGTTCACTATTTCAAATTTGGAGAATTCAGGAAAGTGTAAAAAGAAAAGATATCCCAGAAGGCACCACTTCTAACACAGGACAACTTCCTTCTGGTTCTTCCGTGAAACAGAGGCCACTGTGCCCAAGGCTGCCTCTGCTTCCAACATAGACTGACCAGTTACACACCTCACCAAACTTCTTCCAGACAAGGTTATGGTGTCTCTACCGTGTATTTTATTTTTTAAATTAAGTTATTTTTTAAAAATAAATTTAATTAATTAATTAATTTTTGGCTGCGTTGGGCCTTTGTTGCTGCATGCGGGCTTTCTCTAGTTGCAGCAAGCGGGGGCTACTCTTCGTTGCGGTGCGTGGGCTTCTCATTGCGGTGGCTTCTCTTGTGGAGCACGGGCTCTAGGCGCGTGGGCTTCAGTAGCTGTGGTACGTGGGCTCAGTAGTTGTGGCTCATGAGCTCTAGAGCACAGGCTCAGTAGTTGTGGCTCGCAGGCTTCTGTAGTTGCGGCATGCGGGCTCTAGAGTGCAGGCTCAGTAGTTGTGGCGCAAGGGCTTAGTTGCTCCGTGGCATGTGGGATCTTCCCGGACAGGGCTCGAACCTGTGCCCCCTGCATTGGCAGGAGGATTCTTAGCCACTGCGCCATCTGGGAAGCCCTCTATTGTGTGTTTTAAATGGCCACACCTAACACAATTCTGTAAGTGGTTCTGCTTTTTTCTCCTCCGTGACACAAACAGGTGAGCTCTGATGTGCCCATAACTAAGAAAGGCTCTGGTTTATACCAATTTCCCAGGCATCTGGCATTGCTCTGTCTTTAATTCCCACTCATACAGTGTATTGTGATACCAGCAAGAGTAACATTGCAGAGATAATGACTGGACTCTAATTCATCAGTTACTGTTTACATTTTGGTACTTCCAATACTGGTAGTAACAAATTGTGACACACTTCACAACTGATGTTGGATATTTTATGACATCTCACGTGATTAACACCAAATTCAACTAAAGACAAGTTAATTCAGCAATGAAGGTCCTCAAAAGTTCCCTAATTAATTAGTTATTTATTTTCCTTTTTTGCCGTACGCGGGCTTCTCACTGCTGTGGTCTCTCCCGTTGCGGAGCACAGGCTCCGGACGTGCAGGCTCAGCGGCCATGGCTCACAGGCCCAGCCGCTCCACGGCATGTGGGATCTTCCCGGACTGCGGCACGAACCCATGTCCCCTGCATCGGCAGGCGGACTCTCAACCACTGCGCCACCCGGGAAGCCCCCTAATTATTTTTGTAACACAAATGGCTAAAAGTAGAGCTATTAAATCTAAGGACATTATTTCTTGATTTAGATCATCAAAATTACTTTCCAGAAAAGTTGTTCCAATGTCTATTCTCACATTCAACAATACTGGACTTTACAATTAACCTTCACTTATTTGATAACTAAAAAATAGCCTTTAAAATAAAAGTATCTGAAATTGAGTAATCTTTTCAGTCATGTTTAATATTTCTTTTCTTCCTTCCCCCTTTTTCTTCCCCTCTCCCTCTCTTCCTTCTTTGTTTTCTTTCCTGGAGTAGATACTACAGTCTTTGCCAATTTTTTTAAGTTTTTAAGGTTAACATGAGCTCTTTCTATATTAACTATATTAAACTTCTGGATATACATTTGTGTCAAGTATTTTTCCCAGTTGTGTGCTTTTAAAATTATGATTATTTTTTTCATGATGATGGAAGTTTCATTTCAGTTTTTGACGATCTTGCTTATTGTAGGGAAATTTCTAATTTTAGTCTCCATAATCAAATGTATACTACTTTTTATATGATTTTTTTCAGTGCTTTTACTAGTTTGAAAACACTTTCCCATCCTGAGATCTGGCAAGTGCCCACATTTTCTTCTAGATTTGTGTGTGTCTTCAGTTTTTAACATTAAAATATTTAATCAGTCTACAGTTTATTTTGTTTTATGGTTCAAAGTGAGAACCTAACTTTATTTCAGTTTGTTAAATAATTGTCGCACTCAGTGAATCCTCTTCACGAACTTATGATGTCACCCTTATCTCACACAGGATTTTTTTATTCTTGTCATTATTTTATTTTTTTAATCTACTAGAGTTGGCTGGTTGTCTGTCTATTGATACTTAATTCCATTGTTACACTTATTTTCACATCCCACTACAATCTAGTGGGACAAACTTTCTCCATTAAACTTTTTTTTTAGTTTCTCCCTCTCATTTCTGATAAACTTTGGAACTACTTTGAAAAGATACTCTTTCTAACTGGTACTCCAAGAATGTTTATTGGAATTTTGATGGATTACATTAAACCTATTTTCTCCCCATTCAGTCACAAGGTGTGCTCTTCTATTATGAAAGTCTTTTTATTCTTTTTATACCCTCTTGTAATTTTCACTATACAGGTCCTATACAATTCTTTTTTTAAGATTATTTTTTGTAATTGTGTATTATGATATTTGGTTATTATTGTGAACAAGATATTTTTCTTTATATTTTGATTGTATATTATTAACACGAGAAATATGATCGATTTTGTATATTTATTTTGCATTTAAGCACTTTACTGAAGTATGTTATTAGATCCAATACTTTTTTCAGCTGATTCCCTTAGATTACTTAGGTAATCATATTACCTGTAAATAAATGTATCTGTTCCCCAGTTTTTTAAAATTGACAAATACGCCTTATGTTTATGCTTCTTGTTTGTTTTGGCTATCATTTCTAGAACAGTTGGAAAGATGGTGGTAATAATAGATATTCTTGACTTGTTTATGATCCCACCTGTGTGTTGTTATAAAATATGGTGTTGGCTGTATGTTAAAGATAATTATTCTTTATTATGTCCATGAATTATCACTTTATTCTGACCTTATTAAGCAAGTTTCAAAACCCAAAGGAGTTCATTAAATTTTATCAAATTATTTTCCAGATCCATTGTGATGTTTATTTTGCAACCTATTGATGTGATCTATTCATTTGGAATTATATTCATGCATTCCTAGGACAATCCTCAAATATTCAGGGTTTTTAAATATAATCTGAATTAAGTGTGCTAATCTTTTATCAAACTTTTGCGTCTATACTAAGCATTTTAGGTTTTGCTATAAAGGTCATCCTGGCTTTGTAAAATGAGTTAGAACATTTTTCCTACTTTTTTTTTTAGTATGGACAAGAAGAGTATACATCGCAGGAGTAATTTATTTCTAATGTTGAAAAGTAACCATTGATAAAACTCTTGACTCTGCAGCTGCCTTGAAGGTAGTTGCTGAACACGTTTTCAATTTCAATTCTTTAATAGATAGTGGTATTTTTAGGTTCAGCTCACAACCATTTTCCTTCATTACCTTTGAATTCTCATCATTAAGATTTTCAGCTTTACAAAGCTAATTCATTTATGCTAATACTTTTTAAATCATGTTTTAAAATTATCCTTGGATCTGTTATAAGTTCTTTAAATATTATATATTCTTCCTTCTGATTTTATTTATTTGTACATTCTTTTATTCTTGATTAGATTTGTTATCACTTTCAGATTGTTGTTCGTTCTTGTTCTTTAGGAGTTCAGCACTGTAGTTTATATGACAGATATACTGTTTTTCTATTTTCTCATGCATTAATTTATACATTTGTTTAATCTCTTACACCATTTTGTTTTAATTTCTTGAATTGAAGTTACATTCAAGTTTATTAATTTTTTTTTGTTTTAGTTAGAACATAAAGTACTTCAGACCACATATTTGCTTTTGGACACTTTCTATAATGTTTGATAAGGCATAGTTATATTTTCACTATTTTAAACAGTTTGTAAATTTACCTTTAGTTTTTCTTTCCTAAATAGCACTTTAGGAAGGCATTTGAAACTTGCAAAGTGTTTGAGTTTTTGATTGTTTATATTTTAAAAAATATATTGTTTTATTGCATTGTGGTTGGAGAATGTAGCCTCCATAATTTCTGATCTGTCTGGCTATGGAACATTTTCTTTGTGGCAGTATTTGTTGTATTTTTATTAAAGTTATATTAGTCTTGAAAATAATATACATGTATATTTATATTTTTCTCTTCTTAGGATTCTCTAAAAAACAACTTAACTTTACACCTCAAAAAACTAGGAAAAGAAGAACAAACAAAACCCAAAGTCAGGAGAAGGAAGGAAATAACAAGTATTAAAGCAGAAATAAATGACATGTGACTAAAAAGACAATAGAAAAGATCAATGAAACTAAATCTGGTTCTTTGAAAGATAAATAAAATTGACAAATCTTTATCTAGACTCACCAAGAAAATAAGAGAGAAAACTGAAATTAATACAATCAAAAATCAAAGAGGAGGTATTACAACTGATACCACAGAAACACAAAGGATCAAAAGAGACTAATATGAACAATTATATTAACAAATTGGACAATCTACTTATGTTTCTAGGATAAATTTCTAGAATCATACAACCTACCAAGACTGAATCATGATGAAATAGAAAATATGAACAGAACAGTTACTACTAAGGAGATTGAATCAGTTATCAAACACCTCCCAACAAACAAAAATCCAGGGCCAGATGGCTTTACTGGTGAATTCTATCAACATTCCAAGAAGAATTAATACCAGTCCTTCTCAAATTCTTCCAGAAAATAAAAAAGGAGAGATCTCTTCCAAACTCATTTTACAAGGCCAGCATTACCCTGATACCAATATAGACAAGGAAGACACAAGAAATGAAGGTTGCAGGCCAATATACCTGATGAACATAGATGCAAAAATCCTCAACAAATTATTAATAAATGGAATTCAACAATACCTTAACAGTATCATACACTGTGATAAACACCATAATCAAGTGGGATTTATCCCAGGGATGCAAGGATGGTTCAATATCTGAAAGTCAGTCAGTGTGATACAACAATTAACAAAATGAAGGATAAAAATAATATGATCATCTCAATAGATGCAGAAAAACATTTGGCAAAAGCCAACATCCATTTATGATAAAATCTCTCAACAAAGCATATATAAGAGGAATGTACTTCTATGTAATAAAGACCATAGTTGAGAAACCCACAGCTAACCTCATATTCAACAGTGAAAAAGTGAAAGACTTTCCACTAAGATCAGGAACAAGAGAAGGATGTCCACTCTTGCCACTTTTATTCACCATAGTATTGTAAGTCTTAGCCAGAGCAATGAGGCACAAAAAAGAAATAAAAGACATCCAAATTAGAAAGGAGGAAGTAAAACTGTCATTATATGCAGATGACATGATATTATATACAGAAAACCTTAAAGACTACATTAAAAAGCTGTTAGAACTAATATGAATTCAGCAAAGTTGCAGGATACATAATCGATATGCAAAAATCTCTTGCATTATTACACATGAATAATGAACTATCACAAAGAGAAATTAAGTAAACAGTCCCATTTAGAATTTCATCAAAAAGAAGAAAATAGGAATAAATTTAACCAAGGAGGTGAAAGACATGTACATTGAAAGCTACAAGACATTAATGAAAGAAACTGAAGAAGACATAAAGAAATGGAAAGATTTTTTTGTGCTCATGGATAAGAAGAATTAATATTTTTAAAATGTCTATACTATCCAAGCAATCTACAGATTCAGTGAAATCCCTGTCAAAATACCAATGGCATTTTTTACAGAAATAGAACAAGCAATTCTAATATTTGTGTGGAATCATAAAAGACCCCAAATAGCCAAACCAATCTTGAGGAAGAAGAAAAAGCTGGAGGCATTATGTGCCCTGATTTCAAATTATATTACAAAGCTATAGTAATTAAGTCAGTATGGTATTGGCATAAAACAGACACATAGATCAATGGAACTGAACAAATAACCCAGAAATAAACCCACATATATAGTCGATTAATTTATTACAAAGAAGTCAGGAATATAAAATGGGGAAAGGAGTCTCTCTCTCTCTCTCTCTTTTTTTTTTTTTAGCAAGAAATAAACCTGATTGTTAAAAAATGGACAGAAGATCTGAATAGACAGTTTTCTGAGGAATACATGCAGATGGCCTCAGGTGCATGAAAAGATGCTCAGCATCACTAATCATCAGGGAAATGCACATAGAAACCACTATGAGATATCAGCACACACCTGTTACAATGGCTATTATCAAAAAGACTAGAAATAAAAATGTAGGTGAGGATGTGGAGGAAAAAGAACCCTCCTTCACTGTTCGTGGGAACGTAAATTGGTGTAGCCACTATGGAAAACCGTATGGAGTTTCCTCAAAAAAATGAAAAATAGAACTACCGTATGATCCAAATGATCCAGCAATTCCACTTCTGGGTATTTATCTGAAGTAAATGAAAACATTAATTTGAAAAGATAAATGCACCCCTATGTACATTGCAGCATTATTTACAATAGCCAAGATGTGGAAACAACCTAAGTGTCCGTCAGTAGATAAATGAATAAAGAAATTGTAGGATAAGGTCTGCCCTCAATTCCATTAGTTTGACATCTTGGATTCAACCAATTTCAATCCGTGGTTGGTTGGGTCTGAGGGGCATCCAACGATATGGAGGGCCAACTATATTCATTGTACTGTGCCACTTTACATGCGACTTGAGCACCCAGGGGATTTTGGTGTGGGGTGTCCTGGAACCAGTCCCCTGGTAATACTGAAGGACAACTATATATACATTGTACAATGAAATATTATTCAGTCATAAAAAAAGAATGAAATCTTGCCTTTTGCTACAGCATGATGGAACTCGAGGGCATTATGCTAAGTGAAATATGTCAGACAGAGAAAGACAAATACCAGTTGATTTATCCTACATGTGGATGTGGAATCTAAAAAAATATATATGTTAAAATAAAACCAGGCTCATAGATACAAAGAACAGATTGGTGGTTGCCAGAGGTGAGGGGTGGGAGGTGGGAGAAATGGGTGAACTATTTTTGTTTCTGTTTTCAGTTTAAACAAGTAGTTGTTTTTTTTTTTTTTTCGGTACGCGGGCCTCTCATTGCTGTGGCCTCTCCCGTTGCGGAGCACAGGCTCCGGACGCGCAGGCTCAGCGACCATGGCTTACGGGCCTAGCCGCTCCGCTGCATGTGGGATCTTCCCGGACCTGGGGCATGAACCCGTGTCCCCTGCATTGGCAGGCGGACTCTCAACCACTGCGCCACCAGGGAAGCCCCCAGATTTTTTTTTTTTTAAAGGAGATTATCCTGAGTGGACCTGACCTAATCAGGTGAGTCTTTTAAAAGAGGGTCTAGAGATCAGAGATGAATGAAGTTGAGATTGATACCAACAGCACACTTTTGTTGTCCTGAAAAAAGCAAGCTGCCAAGAGTTCCACAGTTGCAAGATAATGAATTCTGCCAACAAAGACATGAGCTGGGGAGAGGAACCTGAGCCCCCAGTGAGACCCCAGCCCCAGTAATAACACCTTGGATGTAGCCTTGTGAGACCCTGAGCAGAGGACCCAGCTAAGATGGGCCTGGAATCCTGACCCACAAAAGCAGTGAGATAATAAATCTGAGATAGTAAAAGGGTTCTGTTTATACATACACACATACATATACATATATATACATGGCATATTTATTTATTTATCAAGGGCTAAGACAGATGTGTTGAAGTCTCCCATAAATAAGGACACGGTTTCCTTTCCACATTTCAAATACTTGCTCTCTCTGTAGAGATATTATCTCATTCCACTTATAAAATTGAATGATTATTGTTTTCTTGAGATACGTATCTCTATTAATATGTGATGACCCTTTGGTCACCATTAATATCATTTGTCTTTTCTGAAATTATTGTCTCCTGTTTTCTTTTGTGAAAGCCTGATGTATACTTGCACATTCTTTTAACTTGTCTGTGCCAGTTTGTTTCAGAGTTTCTCTCATAAGTATCATGTGATTCATGGTTTTGAAACTAGATCCGAATTGTTTTTGCCTTCTATTACAGAGTTCTCAGCTACTCCAATTATTATGGTAACTGATATGTTTACTCATTTCTTTTATCTTGATTGGTGACTTTTCTCATGTTTTCTTAGTAATATCGCTATGTCCTAAGCTTTTACACTCTCTAGTATTTGTTCTGTATAAAGATTACCTTTGGATTTTTCAAAATTGTACTTTTACTCATATTTTTAATTATCAGGATAATAAAAGACAAGATAGATTTTGACTACCTTCATACACAATGAGGAATCTCACTCATTTTCCTTCTCATCTTTGACCTTTCCTCACTTTTGTGTTTCCCTTACAATAATGTGTGATTATAGACCTAGATAATTACACTAAATACTTGATATGTTTGCCTTCTGTTCTGTAACAATATTAGCAACGGTTCTTGAGATTACCTTTCTGTTGAATGGGTCTGATGGATGCCCTAACTTCCTTTGTTTGAGGTCTTTGTTAGGATTTATCTCTTGGTTGATAGAAGTACAACTTTAACCTTTTCACATGGATAATTCAGTTTCTGAGCTCTGTTTCCTTCCTACCTGAAGGTCAAATTCTCTGGGAACACAATTTTTGAAACTTTTGTTCTCACAATTTTTCCCTTAAGAGATGTTGCTGCATTGATTTCCATAATTTTGTTTGTGGAAAATAAAGTCTTATAAGTAGCATGTGGTTCAATTTTATTAGAAGTCATTAATTCTTTTCCTTCCTGAATGCTTAAAATAAACTTTCTTAATCACTGAATTCAAAGTTTTTTTTTCCAGAACATAATTTAGTGTGGTTCTATTTCTTGTTTTTCATGAATTTTTGCCTTGAATATGGTGAACACTTTTGATCTTAATACTCAGATCATTTAGTGCAGTTATTCATTGATATTTTTCCCCCCTCTGGAATATTTTTATGATCACATCTATTTCAGTGGTTTTCTTTTTCTTGAGATTACCTATAACTCTTGGGTTGCATTTTGGTTCTCTGTCTTCCATGACTATAGACTTATTTCTTAGAATTTTCATCTTTTCTTCATTTTCCTCCGCTTTCTGAGAAAACTACTCAAGTTTGTCCTTAAGATCTCTGATTTGATTTAACAAGGTGCAAATTCTGGGGCTTATTGCTTTTGTTGTGGATTTAATTCAGCTATTAAATATTTAAAATATTTAAAAATTATTTATTTATTCTTTATTTTCCTGATGGACATTAGGGTTTTTGTCAGATTTTGCTATGATAAATTACCACATGATAAACATCCCTATTTACAACCCCTCACACACCTGTGTAAGAATGTTTCCAGGTTTAGGTGCCCACCCAGGAGTGGAATTTCTGAGTTACAGCTGCATTTTTAGTTTTCTTGTGTGTCTTTTGGTTATCACTCATGTCTCATAATCTTATCTGACTTTCTTTTCTTTCATTCTCTTCATAACCTTCTCTCCTATTTCACACAGGAAATATTTTCTCACATCCTTTAGAGGATGACAAACATCATTCTAAAGTAGTTTAAGTAATGTCAAGGGGTCTGTTTTTAATATAGGAGTTAAGAATTATGTTCCTTTCCTTTAATTGCACCATTTTCGATTTATTGTAGGTTTTGAAGTTTTTGTCTCTACCCTCACTTAAATAAATAGCCTACTTTTTCTATGCAAATGGTATGTCAGTAGACCTTAGCACCACTATTTTTCTACTGTTAGACAAGCTAATTACCACCTTTTAGCCCCATTATTACTGTTATGTTCTACCTGACAATTCCATTGGCTTATGATGGAGTCTTTTTTTCCTGAATCTCCATTCCTGACTTTCTGCCCATCTGGAAAGTTGTTGTCTGTGAGCAGCTAAAACACCGAGCACACCCTGCTCTCAGGGCTCTTCTCTCTGCCCAGTAGTCTGACTTTCCTGGAAATCCCTCCCAGATCCTGGCACAGGTTTGCCCAAGAGTCTTAATTTCCTTGCATTGTATTTTCAACTGTTTTCTTTAATTTTAAACAAATTTGGGTGAGAAGCTGTGAAGAGCTTCCTTATGTCCTCCTAGCCAGGTTCCCCTTTAAAACAGAGCCCTTTGTCTATTTCAGACAGACTCTTCCAAGCTGGAAAGACTTGCTATATCTTGAGTTCCAGAGGGTGCTTTGGAGTTTTGTAACCTATACGACTCAATTAAGCAATCAGTGATGAAAATGAATAATTCAAAGAATTGTTCATCACACACATGCTAGTATTTTTTGCTGTTCTTGTTGGTGTTGTGGTTTGTTTTTTTTTTTTTTTGTAGCTTGGTGCTTCCTGCTGACCTACTTCCTCATAAAATAACAATTAGCTGGTCCTGAATATCTTACTGAAACTAACAGAGTGCCATCTGTCGATATGGGTGATACTCTCTAGTATCTGTCCTTGATTGCTTTGTGGAACTCAAAGCACTTCACAGTTTTATTTTGCTTTTCATCTTGTTAAATGTCTCAGAGTCACTGTAAGGAAAACGTAATATCTTACAGATGACCACCTTGAAGCAAAAAGCAAGGGAATTGTGCTGTAGTTGAACAGAAGGGCACTCCCCAAATCGATAGTGCGATCCAAGTCACATGATTTCTGGATAGATGGTTTCTCCCATTTCTCAGCATCTGTGTGAACTTCCCATCTTTAATGGGTGTTTATAACTGTAAAGTCCGTCCCTAACCATTGCTGCTCCCTCTGGGAAGGTTCTGTCTGCAAAGCACATCTTTGCAAGCACACTTTGAGGAGTGGTGAGGAGGAAAGGGTTACTTGTTCAGCCAGATGACACACCCTCACAATTACTCTTTTACGAATAATCAATAATATCGATTCAACATCTTCATCCAGTAAGCTAGCAGGTATTTTAATGATCTTATCTTTGATTAGTTGTTTTCATTCAGAGAACCCTGGCTTGTCCAGATAATTAGAAAGAGGGCTTTATAGAGACCTACCATTTCAGAGGAAAATGTATGCAAAAACCTCTGAGTTTCTATTACATTTCTAAAAGTTTTAGTATTTCTTTTAGTGATTTGTGGTTTGGAGAGATACATGCATCTTTAGGAGTTTGTGGTAATAGATAGCTAGGCTTCATTAACAAAGGGGTAGCTATACTTTCTTACTGTGGAATAGAAAGAGACATAGGAAAACAGAATATTAATACTTATAATAGAAACAACTCACATTTTGTGTGCGTACTATATGTCGAGTTCTTTTCTACACGTATTATAACTCATCTAATCTTCAGTACTCCACACGAGGCAGTTAACATCATCATCTTCATTTCACAGATGAGAAAAATGACAGTAAGAAACCCTCCCAAGACCTTAGAGCAGGCGTATTGTGTAGCCCAAAGTCACACCCAAAGGAGTCTCAGACAAGTGGTCACACTTGTCCCTCCCATGCCGTCCTTCCTGCAGAGAGATCCAAGAGATTTTCAACCCTGTTTTATAAACCAAGCTGATGCACTTAGGCAACTAATCCTTGGTGGACGAAACAGCGCTCAGTTCATATGGGAAGAATTAGCAAACCATTTGCCAAAAGGACACATTCAAGAAAAAATAAGAGTGCTAAAGGGGACATGCTTATGGAGGTTAATTCAAAAGAAGTGTCTCTTTGAGATCTCTCTCCCCATTCCTTTGCTTGTTTCACTCCACTGGGACTGGCCCAGCCCCCAGCTTAACCTTTGCTTCCTTGGCTTACTTAGTAGATTCAAAAGTGGGAAACATTGTGAAAAGGAGAACAAGTGTCAGAGCGGCAAGCTGGCTGAGGGACATTCCAGTTGTTTTGTGCATCCGTTTGTGCTGTTTTCATTCCAGTTATTCTTTGGCACACACAAGTCAAAGACTCAGCTGGCTGTTGGCTTCTCGAGGGCTTCTCTGCAATATCCCAAATGTCCAAACACAGCTCACCAGATCTGCTCTGTGTGGACTTCGAGCAAGCTGTAGTGAGTGGAAAAATTCTAAGGTCATGGGTTGTTGAGAAATAAAGTCACAAGAATAGGAAAGAACAATCCTCTTTATTCTGTGGCTTTGGGTCTCCAGTAGGCTAAAGGGCTGAGAAACAGGCCCTAAACATAGCCCTGTTGTAGCTTAAGCGCAGGCAGGGCTGCTCTGTGGCTCCATGGGGCTTAGAGAAAAAGTCAAGCCACGTCACTTGGCATCCGAGGCGTTCCCTGCTCTGGCCACAGCCTCCTGTCCAGTCCCATCCTTCAGACACGTCAGGCAGCTATTCAGGGGCTACCCAACTGGTCAGCCATGCCCTCGTCTGCACCTGAAATGCATCCTAATTGACCAGTGTTCATACCTTCATAGGTGTTAAACCTTTTTAATATCACCCCTTTTTCACATATGTTTCATATACCATACTTTTCAAAATGAAATCCTATTTCTTCTCTTAGACTGTATGCTTCTTAAGATCATTGATTCTGTCTTATTCCATTTTATATTTACCATAATGCCTAGCACTTTCTGGGCCCGTAGTAAGTGCTAAGTAAATTTGTGATATGAATAAGAGAGTTATAAATACTGGGAGAATATACATTTACGCTTCTTATCTTGCCGTGAGATGGGAAAACAGTTGTGGGTAGGCTGTCCTAAGAAGGAAGAACGTGTAGACCTCCCAATTCTGCTGGCACAGAATCTCCCAACGCCTATGAGAATGCAGGGAGAAATTGTGAAACCATTGGGTGGGTAGCAGAGAGAACCTCCTTAGAAGCTCAGTTTCTGTGGAAAGGAAAAAAGTTCGGCCAATACACAGGAGCCAAGGAAAGAAAAATAAAAAGTTCCTTTGACTAGAAAATATCCCAGAGTTTCACTCAAGGTAGATGCCCTGGACTCTAATTGTCTAACCCCCATTGTCTCCCCAGGTGCCAAGAAACGAGGGCAACTAATCATTATTCAATATCTATTAATGTTTACTAGATGTATTTTAAAAAGTCCATCTCAGATTTCAGTGCCAGGCTGCCTGAATCCAAATTCTGGTTTTCCAGAATCTTGCGCTATCTTAATTCCTCAGAAGTTAAATTGGAATAATAATAGTAGCAAGCTCAAAAGATGGTCAAGAGCATCATAAAATAAATAAATACTTATACAGTACTGAGAACATGGGCTAGTGTGTAGCAAATAACAAGTAATCATTAGTAGATTGAAAATGTAAACATATTGTTTCCCGAGAAACATTGCTTTATGTGGTAGCTCACTGTGGTTTTACAGCACTAGAGTGTTCATAGTAGTACTTAACCTAGTAGCTCCAAAATGAAAAGCACTCAAATGGCCTTAACGTTAGAATGGAAAAACAAACTGTGGTACATTCACCTAATATCATGCCATTTGGCAATGAAAGCAAAAGACCTACCCCTACTTGCCGTGGTATGGATGAACCTCACAAATGTTATATCAAGTGAAAAAAGTCAGACACACAAAAGAATACACACCGTATGACTGCATTTCTATAAAGTGTAAAAAGTGGCAAAACTAATATGGGCTGTTAGAAGTCAGGATAACTGTTACCCTCCTCTACAGAAGGCTTCTGGGGGTGCTGGCAATGTTCTGAATCTTTGTCTGGGCTCTACTTACCCAGCTGTGTTCGTTGTGTGAAAATCCATCAAGTAGTATATTTAGGATACATGTGCTTTTTGTATGAGTATTGCACTTAAATAAAAAGTCCCCCAAATGATGTGATAGTCAAATAAAAGTAGAACCTATTGTAATAATGGGTTAGTAAATGATCAGTGATTAATCTATCAACTAGGAAAGCAGTTAGAACGATAATCTGTGAAATTTTTGGAGTAGGCAGATGGAGACCTGTTGGTGGTGAGAGCCAACCAAAGAAAGATTTGCAAGGATTTTGTCTGCTGAATTTTAACAAAACCTACAGTTGACCCGATAGGTGAGTTTTCTTTCACTCCTTTGTGGCCATCTCAAATCTGTATCACTTTTATTTCCTTCGAATATTTTAATTTTACTTAACACAAGTTCAAGTGATTTAATGGCACAGAAGAAGGAGTCATCCCATCACAGTTTCCTTCTAGGTCATCCCGTTATCCCCGCGAAGCACCGTCACACACACCCCCCACCACCACCAGGGCTCACAGCTAAATCTCCCTGCTCTCCTGAAACTGTCTCCCCTAACTTGTGCTTGTTCTTAAAAGCAAGCGATCCCAGTGTCCAACCCATAGTCGTTCTATATTCTTATAATAACTATTGCCTTCAACGGGAAAAGAAATACAGCTAAGGAGTTAGTATTTATGATCACAAAGGAACTAGATAACTTTTGTGTGACAGCCTTGTTTATCTTACAAGGTGCAAATTAATCAGTAATCTCTTTCCTTTCTAAAAATACCATTGATATCAGTGCAAATAACACAGATACCTAGAAATTACTGAATGAGTTGGTGAGTTATACTGGTCATCGCACAACTTATTAATGTGTCTGTGAAGGAGGGACTTCGGGGATTCCCGAGGGTTGTGTGATTAAATACAGGAGTGTCAAGGAGAGTGTGCAGGTTTGCATGAAGTTTGATTTCTGGGAGGAATTGGTAATTCTGAAGAGGCTTAAATGGAAGAAGTTAGCTAGGTGATGAACAGCTATGGAGATGGAAGATCCTGGAGTGTGAGCTACTTGTTTCTCTAGAGGCCAAATAGAAGAGTAATTACAATCTGGTTGGCTCTTGGTAATTACTTCTTGATTGAATAAATCAATAAATAACTGAATGAATGGAAGAAATGGGGTCGTCTAAAGCAAAGGCTTTCAATCTATTGCTGAAGATCTTACAGTCTAATCTATTGTGCGTGGATTTTAGATTAAGCCTTCTGAAATTAAAACTAAGAACCTTTTGTTTTCTGGATTCTAGATTTTCAATCAAGAACATGCCCAATATTTCACAAGACTCAGAAGATCCCTGTGAAGTGCAATAGTATGTTCTAGGTGATAGATGTGGCTATATCTAGGTGGAAATTCATATAAACAGCCTTTAAACCAGTTTAAAAGATTTGGTAAATTTTAATTGTGATGAGTACAAACTTTAAGTGTAAAAAGAACAAAATAATTAATTATATTTTAAGGAATTTTCTTTCATGTGGTTAATACCTAATTGTAGACGTATTTCAGTACCTTCAGAAAATAGCATTTCCCCAAAGATTTAAAAGGCTGGTTAGAATACTGAGGAACTGTCAGTCCATTATCAGTTTGCCCCACCAGTAGAGAAGACAATTTTTTATTGTGTTATGTTATTATTATACTTTATGCATTTAAGCAATCCTTTCTTTTAACCAATGTCTGGTAGGTATTATAATTTCTATTTTACAGGTAAGAAAACTGAGATTCACTAAGTAACTTGTCCAGGTCACAATACGTACTTGGAGGAAGTAGGATTCAACCTAGGATCATCTGATTCCAAAATCTGCTTGATTTCTACTGTGAATCCTGTCTGTAGAGACAGCCAGATGAACGAACACACACACACACACACACACACACACACACACACACACACAAATAGCAAATTTCTCCCCTTCTATCCTAATCCAAAATCTTGTCATGGCATCAAAAGCATACAGGTGCTATAATAATTATATAGGCAATCAAACATGCAACCAGAGCGTATTCTGAATTGGACAGAACATGGTTTATTCTTCTAATCACGTAACTGAATGTAGTCACTCCATTGACTCGAGTTGTAATTGAAGCACAGTGGAAGGTGAGAAATTTTATGGTTAATGATTGTTTTCATTTACGTCTTTCCTTGTAAATGTCACTGGATGCTGTGACTCTCTTCACTCTGAGGGATTCCCTTGTCTCCATGTCCTTGTTTCTCTGACACCGTGTTTCTTCCTGCGGTGACAGTGGGAGGTGCTGGAACTGCCCCCTTTTACACCGGTGTGTCTGCAGAATTTAATAGAACAACTTAATTCAGCTTTCTTTAAATGCTATCTCTCCATTTCAAACTGCTACCAAGTATGTCACTACTAAATCAAAATTTCTAAGGAGAGAAATAAACCATCTGCTGCTTTTCCCTTCAGCATATTTCAACCATATGGTACTAGGAATGGGAGGGTAACAGTGCTAGTAATTTAGACTTCCCAAGCTCCCAACACCACCATTCTCCAGCCGATTAAAAAAATCCTTACTACTGGCCTGGAAAAATTGTCTATGCCCAATAATTAAGGAGCAGGATTAGGAAAGAAAATGTAACTGGAAGGTACATTTTGGATGAAGTGGGCCTCGGCTGAGACTGTAGTTCACAGAACACACACTGAACTCCCATAAGGGTTCTGTTTGACTTGATTCTGTGTGGAACAGAGCTCCTGCACTGTCACTGATGCACTGACACCATAAAAGCTAAGCCCTGGCTTTTCATCTGATTTACATTTGTTGCGTATTTCAGAAGTGACAGGAGTTACTCCGGGTAACGCTATATAAACATTTTCAAAGGTGGAAGCATGACCACAAATACCTTTGACATAAAACTAATTAGAATTTTAAGTTTTTTAAATGTTTATTAGAGCTTAGAAATTAGAAAATTAGTCGTGCAGAGATGTAATGTCCACTGGTCAAATACAGCTATTCATTTAAATAAAAAGAGATCATTGAGTGTCATTTAAGAAATTCTCCCCTTCCTCAAGCTCATAGTTTTTTTTTTACATTTTTTTCTTCTTAAAGTTTTAATTTTCACTTTTAGGTATTTACTGAACTTGAAATTTATTTCTGTGTATAGTAGGGATAGATACCTGATGTTTCCCACATAAGGAAAACCAACCGTCCCTGTACCATTTGTTGGATAATTCGTGGTTTCTGACTAATTTGTAAGGACACTTGTATTACACAATACTTTTTGATGTACGTCTGGGTCTGTTTCCGATCTTTGTATTCTGTATGCTTTGTCAATTTGCCTATCCTTGGCCTAATACATCACTGTTTTAATTACAATAATATAGGAAGTTCTATCTCATAGGACAAGTCCCTGTTTAATGCTCATTTTCAGAATTGTCTAGACTATTCCTGGCCTTTTAATTTTCCAAGTAAATTTTAGGATAACTATGTCAAATTCCTTAAAAATGTGTTACAGTTTTTATTGTAATCACATTGAATTTATAGATGAATTTTGGGGAAATTGAAGCTTCATAGTTTTGAGTCTCCCCATCCATATTTGCTTGGGTAGAACCGTAACATCTACAGGTTTTGAAGCTATTTTGAATGGAATCTTGTTTTCTTTTATATTTTCTAAGTGGTTACTGTTAGAGTGTTGAACTGCTATTGATTTTGTGCGCTGATATCACAACCAGTGAATTTTCTTGACTTGCCAATATTTTAAATAATTTGTATATTTCTATGGATTTTCCATGCAGTTGGGTCATCTGTAAATAAAGATAGTCGCGTCTTTTTAATGCTTGTATCTTTTATTTTTTGCTTATCTTAGTGCGGTAGCTAGAATTTCCAATAAAATGTTAAATAAAATGGTAATGATAGTCATCTTTATCTTATTTTTGATTTAAAATAATGCGTTTAAGTCTTTACAATTAAAGATAATGTTTGCTTTAGGTTTTTCACAGATATTCTTCATTGACTAAGGAAATAACCTTCTTTTCCAAGTTTACTAAAAATTTTAAATTCTAAGCATAATTTTAAACAATTTATTATATTTTCAGCACCTACTTTGATGATTGTATCATTTTTCTCCTTCACTTGTTACTATGGTGTATAAATAATAGATTTTCTGATGTTGAACCATCTTGACACCTGAGATAAATTTTTCTTGTTCATGATATATTAATTTTTAATAGCTTACTTATACTTGCTTGCATTTTATTTTGTGTTTTAGCATCTATGTTTATATGTGAGATTGGTCTATACTTTTCTTGTATATTCCTTGGTGGTGTTGACTGTTGCTTTGTTGTTATTGTTCCTGTGGTTTTCTGTAACAGTTTATATAAAACAATAATTTTTTCCTTGGAGTCAAGGTTACCTTGAAAGCCAGCTGGGCCTTGGATCATTTGTGGAATTTAACAAATAATCTAACTATTAATAATCCAATTTCTGTAAGGTTCATTGCTTTATTGTGGTTTTCCATTTTATCTTGAGTTTTAGTGATTTATATTTTTCTAAATATTGTTCATTTCATCAAAATTATAAATTTTTTTTATTGCCAAAAATTGTCCTAGTACATCCTATGACGTTTTAGAATCTTTCAAGTATCTGTGGTTGGTCCTTTTTTAATTTAACACTGTTTGGCATATCATCTCTCTTTGTTTCTTGAATAGTCTTTCTGGAGGTTCAACCTGGTTTTCTTAATCCACTCCATTATTTCTTAGCTTTACATTTATTAATTGTCCCCTTATTTTTATTATTTCCTTTCTTCTACTTTCTTTAGTAAAAAATAAAAATAAAGTAAACCATTCTTTTTTAGTTTTTTTGAGCTTAATACTTGATGCATATTTTATTTTTTTTATTTTTATTTTTATTTATTTAATTTTTTGCGGTATGCAGGCCTGTCGCTGTTGTGGCCTCTCCCTTTGCGGAGCACAGGCTCCGGACGCGCAGGCTCAGCGGCCATGGCTCACAGGCCCAGCCGCTCCGCGGCATGTGGGATCCTCCCGGACCGGGGCATGAACCCATGTGCCCTGCATCGGCAGGTGGACTCTCAACCACTGCGCCAGGGAAGCCCCCTACCACACATATTTTTATATGTAGCATGTAGAAAAATCACTCTAAATATTTTGTAATTTCCATCGTTGTTTCCTCTTTGGTTCAAAGATTATTTAGCAGTTTTTAGTTTCCACACACATAAATATTTTACTATATTTTTATTCATAGTTTCTAACTTAGTTTAATTATGATCTGAAACATGTTGTATATAATTTCTTTACAGTTTATTGAAACTTACTTTGTGGACAATATCTTTTGTGTACAAATGTTTTTTTCTATTTTCTGGGCATATATATATATATATATATCTAATACATGTATAAAATATATATTTTAACATGTATAAACATTTTTATACATGTTAAATCAATATTGTTAATATTGTTCAGATCTTTTATATATTTACTATTTTTTTTTGTCTGCTT
This sequence comes from Delphinapterus leucas, assembly GCF_059928025.1. Taxonomy (NCBI): domain Eukaryota; kingdom Metazoa; phylum Chordata; class Mammalia; order Artiodactyla; family Monodontidae; genus Delphinapterus; species Delphinapterus leucas. Next base: position 14,871,880 of record NC_143140.1, read on the forward strand.
GATCTTTCAGTTTCTAACAGAAGTGTGTTAAATTCTACCATGACTGTGTTTTTTTGAGTTTCTCTTTGTTATCCCTCTTAATCATCCCATTGTCTTTGAAGATTCTTCTCTATCAGTCAGGGCAAGGTCAGAGAATCAGAACCTCTGTGCGGAATGTTGAAGGAGGGATTCAGTGCAGAGGTTTGACCGAATGTGACCATGGACTCTGATTAAACTGTCTATGTCTCCTCTGGTGCTGGGCCTGAGGACAGCGGGACAAGAGCCAGGAAGGAAATGGCCATGAAGTGGGCAGAGCAAGAATAAATAGGAAACTGGTGGGCACAAGCTGGAACCTGTGTCTGTATCTCACTGCCTGCAAGCCTTGACCTTGTTGTGATGCAGCTGACCTGCAGAAGAAGCTGGTGCCCTTTGCCCCAGCTGTCCAACTGTGGACATTGGTGCAGAAGTCAGAGAGGCTCTGGACCCAGGAGCTGTCCCAGGCGCTGTAGCAGCTGAGCTGAGCGCAAAGGTGACTATTACAACTTCTGCCTTCCCAATTTCATGCAAATTTCTATTGACACCAACCCTCATCTGGAAACAAACGTGGAAAGGAATTCTGAGAAGCCGAGCTCCAGTTTAGCTGGGCTGACACAGTGCTAAGCCACCATGGGTTCCTTTTGGAACTACTGAGACAGGAGGGAAGGGGATAGAACACAACCTTTAAAAGAATGACACAGCCATTGAGGATACGGCATAAACTGGTTAGAACCAACTAGGCCCAAGACAGCAGAAGGTTTGACTTCCAGTGGACCTTGAGCCTCATTATACACTCATTGTAATACATTAGCCACATGACACACCCACCAGCACCATGACGGTTCTGAAGCTGCCCATAATAGGCCAAAAAGTGGGCAGTGGCCCAGTTCCCCGGCAATCCCCACCTCTTCCCCAAAATAGTTGGGATAACCCTCCCACTCATTAGCTTATGAAATTACCCTGCACAGCCTGGGCCTCGTCTCACACCAACCACGTGCTATCTATGGAGTGTGTATCTCTCTGAATAAACCTGCTTTCACTTTGCTCATGGCTCACTCTTGAATTCCTTCCTGCGTGAAGCTACAGACCCTCACTTGGCGGCCCATCCCAGGGACTCACCTGAGACCGGGGACATGACCATCCTCTCTCACCCCATTTTTTTCCCTGCAACACTATTATTTAGTTTCTTTCTTTAGTCCTTTAAATGTTTTTAGCCTTTAACTATTTTGTCTAATGTCAATATTCTTATACTGCTTTCCTTTGTTAAGGTTTTGTTTGATAGAAATTTCCCTTCCCTTTACATGTAACTTTCTGGTTTTGGTAGCCATGGAAACGTGTGGCTCAGGTCTCTGATCAGGAAGCATAATTGACCAAGTGCCCCAGCAGCTGCTCCTCTGGATCTACCACCATGTTCATAATGAGCCAGGTTTTCCACTGGCCACTCCCAGCAGAAGACGGAGCAGATCAGTGGAACTAGTGCAGGTATACTTCTCAGACATGCAGAGCTCTTAAAGCAGGTGACTGACTCAGGGGCTCTCAGTTAGTGTCACAAATTCCTGGAACTGCACTACAGTCCAGACTCTCCTGCTGGGTCCTTCCTGCCTCCTGTCCTGCACAGGGTTCAGGCCTGCATCACAGTCAGAAGGCTCCCCACATTCCGCACCTTTCCCTTTTGTCTGAACAGGTGTTTATCCAATAGATTTCCTCCACCTTGAATCCTGTCTTCGTGTCTGCTTCTTAGAAAATTTGAGCTAATGCACAGTGTTTGGGTGTGCTTTTAAAGCCTGTTATTAAGAAGCATATAATTTTAATTTCTGTCCAAGTCTTTCCCTTAATAGATGAGTTTAATCTACTTAGATTTATTGTGATTTATTGGCTTGGCCAAAAGGTTCGTTAGGTTTTTTTCAGTAAGAGGGCTCTAGTAGCACTTAGTTGTCTTTAACTTCATTTGAAACAATTTTGTTAGATTGTATGCGACAGCTGTCATATCAGCATGCATTTAATAAAAGACTTATCTGGCTTCCCTGGTGGCGCAGTGGTTAAGAATCCGCCTGCCAATGCAGGGGACATGGGTTTGAGCCCTGGTCTGGGAAGATCCCACCTGCCACAGAGCAACTAAGCCTGTGTGTCACAACTACTGAGCCTGCCGCTCTGGAGCCCATGAGCCACAACTACTGAGTCCGTGTGCCACAACTACTGAAGCCTGCACACCTAGAGCCTGTGCTCCGCAACAAGAGAAGCCACTGCAATGAGAAGCCCACGCATCGCAACAAAGAGTAGCCCCCGCTCGCTGCAACTAGAGAAAGCCTGTGAGTAGCAATGAAGACCCAACGCAGCCAAAAATAAAATAAATAAATAAACTTAAAAAAAAGACATCAAAATTGGTGAATTTTTTGTACCCATTTTAATATTGAAGATGGAAGATTAAAAGCAACATTTTCAGCATATTATGCTTTATTATTTCAAGAAAGGTAAAAATGCAACTGAAATACAAAAAACAATTTGTGCAGTGTATGGAGAAGGTGCTGTGACCAATCGAAAGTGTCAAAAGTGTTTTGCAAATTCTGTGTTGGAGATTTCTCACTGGAGGATGCTCCACGGTCGGGTAGACCAGTTGAAGTTGATAGCAATCAAATCGAGACGTTAATTGAGAACAATCAATGTTATACCAGGTAGGAGACAGCTGACATACTCAAAATATCCAAATCCAGCACTGAAAGTCATCTGCTCCAGCTTGGTTATGTTCATCACTTTGATGTTTGGGTTCCACATAAGTTAAGCGAAAAAAAACCTTCTTGACTATATTTCTGCATGAGATTCTCTACTTAAACATAATGAAAACGTTCCGTTTTTAAAACAAATTGTGACGGGCGATGAAAAGTGGATACTGTACAATAATGTGGAATGGAAGAGATCATAGGGCAAGTGAAATGAACCACCACAAACCACACCAAATGCTGGTCTTCAAACAAGGAAGGTGATGTTGTGTATATGGTGGGATGGGAAGGGAGTCTTCTATTATGAACTCATTCCGGAAAACCAAACGATTAATTCCCACAAGTACTGCTCCCAATTAGACCAACTGAAAGCAGCACTCGATGAAAAGCATCCAGAATTAGTCCGCAGAAAACGTATAATCTTCCATCAGGATAACACAAGACCACATGTTTGTTTGATGACCACACAAAAACTGTTGCAGCTTGGCTGGGAACAGTCTGATTCATCCGCCTTATTCACCAGACTTTGCACCTTCAGGTTTCCATTTATTTCAGTCTTTACAGCATTCTCTTAATGGAAAAAAATTTCAATTCTCTGGAAGACTGTAAAAGTCACCTAGAACAGTTGTTTGTTCAAAAAGGTAAAAAGTTTTGGGAAGATGGAATTATGAAGCTGCCTGAAAAATGGCAGAAGGTAGTGGAACAAAAGGGTGAATACGTTGTTCAATAAAGTTCTTGGTGAAAATGAAAAATGTGTCTTTTATTTTTACTTAAAAACTGAAGGCACTTTTTGGCCAACCCAATATAATGTATTCAGTCTTACTATTGCATTGTTTTCTGTTCACCAGCCTTTTTCTTTACCTTGAACTTTCCCCTTTCATGGTTTCAATTGGACTGCTAAAGGCTATCAGTTAGAAAATTCTTGGGATACTGGAATAACCAAACCCAAACTTTTGTTGCTTCAAATCGAGGTTACGTTTTACTCATTCTACAAGATCATTGTGGGCTGGCTCATTCACTCACAGAAACTCAAATCAATGCAGGCTCCATCTGGAGACGTGCTTCTGTAGGAGAGGCAGAGAAAGGAGAATATGCCCAACACCACAGCTCTTCAGGCTGTCACCTACAAGTGACACTGGCCACTTCCACCTCCATCTCACTGACCAGAAGAAGTTGGTCACTGTTAAATTCAAATGGGCTGGTAAACGCAATGCTATTGTGTGTCTACATAGAACAGGATGTTTGTACCTGGTCATACTGACTCTATTCCTTTTGTTCCCCTCTGCTGGGATGGAAGCTGTAGAATGTATTATTATTTTAATGGTTTTCCTTAAATATGTTTTAAACATAACCACTTAATTATACTTATTTTCCTAATAAACTCTAAAATGCATGTAATGTTTTTATCTTCCACCCAAGTTCAACAGAAACCCTAATGGTCTTTAGAACTATATCTCTTTTTTTTTTTTTGGCTTTGTTTTTTAAAAACAATTTGTAAATTCTTTTTTTGACCATAGTTCTACATTAATGATCATATCTTTTATTTCAAGATTTCTAATTATTTTTCTTTTTTATATCTACCAGTTCCTATCACAGTTCTGCCTATTTTTGTTTCATAATTTTATGTTTCTTTAAATCAGGAGCCTGTAACAATGGTTCAGTCCCTATATGGCTCACTGACGTTTCTATAAATGCAGTCTTATTGGAACACAGCATCACCCATTCATTTATGTATTATGTATGGCTGCTTTCTTGCTATAACAACAGAGCTGAGTAGTTACGGAAGAGACAGAATGGTCAGCAAAGCCAAAAAATATTTACTACCTGTCACTTTACCCAGAAAATGTGTAGAACCCTGCTTTAAATGAATAATAGGACCTCATCATTTTTTCCTTTGGGTCATCTTAAACATACTTTTAAAAAGTCTTTGCCAGGGCTTCCCTGGTGGCACAGTGGTTAAGAATCTGCCTGCCAATGCAGGGGACACTGGTTCGAGCCCTGGTCCAGGAAGATCCCACATGTCGCGGAGCAACTAAGCCCTTGTGCCACAACTACTGAGCCTGCACTCTAGAGCCCGCAAGCCACAACTACTGAGACTACGAACCACAACTAGTGAAGCCTGTGAGGCTAGAGCCCATGCTCTGCAACAAGAGAAGCCCCTGCAATGAGAAGTCCACACACTGCAAGGAAAAGTTGCCCTGCTCACCGCAACCAGAGAAAGCCCACGCGCAGCAACGAAGACCCAATGCAGCCAAAAATAAATAAATAAATACATAAATACATAAAAATAAAAAGACTGGAAAGAATACAGCCACAATTATATTAAAAAAAAGTTTGTCAGACTGTTTTACAAAATTAATTTCATCTGGAGGGCTTTCTTAGAACTGTGTTTCTTCATATATTTTCAAACTGTGAATTACAGCCTCATTTTGAGTGGAAACGTTTTTGTTTGATGTGTTGCTCTTACTTTTTTTCCCTTTGTCACTGTTTCCCCTCCCTTCCGGCTGTTTCGTAGTTACCAACGTTGGGTCCCAGCTCTGCTGTACAGAAACCAGTCGTACAGTGTAGTCTAGGCTGATGATTCTTTCCCCCCTGGTGACTGTGGAGGTGCTTGGGCATCCAGACATCGAGAGAGAAGACGAGTTCTTCTAATCCCAATGCCCTTCCCGCCTTTAGGCTCCCTAGATTCGTGGTGTTAATGCTTAGCCATAGATGAAGATTAGTAGCATGTTCTGAGCCTCTATTTTAACAGAGAAGGCAGAATCATCATAGCCACTAGCTTCATTTTTTTTTGGTTTTTTTTTTGCGGTACGCGGACCTCTCACTGTTGTGGCCTCTCCCGTTGCGGAGCACAGGCTCCGGACGCGCAGGCTCAGCGGCCATGGCTCACGGGCCCAGCTGCTCCGCGGCATGTGGGATCTTCCCGGACCGGGGCACGAACCCGTGTCCCCTGCATCAGCAGGCGGACTCTCAACCACTGCGCCAGGGAAGCCCCACTAGCTTCATTTAATGCCTGGTTCAGATCCCTGTTATTGATATCATTCAGGAACAAACTCTTACTGAACACTGCCTGCTTCTACACTAGGAAACCACCAGGCTTTCCCTTTTCCCTGTAGCTTTCCCTTGCTCATTGATTTGTATTTCTATTATTTATGAACCACAGAATTGTTTATCATATCATATTTTTAAACCTGGCTATTATTTTTCTTTAAATTTTCTTAAATCATATTATTGGCATGTGTTTGGAGCAGAGGAGTGTATCAGAGTATAAAGTTATGGCACTATCTTGACCAAAAATTTCCATTATATATTGTACGCAATGATATAATGGTATCGGTTTATTTGTAATTAAAGTCATAAGCATTGAATTAAAATGAATTTACCTGAGTGATTGTGATGGAGTCATTGTAAGCCATAGTTCAATTTAATTTTCTCATGGGATACATCACATTTTGAAAACTCTAAGTTTTAAATGGAATTGTTAAAAAGTAAATCAAATCTTTAATTCAGCAGAAAATAACATTTCATAGAACACAATAAAAATTGATTTCAACAGAGAATCTTAATTCTGCCTTAGAAAGTGGCAAAAGAAAAATATAATCTGTTATTTAGTAGAGCTATAAGTTTTTCATCAAGGCAGAGATGCAAAGACTATTATATGGACAGTTATGTGGCAGCTCATGAACTATGCTGCCTTTAATATCCACTAACAGTTTTTCATTTCATCCCCAAATCTTTAAATTTAGAGCCCTAATGGTTCATATCCATCTGTTAGTTTATTGCTTATTGAATGAGGGAACAAAAGAAGTGATAAACCAGTTTTAAAAAGATTGGATTGATTGTCTTATGTAATCTTTTTTGTTCTCTTCTTGATTTCCAGACAAACCTTGAGAGTCATATGTTGAAAGTGGAAAGAGGCTGAGTCTCTGGGTCACTGAGACTAGAAACATCCACAATGGGTTGTTGGATGAGTGAGAAATAAACTGCATGACACCACTAAGTGTTGGTGGTTAATCTGTGACTGTAGCTAGTGTTACCTAAACTAACACAATGCTGGAGGGTAAGCTGCCATCTCACACCCATTGTCCCAGTAATGATCTTTTTAAAATGTGTTTTTAGCTTAAAGACATGGTTTTCTGCAGCTCTAATTCATGTATGTTAGACGAAAGCAGGAAAAATTTGCCTTATATTCATGAAAGCTATTCCTACATAACCCACTCATGAGTTTTTACGACTGAAAACAAGCCATATTTAGGTAATGAAATTCTATTTTTATTTTCTATTAAAGCAAAATAAAGACAGTTTATTTATTAAATAGTATCTCAGGGATCTCTCTCTATTGAATGGCTGCTTATTTAATTATTTAAACTTAAACTTAGTCTCAAAAACTGGAACGGGGGATTTGAATAAAGTGTATAAAATTTTGAAAGTTATCATTTGGATGGGTAGGTATGCTGCATGGTGTACTAAATCCTAGATAACCAAGGGCAGGGCTTGCCTAGTGAAGCTGGAGAAAGACTAATTTAGAACCAATAAAATAAAGGAGTTTCAATACTTCTGGAAACCATTTGCACTACACTTACTTGAAATTACTTACCTATTTCTTCAACAGGTGTTTGCTGAGTCATTGAAATGTATAAACTACCACACTGGACCTGTAAGCAATGAGAAAGAAATATGAGTCACTGTCTTACAGCCTGTGTCCTCCAGGTTCTTAATTTTAGGGGCAAGATGTACTCAAATACATCACGTGAAATAGTGTATGATAAATACCAAGAGCTGTAGAGCAGTAAATGATGCAGGGATTAAGTCCAGAGAAGGGATACAGAGCCTCCAGCTGCAGCAATTACAGGAGGTTTAACAGTGAAGGCAAGACTTGACATGCAACTTGATAAAAGGAAAGATTTGGTATATTTGAGACAAGTTGAACATCCAGCGCCAAAACCAATAAAACAAGGCAAGATGATTTATGGAGAGAGGGTCTCCAGACCCTCCCACAATTGTAATAGTGAGGTTGAGGCATTCTTATCTAATTTTACAATGACATGATTCTGGGATTGCATGACAAATTCATTATCCATAAAAAATAGAGATTTAGGGCTCCTAGTTCACATTGAGCCTGAAATAGAAATCCTTTTCCTTCATTATAATGAAGATAATAACAAATCTAGATTTGGTATTGGAAAAGTTAAAGTCAGGTTCTGACATCATAGGATAAGCTGAGATAGTCGATATCTCTGAACCTCAGTTTCTTATATAAACTGGGGGTAAATATTTCTATCCTTTCTACATGAATGGCAGGTGTGAAAATCAAATGAGAAACATATGAGAAAGTGTTTTGTAAACTATCAAATGTTATGAAGATGTAAAGGGTAGAGGATGGATTAAAGGGTAAATGGTGGATTAAAGATAGTCTTGGATTTCTTTGGCACTTTTCCCATTAAAAGGTGAAACTTTTGCCCTGTCCCTTGACTCTGGGTGGATTTGTTGACGTTTTGAGCAATAGAACACAGCACGAGTGATGCTGTGACTGTTTCCAGGACCAGATTTTAGGAGATGGGAGACTTCCATGTTCTGTATTATGTGAATGTTTGCTCTTGGAATTGAGCTACCAGGCTGTGAGGGAGCCCAAGCAGCCACACGGAGAGGCTCAGAGTAGAGGAACGGAGGCCCCCAAACAACTGCCTCAACTAAGTCTCCAGGCAACAGCTGTCACCAGCTTAACAGTTGTGAGCTTGAACCACCTTGGACGTACATTATTTAGCACTAAATGAGCTACTCCAGCTGACATTGTGTGGAGCAAATATGAGCTGTCCCTGTCTCACAAGGACATGAAAAATTGCAGATCTGTGAGTAAAACAAATGATGGTTGCAGTTTTAAACTACTAAATTTTGGGGTGGTTTGTCACTCAGCAATAAATGATTGGACCAGGATGTTTAGCAAATGAATTACTATACCATTTCAGAGGAGGCTATAACTCATCATACATGTTTTATTTGCTTCAACTATAATTTTCATGATACATTTTGAGATATCTTTGCAAGAGATATGTTCCAGAGCAAAGAAAAGAGTCTTTAGCTAAGTCTGGCTTCATTGAATCAGCTCCACCATTTGACTCAGGGCCAATGATACTCGAAATGTTTATGACAGATCAGGATGGGATATGGAGTGTGTGTAAAGAGCTCACAGAAAAATCAGAACAGCAAGGCTGGAGAAAAGTCACACCCTCTTCCTCAGTTTACTCTTCTTCTTTTGAAAAAATAACTCTTGGTTTGCTACTGAGACTTTGCAGACACTGAACACCTGAACAGAGAACAAGAGATGACCACAGGACCTGAGCTGTGTAACCTATTTTTCACTGGGTATTGTCTGATACATCTAGACTGAAGAACCTTTTATAGCATCTTTTAAAAGATTCATTATTTATTCATTTATTTAATTTATTTTTGGCTGTGTAGTGTCTTAGTTGCAGCACGTGGGATCTTGGTTGCGGCATAAGGGATCTTTTGTTGTGGCGCGTGGGCTTCTCTCTAGTTGTGACATGTGGGTTTTCTCTCTCTAGTTGTGGTGCGCAGGCTCCAGGCCATGTGGGCTCTGTAGTTTGTGGCACGCAGGCTCTCTAGTTGAGGTGCCCAAGCTCAGTAGTGGCACTCAGGCTTAGTTGCCCCGCGGCATGTGAGATCTTAGCTTCCTGACCAGGGATCGAACTCCGGTCCCCTGCATTGTAAGGTGGATTCTTTACCACTGGACCACCAGGGAAGGCCCTCTTATATCATTTTTTAAATGCACTTCTGCTAGAGCCAAATTCTCTCAAGTTTCATCTGTCTGAAAAGAACTTCATTTCACCTTATTTTTTGAAGGCTATTCTCATAAGGTATAGAGTTCTAAACTGGCAATTTTCTTTTCTCTTCAGCATTTTAAAAAGTTATGCCATTGTCATATGGCTTTTATTTCTGATGAGAAGTCTACTACAATTATTATTGTTTTTTTCACCAGAATGTATTGTGTGCGTTATCTGCTTTTAAGATATTCTCTTTATCTTTGGTGTTCAGATGTGTGACTTTGTATTTATCCTGTTTGAGATTCATTACATTTTTAATCTTGGATTTGTGAGTTGATATCTTTCATCAGCTTTGGACGCTTCTTGGCCATCTCTTCAAACATTTCTTTGGCTCCATTTTCTTCCTAATATACTTCTTGGAATCTGATACATGTATGTTTGATGCTTTGGGATGCTTTTCTCAGTTATTTAAACATTTTTTTTCTCCTTTCATTTTAGTTTGGATAATTCCAATTCATCTGACTCTGAATTTACTGATCGTTTCTTCTGCTTTTCTAGGTTCCTGTAAAATGAGTTGAATGAATTCAATATTTATGATATTGTATTTATAAATCCTAGAATTTCTTTCTTTTTTTTAAAATTTGGTAAGAGCTCCTAGTACTAGACTGAAATGAAATTTCCCATCTCTCTCCACATGTCGGCCACCTTTTCCCTTAGTTTTTAAAAGATATTTATATTGAAATTCTTATTTGCTAATTCCAACATTTTGGACACATTTGGGTTTACTTCTACTGACTATGTATTGTGTTGATGGATCAAATTGCCCTGCTTGCTTGCATACCACACGATTTTTCATTTCATGTCAGAAATTGTGGGTAAAAGGACTGTCAATATTATTGACTCAAGAAAAAGGAATTCCTCTGCCTGTGTCAGGCTGCAGGGGATGAAGTAGAAGAATTCCAATCTACACTGAGCTGGGTCTGAGGATTTTTGTGGCTTTTGTTAGATCTGTCAGTTCACCAGAGGTTTCAAATGTTTTATGAGAGGGATTGGGACTAGTTGATCTAAGCACCAATGTGATTCTTTATGTTTTACAGCCCAATGACTCTCTTTCCATGCCACCCATTTTGGGGGGTTTCCTGTGGTATTCTCCAGGCCCTGCATCCCACTTCTGACTTTCTGAGCCTCACAAAATCAATTTCTACTTTGCTGATTTGCCCTTAGCTTTTGCCTGCTACTGCATTGCACTGGGATAAAGGCCCTGAGTGACATGAGGGATGATATTTCTTAGCTCTGCTGTCATGTCCCCAGCTTTCAGGCACTCTGTACTTATTCCCCTTCCAGGAAACCTCTCTCTCCCTTCTTCCCTGTCCCCAGGCTTTGGAGCACTGCCCTGTGTGGCTGTAAGGCCTCAGGGCCAGGATCTCCCTCTGGCCCTCTGCTCTGCTTCCAGCTGACCATACATGTATTCAGGGAAGGCCCTGTGGGGTAAGGCTGATGATCATGGATGAATACACTCTCACAGGACCTCCTTGGGGTTCCCACCTATCACGACAGCCATGTGTGGCTAGTACAGGTTTATTAAAAATTTGGCTAGTTCCTCTTTACCTCTGTCTATGGTGTATCTGCCTCTCCTCTTCTGTGCCCATGGGTTGGGCTTCTTCTCTCCTAGGAAGTATTCTTCCCTTTCTGGAATGTAATTCATTTATGTATCTTTTTATCTTCCGTTCTCTAAAGGAATAAAGACAAAACCATAATTTTATAATTTGTCTGCCTTGTTCTCTTTGTTAGAGTGGGAATGGTGGTTTATACATCCTAACCAGAAGCACCTATACCCTTATAATAAATTCCCTTTCTGCTTTGAATAGTCGAAGTTATTTCTGCTGTTTGCAAACCAGGGCCAGAATTGATATTCTTCATCAAATATTAAAAAACAGAAATATGTAACAATCATAATCACATACATTGAATTATGAGATTATTGAATTTCAGGTAATAGTTAAATAATATTTATAGGAAATCACTATAACCAAATACATATGTGTATGACTAATGTTTCAAGATCTTAAATCTTTTGATTCAACTAAATTCCACATCTTTTGATTCTGTCTTGAAGCAAGATTTTTTAAAAAAGTATAACTTATAGTTAGCCTTCTTCATAAATATAGGAACATAAGCTTTTTATATAGCCTCAGACTTTCACTTACTATATATAATATACATGCAATATGCAATATTTCATATACATACCTATTTTGATACCATCAGTAACTTTTTTCTTCCTATTTTCTGGTACCTCTACAATTTCTTATAAATCTATGATCATAGGAAGACCAAAACAAGATATTGTGTTTAAGAGAGTGAGAGAGACAGAGTGCAGTATATTTACTAGTATTATTATCTTTTATAAAGCTTCTCCTCTTTCCTCCACGGATCACCATATATTCCACAGACAAAAAGTCGTTAAATTATCATGTGTTGAACTTGGAAACAGATGCTTAATCCTCTATCTCCCATCCTTGCATCTTATTTTATGCTCCTTATCCAGTGGACACATGATTGGAAACCAATGTTTCTAGGCTGTCAAATATGTGTATGAATTTTCCAGCTTGAAGCTTTCTGAAGGATCACAGTACATTCATCCAATGATAGCTCTATGCAGATATGTTTTATTCTTTAAATGATTGAAATAGTTCAAAATATGATTCCAGAAATGTTTGGTCTCTTTTGCTATTGTTGTTGTGTTGTTGTTGTTGAACTTTTTACCCATTTCCAAAGACCCAGTTGCCTTTTGTTTATTGATATCTCTTCTTAAGCTTCTAATTGTTATATTCTTTAGTATATTCATCAACCTCCATCTTTCCAAACTCCCATTTTCACTACCTGAGACCCGTTTTCCATTTGATAGGAATGGCCCTCTCACTAGTCGAGGGAATTGACTCACCACTTGTTCAGTAGAGAGAGACTTGCTACTGATTCAAGCAGACAGGGCAGCTGGTCAATGAAGGACATGGACCATAGAATGAGGAAGCCATTTGGTAGATTATATTAAAGTTACATTGATAATATTATATATACATAACATTGACATATTAATGTCAATGTTATATTGACTACCTTTCTTTTATGGGGCGCTACTATGGGACATCCATGTGGAAAAATTATGCTTCCCTGATATCAGGTTTTACCATGTGACTTGCTTTGACCAGTGTAATATGAATATCAGTGTCACATGCCGGTTCTGGGCAGGCGTGTTGAGAGTCCTGGCATGTTTCTGCCGTTAATCCCCTTCCCTTTTCTAAGAGTAGCAATGTCCCAGGTAAGAACTGATCCTTCAGGCTGCATCCCAGAAAAAAGAAAACACATGGAACGAGCTATATGCAACATGAACAAGAAACAAAATCATTTATGTTGTAAACCACCGAAATCTAGAAATGGTTTCTTACTGTGGCATAATCTAGTAAAAGTTTACTTTTACCCACAGGGGATTTTGGAGGATTAGAATATTATGGTGTGTTGATGGCTTGGTTCCTAAAGCAAGTATAGAAGTACACTTCTTCTGGAGGTATGTAAAATATTTATGTATGTTCATTCATGAAAAATATTTCTTATGAGATTAGCAATGGCAATTTCTTTAGGAATTTTCCCGGATTCCCCAGTGTCATCCAGATGCTTTCTCTTTTTACCTTTGGTGTCCACCACAAACATGTAAATATTGGTTTGCTTAAGTGTCTCATCAACTAGACTCCTTGGGAGAAGGGGCTTTGTCGTGTTTGACTTAAGCAGGGCATCTAGCATACAACCCAGGCCAGGAAGGCACTCAGAGATGTTTACTGATATGTAGGTACCAATCCACAATCTCAAAGAGCTAAGGTGGCCAATCACTTTGGCTCTTTGAAACCTGACCTGATCTGAGTTCATTTGGCAACAAAACCTGATCTGAACTGACACAAAAGTACTTCTAGTCATTCATTACTCACATATAATAAACACTTATAATTTTGGCTGAAGATGTACTAAACATTTTATTCTAGGGGGCTGCTCTCGGCCCCGCAGGTGATGTTACATGATACACAGTAGATTATTATATTACTTCTCTAAAATCCCCCAAATCCTGACTTATAAGACACATCCTGGCTCCAAGAATTTAAGATAAGCAATTGTGCATCTGTGCCAGCAAATGAACACTTTCTGGACTGCTACCAGCTCTTTTTCCTCTGTAGTTACGTCATATGCCATATATACTTCCATCCTTTATCAGATAAATGCCTTCTTGGATTCTTCATAGCCATCTTGAGTTAATTTCTACCTTTCAACTATGTGGTACCTTACTGCATGAAAAGAGTGTGCGTGCAATTTCAGCAACCAAAGATTTATAATAATGTGACTTTACTCATGTGCAGATATAAATGTTGATGGCTCTTGCTTATAAGGGCTGACACACTAGCATTGAAGAAACACACATAAATAGTAAGATACTTTTCATCTATAGGGTAATTTCACTGCGTAAAAGTGGGTAATTTCACTGTGTAAAAGTGGCTAATTGGAGGTTCAAGAGAAAGATTCACTTTGAGCAAACATTTGTTTTTAGTGTCGCTATTCATGTAAGAAATAATACTCATCCTGGATTAGGAATTCATCACCAGTATAGTGTTACACGATGGGTGGAAGATCACACATACACACACACACACACACACACACACGTACATGCACAAGAACCACATTGTTTGTCAGATGGTACCAATGAGGCTGGCATCTCAGTTGTGACAATGTGATTCCAAATTTCTTCTAAGTGGCACTGATCAGTTAGTGCTGGTCATACTTAGATCTATAGAGCTACTATATTTTCTCCATGTATGAAGTCTTATTTAATCATAGGTAAAATTGTAATAAAATAGACCCAAGAATTTCAGTGCTGCAGTCTAAGCCAGTCACTGCTCTATATTCTGACTGTGCTGCTGCTGTAAAATGAACAAAGAGTAACATGGAATTTGATAAAGACAAGAAAACTTTTATTAAACTTTTACAACAGTGAAATAAATTATTCATGCAATTGCATGAATAATGGTAACCATGCTGATTAAATCAGCCAAGAGGAGGCAAAATATTCACGTGCATGGCATGAGTTCCATTTTCAAACAGTTCTGAAATGAAAATGTAATATGAAACAACACAGTAGTTGGTCTCCTAAAATGGAAAGGAAAAAAAAAATGTGGAGTACAGTATTAATTCAGAAGAGGAGGGAAAAGTTTAAAGCACTTGCACTTGTGAAATCCACGAGCCAGAAGGAATTTTCAAAGACAGAAAAAATAATCCACCACTTCAAAGGCATTTAATGAAAGAGAGAAATAGCAAAGATGGCACAGTGAAGGAGGGACAGATCTAGGGCTTAGCGAAGGAAGAGAATGGGCTATTTATGCAACGACCCACTGCCTGGCTTATTCTATCGGGGGCTTGAATAAATAGGATTCTCTCCAAATTGGCCTGTTGGGCCCATACCAGCCTTTTAGGATGGTCCAGAAAGGAGCTGCTGTGGGTGATCAATAAGGTGCTTTCCACATCTCTGCCACCTGCCTGAAGATTTGTGACTATCCTTGGTCCTTCCATCAAAATGCCCACAAAAAAGAAAGTGTCAGAGTTCAGAGTTCTTCACTTTCCACATCACTGAGCATGAGCTGGAGGAGAAAATCCCTGACACCCACAGAATTCCAAAGAGCTGAGTGCTCACCCAGTACACACTGGAAAGTGCGGGGGGGAGAGGAAACAGCTCTGACTTGAGCCCAGCAAAGAGGGGTGGGGAGGCAAAAGGGCACATGGGGGGAGGAGGCTGTCCAAGTGGGGAAATTCCTCATTCCACCTTCAGAAGACCCCCTCCCCCAGGGCAGGATGCTTCCCGTGATGAGGCCGGACCTCGGATCCCCGGATCTGCGCGGTGGAATCAGGGCCAATGCGTAGGGCCGCCTGCAGGCCGCCGGCGTGTGCAGGACCCGCGGTGGACATCCAGACAGCCCGGCCTCTCGGGGGTGCGGTCCTCTGTCCCCCCTTGGTCTGCGTTGGTGCCGCGGCACCTGCTGGCTCAACCCTCACCCTGGCTTAATGTGCGACGCTGAGAGAGCCCTGAGCAATTCTCTCCCCCCTCCCTGGGGACTGTCTATTCCGCTCTGTCCCCCTTCCCTCTCCTCCCGTGTCCCCACGCCTTTGTCATTCACCTGCTCTTTGGACTAGACATGCCGCTTCTCTCGGTATCTGTGGGCCTGCGGGGCCACAAATGGTCCAGGAGACCCTTGATTCAGTCTAGGAGTAAAGACAGAGAGTTATGTGGCCCACCCTGAAACGCTCTGCCCCTCAGGAGAGACACTGTACCTATTTCAGTCTTACCTGAAACTTTCTTTGAGAAAAGCCATCTGCTTGTAACCCCAGTAGTAGACCGGTTTCTCCCGTTGGCCAGGGCACCTCCTTTCTTTGGACAAACAACCAGCTGGTCCCCAGCCTGCCTCACAGAGGCAGCCCAGGGCTCTTCTCCAATGTGAATGAGCATCCTTCTGAGGGTCCCCATTTCGCATAAAGCTACTCTGGCTTCTGCTAGTCAGTTCCCGTAGGGGACCGCCGCTCCAGAGCCGCAGCCCACCGGCTGTCTGTGTCCTTTCCCAGGCTACTGTCACCAGCCATTTCTTTCCTGAACCCAAAGCTACAGTGTTTGGCAGAATCAATGGAGCCCCAGAGGGTACAGGACAGCATTTATAATACAGGGTGGGCAACCTTTTAAAGGATCGCTGTCAGAGTCTCTGTAGGTCTTTCAAAGGACCCCGTGGTCCTCCCTCCTTGGCCTTGAAGCTGACACATGTGCTGCCCTGGGCTATCCTTCCTTAGGCCTCTCCTCCAGAACATGAAGCCCCAACTCCCCACCCCGGGCCTGTATGTGGAAGCAAAAAGCATTATCAAATATCATAATAATCTTAGCAGTGTCATGCTAGCTTCCAAAAAGGCATCCAATACTTAAAAAAAAAAATAGAATGTAGTATGTATAAATCCTGTTCTGCGGTATGGCCGTTTGGATATTTCACCAGTCAGGGCTTTCCCAAGAACCGTGGTTACATACGGTGGTTGCATGCGTGTCACTAGAAAAGGATCAGCAAACTGGTTTCTCGCACACAAAGCAAGAGTTTGCGCCAAAGGCAACTATCAGCTGGAACCTTAGAGCCACTGAAAGTGGGTTTTCCCTTTATGATGCTGCTGGAGAAAAAAGGAGACAGCCTCTAGTAAGTAAATACGTTGTAACGTAATGCTGAAAAAGGGAACTATTGAAAGACTAGAGATCCCATTTCTCTTTATTATATAGCAAACTCCACTGCCCTTAGTGGCTTTGTTGTGTAATGATGCTGCCTCTGAAAAAGAAGAATGACCTTCCTCAAATCATAAAGCGGAACTAGGCTCCATTCTCACGTGGTATAGCGTCGCACCTCATGAGCCTGACAGTATTGGACCACCAACGATATTTCTTGAATCCTTCATGTGCGAAGCATCAGGCTCGGTATTCAGGATAAAAGGATGATGAAGTTGTGGCCTCTGCCCTCAAACCGCTTCTGGTCTAACAGGAGAAACAGATTTACACATACAGAGTGCCTTATACAGAATGATAGTGATGAAGATAGGGTCCAATGAGTGCATGGTGGGTTCTGGGAGGGATGAGAAGAGGAAGAAAAATCTTAGGATCGAGTTATGCTTAAGCTGAGTCTTGATGAGAACTGCTGTTTAACCTCATTAAAACCAGACCAGCAGCTTCAGGGCTCAGCATCACACATTCCTGCAGCCGCTGAACTGATTCCTCCAAGTTTCCCTTGTCATCACGAACTCTGTATTGTATCATATGCACCAACCACCCTCTCTAAATGTTCATGGTGAAAACACCAAAACCATGGCCAAGGAGGGGAAACAGGAAGATGGGGAAATTGTGTCAGTGATAGATATACATTTATTCAGGAAAGGCATGAGTGGACAAAATTATGAGTCCTGTCTGTCAAACTGCACTGTGCCTAGTCTAGTTACTGATCTCAGAATTTATAACGTGCTGGTTTTATATGTGAACTTGTTCATAGAAAGAAAAATGTTAAGAGTCCAGCCCAGTATAAATTTAGAGCTGCCATATAGTTTGAAATGTATTTCTATCACATAAATAAAATTTATGAAGGAGAAAATCTAGTTGAGATATGTTTAATGCATTCAAGTTCAAACATTCCTTGTCCTGTAGGAGAGGGCCGCGGGAAATTCTACAATTTGTACAAGAAGGGAAAGACTATATCCCTCACTGCATGTAAGCGTATTAGTTTCTCCTTTTCCTCCACTTTCTGTGGCAAGAAGGCCCAGATATGCTAGGGGATGCGATGAGGGGAGAAATAGGTATTGCCTCAAAAACCCAACTGTTGGGCTTCCCTGGTGGCGCAGTGGTTGAGAGTCCGCCTGCCGATGCAGGGGACACGGGTTCGTGACCCGGTCTGGGAAGACCCCACATGCCGCGGAGCGGCTGGGCCCATGAGCCATGGCCGCTGAGCCTGCGCGTCCAGAGCCTGTGCTCCGCAACAGGAGAGGTCACAGCAGTGAGAGGCCCGCGTACCGCCAAAAAAACAAAAACAAAAACAAAAACTCAACTGTATGTAAGCTGAATTTCCTGAGTGTCCGTTTCTCTGCATATATTTTAGGGGAGAAGGCACCTACATCTCATTGTGATCATGGTAGAAAATTCTGGAAAGCAGTAAAGGAAGACTTTGCCTCCTCTGCAATGAACTGACAACAATCTATTGAGTAGCCTTTATATTCTCAGTACTTCTTCCGAAAGATGAAAGAGAATGACTAGTCAAATGATGGTCCTAATCCCTTCAATGGGTTCCCAAACCTTTCAGTAAAAACCGAAGGCTAGAAAGTCCTGCCCAGTTCTAGCTCTGACCTCTGTGTCTCAGTGGGACCCCATCTCCTTCCACTCCTCCCAAGCTCACTCCTCAAGTCATCCATCCTTGACACTTGAACCTGAGGACATCCTTCTGCTACACGTCTCTGGTACCTGCTGGTCTCTCTGTCTCTGGGCTCTCTCACCAGACATCCTCCTGGCTCACAAGTTCTCTTCTCAGATGTCTTCTTTGCTGTGTGAGATGTTCCATCACCACATTTAAAATTTCCAAGCAGTGCCCCTACCCCCATCCCTCTGCCCTTCCTCTCTCCAGCTCCTGCTTACAATTTCTTCATTGCCCTTTTCACTCTGTCATACCAAGTATTTTACATTTGCTTATTGACTCTTCCTGGAATGTAAGACAAGGATCTTTATCTCCCACTGCTGCACATCCAGAGCCTGGAACCGCACCTGATACATAATAGGAGCTCCAGAAACTGCTTATTCAGTGGATAGATTTAGTTGTTACTCTTGAGAAGCATGACGCCAGGCCTGAGATGAAGGCTCCCTGTTACGTGGGTAAAAGTGGGACAACCTCGAATGGGCTAACACAGGTCTCCCTCCCCACACGTGCCAGCAGAGAAGGTCCCCTAGTCGATCAACCCTCCTGGTCAAACAGACCAGGGGAAGCTCTTGCTGGTCCCTGGGTAGTGGGATTCAGTTCCTTTCTAGCCTGTGGATTTAGTTAAACCGATCATGCCCTCCTGTGGGAAGCAGGGGCACCTCATCCTCTTGATACTACAAAGCCTGCTTCCCACAGCCCTGTATGTTTACTCCGTTCCTGAGTGCAGCCCTGTGTGGCCCTGGATGGCATGGTATATCCCTCCCCTGGCCGTGAACATATGTGACTAAGAAATTGCTTTTGAGCCGTCTGCCCAGTGTCGGGGTTGTGTGTTTGGCCGTCCCCCAGGGTTACGAGGGCAGGAATTCCTCCCTCATCAACGGAGTGAATAGGAGGCAATTAAACAAGGAGCTGCAGCAAGGTAAGACATATACAAGAATCAATAATATAACTGAGTGCCTAAGAAAGCAGTCAATTAGGTGACATTAGGTAAAAGTCCTGTGGGAGTTCGGAAATATTTGTAGACATCAATAATTTTAAGTTAGTAAACAAAGTCAGTGTCCTGTTTAGTGCACATTCTTCTGGGTTAGCTCTGCCTTTCATTGTCTTTGAGTTATTATACAGCTCTGTACTTGCAGCAACTGATAATAATGCAAAAGACTCTTGTCCATAGAAATAAAAATAATCATGTCTGGTAAAATGCAACTGTGGATAGACCCACTTTGCATCTATGTGCAATTTCACTTCAAAATGCCCTTAAATATCTATGTCTATACCTACATCTATATCTGTATCTCTGTCTCTCCATACACCCAAATAAGTTTCTAAGAATTCTCCTTTGAACTAGCTGTAACATTTTACTGTTTTCCTCATTAATTGATGACTTAAATAAAATCTGTGACATGCATTCATCTGACATTTGTATGAGAGGCATGATTTTATCCTCTTTTTAAAAAAAGTGTCCTTCAGCGATGTCTTCTCTACTGAAACATGAGCAATGGCTTGCACTACCCTATGCTTATTCTTGTCATAGCCACTTTACATTTTGAACAATGTGGTGAATTATGATGAAATCAGGCGCATGAGGAGATGACTATGTCTACCTGAAAGCAAACATCTGGAGGAAACATGAAAATCTCCAGCAGCCAAGATTCAGAGACTTGGCTCTGAGTGTGCAAAACATCTGGATTTCTCTGAACTGATTAATTTCCATCCGCCT
Organism: Delphinapterus leucas; assembly: GCF_059928025.1. Taxonomy (NCBI): domain Eukaryota; kingdom Metazoa; phylum Chordata; class Mammalia; order Artiodactyla; family Monodontidae; genus Delphinapterus; species Delphinapterus leucas. The sequence goes on from NC_143140.1 coordinate 14,892,119, forward strand.
CTTCTATTTCAGCTTCATCCAGACACAGCCTTTGTGCTGACCCCTTACCTTCTCCTAGCACTGCACAAACACTGTCATCTCTTGTACAGAGAGGATTTTTCCCTACCTGTCTCCACCCCTCCATATAGTATACCTGATAATAGACTCTATTTTTACTTAACCTATTGCTTGTCGCCACCATAAGGACAAAGGAAAATAAAGACTTGTTTGTATTTAGTGTCCCTGAGAAGTCGCTTTATTCTAGTCTTTAGCTAGGCAATTATAGGGAGATCATTTCATTTATTTTCATAGAATTTTGTGGGTTCTCTTTCCGTGAGAGCTGTTTCTGCTAAATATTCCACAAAATAATACACAGATGAGCTAAAAAAAAATGTATCTGTTCATTTATATCCAGCATCACACTCATGCAAAGAGAAAAATAAGGGGGAGAAAACATTGAAGAGTCATGACAGGCTTTAAGAAGTACCTAGATACATCACACAAACTCAAGGTCACGACTAGGGAGGGAGGGGATTGAGCCAAAATTATACCTGGACCTGAAAGTACAACACAGCCTTCACATCAGGACCTGGAATTGTGATTCGAAGGAGTCAAAGTCAAACTGTGAAACCAACCACTTTCCTTTCTACTTTTTATTACAGATTTACCACTTGGCAAATCTTCCAACAACTGTCACCAAATCCCAAAGAGTGCAGGGCAGTGGGTTGTCCCCGTTTATATTCAGTTTTGTCAATTTGACCTTCACAGGTCTGTAATTACTGTAATCACAGCCTGCTGAACCTGCTCACAATCAAAGCATCCTGATTGGACCAGTTCAACGATAGCCTTTGTAGTCGGGGTAAAACCATGCCAGAAAGGCTGGCTGTGTCACTTTCAGCCTTTTCAGAAGATACTGAATGATAGGGAACAGGTATCAAGCAGTTCACTGCCTAAAAACCTGGCTGTGCAGAGAGCGGCCCAACTGTGTCTCTGAGAGAACCAACCGCCCCTCCTTGTGGCCGTAATTCTTCCCACGGTGCCTGGCCACGTGGACAGAGTATCATCTACTTTTCAGACCTTCACTTTGAACACCCAGCAGCGTCTATGACATTCTCAAAGGCCGAAAAGAATTAGTAAACTCGGTCAATGTGAGATAGCTCCAAACGCCTTGCTGGTATTAGGGACTTTTTTCCCCCTGAATAATAGGGAAAACTGTACTGAATTACGAGCACATGATTACGAGCACATCACATTCGTGCTGCCTTTTTGGTTGTTTCCTTCTACTAATTGCCACAGATTTACCGTGAATTATCTATGACATCTTTCTCCACACTCTGGACCAAATGGGAATGAATAAGATTCTGACTAAGATTTAGAATACTCTTTGGTCATGAAACAGAGTTTGTGGTTCATGTTTTTGTGGTTGTTTTTGATTTCCTAATTGGTTCGATTATACTTATTATAAGTACAATTGTAGAATGTCAAGGCTGAAAGGAAATTAGAAAATATCTAGCCTATATCTTTCCCTTTTTCTTTTTTGCCCCCCCCTTTTTTTTTTGGAGGTACGCAGGCCTCTCACTGCTGTGCCCTCTCCCGCTGCAGAGCACAGGCTCTGGATGCGCAGGCTCAGTGGCCATGGCTCACGGGCCCAGCCGCTCCGCGGCACGTGGGATCTTCCCAGACCGGGTCACGAACCCGTGTCGCCTGCATCGGCAGGCGGACTCTCAACCACTGCGCCACCAGAGAAGCCCTTCTTTTAACAAGTTAAACAGTGTATAACATCAGATGAAAGCAGAGCTTCTCCAAGCCCAGACACCCAGAAGCCCACCTGCTAAGTGTCTCTTTTATCAACTGCCCCCAGCAGGGCAAGACTCCAAGGCTCCATGGAACGCAGTTTGAACACTTGGGGGTTAATCCAGGGTTCCAAAGCCTAGAGAGATAAAGGGCTTTAGTCAAGGTCACTCCTCACTCCTGGAGTCACCTTGCTCCAACCAGCTGAGTCAACCGCAGATAAACATGAAGCTTATTTTGGCAAGCAATTCCTTACCATGGTGTTCATTTTTCCCCACTCTCTTCACCTGAATGTTCTGCTCCAAAAGGCAACCAAGTACTTTCCTAGTGACTCTGGGTCCAGTGGCAGCAGGAATAGTGGAATCAGTGGCGCGAGCCACTGCCACCCCTCGAGCAAGCCTTGGTCAGGAAATGAAGAGGATGCTCATAGGATTGATGGCCCTAAAACTGAGACCCTCTTCTCATGGAGGGTACCCGGCACACACACACTGTGGGACACATGTGCAGGTGGAGAAATAAGCTCCCCAAAGCCCCACCTCTCTCACCAGCAGAGTGCGGTGTGTGCTGGGCCCATGAGAACATCGCAGACTTGCACTGTCCACTGTCTTTGTCCGAGGGTGTGGAAAATTACTGTACTTGCTTGGGCAGCTCAGGTTGTGTTTGGTAAACAATCTCACAAGCACGGTGGAGTGAATTCTCTGGAGAGCCTTACACTGCTATTAGGATTCATCCCTAATTTATTATCAAGGAAGATAGCAGTTGGGGCCCACTGAAACATGAAGGTTCTAGACCGCATCACTTCTGAGTCCAGGGGAGCCATTAAACCAGGAGCAGCTCAGCATAAACGGAATGAAAAATGTCAGAATGGAGAGGTTACCTAGAGAACAGAAGCAAAACTCATATTTATTGACCAGCTGTTACGCAACACTCACTTTGCTGGGTCCTCTTGAGACAGGAGACGGATGGCCCCCAGGGCAAACGATTTGAGTTCATTCCCTGCTGACCGATACTCTGAGAAGGGAGTAACAGGACAATCGAGAGTGGAGGCTGGGCCCTGCCCAGATAGAAGATAAGAGACCACATATTCCTCATTCTCGAAGTCAGGAGACCTCCCCGACTGCACATGTGCAGAAGGGCTCCTTGGAGGTCAAAAGGGGAGTGATGCTAAGCTACCCATAGGCCTCTTTGGTAGAATCCATCTTGGCTAAGAGACGCGTGCACACACATGGGAGGACCCTGAGATAAACCAGATACGGACTCAGAAGCAGACAAAGCAAGATGATTGGCCAAAGGAAACCTTGAAAAAATGCCCCATAAAAGTGATTCAAACTGCCACGAAGTGGCGACTCTCTCTGATCCTGCCTGTGTGTCTATCCACACGTACTGTACTTCTTTTTCTCCTAATAAATACTTTCCCTGTTTCACTACTTTCCGCCTTTGTGGGAATTCTCTTCTGCAAAGCCATAGGGCCAGGGTCTTGTCACTGACGACAGGTCTAGTGGCTAGGATTCGGTGCTCTCACTGCTGCGACCCGACCTCAATCACTGGCCGGGAACTGAAACCCTGCTTCAAGCCGCTGCAGACCGAGGCCACCGGAGATCACTCTCTTTATGCACTTTGTGAGTAAAATAACCCAACATGAGAGTCACCCTCAGCCCCAGAGCACATGAGGGTCACAGAGGAAAGGGCGCCCAGCTCACAGGTCTTGGGTCTGTCTGGCGACACTCACTTCACAGAATGATGCTGGCAGGAAGCTGAGTAACGTTAGGAATTTTGAGCTTCACGACTCAGAGGCTAGAAAGAGAAATCAAGAGTTCCTAGGACAGCATTGTTTATGTTCCTCAAGAATGCTGCAATTTAATTAAAGGCAAAAGAGCACGAGAGCCTCAGGTCCCAGCTCGCTGGTACATTGTTAAATAAGTTACCACCATTTAACCTCTGAGGACTGAGCAGAAAGTGCAGTTTGTAAGCCAAATGAAGCACTCTTTTTAGGAAGAGTGATAAAGATAAATTGGTCGTTGGAATGAGTGAAAACCCCAGTGCTTCTAAAATATCGTTCAAGGAGTTGCCAAAAAATTAAATTATGTTACTTATTCTGAGCAAATAATAGACTTTAATTATCAAACCAACCTTCCTAGAACTATCTAATATCCAAGGTATCCAAAGGGAGCAAATAGTTATGACTATTTTAGGTAATGTAACGTTCTACTTCTAACATTCTAAAGTCCGTATATTAATCCCTAAGAAGGGCCAGTGTTTATCTACACTGTCTCAGAGTAGGGAGGAAGTGGCCTTCAGGAATGAGGAAAACTGATGTACAAAGCGAGGAAAGAACATTTAAATACAAAGCAATTTCACTAATAAAATGCTCAAGCCGTCTAGGGTAATTTGGGTACTTGGTGAATCACTGCTTAGCAATTCATGAACACTGTGGGTGCCTGGAATTCAATTCCATTGTCCTCGAGCTGAATTGCTTTGGAAAAAGGTCACATGAAAAGGAGAGGAAGTTTTGACTTTCACATGCCAGTTATTACTAAGGAAACCACTTCCTCGGTATTCACAGATTCAGCATGTCTGCAGCTTTGGCTTCCATACAAATTACATTTTGGTGCAGCATTAAGAAACAAACAAGGGTGGAGAGTATTTTAAAAACTCAACCCAGCTATGTCATGTTCACAGAACAAAAAGAGGAGGACTTTTCAGACGCCCTTTGTCTTCCGAAGCGCTCTATGTATGCCTGGGTAGAGAGCCTCCAGGAGCGAAAAGGATGTCTGAGATTTGAGGAGAGGGCCTGTGATGGCCAGTAAACAAATGAGAAGCGAATACAGCTTTGCTGTGTTTTCTGATTGGCAATGGCTCTGAACTATCTCCTACTTGTAGTTGTGGACAAAGAAACAGGAGATGAATTACCATGTCCTAGGACTGAGTGTTCCTTTCCAATTCAAATTGCAATAAGAAATAAAAATGGTTAGTCTTCCAGTGTTAGATTATATAACTTGTCTCCTCTGTTTTTCTGGTTTCATTTTGCTTTGTTTTGCTTTCATTTTTGTCTTTTAAGGAGAAAAAAGAGTAAAATGAAGGGATATTTTAGAATGGGGCTGTCATGGGCCTTATTGCAAATGCAGCTGAACTCAGAAGTAGCTATTTTTGCTCTAGTGGGCCTTAACTGTTTGGTGGTTGCTTTGCTTTTATTTATATTTCTATTTTTAACCCAAATAGAAAGACCTTGTATAAACTACCTCTTTGTTCATGGTAGACGTCCAACTATTTTTAATTCTCTCTGCTGTTGAGAATAATGATTAGGACCCAGAAGATCACAAATCTTAGATGTCTGGGGTCCATCTGTTTGAATATCCTGAGTCTCTCTTCTAGTACCAGGATTTATGGTTTATCTTCGGCCTTTTAGTTCTCAACCTTACGCATGAATCAACACAGAACTCAACTGCACTGTTATTAACAGTAATAACAGTATTAAAAGTAAAAGTATTAAAAGTAATTAAACAGTAAAAGTATTAAAAGTAATCTGCCAACAGCTACTCTGTAGTGAACTTATAGGAGAAGGGAGCTCCTTTGGTATTACATGGCAGCAACTATGAAAGAGGTCACTCTTAGCCGTAATAAAGTGTAGTATGAGCTGAGCATTAAGAATTTTAATACCAACGAATAATAGAGTTAATATCAAGTGGGTACCTTAAAACTTTTAAATGTGTTGCTTTTGAAATCACAGATTTAACTCTTCTAAGCACCTAAGGAAGCTAAATAATTTTGGATTGACAGGAAAAAAAACAGGAGGATGCTTATTTAGTTACTTTTTGATAATCATCTATGCACACTCTCCAGAAATTGCTTTAAAGCTCTCTAATTCTGGGTTGACACTCTAAACAAATTGCAAACGTTCTTTGGTTTCAAAAAGGACTGGGATGGTGATAATGCTGATAACAATAAAATACTAGAAATAGCTCACGTATATGGAGAATTTAATAAGTACCAGTCAGTGGGCTAGGCATTCTACTTAAATTATCTCATTTAAATCCTCACAACAGCCCTGTGAGCTTGGTGCTATCATTACCCTTGATCTCAGAGAGGTTAAGGAAACGCTCAAATTCACTCATTTAGCAAGCAGCTGGGCTAAGATGTGAAAACTGGTAGTGCCTCCCCAGTCTGAGCTCTTACTACTAGAGTAGGTGTTTATAGAGAGAACGCTTTGACATGGACTGATTTGAGATGCCAAAAGATTAAAGTTAGGAAAAGACCCCACCGCTTCTGGTCCAGCAAGTGTCTAGGTAGAGCTCACGTCTGGCTCTTTTGAACTTGAAGCCCAGATACCACAGTCCTCTGGGTAGGAAGAGGGTCCTCGCCAGCATCAATCATCCAGGAAAGAGGAGGCCTTGTGCAAGAAAAGGAGGGAAGCTTTGAGCAGCAGACTCATGAGAGTAGCATCTTGGTGTGAGGCTCTGGGTAGGGGGCCCCGCCCCCCATCCCTGCCTCCAGGGGACAGACTGGGAATTTGCAAAGGATCCCTGTCCTGTTGTGGGCAACAAGCTGCAGGAGATAAGTTAGGTCTTGTTCAACTGGAAAAGCAAGTTTCATGCTCTGCTCTCCATCCATTTCCCTTAGTGAAGTCACCTTGGAACGTTCTCTCTGTCCAAGAGATGCTCCAAAGCTACTAAGGAGAGGGTCCTGCAGCTGTTGTGTTGAAATAACTTTCCAGGTCCGGGGGTGCCACGTCAGCAAACTGAAACTTCGGTCGTTTTCCTGTAAATGCTCTGCTGGACCAGAATTGCAGGGCATCCAGGCAGCCGATCCCAAATCCAGGCCTTGGCACCTCAAGCAAAGTGGATTCTGTGGCCCCGGCCAGTCATCTTCTCTTCCTTTTTCTTTATCTTACAAAAGCTTCCTGGCTTCAGCCTTGGGCAGCACTTCTCCAAAAGGTGGCTATAGCCTCACCAAATGTTCAAGTTTGTTTGTATCACCCCAATTGTCTTCTTTAATCATTTTTTACTAGTTTGGATCTAACCTTAAAGGGAAATAGGAATTTCCCCTAGCTTCTCACTCTTTGGGCCAAAGGGTAAGATTTCACCAAGGGTACAGGGTGAACCTATCGGGAAGACTAAAGCTTTGAGGTCAAATCACCTCACAGAGATCCTTCTTTCATGCTAAAGTGAGAAAATCTGTCTTTCTGTCCCTCTTCCTCCATCTCTCCCTCTTTCTTCCTTTCTTTCTTTCTTCCTTTCTCCCTCCTTCCCTTCCTCCCTCTCTCCCTCTCTCTCTCTCTTTCTCTCTTTCTTTCTCTTTCCCTTCCTTCTTTCGCTCCTTCCTTTCTTTCCTTTCTTTAAGAAGGAGGCACTGTCTCTCAGCATCTCACCATCCTGGGTTAAGGCAGTAACCGCCACAATTAAATACAGATGTTAACAAAGCACCTCAACTGACATCCAGCTTGGTGAAATGACACCAACCTCCATCCAGTTGCCGAAGCCAAATCTTAGAGTTACTCTTGATTCTCTCATTTCTTCATTCAATTTAGCATTCAGAGGTGCCAAAATCCACATGAAAACATCTCGCATCCGCCCTCTTCTCTGCATCACCGTGACCTCTTGTAACAGCGTAGAGCCAAATCTGACTACATGTTGGATCTGTTTCTTTTACTTTACCCTTTGCTTCCCATTGCTTTTGTTCACTAAAAGGATACTGTCTATAAACAATGGCCTGCCTCGGGGAACCCTGCCCCTCTGCCTGAATGTTAAACCAAAGTGTCTTTGTTCAGGGAAGCATCCTGACCCTGTCCACCCCTGGATGGCTGCAAGAAATAAGAAATTAACACATCCCCCAAGAAGAAATTAACACATCCCCTCCCCGAGGATGGCCGTTCCATGGGATATTTGCAAAGCTTATGGCCTTTTAACTTTACTTCCTCATCTCCTCCCCCTTTCTGTTCTATAAAAGAAACTGGCATCCAGACCCCGATAAGATGGTTTTCCAGAGACACTCGTCTGCCATCTTCTCGGTCGGCCAGCTTGCCGAAGAAAGTCGTATTCCTTGTGCCGACACCTCGTCTCCGATTCATTGGCCTGTTGTGTGGCGAGCAGAGGTAACACTCTCACCTGTCCAGCTGCTCCCATACCGTGTCCTCTTAACTCCTTCCCCTCACATCAGTTAAGGGGAGCCTTTTGCAATTTAGTAAGAGGAAATAACTTCTGCTTAAAATCCTCTGGTGCCTTCCCACTGTGTTTAGAATAAACCCCAGACTCCGACCATGACTTATAAAGCCACATGTGATCTGGACTTGCCCATCCCTTGAAAGTCTCCTCCCATTACTGTACCTTCCACTGCCCTGTCCAGCCCTGGCTGTGGCCTTTTGATGGCTCCTAGGATACACCCAGCTCCGTCTGTTCCAGAGCCACTGCACTCGTTGCTCTCCTTCCTGGAATTCTCTTCTTCCTTGTCTTCAGGTGGCTGGCTCCCTGTCATTCTGATGTTACTTTCAGTATCACCTCTTCAGAGAAGATTTCTCCAACCTCCTGGCTAAAGCGTCTGAGTTTTGGTGGGAGGTTGCCTCCTGCTAGAAAGAAGGTGGGCTTCAGGAAGGCAGGGACTTCCCTGTCCCATCCAGTCTACTGTGTTATACCTGAGGCCAAGAACTGTGCTGATGGTCTTAGGAGGATCTCCCTGGATCTGGCGAAAGTAGAAGCAAGCGCTTGTTATTAGCTATTATTATTCAGTTCCACTCCGATTACAGCCACACCCTAAGCTGAAGTTTGGAGGAGGCATAGGGCAGGGTGGTGGAGGATGGAGAGAATGGAATCCAGTTCCTTCTGGTTCCCAATTAATGTGGCCCTAAAGAATGACGGGGATGTCGATGTTAAGGATTCTGATGTGATTGTTTCCACCTTAGCACTCACTATGACACAGTCTAAACTGTAGCTGTTAAGTCACTGTCTACACCGATCAGCCAGGATTGCCCGAGTTAGGGTGGGGTTAAAACACACAACCCAGGTTCATCATTTCTGCTTGTTGTAGGGCCTCGGGGGCCGAATCAGATAGAGGACTCGCCGTTTGGAACTTGACAGTGGCTGGGCCAGAGGGAAAGGAAGGGCAGGAGTGGGATGAATTTTCTCCACTGGAAGGGACACGTGTCACCCCGCTCTCAGTTGATTGCTGAGAGCGAGTCACGTCACCGGTTGGAGGAATGCAGAGAGATGCAGAGCAGCACTGATGTTGGCCAGGCCATCAGGAAGGAGAGAAGAGGAGACACAAGGTGGTGTCTGACCCATAGAAACTACTAGAACCTGAGGGCAGAAGCGATGCCCTGGGTGGTGGGCAGCAGGGCTTGCTTGATGAGCCCAAATTCTCCAAGGAGAAAGAGACGAGCAGCTTTCTACTTCCGGCCAATAGAAGAAGGGGGGCCCAAGGTCATTTTATGTCTCAGACACTCGCTTCTTCATTCAAGGCTGTTCTTTCTTTGCTGTCCATACGTCTCTCTTACAGATTTAGTCAGTTTCTGTGTTGGTTATTCTCTGACAAATATGCTCCCTTCCCTGCCTTGTTTTATGCCCAGGAGTTGTCCTCTAGGGATGCATCACCCAAACTCTCTGACCTTCTGGTCTTTTGTCGATTTGCTGAGTGGGAAGCACAGTGTTTTAGTCTGCTCAGGCGGCTGTAACAAAACAGCACAGAACGGGTAGCTTCTAAACACAGAAATATATGGCTCACAGGTCTGGAGGTGGAAAGTGTGAGATCAGGGAGCCAGGGGGCCGGGTGATACCTCTCAGGTCCCCGGCTTCTCCTTGTGTCCTTACATGGCAGAAGAGGCCAGGGAACTCTGTGCAGCCTCTTTTATAAGGCACTGATCTCATAACTTAAGCACTTCCCAAAGACACCATCACCTTTGGGGGTTAGGATTGCAATATATGAATTTTGGGGAGAGGGCATAAACCTTGAGACCATAGCACACAGGTAGGAAGTTGGAGGGCAGGGTTTGAGAGAGGTTGGGGTAATTACCCCACCCTGAAGCTCCCTTCCCTAACCTTGCTGGCATCCTTGCAGGGGCTCCTAGCTCTGTGGTCCCAGGTTCTGTCTTGAACCCTTTCCTCGTGGCTTCAGACCCCACCAGAATCCTGCCAGCTGCACCCTCCCTCGGTCCTTTGGGCCCTGGTTGGGGGAAGTTTCCTGTTGCTGCTGGTCATCCCTAACTGATACCTTCGCTCTGACACATCACTGTCAGCCACCTCCTTATTCCATTCCCTCCCGTTAAAGACTTTGTGTCTGTTGTCTGCTTCCTGCCATACTGACTAATACGTCTTACTTATTGGATTCCAAACAGCTGTACGTATCCTCACCCACCGTTCTTTTCTTGACATATTTCTTAGATGTGCCTTATTTCTGTGCTTTCTTATCCCCACGGCTCTCTCTTTCTCTTCACTGTGTTGACTGCAAAACAAAAAAATGCACATGAGAGCTGTGAGTTAAGTTTTATTTGGGGCAAAATGAGGGCTATAACCCGGGAGACATTTCCGCTAGCTCTGAGAAACTGCTCCAAAGAGGTAGGGGGGAAGGTCAGTATATATGTGACTTTGGTGAAGGGGGAGTACGTACAATCAAGCCCATTTTTTTTGCAGAGGTTTCTGCTGGTCTCGTGAAGGTTTCTGCTAGTCGCTAGGAGCAGACGTCACTATGAAGGATTTTAGTGCTTTTCTAGATAAAAGGAGATGCAAGAATCGGGCTCATAAAATCTTCTGAAAATATATAACTATATGAAGGCCTGTTCAGCCATTTTTTCCCAGAGCACAGAGGGCCTCACCCCTGATCTCCACCCTGGACTCCTTTCAGGGGGTTGAAGGTCAGCGGCTGCAGTGGCTCGTGATTTCATCCTTGTAGAGGTAGATGGCAAGTGCCAATTGGTAGGTGACGCCTCTTAGAACTTTGGGCTCTGTGATAATAGCTGGTACTATCAAAAACATTTACCGGTTTTTGTTGAAACACCTTATTTCATTCAGCAGAGTGCTGGCCACCTGCTTTGTATTAATTTGCTGAGGCTGCACTAACAACGCATCTCAGACTCGGGGGCTTGGAGAACAGAGCTTTATTTCTGCTCAGTCTGGAGGCTGGAAGTCCCAGATCAAGGTGCTGGCAGGTGTGCTTCTCTTGCGGCCTCTCTCCTTGGCTTACAGAGGCCGCCTTCTCTTCCCACCCGACCTCTTCCCTCGGGGCCCTCGGCCTCTGTGTCTCCCTCTTATAAGGACACCAGTTTTACTGGATTAGGGCCCCAACCTAATGGCCTCATTGTGGCCTAATCACCATTTGAAAGCTCCATCTTAAACTAGGGCTGCGTTCTGAGGTTCCGGGGGTTAGGACTTTAACATATAAACTTGGGGGGAACGCAATCCAGCGCACTCGATACACTCCTATCACAAAGCAGGATCCCAATGGGCTTTTGGGCATCAAAGCCTTTAGTTTCACCTTTCATCCGCTGGAGAGAGGAAGTTGCCTCTTCTAACCCTTAGGCTTCCCATATTTCTGGACCCTGCCTGTTTCTCTTTTATGGGTGTTTGCAAACTGCTTGATTGTTTTGGAGGATATCTCCTTCTACGGTGCCTTGTGAAATACAGCCAATTGGTAGTAAATACATGCCACTAACACTGCTTTCTAATCTTTTTCTCTAGAGCTACAGTTTCTCCTGCTATGTTATCACAGGCAACAGTGTCACCAAATGTTTCGGTAAAACTCCCCTATTACATGGATGACCATTGTTCTGGTGTCCAGTGTTAGTTGGTTCACTGTCCCCCGTCCAGCCCTTGGCCACCGCCGTATATTTTAGGCTTATTGGCTACGGTAGCACTCCATGTCAGGGGATCAATGTCAGTACTATCAGGACAGACCAGTTTTGCCACAAAACATTCTTATTCATTTCTTGCTTTTGCTGCACATCTACCTGGTTGACAATGGGCCCCTGGTGGTTGCTCAGGGACCCTGACTGATGGAGTGGCCACCCTCTTGCCATGTCAGGGGGATAAGAGAGCCTTTGCCCCTTAAAGCCTGTCCTCATATATGATACATGTCACTTTTTTATAATTCATTGACCAAAGTGAGTCACACGTGTGCTTTTTTAAAATTTGTTTTTTATTGATATAGTTGATTTACAATGTTGTGTTAATTTCTGCCATACAGTAAAGTGATTCAGTTAAACATATATATATATATATATATATATACATTCTTTTTCATATTTTTTCCATTATGGTTTATCAGAGGATATTGAATATAGTTCCTATAATGCTATACGGTAGGACCTTGTTGTGTATCCATTCTGTATGTACCAGTTTGCATCCGCTAACCCCAAACTCCCACTCCATCCCTCCATGGGTGTTTTTTTTAACTTCAAGGGGACAGGAAACTACTGTCCTATCTCGTGCTTGGAAAGAGAACCAGAAATTCTTGGTGAACAGCACTCATGATTACTATTCAGCATCCATTATCAAGAGCTGGTATTTAGTTCTGGAAATTAAGAAACTAATTGGGAAAAAACAAAAATTGAGATCATCTGTGGCATAAATCATGGGTCCATGATGTTATTTTTGTTTTCTGAACATCGTGACACTATTTCTCCCAAGAGACACACACACACACACACACACACACACACACACACACACACCTTTCTTTAATGCCACAGAATTATGTATTCAGCTCTATGGATGGCAGCTGGCTGTCATGTGTCATTTGGTAATTTCCATACCTTCTCTTTCTTACTGCAAAAGAAGCCTGCAGAGGCTGTGTTAAAAGAGTCAGGTATAGCCCTCTTCTGCTCTTTTGTGCTTGTGATACATGTGCTATGTATCTCCTTCCCCTACCAATGCATTTTAAAATGAAGTCATATTTAAATTTGTCATTTCTATAAAGCAAGAAAGGTACTTGCTGCCACGCGCTGCCAAGCAGACTGGCAGATGCCACTAACAAATGGTAAAAAATTCTTCTCTGGTTCATTATTTCCATAAAAACAAACTCTCTTTCAGTTATCATTGCTGAAATAGAATGTAAACCTAATTCTAAATAACAAAAAACAGATCCAGTGGCCGTCAAACCCCAGCGCAATGTGTCTCTATAGAAGTTAGTGAATAAGTGAAGTGAATCATAATTCCTCACATCCGGAAGAGGATTCACAATCCAGGGTACCCATTAAAGTGGTTTCTAGCCTAAAATAGACAGGAATCACTAACAATGCGTTAACAGTGGAACCAGGTAGGAAGCATCCAGTGGAGAAATGTGCCTACAATTAGATGGCTTTGATTCGGTACAGCCTTTTCTCAGATCCTTCTCTGGGAATAAATGATTTTGTCTGAAATCTTTCCCCCATGATTCCATCCTTTTTTCTGACGCCAGCTGAGTTTTCTAACATACAAATCTGGTGGTGTCGTCGGATGAGTAGGCTCCGGAACCAGGTTACCATCAAGAAAGAGTTCCGCCCCACGCCCCCTCCCCTCCACCCCCCCCCCCACCAGCCTGCGGTCATGACCTCTCCAAGCCCGTCACCCCAGGGATGCCACCATCCCAGCGCCCTCCTGGCTGCTGCTTGGCAATCAAAGCTCCACTTGAAGCTCCCTCGGCGGCCAAGTCCCCTTTGTTTGTTCTCCACCCGGGGCCCCCGGACTCGTCACCTCCTGGCCTCTGCCAGCCTCACTCTTCTGCATTCGCTGCATGGTTATTTCCTGACTGCCTTTTTTTCTGTTACGAATTTGCTCTGAGCTCTGGTCTGGGCGAGCCCTGACCGCCACTTGCTTCCTCACTGCTGACTCATTGGTCTGCTCTGTTGTCTGGCTTGGGGGACCCTCAGGATTCCTGACGACGTGGCCCCCTGCCTCACTGGGACTCCTGGCACCAGCCTGTCCTTGGTCCTGGAGCCACCGGACACCCCTGGTCCCCTCCCCACCTTTTCAGGGCTCTTTTCCTTATATACTGTTTTACTGCACAATCCTGGGTTAAGTCATGTAATCTTTCTGTTTCCTGGTTTTCCCATTTTACAAATATGAGTCTAGGTAAGCTGCAAGCTGCCCACACAGGGCTTGCGAGGAGCAGGTAAAACAAACACGTGAAAACACTTTGCAAAGTGCAAAACTGATGTGAGGTCTGATTTTTACTGCAGTGTGGTTTTCTCTGAAGCATCCTTCCTGGGTGTCATTTTCTTCATCCAGAGCTTTGAGGTTTGAAAAGGATTGACTGCTAGTTTGATAGACTAGTAGGTAAGAAGGAAAATAATAACTGTTGCTATTGACCATATACTGTATGCCAAGTCCTGGGCTGGGTACTTTGGATTCATATCTAATCTAATCTTTACATCTACTCTGCAGGGTAGGTATTATGATTGTCATTTTACAGCTGAGGAAACAAAGGCTCAGAGACACAAAGTCACTTGTCCAGGGATGCACAGTTTGTAAGTCATAGAACAAGAGAGTGTGTTCACTTCTGTTTTATTTCCAGTTTGTAAGTCATAGAACAAGAGAGTGTGTTCACTTCTGTTTTATTTCAGAGCTGTGATGCTCAGCACGTGTCCTCCTGAGATGCACCGCTGGGCTTTGCCTTTTCTCTGGTCCCACCCGGCCAATTGGACTCACGCTTTGTTTTCCCCGCCCTGTGGCAGTCATGATGTAGGGCAGCCCTCCATACTGATGGTCATGCCCTGGCGTAAGCGCTTCCCCTTGAGCCTGGGCTGGACTTAGAGACTTGCTTCTGATGAATAGACTGCAACAGAGGTGATGCAATATCACTTCTGAAATTAGTTTACAGGAGACCGTGGCTTCTGTGTTGCTGCGTTTTCCTACTCCCTCTTGTTCAGCTTGATGACTCCAGCTACCTTACTGTGAGCTGCTCTATGGGAAGGTCCTGGGGAGGGAACTGAGAGAAGCCACCCGTAGTTGCCAAGGACCAGAATCCTGCCAACAACCCATGAAGAGCTTGGAGTCAGGTCTCAGCCCAAATGAACTGCAGATTCACTGACGTCGTGAGAGCCCCTGGGCTGGAGAACTCAGCTAAGCCATGCCTGCATTCCTGAACCACAAAACGGTGACATAGTAAGTGCTGTTGTGGTTTTTCTTTTAAATCACTACTTTTGGGGGTCATTTGTTCCACGGCAGTAGATGACCAATACACATGCTGTATACTGAGAAGCATTACTGATGGAGTCTACTGTCCTTATGGCTGGTGAATGAAGAAACTAACTGACATGCTCCACTTTCTCACCCACAAGCAACACCTAATAAGAGCTGAGATTGGAACTCATGTCACTCAAAGCCCAAGGCATCACATCACCCTCTAGGCTGAGCTGCTGGGGGACACATGCCTTTTTACAGGGGCCTTTGGCCTGGGATGAAGGTGACAAGGCTGTTGTTTTGGTGCCATTGTACCAATGAAAGCAGATAAGAATTTTATGTCTGAAGATAGATTGGTAGGGAAGTGTTTGGGGACCACAGATCAAAGAGGGCTTCCTAAATATTTCCAGGTAAGTTAATCCTACTCCACTTGAATATAGAGCCACTTTGACCTCAGGCAGGGGTCAACATTTTTCTGCAAAGAGTCAGAGAGTAGGTATTTTAGACATTGCAGCGCACATGTGGTCTGTTGCATATTCCTTTACTAAAAACAAACATTAAATATGTAAAAGCATTCTTAGTTCAGAGGTCTTATAAAAACAGGCTATGAGTCACATTTATCCCAGGCTGTAGTTTGTCACCCCCGACTGAAATTAAGGTGACCCTCAATGACTATGGTTTAATCTGAGTATGGTTCTCCACGGGGTTCCAAGAGGGAATTAAGCCCTAATGTCCTAAAGCATCCATTATATGTAGTGACTCAACTTCTCTCCTGTGGATTTAGAATGGTATTTGTTATGTACATACTTGGGAGAATTGAATAATACTCACTCAAAAGACCTTTGTGCTCTGGGGTTCAGATGACAAGCCCTGGCTAGTGGCACACATAATCACACACTTATTCATTCAACAATCATTAAGTAGGCACTCAGTGCTCAGTGTTGGTTTATGTTGTGTGACAGCAGAGATAAGGGACTCTGGGCTTTCCCTCAAAGACATCATGCTGAGTGGACTACAGGAAATTTTGAAAATAATTTCTGAAGTCATGCTCAGGCAGAAACAATGTGATGACTCTAATAAGTGTTCCTTTTTCACTAATCTGATATTTTTGCTATAGATTGAGGGCGTTTCTTTTTCTCCACAGGGCTGTGATCTATGCTACGCAGACCTATTGACAGCTGTCTGAGAAATGAAAAGACCTCCTGGAAATATCTGTCCATGGGTAGACCTGGGTGAGAATCAATCCTTGCCCACCACTGACTATGTGACTTCGGGCAATTACGTAATCTTCTTGAGATACCTTTTCACCATAAGATGGAGAAAATAATAATACCCACTTCAGTGAGCTGTGGTGTAAATTTAAATGAAAAAAAAAGCATGCAAAGCCCTGAGGGGTGATGCTAAATACATAGCAAGAGCTCAACAGAAGTACCTATTACTGCTGTTTTCAGGGCACGACCCGTGATTTCAGGAGCATCAGATACATGCTCTTAATTTTTTAAAGTCAGATCCATGTATATATGTATATGAGATGTGCCCACAGAAGGGAAACATCTGCAGTTTTGTGTAATTGCTTTGGCCTCCTCAGAGAACTGGGTCAATCTATGGAGGGTCAAACATACCTAATTAGAGAATCTACAAATCCCGAATAGGTGCCATTTTTAGAAGGATGGTTCGATTTCTTCTCAACGCAATAAATTGGCTGTGCAGGAGGATGGGGAAGGGGGAGAGGGGAAGCATCACTTCAGCAAATCCCTGATTTTAACTTATTTTTTTCCATTCCTTCTGAGAGTGTCTTCATGCAGAAAAACCTCTCTCACTCTTCTGGATTCTGAAGTAAGAATGACAGAACCGAGCTTTAGTGAGCTCTTGTTTTGCACCGGGCTCTGATCGGTGAATCCTCACTCAGCCCTATGAGAGACGGAATATTTTATCATTCGCAATTTACATAACAGACGACTTGCACGGATTGCCCACCTAACTTGACCTAGGTCATACGGCTGGGGCATCTGTGGTCTGGTTTAAATCCAGGTAGGTTCACTTCAGAGCCCCACTCTTAATTCCACTGTCCTACTACATGGCTACACAGTAGAAAGAATTTGAGTCACATATGCAATTAAAATGTTCTGGTAGTCACATTTCAAAAAAAAAAAAGGAAACAGGCGCAATTAATTTTTAAAATTCATTTTATTGAAGTATAGTTGATTTACAATGCTGTGTTAATTTCTTTTTTAAAATTAATTAATTAATTAATTTATTTTTGGCTGCGTTGGGTCTTCGTTGCTGTGCGCGGGCTTTCTCTAGTTGCGGCGAGCAGGGGCTACTCTTCGTTGCGGTGCATGGGCTTCTCATTGCGGTGGCTTCTCCTGTCGCGGAGCATGGGCTCTAGGCATGTGGGCTTCAGTAGTTGTGGCATGCAGGCTCAGTAGTTGTGGCTCATGGGCTCTAGAGCGCAGGCTCAGTAGTTGTGGCGCATGGGCTTAGTTGCTCTTGCAGCATGTGAGATCTTCCTGGACCAGGGCTCGAACCCATGTCTCCTGCATTGGCAGGCGGGTTCTTCACCACTGCTCCACCAGGGAAGTCCCGCTGTGTTAATTTCTGCTGTACAGCAAAATGATTCAGTATATATACCTTCTTTTTCATGGTCTTTTCCATTATGGTTTATCACAGGATATTGAATATAGTTCCCTGTGCTCTATAGTAGGACTTTATTGTTTATCCATTCTATATGTTTGCATCTGCTAATCCCCAACTCCCAATCTCTCCCTCCCCCAAAGGTGCAGTTAATGTTAATCATATATTTAAGTTAACCAATCATCTTTAAGATGTTACCATTCAATATGTAATCACAGAAAAGAGTCTTCTTTACACACTTCAGGAGTTATCACTTCTGCACGGCTCCATTAGGACCTTTCACGTGGTTGGGAGCCATGCGTGGCTGGTGGCCTCCATAGTGGAGAGCGTAGCCCTGTGCCTGCTCAGCCAGAGTTACTGGACTTTCTATTTACATCTCTATGTTTACATAATCTTTATTCTTTTGTTTTGGTATCTTCAAAACTATTAAAAAGATCCTGACTACTAAAACTGAAAGTAAGTTTTAAAAAAAAGGAAGAAAATAAAGCCATGGTAATAGGGTCATTGTTTGGGGATTTCTAACAATGCCTAAGGAAGCTGTGTTCTTTGGTGACTTCTGTCAGATTGCTCAAATATTTTGAGTTCAACTGCTTGTCCATTTAAGAACATAAGGTTCATTTATCATGTTTCCCCCTTGGCCAAGCAGAAATCTAAAAATAAGCTCTTAAGTTGTTAGGTTTGACTGAACTCTTTATATAAATATCTGTTTGCAGTTGTTGTTTTAGCAAAAGAAAAAGCCAGTCTCCTAAGTGTTTTGGTTCTAAAAACTTTAGGAAACTGATTTTTCCCCTAAACACTTCCTTCCTCTAAACCACATACAGACTGAAAAAAAAAAAGGAAGTGAAAATTAGATTTTATTTTATTTTTCCTACAAGAGGACAGAAAAGACAATCCCTTCCCCCATACGACATTCTTTTGCCATTGCCCTTCCCACTACCAAATTCCAAATGCTGATTAGAGGATGAAAAATTGGCCCCTTCATATAAAGCTTAACTCTGTAAAGTCTGTGGAGTCTTGGTTTCAGGTGTCACATCTCATCTGACGAGTTTGGAAGGGCCTGCAGGAAATCACTGTCACATAAACCCCTTTTTGTGTCTCTGGCAATGTTTCCCCAACACTGGACACAGAGAAGACAACAGTAGACAGTAAGTGCTTGTTGAATTAAAATTTTTTAATTTATTTGAGGAAAGTCAAGAAAAATTTCTATGGACTATTATAAGAGAAAAGTGGTTTGCTGTTTCCAAATATACTAATGGAAACACTTAGAAGAGGTATTTTGATTAGAGGGAAATGACCTGGGAGCAAGGAGTGACATGAAGATGTGGGGTAAAATCCGGGAAATTAAAAGGGTGACTGGCTTCTAGAGGTTCCTCCTTGACTCTGTCTTTACATGAAATTTTAATATGATTAAAATATAAAAACTAAAAAAAAAGATAAAAAATATGTAGAAGAATATCTGTAAAATTTTGGTCAAGGGGAAGATTTTAAGGTAGTAGGTAGGAAACTTAGAAAACACAGTTATATTTAACCTGTCTTTCTATAGGCACATATATACATATGTGCATGTATGTATGTATTTAATACATATCTTATGCAAAACAGTGAACTGGGAAAATATATGCAATTAGAATACTATCAGAAGATATAACAAGTTGCTCTTCCTAATATACGAATGACTGATAAAAGAAAAAGCAAGTTATAAATGAAAAAAACCAAAGAAAATAAACTCTAAAGATGTTCTTCCTCACTAGTGAATCAGAAATGCAAACTATACCAAAAATCAGATGAAAATTTTAACTCATCACATAAGCCAAACAAACAAACAAGTAACACCATCCAACTATAGTGAAGTATGCTGGCTACCCAGCTGCTGGGGGTGTGAATTGATTGAATAAATATAATAGACTTCAAGCGATTTCTGGTGAATAATACTTACTAATAACATTAATGCTAGCTGTCTGGGCTTAAAACATGTTAGCAAAGTATCTTTCAGAACTGTGTGTAGGGTAGAATGAAATCATATTCACTATTAATGTTATATGTCCTTACAGAGAAAGACAAATATCACGTGATATCACTTATATGTGGAATCCACACACACACAAAAATGATACAAGCGAACTTATCTAAAAATAGAAATAGAGCCACAGACATAGAAAACAAACTTATGGTTACCAAAGGGGAAAGGGGAGAGGGATAAGTTAAGAGGTTGGGATTAACACATACACACTACTATATATAAAATAGATCAATAACAAGGACCTACTGTATAGCACAGGGAACTATACTCAATATTTTGTAATAGCCTATAGGGGAAAAGAATCTGCAAAAGAATATATACATATGTGTGTGTGTGTACATATATATATGAACATATATAACTGAATTCGCTGTGCTGTACATCTGAAACTAACTTGACATTGTAAATCCACTCTACTTCAATAAAATTAAGAAGAAAAGAAAAGCAAAATAAAGCTATGTGCCCTTATGTGTTGTAGAAAATGAGAATTGCTATTAACCAGCTGGATAATTTGCCTTATGCAGTAGCCCTTCAGTTTGCTTAGACGACCATGGCAATGGGCTAGGGGTAGAAGGCACAGGGCTGGCTTTGGGCCGAGGCTGCCCACGGCCTCATCCCTTCCCTGCTGCAGTGGCCAGGGAGTCTGGTGCTGCTGATGACGCAGGTGGGGGAAGCTTCCCGAGGGCATCAGACTGGATGTGAATGAAAAGGAAGCCTTTACTGGGTTACACGACTGAGATTTGCGGGTCAATATCTGGTCCTTGTGGTCTAGCCCAACCCAACTAAAACAACAATACAGATAGTATTCTTTAGGGACTATAGAACAAACATAGTCTCTCTATATAACATAGAGAGAATGTATATACACATTTCCTCTCTATTATAAAAAATATATATATTAAAAACATATATATGTTTTATACATATATGTTTTATACATACATATTTATGTTATATATGTTCTACATATATAAATATTTACATTTATGTTTTTACATACATATACATATTTATAAAACATAAAACATTTACATTTATGTTTTATACATATTTATGTCATATATGTTTTACATACATATATATGTATATATAAAATATATATATTCAAATGCAGTTAAATATAAATGCATTTCTTTCTAAGTCTCCTACCTATCTTAAGGTCTCTCCCTTGACCAAAATTGTACAAATAGTCTTCTACATATTCTTTTGTTTTTATATTTAGCTTTTACATTTTGCTCCTATTAAAATTTCATTTAAAGCATTCAGACACATCTTACACAAACTAGCATCCTCGACTGGATGAACTATTTTGGATCATTTGGAAGCACTTTTGAGATCTTATATCACTTTCAGGTTGTTATATAAATAGATCATCACTCACCTGTAATTACACTTGTTAACCGAGCGCCAGGCTACGGTCCTGATTAAGATGCTTCAAGTCTACTTCTTGTGGCGGCGGCGGCAGCTGCGGCAGCCGCTGCCATGCTAAGATGAATGCCTCTTCCGCCTTCAAGTCGTTCTTGTTCTTCGAGTGCGAGAACAAGATCAAGGCACCCGATGCCTGTTTGTTCACCTCCAACAAGGAGGACCACGCGCTAGGAAACATCATCAGATCGCAGCTGCTGAAGGCCCCCCAGGTGCTGTTTGCTGGCTACAAAGTCCCCCATGCCTTGCAGCACAAGACCCTCATCGTGTGCTGACCGCACTGGATGCCAGCCTTCACCCAATGCCATCACAGACCGCTTCCGCGAGCTCTCCCTGCTGGAAGAGCGCGTCCGACTGGCCATCAGAGACAAGCAAGAAGGAATTGAGTAGCGGGCTGCACCTGGCCCTTCTCCAGGCACCAGGTGGAAAAGAACACTTCTTCCAGCCGTGGGCCTCCTTGTAGAAATTCCAGCGAGCCCCTCACCCCTGACACCGATGTGTCCTGTACATAGAGTCTGTTTCACCTTCCTAATAAAGTGTGGCAGGAAAAGACCCAGCTGCGGGCGGAGGCAGAGGTGACTTCCAAGCAATGGACCGTCAGTTCAGCGGAGCTAGAGGACCTGTTCCGAAGCCACTCGGGGGCCTCATTTCAAAGCGGCCTGGCCCGGAGACCCAGATTTCTGTCTGAGAGCATGGCAGGAACAAACTCATCTGGACAAAAACTGGGAACCTGCGGCTGCCAGGCAGTGTCTGAAGCCGAGGGAAACTGAAAGCCCATGTGCTTCTAGAAGCCTCAGCTGCCGGACCTGCTTGCCTCAGCGTAGGGACACTTGATGGGGCCCACAAACAGCTCTCCCCGGGCCTCTCTTACATAGTGGAGTTTAATAAAAATAGTCACCGATAAAAAAGCAATCAATCAATCAACTTCTCATACCGGTTCTGAACGTCCTGTCCTAACACCCCATTCTTTGGAATTCTTACCCCGTTTCATGGTTCCAAGTTCTTCTGCTTTCTCCCTCGCTCTCCTGGGGCGTGGTCCTCAGCCTTGCTTTCCCCACTGTCACTTTTGGACCCATGGAGCACCGTTCCCAAACTGTGATCCATGGACGATTCAGCTTCTCCTTTCAGGCTCCAGCCTTGGACCCAGGGGCCTTGTGCCTTTTGAATGCCTTACTTGGTCATTCAACCCCAAAACCTCAGCAGTGGGGTAGGGGAGAAGTTCAACACCCTTAGGTGGTGATAGCAATAGGGTGGGAAAACCATCATTAGAACTTCTCTCTCTCTCAAAGTCAAGGTTAATAATCCAACATCAAAAACCATTGTGAAATTCTATGAATACTTGGATTACTAAGCAATTTCCACACTTGGATTTTTCGTGGGTCCTGAATTGCCAAGTGAACAAAGCTTGGAAAATTCTTGTTAATACGTTCATTATTAACAAGTAGGTAACTTTTAACATAGCACACCTAGTTTTACAGACCCGGTTATAGTGCCTGGAAGCTGTTAGCTGATACTCTGAGATACTGCAGGAAATCATTACTTCATAGAGGTAGGCTTTTTCTAGAGAGCTAGGATTAATTATATTTCAATAATTTGTCTTTATGAAGATACCATGGTAGTCATTTTTCCTTAGTGAAAATAAGCTGAAGTGAGACATAAATAAATCCTAAATGTTCATCAACTAAAGAATAGTTATATAAATTTTTTTTTATTTGTGTAATGTAATCTCATGCAACTATTAAAATCAAAACTAGAAAGACAAGGTTGGAGCATAGAAGATTAGCATGAAATAATGCTACAAGAAAGAGAAGAACATGGTGTTTCCTTTAAGGTTAAAAATCCCACCCATGGCCCCTGAGTAGGGAATTCAGTGGTATAGCTGTTCTGAATGAAGGTTGATCAAAGAATATTCTTCATGTTTGGATGCACTTTCAAAGGTGGGTGTTGCTGAGGAATTCATTGCCACGAGAACTTGGACAACTTTCCCAGAGAGGAAATAGTTGAACACAAGGTCTTCATGGTTGATCCTAATCCCCAAGCCTCGCACTAAATATGGAGAAGGGGGGCGGGGAGGGGTTGCAGTTGCCATTGGGAAGTTTACCAGAAAAACACGAGACTCATGATACACAAGCTTTGTGTAGAGACACTGATGAAAATTTGGGAAGGAGGGGATGGAGGTGGGAGGGCAAGGGCTGGGGTGATGGTGGGCTCTATTTTGAGCACAATATTTAACGACGACCATTTGGTGTTTTCTTCAAACACAACTTCTTCTATAGCTTTTTTCTCCCATTCCCAAGCACTTGTGCCAAATTTGGAGCAAAACTGAAAACTAAAATGAGGCAAAGAATGAGCTGAACAATGTGTGTGTGTGTGTGTGTAGGAGTGTGATATAAAGAAGGCAAAAATTTCCTGTTCTGTGTTGGGAGTTTTAATGATGTCAAGAGGAGGACCATTTTTCCTACTCAGAGCAGCAATGGTTTGTGTAGAAGTGAGGCCAGAATCACACCCATCACAGGGACTCCAGCTGTGGCCAGCGCAGATGGGATTAGCGGAGAGATAGGAGTATGATGGCCGTTTGGAAGCACGTGGCTTCTGAACTAAATGGGACAAAATTCATCTCTCCACTGCATCTTCAGGGTGTATATTCCCTCCGTGAGATCTGGGGAAACAGGAGTCATATAACCACGTAAAATGTGCATAGAAGAAGATGTTGAATAGACTCTTCTCAAAGTCCTGGAACCAGGGACAGCACTTTGAAATTGGAGGCTGTGTACTTCATTTATTAAAACCTTGGGCTTTAGGGCAAGAGAGCCTGGGTTTGCATCCTGGTTGTCTCGCCTCCTGGTATATAATCTTCAGTGGATTCCGTAAACTTTGTGCTTTAATTTCTTTGTCTGTGAAATGTGGTTGCTGTGAGGATTAAATGAGCTAATATCTATAAGAGAATCAGCACAGTTTCTGGCCCATGAAGTTCAGCTATGAGGATGGTGATAATGACTACGATGAAGATAAAGATTAAGGCTCAAAGCTGAGTAAAAGGAAGCCAGCTCGTGATCCATATTTTAAAGAAAATCCTCCACAATGGGATCAAGGTATCTCTAGACCTCATTTACAGGGGGCAGAATTGGCCATGTCAGCTCCAGGGAACACCACAAAATTCTTTGCCTTCTCTCACAGACACATTCGATGTTAGGCTGGGTAGTTTGGGGTACTGTAACAGGATGTGGGGTCGGCAGCACACACGAAATCTATGTGAGTGCTATTGGTCAGAGGGTGGCTTTCCTCTGTGCAGGTGTTGAGGAGCCAAAGCTCCTTGCATGCTGTGCGCTGACCATCTCGACCATCTCTCTGGGCATAACAGTCCTCTGCATTGAACTGACAGAATGAGGAAGAGAAGGCAAGAAGCCACCAGCATCTTTTTTTTTTTTTTTTTACATCTTTATTGGAGTATAATTGCTTTACAGTGGTGTGTGAGCTTCTGCTGTATAACAAAGTGAATCAGTTATACATATACATATGTCCCCATATCTCTTCCCTCTTGCGTCTCCCTCTCTCCCACCCTCCCTATCCCACCCCTCTAGGTGGTCACAAAGCACCGAGCTGATCTCCCTGTGCTATGCGGCTGCTTCCCACTAGCTACCTATTTTACATTTGGTGGTGTATATATGTCCATGCCACTCTCTCACTTTGTACCAGCTTACCCCCTCCCCACGTCCTCAAGTCCATTGTCTAGTAAGTCTGTGAGCCGAGACCTGGAGGTGACACATGACCTCCACTGTCTTTCCACTGAGGTCAGTGGAAAGGGGTCAGATCGAGTCCCATAAATCCCACCTACATGCCTGTGTCTCCCTCTGGGTCATGGTCTCCCAGAGACAGCATTTTCACAGACAGCGAGTTCTCCTTTCAAGAAGGACAGAGGGACAGATGTTGAACTGCAAGAAGGGGACCCCAGGCACCACATTCTTGTCTAAACGCTTATTGAGCTGCAAAGCTGGCAGCACCATCCTGGCATGACCCCTGGGACAGAAGGTGACGGGGATCTTAGGAGATGTTGATGTGTGTTCTCCAAAGTCAGGGGGCCAGGTGTGAGCATGGAGACTAAGGCTGCTTCTCACCTGTGGTTTCATCAGGCAGAAGTCCCACCAGAGCAGCGGAATCACGCAGCGTGTGGCAACCCTGGTTTTGGATACGCCGGAAGAAAATGGAGACAGGCTCCCGATCCATCAGAGGACCCACAAAGGACCCTGAGGCTCTGCAAGGATGTATGTATAGTCAGAGAAGATGCGCAGGTCTTCAGGCAGCAGTCTGAAGAGGATGAGAGGATGTTTGGAGAGGTGTTTGGAGACAGCGAGAGGTGTTTGGAGACAGCAGCCCTTGGATGTGGTTGCCCCTCCCTGAAGGGATCCTCAGTCAAGGAGAAGCTGAACAGAGCCCCTGAAAAATCACACAAAACCTCTACTCAGAGGCCATCGTATTGGTGGAGACCCCAAGGAGTCCATTGGACGGTTATCTTCTCCCATCAACAGGCAGCCAACCGTGCCAGACCCCTCCCACTTTTCTATTTCTTCTTCCTACATGACGGCTCATAGGAAGGAGATTGGGGGAGGAAAAGAGCAGACCACGCCTCTTAGGAACCAGGGGTCACAGAGGCTAACGATCAAGGCTAAACTTTGGGGAAGGGAAAATATGAGAGCAGAACTTAAAATGAGAAGGATTGAATGATACTCTTCTAATATCTGAAAGGGACCAGGAAGCTACGGGATCTTCCGGAGATAAGAAGGGACCTAAAAAGAAAATCCCACAGTTTATGGTTAAATACAGCGATAGGAACAAAGGACAACAAAAACCTCCCACATGTCATGTCCCTCTCAAGACCAGCCCGCTGGGTGAACCGGTTTCCTAAACACGAAGGTGTAAAAGCTGCAGGGGAAGAAGACGCCACTTGCCTTTTAGAATCTGTTTGCACCGATTGGCTCTTACTCTTTGCCTCATCAGTTGACCGGTCTCTGCCTACACGAGTTTACAGTGGGGAGGAGGTGGGCTGTGTGCCCCTTAATCTTTGTGCTTTGCAGAGCCCGAGGGGTCTTGCTGTGGGCAAAGAGGGGAGGCGGGGGAGGGCGGAAGAGACTACTGTTCTCCATCCGGGTGGCATTAAGAGCCTTGGGGCTGGTATGATTGACAGGGAACTGCCCTTTGGACCAGCGGGGGCCCAGGAAGAATCTTGGGAATCTAAATACTTACGGGGAACATTTTAGGGCCCAGGATCTCCTGCATGAGCAGGTGGAGACTTAGAGAGAACGAAAATCAGTTTAATGGTTTAAATGCTGTCGTTTGCAGCTGTAAACTGGGGAGACAGGAAGACGTGCGGGTTTCAAGAATGAATAATTAAAAGGAATATTTATTCATGCATCCATTTTTTATTCAAAAACATGTAGTGAATACCTACTATGTGCCACTATGTGTCTACACTAGATGCTGGGCATACAATAGAGGGTAAAGCATCTAAGCTCTGCTGGGCTAAATCTGTGAAAGCAAACGCAGAGAGCTTTAAACGGGCAATGGATCTGGTCTGAGGGTGGAAGAGAACGGATGGAGAGCCAGTATGTGAGGATAATGGGAAACAGGGTTCTTCATGTTTAGGAATTCCTATAATGTTGTTTTAATACTCCCTTCATAACAAATAAGAATCATGAAGGAAATGAAAATCTTGGCACGGTGAACCAAATGGAGAACTGCTTTCGTGTTTTTCCTTAGAGTCCAAGTAAATTAAAAGTCGTTTAATGCTGACAAAGGGTCTCCATCACCTCCTTTCCACTTTCCCTGCTGAATCCAGAGAGCGTCTCCCGTTTGTCCATTTCCCCTCCCTTCCGTTCACGCTGGGACCTGCCACATCCGGCTCATTCCCCTGTGAAGCAAGTCATGATAAGACTTTCCTCTGCTGTAATTTCAGAATCCTTAAGTAGTTTCAGAGGAAGCCTATTTAACAAAGTAGTAGATCGCCCTTCCTTGTTATATCCTGAAAACATAGGACAAGAGAGCTGTTGTTATCTGAGGATCTCAAAACCAGGAGTGCTTTGAAAGGAAATGATGTCTCGTGATTCTCAAGTAAAGCCTGAGAAAGTACGTTTAGACGCCCAGGTGGGTGAAGGGGGAGCTGACACGCAGGTGGGTTATGGGAGAAGCTGAACAGTCTGTGATGTAGGAATTTAAGCTAAGCATGAATTAGAGCATCCCCAGCTCACACACCTATTCCACACACACACACACACACACACACACACACACACAGAGGGATTCAAGATGTATAGGTACTAAAAAAGATTGCACACTTCTAACTAGCCTGTGGACAGAGTATAGGCTAAAAATGTAAACTTATTAATAAATTTAGACCTTCATAGAAACACTTAAGTGGCTAGTGACATAACATTTTTCTGTAGTAGAAAATAAGGGATTTCTGTAGTTTCAAGGTCATACCAGGAGCGTCCACCCTCAATGAGGCGTATGGGATTCTCCGAGCTTCAAGGTGAAGGTAGCAGTCTAATCAGGGACAGAAGACAGGAGGATTCAGGTCACACTGTGGCATTCTCGTGGACTTGCGTGTGTGCTTGAAATGAGGAAGCTCTCAGAGATGTGAGTAACCTGGGCTGACTTCTGCCCAATGCACGGGAGGGGGCGGGGGGGGGGAGTCCCCGACACTGGCCGTCACTGGGGAAGTGGAACTTTTTTTTTTGGGGTACGCGGGCCTCTCACTGTTGTGGCCTCTCCCGTTGCGGAGCATAGGCTCCGGACGCGCAGGCTCAGCGGCCATGGCTCACGGGCCCAGCCGCTCCGCGGCATGTGGGATCTTCCCGGACCGGGGCACGAACCCTGCCCCTTGCATCGGCAGGTGGACTCTCAACCACTGCGCCACCAGGGAAGCCCGGGAAGTGGAACTTTTGACCATGATCTCAAAGCGAGGGGCGAAGAAGTGAAAGAAGCACAGGTCGGAAGGAACACTGTCAGGCTCCCTCCCTCCATGGAGACTGGATAAAACAAATAATGCATAGCTCTGATAATGCCTTCGCTGATCATAAAACAAGTATTTGGCTGCCTATAGATACTTTTCCCCCCTGAATCGGTTCTTGGGCTAAATACAATTATCTCCTCTTTTCTAAGGTTCCATTTAACAGCCTAAAATCAAGTAATTATAGAAAAGAGCTAAATATTTTATATCAAAGTTACCGTGGTTGATACAGAGAGAGCTAATTAAAACACAAAAAATCTTTTATAAAAGCCAATAGGTACGAATTTAGATGTAAGGTTAAAAAATAAATAAAAATACAAATTAAAAAAACCAATAGAAATACTCATGAATATGCACAAAAATTGACCTCCATAGAACTTATTGCAATGTTTAAAATATAAAAACTTTTCCATTACTCCTTCCACTTAATGTGTCAGGGCCATTTTTTGGTCTTAACCTTAAGTACTTTTGTAGCACGTACATTTCAAACCTGGTACACAGTGGCAAGTATGGGCTTGGTGTAGGGGATGTGAAAGTGTGTGGAAACTTGCCAGGACATTTCTGTTAATTAGGTTATTCAGGGGGTTTGTTAGAAGCTGTTGGGATCTTGGGAAGGAAGGTAGAGATTGACAGGTGGAAACCCAAAATATTGGCAAGGTTAAAGGTTGTACTTCATGAGAGATAAATGGTCCCATTAACTGCACCTCAGAGAGACTTACCCACCCTCTTTGCAATGCTGGAGCCCGGTGGGTCTCCCAGCTGTGGGTCCTGCTGGGTAGAATGGAAGGATCAAGGGACCTCTCTCCCATAGTCTGTGGGACTGAGCTCTGCATGCCAAGTTTATTTTAAATTCCCAACCTGATAAATTACTCTCCTTCCCCACCAGGGGGAAAAGGGAGTAAAGGGAAAGGGAAGCGGGCAGGAGGGTTTAGGGAAAATCCCTCTTTACTGAAACCAGAACAGCTGGGAAAATGTGTCTCCCTCTCATGACAATGACTCCTTAATCCCTCGGATTTTTTCATTCTACACTCTTGATGGCTGCAGTGTGTGGTTCAAGGTGGCTTTGAGGGATTAAGCATCAAACACTTAGGCCGTGTAATGCGGTGTAATTGGTAGCATTGTTTCGTATGGCTTTGAATCCCAATGTTTTCTTTCGGGTCCTAGGCTCAGAGCTGCGCTAATGTGCTTGGACGTGTTAAGCTTATTACAAACTGACTAACTGGTAAGAATGCTAGCAAATAAGCCACTAAGACCTTCATACTTGACTTTAAATGGTTCAGCTCCACAACCCAATCAATGACACTTGGTCTTGCCCTACAGATGTTTGTTCAGCTATATCAGTTACAACATCCTTCAGAACTTTACATCCCAGATTTTCTTCTAAACACAAATGAAAGACGTTTCTGAGTTCTTAGAAGCATGGGAAATGTGGTATTCTTATAAGATACAAACATTAAAATTCCTTCAGGCACTTCTCTTTCTGTCACAATATAAACCAAAACAAATGTGCATATACACACGCATATATACAAGCACACACACACACACACACACAAAAACACACAGGCTGGTAATTGTATTGTCTACTATGAGGATTGAACGGGTTATGAATACTTCAAATTGAAGCTGTTTTGGGTAAGAAAAGCAATCAGTGAGAGATCAAAAAGTTAAACGTATCTCCATGCCAAACCAACAAATTGTTTTCTTTAATAAAACCTACAAGTCTTAGTTTTCAAAATGGTATTGAGGAAACGAACATGACTGCAGTGCAAATATGGTCGGTGTTACTGCCTCGCTTCCCGCTGACTTCTGGTCAACAATTTAAAAACAAAAGCAGTGAGGACTTTCGTGAAATCCTGTGGCCTAGGAGTCTTAGCATTTCATGATTTGGTGGCTGCTAGAAAATGCCTTACAATTTTAAGGGGCAAGTTTGTTCTTGGTGGACATCTGTGAGTATATGCAGGGAATTTCTGAATAAAAGTGTGCCCTTACAGGACACACAATACTGTGTATCAGGGCTGACCTGTAGTTATGCCTGTTTCCCCTTCATTTCGAGAAAGGTACAAGGGTGCCCTCTTGGGCCCTGGTGCCAAAGCTTTCCTCACACTTTCCTGAACCCTCCAGGCCCTCAAGTCAGGAACCACAGAGGCCAAAGGCAAGGTTTTAGCAGCTGAACCGGGGCCTGAGTAGTGATAGCAGCTGCAGACTTGAAGTCAGGTTTGTGAGTAATGGCCAATCCCACCTCCAATGGTCCCCAGGCCCTTTCTAACCGTGTGTGCCATTGCCATACCAGCCGGCCCTACCTCCTCCATCAGAAGAACTTCTTCGGAGACAGCATGCTTATACTTTGGCTTTTTTTGGCAATAATAATAGTGTTCCTTGGCTAAACCACACAATACTGGTTCTTCAAGTGCCTCCAAATTAACATGTCATTGTGGCTTTAGCCAGTAAAAACTGTAGAATCTGAGGGTTGAGAGACCATTATAGTGATGTAATTTAACCTGTTTGTTCTATCACAGAGGGAATGGAGGTTGGGACCAATGTAACATAATTAAAAATCCAGAAGAGTTGAATCTAGAGCCGGTTTCCTGAACTCCAACTGAATCGTTTCTATTACCTACTGTTTACAACAGATACGTGAATATGTCAGCATAGATATTATTTCTATTTCATAGATAAAGTTATTAAAGATGATGGAGGTTAGGTGATTTATCCAAGGTCACATGACCAAGTAGGGAAAGAGTTGGAAGGAACCCAGTATCTTATCTTCCAGTTAGGATTTTTTTTTTAACACGCACACGTGCATGGGCCCAAACTCAGAAACTGAGACACAAGTCTGCCCTCCCCAGTTTGTCTACTGCTAATGAGACATTCATTGGGTATCGGGTGCTTTCCTAGTCACAGGGATGCTGTTGAACAGGACAGAGTCCGTGACATCCAGGTTGTGGCAGCCATTCTCCAGATGAACCCTCAGTGACTTTTGCCTCCGGTATTCATGCCCTTGTCCAGAGCTCACACGGGATGAGGGTGATCTGTGGAATCATAGGATATTGCCGGACCACTGTGTGTTACCTCTCAGTCTAGGTCCTAAGACACACTGTGGTTTCTGTCTCGCTCTCTCTTGGATCATTTGCCCTCAGACAGCCCAGCTGCCATACTGTATGGACACCCCAGCACCCCTAGGGAGAAATCCATACAGGAACTGGAACCTCCGCCTGGCAGCCAGCAAATACCTGTCAGTCATGTGTGTCAGCTGCCTTGAAATCAGGTTTTCTAGCCTGAGTCAGGCCTTCAGAGGACAGCAGCCTGCCTGACATCCAACTGCAACCTCACGTGAGACTTGGAGCCACCCAGTGAAGGCATCCCCAAATTCCTAACTCATAAAAACGGTGTGAGATATTAAATGTTTGTCACTGTTTTAAAGGTGCTAAGTTTGGGGTAATTTATTGTGCAGCAATTGGTAACACATAGAGGGAGTGATCAAATAAACACATACATGAATAAATTGAATAATTTCAAGTATAGTGTTGGAAGAGATAAATAGGACGGTCTGATAGAGGGATGGTGGAGAAAGTGCTTTGCTTTTGTCCTACTTGAGCTGAGACATCACTGTTCATGAAGACGCCACCATGGAGAGGTCTGGGGCAGGGAGAGAAACCCCTGAACAAGCCGCAGTAGGAGCAAAGACACTGAGCCAGGAAAAAACTGAGCACGTTTGAAGCACAGAAGGAAAGCCAATTTGGCTAGAGTCCCATGAATTAGGGAGAAGGTTGAGGAAGATGAAGTAAGAGAGACAGGCAGGGCCAAGTCACCAAAAACCTTGAAGGTCATGGGAAGTCCTGGAAGATTTGTAAACGGAGGAGACCGGGGATCTGATTTCTTTAGAAAGATCTCTGGCTGCTGTGTGGATACTGGGTGGTCACAAGGTGGGGATGCACCCAATTAGAGGCTGATGCAGTTGTGCTGGAGACAGTCGCCACTTGAACTAGGGTGGTAATGGCGGAAGTGGATGGATCTGGGGTACATTCTGAAGGCAGGCTGGCAAGACTTGCTTATGGGTTGGGTTTGGAGTGTGAAGGGAAGTGGAACCAAGGACAACGCAGAGCTGTGAGACCTGCGGTTGAGAAACCACCCTTGGCTTCAATTTTTTATCTGCAAAAAAAGAAAAGACAAAATAATAGCTGAATCTATCCTTGTGAAATGACACGCTCAATAGGGAATTTCTTTAAAAAGTATTCAGCACTCTGTAGCTTTAAGAGTCTAATGCCCTCACTCAAGTTCATAAGAGCTTTTCTCCTGGAGAAAGACAGCAGATGCCGGCACACACCAGGCTGGTGGTGTGAACTTGTGATTCAGGAGGGGTCCCTGCTTAGAGCTGCAAAGGACATTGTCCATGGGGGAGTAGACTAGGTGAGACTGAGTCCAACCAGGGTCCTTAAAGGAGAAACTGATTTTCAGAGAGAGAAGTTTCTTTCCTTCAGAGAAAGAAATTTGCTTAGGGTTACAATTACGGAGGAGATCTTTTCTCTTAAATGTTTGTGTTTTATGAGGACTTTAAGATTTTCTGGGCATCAGTTATAGTTACTGCTTCATGAAGACAACAGTAAAAAGCACCTTATTTCTCAACTGTTATTCTTCCCACCTAGGAGATTTGGTTCTTGTAAACAGTAAAATCAAAAGGCAGTTTTCACTCTTATACAATCAAGCCCTGTGCTTAGGAATTAAGTACCTATTTTTAATGCCGGCATGTATTTCTAAGAATAACATTACGATTCAAAAATGATAAGGCACACAAATATGTGGACTGTTTATGTTTGGAAAACTAATAAAGAATTCTCTTACACTTGATCCCTCAAGGCAAAGACCATCGTGGGTCACTGGGGCCGTATTATGTTTCAGTCCTGTGATTCACTCCGTGTCAGCTGTCCTCAGCTCATTCACACGCACAGATCCCAACTACTTAATACACAGTTAAGCACATGTTCTAAAACAAGATGAAAATTCATCCAAACACGAACAGATGTGAGTAAAAAGAAGAGGGGAATTTAAAAATATTTCTGTTGCTATCAGCAATTATTTTGTCTCCTGAATGGCATTTGGCTATTGGTGTAGAATGTGAATAAGGCTGGTGTGGTTACTGTGGAAGCTGAAACAATGGCAAGTTTCCCATTTTCAGTCCCTGAGATTGTTTACTGAAAGTTCCTTATGCTTTTCAAACTATATTTTGAAGAAAGCATCAAATTCAAGTAGAGTAGTTTACATAGATCAGGAGATGATTCTGTTGTACACCTTCTTGTAGTTAGAGCCGTATACTAAATGTTACAGAAGTCACTTTTTAAAATACTTTTTGGGAAACATTTCCTAAATCTGAAAGTAAATGCATTACTGTCTTTATTGATGTACAAATTTCTCCTTAAACAATATTCAACCGGTTTAAATTAAGTAATTAGAAATTGTTTTTTGCTTCATAAGGTACTATTTTATTGAAACACCACCATTCGATTGCTGGAAAATAAGAAAACATAAATGTACTCCAGCAAATTGGTTGCATATGCCAAATGATTTGATGATTCAGAGCAATATTTTAAAAAGCGAAAAAGAAAAAAGAAAAGATAATTCAGAGTCATATAAGGAGATTTGATAGGTGGAAATAAACTTTCCAAGTACAAAAACTATAAATAGGGACATAGTATCACAAGATGTCCATCCAAATGAAATGCCAGCCAAGTCAAGGCAAAGACAAATATGGTGATAAAGGGAGCAGAAGGACAGACTACTACATTTGAAATAAAATAAAAAAATTATCCTAATAGAAGCCTGGAATCAGAAAGCCTGACAACTCATATTAACTGTGAATGACACTGGGACGTATATCTCTCTTATTTACGTGAAAAATAAAACTTGTGTAAAGAAGCGCATTAGCCAGAGTTCTCGGGAGACACAGGCCAATAAGACGTGTGTATAGAGAAAGATGTATTTTAAGGAACTGGTTCCATGTGATGGTGGAGGCTGTCAAGTCCAAAGTCTGCAGGGTGGGCGGGCAGGCTGGGGACCTAGGGAAGAGCTGACGTTGCAGCTGGAGACTGAAGACCGTCTTGTGGGAGAATCTCCTCTTCCTTGGGAGGGGCCCGTCTTCTTCTTAAGACCTGTAACTGGATGAGGTCCACCCACATTATGGAAAGTAATCTACTTACTGAGAGCCTACTGATTTAACTGTTAATCACATGTAAAAAATACCTTCCCCGTAACATCCACATGTGTTTGGCCAACTTTCTGGGTGCCCTGGCCTAGCCAAGTTGACACATAAATTTAACCCTCACAAGAACATAGTAAATCAGCTATTCACTTGCATTGATGATAGGCGTATTAACTCTTCAACGACTTTGGAAAATAATTTAACCATTTTGTTAAGAACTTCAAAATGTTTACAGTCATTTTTACCAAATAAATACCTTTCTACCTCATGGAAATAAATCTAGATGCAACCACAAAGAGAAGAAACTGTACAGGAAAAGATTGATAGATGTGACATATTAAAATTGAAATTTTTGTGGCATAAGACACCATAAACCAAGTAAAAAACAAGCCATCAACCAGGAAAGACATTTGAAACACTTGCAGCCGACAAAAGATTAGTAGCCAAAATACATAAAGTCCTGCACTCCCACAATCAATGTGAAAAAGATTTAAAACTCAGCTGAACGTCTGTGAGTCTCTTTCTGTTTTGTAAATAAGTTCATTTGTATTGTGTTTTAGATTCCAAATATAAGTGATATCATATAGTATTTGTCTTTCTTTGTCTGACTTACTTCTCTTAGTATGATAATCTCTAGGTCCATCCGTGTTGCTGCTAATGACATTATTTCATTATTTTCTATGGCTGAGTAATATTCCATTGTGTATACACACAACATCTTCTTTATGGGTACCAAAGGGTATAGCGGGGGGTGGGTGCTGGGGCGGGAGTGATAAATTAGGAGTTTTGGATTAACAGATACACATTACTATATATAAAATAGATAAACAACCAGGTCCTGCTGTATAGCACAGGGAAATATATTCTATATTTTGTAATAACCTATAATGGAAATTTATATATATGCATAACTGAGTCACTTTACTGTACACTTGAAACTAACACAACATTGTAAATTAACTATACTTCAATAAAACTATGCATATGTATATGTGTGTGTATATATATATGAAACCCAACTGAAAAACAAGCAAAGGTTAACAGAGCAGTTCTTGGAAGAAGACACCTGAATGGCTAGTAATCATGTGTAAAGAAGCCCAGCTTAACTTGTAGAGATACGCAATTCAAAACAAGGTTCACTTTTCAAACTATCACAAAGACCAAAATTAAAAGTTTAGCGATGCCAACAGTTTAGAAATGCCAACTGTTGATGAGAGCATAAATCGGTATAATCACATTGGAGAACAATTTGCCTACCTATACCCAGAAAAACTGAAGATGCGAATACCTTAAAACCTTAAAATTCCATTTTAGGTATACTTAACCTAGTG
Organism: Delphinapterus leucas; assembly: GCF_059928025.1. Taxonomy (NCBI): domain Eukaryota; kingdom Metazoa; phylum Chordata; class Mammalia; order Artiodactyla; family Monodontidae; genus Delphinapterus; species Delphinapterus leucas. The sequence continues at coordinate 14,927,577 of NC_143140.1, forward strand.
AAATTCTGACACGTGAGCATATGTATGCACAAGAAATAGCTATTATTTGTATTATTGTTTATAAATGCAAAAGGCACAAAAATGTAAATATCCCTCAGCAGAAAAGTCAATAAATCTTGATATAGTCAGAGAATTGAATACTGCATGGCAGTGTCAATCAATAAACTAGATTTACATTTATCAGCATGGATTTATCATGAAAACATGTCAGGTGAAAAAAAGCAAGTTACAAAATTATGTGTCACATGATTTTCTTTATGCCAAATTTAAATACATTCAGTTGAGAAAGGCAACTATAAGTTTAAGAAATCATAATACGTATTACTATACAGATGCAGTAAAGTTTTGAAAACATGGGGTGAAAGGACACCCATCAACCTTAAAATGCTGTTTACCTCTACAAAGGTTGTGAGGGAAATAGGTTGCCGTGTTTGCTGTGTGTGTGTTTGTGTGTGTGTGTGTGTGTGCACGTGTGCATGCATGGCATGGCAAAATAATATTTTAAGAATGTACAATGCTAAGAGTGAACTCTAATGTGAAATATGGACACTGGGTGACAATGATGCATCAGTGTAGTTTCATTGGTTGTAACAAACATGCCACTCTGGTGGGGCTTGTTGATAGATTTCTTTTAAGGGTTTATCGGAACTCTATACTTTCTGCTCAATTTGCTGTGAACTTAAAACTGCTCTAAAGCTAAAGTTTATTAAGTAAAAATGTATGTTAAATGTAGGTGATGGGGACTTCCCTGGTGGTCCAGTGGTTAAGACCCTCTGCTCCCAATGCAGGGGGCCGGGGTTCAATCCCTGGTCAGGGAACTAGAGCCCACATGCATGCTGCAACTAAGAGTTCGTATGCCGCAACTAAAAGATCCCGCATGCTGCAACGAAGATCCCGCACGCGGCAAAGAAGATCCTGCGTGCCGCAAAAAGACCTGGCGCAGACAAATTAAGAAAATCTAGGCGATAGTTACATTTTAAAAGTTATTCTTTGGACATAAATGAATGTTTGAAAAATTTGATAATGATAAAATGCAGTATAACAGTTCTAGGTCATTTCAAAACTTATTTCATGTGTGTGCATTACAGTTATACTAAATACAAATATATCAATATATAAATTGGAAAATGAAAATTTACCTCTCAAAAAGCTGAGGATAATTCTAAGAGTTATTTCTTGTCAGATATGAGTGGTGTACATGTCAAGCTGACGCTTTGTGCTCTTTGTAAGGAAAAACATAATTTCTTAAACTTTTCATTGACTTTCTTACTTTCCAGCCCTTATGGAATCTTGCAGTTTATCCCCAAACTTGAGTCACCCTTTCTTTCTTGCTAGCAGAACAAGTACCTCAGGATAAAGGTAAAATTACATACAACTATTAGAAAAAGCAGATTTCCTTTGTGTTTACGCCAGAAAAGTCAGCTGTGGGGCAGGAAGATTTCAGGGCACTCAGGTCAGGAGTCCCATACTTGGCTGTATATTAGAACCATCTAAGAGTCCTTAAAAATCCCCATGACGAGGCACACCGCATGCCAGAAAACCTAGGAATGGGACCCAGGCCTAAGTTTTTGTTTTTATTTTTAACTTTCTAGTTATGTAACTAAAAATCTCTTGACACTAAGACAATTCAGAACCATACTTTTTTTCTTTCCTCTTGGAGGTAGATCCATCTCATACAATTTACTATTAGTTCCCCAGAGTAGCCAGGCTATGGCCTCAAATTGGTTTGGTCTTCACATCATTGAATCTTAAATGAGGATTCCTGGGTCATAAGTGTGACCCATCATTTTGTCAGATTTGTCGAATGGATATGGCTTGAGTTATGTATTCTTTTTGTTGCTAATGGCAACAGCACCAACTGTTTTAAGTTTTGGCCAAAAATAATTGTCACAGAAATAGATTATTTTGGGAAAACTCACAAATACATGCCTACAGGGACTTTTAAGAATAACCAGTTCCTAGATAAAAAGGAAAAAAATGCAGTTGAAACACCTCGTTTACTTAAATATCTAGATATTCATGACTGTAAACATAATATTCAAAAATTTCTTTGAACTTTTCATCATTTCTTAGATGTCAGTCTTTAAATTTCCTATCACAGATTTATATTTCTGTTTTATGAATAAAACAGTAAAACCTGATGAGGGGATGTTTAGATACTTCAAAAGGCAAACTATCCTAGTGCATGATGTGTTTCATGGGAGCCTAGTTTCTACTGTTGGATGTTATAATTCAGTCTTAGAAACTGCTGAGAAACTAGAATCTGATTTAGAATTCCCAGCTTAATGGTTATAGTGTTGTAGGTCCCTCAGTATACACACAAGTGTCATAATATCACTGAAATATAAAATCTCACCTACGGTATAATGAGATACTTTATAGGGACCTATCATTAGAGAAACTGATCTCGTCAATAATCATCAC